>NC_079887.1:10950500-12200500 GCF_029227915.1 Hydractinia symbiolongicarpus
TGACTTTTGTATTAAAAAACTTCAATACTTACAGAGCTTTACAGTTATTAGTTTGGTTTCTATACTTGTTGGTAACCTTGAAATAAACAAATTTTAAGTTGCTGAAAATCTGTACGTCACAGCTTCAAAAGGTTTTTAAATTTAGAAATGCGTTCAATGGAAAATTCGTGTAACACAAGCAGGTAACAATATTGACAAGATGGAAATTCTTTATAAAATATGAAAATAATTTGTCCGTAGTAGATAAAGAGGTAATAGTAAAATTGTTAAGGAGAAAGAGAAACAAGATTGAAAGAAAAATAACAAAAACGAAGCATCGAAACTAACAAGCTTAACAGAAACAGGGATTTTTTTTCTCTATTTTTGGCTCGAATTTTATTTTTTCAATTTATTCTATAATTATTTGTTAAATTAAATTTTTATTTTTTAAAGAATCTGAAAATGAAAACAACATTAAAAGTAAGCAGAAAGAATTCCAGGAGCATGACGAGCATAACATGTAAGACATTGCAAATTCATATAACATTTGCCTCAAACTTGCTCAATGGACATGTCAAACGATTTAATATACAATCGCAAGCTGGTTTGATATGAAACATGCGTATTGTGTCACGTAAAAGCATTTTGACAAGTCAACGGTTCCGTGATGAACAGGGAAAGGCTGCAATATTCGCGAAATTCGTTAAGTTAGTTCTACCCTATATAAACACCCCTTGAAACACGGATAAATAAAAAAAAACTGTACTAAGTTATAATTTTTTTTTTGTGTGAAATTTAATTTTCGTTATAAAAAAAATTATATCTGGCAAATATAATTTTAATTTTGTAAATTTCTCGCGAAATTCTTTTGCTCCTTAAATTTATCTCGGGTTCCCGCTCTCTTACTAAAAGTTATTGTGTTTATATGAAAGATTTTCGTCCCGTACCAGCTTGAGTTATTTAATCGGGATGTTTTTTTTTAAAAAACAGTACCATGGTCATACGCCAAAAGAAATTTTTTTAACAGAAAGATTTAAAATATTTTTGTGTTTATTATTTCTAGGAGGATAACTAGTTCGAAGCCCTCGACTTGTGGCCAGAAGGTCCTTGGCACAAGTTATGCATGCGCGCGCGAAAAAGTTTGTTAGTGGGCGAGATTTGTGTCATAGAATAATTTCCGCGCAATATGTTTTGCAGGAAAATTAACACGTACGAAGAAGATACCTGAAGGGAAGAAATTATTGGCGAAAGAATTTTGTGCGGAATTTATTTTTGCGGATAAGTGTAGGTAACAAAACTTGCCATCTCTTCACGATGGACGGTTTCTTGTCGATGAAGATGCTTCCGTGTTCTCTAATGGATCGATTGCAGCGAAAGGATAAAGGTTCGGTAGACCTCTTGACCCTTCTTCTATAGCTTTTGTGATGCCAGATGCTTTTCATTCATTTCAAATGATGGACCTTTCGGAGAGCTTAGATAATCGTCAAGCTCCACAATTCATTTTGCTTGTAAAGGTTTCAGAATGGACAGTTTCAACTTTAAGGCAAAATCCTCAAAAAGAGGCCTTTAATTGTAAAGCAAAGACAACATATCGAGTATTTTCATCCCTTAAGGTATTTTGCACTGTGCAAAAATTAGTATGCAGGTATGTACGGTGGCATATTTGTGCCATTTTAACTTTATATTATTTTATTATTGAAATTATTAACCCAGGATAGCCTCTTCAGTTCCTTTTGGTACTGCTATCAACGAGGGTCCTAGCGCATTTAAAGCTCCCATTTGAGCTAAGAAAGTCGTGCAAGCACAGCAATCGCTGAACTACATGACCGCCTAAGATATCAATCATATTATCATGCTGAGCGCTAAGCAGAAAGGATAGATTCACACTTTTATAGTCTTTGGCATGACTTGGCTGGTATTCGAACCCAAGACTTCCCGCGCTGGAAGCAAACGCTCTACCACAAAGCTATCAGTCGGTAGAGCTCTACCGACTAATAGCAGTGAATACTGATGGTTAACTCCTCTTCAATTTGTAACAGGTAAATGATAATGGCGGAAGAAAAAATCGGTAAACCAGCCTGTGATCAAGCAAGGGTTTTATTTCTTCTTCGTGCCCTTGCGCAAAAAATTTCTTAACAACCCAGTGAATACGAAACACGATTCGCAGTTACAACTCAACTTATTGTGTGTAAGTCGAGGTGGTACAAATATACCACCGTATGTATCAATTTGAAGAACTAATTTTTTTGATTGATGAACTTTGGCTTACATTTTCGGAATTGATTTTTGTGCTTGAAGGCTATTTTGCAAAACAAAGTAGCACACAATACTTTACCGTTGGTAAAATTTTCCACCCTATTAAACTTTTACACGAGGTTAACTTCTACCTAGCAGCCAACTTCAGTGACAAGTAAAAAATCACATAACCATATTCGCATAGCTAAGTTGATTGGATTTAAGTAAGCAATATATTTTAAAAACGACGAACAGCATAATTAAGCCGGAATAAAATCAAAACTTAATTTGCCTTTATATATCTGTAGCTAACTTAGTCAACTAAGCTTTTTTCGAGGACATTAAAGTTCCTGTTTTTGGAACCTAACTTTCGCTGACACTTTGGCAGTACTTTGAAAATAGGACAGTGGACATACTTCTGGAAAAAACACACAAAAAAAACAACAATAAAGTTGTTCAAGTGACCCTGTGTAATTTCTATTGTATGTTTCATCGTTTTTTAGTATGCTCTGATAAATAATTATTAAAAAGAGTGGCTTTAACATCTGTTCAAAATACAACCATAAAAAGTATAAATAAAAGCTGCCTGCTATAACGAGACGAATACTTTATAGAACACAGCTAAAAGCACGTTCTCAATTCTGACTAAAATTTTCAAAGCTTTAAGCATTTTATAAGACGTTTCAGTTACATAAATTTAACTGAAATCATTTTATTAAAATTTATCTCATACTAGTGAGGCTATAAAAAGAATTACTGAGCATTCGTAAGTGCGCAACAACACAACGTGAAAAATAATACATTTGGACAAACATAAAATATTTCCTGTGGCACACAACGCACGCTAAAGGGAATGGTAACGAGTGCAAACGTGTTTTTTTGTGAAAATGAAGGTAATCATAAAATAAATAATCTGTAGTTTTTCTACCTTTTTATATATCGAATGACGAATAGATCTTTAACTTGTGAATCGGGCAAATACTGTTGTTAGACGTACACAGATACACACACAGAAACACACGCGATTTTATCGTTAACAAAACAAGCACGCACAATCACGAGGTTCTATCATTTCATAGACATATACGATTACGCGATGATATAGTTCACAAACACGCATGATCACGCGATTTTATCGTTTCACACACATATACGATAAAGTCAAGTTATCGTTCACAAACACGCACGATCTTGCGATTTTATCGTTTCATATCACTGATTATCGTCCACAACTAATTTTAATTCATCCTCACTATCATAATCCTCAATAAATGTCTTCAGTTCTTTTTTTAGTTTCTTTGTGTCTGGCGGCGGTAGCTCGTCACTTTTCTCTGAACGCTTCTCACCTGTTGTTTGAAATTCCTTGCAATCAGAAGGCAAATTTCCCATAATATGCTTTGTCTCGTGATTAAAGTTTACAGCCTTTTCATATAAGGGGGCATTGTAGTTACCAGAGAAGTCGCGAACTTCTTTCCCAAATTGGTCCCTTTTTTCGTGGAACTCACCCGCATCAGGTATCGCAGCTTTGATATCCTGTTCATTAGCCTGGACTTCCACTGTTTTCATCTTTTTTGCCGGTACCGGACTTTCAGAACGTTTCTTCTCTTGTTGGACCTGCACAAAAAGTTGATTCTGCAAGTTCTGCCTATGCATGTCTTCCTTCAGCAGTTTAATCCGCTCCTCGTAGCAAAGACGACATTTGTGAAGGCGCGTCCTTTCCACCTCATATTCTTTCTCCATTGTCTTTAATTCCTGCGAAAGTATATATATCATAAAATAAAAGAAATAAGCTACAACTCCTCACGAAAATATTGAGACAATGGGACTTTTCAGCTATTTACAAAGACGGTAAAAAGCATTGACTGGCAAATTCTGCTCAGCCGGTAGGTTGCTACTTTTTTAGATGCGTAGGTTAGGTAAGCAGCGTTTAAATTGGGCTAGTCGTATTACATTACACGTAGGCTTTGCGGAATAAATCACGTCCGGCCATACAAAAGGCCAGAAATTTAAGAAAATTGGTTACGCTGACGTTAGCAACAATTAGCACATTTTAAGAGTTGGTATCTAACCAAATGACATAATTTCCAAGTGAACATAACGTTAACAAGTTTAAATTGTGTACCTAGTATAGAAATAAACTAGATAATCACTTGTGGGGAAGGAATTTAAAATTCACTGCCTTGTCCTAATATAGTTTGCGGATGCTTGTAGGTTAATTTTTGACCAATTGGCTTATTGGTCAGGATAAATGTTGAGTCTTAGAAAATACATAATTTTCGCATAACAAAAGCATTGTAGGAATACAATTTTGAGAGACAGATTTCGAAGACGTTTATACAGATAAGAATCATTGGATAATAACAAACTTAGCATGCATGGTAACTGTTCCCATTTACCATGTTTACAATACTTGGACTTTTAGCTTCGGTAGATTCTTTTAGCGAGAATTAATTTTAGCAAACTAGTCGTTAGCCCGTGGAAAATCCACGGCCTCGCCCGTTCTTTTTATACCGCATTGCGTGCTTCTCGCTATTGCGCAGCTAAGCTACCATTTTGCGCGACAGACAGACGTATACGGGTATTATAGTATAGACTAGTCGTTAACCCGTGGAAAAATCCATGGGATCGCCCGTCGCGTTCGCTTGTCCTTTAAATTTACCCGTCGCAACAAAGTGGATAAAAATATATCACATTTGATATTCGTGCGCGTTTTAAAAAATTCGTGTTTCAGTTACGGGACGCCGCTTTCGCGGACACACAGACAGACGACGGCTATTATTAAAGAGATAGCCTTTTTTCAAGAAATTTATCTAAATCTTCAAGAATGTATATTCGGAGTGCTGCAGAGGGAGTCAAAGAAATAGTTTCAAGTTTTCCTTAAAACTTGAATTTTTTTCATCTGACAGCTTTTTTTAAAAAAAGAATGCATGCATACCTCTATATATCTTCTAGCCTCCGTCAGTATAGACACATTTGATGCTTTTGGTTTGTCTCCAAGCTTTGGTACAGATTGTTTAAGTTTTTGGAAAAAATTCTTCAATTCAGCACGTCTTAAATAATTATAAGAATTAAAAAATCTCTATCTACAAAAGTAAATTGGTGAAAGCAAATATTGTGTACCTGTTCTTCTCCAATTTGTTGTGAGTCTCCCTGGTGCCTCTAAACAACAAACACACACACAAATATTATTTATTTATTAGTATAATAGAGTTTTTGGAAGAAGGAGATTTAGTGGAAAGTAAAATACGTAATAAAAAAACAGCCATTATTTTTTCACAAAAAACAAAAAAAAAAACGATAATAAGAGAGACACTCAACGATAAAGTTAAGCGAAACTGTTCTCAGCTTCTAGCCTAGACAATTCTTTAATTACACTGCTGGATAAATTATATTATCTGGAATTAGTTTGTTTTGCCTTGTATTATATTTTATTGTATTTACAACACATTTATAATTTAAATTTTACACCGTTTTTCGTTATACTTTTTTATAAGACTGTTACGTAGATTTTATACTTTTAACAGGATTGATAATGACCGTAACGGTCGAAATATATTTCAAAACATTTTGCTGTTTCCTACTTTAATTATATCTCTACGTTAAAATGTTGCTGGTTTTTAAGCCAGAAATTATTGTTGACAAAAATTATTGCAAAGCATTTATCATACCTAAGGCTGGATGATTAGTATTGATATGATAAATAAAATATATTTAGATAATTTTTTCAAACAAAAAATGTTCTCCTGTGCATATCATCCGCAATGATTACTTATTGTAATGATGCATTTCTTTAACCAAAGCAAATCACCTGAAATATATTTTTCTTTTTTTCTTTGACGATTTTCCTGCTTTAAAAATCGGTATACAAAGACATAAATCTCCTTCGTTTGAGCTACTATCTGTTTTCAGATTCATTAACTTACTGCTGTAAACAGCAACTTCTAAATGTTGCAAGTGTTCAAAAGATTTGCTCACTGAAAAATATTTTCCTTTTGTAATACTGGCTGCAAAGTCTTGGAGGAACTGGAAATAATGTTTGTCAGGCAGGTCAGATAACAGGTCCATGTTTTGAAGTTACTGAAATCCTGCATGGCTGATTGCAATTCAGATAAAACTGTGGCAACCATAGTGTATCAGTTTAACACCTCTTATATCTGTTAAAGATTGGAAATAGAGTGTCAGAGATGAAGTGTCGGAGATGGAGTGTCGGATATGAAGAAGTAATTGGACATTGGAATGTTTTGTCTCAGTTGTTAGAATGTCAACGAATGCAATTTAAAGCACAAATGTATGTTTACGGATTTATCGCTTCGGAAATTTAAATTAATCGGTGCAGGTAGGTTCCGGTGACAGCTATCCCTTCGCACCTCTTGCCTGATAGCAGTTCTGTTTATAATGGTGAAAGCTACAAGCTCTATATTCTTCTTAAATTTAACTGTTAGTATGATTCAAAGGGCAAAGATGACATAACAGATCAAACCATTCACTGAGATAGTGTTATGATTATCTGTTGGTGTCCTGTTTACAAATTTGAGCATTCGCTTTTTTAGAAAACAGATTGTAATTTTTGTGGATGTTTTTCTGATTAAAGAATTGCATTATGATAGTTCACAAGTTCACAAAAGAATTTGTAAATTACATAAAGAAACAAAACCTGATTCTGCTATATCGTATTGGACTGAGATCTGATAAATCATCCAATGCAGTTGTTTCAGATGCAGAACTAAAGTAGGAAAAGATAATAAGCACTTTAGTTCAAATGAACACCCTAGACCTCTCTATGTTGGCATTTGTCTAACAATTTTATTATTTACATTTATACAGATATATAGTAAAAAACAAAGTGAAATGGAAATTTTACAAAAGTTTTTTCAGGAAAATTCACACCTGCAAGGCATTAAGGACATATGAGCATTAAAAAATTTTAATTTTTTTGACAAAGGTTGACAACACATTAATTGTTCTTGTTTATTAGCAGCTAAAACATTGTGTAACCTATTTATGGCGAATCTGTTTCTTTTTTTACTTTTGGTAATAGTGGAATGAAAGTGAAGACAACTGTTTAATTTGCTATTTCCACTATAGCAAATTTAACATTTCCTTAAATAATTCACTCGTTTTTGATTGGGCATTTTACAAAAGAATTGGAAAATGAGTTCGCATTTCAAATAGAAACTAACAACAATACAGAAAGAATAGATTTGAAATATCAGAAGAGAATGAGTATATATAATCATTTGGTGAAATCATTGTACATACTTTTTCTGCAGCCATGAAAAATGTCCATAAACTAGTTACTTATTATTGGCATCACTGACTCAAACAAGGGAATAAAAAAAGAGAGTTAATTATACTGCAAAAATTAAATGAAATTTGAAATTGCAAACATAACATAAAATCTATTGTGATTTGCACACAAAAATGCACAATGTGTAGCTTTATAAAGGTTGACCACCACACTCAAAATATTTAGAAATTTCTGGTAAATGATTATTATAAAGGGGGTTTAAATGATGTCAAAAATGGAAATACAGCCCTGTAAATACACACCAGCATTCAGCATTGCCAACCTACATTAATTGAAGGATATCTCTTTTTTATACTGCCCTATTATGTTTGCCTAGGTCTGCATGCAGAGAAATTTCTTTATGACGTTGGCATTCTGATCTTACGTAGAATCCACATTTTAAGTTATTTCAGACCTTGAAAAATTTGCTTTGTTTTTCTAAGGAAAATAAGTCAAAGTTGTCCATGAATAGAAAGAATAACACACTTGCAAAGGATATTAGTTGAGGTAAATTTTAAAATTTAAATGTCCAGAGTAAATGAGAATATAATGTGCCGACCTGTGAAATGCCTCAAATCGATTTTTCTGTCCTCATTTTTGTGGTAGGTTTGCAAAATATTGTCCACTTTGGATTTACAGGACTGAGAATAAATTTTTTGTACAAAGTTTGCAATTATTGGTAACAACTGAGTTAGTGTTTTTGATGTAGATTACAGGATCTGGTTGTTATGCACATTATATAATATTGTTTTGTGTGTATTTTTAATATTTGTGGTCAAAAATTGGTACCAAATAATTTGATCCATAAGTGGCTAGGAAGACAGCTGTAAGAAAATGTCTGAACAATGTGTAGAAGAAATGTCTGCATATGCCGACTGTACGCAAACATCTTTCAAGTGATATACATATTTTTTTAAAGAATAACGCTTATATGCATACTCAGGGTTAGATAGAACAGTTGTGTGTTTCCTCTTGTGTTAATATCATTTTTAGACAGGCTCTTCTAATTCCTTATACAACAAGTCTTAAGGTGACGGTATACCTTTATTGTATCAAAAAATCAATATTTTTTTTATTAGCCATTTATACTAAAGAAATGACAATCTTTCCAATGGTGGAATATTGACTTTATCCAAGTAACTAATCGGTCTTTCACACTTCAAATTGAAAAGAGTTAGAGTGAATGTTTTATATCATCCTCTTGAGTATAACATTTAAAAATAAATTATATTCCCTTTCTGAAAATAACTGACCATCTGAAAAAAAAAAATTTTCAGTTCTAAAAATGTATGCCATCCTGTTCTGTTTCTGCAAGTCAAAGAAAAAAAGTTCTATTTCTATGGTATTCTCAGTCACGTCTTTGTGAATAATAAAATTTAAAAGGACAACTTTCTGAATATTCATCACCTAGGAAGTGTGAAAGTATCACCAGGGAATTTCACGAAGAAAACAACACGCGTGCTACACATCGCACGCGTAAATCTATTTTAGAAAATTTGCGCATGCGTTTTTTCCGATTTTTTTCCTGGTTTATTTCACTCTTATCAGTCCCATGAGTGTCCTTTAAGTGGTGTAAAAGTGCTAAATATTTTAACAAAACACTTTGGTTCGTTGTAGGAAGTATTTTTTATCTAAGGTTTCAAGTTTTGTTTGTTAGCTTTTGGGAGACGGCTTGTTTGGAATAGTTTAAAGTTGTTTTTAGATTTAAAGTTGTTCTTTAGATTTTAAAAGTAAAACAAGAAAAAGACATTTCCGAAAAAGTCTATAACAATTAAATTATATGCAAAAAAAATGAATGCAAACATTCACATTTTCACACATTTTCTCCTCTCTTCGACAATAAGAAAAAAAAAGATTTGAATATTTCTCACGCAAGTATGTTATGTTCTTTTAAACAGTTAAGAATTTTAAAATAAAATGTTTAACATACATTTAATTACACACAGGCAGAAAAAACACATTTAATTTAAACACGGGGAAAAAAACATGGCATTTAATTAACTTTAAAAAAAATTTAATTTAACCACAAGTGGTTATAAACTGTTTTTAATGATACAGTTGAAGCTGTCGATGTAAAACAATTGATTTTTGGAATGATTTTAATAGTTAAATGCTTAAAGCATAGCCTTAAGCGGTGACATTAACTACGCTGTAGAAAATCAACTTTTATAATTCCTTCGTTATTTTTTTTTATTTTACGCGAGTAAAGAGCGTAATTAGCGCGTGCGATGAATCGCACGCATGAATAGCTGTTGTGCGTGTGTGGGCGCGTGCCCAGATTTGGAAACGGAGTAGTTTTGTAAATGAAGTCACTGTTTTGAAGGCAGGGTGTGCTTCAAAAATGTCTTTGTACTTTCACTTTTACCATTTCATAGGTGTTTAAAAATGCCGTTTAGTGATGTATGAATGAATAAATTTTGATTAACCATTGCTGAAAAAATCGCAATTTAAAAAGCCATGCCCAAAAGGTATACTGTCACCTTAATTAACACCACTATACTGTCTAACTTGCCTTCTGTAATTATACTCATAACTTCGTTGCTGTTTTCTAAAGGTAATAACGGTGTTGCAAGCTTGAACAGGAATGGTGTGTGATCACACGGCCCACGTCTCCGCATCCGCACAAGCCATTATTGTTTTTAGCAAGCGTATGATTGCACACCTAGAAATTATTTTGGCGTGTTCTTAAAAGGTGGGGACAATTTAACCAGTGACACTGGAGACTGCAAAGACATTTAAACATATAAAACTAAATAAGCATGTTTCTGTAACGACATCTCCATTATTATAACTTTAAAAATTAAAAATCGAAACATGCAAAATAACGAGATAATTCAATTATAGTCTCTCTTTTTATCAACCTTCGTTCTGCATCTTTTTGTTTTGTTTATATTTACCATGTGCCATGTCACACTTACCACAAGTAATAAATGTTTCAGGCCCGTTAAAAAACAAAGTAAGGCTGCGCATTTTAATAAGCTAATTAAATTACAAAAATGCTGTCGCTAAAGAAAACTTAAAACATATAAAACAAAAGAAGTTTCTATTATTATTATTATTTGTAAAGTCATCACAAGCAAATAGGCTTGCAAATAATTATGTGTGTCTGTTCCGCCTGTAAGTGCAGTCCGCATGTGTAAGACCTGGTTACTAATGACGAAGGGGCCAGGCAATAGGGATTCATGTCTACATAGTTTTTTAGATATTTCAGGAGTCTGTGAATTAGCTAGGATGGTCAAATTGGCTATGAATAGGCTTACTCCTGGATTAAAAGGACCAGGACTATTCAATAAATCTGAGGTCCCACTCCGTACAGATTTTGAACGATAGAAAAAAACCTATGCACCCCAAGTATTAAAGGTGTGTACTATGCACACCTAACTTCACTTTATGGCCTCTGGTCTGTTGCATTTGCGAACAAGATTTTGGTGTGTGATGGCCCGCATGCCAGAGATTGTACTCCTGTCCAAGCCTGGTGTTATCTTATGGTATAAGGCAATTTTTAAGTTTTTATTAGTTTTTTCAATAAGCACAATCTAAGCCTGATTGTGTTTTTCGCATAAGAATATTTCTGTTTGATTTCGAATTTCAACTTGCTGGTATAAAAAAAGTTTACACTTAACAGTCACATGCGAATATTAAACATGTGAGTATAAACAAGACAAACAAGAAAACGTTATTTATGGGTACTGTAGTTAAGACCTGTTGTTTTGCCAAATAATCTATAAAAAAGAAAGATAGATAGATGTGCATATTTTACATGGCTAGCCTCACTAATATCGAGGGATATACCGTGTCTATTATTTCCAGGAGGGCCATGGCTTAGATGGAGAGTCCTAGAGTATTTAATGCTCGTTTTGAGCTACGCAGACCCAATTAGGGCCCGCGCTCTACTAGACAACTTCCGGCAACATCCAACGACCCACATGTGGAGCCATCTCCCCAATTTCCCTCACATGGCTTGGGTTAACCCGGGGCTATGGTAACATTCACTCACGCATTTTGAATCGCTGTCAAGAGGAATCGAACCCCGGTCTCCCGCACAGAGTGGTTAAAAGACAAAAGTAAAAATCATATTCTTAGCTAATTTTGAAACAAGATTTTTCAAAAGATCAGTTTCTAGCATTTATTCATAATTAACTTTGTGCAAAAAATTAAAAAAAAACAGTATATTATTATAACGAATGGATCCCAAGAATAGCTATGACGTACATATGGATAGATAGATAGATAGATAGATAGATATATAGATAAATAGGTCACTTCACTATTGCGTGTTTGCAATGAACTAACGTTTAAATAGAGATGTCCAAAGAAAATAAATAAATTGTGTGATGTCATGTGTAACACAAAAATGATACCTGCCATACTGCTTTATTACCAGACGCAAATCATTTCAATATGCTCAATGTGATTGCAAAGATTTAAATAGATTAGAATAACATTCAACACAAAAGAAAAATTGATCTCCAGAATTGCGTTTTAGCAAAAGCAAGGAAAACGATTTCCTCGTTTTTGCTATATTGAGAGAAAAAAAAAATTAAGCACATAGGTGAAGTAAGGTCATAAGTATAGGGTTCTTTTAAAAAACTTTAAATTTGTGTTGTGTCATTTGGTGAAGAAAAACAGCAAATTTTTATATGTTTGGTTCAGTAGCGTTTTTGTGATTTTATAATTCAAGCTTTATTTGTTTATAATCGTCTTTCGAAGAAAAAAAGTTCAAAAAAAAAAATTATAAAAAAAATAAATCAAAATCAAAAAAATCTTTGTAATGGAATGTTATTACTTTTGCTACTTGAAAATTTAAATTTTTAAGATCGTATGTGCACTGCAATTGATCGCATGCCTTAATAACTACCTAAAATCTTACAAAATGGCCTGATAACAAAAGACCATGAATATGCATATGTAGTTCTTTATCTCGCAGTCCTACAACACATAAATTATGAAGGTTCTATCAAGATATTTTTGTAACGGATTAAAAGTTGTTAATTTGTGGAGATGCCTAAGATCACATCGGTTCAGAAATTTAGGCGGGATAACTCAATCTTATTTACTTTATGGATAGCTCAGTATGAAGCACAAATAGTATTGCTGATGAGAAGAAGGTACAGACTTTACTATGCTTTTTGGAAGTCGCTGCAGCAATCAGCGCTATCTAGAAATACTAAAATTTTTTACAATAACTTGAAACGTGTTTTAAGAGAAAAATTAACTGGCTACAAGTACCATAGAACTCTTAAAATGAAGTTGAGATCATATCAATTTGGAAAGGGTATGGGGCTTAATACGTTTGCTACAAATTGAAGAATAATGATAACTGAAATCTGTAAAAATGCTGCCCTTGATGAAAACTCTAGAAACAATCTCCATAAATCATCTCGTTAATTAATTTTGCATACAGAAATCCAAATTTTTTACAAGAAATTAATTTACAAAACTCGCAAAATTATTTTTCTGCAAAAATTTCTTTCCTTAAAGGTAATTTGTTTCTGTTAAATATGTGTAAATTTCAAATTTAGCAGTCTTTGTATGTCTCCTACACAAAAACCCTTGAAAATAGGTATAAATTGTGAACTAAAATTCCATTAATTTTTTTTTCAGAAAATTGTTGGGACTTGCCAAATTCTCAAAAATTCCTAAGGAAGGTATAGCAAGGTAGTTAAAATGCATTACACTAAAAAATAAATATTAACAAAGGTTTACTTGTGTAAAAATCAAAAAGAGGTAACAGAAATAAAATTACCCTCCAGGCCTCCCTTTTCTTGATGCTAAGTCTTCTTGAAGTTCCCATCTCGATTTGTATATCGTGTTAGCAACGGAGATCGAGTTTTTCTGGTGTGAATCGACATCATCCAAGCAAAACTTATTTAAAATTAGTTTAGAAGATTTGCTAGAAGTAGGAGTGCCATCTAAAAGAATTAAAAGTCAGCAAAGTACGATAATATGTTAATTCTTTTTATCAATCGCCACGTTGCCACGTGCGTTTAGTCACCAGCCATGTGCTTTTTTGAAAATAAAGATAATGTATGCGAGAGAATTCAGAAACCTCTATATTTATCTTTCAAAAAAACATTTTACCTTTCTCATACTCCACAAGCTTTGCTGCCTCCACTAGTGCGTTGAGTGATGCCATTAAGTTATGTTACAAACAATGCAAAGGTGAAGCTAACTTTCTTTCTTCCGCACGCCGTGTCTTGCCTTCCTCCCCGTAGCCAGATGACTTCAAAACAAAACAATGTGATTTTGGTGGGTTGTCACGTGGTAGGAAAAATATGATCGGGTTACTATGGTGGTACTAAAATATAATTTAAGATGAAACTTGATAAAAAATAACTAGTGTGTTAAAATAATGCTGATTACTGCCTTATTGACTGAAACACGCAATATGTCGCTGAAGAGCAAATAAAATAAAGTATTAAGGTTAAAATTCTATACCCATTTGCACCACCAGAGTAAAATGATTACACATGTTCAAATAGAATAATTCTGTCTTGATGTTCCAGTACAAAATCGCTCAAATTTGCAATAACTATAGATATGGATCGAGCAATACAAATGCTTGCGGCATCAACGGGCCAGAAAATCAAAAAGGCGGTACTGGCCTTGGGACGTAAATTTTCCAAGGCTCATTTTATTTGTCTGTATTTTTGCCAGCTTACTTTATTATCTTTTTATTTTGTGAGTTCGCTTGTAGAACGCAGAAAGAGTTGCATCGTATGAGTTAAATCTTTGGCTCATACCTTTCGGTCTTAACTAATGCGCTCAGGAGGTGCATTTTATTCTATCACACGGATCCGTCAGTCAGTGTAAACACCTAATTGAATGATAGCATGATAGAAGGGGGGTATTTCAAGTGATATAAGTGAATTTTTAGACCAGCTGATGGCGCCGTAGATTAGTGGTTATAGCTCTCGTACTCTGTGCACGGATCCGTCAGTCAGTGTAAACACCTAATTGAATGATAGCATGATAGAAGGGGGGTATTTCAAGTGATATAAGTGAATTTTTAGACCAGCTTGATGGCGCCGTAGATAAGTGGTTATAGCTCTCGTACTCTGTGCGGGAGACCGGGGTTCGATTCCTCTTGACGGCGATTCAACATGGCCGAGTGAATGTTACCATAGCCCCGGGTTAACCCAAGCCATGTGAGGGAAATTGGGAAGATGGCACACTGTGTGGGTTGTTGGATGTTGCCGGGAGTTGTCTAGTAGAGCGCGGGCCCTAATTGGGTCTGCGTCGCTCAAAATGAGCATTAAATACTCTAGGACTCTCCATCTAAGCCATGGCCCCTCCTGGAAATAATAGACAGGGTATATCCCTCGATATTTGTGAGGCTAGCCATGTAAAATATGCACATCATCTCAACTCTCTCTGCTGAATTTATGAATGAGCTGGGGTAAATTGCAAGTACTACAGTTCTAATGAATTCTCTCTTGAGAATTCCCACTCCAGGAATATTTCTTTTTTTTACTTGCATATTGGTTCTCTATCGTTACATTTTCATTGACTTAAGCAAAGTCTTGATGAATTCTCCACAACAAACGCTTTATCAAAAACTTATAGCGTTATTTTTTTTTCGATTTTTTTTTACATTTTAAAGCAAGGTCAGTTCTGTCAACATTTTCTGCCAGAGTTTTCTTGGCATGTCGAAACTTGTCACACATCTAGGGCAGCATAAAGAAGCTGTCCTTGAATCAATGTGGGTTGGTTTTCTGGTTAGCAATGTTGGATGCTGACGTGAATTTACATCATCATTCATCATTCTCGGCTTAACGTCCGTTTTCCATGCTAGCATGGGTTGGACGGGGTATATTAATGACCCTCTTTCAATTTGATCTAGACTGTGTTAGATCTAAACTTAACTTCCTCTGTATCAAGACTGTCCTTATAACCTCCTGCCAAGTCTTTCTCGGTCTGCCTCTGGGCTTTGCCCCAGGAACTATCAAGTCTCTACACTTTCTTACCCAATTATCCTCCTCCATTCTTTCCAAGTGCCCCAGCAACAGAGCTGTATATTTTACTGTAAGTTTTACAATTGCACAAGAATTTACAACATGGCAATGTCTACTACCTCAGACTACTTGTGACTCCTTATGGCTCCCCCTCTGTGTCATTCAATGTTAAAAAGTGTCCTTAAAAACAAGCTGTGTAAATGAGTACACATGACCACCTAAATTTATAAATACATTGATCATGAGTGGGGACGGGAAGTACTATCTGTAGAATATGTAAAGCTATCTTCTTTTGCTGATTTTGTTAAACTTTTTGGTCCTTGGATTTTTGTTTAAAATTGCAAGACCTAATATATTTTGTGGTCTATTATAGCTATGTGATGGGACATTCCTAATCAGAGCAAAATTCTCTTGCTCACTGAGTTACATGTGTATAGCTAGCTAGAAAATATGTCTTAAAAATTATTTTTATGCTAGCTAAGTACCTAATTTAACTACTAAGTACCTAATTATATGCTAGATAAGTTCTTGATTTAGCTGGTTTTATGCTAGCTATGTACTTTAGCTAGTTTTCTGCCAGCTGAGTAGCTAAATTTATTTAGTAGTTTTATGCTATAGCTTAGTTGGTAATTTTATGGTAGCTAGCTTTAGGTGTGAGTGACATTACCTGTGAAAGTGATATACATACTCTTTCTTCCTTTTCTTGACAACAGCAAATGCCCTTCCATCTTTTTTATGCTTGGCACTACTCTTTAAAACAACACATTGTCTTGCTTACTTAAACATTTAAGGGAGAATGACCTGATTAAACTACTGAGCAACCACTTAAAATAACGAAAATTTTGATTAATAGTGGGGGAATCCTGTACACCTCCACCTTACTTATATCTGGCTATTATAATAAGAAAATGAGTTTTGCCATGCTTGGCTTCCTTACGCTCGCTTCGTTTCACTCCGCAAAAATTTGGACAATTGTATCATGTATCGAGCCTTCGGTACAAATGTGTCGTATGCTATACACAATCCTTGTTTTGCAGTACTGTATGTTATATATTAATAAATATTTAGATCTAAATATTTAAAGGCTTGAAGCTGGATTGCTGTGTTATAAATTACTTGTAACAATGACAGATTCAAAGTATTTTACTACCACCAAGAAAGGTAAGCAAAGAATTTGTTTAGAAGCTTTAATCCCCAGAAAATGTTTCAACACATCCTTCTTTTATGACTAAAGTGTAGCTTTGCCTCTATATAAGAAAACATTACCAATGTATGTATAAAAAGCAAGTTGATGAATCTAAAACAATTTTAGTCTCTTTCCTGTAACAAATCAGTCTCTATTCACATCGGACTCTCTTTAGGTGAGATCTATGAGTTAAAGGCAGAATTAAATCAAGCTAAGATGGATCGCAAGAAAGAAGCAGTCAAGAAGGTTATTGCTATAATGACGGTTGGCAAAGATGTTAGGTATAAATAAATCTCAAATGTAATGCAAGATTAATGTGGGAATATTTAAAATATAAATTTGATGATCCTGATTCTTTTGTGCAATTGTTTCTATGGCATGAATGAATATGTTAGGATCTTTACATTTATTCCTGATAAAAATCAAGAAAATTCATGTACACCAATTCATACTAAAAGGAGTGGTCCCAGAAATCAAAAAAAATTATTTCATCTTATTTTATGGGAAATGTTTTATTTATAATTATAAAAAACTTTTTTCAAAAGAAAAGTTCTTTTTTTCTCTCATTCAGCCCATTTTTACAAGCTTGTTTAAATAGCAGTGACGTCATATTCGGTGAATGTTATAGAATAGAATAGAATGATGTTCTAGAGAATCAAAGATCGCAATTTCTTAATTAGAAATATTTTTTTAATTTTCTTTTCTATAATTATACTCACATATTATATGTTATATATTTTTTGTTTATTCTTCCGAGTAAGGGACATAGACACCCCTATCTTCAGGGAAATCTTATTTAGTGGTCTTGAATTGAAAACTTTGCAGCCCTGTGCCTGTAAAAAGCTCATCAAAGGTTTCTATCTCATTATCATCTTCTCATCTTCTCTCTTCAAAATTGTTTTCTTCTTCAATAATATCATACTCTAATTCTTCTTCCCTATGTCTGTGTTCATATCTGTGATCGGAGTATCAAGCTTTTCTTTCTCTCTCGCCCTCTCTCTCTCCCTCTCTCTCTTTATCTCGAAACTAACATTGCCAATTATGCTGTCACAGATCAATAAACAATAACATCAATAAGATCAATAAACAATTTTTCGAAAAAAGAATAAAAACTTTGTACTAATTGAAGTGGAGAATCCAAAGGTCAAATAAAAAAAATTTGAAAGTCATCCTATAACTACAATAAAATAAATAATGCTTTAGATCAGTTTGATACAAGTTTGCACATTCGACCTTGATTGGTTTGTATTTTTATAAATTTGACTACAGATCATGATGCAAAGCCAAAAATTTAATTATCAACAACGATTTTAAAAGCAATATGTAAGGTTTGACTTTTACCAAATGTAAATCTACAATGATGTAAGTTTGACATTATTTTGTTAGTTGTTAGATGTTTTTGTTGAAAAATCATATTTCCGTACGACAAAAATTGTTGTAAATTTCTTCTAGTGCACTATTTCCAGATGTCATCAACTGTATGCAGACAGATAATTTGGAACTAAAGAAGCTAGTTTATCTCTACCTAATGAATTATGCAAAAACACAACCAGACATGGCTATTATGGCGGTAAATACCTTCGCTAGGGTGAGTTACAAATTTTTTCTTATATTAAATAATTTTTGGATGCTTTTGATGAACTCTTGCTTCTTCAGAGTTTTACTTTGCCTAGATTCAAAGGATGTTGCGCAGATTTCTTAAATACAAGCTAAGGCGTTTCTTTACAAGTCCAAAGTTTTTACTTAAAAATTTTGGTGGCTTATCCCCACATGTTTAGATACAAAAGAGTTTTCTAAAATTACATGTCAATTTATATAAAAATTGCATATCAAGAACAATATAAAATTTTGTGCTACAATAGTCTAAGGCGATGAAGTAATGGTTTTATTGAAAAGAAGTATATCTCGATTAATGAGTAGGCTCTCCTTTAAGTTTAACTTACAATCACTATTGTCACTGTAAAATAATAATATTACAAAATGATGGAGCATATCACATTCATATCTATGATCCCGAACAGCCGCGGAAAGAACTGTTAACATGTTTATCAGTAAGATGAGATATCCCTAGGTATGGCTAGAGTAAAATCATTTGTTTAAACCATATGCTTTTTTACAGGATTGTGATGATCCAAACCCACTCATACGTGCTCTCGCTGTTCGTACAATGGGTTGCATTCGTGTAGACAAAATCACTGAATATTTGTGTGAACCATTGCGAAAATGTTTGAAAGATGAAGATCCATATGTGAGGAAAACAGCTGCAGTCTGTGTTGCCAAGTTGCATGATATCAATTCAACTTTGGTTGAAGATCAAGGATTTTTGGAATTGCTTCGAGATTTGTTGTCAGATTCAAATCCTATGGTAAGTCAATGTGATCGGCTGTATGCAAATTGAATATTCCTATTGTAAGTGTACAAGCTATGTAATATAAAAATTTTTCTGTTATGAAAAGTTGCCAGGATAAAACCCGGCTTGAATTACACTTAATCTTATCAACGATTTATCTGTTAATATTTAAAACCATGAAAACACCTTATCTATTTACCGACTGGTAGCTTTATGGTAGAGCATTCGCTTCCAGTGTGGGAGGTCTTGGGTTCAAACCCTGGCCGAGTCATGCCAGAGAGTATAAAAGTGTAGATTCACACTGTTATAGTCTCTGGCATGACTTGGCAGAGGGTGTGAACCCAAGACCTTCTGCGCTGGAAACAACCCTCTAAAGTAGCCTTGCAATATATATAATAATGCTAATACCAGTTTTTATTACATCAGTTGAGTCAGCATTGGGACGATATTGTTTTAATATAATTTGTTTTAAGAATTTTAAGTTGTTTGTATAAAAAAGAAGTTATGCATAACCCTGGCATAAATTTGTGCACGTCTATCTAAAATTGTACAAGATTTTGGTGGTTGCATCAGTTATTGCAGGATTGAGTGTATATACCTCTGTTTTGAATTTCGTATTGTACAGGTTGTGGCTAATGCAGTTGCATCACTCACTGAAATTGCAGACTCATCCCCCAGTGCTGTCCAATATTTTGAAATGAACTCAGCTACCATAAACAAACTATTGACAGCATTGAACGAATGCACAGAGTTAGTATTTTTGTACTTTTTTGGTATCATATATTTTAATGTTATTTCCTTAATTCATGATAGAATTTTGTAAAGTTATGAAGCATGTATTTAATTATTAAAGCTTTTCTTTCTGTTACTACTATTAGTATGGAAAACCACTTAAATCATTTTCTCTTTTTTAGATGGGGCCAAATTTTTATTTTGGATTCTTTGGCAAACTATGTTCCAAAAGATGAGAAGGAAGCACAAAGGTTTTTGATGTTATTTTAAATTATTAGTGAACTGACACTGCATGTTTATTTTGAAGAAGTTTACTCCAAACAATAACTCCTTTAATTCAAATCAATTTTTAATACTTTTTTAGCATTTCTGAACGTGTTACTCCAAGATTGTCACATGCTAATGCAGCAGTCGTATTGTCAGCTGTAAAGGTAAGCTTAAAGTGAAAAAACCCCACAACTTTGGCTTCATAAATTTTGTTTGTGTGTTTGAAAAGTTCCATTTTTTATGCAGTTTAAATATCTTATTTTAACAATTTTTGTTGCTCACAGAATTGATTTTTCACTCTCTACATTATATTTTTCAACAGAAGGCTAGTTTAAACTATCCTGTATGTTTTTAATGCAAGTAAGATGTTTTTAATTTCCTCTATTTTTCAGGTATTGATGAAGCTAATGGAAATGATGACAACAGGAAATGCATTTGTTCAAAATTTAGTGAAAAAACTTTCACCTCCCTTAGGTAAAATAGTGTGTATGAATTTAAATTGTGATCAGAGGCCACAATGCACAGAATAAATTTGTATAGCCTCAACCTTTCAGTGTTTTTAGAATTAAGCAATTAATTTTTAGTGACCTTGTTATCAGCTGAACCTGAAGTACAGTACGTTGCATTGCGAAACATTAATTTGATTGTCCAAAAAAGGTTAGATAGTTTTTTTAGTTTTAATCTGTTTTCAAAAGTGTTAAACTTTTATCAGCTTAATTGCCTGGTTCTATTGGCAAGAAAGATTTCTAAAACTAATCCTACAAAATGAATATTATTTTGTTTGTGTTGCTTACCACCATACCAAATTTCCTATCTTCTTGAATCTTCATGTTAGAAAATGTGTAATTCTGAAAGCTAAAAATTTCTCTTGTTTAGACCTGACATCTTGCGAAATGAAATCAAGGCATTTTTTGTGAAGTATAACGATCCTATTTATGTGAAGTTGGAGAAGCTCGATATTATGATCCGTTTAGTGTCTCAACAAAACATTGCTCAGGTGCTGGCTGAACTGAAGGAGTGAGTTTATTTTTATGTATTTTTATGTATCTTATTTCGTAATAGTATCGTCAAAGCAAAGAATATCAACAATACATACCTGTAAATAAAACAATGTGCCCTGTTTGTGACGAATTTGGGGGATTAGGGTTAGTAAAAGGCATTACCTAAGTAGATTTTCATCTAATTTATATACTGTATCTGTTTAGATATGCAACTGAAGTTGATGTTGACTTCGTTCGAAAATCTGTCCGTGCAATTGGTCGGTGTGCTATTAAGGTCGAGGTAAGTAACAATTCCTGTTGATTGCAGCAGCACATATACATAGTCAGTAAACTCAAAATGAACCATATTTTTTTACTGTGTTAAACCTTTCTTTAAATATAGCAATCTGCAGAAAAATGCGTGACAACTCTGTTGGATTTAATCCAAAACAAAGTGAACTATGTGGTGCAAGAGGCTATTGTTGTGTTGAAAGTATGTATTTAGTATTTAACAAGTACATATTTTTACATCTGTGATTTAGTGAGGTAAAACCTTCTTTACAGGGGACTATATAAAACGGCAATTTTCTGTTTTGTGAAAAGAGGTATTGCAAACTGCATTGTGTGAAATTAATTTGATTGATTGCTTTGAGGTAACTTTACGGGTTTGAAAAAAAGAGCACACATCTTCAAGAGTAAAACACTCATTTGGTCATCTTAAATATTCATCTTCTACAATACCAACGAAGATTTTTTTAAAATTTTTCTGCCTTGTATTTAGGATATCTTCCGTCGATATCCGAATAAATATGAAAGCATTATTTCAACATTGTGTGAAAACTTGGACTCTTTGGATGAACCTGAAGCTAGGTAATGTAGAAATCACACTTTTTATTGTGTTTCAGTGTGATAGTTGGAATTGGCCCAATATTTGCATAGTGCTGAGCACTGTCAAAACCTGTAAAAGGTGATGGTTTGGCAAAAATATTAATGCTAGCTTCAAAACACAAGAAAAGTACATACTTCCGGCTCTGCCTATTTAAAAATTAAACAAAATTCTCAGTTGGAAAAAAACTATTCAATATCTTCTGTTTTTACTTCGAACGCCTTCCTGACTTCATTTAGACTTAGAGAAATTACACACAACAACTGTCGCTTAGTATCACATGTCAATTCGGTTGTTAATTTTTTATTTTATTTTTAGAGCTTCCATGATCTGGATTATTGGAGAGTATGCTGAACGTATTGACAATGCTGACGAGCTGTTGACCACGTTTTTGGACGGCTTTTCAGATGAAAACACTCAAGTTCAACTTCAGCTCTTGACAGCTATTGTGAAACTGTTTTTAAAAAGACCGACAGATACACAAGAGTTAGTACAACAAGTGTTAAGTTTGGCAACACAGGATAGTGACAATCCTGATCTTCGTGATCGTGGTTATATTTACTGGCGTCTTTTGTCAACAGATCCTGCAGCTGCGAAGGTCAGTGAAGATTAAACTCTTTTAAGTGACTTCTTCTTACGGTAAATATCATAACATGCAAACTCGTGTAACACAAGTTAACCTTTTATCCAACTCTACGTTTGTGAAACACCGTTTTTTTTGTAGATAAAAATGAAATGTTTGAATCAATGCGTTTTAAAATACTTTTTTTACTATGTTTCCTATTTTTGTTTTTTATGATTTTTTAGGAAGTTGTGTTGGCTGAAAAGCCACTGATATCGGAAGAAACAGATTTGATTGAACCGAGCTTGTTAGATGAACTAATCTGCCATATATCGAGTTTAGCCTCTGTTTATCATCGTCCGCCAAGCTCTTTTGTTGCTGGTAAAACACCTGTCCGCCGTGCCACTCTTCCACCTCGTGCAGGTGGTTTGGAACAAGCAAATGAACCAGATGAGATGGCAGCAACTAATCTTGGACCAACTCCAACCTTGTCACAAGTCGCAGGAAAACCACTAGCCCCAGCACAATCCCAACCGCCCACATCTGACTCACTTCTCGGAGATTTGCTTGATATGGGTTCCTCGTACAATGCGCCTGTCCAACAACCAGCTCCGCCCATGCAACAACCAATGCCAGGTAAACCGCATTTTCTGTTGTATATAAAAGCAACTGTATCCTTACCATTAACAATAAAACTAAGAAAAGAAGTGTATACCTTTCGACTCGTTTGTTTTAGCTGTCGATTTGCTTGGTGGTGACTTAAGTATGCTCTCTACTCCAATGCCGTCAGCACAACCTCCTATTGGAAGCGGTGGTGGTCTTGGTGATCTCTTCAGCATGCAAAGTGCCCTTCCTAGTTCTGGTTACGTTCCACCAAAAACCGTAAGACAATTCTGTGCTAGTTTAGAAACGCTTGCAAATATATTGAGAAGAATGCGGTGAAAATCACACGTTATTAAACCTTGAATTTTACTTACATTCTTCCTGTTTTTTAGGTGTGGCTCCCTGCTGCAAAAGGCAAAGGGCTGGAAATATCTGGTAAACGTTTTATTACAGGATTGCCCAACATTTTTTTTTAAAATATTTTTAATTGCTAACAAAAAAACCAGTTCTACTTGATTTTTCGCTCACAGGCAATAGTTATTGACTTCGTTTAACCTCCTGTGGCATCTACGCATAGTATCCATCTTTCTTACATCACAGGAACATTTTCTCGGCGAGGAGGACAAATGTATATGGATCTCACTTTCACGAACAAAGCCATGCAAGGAATGGGTGGTTTCGCCATACAGTTCAACAAAAACAGTTTCGGTATTACTCCTACTTTATTGCAAGTTCAGTCACCGCTTTTACCTAATCAATCAGCTGATACATCTCTCCTGTTGAATCCTGGTAAGTTAAACCAAACCGTGTATTTCTAAATTCAGATTCTTGCTGCACTTTTTTGTTCTACTTAGTTTTGAAAAAAGTGTTACGTGTAGCCAGCATAACATTTTTTAGCATTTTGTTGCTGCAGAGTGTAGAATAAGTAATGAACAATAATCATGAACAATAAGCAATGTTTTCGCCTCTTTGGTAGTGATACACAGGACTTATGTGCCAAGTGTTTTTTTTTTAAAAAATGTTGGTCCACAACAACCAGAAACTCGTTGTGAAACATATGTGATGTAGATCTGTAGTCGACTTCGGGGCTGTTCATATGGAAGTATTTCCTCGGGAACCGGGTAAATGTTTCAGCATGATATTTAGTCGAGATCTCGGATTGTTACAAACTTTTAACAAAAATTTAGTTGCGTTCATATGAGAAAAAACATTTATCCGCCTACTGAGATCTCGGGTGCGCATGATTGAGATCTCGGTAAGCTGGTGATGCAATTTCGATTCGGCATAATTTTCAAAAATAAACAAAAGATTCTTATCGCAATAAACAATAGAAACTGATCACATGGTATTTTCTCACCCAAGAAAAAGTTTTTTCGCCCATGCCATATGAACAGAAAGTAAAAATTATATGTTGAAATATTTCCCCGCTAAGTAAGAAAATATTTCCCATATAAACAGCCCCTTATGCACGCGTTTTCTAACGACCACACTCTTGTGTTTTAGGCGGCCCGATACAAAAGATGGAACCATTAAATAATCTTCAAGTCGCCATCAAAAACAACATCGACATTTTTTACTTTAGCTGCTTAATGCCTGCGAACATTCTTTTTCTCGAAACTGGAACAATGGGTACGACAAAGTTTTTGTTGATTCACGATGTTTGTAGACCTTTCTTGCTAGCACGTGAAAACAAAACTTCTGATTACTCCAGTTCTGTCTGTTTCTGTCTGTCTGTCTGTCTGTCTGTCTGTCTGTCTGTCTGTCTGTCTGTCTGTCTGTCTGTCCATATGTCTGTCCATATGTCTGTCTGTCTGTCTGTCTGTCCATATGTCTGTCTGTCTGTCTGTCTGTGTGCTATTTCTAGTAGTTAGTTCTATCTCCTTTAAATAAAGTAAACAATGAACTTTGGGTTATGGGAAGTTTGAGAAATATTTTCTTCTGTTAGTTTTGCTTTTGTTGTTTGTCTACTGCTATATTAAAAACATTTTCTTGATGTTGTTCTTGTATATCGCAGATCGTAAAAAGTTCCTAAGCACGTGGCAAGAGATTCCAGGTACTAACGAAGTTCAAAACAACATCACAGTGAAAGGTCTTAATTCGGGTAAGCGAGACTAAATAATAGACATTTTCGTATTATGGGAAAGGGTTAAAATTCTATTTTAGATTCAAAGGTTACCTCCAGTGAAAAATCAAGTTGAGCTCATATGAAAGAGCTCAAAAGGTTGTCTAGGAATTTGAATATTTCTTTTAAAATTCTTGATTATTTCTTTCGAATTTGAACTAAGAAGATTAATAATTATGCATGATGTCAAGAGTATCCTCTGCAAGAGAGTTAATTTGACATATTTCAAAAGCCATATAGAGTTAAAAATGTTTTATGGCCGTTCACTTTGACGCGTTTTGAACATTTTACATAATTTTTTTATTTAGTTACCATAATTATGCTCAATGCTAACTCATGGCGTCACAATTTCGCATAATTAGCCCTACTTTTAAGACAAATACCTCGAGAACGGATAAAGATTTTTCCAAAAAATAAAAAGATTTCTAGACAACTTTCAAAGATCTTTTATAGGAGCTCAACTTGATTTTTAGCGGGAGGTAACCTTTAAATTAAGTAGAACGTTCTGAAAAGTAATAAAGTGGCCAGTCAAAAGTAAATGAATGAATCAATTTATAAATAAAAAATAAAATTAATAAAAAATGAATTAGTGAAAAAGGAAATCCTTGATTCATAAAATTTATAAAAGTAAAACGCTATAAGTTCTGATTTTTTTTTTCTTGTAGAAAGTATACAAAGTTTGTTGGAGGCTAACAACGTGTTTACGATTGCAAAGAGAACAGTTGAAGGCCAGGTATGTAGGTAGAAGTCTGAAAGTTGAAATACAGGTCACGTGCTGTATAGTGACCCGATTTAACATTTACACTGGCGTGCTAATTACAAGCAGAGGAAAAGGAATTTTGAGCCAGAAAATATTTGATGAGCTGTAAATAGTATACAAGGGGCGAGCTAAGTATTCTGTGATAGCAAATTAGATTTATACCTTCCATAATAAAGTAGTTTTATATTTTCGATAACAAAGTAGTTTGACTTATTTTTTTTATTTTGTTGTTTAGGACATGCTGTATCAATCCCTACTACTTTTAAATCAGATCTGGGTACTTTCTGAAGTCAAAATTATACCTGGTAACCCTGTAATACAGGTAAGTAAACAAAATGCTTGTCACCTACATAAATTATGGGACGTATTTTTTAAGTTATTTTTGATATAATTTTCCTTCCAATTCTGATCTTATATTGTTCCAAATTAAAAGTTTATTCTGTAAACTCTCGATATTATGAAACTCCGTCACATATCTTTTCCTTAAAAAACCGTTTAAATTCTTTTTCCGACTCTTGTTTTAACGAATTTTTTTCGTGACATCATGATTTCACTGGAGTCAATCTTTGGTGAAAACAGATTTTTTAGAATTAAGCTAATGATAGCACGTCGTCCTGTGTCCTCTCCTAAAAAGTGTTGTAAAACTGGAATTTTTTTTGCCTTTTTGCAAGATGTTGTCGTTGCCAAAATTTATTAGTTACCCCCATTGCTAAACTGTATTGTTGTTTTTTTGTTTAGCTATCAGTTAAAACAACAGTATTGGACGTCGTGCCCATGATCCAAAACATCTACCAACAAGTTCTGCAACAATGAATCAAACCAGCTTAGATTTTCTCACCAATTATTTTTTTTTAGTTTTCGCTTCTGTCCTATTGCTTTCGAATTATATGCAATATCAGTCAAACTTGATAGACTTAAGTGTCACTCTAATCCTTTTTGTAATTCGTATTGTTTTAGACTTTAGTCAATATTTTTTTGGATGTAGAATTATTGTGAAATATAAAATGTGGGATTAGTAACTTGTTTTTTTGTATTGTTCTGAATGGAAATTTCCTGAGTTTTATCTATCGTTTGTTGGAAAGGTCTTAAAAAAATTGAATTGTGCGGAATTTTATTCAGGCATAGATCTGATTTCTTATTTTTGAAATAAGAACGTAGTAATATCTTTCATTTAAGAAGCATATTCCATTTCCAGGAGTAGTGGTCATCATTTAAAAAGAGGGAGGATGGCTTCTTAACGTGGAGAAATTGTTACCAAAACTGCGAGCATTTTCATGCAGAGCAGAGTTACTTTCGAAATTTGACCATGATTTCGGTTTTCCAACTCCGTCTAAAAATTATTTCCATTCAAGTTGTACTTATCTGAAGTTAGTTAATTTTCGCGAATGCTTCGCAATAAACCGTAAAATGGTTCGTTTGCGAAATTTGTTTTAAGCTGTTTGCTTAGTTGCTGAAAGGATACCAACTTCGCAACATAGCTGGTTCACATCAGAAAGCACGAAAATCCGTATTTCTGAACCTCGTTAACTCACTTTGCCCACGAATCCGCCATTAAAGGGTCAGGGGAAAAATTCTCAAAAAACTGTCTTTGCCACACAGAGTCAATTGTTCGCATTATTTCACCAAAAGATTTATCTCAGAAAACTGACTTTGTCACATTGTGCAAAAAGATCAGAAAGAGTAATGATCCAATCCTGAGGAAAGCTGGGAAGGACGGGCACGTTATTTCATAGGATGGGTTTAAAAAAAAGCACGAAGAAGAAATAGTCAAAACATATTTTTCGTTAAAAAAACATACTGCAACGTAACGCATTTTAGATCAAGTATTTTGTCGGTAATTATGCTCATTCAAGCTAATTTTTTTAAAAAGAACAGTATTTCGCACATACTTAACGTATTACAGCAGTACAAATATTTCTACCTTCCCCTTCTGCTGGTCTATAAATGGCGACTACTCGTTGACGTTTAGTTAACAAAGCCGTTTGTTTGCTTAAAAATATATTGTGGCTGCTGAAGCTGTGTTTAACATTTGTTTGTTTGCAACACGACTTATTTTTGGTGCTGCAGTTTAAATACTAAATCTTAATTTGAGCAAATAGAAGGCCACCATAAAACAGACCGGCAAAAAAAAATTTAAAAATATGTGGTTTTTAAAAAATATTACAGTAACGTCGTTGTAAGAGTGTTTAGGAGTTAATGTTCTATTGACGTCTGTTGCGTGGTTGGCTTTAAGCGAAAGCATCTTCTCGATCAGCTGCTTGCTCTACTTCTTCAATGTTACTGAAATTAAGGAAATGCGACGGCCGGTGCACTTCATGGTAAAATTCTTTTGGATTAGCTAGTTGCAACTCGAAACGCATATTAGCAGAATGACGGACACCTAAAAGAACGACGCGAAATAAAAGTCAATCACAAACTTTCCATTCAACTGCACGGGTAGCGCGTGCTAATTAGAAATCTTGTCTAAGTGCGTAGCGCTACTAAAAAACAGTGCAAAAGTGCAATCAAAAGAAAACTAGCCTTAACAGAGTAGATTCTATAGAACACTTTCGTGCGATCTATTCTCTCAGGTGCGACGTAATGTTTTAACTTTCGATTCCGAAACAATGGACATGCGCACTAAGTCAAATAAATCTATCCATAAGATATTGGCTCCAAGTTGGTAAAAATTTGTGTTTTCAAAAAATCAGTACGAATTTAACAATGCCAAACATTAGCAAGTCATATTCCACGCGCTGGAACGTCTATATTAAAGCTGACAGGACACAAAATTTTGTCGTTTAGGAAGACGTGTTCAGCGTGAAGAGATTTCGTAATAAATAGCTACAAAGTAAAAAATTGCAAAGAACACTTACCCATAAAATTGTAATTCCATGGTCCTTGCATTGGTACCATGAAAAATCCCAAGAAGCGGTCAGATAACAACATTTGCACCTTTTCGTAATGTGAAGGTAGGTAGCCTCTCGGATTGTTTCCAGTGTCCTTGTTATTGCGTCCCCATTCGAAACCAGAAGGTGTCAACTTATATGCTGTCAACGAACACGAACCAGGGGTGAAACTGTCAACAAAAACAACAAAAAATGTTAGCAAATATATATTTTTACGAGCGCAAAGAAGCTCAAATTTTATCCCCTTAGAAAAAGAAGAAAGTTCAAATTGCTCAAATGGTAGGTTTATTTTACAAAAATCCTTTTTAGACTGTTAAAGTTATGTTAAAGCTATTAAAACCATCGAACTCTTTAACAAGACACAACATAACGCAAGGCAATACACAATCAACTGACATATAACGTGAAAGTATTGTACTTTTAGCGAAAACAAAACGAAATAACTATGACATGACGTAGCTAACTACCTGCAAGTAATGATAATGGTCTTTTCACCATCCCACACTGGATTCTCAGCCATAACTTTTGCATGGGTTGTTAAATCTTGTGGAGATAACTGCGGTAACTCGTTTGGCTGCGTGTGTATCCATCCTAGAGGTTCCATTTCCTAACAAAATAATAGTTCATGTAAGATAACGTACACACTTGTTTGAACTGTTCAATATTGATCCTAGAAAAACATCCAAATTTTTCCAAATTTTTATTAAGTTGTCAATTTGAGAGCTGCATGATCACTTTGGTGACGCTTTAAACAAACTTAGATCGATAGGGCAGCATTTTTAACACACAGAATACGAGTATTACTATAAGAGACTAGTCGTAAACCCGTAGAAAAACCTACGGGTTCGCCTGCCTTTAAATTACACGCTATTTCATGTGCCTGTTTCACGACGCCTTTCTTGCGGACAGATAATAAAAGCCGTATTTTGATACGGCTTTTATTATGCAGATAAAAAAACCGTAAGAGCGTAGGTTATCGGGATACATTGTCATTACAATTTGCAATAGACCAGAAAACAACATAAGTTCTAACTGCATAGCAGAGTCGGCATAGCAATGATAATGAACCATACCTTTAAAAAGTCGTGCTGTGGCAACTGATTGGGCAAATGGACCGTCTGATGTGTACCCCATTGCGGAACGAGAACAATACATCGAATTTCCTTCACTTGTGGGTTGTCTGCAGGACTCGCCCCGTACATGTAACCAGCAATCTAGAAGAGGGATTGAAGTATTTATTATTTTCTATTTTTTGTCGCCTGTCCATTTTTAAGTAATCTGTGATAATAAATTTGGATTTATAAAATAACATATAAGCAGAGTGGCCGTTTGACATACTTGAGTTCTCAAATCAGAGATTACTATAAACTTCTTCAACACGTTCTTCGGTAAAATATACGTGAAGCCAGCTTCCTTTATGTCATCTGATGATACGTAAATATGATTGGTTCGTAGATGCAAATTCGTCGCCGATATAGCACGTACTCGCCATTCGGTTTTTGACGAGAATGTCGAACGCTCGTAACTGCTAGTTGTTGAGACGATAATTTCGTCACCATGGATATTCGTCGTTTTCGTTGTCGTCGCTGTCAACTGCGATTGATCTTTGGTTTGCTTTTCAATCTCGGCAATCTGTTGTCTCTGTTGAGACGGAGCAGATATTTCCATACCAAGAATAATATCACGAATCTCTGACTGGGTCAGCGAAGCAACGTTTACGCTAAAAAAAAGAGATGAATACGGATAGAAATCATAATTGTCGTATGGTTAAAGTAAGCAGGAAAACTGCTACGACAAGGGACAGTTAAACAATGGTACGACACCATATCTCTTGATGAAAAACAGTGTGATCAAAGTTTTTTGTCCACAAATTCTTAATTGACATAAAAATGCTAATGCTTTTTACGGCACTTTTTTTTCAAGTCTAAAATAGAACTGAACGAAATTCTCTCTAGGGGAGCTTTGCATAAGAAGCAAATTCTGCACTTAGAAATGGGACGATGTTCTTCTACAAGAGCTCTTATAATTGAGCATCACGTAGTTGGAAACATTTTCTAACGTACTTGTTCTTCTTTCCATAATCTGCTAAAATCAAATCTTTCAGTTGAACCTAAACAGAAAACAGACCTTAAAAATTCATCACAAAAGAAGCAGTAATATCGAATAGATATTTTACATGTGACAGTTGCAAAAAAATTCAGAATCTGTTATACTCCACAAGTAACTAACTGTTCATACCTCAACTCGAACCCACTCCTCGTCAGTTAAACTCGGCCATATATGATGAGGTTCAGTGATCGTCGTCTTGTCCGGTTTCAAGATCACTTTAGTTCGGTCTGTGTTTACATGTAGTGCTCTCAAAATGAGAATTAAACGCGAGAATGCAGTGTAAGAGGAGATGGTTTTCAACCAATCGTCATATAAATTGAATAGAACCATCTGTGGCTCAGTTGCTTTTAAAATGAGATCACCAAGTTTTTCCACCTAGAGAAAATAACTATAACCGTCTACCGACAACAACAAGCATGCTTAATATGACGCAGACAACATCAATAGGCCCCGTAACACGACATATCCTAACAAAAATATGATTACAAGCAAAACTGAAGAAAACAGGCCTTCTAATCAGTTCTTACCTTAAGGCAAGCTTGGAAGGGCAGTTGTAATTCACTTCCCTTGATGACAATGTTTGGAAAATCCAACAAATGAACCTGTTACAATAAAAAAGGGAGAAAGTTTAGTATGTATCCATTTTAATCAAAGCATGGTGAAGGTAACAAACACGTAAAGGTATGTTAAACTTTAAAAAATAATTGAGTAGCGCTTCGTACGGAACCTAGTTCGCATACCTCAAGGGGATCCAACATTCCTTTTCTTGTGACAATAATCTGTTTCGGCTGTTCTTCCACAGGTAGTGAACGAATCAAAGCAGCAACTTCTTCAGCAGTCTTCCATTTAGCAAGCTATAAACAAAAATTGTGATACAGTATTAACTTGTGTTTTATTTAACTTTACACAGAATTACTGTTACGAAAACGCATTACGTTAGTTCAATACCCGCCTTTTTGACTTGGTGCAGATGTTATACATTAATACATACCTGGCCCAAACGTTTTTGTCCTGCCCACACGGATGTATGAATGATCTTTAAGAAAAGCTGGCCAGTACGAGGATTAAAAATAAAAATGGCGCCGTTGATTGGCTTCGTTGTTAAATTCCCTTCAAACGTCTTATGGATGGTGACTCGATAAACATTAGTATCGTCGACAAACCAAATGATTTGATTAGAGAACAGCTCTCCATAGTTTTGCGATGACAAATAAGGTTCAGTAGGTTCACTGGAGTACAACTGAAGTGCTTTACGAACTCGTTCTCGCAGCACATACAAAGCGGGATTAGCTTTCATCACTTTAGCCATAGCTTGTTGAATGAGAGGTTTCATACCTGGTATCCAGTTACCAAACGCACTAAATATAAACCATTTAACAATTGTCTTAAAATTACGTTTTACATTTTTGACTTGCTTAGAAATAAATATTTACTCATGTGATACTAAACGTACACTGACTATTTTTTATGTTTTATGGTACTGTAAAATACAGAGCCTGAGATTAGACCGAGCTTTCAAGCCTGTGCCCTTGACCGTTTTATTGGGTGAATGCATCTCATATGAAAAATAAATTTTATATGTAAATAAAAAATTTAAAACATTTTTGTTTGACAGTTGTTTTTCCCAAGTCACCAGGGAAGAAAACAACACGCGTTCGATTTTGAAATTCAAGATCGTTCCATTTTAAAATTTTGTAAGTGCACAAAATAAATTCGAATCATTGTTTATGTGAATTAAAACGAAAAGATGGTTTTAGATGAGCGACTTCTACATTTTATTCCGTGCTATGGATATTTGTTTGGTATCTGTTTATACAAATATCTTTAGGTATACGAAAGCAACACTTATTTAAACTTGCTGGAGATTATTTTCTACCTGTGCAGATTGTATGCAAGATCGATTCCAATCAAGCAGCCAGTGGGTGACGGGTAAATACTCATGTTGTCTGTAGTGTAGTCCAAAAATTTCGCACGTGTGTAACGTTCCACGTCGTGTGAGTCGTAATCGCCCCATCTCAGTTGAACATCTACCCAATATTTCTGTGAAGTTGTGTTGTCCATAGTGTCTCTGGAGCAGAATTACATTTAAAAAATACAAAAATATCCAAATACATTCGGGGATATAAAAGAACCGGTATTTAAATCTCTACTACATAGATACTCTCTACCAAGCACGTCAACTTGTGAAAATCTCACGAAAAAATTTTAAAAATTTAGCTGCGAAAAATGCTGTTTGCAAAGAAAACAACAACAAAAAGGTGAAATAGGTTTTATGGAGAACCCTTCTCTGGACACAAGGGTTTTTTTTGTTCTGCAACATAGACAAATTTGCACGCCCACCACCTTCCTGACAACAACAACGACAACAATAAATAGAAAATTCTCTCATTAACTTACTTTGAATCAGCAAGCAGAGACGGCTTGGACACACTCCATTTGTATGCAGCAAACAGTAATATATCAGCACACGAACTGTTCATTTTGTATGATTTACGAGGATGGATGGTCTCCTTCTGTACGGTTTCAATCTCAAGTGCGTCTAGCTCCTGGTCAAATACCTAATAGCGAAAAACATCAAAATAATTTTATCTCTTGTATTGAGTACTTCTACTGGTCATACTAGCAGCTTTTTTGCTGTTGTACTGTTACATTATTCTTACTAAATCCAAAAATATTGATTTCCGCTTGTTTTAAACATATCAAACACGCGGTAGACAGCTTATCAAGAAAAATTTTCTCATTTAGTTAATTTATTGTGCCTTCTGTCACCTTTTGAAGAGTATCTATCATGCAAAACAGCATTCTCTTCATGGGAGCTATGTAATTTACTTTTTTCGTTGAATAGATTAACAGATAGCACAACTTTGTAACAACTTTGTTTATTGTTTTTGTTTTGTCTTTAAAAGCATCTTGCTTTTCCTCAGCCTTTTGAATGGCATTGTGTTTTCGGTAAAACAAATGGCTTTTAGCAAGCACAAAAAGTATGACATCAATTAACCCAACTACTGCAACTAACCTGGCACAAATCCATAACAACACTTTCGTGCACTTTCTGCCATAAATGAGCACGAAAGATTTGAATGAGTGAAATCTTTAACGTTGGAATTTTACCATGCATGAAAATACCAGTTAAATCAAGCTGGACTTGGAAACCTACATACACCTATAAGAAAAATGTTATAGCATATAAGGAAGGTTAACATATCGTCTGCCACCCATACAACTCTTGTCCTGATTTTTCAATATAAACTTTAACTTTCTGTGGGACATCATTCAATAAACAAAACTTACGTTTGCACGGTTAATGGTTGGTGACCACCACAGAGTAAACCTACGATTCGGAATTTGATTCAAACCAGAACGCTGCGCATTCGTCAGTTTTTTGTATTTCATTGATTCTTCAAAACCGCTTGCTTTCTCCCAAAAGAGACCTTCCCAAGTCGGGAAATAGGTTCCTTTAAATAGCGTATGCTCGAGTATACCTTCGACACCGCCAAGCGCTTGTATCATATCAGTACGATAGTTGTTCAAGTTCCATAATTTGCCATCATGTCTCTGGTGTGTCCACCAGAATGGATTTTGTTTTAGAACCTATAAATAATGGCAAATGTTTTCTAGCTTTCCATAAACTGTTGCAGGCGTTGGTTTTTAAAGGTAGACGAAAAAAACACCAGTCTCACCTGATATTGTTTGAAATCAGTTCGAACACGCCAGCCTTTGTCATAGGCTAAGGTGTGACGATCCTTTTGAAATAACGTATTGATTCTAGGAATTCCTCTATCCCACGAATCCTCCAGATCTTCCAATGTTAGTCGACGATTTTGTGCATTTGCTTCCTGACGCTTAAGAGCATACTCAGCCCAGACTCGTTGTGAGTCAATAAATTCACTCTCCCAGGGCTGAATGTAGCGGTATAAATTTGGAATAACCTGATCCTCATCATGACTCATTCCTATACGTCAAATATAAGAGCGGTTACCAATAACAATCACAAAATATATTTTTTAACAAATTTGGTACATGCTTGTCTAGAACACATTCTCACCTGAACGGAAATGTGTAATTCCAACATCTGTTTGTTTTGACCATCGCAGATCAGACTGTGGTATCAACACATGACCCATAGACAACATACCAAGACCCCCTAGTTCTTTAGGTGTGTAAAAAACCACGGGAGGAAAACGCGAAGGCATTTTTGAATTTAATCCGATCTTTATACGTGTTTGGATCTATAAAGAAGTGTGAATTTGCAACAAAGGCAAATAGAAAAAGCACTTACAGTATGGACAGATTCTAATAGGGCACTTAGAAATTACGAATTTTTTTATTAGCCTTTTTAAAATAAAAATAGGTATATTCATATATATATATATATATAAATAGTGCTGGCATGTACGGCTTGTTTTTTGTGAACAATTTATTTTAAAAAACATGGCAGATTTAATTTAAACATTTTCAGTCAGCAAATTCAATCATGACATTGATCTAGAGAAACTTTTGTATTTTGTCAGTTTTAAGAAACAAAAAAGCCATGTAAATAAGATCCATAATACCCCAAACCTTAGTAATCTTTCCTGGCAAAACAACAGCTTACAATTATGACTTATTTTAAAAGGCACTACTGCATTTTGTTTGGTCTTGCAAATACCATGAGCATGTTAAAGTTCACACATTGAACGTCATAAACACGGGTGAAGAAGACCACAAAAATTGATTTACGATGACATAAAATTGCACAACTCATCAACTACAGAGAAGGCAAGGAACATTCATCGACAGACATTACATATTCGAATTATATGCAAAATTTCTTTATAAACTTATTATAATTCTTTATACATACTTATTTCGTAAGGACAGATTGGTTTTTATTACCAAAATAGGCCTCTTTAAGACATCAAACATGAGTTAACGCTAAATACCTTTAAATGAAAACAAGCTTTTTCGTTTGTAGCTACTAAGGCACATTAGAAACCCTATCTTATCAAATCCTTGCGTATGCTGTTAATTGTGCCACAGTGGACAACAAGTTATTAAGTAATAGGCATTTTAATGTGCTAACGATACCACATAGAGTTTATTTTTGTGAATAAACAAACCTTATTTTCACATTTCACCAGCAAATCCAACAACTCCTGTGTGTTTACAACAGACTCGCGGAAGTAAGTCATTAATCCAATAAGGGCAGTATTCCATTTGTTTACAATCTTGGTGAAGGTTGTAGAACCAGACGCCATAAGAATTTGACGGACACGGTTATGAAATTTATTCATGGCTTCATCATCGACACGCAAAAAGCATTGTGCTGTGCGTTCTTTAGTGACCTACAAAATAATTATTGTGAATAAAGAATATCCATATTACAATAGGACTTCATAACATACTGTTTACACTAAAATGTTATTCTGCAGTCATGTAACAAAACACAAACCTCATTTTGCAAATTCCACACACCATCTCTGTGGGTGAATTCTTCATGTGTCATTCTGATCTTTGGTAACAAGCGGCATTCAAAACCACTCATATTGAAGAGTAAATTAGGATTATCCTTACTGTATACAGAGACAAAACTGTCTTCCCATTTAAGCGTTGAAACTGAACGAGGAACACGGTTCTTAATATCCCAAAATACAGCTCGGCCCAAATTAACATCATGTTTCATTAATCTCATTCTAGCATCTCTTGGCCAGCATTTCTTATTATTATAACCTACAATGTTCTCATTATTTGGATCTGGATGCTCAGTTAAATATCTTTGGATTAAATCTTTAGCCCCTTCTGCTGAGAACCTAAAATAGATCATATAGTTCTTTAAATACAAAGATGATTTCTGCTCATAGGTGTTTTTTTATGGAATTTTGTTTTAAGTTGACTTCTTCGAACAAGAATATGTATTTCATCAAGAAATTTTTTGTATAAAAGAACTGTGCAATAGTACAAGTAAATGCCACGATGTTAATGTGAAAAGACATCCTGGTTACCTGAAGAAAATATGAACTCTGTCAACATATCTTGAATACAAACGGATAGGATGAGCTGTCTCAATTTCAGTACTTTGGAAAGTCAAAAAATCGTTTGGCATTTGTGGCGGACCTGCCATTTCACTTGCTCTTCTTAAACCAAGAACCAACAGGTCCATAACAAGACCATAGTATTGGACAACAAATGATGCAAATTGTAATCCACGAATGATCCCATATGAATTTGTGTGATTCATGTCCTGTAAACAAATAGATGATAGTACATAAACAAAATCTTAAGAAGTATGGCTACCAATAGAAAGTAAATGCATGTAACAACTTAGCTTGAATTAGAGGTGCAAATAAGATAAAATTTCTCCTCTTGTTAATACATTCCTACATTCAAGGAACTAACAAATGAACTAAAGGTATACCTTATAATTGATGACAATGTTATTCTTGGCAGTCATATAATCAGCAATGTTGTGATCCACAATCAAACGCAGCAATCTGTTTAGTAGAGTCAAATCAATTTTTTCATAGATCTTATCAAACTTTGATTCCATCATGACATTGCACTCCCCTTCATTGCTCTCCCAGACATCTTGTAAATTGTTTATACCTGAAAGATAACAAAATCAACAAAAATCAGACAAATGGCATTAAGTCGGACCTTATCTCAGACTTGTTGGAATTTGGCAAGTTGGAACATGTGGAAGACCCTTCTTTCTAGTAAAACATTGGTACAATGGACATCTTTAAAGGCGACCAGAAAATTAGGTACTAGTTAAACCATGACATTGCAAAACATTCAGACCCTTTATACCTTGACACCATTTGTAAACAAGTAATGGTGGTGGCTCAGTGTCTGCTGGTTTAATCCATGGAGGAAATAGTCTTCGTTTGTCTGCTTCATACCACAGGTACTGGTCAAGATAAGCATCAGTGATTTTTTCCAATGGCTCAACATCATAAACTGGAACCAAATGGCTGTACAAATCCATAAATTCAATGCCAACCTGTAAATACAAAATGCTTTAATATTAAAGAGACAACAATCACAACTGTTTAATGTTGGTTACCTTATCAGTTGAAATACTAATTACGTATACAAAAGCATGCCAAAATCAGTATTTAAGGTGCACACATACCTCTTTAAATGCTCTTTGTGTCAGCAAGTGACGTTTGATTCTCGATAGAGCTTCATGAGGATTATCGTAAGCTTGTTCAATTAAACCCAATTCTTCTCTTTGTGACTGATTCAAACGACTCTTAACACTTCATAAAAAAAATTAATCCATAAACACTTATTAACTGTAATGTCACAGACAAAGCATTACAGGTGGCAATAAAAAGCCTTGCCATAAAAAGCATAACAAAGCAATGTGTCTAACCTGTAAGCCTCCTTTAACCGCTCCAATGCCAATATCAGCAATTTTGTGTCATGCTTGTATGAAAGTGGTGGAAATGGGATAGGTGAGAACCTTCGGCTTTCCAGCCAATGCACTGTAGTGGTATATATAGCCACAGCTTCTTCTGCAGAAATGTATGGACCATCCTTTAAGTAGTTGTGTTGTCTTTCTTGTTCAGCTAAAATAAATGAAATGATATTGTTAGGATGAAATCAATGAAATGTGATATTATGTGTCATTAGATAATAAAGAATGTCTAACTTATACACGATCATTATATATGTTCGTTGCTCATGATATGTTGGTACATGCCAAAGTCAGACTCTAATCCAAATTACTTCACTATTATTAGTATTAACATATAAAAAGCCACAAGCAAATTTTCATATATGCAAGACAAAAAGCACACTTAGTATTTAGGCATGCTTTTGGGTTGTGTTGGATTGCCCACATGTCGATAAAATTGGGCATTTTGGATGGTCAATTATCAGCTCTTTTGAATCATTTTGTAAGTGAGTGGCTATGTCTGTGTGCTATTATTGCTATGTCTCCCCTAGGTCATAAAACAAGTGAGAATAAAAAAATTGTTGGAAAATAAAATAAATTATTTTTAGTTGGATAATTAAATTTCACTCAATCACAGGAATTTAATAAAAACTAAAATAGTAAACCAGCGAGCCTACCTTTCAAATACAAACGTGTCAGTCTTCCAAGATTTTTCTTACACACAGTTTTGTCCACTGTAGCACCTCTTCTGATACGTTCACGATTGTAATGTGCAACATTCGTCCACCAATCCGCTTTAGCTTTTACATAACGTAATATCATATTTTCAACAGGAATAGGTAAGCCAGGAACCTAAATTACCAATATAAATCTTTAATCAAAAGGCATTATTTTTGCAATTCTTAAAGAAAAAAATTGTAGCATTGTTGTCTTTGTAAACGTGTGTTAAATTTTGCATTACGGACAAAATAAATGAAGCATGTGATAGAAGTTACAGATAATATTACCTTCCATGGAATGTTAGCCTTCCAGCATCTCCATGCCTCACTTAAATGTTGAAGGATTGTTCGAGCTTTGTTTTGCTTAATACCCTCAGGCATCATATCAAGTATATCATGCATCACAGCAGCACGCAACTCTAAATCATAATGACTCTCAACTCTTTGTTTAGTAACTGTCTTTGCAACACCTTTTGAGTGTCTGCCTTCAAACTGACGAGCTAGTAAATTCCCCAACCATCGTTCTAACAATGGAACAATGCCACGAAGGAAAAATAACCACACTCTCCATCCTGGAGCCCAAATGCCACATCCTGGTCCTTTGCCAACAGCACCCTAAACCAAAACAGTTGACATATTCTTTATATGCATTAGGATAAGCCCCATGCAGGCTAGCAAATGATAAATATTCACCATAATTTGTTTTAAATATATAATTTAGGACATATTTCGCAACTTCGTCAAAAAAAAAAACTTCTTTACCGTGTTAAATCTGTAGTATAGAAGATGTTTTAAATCTTTACACATTCTGATTTGCTTCATTAATTTGTATTTGTATCTGTACATTCCAGTCAGTTGGCCTACATGCGCAAATACATACTGAATTCCATCAGCAAGCTAAAATAAAGAAATATTTGTTCACTAATACAAATAAAAGAATTTAACGGTTTCTTGACAAATATTTACAGATACACTACAAAAAGCATGTGATTGGATTCCAGCAGGAATCAAAAAAACTAAATGCATCAAACAACCAGAAGTTATAGACACCCAAATTAATTATTTTAATCAGCACATAAAGTTTTATTTTTGTGTCTAGTTAGTGTTACAAATGTTTCCATTAACCATTCCTTACATTGGCTACATTCATTAAAATATTTCAACTTTTGTGCATACCCTATGTACTTGAACATTAAGAGACAAAACACATGTACTGAAATCTGTGAAACTTTTTACTCATATACATCAACTTCAATTTATAGATAATTTTGGAAATCATACAAAATTTAACCAAACAAATGTATGGACATTCATCAACCATTGATTTTACCAAGCAAATACTTTAAAGTCAAGCACCAACCTGATAAGCATCTACATTCCCAAGTCTGTATTGCACGTGTGAATCAATAATTAACTTGGTGAGACGTAAGATTTCACGACACAAATGAAAAGCATTACCAAAACGAGACTTTTTACGCTCTTTTGTTGTCAGTGTTTTTACTGGCTTTAGATTAAAATTGTAATCTAAATGAAGGTAGTTCAAATTTTTTCGGTGAATTAGCAAGTTCAACATGTTGTAACCTTGACGACAAACTTGTAACCCAGCTTCAACCCAATCCAGTTTTGTAGTTTGGAAAAACTTTGTTGATTTGAATGACCTAAATAGGTATCGTTTTTTTAATGCTTTCGGCGGGCGGTGATGAAGAGCATTAAGAACAAAGTATTTCAATAGCTTCTGATATGACACCCGAACTTTGACAGGTGATGCTGAAGGACAATGTTCCATGTACCTAAAGATATAAATATAAAATTTTAACTATCTCAACAAGTTTACAAAAACCTAATTGTTAACTTGCATAGAAAATTCTGTTAGTTAAAAAACAGGGACTCAATAAAAATGAATGCTTTACCATGTTTTTACAAGTGGTACATCGAGTGCTCGTCTAGAAGTTCCAGATCGAAGATTATAAGGTCTTGGAGCCCAAAGCAATGCAATACCTTAGGAAAAAGTTAAGAAAAAACATACAAAAAAATACAAAGCAGAAGGTAAAAACAAAGTGTATAAGATATCATGCTCTTCTTAAAATAAAACCCTTACAAAATAACATAATTAATGAAAATATTTACCATTTGCAGTATTGTCTGTGTATAGTGGAGAGTCTTGAAGGAATGGTTGATAATACTCAGGCAGTTCAAAATCTTCCTCATCGTCAATAACTGGCTCATTTACCTGTGGAATAAGCAGAAGTCAAATTGCATAACCCACAGTTCCTTTAACTGTAATGATATTGTTCAACAAAGAAGGAATTGTCTCACGAGGGAAACAATAAACTACAGCAACTAACTTACTTTAACAGAATGTCGATGAGCAATTGGATTGATAAGTGGATCAAAATAAAATGCAGGAAGATCAGGATCTTCTGTTTTAATAAAGACCACAGTTGGAGTGTGATACCTGAAAAATAGTACTTTGGTGTTATAAAAAACATAAAAAAACAACCTTCCTAATTTAAAGCTGTTTGTGTCACACATGTTAATTTGAATTACGCAGACAATCAATTTCATATAAACTACCAGAGGCTTCCTAGACATTTTTGAATTCGAGTACACCAATAAGCTTATACTATTGTGGACGTTGCAAAACAACACAACATAGGCTTCATTATCACAGTGTACTCTTTCACGCTTGGAAAAACCAAAAACATTTGTTCAAGACGGTTCTTTATTCAGAGATAGCAAGGATACAAAGGTATCACCATATTTGTTTAAAAACAGGAGATGTTCACGACAGGGAGTGTCTAAGATGAAAGGAGTGGATATTTTTTTGAGATACACTGGCTGATTTTTTGGTTTGTAAAAACCAGCATTGATTGCAACATATGTGAATCACAACACACAAGCTGGTTTATTTTTTATTGTCATGTACCCAAGGTTAAGTAGACACTAATCAACTTAACAACCCCCCAAAACATGGCAACAACCATAGACAATGCTACCTACTTCGATCAGAAACACACAATGCGTTAATAAATCTTTGACATAGATCAGCGATTATTCAAGAAGAAAACGCAGGTGTTTATTTTGTGCATAAACCAAGGTACCTTGTTTTAACACTTTTAATATATGATACAAAAAAGATTGACTTCAATAAAGGTTGTGCGATCTAACACAATAGATTGCATATTAAAAATGCAATGAATGTATTAATTCTTGTTTATTTATATTGCCATAAACCTAAAACTAGTAGCCACAAAAAGACTACCAATTTCAAACATATGGGCATTATAACAAGGGGCATCAACCAATACCAAGTATACCAAAACCAAGTTAAAGTGTAATTTTTGGAAACAGAAGGCCACATGTAGGAAATTATTAAGTGGGCACATCAGTTATTCAAGGTGCAACCCTAGGGAGTGGCATATGCATTATGTTGCCATGTACCCAAGGTTAGTAGACACCAATCAACTTAAAAAAAACCCAAAACATGGCAACAATTATGGACAATGCCACGTAATTCCATCAAAAACACACAATGCATTAATAAATCTTTAACATGTACCCATGATTAACATAAATTAGCAATTACTCAAGAAAGAAACGCAGGTGTTTATTCTGCGCATAAACCAACCTTGGTTTTAACACTTTTAATATATGATACAACAAAATTGACTTAAATAAAGGTTGTGCGATCTAACACAATAGATTGCATATTAAAAATGCAATGAATGTGTTAATTCTTGTTTACTTATATTGCCATAAACCTAAAACTAGTAGCCACCAAAAGACTACCAATTTCAAACATATGGGCATTATAACAAGGGGCATCAACCAATACCAAGCATACTAAAACCAAGTTAAAGTGTAATTTTTGGAAAAAGTAAGTCAACATGTAGGAATTTATTAAGCAGGCCACATCAGGTATTCAAGATGCAACCCTAGGCAGTTAAATTCGCATTATATTGCCACATTCCCAAAATCAGTAGTTAAACTAAAAGCTACAAATCCCAAATATGGCTTCAAACCTAGTCAGTGATTTAAAAAAACACCAAAATTGTTGCACAATTAGATAAACTGCTGATTTAATATTTATTACCGAAGGGATGTCATTAAAAAGATTAATGTTGTTTTAGAGAGCAAATACCTTTGTGTACCATGTTCAGTTAGTGTGAACATTGCATTGCTTAAAAAATCTTGGTACATTCGAAAACCCAATATCAGCAGAGACAATGTGCACAGACAATAGAATGAAACCAAGATTCATTTTGTGGATTAAGAGTGTAAAATAACCTGTTCAATACATTTCCATTGCTACTAAAATTGAACTTTGAAATCAAACATAAATATAAGTTTAATGAGAAAAAGTCAAGTAATACTACTTACCATGACAAATGAACATATTTGGTAAAGTTGTTGTAGAGATAGGGGAATGCTATTCTATATTCAGTACGAATGGGTTGTCGAATAATGATTTTGTTAATGTCATTAAATTCATTCCAATCTTCTTCAAGGGTTGTCACGTCCTTTACTAAGGGTTCGAATTTTGGACCACCAGGAATAGCCAGGTTCAAAGCTTTAGCAGTGAAAAACGATTTCAAATCAAAAAGGTAAAAGTAATTATCATCCACCAGATCAGTTAGTAGTTGGTTTCCCAAGCGATATAACGTAGACAAAATGGGTATTGACAAATGCCATTTTCTGTAGGTACTTCCATTTACATATCTACAAATAAAATGTTAAACTTTTTATAATTAAATGCCAAAATATGCACACAACAAAACAAGAATCCTTTTACATAAACAACAAAATACTTCGAATCAGTCAGCGGTTTATGGTCATAGAACCATTCAAAGACCTCCTTGTCTTCATCTTCATCTAAATCTATCTGTATTGCTTCCAGTGGTTCTACATCCAAAATATTATCAGCATAATCCAATGGCGGTTCTTCATCATCAAAAGGTGGAAATCTCATTCGTTTAAAATGGTGCCGATCACGTTTTTCCCTACGCATCATAATCCACATGGTGCTAAAATAACAGAGCAATAATTGCAAACCTAACAGAATGTATGAAGGAAAGAATAATTAGACCAGTGCTTCAATTCAATCACACTTCAGATATGGAAAATTAAAATATCAAACATTCCTTTACAAGGCAATGTACAAGAACTAACCCCCACTGTGCAATATATATTGGTTCAACAACCCAGGGTATTTCATCCACAAATGTTATTGCACCGGTAATGTGGTACAGTACTTTCACATCTCTAATTTGTTCCCAAGGCATTGGCATATTTTCTAGCAGCTTTAATAAGGCATGTGGCATGTACTTCAAAGCACTAAAAATAATAAAGTAACAACAACATTGTAGATTCATATCATACACTATATAAAACATGATAAATCTCAGGTTACACAGGAAATGAAAAATATGAAGAAACTTCTCTTGCTAAACTTACCCCAAGTACACTCGCTTGTCATGTCGAAACTTCCTGCTGGTCATATCACCATGATCTTTGATGATCTTTCTTACATGCTCTGGTGGCATGTCATCTTTCTGTGTTTCCACAAACCCAAATTTTCTTTTTTCCGCATAGCGTCTGGATTGTAATTGTTGCCATTTTCGTGCTATAAAAGTAAACAGTAAAATTCTTACTGAAATAAAAGGCATATGGAGATTGTGGTGTTTATTATTTACTGTTAAGCTTTTGCTGTTCATTTTTACTACTTACACAAAAACTACATAATACGATTCTAGAAAAAATTGTAGATTTTCATACAATTGAGTCATTACAAAATTAAATGTTATTTTTACCATATAAATGACATGCTTTAGCATGATTTTAAACGTAAACATCCCAGCTAACGGCCAGTCAAAATAATCACTGACCACCATTTTGAGTGAGGCTGCCAAATCATGCATTCCAAATTTGTGCAATGAAAAGAACACATTGTGTACCCAGACCGTAGCTATATGGCGAACCATAAAGTGTAAAACCAGCTAAAATTCCGAGCAAATAAACAATATTTACATCAAGCTGTAACTGGATCATTGTGAACAATTACATATCACTTAGGGGCAAATAAAATTTAAAAAACTATCTTTATTTTATTAATATGTCTTTAGTTAAATTAAGTATATACTTCTTTTATTTACTTATTTTAAAAGAATGTTACTTTCCATTTACTACAGACCACTGATAAAAAGTTCATATTATTAAACAAACTTTTTCTCAAATTTAATAAACAAGGAGTATTATGGAATTTGTCCCATCAGTAGCTACACAGTTTAATTAAAGACTTCAATGCCAGTCAAAGTAGCCACCAGGTGCATGCTACAAATAGCATACTGGTAAAACGAAAATTAAATTGTCACTTGAATTTGCATTAAAAGATACACTCACTTTATTGTGGTTTATTAAAATATGATAGTCCTAATCAAATATAGTGTGTAGACATAAGTGGGTGTGATAACATGCCACTAACGGCACAACATGTTACAGAGATAAGCTAAACCCACTTTTATTAGACTAAAATTATACCAGATAATTGTCATTCAAATTGGAAGGTACAAAGTTAATTTGCCTCTCTTGGCATTGCATAGAGTTTGTATGTAATCTACTACAGATACCAAATTTGCAAGAATACTTAACTAGAACAATAACATTGTGATACATTGAAGCAATTTTTTTTTATTATTTAAACAGGACAAAAACATTGCATTAGACTTTATTTTTTACACAAAATAAAAGCCTTGCTGATGGATAATAGCATAGCTTGATCCATTATTTAAATCACAATAAGTTGCAAGACCACTTTTAGTAATCTATGTTGTGAGAATTCTTTGAGATTATTAATTGCAGTAACTAAATATTTAAAGTTATTAGCATTATGTCTTTAAGGGGCAAACAGTATGATTTGTTGTATACAATTAAAAGTATGTGAAAAATCTTTTTGCATAAACACTGTACAAAAGTGCCAGTTACGAGAAGTTGTGGGTAGCAAAACAGTTTTAACATGTTTAAATTCCTAAAAGCTTTAGAACATTTTGGAGTTTCGCACCTTACTGGTAAGAGGGTTGCTAATTGTCATGCGGATCAATTGCTTCAGTCTGATCACACAGTGCCCTTTGACCATTTTGTAATTCTTGCATCCAAACTTGTTAACTACACTTTGAAGATTATAGAGAGTCTTTTTATACATAAAGAGAAACCATGTCTCAATAGAAATATAATGTCAGCACCTATGTATTTAACCAGTTGATTAATCCATTCTGTTAGTTTGTAGGGAGTATTTTAAATATTTTTCTGGATATTGATTAGAGTGGTAAGTCCATCAAAAAACCATTTTGAAAAACATTGATCAATAATGCTATTAGGAAAAATTTAATGGGAGAAACTTTGGTGAATTCGCGATTTTTCACCATTTTCGCGAAACCTTATCTCACGAAAGTTTCCGAATTTCTTCATTCACGAAAGTTTATCCAGTAAGCTATTTTGTCATTTTTCACCAAAAACGCACAAAATATATAGAAATCTAATTTCAAGAAAGAAAATTTATAACATTTTTAATTATGCTAAGAATCTTAAGTTTTTTCTAACTAATTCGTGTGCGCAGAAGTTTATCTTGTAAAACTTTGCGGGTTTTTTCATTCGCAAAAGTTAATCTCGCAAAATTTTTCAAATTTCTTCATTAGCGAAAGTTTTTTGGATAGTTTAGTTGGATAGTTTTGGAGATTTTTAACCTCTCTTTGTGGGAAAAGTTAACGCTCTACAGCAACGTTATTGCTTTCTACAATCCCCCTTAATTTATTCATTTCTTTAAGGTGTTCCAAATAGTTAATCATTTATAATTCATGTCTTAGATATCGTTACAATATACTTAAAAAGATATTTACCTATGGATTTACCAGTGAAGCTTTAATTTAGAATTTTAAGCTCACAATTAGAAATACAAACACAGATATTTAGAAGTACACAAACTAGGATTCTAGAAACTAACTACCTTTTTCCTGCAGTTTTTCTTCACTTGGCTGTGGAGCCCCAAAATATGGTGCATCTCCGGGCAAGCCTGCCATAACAGCAGGATGTATTTAATCTTGCTTCTTCAGATTGATTTAGTTGATGGAGAATTAGCTGCAATGAATGTTTATTTCTAAAAGCAGAACAAAAAATATGATATGTGATGACAAGATGTTGTATATTATAGTTGCTTAATATTGTTTTTCCAAAAAAAATTTCATAGGAAGACCGCTGGTGGTGTCCAGGGAATTCAATGAGGAAAACCATACACATTACAAATCGCAAGCATGAACACACACACCATTTTGTGAGAGACGTGCCATCACAATTTTTTTTTTTCACATTTTTTGTGGCCACATGTTTTTTGAAAGTAGTGAATATAAAAAAGAAAAGAAAGAAGAATATCATTTAAACTTAATTGTTACATTTTTTGCTGTTTTAAACAGCTTTTATTAATATAGTCCTGGGCACTAGCTTGTAAAATACATATCAACAACACCAAAAAATGATACCTGTCATACTGCTCTATTGCCAGAAGCAAATTATTTCAATATGCTATATGTGATTGGAAAGATATAAATAGATTAGAATAACATTCAACACAAAGGAAAAAACTGGCTCCATATACATATTTTACTAAAGTTTCCGTAAACAATGGCTTGAAAACGTTTAACGCAATATGAAATCCAAAAACCTCACTGATGATGTTGCCCTAAATTGTTTGGCCTGGAGAATTGCAATACAACCTGGCTGTAGACATGCTCAACGTTCTAGCCTCATCAATAGGGAAAACAAACGATAAACCTGGAGTAAGAGAGTAAGTAACAAACTTTTGATTGTTCAGGTTGGTAAACACCATTTTTAAGTAACAACTAGACTAGTTGACCTTTTGTGATAAAAAAAGTAAAATGATTTTTAAGTAATGATTTTTATCACCATTGCCACCATTTAACTTTCCATAATTTAATTTACATTTTTTTACAAATAGTTACAAAATTATCATACATATGTGGGAATTTACAATGTGAACACAATGTTCAATGTTTCCAAAAGCCAAAACAGGGGCCTTTAGCAACAATAATTATCTAGCATCTGCTATAGATGAGTTGCGCATGTTTACAAAGTTCCATATTCTCGGATCCAGGTTGACATGCTTGAAATTTTCTGTTCATTTTTAACAAAAATGACCATCATATTTAAATTCAGCACCAAGATTTATGAAAACATGCAAATTTTCAAGTTTATACACTACAAGTACAACTGCTTCTATTTGGCAGCCAAACTTTTGATGTGTATGAAGAAATAACCACACAAATTAACCGCAGTGAGAATTTTTCACTGCAGTTAGATATTATGGTCAAACTCTTTTAAAATTTAAAAACTTTAAATTACAATAAAATCCTGTTCTATTAATCTTTTAGTATTCTAAATTTTCTGTTATATAATTTTTGCTGATGAATCCAAATATGACATTAATTTTTCTCAAAAATTCCTTGATTTTTTAAAAATTTTGATATAGATAACTCCGATCCGAGAATATGTAGGTGCACCCTGACAGCCAAGAAAAGAAGGACTGCATAGGCAAGTCAAATCTTCATGCTAATTTATAGGTTTTTTTAGGAATATAAGGTTGAAAATAAATTGGAATTGTTTTTTCTCAGCTGTTGAGGGGGATAATTGGGTAAGAAAGTGTAGAGACTTGATAGTTCCTGGGGCAAAGCCCAAAGGCAGACCAAGAAAGTCTTCGCAGGAGGTTATGAGGACAGACTTGATACAAAGGAAGTTGAGTTTAGATCTAACAGTCTAGATGAGATTGAAGAGGGTCATTAATATACCCCGTCCAACCCATGCTAGCATGGAAAACAGACGTTAAGCCAAGAATCATGAAATTATCTTTTCTGTCCATTATGTTCTTGATGCAAAATCAAAACATTGCTTCACAGCAACGCAACTCATCCTCCTGCTATAGGCTAATTGTCAGTTCTCTTAAAAATGGAATCAGAAGACATCCAGAACTAAACAGCAGTACTTTGCTAGTAAACAATTCCACAGCAAAGTTACTGTCACTCTTCATCCACTCACTGTGCGTGAAGGCAAAACACAGAAAACAAAAAGCAGAAATAAAACTAGCTAGCTAGCTACAAAACAAAGAAGTTATCTTCTGATTAAAATCAAATTTTAAGAAAACTAAAGGTTAGTAAATTAATAGAAGTAAGGGAGCCTTAACATTTATGAGAACCCTTCTGACCTGACCAAAACCGACCAATTGGCCAAGCAATCAAACAAGTGGCTACGGACGCCATTATCCTTGTTCATGCCTTCACATGGAGTGTCTGCGCGCGCATTTCTTCGAACGTTTTGAAGTCGTATATTAGGTAAAACGTCCGGGATCGATGATTTTTATGTAAAACGCTGAACATCGGAACAACCCGGAACACTAGAACTCCGAACAAGTAATATCCGGAACAACCTTTCAACAACCTGAAAACAATAATAAAATAGAAAATACATGCTGTTTTTTTACTGTTTCTTACTCTAAGGCTAATCTCCATTAGACGATTTACACGGCGATCGTTAAATATATCTTGACGACACATGCGCAAACATAAAAAAATGTCATCGCTCCGGCGGTAAAAATATCTGCTAACAAAACGTTGGCTTGCTGTAAAACGCAAAACAGCGGATCACGTAACACGAAATGACCCGGAAAATACAGAAACCTTCTTTGTAAAATATTGTATTTACTATTTATTCCTGCATCTCCACTATTCACACACTAAACTTTTGTTGGCACCAATCTCGCTTTTCTAATCTCCGCATGCGCTATCCAGTCTTGTTATGTAGCTCTATGTTTTTCATATCTACTTTTAACATTTTTGAATGCATATTAAGTTAAAGTTTCAATTATGTGAATGTTGCGTTTTTTTATTGCATAGAACAATTCGCCCTACATTTTTTTGTGTTTTTTATGGTATCGGGATTCCGGGTTGTTCGTTGTTCCGTGTTCGGCGTTTTACAGCAAGCCCGAAAAGATATTTATTTAGCAGCAGTTTGATCTTTGACCACCGGTTAAACATTTTGGGAAATGGCTGAAAAGTAGAATCACATCTGCTGCAGACGACAGCAGGGATTAAATCAGGCGCTTTTTTATGTGTTTTGTTACTGTCACTTTTTTGTTTTACTTTAAAATTGGCGGTGGTAATTTTTTATATATATTGTTATCTCAGTTAATTGATTATAATTACATTATACCTTTTCTTAGGACCCAATGAGTCGAGAATGTTTTCTAATAAATATTTTAAATTTAAAATTATTTTTGCTAGTCTTTAGAAAGCAAGAAAATGCATTTTTCAAATTTCACGGAGTTGAAGGATCCATCACAGCTTTATCGGATCCGGCTTATTTGTCCACTAATAAATGTTTCTTTTCTTTTTATTTCCCCAAACCAATCAAGTTGGATAGCGCTACGATATAAAAATTTGAAATAACTGATATGTTGACGATATGGATATAAGGACGTTAAATGTGTTTTTTTATGGAGTTGGCGTATTATACACTAGCTATCTAGATTTTGCTCCAAAAAATTATCTTTGCTCAAACTTTCTAACATTGTTCTTAAAACTCCAAAATGTGTCTAGCTCTGCACTCTCACCTAGAATACTGAAACTTTTCACCTCCATAAAAGTTGTTATGAAGTCAAACCGAATCGCCGAAATGTCCCAACTTGTTATATGGCTGGTACAGTTGACACAAGAACCTCTTTTGTCCTGCTCAAGCAACTTCAAAAGCTCAATAAAAACTCTCACTTTGAGACGAAAATAAATATTCAATTAAAAACCATGTTTTTTCAATATTTATGTTTGTTCTGAATAAGCAGGTCGAAAACTGAAACTTGGCGCTTAATCAGAACCTTAGCGCTTATGTCAAAGTTATTCCCTAAACCTGGCACATAATTGAGTCCTTGATGCCTAATTGGTCATTTACAGTAGCCTGAAAATAGCCTTTCGTAACTAATTATGTAAAAAAAAAAATTCCGATTTTTAAAAGGGTTGCTGCCACCCTTAAAACGAGTAAAAATATTTTTAGCAAACCACCTGTCCAATTTTCTTAATATAAACTGCGGCATTACTTCACATGAGGTAGAAGCTTAGTCAGTTTAGCTAATTATGTTAAATTATGACATCATAAGTTAGATGTCGAAAAACAGACAAATCCTTAAACAGTACCCAATTTATATATCAGATGAGTAATTATCATATAGTCAAAATCTTAAACTGTTTAAATTTTCAAAAAATAAAAAGATTCATAGACAGCTTTTTTAGCTCTTTTATATGAATCCAACTTGTTCTTTTTGTGGGAGGTAAGCTTTAATCTGAGGCTATGCCATAAACCAAGCACTTGGCACAAATTTACTGCAAGAGTATAAGAGAATTTCACTTAGTATAAAAGATTGAATAATTTCTATTACGAAATCTTTATATTTTTTCTTAAATTTTTAGAGTTAGTACAAAACATGCCTTTTCAGGCTCGTGCATCAAAAAGTTTTCTTACAAACGCACGACTTTGGTATCTGATGGATGCTCGAGATCAACAAAATGGGCGATTGGCAGCGTATATTGCTGCCATTCTCTGTGGTAAAACGAAGCCAATATATCATCCATGCAGTGATCTTGGTGATCATGTTGTCGTAACTAATTGTAAACATATTGCTTTAATGGGAGAAAGGGAATGGGAGAGGAAAATATATAGACATCATACGGGTTATCCCGGTGGCTTTCGTGAAATTAAAGCAAGAGATGTATACAAGAAGGACCCTTGTCAGATTTTATGGAGGGCCGTACGTGGAATGATGCCAAAAACACGTTCTCGGAACAAATACATGAAACGGTTACACTTATTTGAAGACGATAAACATCCTTATGCATCTAATATATACGCTAAATTGATAGCTCCTCATCCGATGCCAAGAAGATTGGATGAATATACAGCAAAAGAGATTGAAAATTTCCCCCAAATTTTTTAATGGTTGTACTTATATGTTCGAAATCTATAAAAATTGCGTCTTTAAAGGTACTGTCCGATTAAAAAACAATATCTTTTCTTTTGTTTTATTAAGTATCAAAAATAACGAAGATTGCACTCTTAAACAACAAAGATTTATCCAATACTTAGCACCATCGTTTGTTTGTTTTGATCTTGCTGCACTAGCCTACCATCTTCACGAACTTTCAAACGCGGCAAAAGGACTGGGTCAATTCATTATTCAGTACATTTTTGCTTGTGACGTAGTTACCTGGCTTCTTATTAGGCGAACCCCCCCGAATTGCGCATCGAACGACTAAATGTTTATTTATAATTTTTTTCCTTTGTTTAAAAAAGTTCTTCATGAAGATAGCAATGAATGAAAATAATTCGCAGGTTCTAGGATTTCAATTCGAGCCGGAAAGAACAGCGAATGATGAGCTAGTTCCGACTTTTCAAGACGTAGACGAACATAACATTGGAAACCTTGTTGCTCCTACTCCTAAATGTGAGAGGATGCCCTCTTAAGTGTAGAATGTTTTTGCTGTCACGAGACAGACTCTCAGTCTTTTTCAGAAATATTTGAGTAGGTGTGCGATGATTCGCACGTGTAAATCAAGTAACGCGTGCGATGTAAAACGCACGTGCAAAGAATGTTACGCCTGCGATACGGGCTCCGAGGTTATTTTTGTTGCGCATTCATTTTGCGGTAGAAAAGTGGGGGACGTTTTAAATCGTGAACCCCAAACACGATGATCGAGCGTCTACTGGTATAGCGACTCTCTCAATCTTAACTTCCTTTTCTACATGTCCGAAATAGTATGCATGACTATACTGTCATTTTTATATTTATTGTTTATTTTTCACAAGCAAATAGGCAAAAATATGCTTTGTTTTCAAATTAAAAAAAATCTTTATCCACGTGGCTTAAACAAAACTTCAAAATTCATTCAAAAAGTTCAGCTACACTTTACCAAAATTTTTACAGAAAAAAATTTATACCGCCCGTGGGTTTCGGTTTTACAGGCATAAAGAAAAAATCCATTAAATTCGAACCTGCTATGGTTTCCAATTATTTTGTCAAATGAAGAAATTATCTACAATTAAATCCATGATAAAATGTCTATTCCGCCTGTAAGTGCAGTTTTGCAGACTTGCTTCATCCGTGCTTCGTCGGCGTTCACATCCGCATTAGTTAAGAACCGCATGGCTGGATTTCTTGTGTAAGACCTGGTTACCAACGACGAAGGAGCCAGGCAAAAGAGATTTATGTCTACGTAGTTCTTTTAACTAAGTCAGGAGTCGGTGAATTAGCTAGAATGGTCAGGTTGGCTATGAATAGGCTTGCTCGTGGATTAAAAGGACCAGGACTATTCAATAATTTCTGAGATCTAAAAGTGTCCGACCAATACGGAAATCTATCGGACGTTTTGTCTGACGACTGTCCAAAAATTATTTCGAGGGCTGCCATCGCACGCTACAAAATGGATTTTATAGGTTGATTTTGAAAACTCAATATTTATTTTTCAGGCGTGCGATTAATCACACGCCTGAAACGATTTAGGCGTGTGCCAAGGCGTGCGCGTGCGATCGCACGCCTCTCCTGAAAAAGACTGGACTCTATTAAATATTTTCAATTACATGGTATAAAAGTTTCTACTCCTTCATGAGTAATTCTTAGATGCGAGTGTGATTGAGTAATATTGTAATATTTTTCAGATAAAAAATGTATTACGGAACACGAAGAATTCCGAGCGGTGGTTTTATTGAAGAGTACGCTGTGAACATCTTTGGTGGCACTCCATGACAGAGAGTTTCGAACGACCACCTAGTTACCAGCCCCCACTCACCTCCTTAACATCCTTTTCTTTCCTCCGTTCAGATATTTCTCTGACTTTTGGTTTTTCCTTATACGGAAGATTTTTTTTTTGGATCCTTGAGCAGCGAAAAAAAAAATTTATCCTGTTTTTTTCGACTGTTGTTAGTGCAATTCACAACAGCGCACCAAGACATTATTCTGCCTCTCAACCTTACTGAATGTGCGATCTGAGTCTAATCTCTCTGTGGCGGGACATCTAGTGAAGAGGAATCTAATTTTTAATTATTGATTGGTTGTCTTTAGAGTAGCTGAAACAACTATGCAACCCTAAGGCTAAAGTCATATTGAACTTCAAGTTTATTAGCGAAAGCTTCTTACTTAGGTTCGTACAGAATTAGCACAGTGTGTGTTTACCTTAAGGTGTAGACACATCTCTCGCCTTCGATTTTTTAATTCCATATGAATAATTCATAAAAAGCGGTCTTTCACAATTCAGGGGGTAAAATTACCAAAATTTTTAAACATATAATAAAATATCAGCCCTGGCCCACGTTTTATCTATTTTGGTCAGTTCGGCGCGCTCCAGGTAAATACGTCACACGCGACATATTATTTCAGCCTCGCTTTAGTGCCTATCATCCGCCATCCATATAAACAATCGAAGCGAGAGACCGCATGCTTTTTTTGTAAACAAGAATGAGATATTGTTCAGTTGGTGTTAGGAAAGAAAACAAATAATTATTTAATTATTTTATAGAAATCAGTTCCAAATAAGAATTTTTTGTCAAAATTTTAGTTGATTTTTAATCGGACAGTACCTTTAAAAAGTGGTCTGTTTATACTTTTAAAATTTTTAGTTTTGTTAAAGTTTGATATTTTCAAAGCATTTGATTTGTTTTTCAAGATACTTTATATGTTTCCAAAAAATTTTGCACTTCTGTGGGTTTCTTTTTTTTTCACAAAACTGGATCTGGATCTTAAATGCAAAGTTTAATTCAGCGAGTCTTAAAAATCTTAAAATTTCATTTCGGGTAAAACTCCATGTAAGAACGACAAAATTTTATAATCTCTCATTTCGGGTAAATCTAATGTCGGGTCCATGTAAATGCCACCTTTTACAGATTTGTGGCAGGCCCTGAAAAACCTTTGAATCGAGACAGTGAGACAGTGCTGTGAGAAGTCCTGGTGGAGTAGTCCTGGAGAATCAATGTTTTATCTATGTTACAGTTATATCGTGGTAGCTAGGTGGATAAGTCATAAGCAATTTATCTTTAAGATCACAGGTTAACAGTTAACCTTTTTGGTATGAGAGGGAAAGGCATGAAATGCGTGGAGCAAATTTACAAATATCTGTGAAACAATTGCTACCTTGTTATGAGAGTAACTATTAATATTTTTATGACGTCAAAATTTATTAGGCATTGATCGAAACTATGATCAGGTATAGAACTAAACCCTTTAAAATGAAGTATGAAAAAAATTCTCATGAATTGATAAAATCATGCTGGTATGAAAGTATTACGGAGTTTGCTTTTATATTCTGGAAGAGTTATACCACCTGTTTAATCTGTTTTCATGATATTTGTGATATTTTGCTAGATAGCTAGATCAAAATACTGAGAAAAAGAGAACAAAAAGATGTCGTCAGCAGTTAATTCATTCCTTTTGCCTCATAAAATCTCGCCTAATTAATTAATATATCTGTCATAAAGTATGAAGCAGTTACGCCTCCCCATACCTACATATGATGAAAACAAAACATACCACGTACAATTCCGTCTGATTTTGTTTTGTATGAATGTTTAAATGTATTTGGCGCCTTATTTATTATGTCGTAAGAATTAAAAAGCGAATTCGCCATTGAATTTGCCGTTCAATTCGATTCGTGAAAATCCCCCTTTATAGTAACTTTTGAATTGCCGATACGAAATAAGATGTGTTAAACAAATATTTGCTCGAATATTTCCAATCAACTCCTACAACACAGAAATTTCATTTTTATGTAAGTAATTGCCCAAAAAAACTTTCAACATTTTCTAGCAAAAAAAAAAAAAAATCAAACTTTGATACCCCATCTGAAACAAAAGTTATCAAAAAGTCGATAGAACACGGCTTCTACTGGACGCTACGTAAATACCGCTAACTAGTAGGTTCGATACTAATAATTTCTAGCATTCGCGCTACAGGCTGTATAAAACCCAACTAGAAAACATGTCGGCGTCCCTTGGTGTATGGCACTAATCTCGTCCCTGGGACTTTTTATTTTTTTAATTTTCTTTACATTGAAAAAATTAAAATTGTATTTGCCCTTACGTCGTTGGTTTTTTATATAAATGTAATTTTCGGTTGTAACATTAAATTCCAGATTAAAGGGGAACAAATTCTAAAGTGTCGCTCTTCGCACAACATCACAAATATTTCTCACTTCGAGGTACAACTACGAATGAATTTACAAAGAATTTGAACACTTTAGTTTTTCTATGCGTTACTTTTGGTTGTTACTTCTCTTTATGCAAGGAAAAGTTGGACATCTTTTCGAAGCGTCTTCTTTACAACACATACTTCCAATATTCAAATTGCTTCCGTCACATGTTTCATCTTGCACACGATACATGAACGCTTGCTTTTCCTTTTTCCATTTACAACAATACATTCCGAAAAAATAAGGATATGGAAAATCTGGTGGGCACCGGTTCTTACCATTTCTTATTTCATCATTATCCGTGCATGCAGAGAAGGGACATTGAACGAATTTATTATCTAGACAACACTCACTCTTCGACGATAAACCGCTTCCATCGCAAAGGTTATCTGGATTATCTCTGTGTTCAAATACTGTTTTCTCTTTCTTAAATTGACAGCAGTATTTTCCATTAAAATACGCGTATGGATATCTAATAGGACAGTTCGTAGTTTTTATTCCAAAAACAGTAAAGGAGAGTACGACGAGTGTTAAGAACAACATATCAATGTAATTTTAAGCTCACAAAGAACGCACGTAAGACAAGCGTACAAGAAAAATTCACGGCAACCATACATAATTATCTGGCCATACTTGTACGTTTATCTTACACATGGTTTTAATGTTTTAAATTTTTCACTAATTGTTATGAGACTTAAAGGGTTGTCACTTACGCTGTTGTTTTTAACTTCACTGAATTACTTGAGTGAGTCACATGTGGAAGATTTGTTAAGGTGGCAGTAACCCTTTTATGGCTGTCCAAATAGCTGAATTATTTACTAACTGTTTTATTTATACCATTTTTTTATATATATTTTTAAAAAATATAGGGCTTAATACATAATAATGTGATTTTAACTTAACACTAAAATTGCTGAGTCAGCAGATATTTCTATTTAAGAACATATTATAAACAAGAAAAAATTGGTTTCTACGAGCTCCAACTTTTTAAAATACAGTAGACTCCCGGTTATTCGAAGCCTCAAGGGGGATAAGAATTTACTTCGAATAACCGGGAGTTCGAATAACTGAAAAATTCGTTTTCCCGCCTGATTTTCAACTTAACCTTAATCGGATGGACTTTTCTTAAGTAATTGAGGCATTGTGGTTCAGTTGAGCGTGTAAACACAAAGAATTTTTACTTTTTGAAGAAAGAATAAATTTGAACAAATTGTTAACAGGTTTTAAAATATGAAAGTTATAAAGAAAATGTATCTAGTAAATACAAGGAGTTCAACTCTTAAAAAAATCTTTAATGCTACATTGTTTTTTACTATCGATGTAGTGTTTTTGACATGTACGTGTTATCATGTTTAACTGCTTTCTGATTTCAAGAACATTCTCGTCAAACAAAGACCATCTTTCCCAACCTCGTCCCCAGGACCTCTTTTCGCTTTTTTGATATCGGGGATGGCGCGAAGAAGAAGGCCCTGGACCCGGCCGCTTTCTACACCCAGAAATCTTGGGTGTAGACTGCAGCGTCAGCACTTTTGCTAAATGTCGACAGTTCTTTATATGGATATGTGACATCCATATTTGGAGTAAAACTAAGAATTTAAAATTATTTCAAAAAGTGAACGGCGAGTTAAAGTGTTAAAAGGGTTCCGTTTTTCAAAATGGACAAGATATTGCAATTATTTTGTAGATTGCAACAAACTTTTTTAATTAATAACATAAATAATATTATCTTAAAGCCACAGCAAGTTAAATGTTTCAAGCTTCTTTTAAATGGATATGATGTTATTGGTGTTTTACCTACTGGATTTGGGAAATCCTTGTTGTTTCATTTGTTGGCAGACTTTTTGCCAAGAAAGAGTGACCAAAATATAGTATTGGTGGTGTGCCCTCTTAATTCTATCATAGAGGACCAGTTGAAAGTTTTAGAAGTGAGAGGTATTGGTGCTGGGGTGCTTCATTTGGAGCAAACAGTTGTGCCTGAAAATTGTTTTCGTGTGATGAGAATGGTGAGCCTGAAATACCAATTTCAATTAAAAATGGCGAATTGAAACTAGTATTTGCTCACCCAGAATCTCTGCTTAGTGTCAGAGGACGAGAATTGCTAAAAAGTTCTGTTTACCAAGAAAATGTTGTCAGTTGTGTTATAGATGAAGCACATTGTGTAAGCATGTGGTAAGTGAATCATTTTTTTTTGTGTTTTTTTTTTTAAAAAAAAGACAGGGCTGGCGAACACTTTTATGCTAGAAACGAATTTTAAAATGTTTGGTATGCGACAATGTAAAACTTTATTTTGGATGTTGTCTCCACTTCACGAATCAATTCGCCTACCCTGACTTTGTCACTGGTGAACTCAAGCTTCCAGTGTGTATTTTTAATTATTATATATAAACAAAATATTTTTTCTCTCTCTACTTAAAACTACATACATACATACAATATATTATAAATAAAACTATGCCGTTCAAGTATATTCATAAATTTAAAACTTTGTATATTGCTACATAAAATAACATATATTATATATAATGTGTATCTTCAAAAAATATAAAATTTGAATGTGCTTTATTTGATTTATATGGGTGGGGATTTCCGAAAAATTTTTAGTGGCACTTTTCCCGGATGCTGTTACATTGGCTCTAACCGCTACTGCTACATCAGACACTGTAGAATATTTGATTAAATCGCTCGCCCTTATTACGTATAAAGTCATTGCTGTATCGCCAAATCGAAAAAATGTGTATTTAAACATACAAAGACGCCCAAACTCTAACTTGAGTTTGAAGGATTTGAAGTTATTCTCAAACCGTTGGCTGAAAAATTAAACGTGCAAAGAGAACACTATCCCATGACAATAATTTACATGCATTTAAGATATTGTGGGTATGGGTACAATTTATTTGAAAATGTTATAAGAAATCATTATGTTGGTGACAATATTTGTCCTAGAGCAAGATTGTTTGCACAGTTTCATGCTTCTTGTACTACACAAATGAAAGAGGATATATTGAAGGAGTTAAAGAAGTCAGATTCACGAATTAGAGCAGTATTTGCTACAACTGCTCTAGGTATGGGTGTTGATGCTCCAAATATATCTAATATTATTCACATAAGTCCTCCATCAACATTGGAGTCATTGGTCTTTTTTGAAGGAGACAAACAAATGCCAAGCTTGTTTAGTCGGATTTGCAGCTAAATGCAAAATGTTTGCATGAGATAAATTACACCTTTTTTATATATAAGCCTAGTGTATTTTGAGCACAGCCTTAACATATGCTTACTTTTTCTTATATATGCTTATGATGCTTACATTTTTGACACACCAAATCTATTTTGGTTTGGAAAGAGACATTGGTGTTCTTGATATTTTGTTCCTTTTTATTTTTTTAATTTTTCTGTAAACTTTTAGGAAAATTTTATGTTCTATAATTTTTTTTAGATAAATATGAAAGTATATATATGTTAAACCTTACCTGTTTGCTGCATCCACCTTCAATCAGCAAAACACTATTGATTCTCTGAATTAAACTGAGTTCATGCCATCTGTTTTTCATCAAGATTGCATATAAAAAACAATACTGTATTTTTAGCTCATTCAGAGAGTCAGCAATATCACATGATTTACCTGACAAAGTATTGAAAATGTCAACAACAAAAGGAAAATTACCACTTAATTCCTTCCACAATTCATCTGTTGTATGGCTTGACAACTGTGTATAATCCTTACTAAGTAATACAGATGAGTTGCCTTTCCTTTTACACAGTTTCTTGCCAGCATTATTGATTTTAGTTGTTATGTCCTTTTTGAGTAATATATTCATTTGCAGTACTTGTGTGATAACATGTGATAAAGCAGATGGCTGATTGGTATGGATTGCTCTCTCAATGGCATTTTGCTGATATATATTAAAAGGTTCAGATGAAAGTTTGTCACTGTCTTTATTATATACAGATTTAATATTTATTGTTGATGTGTTGTTGTAAATATTCTGTGTTGCTATATTGTTGTTTGATTTTTCTTCAGATTTATTGTCAGAAACAGACATTTGTAACCTTTCTTGGTTGATTTAAACAATGTGTAGTGTCCAATAACACCTTTTTTTTTGTCCTGGTCTTTCCTGGGTGAAAAAGTGTTCAGCCGCTTAATGGAAACTTTTTGTCGGAGCTCGATTTGATTAGTTTGACATGACCTTCGAAATTCCCACATTTTATTTATAAACGTGTGACAGTTTCTACATATTAACTTTGTTAAAAAATCCTCTTGTGTAATATCAAGTCCACATGTTCTAATAATTTTTTGTTGCTATTGTTTTTCTTTTGCTTTATTTGAAAATATATTCACCATATGCTTTTTTTGGAAGGCTTTGGCACATACCCAGCAATGACATTCATCGTATTCTTTTCGTACATATAACTTCTTTGGTGTAGTTTGTACCTAAAAATATAATAAAAATTTTTTCCTTAATTTTAAAAAAAATGTAAGCTAGTTATAGGCAAAAAGTATATATACTTTACCTTCTTATTTTCTTTGTTCATTCTGAATTAAGTTTTTGGGATTACCAATTTGAAAATACCTTGTAGAGTACACAAACCTACTATTTCTAGCTATATTACTGTAGTGTCGGAGACTGCATATATACAGACTGTTATATATTTGTATATGTAAGGCACGGAGTGAAGTGTACATAGCCTCTTTGTATTTAACTATATTACGAGACACACGTGTTATTTCTTGTCCTGCTGGTATCTCTCATTTGGCGACGAGGATTGGATTTTATACAAAGAAAATTTACCACAACATTTCAGAAACATTGTCAGATAAGTACAAATACGTTTTCAACCTTGTACTGAATTCTTGTACCGTTTGGAAGAAAACTGTTACGCTCAAGCTGCGTCGCTCGCCAGGAGCCACCTCCGCCATTTTTTTTGTACTACGGCTACGACTTTACGTAGGACATCACCACGCTCAACCAAATTAGGCTTCAAGTGTTGTGTGCGTAAAACATAAACAAATATGGCGCATGCCTTAGCGAATCTTCGCTCGTGTGTGCAAGAATTTCAACTACAGGATCACGAAGAAACTACTTCAAACATACACAAGCGTTGGTGTATGTGGGTAGAAAATTTGGAATATTGTTTTACTTTTGAAGGACTAGATACAGTACCGACAGAAGATGGGGCTGTCTCACCAGAAGTTAAGAAAAAAGCAGCGCTCCTAGCCTTAGGCGGCCATCAGTTGCGGGAGCTCTACAACACCCTCGAAGATACAGGGACGACATACACTGAGGCAAAGAGGAAGATCGAAGAGCATTTCAAAGGTTCAAAGAATCTCACTGCAGAAAGATACAAATTTTTCTGCATGAGACCACTCTCAACTCAAGAAACTCATGATCAATGGGTTACTCGTTTAAAGACTAAAGCAAGAGACTGTGAATTTGATCAAATGAACATGAAGGAAGCAATTAAGTTGGTGGTTACTCTACACACACCGATTCCTAAATTGCAAACAGCTGTCATAAGAGATGATATGACTTTCGAGCAAATGATGAAACTGGCACAATCTATGGAGCTGGCTCACCGAGAAGTTAGCTACATGAAGGCAAACACGATGGAACCTCATAATACTCATTCGGCGGAGAATATCGACCTTAACAAATTGGCACATTATGCTGATCAGCAAGGTATGCGGCTGGCACCAAAGAAGCCTGCCAACAAATCAACAAAAATGGTTGAGTTGTGTCGTTATTGTGGAGAAACGACACCACACAAAGGAAGTTGCAAAGCAAGAGGTGCCACATGTAATAACTGTGGCAAGAAAAATCATTTTTCACGAGTTTGTGAAAGCAAGAAAGTCAACTTGCTTATTGCACAGCCAGGACCACAAGGAGGGTCATTTTACGAATATGGGGCAACAGAAATTAAACTTGATGCAGTGACGGAGAAGCTACGAACCACCTGTGAAAACTATCCATCCACTGTAATCGAGGTAAACATCGACAACACCAGGATCACTATGCAAGTAGATTCGGGGGCAGATGCAAATGTAATTCCATGGAATGTTTATGAAGAACACTTAAAACACATTCCTCTTCGATCAACCAAGGCAAAACTGCAACCATACAACTCAGTTACATTACCAATCAAGGGGGCGTTTGAGGCACAAATCACTGCCAACAACAACAACAATGTCCAGGCTACCTTTTATGTAACAGAGGGAGCTGCTGCACAAAGTTTAATGGGCAAATACACAGCTTTCGATTTAGATGTATTGGCTATCAATGTAAATCACCTTGACAACCAACAAACTGTAAAACAGGTACACACCAAAGTACAACATCTAGATTATAGAGAAATGGCCAAACATCTAACTCCCATAGAGACATCGGTTGAACTTGAAAAGCAGCTTGAAGTCACAACACACAATCAAGAACAGAAGGTTGATGCAATTATGCACCACTTTGATGTAGTATTCAATGGCATTGGGAAGCATAAATATCGTCAGGTTCACCTTCATATTGATGAAACAGTTTGCCCAGTTGTGCAAGCGCAACGTCGTATTCCGTTTGCACACCGTGAAAAGTTGGAGACTCTGTTACAGGAGCTGGAAAAGGAAGATGTCATTGAACGGGTAGAGGGACCAACTGACTGGGTCTCCAACATTGTCATAACACCAAAAGCCGATCCATCACAAATTAGAATGAGTATTGACATGACTACCGCCAATAAAGCAATTCAACGCACGCGTCATGTCATACCAACGATTGAGGAACTTAGATACAGAATGAATGGGGCATGCCATTTTTCTAAGCTGGACATGAACCATGGTTATAATCAATTTGAAATTGATGACTCATCTCGATACGTCACAGTGTTTTACACTCATAAAGGCCTACGTCAATTCAAGCGACTCAACTTTGGAACCAATTCAGCTGCAGAAGTATTCCATGACGAAATGACTAACACTTTAGCTGACATCCAACAGGCTGCTAACATCTATGATGACATCATTGTATTTGGTCGTACTCAACGAGAACATGATTTAACATTAATCCAGGTTCTACAACGACTAGCAGACTGTGGATTAACATTAGGACGATCCAAATGTCAACTTAATGTGACATCTGTTAAATTTTTTGGTTTAATATTCTCGGCTAGTGGTATATCACCGGATCCTGCCAAGGTGACTGCGCTTGATGCCATGACAGCACCTTCAAATGCAACGGAAGTGAGATCCTTTCTAGGCATGACCAATTTCAGCTGTACCTTTATTCCTGGTTATGCCAACATTACTGCACCTTTACGACAACTAACATGTAAAGGCCAAGTTTTTGAGTGGACAGATGAGTGCAACACTGCATACAACAAGCTCAAGGAAGTTTTGAAGCAACACACAACAATGGCTTATTTTGATCCCTGTAAGGACACCAAGCTTATTGTAGACGGATCGAAGAAGGATGGTCTTGCTTCCATCCTTGCCCAGAGAGATCCTCAAGACAACATCTTTAAGCCTATTCGTTATGACAGTAGAGCTACTACACCTACCGAAAGGAATTACTCACAACTAGAGATTGAAAGCCTTGCTCTCGTTTTTGGAACAATGAAGAACCACATATATCTGTATGGGCTTCCCCAATATACTGCCAGTACAGATCATCAACCTTTACTAGCCTTGTATAAGCAAACGAAGCAGGACATGCCAGCACGTATTCTGAGGCATAAACTAAAACTACAAGGCTACAATTTCCAGCTAATACACGAACCTGGTTCAGTCAACCCATCTGATTATCTTTCTCGCCATCCACAGCAAAAGCAGGCTCCATCCCAACAAGAAAGTGAATTTCCTTTATACTTAGTCACCAATGCTGTCATGAGAAGTGATTCAGCTATTACCACTGATATGATTGTGCAAGCAACGTTGGAAGATCCCACGCTTCAATCTCTTGCCATTGCTGTACGACAAGGATACATTGACAAGAGGCAGAAAGAGCTACAACCCTACAAAGCCATCTTCAAAGAAATCAGTGTGGACGATTCAGGTATTATATTGCGAGGAGACAGGATCATTATACCGTCACAGCTACAACAGAAAACTGTACAGCTAGCGCACGAAGGCCATCAAGGCATAGTGAAATGCAAACAACTCATCAGAAGCACTATGTGGTTTCCAGGAATAGATGCTATGGTGGAGGCATCTGTAGCATTTTGCAACCCGTGTCAAGCTGCAACGGATACGAAACAACAAGAACCAATGAAAGCTTCTTCACTACCAGAACAACCCTGGATTAAACTTAACACTGACCTATTTGGGCCAATCGAGGGTGGTAATGAGTACCTACTAGTTGTACAAGACATGTATTCTCGTTACCCTGCTGTAGAGGTCGTTCACGCCACATCTGCACAATCAGTACTGCCAGCCATGGATCGCATTTTTGCACTTTTTGGAATTCCGGAATATCTAGGGTCAGATAACGGCCCGCCTTACAGTAGCACAACATTTGCAAGCTATGCCAAATACATGGGATTCAAGCATGGTCCGAAAATACCCCTAGCACCATGGACGAATGGCATGGTAGAGAACTTTATGCACAATCTCAAGAAGCTCTTGCAAACGTCTTTGCAGGAACACCTGAACTGGAGACACGAATTACAGCGCTTACTGCGGGCATACCGGGGCACTCCACATACAGTGACGGGTCGCAGTCCAGCAGAGGTTCTATTCAATGGCAGACAATACAGAACCCGGTTGCCTGCTGTACGCCGCGCTGAAAGGCCAAAGTTCCACACCGAAATATCAGCCAAGCAGGAGGCAAGACAAACCTCGATAAAAAAATATGCTGACCGAAAAGCATATGTTGCAGAGAGCGAGCTACAAGTGGGTGATTGGGTTATGTATCGCCAAAAGCAACAAAAGAAGAGTGATACGCCCTACTGTGGAACCCCACATCGCATTATCAAAAAGGTTGGTGGCAGAGTCACTGCAGAGTGGGATAGACATGTCATCACACGGCATAGCACCTTTTTCAAGAAAATTCCCAATCACCCAGGGAAAGAAAGGAGTCAGAAACTATTCACGAAATCAACATCTGTAGCAGACTGCGATATACCACCGTTAACTTGTGAAAGAGACGCGGACAAAGACGCAGTAACCAGTGAAGATGAAAGTATGCAAACCGTGGAGTATGAAGTAGAGGAAGATTGGAATAATCTCGATCAAGAAATTGCGATGGAACAAGTTAGAAGATCTACACGTGAACGAATGAAGCCGTCAAAGCTAACAGAATACGAAGTAGATCTCCCAGAGTCTTTGAAATAAAAAGGGGAGTAATGTAGTGTCGGAGACTGCATATATACAGACTGTTATATATTTGTATATGTAAGGCACGGAGTGAAGTGTACATAGCCTCTTTGTATTTAACTATATTACGAGACACACGTGTTATTTCTTGTCCTGCTGGTATCTCTCAATTACTCTTAATTATTTTATAGATATACTATCATCTAGCTAATCACAACACCTACATTGGCAAAATATTTTTACTGCTAGCTAGTACTGAGCTTGCCACATAGTGTATATATATGATGCATATATTTGCAAAAGTACATATCAACAACAAACCATTATTTTTCTTGTAAATAGCTAGCTACATAAATATCTCTATTCATTTCTGTAGAAAAACCAATTATAACATTTTATTTTATATTTTCAGAACGAAAAAATTGCCTCTTCTTTTTATTTTATTTTCCATTCAAGTTTCTTTTCCCATGTGCGCACCAGACACTCAACCAGACAGAGGGGCTACCATTTTTGTTTATAACTTGATGATACGGGCGACTCGTCTCACTCGCGGAATGTTTATAAATTTTAAGCATAATTAGTGAAAGTGAGGCTACCAATCATATTGCAAATCCGACCGGCGGGGACCAGGGCCTTCTTCTTCGCGCCATCCCCGATATCAAAAAAGCGAAAAAAGGGTCCTGGGGACGAGGTTGCATCTTTCCAACAATTCTAAGGCCTCTTCCAACTCTGACTGCTTTGGCTTCTTCGGGGGGATGTCATGTGCCTCAATTTCATCATCATCGTCATCTTCGAGATTCGGCGCGTTTTGATCTTTGTCCTCATTAAGTACGATTTCCTCATCAGTCAATTCAATTGATTTACTCGTGCATACCTCAAAATCAATATCCACAAAATCATCTGCGTCAAAGATGTCGCCGTCAACTTCTCTTTTTTTCAACTCGCTTATGCTGTCAGAAAGAGATTTAAATGGGTCATCAGCATCATTGAGACTCGTGACCTGTGCTTCTTTTGAGATGCCTGCCTTCTTAAAGCAGTTTTTAACGGTGTCTTTTGAAACAGCGTCCCATGATTTGACCAAGATTTGCATCCCTTCAAGAATGTTAATTTTAGGGACCTCTTTACCGCCGTCAATGAACTTTATTTGACGTTTCACAAGATTTGACCGGTAATATGCCTTCAATGCTCGGATTACACCTTGATCCATTGGCTTGGTCTTAGACGTTGTATTTGGTGGTAGAAAAACTAATTCTACTGCTTTAAGACCAGTGACTTCTGGATGAGCTGGGCAATTGTCAATTATCAAGACAATCTTTCGACCCGCAGTTTCAAATTTAACATCGAGTTTTTTCACATAATCGGTAAAGATTTCAGAATCCATCCAGGCCTTCTTTTGAGCTTTGTACTGACAGGGAAGACTTCTGACTCCTTTGAAACAGCGCGGTGTAACCGATTTTCCGATAACGAACATGGGCAACTTTTCACCTAGGGCATTTCCTGCTGCAAAAGCAGGGGCGGATCTAGGGTTAGGCAGCCTAGGCAATTGCCTAAGCCTAGTTTTGTGAACTAGAAAAAAAATTCTCTATAGATAGAATAATCTAAAAAAAAACTAAATTATTTTTATCAATTTATTTTTGGCATCCGCCGATTTCGACTATGACGATGCGCGGCGTGCGTGTTTTATTTTACTCAAATAAGCAAACCCGGGGCGATCTTAGGCAAAATGTCTATTCGCCTAAAACGTCCGCGGGTTTTAAAGTTCCGAATGAATGAAAATCACAGATGGAAGAAAAAACGCCTAAAACGTCCGCGGGTTTTCAAGTTCCAATGAATGAAATTCTGGAATGTGAAGAAAAAACGCCTAAAACGTCCGTGGGTTTTAAAGTTTAAACGCCTAAAACGACCACGGGTACGGTTACATGGAGTGGATGTTTCTTTTTCAACATGGTTTACCTGGATCAGGTCCAATTGCAGGGAGCACTTCAAATGTCTAGAATATTAAAGCAATTGTATGCCACCTAAGTTAAATAAAGAAGTTTTGAATTTGGAAACCTTTTCAAATATTGAAAGGATTGGAAATGCTGGAGAGAAGTATTTTGGCCACGTGTGCCGTGTTGTTGTCTCAAACCAAACCTTTATCTTCCTCTGCAAGAGACAATAAATTCAGTAATACTTGAAATATTTTAGTTTTAGCTGCTCCTGAATTTTAGGCACTTTTGTGTCAAGAACTATTCTTAAAAGTGGTAAACCACCAGATGTTCTTACAAAACGTGTAATTTAAATCTTTTTCTTATCAAAACAAAAGGTTTTAACTTGGCCTTGATCAAATGCATTGTTTAAAAACATAAAAGCCCAATGCCAAACGAGATAGCTAACGGAGGCAATTTATGTAAAAACTGTCTTGGCGGTCGAAAGATGTTTTGATGTGTATGTTAAATTCGGTATAGAGTATTACTAGCTACCTGTATGTGTATTAGTTGGAATTTTGTTAGTTTTTTTTCTTTAACGTCTTAAGGGTCACTGGCTTCGTGTAGGCTTCGTGTAGCCGTTTATGCAACTGTGTATCTTTGTTTCTGTTTGGGAGAGAATACATTCTTGTAAGATAACTAAGGGACAGCTCTTTCATGAACGCAAAAGTCCAAGCTAAATGTTAATAGATCTGCAGATCCCCTTTCCCTCCCCTAAACATCAAATCAGAAAAGGTAATCTTTGAATGTTGTCAGTCCTTGAAACCATAAGCACTCATCCATGTGTCCCTGCTAAGCAGGTAGACACTAAAAGTTATTAATTCTTTCTGTTCTCTAAGAAATCGATGTATACAGTATGAGATATAATTAAACGTCAAAGGATTCTACCTCGTCCCACCGCCAAATTTATACGCTTAGCATATACTTTTTTATTGTGATTGTCCCTAAGAACTTTGACTTTGTGGGAACTTTTAAACAGTGCATTTTATATGCAACATCCCACTGCTCATTTTAAAACTTTTAAGAACACGAGAAGATCTCTTTGACTTTCCCATGTTACTTTTAATTGTAATAATATTGCTAAAAACAAAAGAATGAAGCAATACCTAATCTAAGAATAGTCCAAGTTTGTTTTATAATATTTCTTATTCTCATCTTGCTGAGCAATACATTGATATAATTTTGTTTTAGGATAAGATATTTTGATGTCACCCTGGTACCTAAGATGAATATTCTTCTGACAATGAAAATCACCATCAATTAAAAGAACACAGATTTGTTAATCCTTATAATATTGGAAAACTGTAAACAATGGATATATATCTGGTATAATCCACAAAGTTGTGTTTCATAAGAGGAACTAAGAAGGTGAAAAAAATCAATCAAAATAATTTGTATTTTGATGTCACCCTGGTACCTATGATGAATATTCAAGTAAATAACACAGAAGATTTGTTCTGAATCCTTATAATATTGGAAAACTGTAAACAATGGATATATATCTGGTATAATCCACAAAGTTGGTGAAAAAAATCAATCAAAATAACTTGTGAATATTCAAGTAAATCATAGAAATGATTTTCACGTAAAACATATACAGATCGAAACAAGAATTGCATGTTAAAAAACGTTCTGTTACAGACTGTAAACTAAAAAAATGTCATGTCAACTTATGGATATGAGTAGGATTTGTATATATGTTGCTTTTTATATGAGAATCTTCATAATTGGCTTATAGTTACTAAAACTTTCTTAAAGATTTTACAGTATTAAAATATTTTTTAAACATAGTTGACAGGGACATGTAAGGGTAAATAATATGAGACATCTTAAATGTTTTGATGTTATTTTTCTAATTTCTAACTCTTTTCTGGCTTAATAAACTGCCTTTCTCTTGTGGGAATTTCATAGCATTAAAATTAATGCTTAATAGAAATTGGTGCAAAACTACACCAGTAACCCTAATGCTAAACTGTATTAACTTCATGAAGAGGTGATTACTATATACTTTTTGTACACGTTTATTATATGTTGCGATCTTACACTGTAAGTCTAACTGGAAATCTTTCATTCTTTTATATGCTGGTTTTCTTTGTGCATTTGCAGGTTGTTACCACAGACTATAATTTTCCAAACAATATTTCTACGTTGCACTACTGTTGACTATCTATTCCTAAAATTGTCTTGTAATGTAATTTTTTGTTGTATTGTTAGTTATTAGACTTATTGCATGTTTTGAAATGAAGCAAATCCCCAACTTATTACTTGTACTCGTATTATGTGCGCAAAACGAAAAAAGATGCTAAGATACTTAATACCAATATGTGATTCAAAGAAATTATGGAAACGCTAACCCTGTTTCAAATCGAATTTGCTAACCAGACGCATTTTCCATCCGCATGTTTTAACAAGGATAAAGTGGTAAAACTACGGGGGTTACTGTTATTTGTTTGGCTATAAAGAAACTTTCGTTTCTAATCTAGAAGGATTCTTAATAACTAAAAACCTTACTTTTGGGAAAATTTTAGTTCCTTTTACAGCAAAAACACAAAACGGCCGATTTACCTCGTACAACACCACAACCCTTGACATTACTTTGCCAAAAAATCTATGAAATTTTGCCTAACCAGAAAAAAATCCTAGATCCGCCCCTGGCAAGTCCTGTTGTTTGCTTCAATTCTCTGGACCGAAGGAGAATATTGAACTTTTGAAGAAATTGCTTGAAGAGTGTAAATAGCCATAAATATTGAAACCTGATTTTTTGAAGAAAAAAAGTGTTTTAATCGCAGAAAATCAATGTTCTCACTCGACGATCTCCCAATAAGAAAAATTCGAATAACTGAGGGTGACTTAGCCTATAATTGGCCCCAAAGGGGAATAAAAATCACTTCGAATAACCGAATTATTCGAAAAACTGAAGTTCGAACAACCGAGAGTGTTTTTGCCTGAGTTGGGTAAGCAGATCCAAGGGGAACGCCATCTCACTTCGAATAACCGAATTATTCGAATAAGTGCAGGTTCGAATAACCGGGAGTCTACTGTATCGTTATTTTTCATCAGCTTCTGTTTTTAAATAAACTTGGGTTAACCTGTTACAACGGTGTGCGGAGTTTTTTTGTTCATTCATACTTTTTTAACAATAGCCTTTTGTTTTTTTTAAAAGATTCTTTGTTAGCATCTCCTGCTTCATCGAACACTGTTAAAAAAAATATTCCGAATAAAAAGATTTTCGCACACCGTATCATGACTGCATGATTCACCAAGCATGTCTGAAAATTTTAAAGTATAACGAAAATGCTATCGAAAGTTAAAGCTCGTGCAGTGTAGTAGCATAATGAATGAATCGGGACATCTGTCTAAAAGCAGCGATGGTCCTCCCATCTCTCATGCTACAGAAAACCTCAACCAAATGTAAAGCATCAGAAATTAAAAAAACATTTAGAACGACGAATTGAACTATGGAAGAAACGAGAAATTGATGCATTACCTAACGAGGCAAAGACTATCCAAAAAGACTTCCCCGAAACTTGAGTAAGCAAAAGAACACGGAAGAATTAGCTAGAAGGTTTGCTTACTTAATACTGGAAGGCAAAATAAACTCTGCTATACGTTTGTTACATGAAGAGGCAAATGGGGGAGTTCTGCCATTGTCAGACAACGTTATAAAAAATCTGAAACAAAAACACCCTGACGCCAGTCCTGTAAATGATACCATGATATTGCACGGTCCTCTTCAACCCGTCAACGACATTGTTTTGACGGTATAAACGCAGAGCTTATCAGAAAGTGTGGTGCGAAAAAAAAGGTTCTCATGGTCCATCCGGTCTGGACGCAGATTCCTTGAGAAAAATCACGAGTAATGCAGCCTACGGAAATGCTTCCGATGATTGCCATGCTGTAGCAAATATGACCAGACAACTATGCACACTGACCTTAGAAGATCCAGAAAGCATTGAAACACTGATAAATTGTCGCCTAATTCCTATTGATAAATGTCCTGTTGTAGGACCGATTGGAGTAGGAGACGTACTCCGCAGAATTATGGCAAAAGCTGTCATGTAATATTGAAACCTGACATTTTAAATTCGACGGGTTACGAGCAAATGTGTGCAGGTCAAGAAGCCGGTTGTGAAGTGGCAATACATGCGGTACATGATTTGTTTGAATGTGATTCCACACATGGGTTTATCCAAATAGACGCAAACAACACTTTCAATTCGATAAATCGGAAATTGCTTCTTCACAATGTAAAGGTATTATGTCCTGAAATTTCAACATATATCAACAACTGCTATGTATAACCAGCTCGGTTGTTCATAACAGGTGGAAAAGAGATATATTCGAACGAAAGAACCACACAAGAAGATCCCATAGCGATGGGCATGTATGCTCTTGGGCTAATGCCCTTACTTTCAACGATTATGGATGTAGATAATACAAATCATTTTCAAGTTGCCTTTGCCGATGACTTAACTGGCGTTGGAACAATGACTGAATTAAAGCAATGGTGGATGAACTAAATTATGGACCTTATCTAGGTTATCACGTAAACGAAACCAAGTCATGGCTAGTCACAAAAGAAGAACGCCTTGATTTCGCTAGAGAAACGTTTAAAGATTTTAACATCAAAATTAATACAGATGGCCATCGTCACCTAGGTGCTGTGGTGGGTACTCGAGACAACAAAGAGTGTTTTGTAAAGGAAAAAGTTATCGAATGGGTCAGACAAGTCAACAAACCCTCAGAATTTGCATGCACTCAACCACATGCTGCATTTTCTGCATTCATTCATGGGTTGAGAAATCGGTACACCTACGTAATGAAAACAATAACGGATATTTCTAGCCTTTTCGAGCCACTTGATCTTGCCATAAACACGTTTATTAAAGTGTTATTTCAAGGGTATGCATTTAATGAGGAGGAAAGAACACTCTTTTCATTACCAGCAAGACTTGGTGGGATGGATCTGATAGTTCCATCAAAAATCAGTGACCAGGAATATCAAAACTCGCGGGATGTTACGAAAGCTACCACCTTGAACGTAATCGGTAAAACAAAAATCTTCACCGACGGCAGTAAAGAAATAAGTAAGCTGAAAGCAAAAATCAAAAATGAGAAGAGAAAGCAAAGCACCGCTATCCTAGAAGAACTTAAAAGGAACATGAACTGTAAATTTAAACTAAGATCTGTAGAAGCTGCTGGAGAAAACGGAGCATCAATATGGCTCACAGTTATTCCCTTAAAACGATATGGCTTCTTTCTTGAAAAGCAAGCATTTTGGGATGCAATTAGAATTAGATACAACGTACCTTTAGAAAGAATGCCTACAACATGTGTATGCGGCAGTCCCTTTGACCTCCAGCATGCACTCTCGTGTGATGATCATCTCAAGACATAACAAGCTAAGAAATATGACTGCCGAGATACTTGGGGAGATATGTGCACGTGTTGCTATTGAACCAACGCTCACCCAATTGACAGGTAAAGAATTTGTACACGCCTCAGCAAACACATCAAATGAAGCAAGAGCTGATGTGTCAGCAAGAGGATTCTGGATCAGAGGACAAACGGCTTTTTGCGACGTCAGGGTTTTCAACCCAATTGCGAAATGTAATTTGAATCAGAGTCTTCCAGCTGCACACAAGAAGAACGAAAATGAAAAGAAAAGACAGTATAACCAACGTAAACTGCAGGTTAAACACGGGTCTTTCACCCCTCTTGATTTTACGTGTTTTGGTGGAACGAGACGGGAATGTAGTCGTTTCTATTCTCCGGCCGAAGATCTAGCTGCAAAAAGAAAGGTTACCAAAAGCATGTCCAGATTATGGATTAAGACAAGATTAAATTTTGCTTTGTTGAGGAGCTGCCTACTATGCCTTAGAGGCACAAGAACAGCAACAAATGTGATAATGAATGACGTTGACCTCCAGAGAATGTAACATCGATTCTGACAATATCTAAATTTATTAAATCAGTCCTCTATAAAATATTGTTATTGTCAGTGAATAGGAATGTACAATCTTGTGAAGCGACGGCCTTTCGCTATATAAACAGGCCAAATGTATTAATTGTTTTTATGATGATTTACTTTACAGTATGTATTAAATGAAATTTAAATGGTAAAAAAAAAGTGCAAAAAAAGTAGCATAATGAAGATCGTTTTAAATTTCTACATAATGCGCCATCTTTGTTGTTATTAACGTTTCTCTCTAATAATTACGTCATTTCTTTCTGTACTATTTTGCAAGCGCGTAGACTTAAACTACATTCGGCACAACTAATTAATTATTCATGAATTATATTTTAAAGAGAAATTGTTAAGGGTGAATATTTTTGGTGAAAGAAAATAGTATTTTAGCCATGAAATCGTGAAAAGTGTGTTATATCAGAAAAAAATGAATTATAGTCTGCAAACAATCTTTCGTAACTAATTATGTAAAAAAAAAATCCGATTTTTAAAAGGGTTACTGCCACCTTAATTCCATTTTAGGCAATTGCGAATCAATGTTTTAACAGGAAAGGGGTTGTGGGAACCCGTGGAAAATCCACGGGTTCGCCCGTCCTTTTTATATCACATTGCCTGCTTCTCGCTATTGCGCAGCTAAGCTACCATTTTGCGTGACACAGACAGACAGACGTATACGGGCATTATAATATAGATGCGTGGGTGGTAAACATTGAAGCAATTAGGACACACCTGGAAGACTGCCAGTATTTAATGATATGAATCATATAACGCACAAACGTCAATATAGAAATTTTCTATATTATATTCCAAGTTATAATTTCAGCGAAATGTTCGACCATATTTCCACTGTACATACTTCTGATGTTTGTAGCTCTGAAAGAAAAATATTTCAATGGATGTGCTATTTTATAATCGTGAAACCTTCCTTAAATCCGGCACTTGCAGCACAAAATCCTTTGTCCATCTTAAAGAGGTGCCCAGTTTGGAGAAATTTTGTTTAGAGAGATCAGAATGGATTAGAGATATTTTCTAATTATTGCTGACAACGTCAGGACAAAGTCATTGACTGGACAAAAAATTTAACTAATATTCAAAACGGGCATACTCTTCTGTAAGAATGTTAGTGAATAGAATCAGTCAAAAAGTGTCGGCCTTGAGTTGTGTTCGATACAAAGAAGTTGAGTTGTAAGAGACTAGATTAGTTTCCAGAGCTACTTTTACGCTTTTCGCGCTAGCCAACCTAGCGTTAATCGACACATAACAGAAAGCGTAACAGAAGCCCCTGGGAACGAGATTGTCTTGCTTTTGTTGCTCTGACATTAGTAAAGTCATTTTTAAATAAAGAGCTGAGCAGAATTCAAGCTATGTTGTCATATCTTGGAAGGTATTATTTTTTTTTCTATGAATTAATTTTAAATGGGTTTAGCAAAAACATATTTGTAAAAGATGCATCTAGGTGGACAGAGAAATAACATCGCCCTCTCTACTTACCTCGTCATACTATGCAACAATAAAACTTGTTTGCGTGAAATACTTCGTAGAATTGAAGTAGCAACACAAGCCAAAACATGTTTTTCATTACGTGAAATAACATGTAAATTGTAGATGTCCAAGATATGCGTTGATCAGTTGATTGTTTAAGTGATTATCTATCGCAGCGTTTTAGTTTACTCTGCCAACCTGCTACCAATAACAAAAACATAGACTCGAATACACATTTTCTGCTCAGGTTTAGCTATACGAGTACGTAACGTACAAATTTGAAAGTAGGACAAATAAAAATAATGTCGTTTTTATAATAAGTGTTAAATATTCAATCAACCTCGATCCCAGAGCTTTTTTTCACTTTTTGATATCAGGACGGCGAGAAAGATAAAGAAAAAAATTGAATTCTGGTGAATAAATATGTTAGGTTTTCCATTTGATGCGATGAAGCTAGGCTGAAACAATCAATCTTACAAACTCAACGATCTCGTCCGGCAGTTTGTCTCGTTTGCCTAAAATACGGCCAGTAATCGAGCAAAGATCGCATATTTTTCGGTGTTGAAGACCTGCCAGAGCTAAAGCTATCACGTCTCGTTGTCCCGTTAGAAATAGGGACAAAAAGCACAGGATTTGAGGTTGATATTAAGTTGGCCTAAGAAACATTTTGCTTTCGGTTTTGTTCCCCTTTAATATAAGTTTTTTTCGTCCAAATTACATTACAAAGAAGTACACAATTATCACAACATATAACCCTTACTTGCTCACACAAACTCTGCATTATTTGCTCTCAATCATTGTGTCTTATCACCATAAAGATATTTCAATCCTGGCTTCAAATACTTCAAAGATTGGAATATAGGAAATTCTCAGATGACTTGGCACGAGCCCATAAATTTTGAGTATAACCTTGTATAAAAGTTTTGATGTGTTTATGATAACAAAGTAACAAAACGCAGAAAAATGCTGCTTCCCGCGTTTCATGTACTGCAAAATTGCCAAAACGTGTTTTTACCGAGCTTTTGAAAATTAGTCTAGGCTCATTATGCGCACTGATATATGACCCCAGGACCTGTTGTCGCTTTTTGCTTATGGCGAAACGACGTATCAATAAGCGCAGCGCCGATGAGAGATAAAATCCCTGGAAATTAGGCTGCTGCCCGCAGGAAGTGTGATAAATAAACGCCATTGGTTTTACTCTTATCATATTAGATTTCAAAATAACCACGCTAGTTATGACGTTATTTGTAAATATACTATCATGGATATATTACATATCTATATTATAATACCCGTATACGTCTGTCTGTCACGCAAAATGGTAGCTTAGCTGCGCGAGTAGCGAGACGCACACAATGCGGTATAAAAAGGACGGGCGAAACCGTGGATTTTTCCACGGGCTAACAACTAGTGTATATATGTTTACCAAAAACAAAAATTACGGGAACAAAAACCCAGACGCGCTTTTATTACAATTTCCGCAGGCAGTCAATGTAGTCCATGTAGTGCGTAACAATTTTATGGAAGTATGGGAAAAGCCTATAGTCCTTTAACCGCGGGAAATGTCATTTCTCTGGGTCTTCCAACCTTTTTAACATAAACCTAAACACATCAACAGATATAGCTGCAATGACAATGTCATTATTATAACTTCGCTATGTCAAACAGCCATCGTGTGGGGGATAAAGATAACTAACGTTTTTAAAAGAGGACTGTATTTTATGAACCAAAAGTGAAGACTAAATATTTACACGGCTTTTACATGTGGGGTCAGAGGTCAGTACAATCCTCGGAACACATGTGTTTGAAAACTTTACCGAACACATCGGCTCCTAATAGGACAACAAAAATTAGGCGCATTTAGCGTGTTTTGAAAATAACTATATTTTGCGGCTGTATTTAAAAAAAAACTGTAATCATTTTAAACCGCTTTTGTAGATTACTACGTTTGTACGCAGATTCACACTAATATTTTTATTTGCAGATTTTATGGTTTTTAACATTTTATACAAACTTAAGTTTTAGTTAAACATATTGTACCCAGCAAAGGTATTTGCGAAATGAAAAATTAAAATAAAATAAATGAAAAACTTCATAATAACATCGAAGTAAAATTGCAACTTTAGTTTCATATTAACATTGAAGTAAAATTGCAAGCCTGAGGACTCAATGTGTTATTTTCATTGAATTATATCGTCTAGTGTTTTATCCAAATGATCTTTCAATGGTTTCACAATTAGCTTCATTTCTTGATGGACTGATTTATTAAAAATCATGAACAATAGCGGATCCGTAATAGAATTGGTCAAAGCAATAGCTGCAGTAACCTCAGTAACAGTAGCCACATTGTTCGGAGTGTATAGATTTGCAATTGTTAAAACATCATGAATCAAATACGGCAACCACAAGACTACAAAGGAGAAAACGGTAACGAAACATAAAATTGACGCCCGTAACGCATTCTTTTTTACCGTCCTGTTATTCTGAAAATTATTCCTATTCTTTACGTGTTGCTTAGCAATTTTATAAACAACAGTATTAAATACAGTCAGTGTGACCATCGACACAGTTATTGTTGTCACTCTTATTTTTGCGAGATCATCCTGTTTGACACGGATCACGTTTTCAATTATTCCAAACAAGATTGAAAAAAGCCATGCGCAAATGATAATCATATAAACAGATCTAGTTTTCACTTGCATCTTCTGTAAAGGGTATTTTATAGCAATAAAACGATCACATGTCAAGAGCTGCAATGCAATGAAAACTTGAAGAAGCAATGCGTTGTTAATAAAAGTTAGCTGCACATTGTTTGAAACCTGTGATATGCAATTCACAACACCAATGCAGAAATGACTGATCTGCAGGTTGAGAAAGAATTTGTTCGAATGTTTTTTTCGCAAGCCTTTTCTTGATGAAATTAACACAATAGGGAGTAGATTACACACAATTATTCCGAAGGATATATAAAGGAACTCGTTATGCGCATGAAATCCAGAGATGCCTTCGCCCAAATCGAATGGTGATCCGAGATTTAACGGATTAACAGACTGTTCTTCTGTTGGGTTGGTTGTTGGATGTGTCGGTTTAATGAATGAACAGGGTGGCTTTGTTGTTGAGTTGTCCCACTGCACGTCTGGACGTGTAGGTAAAATGAATGTAAAGGGTGGCTTGGAACTATCTGACATATTGCCGCTAGGAATTCCCAACATAATTCTTTTAATTCAAAATTCAAACGCAAGAAACTTTCAAGCTGCAACAACACCAAAGTTCTCGCCGGATGTTAAGTGCAAACGAAGCGTTTTGTTAGTCACCAACGTTTTTTATAAAAATAAAAGTATTTATTCAACGTTTATTATTGAAGGGGGAAATAAGTATTTCTTGTTTATCATCTCATTTTAACAGACAAAAAGAAATGTACATTCTATTGCGTTTTAATTTAAAAAGTAAAATACGCGGGGGATGTCTTTAGTAATTTTTAGTAGTAAGGATTACTCCTAGTGTTATGTGAAGTTTTTCTTCTTATTTTATTGCGTTCTAATTTGTAAAGTACAAGAGAAAACTTGTTTTTTTTTATGATCCTCAATAAGATTATGTTTTACTTTTACTTTATAAAATAGGAAAGAGCTATAAAAAGTTTTGTTAGGGTTCCTTATAAGTCCTGCGTAATTACGTCTTTTATTTGTCGATCTTAACTCGGCTGAGCACAGGTTATAACACAGACTCTAGAAGTCGACACAGTTTAAAAAAGCACGCCTTTGATTGCGAAGATGGTTTTGGAACTTCAGTGTTTCAAAAAATACATGCATTTTGTTTATAAGCTACAAAATATAATTCAACAAATGGAAAAACTTGCAACAACATCAATACAGTAACTTAAGTCACAATTCCAAATCCAGAATTTTGTGTTGACTGTAACAAGAAGGATGTTAACAAAAGTACGCGAAATTCAGAAAAATCTAATCAGTGATCCAAACAAAAAAACAAGTGTATATTAACAGTTCCGAAGTTGCTATAAGAAAAGTCACAGTTTCAAAAGCAAATGAAATGAATGAATCGATGAAAATGAAATTAGAAATTTAATATCGATAATAACAATTACCAAAAATATCACTTGTAACTGAGAGCCTGGAAGGGAAATTTCTGAATTCTGGTATAATATTTTGAATCAAAATTTGAGATATTTTATTGGAATTACAGAACTAATGTTAACGAGTTAATTTTGATAGGCTTCAAAAAAAAAGGCATTACATTATACCGTATTGAATATTATCATTATGTAGTCTCAGTTGAATGTCGAAAGGTCTGACTATGATATCTTTTATGCTGATTTCAGCATTTTTCGAATAATCAAATCAAGAAATAATGTGGTTTATGTTTTGTTGCGAATATTCCATGTTGAAAAGCAGCAAAAAAATTTAACATCGATATTAATATAAAATAACCGTTAGTTTTGTGGAAGAACCCACGGATGCCCAGGTCTTCAAATTCCGCCAGTCGAACCTATTTCCTGCATCGCATTTATTTTGTGCATTATTGCCGCCTGTGAGCATGAAGTTATTAATGAAGAATTAAATTGCTTACACGGGTATTCTTTCTATGATAGGTGCGCTTAGAATGTGGTTTTCGATTTATTGACTCCTGCGGAGGGATCACGGACGAACAGGCAATATACGGTTACAAATATAGAGGCGACGGGTTGGGCCACACGTATATGTGTGATTCGGCGTTGAGCTTCAGGTTAAACGCTTAATAAAAATCGTTAATTGTGACACACATCCAGGTACATTTAGCTGCAGGTATATAGTTTGTCCTAAATTGAGTGAAGCACGAACAGTTTTATAGTGCTTCGACAGTAATAGAGATTTTTAAAAACACTTTCACGCAAATAAAAAATACCGTTTTTCAACCTGTGGTTACCCTGTCAGAGCAAAAAAAGTCAGCCAACTTTTATTTTATTTGGTGGAATATGTCTAAACAATTCTGACCCCGTGCTTAGTACGGGTAAACAATGTGAGATATCTGTTAAGGAGTAATAAGGTTGTATAAAAAACTTTTTCGTAATTAAGATTTAAATAGAAACACAGGAAACAGCCCGTCATTACACCGTCTGCCTAAAACAATCAGTCAGCAATTTTATTCTGAAGTTTGCAAAATTCATTGCAAGCTTATAAAAAAAAACACCTTCGAAAGCCGGTGTCATAATGCAGTAAAATGCGTGGCTAGCTAGCTACCTAACAAAGCATTTAGCATACCACTTTCACTGTTTAGCCAGAGGTAGCTAGCTAACTAACATCAGTCACAACCCAGGTGCAGTGGAGTAAAAATTGGGTTGATGAAAATAACAAAAAAACAAAAAATAAAGAGGAAAAAAGCTCTCATATTTAACTGAACAACACCCTTAAATGAATAGGAATAAACAAGGCTAACCAACTATAGCTGGCTTTGGTATGCTCCCTGAAAATCTACGTTTGTGTGGCTAATGATTTGTACATGGCTAAAAAATGTGACAATATATTTACCTTAAATGCCTTAACATGTAAAAACATATACGAAACTATTATTACAATTATTATTACAATAAAAATCTTTGAGAACACAAAAAAAGTCAAACAGAGACCTACAGACCTAACACTGAACACCGTTACTTCCAAAATTAAAATGTCCTTTGTAGCTCTGCTTTACACGTTCCTTTATCGGCATGTCGTAGCCACAAAAGTCTCGAATTAGTTTTTTTTTAAAAATCGAGCGTCATATCCCTGTTATATTCAACGGATTAACAACTAGCAGACTTTATATTTTGTTTACTAAATCTTACCAACGACTTTTCCACAGAAGTGTAAACAATGAGCAATTTTTTTTTGATAGCATATTCCATTTAGACAATAGTAGGACTGCAGAACACAACACAGATGTACCTTCTCTGATGTGGATACTATTCACAAAAAGCAAGTGCATTGTTTTGTTGTAATTTTGTATACGTCTGCTTTTGACTTCATTTGTTGTGTTTATTTACACGAGTCAAACTCTTGTGTACAGTCTTCGTGTCTTTATGAGTTTCACCTAACTGCTTTCTTCGTTCTTCAAATACTTTCGAATACATAGTCATTGCGTTCTTGTAATTTCCCAACTTTTCAAAAGTTAGACCAACTCTGTATAATGCTTTCAGAGTTTCGAGATGATTTTCACCTGAACGTTTGATTCGTTCCTCGTAAACTATTTTAAATTCTTGTAAAGATCTTGCGTAATCTTTTTGATAGTACAGGCACGAAGCGATGCCATAATGAGTGAACAAAGTTTGCTCGTGTGTTGAACCTAAAACTATTTTTCTATTTTTATAAACTGTTTCATATAAACATAATGCTTTCTCGTATTCGCCAAGTTTTTCTAAGCAACTTGCAACCTTGTGTAACGCTTTCAATGTATCTACATTTTCTTCACCTAAATTATGTCTTCGATACTCGTGTAACTCTTGAAAAATCTTCAAGGCTTCTGTATATTTTTTTTGCTGATAGAGACATGTTCCGATACCATACATAGCATACAAAGTATACTTATGTGTGATTCCTAAAATACTTTTTCTTTGCTCATACACTTCTCGATATGTATCCATTGCAGCTTCAACATCACCCGATTTTTCTAAACAAGATGCAATTTTATAATGCGTTTGAAGTGATTCAACATGTGTTTCACCTAGAATTTCCTTTCGATCTTTGTGTATTTCTCTAAAGATAATCAACGCTTTGGAGTATTTCTTCATTTGAAACAAACACAACGCGATGCCGTTTTTAGCCAATAACGTTTGATCATCTGCAGCGCCTAATAAGGCTTTTCTCTTTTCATACACATCATTATAATTATCACAAGCATCTTTCCATCTTTCAGTTTTTTGTAAAAAGAAAGCTAGTTTATACTGAGCTTTTAGTGTATCTTCGTGTGTTTTTCCCAGCAATCTTTGTCTGTGTGTGAACACTTCTTGCGCCAGTGATAAGGATTCAAGAGATTTTCCATCCTCATATAAAGATAAACAGTGATTGAATTTACGTTCCAATTCTTCTTTGGTTATGTCGACCTCAATATTCTTTTCGTGGCACATAGCATCTTGATGATTAGCAGAATCGCTTGTAATAGATTCTTTATCTGAAAAAAATAGAAGAGTGATTCACCTGGATAATTCTTTGTTACTTTAATAAATTGCCACTAAATTAGGACAGAAATTGCAATAAAGGACTGGAAAAGGATACCGATAAGATAATTGTTTTTAAAAATAACATAGAATATATGGCCATAATCATTGCCTTTGTTCACAACTTCTATTTTTTTTTGCACATGACCTTTTACCTTTTCTCTCTCTTCTAGTAAACTATAGTCTCACATTGCTTTGAATCAAATCTCACTAGCACTATTAGCCAGCCAATAGAATTTAAATAAAAATAAATATATTTATTTATTTACCAGCATTTTGTTCATGTAAATGTGTTTGAATATCTTTATCCAAGTTTTGCATCTTATGATCGAAAACAGTATCTGTTAGCTCAGGCAAAAATTCATGCCACAGTTTGCCAGCTATAATCAGGCCCATTGCACCAGTTGGGGTAAATTTCTCCAGTTTCAATGGGATTATGTTCTTTTTGAGATCTTTTGCATACTTAAACTCCATTTCGCAAGATGCTGAAGACTGGTAAGCACTAGACAAACATGTTAAGATAACTTTTGACGAGCTGACACCCTCTGCCATTCTGTCGTATATGTCGCTGACCATTTCTTCTTCATCAAACCAAATTTTATAACTCCGTTTTATTAACCAATCAACGATCTTCTTTACTATGGCTTTCTGGCTATGCTGATACGAGACCATAATATCCCATTGCTTTTCAATTTTCGACGCCATTGATTATCTAAAGCAAAAATTAGACTACATGCTTTTTCAAAAGCAACAAAATTCAGGTTAAAGTTTGATACTGCTTAAGTGTCTGTCCTTGTAAAGGCTCAACTGTTATCCACTAGTTGCTTTTTGATTATACCTACTTTGATAAATTGTAGTAATAATATTTAGTGAATGTTTAAATGAGAATTTTTGTGTTGAATGTGAACGCCCGATGAAGGTGAAATTGTGAACTGGTTCATATTTAATAGGCATTCTTTCAGGCGGATAAATTTGTTGCGTATAAATAAACTCGATGCAGGCGAAATACTTGCGCCTCTAATAAATTTAGGACAGAATTTCTGAAAAACTATCAGACAAGGTAGTGTTACTGGAATAATAAAAATATTAGAACTTGATAGGCAGCAAAACAGAGCCATTGAAAAGAGCAAATAATAATAATAATTGTAATATTGTCAAAAACGTACTTTTTAGTGAAACTTCACTTTTTCAAATGTTTTGATCAGCCTGCACAACAAAGCCATACGCCCCTCATGTATGTATCTTTTCTGTTTGTCATCAAGACTTAAAAAGAATTGATTTGATTCTAATTAAGCAATTATCTTTGTTTCCGAAATTATTTTTTTCCAACCATGTTATTCGGGAAATACACAGAGGTAAACAATACGAGCTTCTTCTGTACGAAAAAGCTCTTCAATACGTCTCAATTTAGTCACTATTTTTCATTAAAGTTAGTCTCGTGATTTTAAACGTTGATTTAAGCATCACTTAGTGAAAACCAGGCCAAGCTTTCAATTAAAGTAATGTTGATGCAACCTGATTAGAAAAGTACAAATTGATGTTAATTGGTGTTTAATTACTCAAAGGTCAATGTATACAATTGCGAAATTACTAAATGTCAAATCGTTCTTCATTATGATAAAATGATTGCGAGTTATTTTAAAAATTTCACTCCTTGAAAGGACAAATTCTGAGTAATAATGCACTACTAGGAAGTGTAATTTTTGATGATAGAACACTTAACCTCATAAAAATATGGAAAAATATATATTTTTTTTCGCATTTAAAATTCTTAATGTCAGCTTGTTATAGCCATTTGCCGAAATGAGTAAAGGCTAAAACATTCTTGGTTTATTATTGTTAGGAAATATTATGTTTATTTGCAACCTCGAACCCAGGGCCTGTAGCGTTTTTTGATATGAGGATGAAACGCGTACGAGGCCCTGGTACAACAGACTGAAATTCGCCCAAAATTAAGCATGCAGAGAAACGTAATGTATGCGTGACGTTTTCGATCGAAGATGGTGTTCTAGTGGCGGGAGGGTACTTTAGCCAGCGCTACCTATAGCTACACTGTAAAATTACAGAGTAAATACAACCCTTAATGGCTTTCTAGTCATTTTGTGGTGTATGATACATATAGTATTGTATAGTGGAAACAATCCACTAACTATAGGTTTTTGTGATTTTCTGGGATAGCCACTTTAAATGTTTATTATTATTCTTATTTTAAATATTATAGAATAGAATTTCTAAATTTTACATCTACGTCAAAAATAACAGATGATGCGATGGAACCCTTCGCAATTTTGGAGAAAATTCAAAGATCTCTGGAGTGTCGAAATTTTCCTGACCTTAACTTTAAACCCAAACAAGTCAAGTGCTTGGAGTCCATAGTAAGAGGACAGGATGTCATTGGGGTGTTTCCAACAGGATATGGGAAATCTTTAATTTTTCAACTGTTACCAGATGTCATAAGAAACAAAGACGAAAAATCTTCAATTGTCATTGTAATCACTTGTTTAAACGCAATTATGGAAGATCAAGTGAATTTTCTGAAAAAAGTAGGAATGACTTGCTACATCCTACGTGACTTAAATTTTGAGGAGAATGCTGTACAGACGTTGTTTGAGGATATCTGTCTGAGTGATAAAACAGAAGATGTCTTACCATCATTTGTATTGGATGGTCATTGTGACTTCCTATTTTGCCATCCAGAGGCTATATTGAGTGAGAGAGGAAGAACTTTGATGAAAACGAAAATTTATCAAAAAAATGTCAAAGCTTGTGTCATTGATGAGGCTCACTGCTTGGACACCTGGTAAGTACTACTTTATTTATATAGGTATATATATAGCTACAACTTTAAAAAAGTTAAATATTATATATATATGTATATATATATATAGTATTATATATATATATAATACAAAATTATTATATATAACTAACAAAATGTTAATCCTAAAATATATATATATTTCTTTATCTTTAAGGGGAAAAGAATTTCGCAAAGAATTTGAAAACGCAATGCGAGCTTTTTTTAGAGAGGTACCTTTTATCGCACTTACAGCTACCGCAACAGAAAAAACACTGGCTAAAATAAAACATATACTTGGAATGAAAACCCCAACAATAATATCTGTTAATCCAAACAGAAAAAATGTATACATGTGCAAAGAAAAGAGAAAAGTTGGTGAAGAAGGTATTGAAAATATCATCTTGCCACTTGCAAAGGAGCTAAAATCACTAAAGAAAAGTTTTCCTCAAACTATTATATATTGTGGATTGAGGTTTTGTGGGTATATATACAAGTTAATAAAAAATGTATTAAAGGAACACATGTATGTTGAAAACATAACAAACCCTAGCAATTGTTTAATTGTGCAATTTCACGCACCACAAACAAAGTGAATGAAAAACGAAATTCTCCTTGAAGTTGCAAAAGAAGTTTCAAACATTTGCGTTATAATAGCAACTTCTGCGCTTGGTATGGGTGTTCATGCACCCTATATCGAACAAATTTTCCATATAAGTCCACCAAGTACCATCAAAGACTATATGCAGCAATTTGGACGGGCTGGTCGAAGAGGGCAAGAAGCATTGGCAAGATTGTACTATACCGGGCATGATATCAGCAGTAGGCGTTTAAAACAAAATAAAGTTGATGAACATATGGTGAATTTTTGTACTACGACACAATGCCTTCGTAAAGTATTGATGATTCACTTTGGATATCATTATCAACCCCAGGATCAATGCTGTAGCAATTGTGATTCTTCACTCTTGAAAGAACCTAAAAAAGAGGAACGTATTAAATATAGAGAAGTATCAGATGAGAGTTTAAAGAAAAAATTAAAAATGGCTGAGATACCTTCAACTCATTCCAAATTGCCTCAATATTAAAGTTATTCATATCTTCAAATAATGTCCCATATAAAACACTACCATTCTTTTTCTTGCATAATTCTTTTGACTTTCTTTCAATAGATGCTGTGATGATACATTTTTGTGAGAAGTAAATGCTGGGTATGAGAGATGAGATATTTGCGATTGTACTTGGTATTCTTAATTTAACTTTCTGATTGATATGGTCAACTTGATCTTCACTTAATAGTCTTGATTGAAATACAAATCTGTCTTTATGGTACACAGACTTATCATATTCCACTGTTGAATTCTGTGATGTGCTTCCTGCTTTTTCATAAACCAGTTGTTTTTTTGGTGACACTATAAATCAAGATAGTAAATTTGAAGAATATATATAAAATATAAAAAAGTATACATGTATATGCATAGTATATATAAAAAAGATATATGTAATTTTTAAAACATAGGTAAGAAAGAATGTATATTTTACCTCTGAGTTTCTTTGTGGTACATTTTTGTTCTGGTGACGATATTACCCTTTTCACACTGCAATTTTTCCGAAAGCTTATCTGTGCATTCCGACACAAAATCTTAAATTGTACAAAGTTTTCAATTTTTCTTTCACATTTACGACAGATTATATCATTTATGTTATCAGTTTGCACAATTGTGATACCCACAGTGCCTTGTATTTTCTCTTGAAGTTGTTTTGATGTTCCAATATTTCCAAAAATTTGACTAAATCGTTTTAAGTCAGTCTCAGCACACAGTCTACACACTTTATCACATCCACTATAAACTTTATGTGGTGTGATATTTTCTTTCCCTTTGCCTAAAAACAAAGATTTATATTAGTTGTTATTTTTTGTATATATATATTTCCTTTTATTTATACAGCTAGCTATACTTTATTTCCTAAAATATTTTTTAATGCTCTAGCTAGTATTCTTATCCCAAAAAATTGTCAAATAATATCCCTTGAATTGTGACATAAAAAAGATTACTTGTCATTGTTGTGCATCTTCAAGCTAGCTAACAGTATCTAGCTAGTTAGCCAACATACATACTAAAAAAGTTGCATCTATACCAAGTTTCTGTTTTAGCATGTGAAAACAAAAATTAAATTGCAGTTTTTTTAAAAATATAAGTATTGTGTCCCAACAAAAGGTGAGAAGTACCTGCTACTTTCGTTAGCAGGACAGATGTTCATCGCACCATTCCATTTGACTTGTCAGCTGCCTTTTTCCCATCAGTGAAACAACAAAAATAATGTTTAAAAATTTTGAACAGCACCGATAAATTTGTAACGATGCAAGGAAAGTCAAAAATAACGTGAATTAATAAATATTTTCTTCATAAACAAGTTACCAAAAAATCTGCGTAATGCTCATCGCCATATTTGTTGTTACTATAAAATGCTGTGCTTGCAAAAAATACTTCTGCATTTATTATCTTTTTAGCATAATTTAAAAAAGCCGTATACGCATTCTCATTGGTTGAGTAAGTCTGTTGTACCAGGGCCTCGCACGCGTTTCATCCTCATATCAAAAAACGCTACAGGCCCTGGGTTCGAGGTTGGTTTATTTGTTTATCGTTTGGTAATAGTGCTGACTATAGTTCAAAATTTCTTTCTTTTCCAATCACAACAATAATTTGAATTGTCCTATTTGCTTGTAATTACATTGTGCGTGCGATTTATCTATCTTGATTCGTCAGTCAATAAAAGTAAAATTTTTCTTCTCCTATTGACTTTGGGTGCTTGGAAACTTACCAAAAAAAAAATAATCAAAAATTCACTGTCTGTTCTAATTTCTTTACTATCTTCGTATTCATGAGCCTTGCATTCCTAAACTTACTAACTTTTTTCATTACACTTGATGGCTTTAGTTTTTTTTTGCCAAATTTTTTTTTTTTTTGGGAACTTTTTTCTAGGAGTTACCATATCAACTAGATGTGGTATCCCGTCAGAATATCATAGGCGTATAAAAGGTTTGGGGACAAGGTTGAAAACAACCTAATTGGTTAGTATTGCTATTAGCTGCTGAACATTTGTATTGTTTTAAATGGTAATATTATGAAGGATATCAACGTAGGAGATCAAACTACCTTCACGCATTAATCAATATTATTGGTTCTTACTGGTCAGCGGAAAAACACGTGATTTCTGAAAATCCAATATAGCTGTTCATGTTTTGCAACACTACAGTCTTAGTACGTCGTGTTGAAAATCTGATGAGCAGCTTTTGTGAACTGCGCTTAAGTGGAGAGTAGACAAAGTTGTAAATTTTTTTTCTGTTGCAAAAGCTTTTGCGTTTTCAAAACGTTGTACTTATTGTTACAATTTTAGTCGGTAGAACTTTAAAATGGGCTTTTTTTTGTCACCGTTTTTACTGTCGAGACTAGTGAAGCACGGACGGGTACCAGTCTAGTGGGACGTAAATTATTATTTTTTGAGTGTTGATAACAGAACTACCTTGTTAAACGGTATGAAAGGTACAAAAACCAATTATTTTTACAAATAAATCATTTTGAATTATTATTTTATGTTCAGTTGGTTTCGCCAGCTTCACCAAGCTAGAACGGTTGTTTGTTATTTTTTTTTGTGATCTGAATTTTATGAAGCTCGATTAGCATTTGCTTACATGGAGTTTCAACAGGCTAAAATTCTTTTTTAAAAAGAAAATTAATTATTAATTATTAATAACGTGATCACAATTAGAGAAAGAAAGCAAATACTCTCCCGTAAAGGCCTGTAATAAATCAGTATTACGCCGTAGAACTTCCTGCCGAAACGGCTGGTTATGTTTTAAAATATCTGCAAAGTATTTCTATGGAGTATGAAAAATTTCATAAAAGAGTCGAAAGACTATGTGTGCAGGTTTCAACTTCAACAAAAAATTTCTTTTTGTTGAACTTTCAGAAGGTTCATTTCTTTGCTGTCATGTTTGAATATTTCCTTTGTATGAGATCAAGTGACCATTTGCATTGTTTAGTTGAATGACATCTGCCGGCCAAAATCACCAAGAACGTTAGGGCACAAACCCCCAATTTAATGTATTTTGTTTATTAGCCAGGGCTTTCATAAAAGCAAAACTTCGCACACGTTATTTTGCTTTATAGAGATTTTATTTACGAAAACATATTGCTAAGTTACAGCAATTCTACGAGATGTAATAACAATAACTTGCATCGGTTTATTTCCTAGCCCCCGCAAAGAACCTGCCCCTCGGGTAAACGAAAATTTTTGCGCATTATGCGGTTCTGTTTGGGATCTATAAATTCCAGTGCTGAACAATTTTTAAGGTTTTTACTATTTTCGTAGGGGTATACTTTCTCATTGTTATAAAAATGTTAAAAGCCTATAAATAAACTTTTAATAAATTTTCAAGCTCTTCTCTACATGAATGAAGTAAAAACACCAGGAACCATCAGATGAACCACAACAAATAATTCTGTATAAGTGCACCGTTGGGCGTCGCATTGTTTCGCCTTATTGATCAACTGTGAAGTTAATGCTGAAGTATAAATCAAAACAAAAACAAACATGTTTTGTTAATAAAGGTCTTTAACGTTATTTTCGCTAGAAAATGTCTCGTCTGGTGTTCTGTCTCACTATCTATGTAATTTGTAATCTATCAGATACACGTGTTAGTTGTTATGAAAATGTTACATCTACATCAGTGGAAGGTATTTTTCACTTTGTATTTCAATACACCCTTCGTATTTCAATACACACTTCGTATTTCAATACACGTAAATTCAGCACAATTGTACTTAATTCAGACAAAGGTAAAGAAGGTGAAGAAGAGCGCTACGCGATCAAAAAAAAAAAAGCCGGGAATTTTACTTTTAATAATCACACAGTAAAAGCTAAGCAAGGTAGTGATATGTCTGAACTTTTCCTACAAAAAAAGTTTTATATTTATTTTCTTATATAATATTTGCTAATGAAAAATATTCTGCACTGTGTTTTAAACAGACTTAACCTAGCCTGCGATTTAACAAATTAACCTCTTTACACTGTTTGTTGATTTTAAGTACTTGATAGAAAAATATAAGATGAGAGGATATTGCATAACTTCTCTGAAACTGTACTAAGAACATTTCAACAATGCTTTACACTGTATTGTAACTGATTCGCGCCGAAGAACATAACTTTACATGGTTTGTACAGGAGAAACATTGGTAACAAATGTGTGTATAAATTTTATACGTATCTGAATTTTTATGCCTGTACAAATACGCTTAAATAATAAAATAAATAGGTTGCTCCTGGTGTTTAGACTCTACCCTAGTTTAACTCTCAATTGTTTCTCTCTTAGGTGCAAGCTTATACGCTCACAACTTTCTTCGGGCATTGCACGGTGTATTGCCTGTAAAATGGAACAAGACATTGGCTAAAGGTGCAGAATCATGGGCAAGGGTATTGGCGAATAAATCGAAGCTCATGTTGTCAAACTATAGTGAATATTTTTCTGAGAATGTTTATGCATTGCGTGGAACAGATGAACCACAATCAGCTTATATTGCTACTCATAGATGGTAGAAAGTTTTTCATTTCTTTTTGCTAAAATTGCGCAAAAACTATAAGCTAGTCGAAAAGGTCCATGGAAAAATTCACTTAGGCTGCAGAACAATGGAAAAGATCCGTCATTTGAATTTTGATGACGTCAGCAATGAACCATCGATACGCAAAATTTTAAGAATTAATTTGGCGTGACATTTACTGCGTAGAAAATGCATTTTATTACTTGCTTTTTACGAACGCAAAATATATTGGAACTTAAATGTTTTTGATGACGTCATCAACCCTTATGTTCCGAAACAGGTAGACTGACCCAGATTTAGGGAACCGAAAACATTAATTTGCATTTCTCCATGAAATAATAGTTTTCTTTTATGATACTTACTACTTATTTTACCTCCCCACAGGTACAGTGAGATCAAAAACTATCCTTTCGACGATCACAACATTACCAAAGAAAATTATCTCTCCTCAGCCTTCTCAGCATTAATATGGGACGATGTTAAACAGCTTGGCATTGGTGTATCACATCATATTGGAACAAGGGAGTCGTATGTAGTGGCACGCTATTCACCAAAACCCAACATTGGAAATTTTAGCGCACATGTGAAACCGCCTCTCAAATTTAAAAGTAGGTCACATAATTTTTTTTTTTTACATAGCTTAATAAACAAATTGTCATTTTTATTCTGTTCGCTTCATTTAAGTTTTAGTAGTAATTTTTTTTAATTAATTAACGAAAAATTTCACCTTTTGCACTATGTTTAAGAGTTTTAAATATACTGCAAGAATATATTTGTATAACAACAAGAAACTTACTATGTGGAAACTCAATACAATTTACTCTAATGCTATAAAGTAGCAGCTCTTCTTAACCCAGAGGGCAACTTAGCAGAAAAGTGTCTGTAAAGAAGACTCCTGTTTAACCTATTAGGCCTATTAAATTTGGGGAAGAGGCATAATAACCGCAGCATATTTAATGGGATATAACTTTTTTTTAAGGGCTAATATTCCTTTCCCCTCCGTAACCTTTCTTAACTTTTATCTGGTATTACGGGAAATCAAATTTTTTTTTAGAAAAGACATTTTGTTTGAAGGGGTAAATCGGTGTTAAAACTTTTAAGCTAATAATAAGCAGTCAAGTTACTAAGCATAGAAGATATATTACAAATGTATTTGTATACATATACATGTAGAGGAATACTTGGAAGTTTTTACATTTTTTTTGCAGAAGATAAAAAGATTGTTATACCACCGCTAGAAGATTTAATAAAACCAACTGATCCCGAAGCAAAGAAGAGCTTATATTTGTAAGTCTGTGATGTATACATTAGGTGTACACCGCCATTGCCTGCCCAATTTCCCTTACATAGGATGGGTTGACCCGTAGCTGTAGCTGTCGCAAAGACACTTGCTAAACATGCCTGCGCTGTCGTCGGAACCACAGACCTTGCGATTACAAAGCGAACTCTATAACCACAAGACGCCACATTCACATTCATATTCAAAAAGACCCTCTTTTTACACTCTTTAGAATTTCTGCTAATGAGCATGTTAATTTGATGAGCATCTCAGTGATGTTTACCTTGTGTGTGTAATGATTGTTTTATGTCTAGATAGTTCAGCATCTGTTTCCCAAGAAAGTCTCAATATAATTTGATTTGAGCGATCAACTAGCTAAGCATTTTTGGCAACTCTAAAAGCAACTTTGTCTACAGTGCTGAAACAAGAGCAGATCGAACTACAAAGTAATCCTTTGTATCCTGGTGTATTCCTGACAAATTTTCAATACACATATACTTGGATATTTGGTAACTGAAACTTTACAGAAAAGCTGACTAAAGAGCGATGCTTAGTGGCAAGTAAAAATTTTCATTACGGCTCGATTCCATCTGATTGCATTTTCCGCTTTAACACAAAAAGCTCACCAGAGTTTTGTTTGCGGGTGCGCAGTTTTTGTTCCAATGCGCACGCGCTAACAACAAAACCTTTTGCACATTTGGCGCTATACCTGAAATGTAGTAAGATGGAAACGAGTCCATACCTTTTTACTCAAGCTTCCCCTTTGTGTTCGTGAAACATTAGCTTGGTGCATGCTTTTGCTATGTTTTTGAACATTTTTGATTTTTAAGGGCTGAAGTACTATAATTTTCATGAATTAAATGCTAAAAAGAATTTTTTTTTTACATTTAGTCATCAGGAAGTCTTTATTAATGATTTCGAATACCTAATAAACTAAAAAAACAGAATGATAACACTTGGTATAAAGACAATTCAATGCACTAGCGCATGCGCGAAAAATATGTGTGCCTCGCTGAGCCAGGTTGTCTGTGTGTTCATTTCGGTAATTTTTAATATAATATTTCTCTCCATAGACTGTTCGAAATTGAACAAGAATGGCAGCTTTAAGACAAAGTTCAGTTATCGCAACTGGAAATGCATTACGGAAAGACATTTAAATAGACTTTATTTTATGATCTGCTACAATGGATTGAAAACACTTACACAACAGTTACTCAAAACTTTGTAATTTAATAATTGATTAGTATAACCTTCCAACATTACACACTTTTTATATAAACTACGCAACGTCTGATCTCCCAAAGGAGCAACTGACCAGCATCAAACCTACCTGATATGGACAAATAATAATAACTAGTCATCAACCAACATATACCGCATTTCGTGTGTCTCGCTACTTGAGGTAATATTTTGCACAGAGACAGACAGAATACGCTATTGTTATAGAGACTAGTTGTTAGCCCGTGGAAAAATCCTCATATTCGCCCGTTCTTTAGGTTAACCCTTCGCAACAAAGTGGAAAAAAATATATTAAATTTGATATTCGTGTTTCCGCAGCACGTCTTTCTAACCCAGCGGGGGGGAGGGGGTGGTCTGCGCAGAAACAGACGAAATACGACTATAATTGAGACTAATCGGCTATCTAACGCATTTCGTGTTTTCGTAACACGACGTTTTTCTCGCGGACAGACATACGAAACGCCTGGTTATACCACAAGTAACTGTGCGGTCTGCCTTTAAACGCCCAGCAAACTGTGTTAAACAGTCAGGTGGAGCGCTTTAGTACAGGTATGCAGTATGTTGTGAATCGAGTTGTTACCCCTTCCAAGCGAAAACAATTGGTCAATATTATTTTATTGTGCAAAACAAGTGTCAGTAAACGTTAACAAATTAATCGTGACACCGGACTAAGCGCTTAGTACAAGTAAACCGTGTCGCATATGCGTTCAGGCTTAATACGCTTTACAAAAAAACTGTATTGCAGCTTTGGTTTACAAAACACAGGATAAATTCGTTATAATGCTGGGTTAAGCCACAAGTAACTGTGTTACTTGGCGTTGGTCGCCTGGATGAGTGATTAATAAGAACCGTCAACTGCGCCCCACATTCAGGTAAAGTGCTTTAGCCATATAGCTATACAGTATGCAGTAAATCAAGTGAAGTGCACAAAACTTTATGGTGTTTCCGGTGTAATATATTTTTACAAGAATAACTTTTAAAACTTAACTGAAATAAAAACACAGGTTACAATTCGTTGTTACTCCGTCACAGCAAAAACAGCTGGCCAACATTTTTATTTTTTGGAGAATGTTCCGGGTGAATATTACTCCGAGCGGAGCGCTTACTACAAGTAAACTGTGTCGTACATGAGTATAGGCAAGACACCATTTTTATTTCATGAAATTGCGTTTTGTTATCCTGTTCAGTTATAAAAAATACTCAGAAATTTTACTTTGCAGCATGACTTTTTATAACAGTAATAAAAGTGGTAGCTGCCTAACTGCATTAAGAATAAGAATTGTGTTGCAGCCAAACAGTGCATTTCACTTTTTATCCAGAGGTAGCTAAGGAGCTAGCTAGATAGACACAATTTCAACATAAAAATAAATGATATTGGCTAGCATAAAAAGCTGTTATACCAGACTGAATAGTAATAACTAAGGCTTCTTAGCAAAAAATCCTAAAATTGGCGCGTTTAAGATCTGTGCATGACTGAAAAACGTAACATTATATTCATCTTAACATTTAAAAACAAACTGAAAACAAATCGCTTGAGAATTTCCGTCATCAGCAGAGATAATAGTTGCGGAAGTAAATTCTGTCATATACAGCGTGAAAAGCGGTGCATGTTATCTGCAACTAAAGTTTAAAAAATTTAAAAATAACCAAAAAACAAAGTAAGCCCAGCATAAATATCTGTCGTTCTAAGGACGAAATTGATTTTGAAGTAGCCCAAGGCTTTGTAAACATGTGTTAAAAAAAGTTTAAGCCTGACTGCGTCATGATCAATGAAACACACATTAACGAGGGTTTCGACATCAAAGGTGTTTAAAACATTCTCATGGATATGGATATTCTAAAATCACGCGATTTTTTCTATTGTATACAAAAATTAAAATCCAATGTGGAAAAAAAAATGCAAATATTATTCGGCAAAGGGCCGCGCTGGAGGAAACTGCGTTTTAGTGTAAATTTTTCTTAATCACCTGACAATGGTGGGCGACATTTTTAGCTTTGGCTAAGATGAAACCGCTTATTTGGATAACATGGAGCACGCGGTAACTTGCTTTTTATACCAATCAACAGAAAAATTCATAAAAGGCCTTGGGCACTTTGTGCTCTACGTTCCATTTAAGTTGTAGCAAATTCGACATACTGTTTCATTTAATATGGTTAAAACCATAGTCATAAGAAAAAGAGATAGTCTGGAAAAGAGAGCGCTATAACAATAGAAGCATTGTTTTGATCCTTTTGTGGCCGTAATTAAACTAGAACCCAGTTTTCTACAGGCACGGTAAATTAGAAATGGCGGTTTTTCTGGTTCAGATTACTCTTTTTTGTTGTAAACAAAGAATTTAATTTGATTTTTTTATTGATATGCCTGGAGATAATTGTTCAATATTTGGCTGTACAGTATCACGAAGAGCTAAGTACAAGGGAATAGCTATTTTTAAAGTCCCAACTAGTGATAATACGTTCGATTCCCAGTGGAGGAAAAAAATGATAGCTATTGTCACCAAAGATCGTGTGGTTGATAAAGCACTTCGTGACAGAATAGCAAATAAAAGGATCTTCATTTGTCAACGGCACTTTAATGAAGATCAATATTATCGTCATGAGAGCAGAGTTACATTAAATCCTGGTGAATTGCCTTGCCTCAATTTACCCATCAAAAGCATTCCTTCTTCTTCAACCATAACAAAACCAAGGGAATCATCACAGTCAACTTTATTAAAGAGAGCTCAACATCCACCTCCAGAAATTAAAACACCTGAATATTTTGAATGTTATCAATCATTTTCTGAATTTTCTTCCCGTATTCAAAATCTCAGACGAGTGGCAATATAATTATTCAGAGAACAGTGTTCAATTTTATTGCAATGATGATCTTCATATGGTACCAAAGTATGAGATTTATGTTGATACAAGTCTTCAGTTTAATGTCCGTGTGCTACTATGGAGTCTTCCTAAACAACATCAAATTTATAATATCTATGACCACTCAGTTAAAAATATCACAATTTCTAATTTGATTAGATACATTTCGGGTTTCTTTGTTTGTCCTGGTTTGCCAAGATCATTTTCTGGTAGTTGCATTGAACATACTGCACCTAAAAAATTTAACCCAACAATAGACATATTACCAAATCCTCTTTCTCAAACGAAATGGCATCGACCACCTTCCTGCCAATTATTAATTAACACTAAAGACAAATGTAAACCGTGTTTGAAAGCTGAATCTAGGGAAAAACTTAGTCTTCAAAGAAAACAAGACAATTTATCCACACCGGCTCATGATAAAGCTCCTGTTTCCTTAACATCTCCTGGTCGTATAAAATTGAAACTTCAAAGTTATAGAATTGAGAACAAACAGTTAAAAGCTGACAAATTAAAGATGATGGAAGAAATCGTACAAAAGGCAGTACCTGTTGATGATAGTTTGAGCAAAGATATGATGAATATCATGTCAAATGCAGATTACGAAAAGATGCCTGAATTTATGCAATTCTTTTGGAGTGAACAACAAAAATATCTTTCTTCATTAAAGACAGCTGTTAGATATCATCCTATGATTATCCGGTATTGTTTGGGTTTAGCTGCAAAATCGCCTTCGTTTTATGATGAAATTCGTTATGACGAGAAAACAAAAGCTGGTTTCGTTATTTTGCCCAGTCGTCGCCGATTAAGGGACTACAAAAACTATATACGACCACAACAAGGATTTAATAAAGATGTCATCTTAGAATTAAAAAAAATAGTGGAGAATTTTTCAGACATAGAACGATATGGTATTGTGTTAATGGATGAAATAAAAATACAAGAGAAATTAGTTTGGGATAAGCACACCGGTGACTTAATTGGATATGTGGACTTAGGTGATATGGAACTTAATTTGGCATCCCTTCAAAAATCTGATGACATTGCATCACACATGCTGGTCTTTTTAATTTGAAGTATTGTTAACCCCTTAAAATTCTCCCTTGCCAACTTTGCAACCACAAATGCTACGTCTGTTCAGTTATTTACATTATTTTGGAAAGCTGTTGGCATATTGGAGGATAATTGTGGAATTAAAGTGGTCGGTGTTACAAGTGATGGCGCTTCTCCAAACCGCAGTATGTATCGGATGCATTTTAATATGACAAGAGTGGAAGATGTCAATGGAGACGTTGATGTAACCTATCGTACACTTAATGTGATGGCAACTGAAAAGAGATATATTTACTTCATATCCGACCCACCACATCTGATTAAAACTGCCAGAAACTGCTTAGCTAATTCAATGGCTGGAAGGTGCACAAGAAGTATGTGGAACAATGGTAAATATCTGACATGGAATCACATATCAAAGCTTTTTTTTGACGATTTGGACTGTGGTCTCCACCTTGTTCCCAAAATCACAAATAACCATATTAAACTCACACCCTTTTCTGTGATGAATGTCCGACTAGCTGCACAGGTGTTAAGTGAATCAGTTTTTCATGCACTCCAAACATATGGACCACCAGAAGCAGAAGCTACTGCCACGTTTTGTATGATGATGGACAAGTTCTTTGATTGTTTGAACATCAGAAATACAAAAGAAGGCATCACTAAAGCAAAATCGTTTCTAAAACCATTCGAATCACAAGATGACGAGCGCTTTACATGGCTACTTAAAACATTTCTAAAATATTTTTCTGATTGGAAGGACTCAATTGCCACAAGACCTGGAAATTTCACTGATAATGCCAAATCTAACATGTTCATCTCATGGCAAACATATGAAGGTATTAAAATCACAACATATTCATCGATCGAGCTTATTAAAAATCTATTGTCACATGGTGTACCATATGTTCTTACAGAGCGCTTTTGCCAAGATCCACTGGAAAATTATTTCGGAAGACAACGATTAATGGGGCATAGAAAAGACAATCCTACTGTTAGAGATTTTGGATACAACAATAACACGATTTGTACACAAAAAATATTCAGACCAATAGCTGGTAATTGTATTGACAACGAAGCATTTGCCAAAATTGATGTCGAGTCTATGCCATGTCGTAAAAAAAAGAAATAATGAAGAAAATGATTAAGGCGCCGAGTCATCAACAAATCAAAGAAGAAGCAGCACACAAAAAACGGTTATTTTTATAGCCACACATCTTAAAAAACATTATTACTGGCTTCACCTTACTCTGTTTTTATGGTTCTGATGGTGAGTATGATTAGAAAATTCTGTGGGCCAGTATTCACAAATATAAGTTCCACATAAATTTTTGAGTCCCAATGGGCAAATATTTATCCAGCATTATTCTGAAGGTAGTATTTTGCAGCACACAATAAACTGAATGTGTATGAAATCATTTTCTGTAAGTTCCATACAAAAATACTTACTTTTAAAGGTTGAATATTTCCGTGTACTTCTCGTTCTTTCCAAAATAATGTTTGTAGCTATAAAAATAGCTGTTTTAACAAGTTTATAGTCTGTTGTTCAAGACTAATGTCCATGATCCAAAGTGCTTGATGCTTTTTTTACTTCAGTTCGCAACGATCGTGATTTTTTAGCCTTTGATTTAACATTGTGCCGTTGACATTTATCCTTCACAAGTGAATATACACGAACACGAATATACAACATGATAAGATGTTCCAGTAAATTCAAAGCTATCTCTTTACTAACTTCTTCAGTTGAAGCATTTTTTAATTTGTTGTAATTGCATAAAATTCTTGCATTATTCATGAGATATGATACCATTTTTTTACTGTCAATACTTCTATGCGTGGTGCTAGACTCTTGGCGGAAATGGGATTCAACTATGGAAAAAATTTCAAAAACTTCTGATGTTACTGTCCATAAGCCGCCTCGGTCTTTAATGCGAACTAGTGTATTGATTTCGGTATCGTGTTCCTGGTCAGTTGATTTACCAGCAATAAGTAGATGTATGCTTTGCAGATTCAAGATACTACGACTTTGTTTCGATCTACGTATACGTCTGTAAAGTGTTCCAAAAACATATCCTGCAAGATATTTAATAATTTGCTTTTCCTTTGGTGAAAAATTTGTACCTGGAGATACATTTGCAATATCACCATTAACAACTGAACCTGTTAGGTGGGCAAGTACATAGTTCGCTAACTCAAATCCTAGGATAACTGATGCTCTTTTTGATAAGTTTTTGAAAACAATATTCTCGGAAACACATTTGTAAAAAGAGGCATAAAATTTTTTGCTATTGTTTTTAAAACTGGCTACAACATCTTTAATAAATTCAAAGGTGTATCTAGCATCATCTAGTGCTGGGTTTTGAAACATCAAAAACCCCTTTCTCGTTTCTTCACTATAGCACTCATCTAGAGCTAGCTTGGAAGCACATTCTCCGATGTATTTCTTCAAGTATAGAGGGTGTAATTTATTTTCAGGCTTTTGGTGATGAGGTTCAGCCACAGAAGTAGGGCCATGCTTGCTATTTTTATGTCTGATTAAACCTCTTGATGTCTTGCATATTTTTTCGCACTGATCACATTTAAAACCCTCTTCTATGGAATCAGCAACAACCTCATCAACAATATCTGTTACAGGAACAGATAATTCTTTATCTTCCTCTAAAAGGTTGTCTTCGATAGCTGCAAGAATAGCATCGAAGTCATCACCATAAATAAAAGCGTCCGCTTCAGCCATCTTGTTCAAAATACGTCCCTGGTTGCTCCGGCCACCCCAATAATTTCATCATTTTTTTTTTTTTTTTTTTTTTTATTTTTTTTACATGGAAAGATAACACTTTGAACATTGAAAGGGTGACATTACAATACGAAACGACATATAGCTAATACTGATTTAACAGTACATTTAGATGCAATCGTAAATTGAAGCTCTATTCGCCAACGCAAAATCATTGAGATTAATATCCCTATCTAGCGTCGATCTAGAACCCCGAACACATCGAATTGTCGACCGTAGCAACGAGAAACATATCTTTGTTCGTATGACATTCGTCGCTAAAGATACCGGAATGGACCGTTTTTCAGCAATCATATCGACTAAGCGTTTAAAAAAGGCTTTGCACTCATCGCCCATCGCACCATTTGTCGCGAATACAAGAGGTGTAAAGGAACCATTCTCCACTTGAAGTACGCGCTCGTTATACTGCTTCTTCTTTTCCGTTTCGTTTTTCTGGAAGGTTCTGCTTATTTCCATATTCCTGTACATCTGAGCGTAGGCATTGAATACCCTTATGTCTAAAAATACTCTTTGGTCAGGAATCCAGAAACTGCGTGCACTCACATCCAGTCTTGATTCATTTCCGTCGTTTGCCATGCGTTGTTGGAATCTTTCGCCATTGATTTCAAGAAGACTCGGCTTTACTCTTACATCTTTACATACTTCCTTGAGAAGGTCTGCAGTTATGTTGCGAATCTCGTTGTGTCGAAGTGTGACTAGTCCACCCTTTTTACATGACAATGCATGGCTTAAATCAAACCGAACACCACATATGCAGTTGGAGGGCAATCGTTCCAGTTGCCAGTTGTATCGAATCTTGATTGCATCCCAGAACTGTTGCTTTGTCAAATCGTACCCCCACTCTATAAGTGGAAGCGTTGTCAACCAATTTGAGACTCCCGTTCGCATATTAGATTCATTGATTCGTTTCTCCTCGTCTGTCATCTCAGCTTGCAATGCTTCAAGATCTTGTTGATAGCGTCTGCGTCGTTCTGATTGAATTTGTTGTTTGGACTTGTCACCTTCTTCATTGTTCACCATGAGAATTTGACTTCTCAGCGAGGCTGTCATGTTTCTCGAGTTCTCATACTCGATCGTTGCATTTTTACAAAACACATCTATTCCCAATCCACCAAGCCTCGGAGGGAGTGCTAAAAGTTTCCTTTCGTTATCGTTAACGATGTGACCACCAGTTACCGCAGGGATAAACTTGTGTCGAATAACTTCATCGAGAGGTGTCAGGAACTCTTCTATGCCAAAGATCGTTCTTAGAAAGTATGTAAATTTGTTCTTGTAGCCATCTACAAAGCACATGTATGCAGCTTGAGGTTGCGTTACTGCTATGTCTGACAGTAGATTGATCTCCCTGACCCATTTGGTCACCATCGCTTTTACATACGTCTCTTTGTATTCAACGCTTCCTATTACAGCACCCAGGTGTCTTTCACCCTCAACAGTAATTTGAATGCATGTACCTTCGAACTGCTTTCTGGCTTGTTCAAGTTTACTTGATTTCACGATCAGCCAAGATTTTACTGGTTGTGGGAAGTATCCAAAACTGGGACCGATTCGCATCAGATTGTCCCACCATTTTCGTATTGACTCAAGATTGCCGGATGCGGTGAGGTCATCAGCAAAAGCCACTGTCTTGTTATGATCTGTACCAATGAGATACACCAGAGAATCGAGAAGGGGTGTAATTCCTATTGCATATATCGCCATACCAACAGGGTCGCCTTGTGTTGTACCTTCTTTAGATAGCAATTCAGCACCTCCAATGACGAAGAGTCGTGCTGGTCGCGTATAGCAATTTTTTACAAAAGTCGATATTTCAGGACAGATAATTCCGATGTTGTGTAGTAATACCGATCTATTCAATGATAATTTCATCATTGCGCCGTAAAACAAAACAAACGTAAATAAACGGCCCGGGTACCCAGATATCTCTTTTTCTTATGACTATGTTAAAACTAAACCTCGTGATAACAATTACGCGTAGATTTTAATATAATTAGCTACTTGTTGCCAATATAATGAAAAGGTAAATTTAGGAGGTTCTTTTCACGGTAGCTTTCACCGCTAAAGCTTGGCACATTGATCAAAATAATTCATAGCACTATGTCTTTCCGACGAACGATTAAGGAGAGATATCTACTAAGTATAAAAAGTTTTTAGATGACGTCATTACCCGCTGGTTCCAAAGAGGTCGTGTTTATTTAATCCCAAGTGGCCCGTTGATCCATGTGGGGGAAGACGTCAATTTGTTTCGCGATCGTCGCAGGTGATCCCAAGTTACCAAACTATAAGCAGACGCCGTCTTCACCTTTGTATAGTTAACCCTGGAAATGAGATAATCTTATTCCCCAAATAGTGGAAATTATATTTTTTAATTCCTCTGCAATCTAACGGAAATTACAGAAACAAGCTTTTGTTTATCGAGTGCATCAAGAAAAGAAAAGTAAGTTTTCAAGAAAATTGTTTAGTTCCGTTTTGCATTCTAAAGAAAGTTATAGTTGTTGATTGAGCATTTAGGTGTAAGTTTTCTAAAAATCTTATACGAAAACGTGTGTATCAATGTGAGGATATGTTTTTAAACAAAAAATAACGACGAAACTATATCGTGATAGCATTGTTGGAGGAGAATGCATTCACTGGCGGTAGTTCGTCAGTGACTGCATCGGAATTTAGCGGAAGGGAAAAAATAAATTTCGCAAGAATTATTTTTCACAAATTTTAGAAATAGCAAGTTTTCAATAATTTGACAGCACAATCTGCGAAAATTATTTCCATTAAGGTAAATTTTAATACATTTTACCAGCCTAAACTCAGAAATTGATTAACGCATTTCTTTCTTCTGTTATAGTAACCATTTATCTATTGAATGCAAAAAAAATTTAGACATGAAAAATGACTGCGCCACATGAATTGATTATTATTGGAGCTGAACTTCCTCGAAATGGAACCCATACAACAAAAACAGCTTTAAAAGTACTTTTGCCTGGAAAATATCTTCATATGTATCCAATAATTGAAAAACACCAGGCAGAATGGAAATGTCTATTAAACGATGGCATGTCTGATGAGGATTTTAAGTCTTTCTTCCTTTCAAATGGATACATTGCCGGAGTAGATGTTCCGATAGCATTCTTTTATGAAAGAATGATGAAAGTATTTCCAAATGCCAAAGTAATACTGAACGTGCGAGAGCCAAAGTCGTGGGAGCGATCAATGAAGCAAACCGTTTATCCGTTGTTAACCAAAGGCTTTCTTTTCCCAGATGATGCTTTTGAGGTAGTAGACTGGTTCAAATCCTATCTTAACTATAGAAGGGAATTCTATCGTGTTTTAATGAAACATCCCCGCGTAAGTGAGATGATTACAGCGGTAAATTGCGGTAATGGCGTGAAATATTACAACAAGTGGGTGGAAGAAGTCAAACGAAATGTAACTGGAAAAAAAACTGCTGGTATTTAGTGTTAAGGAGGGTTGGAAACCACTGTGCAAGTTTTTAAATGTGCCAATTCCAGACCAGCCCTTTCCGCATTCAGACGATAGCAAAGCGTTTCAGGAGCGCATCGCTTTAAATCACAAACGCTCCATGTTGTTATTGTATGAGCTGATAACAATTCCAATGGCTATTTGGATGTTTTCTAAACTCTGCTGGAAGAAATGAAATTTAATGCCAAAACAAATAACTATAATAATAATAGGCCTTGCTTCTAGTTTAAATTTTGTGGTACACATTCTTGCGAGGTTATTAAATTAAATAAATATTCGAAGTAAATAAATATTCGAAGTAATTATTGTAGTATGCTGTTTGCTCTATTGTTTTCGTCAAAAAAGACTGTTTCGAAGTTAAGGTATTCTCATTTATATGGTTGCTAGAATGCTTAGACATTCCAAGTAAGTTTTCTTTAAAATAATAGCACAAGGAATTCGTTTCCTATACTTCGTAGAGTTACGTAATGTTTTTTTTCCACACGGGTAAGAACATTTTTTGATAAAATATCTGTCTATCTGTGTTGAGGTCGGTTTCTGTGAAGAGTTTACAAACAAAAATTAAAAAAGCACTAAATTTTATTCATGTCAAAAAAAGGTTATGTTTATTATGTTGCTACCATCTTGTATTTGTATTTTATGTCTTGTTCTGCAAATTGTTATGTGGTTGAATGTCATTAGTATATATTCCAAGGTATCATTAAGTATATTATTAATAGTTATATTATTAATAGAGTTAAAATTATGACGCAATAACTTGAAAATTGCATCATAGGCATTATTGTAAAAAAATACTTTGGAGTAAACATGGCAAATAGTTCTCGCTTCGCTACCTCTTTATTTTGCACTACAAAAAACAGAAAAGCTTTATCATGTGGTAAAGTATAAAACATGCAACTTCAGACCTTTGCATGCATACTTACTGTTGACAAACATCAAAACAAAACCTACATGCTCCTTCCTTACTTTCACTTCTTGCAAATCTTGGGCTAAGTCTGCATCCACCAGAATCCAAAGACGAAGAACTGTCAAATATTAATAATACTTGATAAACCAAATTCTGCAGAAATTTGTGAATGCAGCTGTAGTGCAGGGGAAACCAACTGGCACAGTATTCAACATTTTTCACTCCACTTGTCGACGACATGTTTAACAAGTTGTTAGACATTGGCTGAAACCACTAATACACTATCCATAATGGTAAATGCTAAAAAAATTCACAACAGCCTTTATGTTTTTAATTCAAACATGTCGCCTAAATTTTGTCACCTTACGAATCCTCTTTCCCCGATTACTACGATTATAATTCGACTTTTAAAGTTTCTAAAGACGTCACACAAAAAATGGTGACGTCAGCACAAAAATAATTAGGCTTATTTATCCCCTTTGTCTCTTACGACAAATGTGCCGAGCTTTATTTTATAAATAGATTCATCCAGATTCATCCAGATTCATCCCAGGTGCGCGTGGTCAACGTCTTAAGCACTGCTCATCTGCCTTGCTTGACATTCGATACTTACAAACTGTACATTATGTCACTTACTCTAGGCGCAGTGCTTCTCCCAACTAATCAAAATCTCACCATTACAGTTTACCTACTAATTATAATCACTAATACGGTCACGTAGCTTAGTCTCCTTCAGCAAGGAAGAAAAACGTTGTTTCTCTTTCCTTTTTAACTTCGCCAATCAATTTGTTTACCAAATCTGTTAAGCATGGCCAACAAAAAAAAGAAAAAGAAAAAAAAGAAGATGTATATATAGCCTATTTGTCATAAACCAACCCGCAATAATGACCGGCCGCTAACAACGGGTCAGGTGAGCAAAGGTTAGTAGTTATAGCCTGGAAGAATGTTCAGAATGGTTAAAAAATATAGCTAGGCGAGCGTGTCACAAAGATCAGAAATTTTCCACGATATCCTCTTCTAAAGAAAAAGCAAATAAAAATTACAAGTTTAAGTGTTAGACACCGCAGATATTCCTGCAACTACAGTTAGTTGGGTTAAAAAAGATGAAAATCTACTACTTATCAACGAAAATATTCAGGAACTACTGCAATATGAAAATGTTTGATTGTTTAGGACAACGGAAAAAGCTATTACAATTTCCGTTTAAATTAGTGAATACATACAAAATCCATGGCAAAAAAAATCATATGGTACTGAAGCAAGACAGCAGTATCTTTTTGGAAAAATGGGTAGCTAGCTACCTCAAAAAGCTTATTGCAGTTGTCCAATTGGTGCAAGTGACTTATGTTGTCATGATCTTGCAGTTTTGTTATTTTCAAAGTAATAAATTCAATTTTAAAGAATGAAAATCTTTATGGGATGTTGAAGATGTACAGAGCTTTGGGATGAAAGTAGTTGCAACATATAACCAGTAATGTCGGAAAACTAAAACTAAGAGAGTATCTTGGCAAGTTTTCAAAATCTGTTGAAAAATGTTATTTTTGATGAACTTGCAATATTTGCGTGAAAATTTTAATAGTAAAAGAATATTATTATAAAATACACATTAATTGACACATTCACACAGGAAATTCTCACGTTCCATTTTTAAGACCCACTAAATTTTGGTAAATACAAAAATATGTGAATTCTAATAAGTATTACATATTTTTTGTTTATTATAATATTTATTCACAACATTTCCTAAGTCGAGGATAAATGTCTGTCGTCAGGTTAAACTATATTTAAAATCAACTAATCTTAAGCTTTACCAATAAAACGTCCCACATTTAACAGCTGAAAAACTTTTAATACACATTTCTCCAGAAACTGGTCACAATCTTTTTGTTTTGGCCTGTTCAACATGACACCTAAGAGCATAATGTTCCTGAATTGAAAACCAATGCTCACTCATGATTATGTTATGTCCTGGTTTTAAACGCCCTCCTAATATAAATCGCTGTCGACAGCAGGTTTGCAAATGATACATAGTGTTTGTAAGCGGGTCACTACGCCATCCCGTTTTAAAACGCTTCAAACTGTTTTAAAAAACAAAAATGCGAAATAAAACATTTTTTTGAGTCTTTGTTAGGTTAAGTTAAAAGACACTACTGGCTGAATTCCAGATAGTGGCTTAAAAGCTTGCAAAATTAATCGCAATAAAGTTTAAGAATTTTAAATATCTCTGTTGTACACGAGAAGATAAATATTATGGAGGTGTTTAGAAAAACTTCACAGAGTAAACCAACGTATTTAGCTAACGTAAACAGCTTAACAAAATGCTTATAAAGGGATTTTTTTACTCATTTCAATTCTGCTTTCAACTTTAGTAAATATGTTGCTTTGTCTAGCCGGTGTATATTTAGTGAAAAACTGTCGCAACAAGCAGGATAAGGAACTGGTATTTTTAATCTTTGTTTGTGAATTACTGTGGTTTAGCTAACTGTTTCACATATTTGTTTAAACTTTCTGAAATTTCTTTTTGAAACGAATGCACCTGGCAAGTCTGTCACTAACATTCTCTTTTTGAAGCTCCAATGTCCGCAGCAAATATAACCATTTTTCCAGTTAAACATTGGATATTGGATATTTAGATAAATGAAAAGCATTTAAATTTTACATTATTGCAATTTTGAAGAATCCAATCTTGGCAAACGTTCAAATTTTAAAGCCTTTGCATCGTTTTAAGTTGTGCGATTGTTAAAACACAAGGGTGTTGCAAGAATAAAGACCACTCACCATTTTTGTTGTTGTTTTAAGCTAGCTGATGTTTTAATGAAACCTTCCAGCATATTAGAGCAGAGTTTTCACCTAGTTTTAAACTATACTATCATGTAGCTAAATGTTTATACTAATATATTATTGCCTGGAAACTGCTCTCTATTGGGTTCTGATTTAAAAGCACAACAAACCACCATTATGGATTTTTTCTCACAAGCAAGATATTAGTACCATTCTCCCGCCTATAATTTTGACTAGCTTGTGGCTGAAAAAGTTGTCTGTTTGGAAACGCTGGTAAGTTAACTCGTCTTGCTTGTAAACGAAAGAAATAGAAAGACGATGGCCATAACAAAAGCTTTAACGTGCAAGCGCACATTGTAACAGCTGACTTAGAACGTCCTAATGAAAAGCGGTTTTTAGCAAAAAAAAAAGCATAAAGTAGCAAGAGTCTTGATGAAAGGTTAGTACACATTACTTTAGTTGACAATCACAGAACATCTCAGAATACATAAATAGAAAAATGTATGACAAATGCTTACAAAAACGTAGATTAAGAAAAAATCCAAAATATTATTGGCGGTAGAAGCACCGCCCCAATGGCTTTATTGTTTAAACCATGGCGTAAACTAGATAGGTGTATACAATAATTTGGCAAAAAGGTATTAACAGCTGGTGTGAAAGGAGCTGAAAATGTATAGAAGCGTTTCTAATATGATTATAAAAAACTGTTGAGGATAAAAATATAACATTCCTGTTGGCCATGTTTGTTCTCTTATCTTTTAAAAATCTCATTTTTTCGTCATTGTCGTCAAATTTGATTAGAAAAAGACCAACACCAACGCTTCAGGAAACTGCTTTTAATCGCGTAGTCATCAATAGAGAATGAGAATTGTGCAATAGAAGTACATAATTGAATGATTGAAAAAAATAAAAGACTTTAAAATATTGTTGTATTTTTTCAAAAAAGTTGTTTTGAAGCAAAAGAATATTTTTGCTGTGACCTAAAAATTATTTAAGCTTATCCTATTTCCCTTGCTATTTTTAACGTAGTAAATAAAATTAACCATTTTTTAATTGCGTTAGTCGTAATGGACTTTAGTACTAGTAGAGTGAAATAAACCTTGGAGCCTGCGTTTTCGATAACGAAGCACAGAAAAAAATGGTTAAAGCTATTTTAGGAGCTTTGTTGCTTACTTCGACATGTCTTTGTTTATTCTGGTATATCAGTGTCCAGACAGTAATGTTAGATATAATGTTAGATATATTGTTCTCATATTTCACTCCAGAATATTCATATATAATAGAGAGGGTGAATAATAATATTGAAATAACTGTTCTTTCTTAGAGATATGACATGGTGAGTTCAAGACAATTTTAGTGATCTCAAAAAAATATGAAGTAGTTGTCTCACGTTGTGTGACAACAAGATAGGTGCAATAAAGGAGAGAAATGGTAATAACAATGTAATGCAAGCCGGAATTTCTCATAATGAGCACCTGCTGTCCAAAGCGTCAACGTTATTATTCTCTTCTATTACTCACGAAGTTCTTAAACTTTATTTTCCCGCCTCCCAAAAATTTTAATAAAGAACAAAACTTCTTAGTTTTTTGTTGCCATAGTAACAAGATTACCATCATAATTTGTTTTTTTGTCTTAGTTTAGGCGTTTTTCAAAAAGTAATTACAAAAAGGATTACCTGTCATAGAACGTATACTCCTACTTCATATCTTGCACGACATCTCTGCCATTTTGAATATTTGGGAAAGCACCTCTACAAATCCATTGAGTAGATGTAACAGCCTTATCTTAGGTATTTTAGCAATACATTTCATAAAAGCTTAACTCTCACAGCAAAACGCGTTTACATGGTATCAAGCTGCTTGAAATGTTGTCATAGAATTCTTTTGAATAAATTTATTGGCTTTAAGATAAGGGGCTTGGAAGTTTTGCTCATTGTGTAAAATTTTAACATCATTAACTTACACGAAGCTTTAAAGAGAATCTTCAAAAACATTGCCGTCAAAATTTATAGTTACTTTGAGCTGGTCAGCTTATTAAAAGATATTTGTGCGAATCACAACTAACAGCAAAACGTATACACACCAGGTAATCTTGTTCCAAATACTTGTTTTTGCTTTTTGTCCTTCGTCGAAGAAAGACAGACAGCTTAATATTTTGAAAGTCGCTTGAAAAAGAATATTACAACGGCAGTAATTAGAATCTTAAAAACAATATACACGCAATAACTACATGATGTAACTTAGAGATATGTATTCTGTATGTACATGGATAAAGAAATACTTTAAGTTACAAATATACACATAATACGACTATAAATAAATGTCCTTTTTTATTTTAAGAATGTTAAAATTACTCAGCTAGCTCAAAATTTTTTTGAGAAACATCTTGTCTTTAGTTCTGATCCTTTCAACACCATCTTTTAGCAGAAACTTTTTTGTTGAAACTGCTAACTTTGCTCGAAGTATACAGTTTTCTTGACAAATTTTTTTCGCCTGCTGACATATAAGTAAAAGTTGAATAGGATCCTCACCCTGAATTGTTAAACACCTACTCATTGAAGTTGAACAACCATCGTAACAAGGGTAAAGGTAGCGTCTTAAGGCTTCGTTTTGTTTTTTGTCTAACGGTAATGTCGACTTTTTCCCAGCAAACAACAGGAACAACAATAGTCTCAGTATGCACAATTTAAGTTCCATGCCTGAATTAAGTAATACAGAAAAAATTGTAAACATACAAGTTGAAATAAAAATAACGTATACTTGTTAATATATAGCCTACGCTTGTTTTCATTTGTATCTGTCTCAATACTGTCTTTTTGAAATGAATTATGATCGATAGCACACTTATAAAAAATCCAACCATATATAGACACATGTTTCTTAATAATCAATCCTGTTTACAATTTTTCAAATCGGTTTACATGGATTAACATAGTTATCTTTTGTCGGTTGCTTGTACTGGAAAACATAGTACAGCTAATGTTGCTTAGCTGCGCGAAGACGATAAGATTTTGTATTTACGAAGAAGAAAATATATTTATTGTTAATTTTTCTCTCTGCAAACTCAGCGTTTAAATAGATGTCAAGATACTTTTATGTCATTATTAATGACTAGCTTAATGGAGGAAGAAAAATTATTTACTATACAGCAATCCACCTGAAGCTTATATTTAGACTACAGACCGGTAACTCCGTAACAATAACAAGTCGAATACTGTCAAGAATGTATTACCTCTTAAATTGATTAAGTTTTCCTAAGTGGCAGATTATTTCACCACGATTTTTAATATAACAAAAGAACGGAAAAAAATATCATATTTTATAGGGGTTTAATCCTGAGCTGGACTTTAGTTAACAGAGTGAAGAAGAAAAGACAGTTTCATAACCAAAATTGTGACTAAACTGAAATATTCGCGAGGATTTATAAAAATAGGGTATGAAAACAAGGAATCTTGTGATGTCAACAGGAAATTTGGACATGTTTTCAAGCCTATGTAACCCATGCGCTAGTATACGGTGTAAGGAGAATTTGTTGACCATATTTGGAATAGCTTGCAAATAACTCACAGGTTCCTAGTTTTCCCTTTAAAATTGCCTTATGTTTCATACAAAACGTTGTTTTCTGCTGCAGTATAAACAAAACTTTATCAACTCAATCAAAAAATTTTATTTGGTAGATTGTGATCTATCACATGATGCAGCATGTAAAAAATTGTTTGCAAGATAAGCTATTGTAAATATTTTTTCCTTATTGCGCTATGATTCAAAGATGGTTTTTTTTACTTTTATCGCAATAGAACCAACCTTGCTTTTGTGATAAATAAAATAAAAATAAAAAGAGGAAAGAAACTGGAACACAACAACTTGACGCAATAACATTTCTTAGGGGATATCTATTGTAATCCAACTGTGTACGATTTTATAATATTATATTTGAAAGAAGAAAGTAGTATCCTTAAGATATATTTCACACAGAAACAATTCATTTTGTTGGAACTCGCCGATTCCAAAGTGTTTCTAAAAAGTATCTCACTCTGAGGTCACGAATCTGTTTTAAACCTCGCGTTAACAACAGATACAAACACATAACGCAATAAGAAAACTCAGCAATAAAGTTTAGTGAATGTTAAGGAAAATATAAAATTCATTTAACAACAAAATGTGAATCCCTACAACTTAGATATCTTATGAGAATGGATTAGCAGATTACAAAAATATTCTGTTTGCAAAAGACTGTAGCTTCCCACAGCACACATAAATCAGGCTTTTGTAGTGTATTATTTAGAAGTTTGTCTAATATATAATTGAACGTAGGCGACAAACATACAAGATATGCATTTTAGATTTATTTATTAATGGATGGATAAAGTTGTGGATTTTCAACTCTAAATGTTTTAATGATGAATCAAACGTTTCTCGCTTATTTTTGTACACCCTTCAAATTTTATAACCACAGCCTCATAAAATTTTTAATGGGGTTTCATACTTTATTTTAACTCATAAAAAGGATATCGAATTATTCTAGATTTCAGAGAAAAAAAAAACGTTCAACTCATTGCAACATGCCTTAAATTAACTTGCATACATCACCAATGTTACATGAATCACAATCTTCAGTCTTGAAGAATTATAAGAAAGTTATCAGAAAAATAATCTTTGTACACTAACCTGCTTTCATATGCTATTGCTGATGGTAGATATAGAATGTCGTACTTTGCTTAATCTTGTATTTATGGCTTATCCTTAATTGCACTTTTGTTGTAGCTGTCAATGACAATTAGGTAATCAATTATATACTAAATAAAACCATCTTGCGTCCATAGACACTTTACATGTGCATTTTCGTCTGGTTGAATTATGTAAAAGCTGTTGATGCAACCAGGGTTGGGAATTTAAGAAATTAAAATAGAAATCAATAAAATTTTTATCGAGTGTCGCGTTGACAGGCTGCAAAAAATGATATATAAAGCAAAATAGTCTTATCATAGCTACCAAGACGCGTTTTTTATCCTATTCAAAAATGCGATAAAATAATTCTTCATTTTCGTTCGGCTTAATTCTTATGCTTTGAAAAGTTACATCCGAGAAAGACTGTTTTTTTAACTATAACTATGTTTTGTTATGTGTGACAGTTTCATTAATAATAATAATAATAATACTTGTCGTTGTAGGTGGCATCGGATTTGTCATGTTAAAAATAAAAATAAAGGTTCCTCTCATAACATGAAAACAAAAAATTAACTTAATAAAAACAATTTTCGTATAACGATATAATCTTGATCATGCACAAAAGACTTGTTAAAGTGATTCAATTATGTTCTTGTCTATTTTTATGCTATATTAAAAGCACGAGAAAATATCTTTTTATTATTTAACAATTCCACAACTTTCACCCATGTAGTTCGTTGCAATATAGCATTTCCTTTAATTAGTTCTGCAGTAAAAAATCTCAACAATGTTTCAACAGACTTCCGGAAAATTCATAAGTAAATTATTAAGTTATGCTAACTATCGGCCCACCCAGATGTGCCACATAGGTTACTCGTACAATGAGCTCGCCGCAACGTGAATCTCCAGACGAGTCGAATTCACCAAATTGGATTGTATATCCTACAGAAAAGTGTATTCTTAGCAAGCTTAAACTTGTCGCTTTTGATTTTTAAAGGCTCTTTAAAGTAATTTTTTAATTAATCTAATAGATTTAACAATCCAAACGATTACATTTGTACATCGAATGTTCGTACAGCGGAATATGAGTTTGTTGGTCGAAACATATATAAATTGTCGGACGCTTAACGCATGATAAGTAGTGGTATAAAAATTCTTTTTAGATGAAATGGTGTAGGTATGACTTTCTGGAATGCGAAAGCGAAAACATATAAAGACTAAATGAGAAAAGGAAATACAGATACAATGAAATAATTTTCCTTCTCTCCTACAGACTCGCAAATACCAATCCTTGTCCACAAATGGGTTTTTTGGTCGTTTTCTTATCTTACATCTTTTCAAAAGAAAAATAACAAAATCCGTATCACTTATCACATGTAAAGTTTAGATATTGTGTTAATTCTGAATGTAATTTCCAAAACACGGTTTTTTTACAGGTTAGCAACTAGTCTGCTGTAATAATAGCTGGTATCCTTACTGTTTGCGCGTCAAAACGAGGTAATACTACGGAACCATTGAAATACATTAAAGGTGCACGAAATATCAACACGCAAATTGTGAATTTGCAGTCTATAGCATACTATATGCAGGCTTAACAATAAATTTTGTCGCCAATGTCCAATGAAAAAGTAGCATCTTTAGTATGGACATTTTGGACAACGTATCATTTATTACTTAGGAGAAATATGTTTTGTTTTCAGTGTTGGTGGGATGGTACTATGCCCTGGCCCCTGTATATATGCGTATTCATTCTCAGGTGTCATGCTTATAAATGAGCAACGCTAAGGAGAACCAGAGCCCTAAACACAGAAGAAAAGTCACACACTGGTCGAAATAGCGTAAGGGTGTGTATACTTCTTATTTGTATAAATTTCCACAAGTACACTAAGTTACAAATTTACAGATAGTAAAAATAAAAATAAGCCTTTTTTTATTAATTTATTTTAGTGATCTCTTTTAAATTAACGGTCGTTTGGTTACATTCCTTCTTTTAGTGCTGCTCGTAAAACCATCTTTTAGTAAAAGTTTTTTAGTTGAAACTACTAACTGTGCTCGAAGTATACAGTCTTCTTGACAAATTTGTTTCGCCTGTTGGCATATAGGTAAAAGTTGAATAGAATCCTCACCCTGAATTGTTAAACACCTACTCATTGAAGTTGAACAACCATCGTAACAAGGGTAAAGGTAGAGCTGTAAGATTCCATTTTGTTTTTCGTTTAACAGTAATGTCAAAATAGTTTCTGCTAACAACACGAATATCAGTAGCCTCAGTATGGACAATTTAAGTTCCATGGGGGCTATTACTGAATGGTGAAAAACCGTGAAAAGAAGAATTCATACGAAAATACTGTGCCTTAGCTAGAATTCTATTCTGTTTCTTTTTATTTGTCTCTTAAATTTTTTTGCAAATTTATAGATTGAACACAAACAGTCAAGTAGAAAATGTAATTTTTATGTAACTTTTACAAAAGCAGTTTTTAAAGAAAGTTTAAAAAGTCCGTAAAAGTCCACGACAATTGCCCGTCAGGATAATTAACGGGAATTCGTCCACTGTTACTCGCAGTACCAACTTTACTCACAGACAGAAAGTTGGGTACTCATGTAGATTAAAGAGACACGTAGGATAATCTAACTACACTTTATAGTCAGATGATTCATTTATATTGCACCTATCCAATGATCGTCGTTCATATGGAAGCTTTATCAAACAACAACAACAAAAGATAGGACAAAGGCCGTGGTTTAGAAATAAGCATTATCTAAAACAACAAGAACAAGAATAAGAACCACAAAAACACCAACGACAGCAATGAAAACAGGACAAAATGTCGTCAAAAGCATCAAATTATGGACTCTGTTCAAAATTAATCCATTCCGCTAACCGAATATAATTTTGGAAGTCTGTTGTCTTAAAAAGTAGACGATCATAAAAATACGCACGCCGTTTCCATAACCCTTCAAAACTACAAACTGGTAAAAGTATTTCCAACATTGCTTTTCAATGAAACCTCAACGCTAATTAGCTGGTCGGCAATATATTAGACATTACCTTGAAGGCATTATACACTAAAATATCATAATTGAAGAAATAAAAACCTTGCATGTAAACATCACAGATTAAAAAATCTTTGTGACAAGCTTTTATAATTATTAATATATGATTTAAGGTTTTAGTTTCTGTTAACCCCGTTAATCCGCGGTTTTTGTGTCTCTGCAGCACGGGAAAAGAGAGGAGGGGGGAGGTGGGCATAATGAGAGCCCGCGGACCTTAAATCTGGAACTACTTATGCTTACGTCATAAGACTTGGCATACTTGATCAAAGCCCTAATACAAACCTATTCTAGATATAAAATTTATTCATGTCTAAAACAGGCCTTCACAATCACTGACAATACAGTGGATCGTGCTGACTGCGCATGAAAGCACTTGTGCTACTTGTTGCTAACGTCAGCGCGATCATTTTTCCTGAGTTTTGTCGGCCATCACGTGATTATTTCCTTAATTATTTCGCTAATGAATACCACCAGCAAATTTTAAACGATATTTGCCGGAATTGAGTTTGCGCTAAATGGTTAATAATTGAGTATTTAACCCTTTTGACCATGTTTGAAAAATAATTAAGTAAAAAGTAGTTATAAATTTTTGTAGAATTACAATGTGGCCTACAGCGCCGTTATTATTTTGTTGTATTTAATACGCCGCTTGGGAACTTCTTCACTGGTTAAACTAAAAAATCCTCCTAAGCTATGGTAATGTTGATTTTCTGCAATACAATAAAAACTTTTTTCAATTTCGTTTGACCTGACGTTTTTTACTGGATTTTTATTTGAAGTATGACAAATTGTAGAATACGGCTAATCCTTCGTCTACAAGTTAAACTTAACCTTTTTCTTATTTTTATTATAATCAATTAATTACATGATTATTGCTATTTTCTTGTCTATTCTCTCTTTACCTTTCTTTTCGTCGGAACCGGTGGGGAGCGTTTAAACTCATAACCTTTTTTTAAGACGTAAATAAAATGATTACAGACAGCGGAATGCAGATGGCATTTTACAAAATCATACCTTCATGACGCACTAAACGTTTTAAATGAATGTTTTATCATGTATCTTTTGTATAAAACTATGTAGAAGAATGTTTTGTCCTATACTGCGTTTTAATTGCTTAATGAGATTCTAACTACAAAAAAGTGGCTTTCGTTTCTTCCTCCTTAAAAGATTGTTTTTCCAGCCTAGTTTTTGCTTAATCTGCACACAACTTAATACGAAAGATTTGATTATATGCCTTTTCCGTTAAATGTTTATACATACGTTTTTGTTAAAACTTAGTACACACTTTTCTGTTAAAAGGAGATAGTGTAGTGGTAGCGCTAGGGTTTCAAGCTAGAGTCTCCACTCCGGCCCACTTTATTTTTAGTGTTGCCAGCATAATTGGACCGCGAACCAACTTGTATGATAAACAAGCAAAATAGAGCAATGCTATACATATCTCTAGCGGTAATGAAACAAAGTAGAGTGGGAGGGGAGGAAGAGTCGGCCGTTTGATGAGTGGAACCCAAAGGATGCTAAACTTCTCGTTGCTTACTTACTTACTTAATACTTAAACATACGTTTCTGTTAAAAGCTTGCACAGACGTTAAAAAGATTCTCCGTTTAAAATAGAAGCACATAATTTGTCTTGTTTCAAATTTCTTAATCAGGAAAAAAATTGATCTTATTTTTATATCGCACAATAGAAACAACTCCATGTATGTGATCTTTTCTTGATCTTCCCGTATTTAGTGGTTTTGTCACAAATCTGCAATAAATTGTGCTGAAAGCGCTAACAAGGTAGTTTCGTCGCATATATATAGTGTAAAACGATGGGCAGCAGCGTTTTGGTTAACATACGTGTCAACGTGAGGCATATTTAATATCTTTTAGTAACTTCCTGTAAGTTCCCATAAATTTTATCTATACAGAGGACGGAGAACCCGTGAAAGTATTGACGAACTACCCACTGGTCTATATTATAATACTTGCTGCCTGTTTGTGAATCATTTTAAAAAACGGGGGTTTTGTATTCGTAACGTCATTATGATTGCAACTATTTTGTGAATTTATGTAACGATGCGATGCACAACAGGCGACTCACCGTGGAATATTCCACAGACTAGTAACAGCTTGCTTACTCATCCAATTTCAGTTGGCATGTAATTTTTTATAATGCAAAAAAATCAAGCTTTTTTCTGTAGAATGACATTCCATTCATACTTGCACAGAAAAGTTCGTGTAATATATGAGCCAACATTCAACAACAAATGATACATATCTGACCCTAAAGCGTATATATATCCTATATATGGGACCTGAGAGTATTATACACTATGTACCTTGGATGGGAAAGTGATTTTGCAAAGACATATCACGAATCTATAGATGTCAACAACTATGCAATGTCGAGCATTCGTATTTCTGTGAGAATAGAGGATTTTATCCTTTCAAAGAACGTAGGCCGATAACGGACCAGTAAAAGTTGTCATTGCTTACGAGAAAAAAATATTGCCAATTTATAGATGGAACGCAGAACACCTTACATATGAAAGTGTAAAAAATTATTAATACTATCTAAATTATAATGCCCGTATACGTCTGTCCGTCCGTCCGTCTGTCTGTCACGCAAAATGGTAGCTTAGCTGCGACGGGCGAGCCCGTGGATTTTTCCACGGGCTAACGACTAGTAAATAATAATACGAAATAGAATAATGTGAAAAACACTAACCTGTTACGACACGACTTTAAGAAACGCGAATGTAAAAATAAACTTTGTGCAGATACTTACACCTAAAGCTAGCTGTTTGAAGTTAAATCAACTTTAGTATTAGAAACCAAAAGAAAAATGATTCATTAAAAAAATACTCCATTAACATATTTTGCATCCATAGTTACTTTGCAGTTTTATATTTTTGTCTGAATGTATTTAACATTACATTGCATTAAATATATTACGGTATGATTTTTTTTTATTGAAAGGACTTTTTTCAAAGTTGCGTATGCCCCTTACAGAGTGTTAAAATAAACTGAAGGAAAAGGTGTTTTGCTTTTTAAATACAGGTAACAGAAACCAAGCTTAAAAAAATACACGGCAAAATCCCTTTTCGATTCTTTTAGTTCTGTTCATTTGTCTGAAAAACGTTTTTCACCGACGTTTTATGTAAAGAATGTCTTTCTTTTGAAATATATCCACTCTAAAAAACGTAATATTCTAATTTTTTTTTATATAGATTACTGTGTCATACCTTTTTTACCAACGCTGCCTAAAAGAAATACTGTCTGCTCTACAATAAAAAACATAATAATTCGTTTTATATGTATATATTATTAATCTATGGGTTTTTTGCCAAAGTATACGCCTATCTAAGAAGTTTACAACACTTATGATTTGCTTCAAGCTCTAATGAGAAATCTGCAATTGCCGAGAAAACAAATATTAAGCTATCTGATAAATCTAGGATATTGTTTAAGATAAAACTTCTTCAATTTAATCTCTTATTAAGTTTTAGCCATCTACAATCTCAGACTGATTTTGCTGTGTTTCTGCAAACAAATGCAAAAACCCTGGCCTTCCGGCCCCCCGTTACAATGTTGAAAGTGTTTGCAACAGCTTGGCAAAAAAACTCGCACCAATCAACAATGAAAATAAGAACGCAATGGTACGTTTATAATTTTGTAATAATTTTTGTGCAGGATTGTAGTGTTAGATATCATTTGAGTTTGGAAATTAGTGAATAACGTGCATTCGAAAATTGGGGGCGTGTTGAAGTTAAACTTTTACTCCTGATATTTGAAGAAGCTAAAAATATACCTCTATAGCGTAGTCTTTTAATCGTGCATGCGTGCTCCGGTTGCGACAAGTGACATGATGACCTTTTCGAACAATGGACATGTTGTATTTATTCAATTTGCTATAATAGTACAATTTTTATCTTGATAAAACAATTTGAAGTATTTGTAAAATAACGGCGTGTGATATATATACATATTATACCTTATTTTACAAAAATGGCCACACATATTGGTGGCTATATTTATATACATTATATACAAAAGGTAATTAAAGAGACAAAAATACATAACAAAAAGACGGAGAGAGAACTCTTTTATTTTTATTGAAATCATCCGTGTCTCATGTTTACTTTTCTCTATTGTTCTTACATCGAATTCTGTCAATCAAACTTTGTAATCTCGCGCTTAAATTAATAAATTAGCCAATATCTTTTGTTATTATTTGCATAAATTATGAGCCCGTGGTTATTTTCCACTCAGCGGTAGATGCCTGTTAGTTGCGCCCCGCTGAAGGGGCGCACATTTAGTGGACCGCGGGTATATAATGTTTGTGTTGTGTATGGCAGAATTTTTTTTCCACTATCTACTTCGCGGGGGATTTCTGCTCGATCTTCCAACCTGGCTCTGATATAACACAACCTATGTGTTTGGTACCACCAAGACAAAAAAAAAACACTCATCGAGCAAATCTTTTTTGTCTCGGTGTCCTTGTTGTCTCTAAAGATTTGAATGCGATAAAAATGTTAATCGAGATTTTTTTTTTTATGCTAATATGTAGCTTTGTAATACACCGATTTAGTCTGTGTAGCTACCATTTTTGTTTATGCGCGTTAAGGAGACTGGGAAGAAGTTTAGCGGTGACAGTTCCGGTAGTGAAATCAGAAAATGGAGTATCAGTTAACAGAAAAAATGAATGTTAGCGAATTAAAGAGCTATTTAAGACTGAGAGGACTAAATGTTAGTGGTAGGAAGCATGAACTTGTTGCAAGAGTCTTTATAGCCAGTGAAAACAATGCAAAGGTTGTCAAAACAGCCGAGCAAGTTCAAAAAGACCTTAAGCAAGATTATTCTTCAAAGCTGGTACTAGCAAATGGTCAAGTGATTTTAGACCCTCTTTTAGAGGCCTCTAAATATTGTATTTCACGAGCTGATTGTAGGGCTTCAGAAAGGATCAATGACCCATTTCATAAAGCACGTGCCCTTTAAAGCCATTGAAACTTACTGATGTTGCAACAGCTCTTGAAAATATTAAACCAAAGAGTATACTATCTACAGCTGTTCTCCTACCAAAGATTGATTTTGTCCGGGAGATCATAAGAAGGTAACAGTCAAAGATATACCATCTATTGATGATATTATCATAATGTCATCTGATACAAAATCATTTAATATGAACTTAAAGACAATCAAACCTGAATTCATTAAGCAAATTGAAGTTACACGTGGACAGTCTGATAATGATACATAGTATGATTTTCGTAAGGGTGTAGTTACCACATCTAAAGCACATGATGTACTAACCAGAATGAGAGAATTTACCACTGATCAAAGTCTTAGTCTGTGGTCCCTGTTCCAAAAAGTGTCTGGTCTTGTGTTTGTCAACCCTAACTTGCCAGCATTGAAGTATGGTAGGGAAATGGAATCAGTTGCTCGCTTTGAATTTATAAAAATAATGGAATGGAGGGAAAAGCATCGTAAGCTAAATGTTGATTCTTGTGGTTTATTTCTTGATGAGAAAATCCCATATATCGGTGCAAGTCCTAATGCTATCGTTAAATGTGATTGCTGTGAGCTTAGCTGTTTAGAAATTAAATGTCCTTACTCTATCAACTACCTTTCACCAGATGATTCAGGTGTAAAAGTTCCTTTTCTGGTTGAAGAAAACAAAAAGTTAAATCCAAGACACCAATATTTACCCAATGTCAGCTACAAAGAAATGCTACTTTATGGTATGGACTTCACATGGTCATATTATTGATGAAATTTTGTTTGATGAAAGTTTTTGTGTTTCATTGATTGAAAAAATTCAGTTGTTTTATTGTTATTATTTAGAGAATATATATCGTTCATCATAGGATTTGAATCAGTTTTTTTCATGTATATATTTTATAGTTTTTTTTATATATATATCCTATTAGTAGGATATTTGTGCCTCGGTGGTCTAGTGGTTATTACTCCTCGCTTTTTCAGCAGGTAAACCAGGTTCGATTCCTGGTCAAGGCAATATTAAGCTACAAATAATACAATATTTTTGTGGATCATAAGTGGATTCCTGTTGATTTCCTACAGGCTAACGACTTGTCTATACATACAAAGAGGTCAATTATCAGCATTTATAGTATTTTTAGCACTTTCGTGTTTCTTTAAATATAATTTAAATATATTGCCTTAGTAAGGATTCGAACCAGGGTCACCCACTTGAAACAGTCGGGTGTCATAACCACTAGACCACCAAGGCATTTTTTTTAAGTATATATAACGCAATTATGTATATATACACATAAATAGATCAAAAACATTTTCTAGAATACAAAAAAGCCATAAATATATACAAAAAAATAAGTAAATATCTACTATTTCCCCTTCTTTTTTCTTGAATCGACAATGGTTCTAAATTACATAAAGCGGCACAAGTACGAACAATGTCATCAATGTGATGAAGCAATGAGATAGGTATAACAGTCAAGAGAATCCTGAATGTCTTAATTCTACGAATTGCTCTTTCCACGTGAATCCTGAGGTTTGCCACTGTTTTTGTCTTACTGCATTCTGCAAATGTCATCTGAGATTTCATTCGTGCACCAGGTGGTACAACAAGTCGACAATGTCGCTTCATTAATTCCTCTGTAATCTAAAATCCTCGGTCAGCCATGACTTCGTCACCATACTCCATCAATTCAAAGCCACTGTCATTATAAATGAATTTTTCTGAAGTCCTTCCACCATAACAAGAAAATAAATAGGTTATGTAACCTGTTGGTGAAATGCCAACAAAGAATTTAATGGTATTATGGTGTTTATAATCTGACCAAGCCAGGGCTTGTGCTTCTAGGGATTTGGATCTTTCAATAAAAGATTCAAAACAATCCAAGATGACTCTCACTTTGGTGTAACCCTTCTCTTTAAACACTGTTGGCATGTGCTCTAACACAGCTTCTTTCGGTATCCATTTGACCAGTGCATTACCCAAAGTGGCACTCAGAAATCGTATCGATTTTTGAAAAGTTTGGGAGCATAATGCGCATGATATTTGAAAGCGATCTGCCAAATCTTCATTTAGTAGACCCAATCTTAGTTTCATCAATGTGAGTAAAAATTCATCTTTCTTTGTCATTTTCTGTGGTTGGAATCGCCAGTTGACATTTCTAACTTTTGCTTTTTTTCGGAATTGTTTTGACCCATGCCAATATTTCATATGTTGAACATAGGGATATAACAAGCGAAAAATTGTATGGAAAGCTTTAATAGAGGTTATGCCAGTGTAGAAATTCATTTTATCATCACTCTTGATTTGTTTCCAGCTGAATGGAGCTTGTTTTTTGTTTCTGGGTAAAAGCTTGACTTTGCAATCGTTTATTTTGCAGCGCTAAGGCAGTAATCTTTCTATTCATAGATTGAATTACGCTGTTTTAATTATCACAGGACTCACATTTTTTTACATTCTCCGACAAACTGTAGTCGTTTTCATGAAAATTTATTGCTGAAGATGTTGGTGGTGACAAAAAAAGAATAATACTATTATTATTATCACTGTTGTTTGATGATGTTGCTAGTGACTCTGTTATAACTGGAGCTTCGCATGTTTTCTTTCTTTTAACAGAGGAAGTAACAGGAACTGGAGCTCCAAGAAGAGTTCTCCTTGGTTTAAAAGCATTCTTTTCGTATCCAAGGTTCAGACTTGGGTTAGGATTGGCAACAGTGAGTATTTCATCAACAAAATGATTCCTGACACCCGGTCACTTTGGCTGGGTACCCATTCAGATTTGTCAATGTTCTTTTAAGGAGCCTAATCCATCTAACCCGTTTGTCTTTATATTGTTTCGCCCCTGGAAAACAGCACAGTCTAAATGGTGGTTCACAACCACAAATGTTATGCAGCTGTCCAGTATGCTTTTCACAAGAAATCTTTTTCCACTTATCAATTTGGCGAGAGTTTCTAGTACAACCAACAACAGCACAATTCACAATACCCATATTACTATATTACTGCTTAAACCAACTAAAATATTACTTCACTATTTACTTATCACTTAGCATTTAAGGTACAGTAGCTAGCTATTCACTATCGCACATTGAACATCAAAACGCATATCAAAAGTTGTTTCCTGTAAACTCGACCCATGCTTTTTTCCGCGTCCGCTGAGAATGAAGGCTAAATCGGTGTATATGAGGCTTCGTTTGCCTCGTGTAACGTGCTTAAATGTCGCTGCAACCCACGTGAATTTATCTTCAAGAATAAAGTTGTTTTTGTCTGAATCACGTTGTTGCTAAACCTGTTAACGGTATGTAAATGAAAGGATTACTTATGTCTTATTTGAAATTAAACTTAGGACGGTTCCTAGCGTAGATCCAAAGGTCGCAATTTAGGAATGCATCGAAATTTATAACTGGAAAGTTTTCTTGTGCCGTTGATACATTTTTTGAACCTTTTATTAATGCTGTATATGTCAATGCTTGCCTTCTTGTGAAAAAGGATGTTACATGTTAAGGTTGTTATCTGATGTTAAGGTACATTATGATGTCAATTATCGCTAAAGATTTCGTGTATATACGGCCATGACTAAAACTGTTTACATTGTGTTGGTCTTCAGTCAGGGAAGACAGCAAATTAAGATATCATCAACTAATTAGGCTATTCGCCAAATTAGGAGAGGGATTCCTAATTTGGCTATGCTATACTAATTAGGCTATGAAATTTTTTTGAAAGCAAAAAAATCACTGTTAATGCGCTACCCGCAATTTTGATAAGTTAGGCGCAGCATTGGTAAGAATCAAAACAACAAGTAATATGGACGCGAATGTGCGTATTTTTTTTGCAAAAGTTTAAAATGTGATTTCATATCCTAGTTAGGCTATCAGCATGGCTTAATTAGGAGATGATAGCCTAATTAGGTTACATAACCTAAATTGCTGTTTTCCCTGACTGGTCTTTAGCTTAACTGATGTAGCTAGGGAGCTAAATCTATTTTTAAATTCCTCTAAAATTACTTTTACTAGCTATATATCAAGCTAGCCAGCTAGCTAGCTACACAAAATAGTGCTTTAATTACCTTTTAAAAACCTTTGTCTTGCTTTGCTTAATTTTATCAACAAGGGTGCTGAAAAGCCGCATACGCCGTAAAAAGTTGTAAAAAGTTAGGCAGTTTCAGAGGACAACCAATAATTTCATTCAAAAAGCCGCCAATCTCACCTTTTTATATGCGGGCGTTTGCAGCTTATCGGCACTCTCTTTTTATCATGAGGGGCTGGATACCCGACTCCTGTTCTTTTGAGAAAAATGGGGCTAAAATTACTTCCGAAGGAACCTTTGTGAAGCTATAGCTATCAGTTGAGAAGATACTGGGGATATCACAGGTTTTTTTTATATCACAGGTTTTTTTAAATCTTCTGCAGAAAAGTTGTCGAAGCATGACAAAATTTTATTGTTGCTTGCACTGCACAGTCAAGGTGAACTAATAATTAGCCAATAACATGATAGTTTAGCCGTTGCAGTATAACTATACGCTATCCACAGTATAATTGTTGTTCCAGGCTTCTTTGTGTTCTTCACATTTCATGTTTTTTTCTTGAAATCAGAATAGTGTCTTGTTAAATGACATGACATAAATAAATAACACTATTATCTTCTCGGCACAAGCGTTTCGTGTTCCTATTTTTTTATTTATTATGTTGTATTTTAGGTTAGTGACAATAATAATTGAGAATTAGAATACTTATGATTTGTTTACCCATTGTTCTCCGTTTTCAAAGTCTATACTTCAAATTTTAGAATCTCACAGGCTAATGACGGAAATCTTCAAGCCGCAGGGCTTCTTATTTATAATTTTTCCCTGGGCAATAAGCTTATCCAAAAGTCTCTATTTGATTCCGTTCTGCATTTCTGTTATCATACCCGTTATCACGCAGTTACATGAAACATCCACCATTTTCCATTTTAAATTTCGATCCCGTTCTAAATTCGTATTTTTTAAATCGTTATTAGCAATTCGGGGCGCATTAGTGGTAACTATGGCTAGTTGATAATTTTGTCGTTTTTGCATATCATAAACAAGCAAGAAGCGAGATGGCAGGCGAAGACGTTGGGAAATATAATAGAATTGAATGATGACTTGTACAAGATCTTGGGTGGACCAACTCAGCAGAGGATACCTCACAAAAGTCAACGATGACATGTTTATTTTCTGCACAAGAATCGAAAACATTATCAGAAAGTTTTAAAGACGAGAACTTTTTTAAAATGAGCTTATGAGGGTCACCCTAATTGATCAAGCCTGGGTCATACTTTCACGAAATTTTGGAAATGCGAACTTGAAAACGAGAACAAAAATTTTTAAAGCTCAGATTATAAAAAAATGGTGTGACATCAAAGCAGAAGCACACGTCACTGCATATATCCAAGTAGTTCGACGCAAACTTGCTTCTCTAGTATCGGAGAAAAAAGAGAAGATGACTGTAGAATTATCTAAAAAAGGTGAACCAGCAATGAGAAAAAACTTAACTAATTGCCATAACATTACCTATAACTTGTTTTAACTTCAAGAAATATATATCTTTTCCATATATATCGTGTGTTTCCTAGCAAAATAAGCATATATACCCTATTTTAACTCATTGTGTGTAAGTATGTAAAAAAGCAATACAAAGCGGTAATTTTTCACGTATGGCGGATTCATTTGAAGTGAAGATGATAGAAATTCCGTAATAATAGTAATTCCCTGATGAAATAAATAAAAATAACATAGCAATATTAAAGTAGCAATCCTGAATTTTTTTAATCTCACCTATTTTTCGATATTTGATGTTTTAAAAAAATTTTAAATTAAAGTCAAAATTGACTCCACTAAAGATATTTGCAAAAGATGTGATTCAAAAGACAATATAATCATAACAAGACAACTTCTTTGTTGAAAGAGCGCAATGGAAAAAAATGTCTAACATACCCAGAAAATAATATACATAAAATACACGTTGTTTTTTTATAAGAAACCTTAGGCCCAGAAAGTCAAAATTTTAAGAAACTTGAGCAAACTGAAAAAATCTCAACATGAAAAAACTTATGTACATATCACAGAAAAAGGGGAGGAAACAAAATAAAAAGAGTTTTTTAAAGCATATTTTTATTTTAGAATGAACTGTTTGAATTTCGAAGGAAGAAAAAAGCCTTCAAAATCACGTCAGGAAGGAACTAACGTCAGAAAGAAGAAACAAAGGAATGAACTTCCGTATGATAATGTGCAAAAATAGCATATGTCTTTCATAAACCATAAGCAATAACTCAAAAAAGCATTGTCAATAAAAGATTTTTTTTACATTTAAGGCTCAAATTATCGAAATTTTAAAAAAGTTCAGGCTCAACCACATGTTTAGGTTTCTTATTAAAAAAAGTGTATTCAAACAATCATGTTTCAATATATATATAAATAACTACCATAATGACTAAAATAACTACTGTTCCACTCTTATTCATGAATGGCTGTTCCAAACTTGTAGCCCAGTGCAAACACTGACCGACTTCCAGAATGACAAGAAAGTTAGAATATCTGCATTTTTCAAAACATATGCCAGAGTTTTTGCTGTTGTTTATATACGTATTGTAAACAAATGGTTCAATTTTTTTCATTTTGACAAAGGGATGTATAGACACGTTTATTGTTATCCAATTATCACATATATTAAAACCAACTTTCTTCATACTCAAATTTGATTCCAGTATTTTCAAGCTATCTTTTCTGTTTACAGCATAATTCATACACACAATTTTCATCCACATGAGGGTAAAATGATGCAGCAGTACCAATTATTTTTTTGACGTTTTCATCTCGTCTAACTTTCTTCCACATCCATTACAAATAAATTACACAAGGATCTTCTTGTTCACAATGTATTCCATAGCTAGATTAAAACACTTCACTGTAAATATCACAAGTTTTAAAATTAACGTAATGTTTACTTTTGACAATTTTTCCCACACAATCTACATAGAAAAATTCAAATATGAATACTTTATTTTTTAAAAAAAATTGATAAAAAACCTCAAAAGGTGTCAAGGGAATTTTTAAAAAAATGTGAATCACTTGCCAGCTTGTCATGTAACACCTAATAAAAAAACAACAAGAAGCCCTGCGGCTTAAAGATTTCCGCCATTAGCAATAATCTGAAAAAAGATATAAAATCGTGACATGCATGTCACGATTTTGTAGCTATATTACATTATCTTTCACCAAAAATATCCAGCCTCAACAATTCCTCTTTAAATTAAAATTCATTGATAATTAATTAGTTCTGCTGAATATAGCTTTAGTCTACGTGTTACAAAATTGTAGTACGGAAGGAAATGACGTAATTATATAACATCGACGATGGCGCACTATAAGACGATCTTCATTATGCTACACTGCACGAGCTTTAACTTTCGATTATAAACTTTAACACAAAGTAATGTTCATTGGATAATAAAACAATTTGTGGTTCTATCTATCTATCTATCTATCTGTCTGTCTGTCTATCTATCTATCTGTCTCTCTGTCTGTCTGTCTCTCTGGCTGTCTGTCTGTCTGTCTGTCTGTCTGTCTGTCTGTCTGTCTGTCTGTCTGTCTGTCTGTCTGTCTGTCTGTCTGTCTGTCTGTCTGTCTGTCTGTCTGTCTGTCTGTCTGTCTGTCTGTCTGTCTGTCTGTCTGTCTGTCTGTCTGTCTGTCTGTCTGTCTGTCTGTCTGTCTGTCTGTCTGTCTGTCTGTCTGTCTGTCTGTCTGTCTGTCTGTCTGTCTGTCTGTCTGTCTGTCTGTCTGTCTGTCTGTCTGTCTGTCTGTCTGTCTGTCTGTCTGTCTGTCTGTCTGTCTGTCTGTCTGTCTGTCTGTCTGTCTGTCTGTCTGTCTGTCTGTCTGTCTGTCTGTCTGTCTGTCTGTCTGTCTGTCTGTCTGTCTGTCTGTCTGTCTGTCTGTCTGTCTGTCTGTCTGTCTGTCTGTCTGTCTGTCTGTCTGTCTGTCTGTCTTCCCATGCGATAATAAAGATTCCGCCTTTGCCGGCGGAAATCAATTATAAACCTAATTCAATATATACTCAAAACATACAGCTGGTGTGAGAAAAGAAACAATATAATAAACATTTAATCTACTCCGACTGAGGAAAAATGAAAAAAAAGTTGCTTAAAACTTTAACTTAAATATACATTATTAGAACTAATAATTATTTTCTTTTGTTATGGAACAATGGAAAACATCACCGAGGGCTGCGACACCCTACCGAGATTTCATCTACTTCGAGAGTAAAAAAACAATTTTATAAATAACCTCTCCTGACGAGACCTGCACAAAAACGTTAATCAACCCATTAACTAACGTTTTCCCAGGAGGGGACATACGAAAAAGTTTACAAGTTGTAAAAATTACGATCTCCCAAGGCAGCTTTTTGCACTTTGAAGGCACTTTACTCCTTCCGCGTCCTTATCGAAGTGGAAAACAAACTTCACCCTCATTGAATCTTGTAGTTTAACTAAACTATCTCTCCTTCTTTTTAAACCTCCTCTTGGATGAATTCACGTATAGAGGTTAATCTCCTTTGTTTTGAAGCGCTGACCAATAAACAGAATTTTTATTCGTGTACTTATTTCTATTCGTGGTAATTTATATTTGATATTGTTAGCTTAATTTTGCATCATATTACCAGTCTTAAATCCCAGATTGGACCTTGATTCTAGACTAGAGACATGCTGTGGGATTTTCAAACATCTATAAAGATTGCACCAGTTAACTCTCCATTGTCTATCTTCCTCACCAATGTACCGTTGCTGTTGTTCTTATATTATGATCTATTAAATCAAAATAACCCTCAAAATTTTCACAAGTTTTACTGTTTAATTATTTATAGGTGAAAATACATAACTTTCTATTTTGGGTCATTTCATAAATTTGAACATTCATTTCAGCATCACAATTTTTTACAATAATAGACTTCGCACGATTTTCCAACAACTATACTTTCAGACATCTTGTATTACAAGTTAACTAGCGAACAAAAATTCAAAATTGGGAAGATGAACAATTTGTAAATCTGTAATGCACATTTCGTTGTTACGTATGATCTGATTCTTTGCAGCATATGAAATCTCGATGATATTTTCTTATACATTTTATCAAAGTTCATCGAGATATTCAACGTTGGGTCCAAATAAACACCAAGATATTCGTAGAGTTCAGTCGGTGAGATATCTGTTGAACCGATTTTTAAGGACAAAAATTTGTTATCAGCTTTCGAAAGACGTTTTCCAGTTCCAAAGATCCTCTCCGTCTTACCCTTCTTCAAATTTATAATTAATTTGTTTTCTTCCAACCAATATATGATTGAAGCTAATTCGGTTTGAAGGGTATTTTCGATGGTCGACAAATCTTTGTGAGAAAAATATACCGCAGTATCATCAGCGTACATTAGTATTCTGCATTTATCCAACTTGTCACAAATATCGTTGAAATGGATTAGAAACAACAGAGGTCCAAGGACTGTTCCTTGTGGACACACTGTGAACGACCAAATAAATAACTGCAAAACTACTCATATTCAACTGAGGTGATACCATAGTCACCTAATTTATTCAGAATTGCACCATGGCTTACGGTGTCGAAAACCTTGGACAGGTAGATGTACGCAACTGCCATCATTTCACCATTATCCATAGCTTTTCGTATGTTATCGACAAGATATACAGCAGCAAGTTCGGTTGATCTTTTACTTCTGAAACCGAATTGATTTTTTGAAAGTAATTTATTTTCTTCCAAATATGCAATGAGTTGATGCGCACATTTCTCGAGAATTTTTTAAATTACTGGTAGGATGATAATCGGTCTATAATTATCAACGTCGTTCACTGATCGACAGATATGTATTGAAAAGATTTTCCCAGTCTTGAATCGTGATAGTACATTTCCAGATTCTAACAATATATTTATAATATGTGCCAAAGGAGCTGCAATTATATTTGCACAATTCTTCAGTAGACATGATGGGATTCTATCAAGTCCGTCAGCCTTTCTTCGTTTCAAATCTTTAAGATGTTTCAATACCCTCACAACAGTAGCACATCGAAATTTAAAGCGACTTTTAGTTCCGAAACAGCTTGATGAAGTACGTCTCCAGACGAAGTCTTTCAATGGATATGTTTTTCCTTTCAATGTTTCGACAATACTTTGGAAGTAACTGCAAAACTTCTCTGCAATGGTAAACTTATCAGATATAATCTCATTATCAACTTTCAAGGTTCGATTGCAAGTAGTATTAGAAGGTTTTGTAGGTAATAAATCTTTTATACAATTCCAAAATCTTGTTTTGACAGTGGTTCTTCTTAGTAGAATTCAATAGGTTGTTAACAAAATTACGTTTTCTCTTTTTATTTACTCCAATTGGGAGGGTGATTACTTTTTCTACCTTTTCTCAACAGCTGGTCGCGTTGATGCATTTCGGATGTTAGCTTCTCAGTGAGCCATGAACATGGATTACCCTTTATGCGTTTCGTAGTATAAGGTGCATATATGTTACTTACTTGTAGTATCCAAAACTTCAAAATCTCCCAGGCTAAATCTGGGTTGCGAGTATCATACAGTTCATCCTAAGATGCGTTTTTAAGTTCGGAACGGATATTTTCGGGCGAATAATATTTATAGTCTCTACTAGTCATTGTTTTTGGTTGGAATTTGATGTGATTGATTTTACGTTTACAAGCAATAATATCGTGGTCGCTCAAGCTCGAAGGTATATTTTTAACAGAACAAATATTGGCAGGCCGATTAGTGAGAATGACGTCAATCAATGTTGCATTTTTTGGTGTTACTCTAGTTGCAGATTTAATGAGTTGCTTGAAACCATACCATAGTTAAGTAGTTACAGTTGAAGTTTCCAAGGATAATACATTCCTTATTCTCAGCTGCAACCGTTTTCAAATTATCTTCAATTAATTTGTTGAAGTTTTTGTGTAGATGTTTCAAACTATCAGGAGATTTGTATATCACACCGATCAAAAAGGCCGGTTTTTTTGTGAAACTTCTATCCAGATAATTTCAATACCTTTAGGTTCAATATTGGAGCGACGAGTATATTGAAATTCATTTCGTAAGTATATTGCAATTCCGCCTCCAATAGCTTTGCGTGGTTTAGTTTCTAAGTTGTACCGTAGGAATTCTTATGGGCTAACGACTAGGTTATGATAGATGCCATGTCAAAGATGAAATTTAGCAAAAGAGAAATATTATTTTTACGATAATAGATTGGTATGTTAGCTTGACAAAATATTGGCTTAGCGAAGGCATGGTATTGCAATTTTGAGCTCAATAACATGAGTAATAATGGTGTCTTCCTCAAGCAATCACGTACAAAAATTTGTCCGATCTCATCAGGCCGAGTAAACCCAATCATTTTAGAATTTACATGTCAATAGCGTCCAAATCTTTATAATAAGTACCTCCTACGTTGAAAAGGGCATTATATCTCTTTGCTTTATTATAATCAGAACCGTTGTTAACGTTACCAAAAATGTATAAAATTATATGTTTTTTTATAGTTGACTGTAGATTCTTATAGCTATACGCATTCACACTTGTTTTTTAGTGACGGGGAAAAAGCATATACATTGAGAAAATGGAATATTAACGATTGGTTAAATCTGCTGAGGTTGCAATTAAGTTTAGGGTCAAATAATTTGACAACGGCTAGAGAAAAGTGTCATCTTTTCCAGCATGATATTTAGGGCACATTTGGGACAAAAAGCGTCCTTTTTTTACAGTGATGACAACAACGCGTCTTAAAATAAATACCATTCAGGAGTCTCAACGTCGCGCGCATTTGGAAGAGAGCTGAGTTAAGAATTATAAGCTACATAGCCGTTGAAGCTTGTGATACAGGTACATTGTGGTTAGTTGTTCTGGCGTTGTAAAACAGGTTAAGCTCCTAATGTAAAAAAAAACAAACTCTGTGGCATCAATCGTTTTGTACAGCTAAACTGTGTAGGTCACTGGGTATAGTAATAAAAGTACGTACAGCCTGTATTTACTTCGACGTAACGAACTCCAAAATTCCAAATTTTTATAAATTAGTCCTGCAAAAGTTACACACAAGGGATACCAAGCCTATTAGAATTACCGATGCTAGGTACAGTCTAATACGAATCTATATAATTCGAATGTCTCTATAATTCGAACGAGTGCTCAGTCACTTTCCTTAAGAAACTCTTATAAAAAACTCTCTCAATTCAAATTTCTCTGATTCGAAAGTTTTTATAATTCGAACAGTTTTCAGTCCCTTCACAAATTCGAATGTTTTTCTAAAATCCAAAAATTGTCCTTCGAACTTCAAAATGTTGGTCTTTCAAACTTGGAAGATTAGCTACTGCATTTTTACAACGGTTGGTGTCGACCTGAGAAAAGCACTTGTGATGCAACTCGTATTGTCGAAAGAGATCGTCTGTCCAATATGAAGCAATCAAATATGTTTCTTTCTTGTGTAAACTATGAAAATAAAGATTGAATGAAACTTGAATTATGTTCTCTTGATTGTAATTCGAATTTTCACTCTCTGAAGTTGAAATTGCGAATTAAAGAGACCTTCTTTAATTCGAATCTCTCTATCATTCGAACAAAAGCTTTTCCCCGTCAGAATTTGAATTATAACTAACTATTGTGACACATTCACTTCCTACTTGAATGAGAAATGGCGAAAATATATATTTACAAGTGATTTTTTTTTTCAAAAAGAGAGCGCAAATTATATCCTTTCTAGATACAAATGAACTCATGTAATTCGAACTCCTATAATTCGAAAGCTCATTTAAATCGAATAGGTTCCCCGTCTATTAAGAAATTACTAGTAAACCCTTCTAGGAAGACTCCTTTAATTTGAACTCTCCTTATTATCATCCTCATGTTGTACTTATTAAAGGAACGGATCACAAGCCGTAGATGGCGTGCAGACAGAATACGGCAACACACAAAAAGGATATGTTGGCGTCTTAGTTGCTAAACGGCATTTTAACTATTTTTAACATAACGTTACATAACCAAACATCACAAATTTTTATTTATCAAACCTTTATTTATTCTTTGTTTTTCAGGGTATTTTCTCGAAATTACCAAATCGATTGATAGTAAAAAGTTTAGTTCCACCGGAACATGTATTATCAGCATGATAAAAGAAACTAGAAATATCCAAACATTGTTTCGTAGGATTTAAAAAGCCATGTTATTTCCTTTTAGTGAATAGGTGTATTTTTAGATTATCTAACCAACGTTTATTTATTTAATCAATATGCACTTAATCTCAATAGACCTATTTCCGTATCCGGTTCCGAAATATGAATGCAAAATACAGAATAACATGCAAATTTGAAGAATGTATCAACATAATGTTGACTTTTACACCTTTTAACTGGCAGTTTCACAAAATTGTAGTTAAGAGAGGGTATTGGTAGTGGTAGTGTGACAAAAAAGCTAAATTATTGCAGATTTTAAAAGCGTATCTTTTGGTTTACGTTAGCTAAACCTTAAACCTAGCCACGTTTTTAGAATGATGTGAGTACATTTTTATTTTACTGCTTCCTAGAACATTTGGAACTAGAATTTTATGTGCATTTTACTAACGCTCAGTGGCACTTGATATTACTCTGATAAGTTCAAAAATATATAATTAGTTGCTGGTAGCCAGTTAGCATAACTACCATGCAAATCAGCAAGTAGCCAGCTAAGCTGCAATCTTGGAAAAACATAAATGTGAATTTCATTGTGAGCTCTCCCTTCCCCTAAATAATGTTGAATATTGATTATCTTGGCTGATGCTAACAGAAGTACTTTGTAACATTGACCTTGTGGGTAAAGGGAGGGTACAATAAAGAAATTTCAACATCAAGAATAATAAAAAGGTTGGATTTTCTTATAACATTTTCATAAGTATTTTTTTCAGTAATCAAAACGGCATTTTTCAACATTTGTTGCGTGCAAAGATATTTAAAGTTGGCTGCTGTGATTATGTAACTTTTACACTTCCGCTGCCACTACTGTCTCTCTAACTGACTGTCAATAATCGTACATTTGTATCAAGCATTGTGATGATTAACCTTTAATACTTACAATTTGTAAGTAATATGACTTAATAGAGCATAGTGCTTATCATAAATCTCCATATGTAAAAAGGGAACATAAAATAATATATAACTTTTTCTTATAGAATGTCTGAATTTCAGCTGTAAACGTGCCTAATTTGTGGCAAAATCTCAGTCTCAATGTTCTTAAAAAACAGATCCTTTTGTATTTTGGTTTTCTTGCTTATATATACATATAATCTTGAAACTTAATCTTGCAGATTTCTTAAAATTGTTTAAAACAATTTCAAGAAATTGAAAATCGAAATTCTTTCATGGTGTCGATCTGTGAAGTATAAAACCAAAGTTCTTGTTTTTAACCTCAGCAAAAACAATTCGCATTGTTTCCACTGATTCAAGTTCAACATGACAAACATTTTGTAGACTAAATTTTACAGCAATTTTTTGCTACGTCAGTAACCATTTTCTGTTATATTCAGAAACAATTTTTAATTGTTTTGTGAAGTGAATCCTCTCCATAAAAATTTTTTTTTGACCGAGCAAAATTACTGGACAATTTTACTTCCCTAAAAAAATCTCTGTAAATACAAAATTTAGGAATCAGGATATCATTCTTTTTGTCAATGTTCTATATTGGAATTTTAAATATTTTTTTACCAAATACAATCTACGATAGAAGCTTATAATGCGAAACAAATGAGCAAGAACATTCCAAGGAAAGTTTATAATACATCTTGCACCACTAAGTCAACTTAGTATCCAAACTCTGAAATCACAAGTACAATTTTAGTTAGCAGCAAAACTGTGAGTCATAAATACTTCCAAAACTACTATCATTTGGAAGAAAAAAACAGGGTAATGCACCCTAAAGGTGGACTACTATTTGTCCGCAAGACTGGCTAATGTTATTTTCACAGGTATTGTTTGAAAAACAAGGTACACTCAATAACTGGAGACACAGGATAATACCAGCAACATCACTAATTTTGGTAAATATCTTAAAATTTCACGTTTGTTTAAAACAAGTCAGCCAGCCAGCTAGCTACTCATATCATCAAATTCTAAGCTAGTTAATATAATGGTACGTTTTACACCAAGAATACTTAAGAAACCATTAGAACATACTGTTATACTGTTATCCCATATTATAACCATATTATAACCATATCTGCTTCGCTACAAATTAAAAATCCTCGTTTTCATGTTATTCAGTATTTTGGTATGTGAATTCCGCTTAAACAAGAATGGATATTTGAATAAGTCTATTAATTAATGTGACCGCATTGGAGTCGTTTTCATACCAACGCTACCCTAAACAAAAAGCAAGGAAAATATTGTTACATAAATGTCATTGTGTTACTATGGAAACACGAACACATATCTATTATTAGCAAGAGATGTTTTTTATTTTACTTGCAACGAGGTCAGGTAAAAAAATCAAATTAGTACTGAAACTTCTTTTGCCAGAGTGTTATTAAGTCACCGTTAAGATATGTGATGACGAAATTTTAAATCAATGTGTGTTATTTACCTTTGCTGACTTAAATTTTAAGTAAATAACGTTTCGGCCGATTAAAAGCCAGATGGGAATGACTTAGCCTTCCCCTGTTCTAAGGTGCACATCCTGTAACTACGACGATTGTATGGCTCACGGTCATAGACATAAGTTAAATCATTGTAATTCACAAAGCTGTACATGTGGTTAGCTTGGGAAACTATTCTAGTATCAGCCTCCCAGTAATTAACTCTAGGTTTGCAATAGATACCTTAGTGACCAAATAAGCGCCCAGTTCGAATAAGTCCCTAGAGTAATGACATCTTGAAACATGCTAATTGTTGGTGACGTCAAAATGACCTTTTTCCAATTTTCGTACCCTTTGTGTGGCTGAATCTATATTATTTCGTTGCGCCAGTGCGTTAGAGAATGGCCTAGACAATTTTAAACGCTGTCTACCTTGCCTACTTGTGTTCAAAAAAGAAGAAGCGTTAGAAAAAATATTTTGTCAGATCATGAAGCCTATATGGTTGAGATAAATTAAGATAAGCTAGTTACAATTAATGTGAAAAAAAAATTATTGTTAAGTTGTAAAAGATATTAAAATATAAAAAAGTTAAAAAAATATTGTACTATTTCGTTATCAAACGCAAAAGCAGAAGCGCCTCTTCGGTCAATGTCTACCTACGAGCTTTTATAAAATACCTGATTTTAAGCGTAATTAACAGAACATAGTGTATGCTCACTTAATAGGTACTCAATACCCCAATTTTCTTGAATTATGATTCGGCTGTGGTATATCAATCCATGAGAAATTATTATTATTATTATTATTATTATTATTATTATTATTATTATTATTATTATTGTTGTTATTATTATTATTATTATTATTGTTGTTATTATTCTTATTATTATTATTATTATTATTATTATTATTATTATTATTATTATTATTATTATTATTATTATTATTATTATTATTATTATTATTATTATTATTATTATTATTATTATTATTATTATTATTATTATTATTATTATTATTATTATTATTATTATTATTATTATTATTATTATTATTATTATTATTATTATTATTATTATTATTATTATTATTATTATTATTATTATTATTATTATTATTATTATTATTATTATTATTATTATTATTATTATTATTATTATTATTATTATTATTATTATTATTATTATTATTATTATTATTATTATTATTATTATTATTATTATTATTATTATTATTATTATTATTATTATTATTATTATTATTATTATTATTATTATTATTATTATTATTATTATTATTTTTTTTTTTTTATTATTATTATTATTATTATTATTATTAGAAAAAAGAGGATGACTGCTATCAATATGCATCCTTTATTAAAGAAAGTAATTGTTTACTGTAAAATTTTGCTAGTTTAGAAAGATTAGTGATAGCCCAGACAACGTTACAATATGTTAAATAGCTGTATATAAAGGAAATTTATAAATTTTTGAGACAAATTTAAATTTACTAGTTAATTTCTCTGAATATTATTTTAATGTATGTGGAAATGTTGTTTTCTCTTGTTGGGTTTTTCAAGATAGGGTTTTGTCAACAAGAACACCTTAAAAAATTGAGAAAATTCTGTCTCTCTTTTATGGTAGTTTAACTGACACATAGAGTTTTAATTAAAGTTTTAATGAAAAATTGCCCATTTTCTGCAGAGAACTGAGTTTTGCTATTGATATGAGTGTGGAATAAGTTTGTGCCGATACACAGGCAAATTATTACCAAAGATTACGAAGTATAATGATTCCAGTATAGCGCCCTGAGGGACTCCAAGCTTGACAGTTTTGAGATCTGTCGATTTTTTACCGTAAAAAATATATTGGTATCTATCACCTAGACACTCCAAATCAAAGTAAGTTATAAAACACAATTGACGTGCGGAAAGAGCGGATGAAGATTGACAACAGCAAAGTGTCTGTCTTGAAAAATACACACAAAAAGTAAAATCGATGTTAGGTCATGGATACCAAGATTCAATTTAATTCAGTTGCTAGTCACAAATTGCCACGCTTTAAATTATACAGAAAATGATATAGAAACACATAATATACTTAATATAAATTTTGGCTACCTTGTGGTCGCTATTCCAGCAATTTTCAAAAACTGATTCATGGTTTACTAGCTAAAAATCTATTTAATTAATGTTTAGCCTTTTTTAGCGCTTTGTTTTTTTAATGTATGTTGAAAGACGTTTTTAGTTGTGATCTTCAGATGCTCTGACAAAGATCAGGGAGAAAATTTATCAAATTTAATTTGTTATTTATTGCCTTAAACCTAAGAAATATTTGCTAGATAATTTCTCTCATCCTAAATCTCCTATTTGCATCATCTAAGAAGTATCATAACAACAAAATTTTTCTTCTTTTAATCATGCATATTTTTTTATGATACCAACAACATTTCTTCGACATTTTTTTCTTATTAAAAAGTTATTTCATTAATTCTGTTTCGATAGCACAAAGACCTCATTTGAGTGCTTTTAACACAGGGCCGGCAAATACAGGGGGCCGGTTGGGCCATTGCCCTCCCACTTTTTTTATAAGAAAATTTTTTTTTGAGGTTTTAATTATTGCATTGCTTTGTTAACACTTTTCATCTGCATAAAATGTACTTTATGGTTTTAAATGGTTGCCTTTTTTTAAAAAACAGGGTACCTAAAACAGAAAATAAGTATAAGTTTTGCATGAATTAAGTTTTTTTTTGATTAGTATCCGATAAAAAATTTCGAAAATTGGGGCACATTTAAGGCTATTTCAGAGGCCTAAATTCAAACATTTTCTCGCCCTATCGGCCCCAACCAAGTTGGGGCCTCTTTAGATACTACATATATTTGTCCCTCCCTTTCAATTCCGATTCGCCGGCCCTGCAACAACCAATAAGAATGTGATGAAAAGCTCAGTTTATTCTTAAATGTTCTTTGACTATCTATGACATTTACTCTGCACCGCAAAAAATTCTGTTGTCATGACAAAGAAATTGTCATTGTGCTATTTTAAATGAGAAGAATTATTTTTCGCCTGTTATATGAATTTCCTTATAAATTTTATACTCAATAACATTTGTTTTATCCAAGTTTAAATCTGTAAATGAATTGCCTAATTCTTCAAGAGTTTTGACTCGCCAAGTTGTTTTCCACCATCCTTTGTCAGATACCTACAGAAATTAATTGAACAACAAGGATGTAAACAGAGGAGAAGGTGATAAAGCATTTTATTTTGGTTATTGAAAATAATTATATTTCCTTCCTAATAAGCAGCTTCTTACGCCCAACGAATTAAAAAAATTGGAAAATCTAATTGATAACACGGATGTAGTTGTGCACCCGCTGCTGAAAGCTACGAGTTAAAAAAACGCGAGAAATATTTAGTCCTCCATGGCTTTCACACAAAACAATTTTTCTGCTTAATTTTTTGTGCTTACTTTAAATCAGTATTCTTTGCTAATATTTTTGTCTATTGTACAACCGTTTAGTTGCAGGAGTGATTGAAGCATACCGTATAAATTTAAGGCTTTATCATTAGCATGAACAATATACCGAATTTGGTTGGGTAAGAGGAGATAGATATATGATATATTCGGAGTGCTATTTCTCATATTTAAAGCGGAACTTAGCGGCATACTTTTTGTAAACAAATCTAGTTCCAAACCCCCAGCTCTTTGTTTATGTTGTTGGTGAAAGGGCAGCTCTGAGAAATAAAACGACAGTATATCTTTTTAAAACTATAGCTATACTTTGTCAAAACACAACGCAAGGATTCGATACCCCTTCTTTTCTTAAATAGAAGACTTAATCTAAAAATCAAAAATTAAAAACACCACTAAAGCAACACAAAACTGGATGCATGTCTGCCATACTTGGGTTGCTATAAGAGGTACAGAAAGAAGCATTAAAAAACTTCCACCTTGCGAACCAGCTTTTTCTGCAGAAGTGAAAAAACAGGATAGCAGGGAATATGAACCAAGTTTGCTGGCTACACGTCAAGCGGCCATTGACCAACACTCAAAAAAGTCTGGATACCTGTATTCCATTTATGAAAGTAGATATTTTTACTTTAAAAGCAGTACTTGAGAGGAAGATAGAAACGCCATGCACTGAAAATTAGGGATATCACTTTTTTAAACAATAAAAATGGTACACAATAATTGACTTATACTGAGGCAATTACAAAAACTAGGCAAAGTGGATTGCATGAATAACACAGACTGCTTACACTGAAGATGGTTGAAACAAAAAACGCCTGTTGCCCAATTTCATCCCATTGCGTTAAAAATTACCGGTACTTTTTACTTATCTGTTATTATCAATTCCGTCTCAAATATTTGGTTCAAGACTATGCCCTAGTCAAAATAATAATAAAAAAATCGCCAATTGACAACCAAAAACAAATATCAATTCACTCTGCCCGAACCAAGGTCGGAAATCATTTAAATAACTGGTCACAAAACTGAAGCAGGATTAGATCCATCCGACAACGGAGATAAACAATAACAACGAGCTACAATTTTGCCATCGATAGCCACGTGCCACCTCAACAAAAAGAAAAAGTCTCAAATTTTTTTTATCTCAAACCTTTATTTCTTCCAATGATCCACGTCTAAAAAATTCCAACCTTCCGTTTTTTTCCAGATCGCTGTACTGCCTCAACTTTTAACTCTAAAATTGCACCGTTAAAATTTTCAACAATTTCAATAGGATGCAACAGCTAGTTTCGTCGAAGTTAGTGATCAAAAAACGAATTATTTACTCAAGTAAATCTTCTTTAGAACAGTAAGAAACATTAATTTAAAGTTACGAACGTTCTTCACGCACTCGTTGTTTCAAAGTAAGTTTGTAAAAACGGGTAAAAATAGTTTCTTTATAAAACTCGCTCAGCCATGACGAAATCGAATTTTTTTTATCTTGAATTTTCCTCCCAAATGCAGGTTAATTTAAGAAGGCAGACAGTGTTGAAAAGTAAAAAAGGCCAGGAGAAGATGAAAGTTTCGATATTTTTCATGCTAATGATACACTAGTTTTTGCATAAAACTCGCGCAATATGACGTATATTTTTCTCGTTCTTCAACGCAAAATATGTTCCGCAAAAGTTGAAGAACTCAAAAAATATGCGTCATATTCCACTCGGCATATTTCCAATTTGAAAGAAATCAAACACAACTAAAGTAATATTTGAATTAAGAAAACACAGTCCACTTTTTCAAACCACAATTTCAAGTGTGTCAATGTATTAATTTATTATAGCCACAATAAACAATATAGGGTGTGAAAATTGTGTAAGATATTTTATTAATATAATAATATAATGAAACAAAACTTTTCAGCAGAATTCAAATTGGTTTTTTCCACAATTGTAGACATTTATTTTAGGTCAAGATGGTCACGGTAAAATATTAATAGGAAACTTACAAATAATGAACTCATTTACAGAGGACACAAGTTTATAAATTGACAGTCGGGGGAAGTAATATTTTCTTACTCCAATTAAAGATTCTTGGAACAAGATGTTGAGACATTTATAAAATGTATATTTCCTCTGTGGAAAAAAATAAGCTACTTGTTCTACGTCTTCATTAAAGTGGTCAGAGCAATCAATATCAACATAATAGAATTCAATTTGAAGTCAAATCACTTTTTTCCACAATTGTAGTCTTTTATTTTAAGTCAGGGTGGTCACGTTATAATATTAATAGAAAACTTACGAAATAATAAATTGTTTTTAGAAGACACACATGTTGTGCTATCTCCCTTAGTCAATGGCATGACAACAACCATCCGATGTTATGAAGTCACGTTTTAATAATAAAGGTGAAACAACATACTTTACAGCTTTCTTCGAGACACCACACCAAACAGAAGCCAGGACAAATTTTTTTAGCTTTTAAACCTGGAACTATTTCTGATGTGCACTCTGCACTCTTTCTTAATGTACATCTAAGTCTCAGTTTTGATTTTAAACTCAGACAAACTGATGAATGTTCCCAGAGAAAAAATTATAAATAGTGAAAAATATCAATATTGTCCATCAAGTAGTTAGATACTTTAGATACTACAGTTAAGTATCTTGAGCTTTTGGTGTTCACACAATAGCCTTTTATGTTTCAAGCTATTTGCATAAATACGAAATCTTAAATGTGCTTGTTGGTGCTGATTTAAGCATGATTGCTTGGCATTGATTAATCTGTAATGTTAGCAATTAACGCTGTCTACAAGTATATGACATTAACCTTTACTCAGCCCAGTAGTTGCAAAGTTTTTCCGTGATCTAAGTAAGGCCTGAAGACTTAACTATTGACTGAATGTTTCGTCCAAGATTATACAATAAAAAATAGATCATTAAGTTTCCTTTGTACTTTGCAGAAAAAAAGTATTTTGGAAAAAAAAGGAAGTCGTTCATGCGAACTAAAATTTAAAGGGAAAAATGAAGGATAGTTGAACTTCCGTAAATAAAGATTTTCATATAAGTATATTCCAATTAATGATTTATTTTTAGTGTCAAAGGAATAAAATCATTCGAAGTCAAATTATTGTTTCATAACAATAATTAAATTCTAATTAAATGGTATGTGGCATTGGTAATTTATGACCGACAAACACTGATGCAAACATTTGCAGGATACCGATAAATACTGCAGAAAAACGACACTAACTGTAACAACAGACGCAGCAGCAAGATATAAAATCAAACAATACAATATATTTTATCCACAAGCTTTGTCATAACGTTCGTCATGTTGATTAAACTTCTCATATCTGTCGCTGTACTGGTATCTGGTGTCAGTTGTCAATTTTGTCCAATCCGATTTCCATTTTCGTATTTTGGTGGAAAGTTCTGCTGCCAGTTCAACAGAGAAAAGGCATTGTTTAGTAACAGACCCAATCCAGATAATCGATGCGATGGAAGTGCGTTAAATAGGAACAGTGAATGCTGCCTCGATAATAGCTTTACAGTGTGCCCTACTGGTGATAACTGTGCTAATAATCGAGAAAATGCAGCTAGTCGATGTCCTGAGGATTTCAAATTTCCCTACTATCATGGCTTATACTGCTGTAAGACAAATAAAGAAAAAACCCAATTTGCGATGCGACCACAAGATAGAGCATGTGATGGGGGCAATCTGAAGATTACAAGTTTATGTTGTGAAAATGATGCATTCCAAGCATGTGCAGTTCCACCATGCGGAATATTTGCTGGACAACCATAGTAAATAAAGAAATTCATTTTCATATGAAACCATTTTTTAGGGTATTGTGCGTTACTATTTTTCTCGTTAGTTATATGTCTAATTCTCTTGGATTTTCGTTTTGATTTTTCTTTCAATTCTTGCCACCTCTTTGAGGAAAAGTATTTGATATCCAAATCCTTTTCCGCGGCAAGTTTTCGAAAGCTCGATAAAACCTATCTTCTTACTCCTCCAATTTTTATTCTTCGTGATTTTTTTTTATTTTTGAACTGGATTTTTATTTCCTTAATATTTGAAATTGTTTAATGATGTTCCAAGAAAAATCTCTTGTTCTTTATGCTAAGCCCTTCATTTATTGTCAGATTTCCTCTCTTTAACCTCGTTAAATCTTAAAATCAAATTTAGTTACGTATTGATAATGATTTCATCGATATATACCTATGTTGTTTATTTATAAAAACCTTAAAAAAGTGTCTTTAAACCATTAGCCCTAAAAATTTCATTAATCATTTAAACCCTCAAAAGCGAGCGTGCATTCTGTCTCTATTTTCTATCAAAAAGAAATACTAGTTCTTAAGTGCACCGCCTACACCGAAAAGATTTCCCTGAATACAACATATGTAGATGCAAGAAAGAGTTAGAAAGAGTCTATAATATCTTTCCGTCAGTTAAAAGGTTGCAATGAATTTCCAGCATAATAATTTGCGCTAGGAAAAAAACAAATATTCCATATCAATATGTCTAGACAACACTTTGTTTCACTAATGAATAATAGAAGTTCAGTAGTTTAGTAGACTACTGACTGGAGATTGGAGTTAAGAAATGCAAAAGAGCTTAGGTAATGAACTATTTGCCGTGAAAAACTTGAAAGGAAAATGGCGAATAATTGTTTTCTGCATAATGTTTATTTACACAACAATCAAATAATAACTAAAGCATGTAGAAGACATATTTTGTCTTATTAGCAAGCATCATATAGTTGAGGTGGATTAAAGAGAGCAGGTTACAATTAAATATTACCTATCTAAATTATTAAATAACAAGAAATGTTTTGTGGTTTTCTTAAATTGCGTCAACAAGCAATTTTAATCTAAGATTGCGTTACATAATAATGGCCCATGATGAGATAGCGAGTGTCTATTGGTAACTTGTAAGTTTTTTGGAATGTTGAGATTGTTTGTTAAATATCTTGTATGATACTTGTGTTTCATTTCTATAATATGATTTTTGAAAAACTTATGCCTTATGATATAAGTGTATTTATACTTTGCATTAAATTTTGTTTTTGTTCGTTTGGCTTTACGCGCTTTTTCTTGATTTTTTTTTTGGTAAAGATTCAGGGGCTATTGAATCATATGCTGGACTTTCCACGCCTGTTTTGATTTGGGCAAACATCATATCTAACATATCGTCTACGTCGCTACCCTGGAATACCGAGGCCATTTTACTGTGGAAGACCTTCTCCACCTCAATATACTCCCCGTCACTGGCCTGCTCCGGGTTCGTCTTCTTCTTCTTCCAAATGATCCACAAGGATAACAGTATCTTTGGCGACCCCATATCTTCCACCTGGTCCTCAACCAAGGTTTTCACGTTTGTTCGCACAATCCCTATATACCCGTCGACGTCGGCTCCTCCTATAACGGGAATGCGTGAACTTTGGAACCTCCTATTCTGCATATTTTGATGTCGTTACTACATTGTACTGATTATTAGGGATATGTGCCATTGAATTCTAAGGCTCAATATGGTATGGTACCACAGGGTGCTGGATTTGTTGTGGCTGACCGTGGGTGTGCGCGTATGCGTTTTAGGGGCTGTGCTAGAACATACATTTCCTTTTCTGGAATAACACAAATTCTTGCATTATTTCAAAAATAAAAAGTCTGTTATAATAATAAGTTTATAATAATGGGCTTAGATTACCAGATTTTATTAAGGTAAAATGATATGAAAAAGTCTATAAATTACTTGTTCTGCAACAAGTCGTGCTATAATGTTCGCTTCTGTGCCTTAAAATGTTTGTATGATGGGATACAATTTGCCTGTCCTATGCCTGTTGACTGTGTGTCAATTTTGAAAAATTACTAATGAATGAGTACACATTTTGTTGTATAAAAAGTTGTATAAAAAATGTAAGCTCACGTTATCTTACAAAGTTATTTAATTCCCCACCATTTGCTCCAACTTTCTTTTCGATTTGAATATCACCTCCAATGTTATTGTAAAACTCGATTGCATTTTTGTTGTCATCCAAGACACACCAATGAATCAGTTTACATTCTTTTTTCAAAGCTTTGATGCTAACTTCTTGCATCAGGCGTTTGCCTACACCAAGTTTTCTATAACCAGCTCTCACATACAAATCCTCTATCTTTATCGCTCGACCATATCGTATAAAGTATGTTCGAAAGAATAAAGTGTATCCAATTATTTCATCGCCTCGAGTAGCAACTAAGCAACTAAACCAACTGTCGTTTTGGAACCCGTCCCTCTTTAAAGCGTCTGCTGTTATTTTGATGTCATTTAAACGTTTTTTTTTTATACAGGGTAATTTCTCCTATCATATTAAAAAGAGTTTCACAGTCGTCTGGCGTGCCTTCACGAACTACAATGTTATCCATGATTTCTAATCTAATAAACAATTTCGTACGGAACAGTGTATCCTCAGTAACAAAAAACCCAGCTCCGTTTTAACATTGGTTCCACAGCTTCACAGCTGACGGAGGAAGGGCTTGTTCAAGAAAACAAAGAAAGGGTATGTTTTGCTCGCTAGTATATCACTATTCTTCACATGTAATGAACCCATTCTTATTCTCACTCACACCTAAAGCTAGCTAGCTTAAAATTGCAGATTTAGATAGAATAATAATAAAACTTAGATAAACATTTAGCTAGCTAGCATAAAAAAGAACAAACATGTTTTTTGGGGTAAAACTACCAATGAATCTAGCATAAAATTAGCTATTTTACCTGGCATAAAATCAGCAAAATAGCTTGATTATAGAAGTATTCTAGCTAGCTATATAGCTAGATGTATAGGTAGCTTTACATATACTACACATTGAGTGATATAATTCTACACTGTAGGAATGCCCCATCACATAGCTGGTTCTAGCTAAAATTGTCCGTACAATTCGTTGTCACATGTAATTGTTTATGTTGCTTAGCCATTAAATGGTAGTTTTTAACATCGAGGGGAAATGAAGAGCCATATTTTTGCGGACAATATTGTAGCTAGCCATATAATTGTGTGAGCATCTGGAAATCAACAATTTTAACCCAGTGTTAACAATAGCCTGTTTTTCGGAAAAGGCTGTTACGCCCATGCGGGTCAGCCTACTGTGACAATTAATTTTTAAACTTTCTTGGGAATCACACCTGTACGAATGTCCAACAATGTTTACCTGGACTAACCGCTTAGCCCTGTGCAAGAAGCGAAGGACTGTTTCTTGTGTTTTCATTTAAATAGAGTCTGCAAGAATGTTTTTCTTCAAAAGGGTATTATCCCTATACACCTGTGTATCACCGTTTAACTGTACTAAGCTGTCAGTTCGGTGTCACGAATAATTTTTTAACTTTCACAAAAACGTTTTCTGCAAAAAAAAATAATATTGACCGATTGTTTTTGCTATGACAGAGTCACAATGATTGTAAACTGTGTTTTTATTTCAGCCTTTGTTGCGGGAAAGTTTTTTTTTTGAAAAATATGTTACAGTCGCAACACTATAATGGTATGTGCGCTTCACTTGATTTACGACATACTGCATACCTGTACTAAAGCGCTCCACCTGACTGTGTCGCACAGTTTGCAGTTCTTTTTAAGCGCTCCTTAAGGCGTTCAACAACAGTTACTTGTGGCTCATCCCGGCGATTCGACGCCAGGTTTCACGGCTATCTATATTATAATACCTGTATACGACTCGGTATAAAAAGGACGGGCGAACCCGTGGATTTTCCATGGGCTAACGACTAGTCTATATTATAATGCCCGTATACGTAGGCTTGTCTGTCACGCAAAATGGTGGCTTAGCTGCGCAATAGCGAGAAGCACGCAATGCGGTATAAAAAGGACGGGCGAACCCGTGGATTTTCCACGGGCTAACGACTAGTATACAAATAATGTCCTAATAATTTCTATTTCTGTAACTTGATCTGAACTTTACACCAACCCAGGATATCACGCTTAAGTCCAGCTTTAGCTAGGTACCAAAGGTAACCTAATTAATTGCTATTCTTTTAAAGTTAATGTTCAGTTTCGAATAAGAGTTTTTTATCCTACTGTCATAAAAACTTGTTCTACAAACTAAAACTGCTGTGTGATTTTTAGCTGGACCTGGTAACAACAGGCTGTTTCCGTTGTTTTTATTTAAAACGAAGTTGCAACAATTTTTTTTGGGAAATGTGTTATGCCTATCTGATGCCACGATTAATTTTTGATCTTTCACGGGAACTTTTCACGTAAAATAAAGCAATGTTACAGGAGTCTTTTTGCTTTAATAGGGTAAAAACAGTTATAAACTGTTTTTTTTTAAATGTTACAATCCACAAAATAAAATTACCGAGTGATTGTTTTAGTTGTGTAGGGTAACAACAGGCTGTTTACTCTCTGTTTATTTGAGTCAAAGTTAGGATAGTTTTTTTGAAAATGGGTATTATGCTTATGTGGATGTGCTACATGGTATCCTCGTACTAAGCGCTTAGCCTAGTGTTAGCGCAAAGCTGTTATCTGTGTTTCAACATAACCAAAGTTTTTTTAATAAGAATAATAAACTTATGTGGATGTACGACATTGTTTGCATGTACTAAAGCGCTCCTCACCGGATAACATAGTCACTCGTAACTTAACCAAACATTTCTTAAAAAAAGTTTATTAACTAGTCCATTTTGTTCTGTAATATCATAGGTGTATATAATATTCACCTGTAAAGTTTTGTGCATTTATTCAAGCCCTGTTGGTCTAATGGTTATGACACTCGTACAAATGAGAGATCCGGGTTCAAATTTAATTTTTAAACTTTCTTGGGAATCACGCCTGTACGAATGTCCAACAATGTTTACCTGGACTAACCGCTTAGCCCTGTGCAAGAAGCGAAGGACTGTTTTTTGTGTTTTCATTTAAATAGAGTCTGCAAGAAAGTTTTTTTCAAAAGGATATTATCCCTATACACCTGTGTAACACCGTTTAACTGTACTAAGCGCTCAGTCCGGTGTCACGATTAATGTTTTAACTTTTACAAAAACCTATTCCGCAAAATAAAATAATATTAACACATTGTTTTTGCTATGACGGAGTCACAACGGTTGTAAAATGTGTTTTTATTTTAGCCTTTGTTGCGGGAAAGTTATTTTTGAAAATATGTTACAGTTGCAACACTATAATGGTGTGTGCGCTTCACTTGATTTACGACATACTGCATACCTGTACTAAAGCGCTCCACCTGACTGTGTCGCACAGTTTTCAGTTCTTTTTAAGCGCTCCTTAGGGCGTTCAACAACAGTTACTTGTGGCTCATCCCGGCGATTCGACGCCGGGTTTCCCGGCTAGTCTATATTATAATACCCGTATACGTCTGTCTGTCTGTCTGTCTGTCTGTCTGTCTGTCTGTCTGTCTGTCTGTCTGTCTGTCTGTCTGTCTGTCTGTCTGTCTGTCTGTCTGTCTGTCTGTCTGTCTGTCTGTCTGTCACGCAAAATGGTAGCTTAGCTGCGCAATAGCAAGAAGAACGCAATGCGGTATAAAAAGGACGGGCTAACCCGTGGATTTTCCACGGGCTAATTTGAAATTGAAGATGTTTACAGACCCGATTAAGGTATAAATAAAGATTTTTAACGATTGTAAAAGGTTTATTTTGACATATTTATGTGTTGTCTTATCAGAATGACATTTTTTTCAAATATTTTTTTTTTCACTGGAATAGCGACTTAAAGTACTAGCATGAAAGCATGCGTGACAGTTGTATGTGGCTAGCTAGCAAAATTTCAGGGGACAGGGGACTAGCTAGCTTATCTATATTGACCTTTGAGTATTGCAATCTTTGCGTAACAGTGAACAGTCAAAATTTGACTAAATAAGTACAATCTTCGCCAAAAAGTGTTGAGAGACTTTTCAAAATTCCAATTATTCTCACACCTTTACCCCCACACCATCCCTTAGGCAATGTTGCACTCAAGTTTTTTAAAGACAGAAGTTTGCTGCTCTCCAACATTGTGTAAAGGGGGGAGGTGATAAAAAAAATCGTAGTTCGGAGCCTTTTCTGCCACTAATGGTCAGTTTTTGTTTTTGTCTCAACTACTTTTAGCAACGATGTCTTTAAATAGAGTTTACAGCCAATCTAGCCTGCTATTGCCTAAATGTAGGGCACACAGTGCTGCAGGAAAGGGCTTTGTGCGCAATTTGCTTGATCAAAAAAATCCGTAACGGCAACTTAGCTGGTTGAAAGTAGCCGTTTCTGGTGGAAATTGGCAAAGTGTGAATGGAAACCATTCTTTTTTAAAATTGTGTAATTAAAAATGCTCCTTTATCTTTTATTTCTGCATGTTACCAACCTGTCAGATCTTTGTTAATATGTTAATCTTAGGTACGGAATTTTTATTGAGACAAACCAGCAAACAAACCTTATAAGAGCAGACTGTGATGGTAAAGTGCTATGAAATTTGATACAGTTTACCGCACAGTGTATTGTACAAATTAACTGGTGTACAGCCTACGATGCAGAATAGAAAATGAAAAAAGGTGCTTTAACATGCTTTTAATCCAGGGATTGAGACCAACACTAAATAACACTTCTTAAACTGCCCTGTATGGTAAAATGTGAACAGTTTATCATTTCAACTGCTTATAAGAAGTAATAGCTTTATTATTTATCATTAATAGTGTTTTATAGTAATTATTACCAGTAAATTAGTTTATACATATATATGGATATGTAGCGGTAAACTGTACGGTTTTTCAGAACGAGTTATTGATAATGACAATAGCCATTCATCAAAAGAAGGTGAAGTTCTAACCCACTTCTAGTTCAAATTCAATGTAGCAGACGCCTTTGGCGCATTACCTTGTGCGAAGGTTTTATCGACTGGGGTGTGTTTATTAAATGTACCAATGGAGTTTAAAGTCTGATCGACTCTACATTTCTATGTTGATTGGTACTAAATATTATAAAGCTGTTTAATGTTTTGTAAAAAGTTGACTTGAGCCTTTGGAATGGTGTAAACAGTGTCAAAAAAAGTTTGTAGGTAAGCTTGTAGGTATGCAGGGTTATTGTATGTTAGACAAATATGCTGTCACTGCTATCTATCCATCAAAAAGAAGCCTGTTTTGCACAAGCAACAAAAGTAGCGAGTTTGTATCCTGCCGGTAGCAGAGCATTTACGGTTTTACAATGTTGTCCATATTTAAAGAGTGAGAGAAAAATGCTTTCGTCTCAATACTTTTGTCCAAGGTTGTAGCTACATAACTGTCATAGTTACACATCAGGGAGAGCACCTAGTACGAGCGTATAAAGTTAGTAATCCAGGAAAGCGCTTATATATCGCTAGAAGGATAGTATATAGGGATACATTATTTAGGGTATAAGATCTTTTTACAATACCGAGACTTGCGTTGAAAAATATTTTTACTCTGGCAAAGCAAAAACTTTTGTTCATCATTGTTTATTTTGCAGCATAAGTTCAAGTGTATGTTAGTGAATTGTTAATTATGCGTGGCGGTAGGTTATCAGTTAGTACATATAAACTGTATCGCATATGTGAGTGGAACTCAAAAATATCGTTCTCGTATAAATTTGGTTTAACACTTTTCATACGGCACAAGATTTAGGTCGAATTAGCGAATTCCTAATTCTTTCAACTGAATAAAGCATCTAATACTGAACATAAAACATTTTTATCTATCTGACTCATTTCAATTATGAGAATTGTTTTTAATGTTTTCTGCACGCGTATATTTGTCAAAATTGATGTGCTGTCAAAAACAGTTTATCGGCGTCTCAAAATTTGGCTAATTTCAGAAACTTAGGAAGTATGATAATAGTGAAACGTCATTTTTAGCATTATTTCATCAATTGTCTAAAAACATACCATACTAAGTTTCAAGTCATTATTTTAATTTTTTACTGTAGTTTTAGAACTTTTAACTTGAAAGAAAAGCATGGTTTGTGCTTTTTTGAAGATATGCTACAACGGTAGGCATTAAATGTTCTCACTACTGATTGAATTAACCAGTGAGCTTTTTACCTTGAGAATAGTATAAACTATATGCTTTGTCTTGATTTGCGAAAGCATAATCGTCGATTTGCAAACGTTCATTCATTAATTTTTTTAAATCGTTAAGAGTATTAGGTCGCTTTATCTACATCTAACAAGCGAACTTGTAGCATAGCTTCTTTATAAACACACAAAATCTCCATCATCTCAATGAAAAAAATTTAAAACTTAATTTGTTTTGATTTCAAATATTGTGAAAGTTTTCCATGTGAAAAATTTTCAATTTATCAATCAACAAAGTGGACTGGTGAAAGTCTTATAGAGTCCTTATAAAGAACTACTCTATATTTATAGCCTTATTTAACAAAAGGCTGTGTTCAACCATTTCGCAAATACCAATAAAATACGGCCATATGGGGTAACATCGTGAGCAGTACAATTTCCGGCAGTTGTCTTTATATACAATCTGATTATGTAGGCTAAAGGGACAGATGCGGCAACTTTTAAAGCTCATCATAAAGAACATCAGCTGCATGTTGGTATAGTGTAATCTCGCATAATGTTCCTATTTAGTTAGTTATTCCCTCTTTTATTTGTACTTTATTGGTACGTTGTGGACACCTATTGCCCCGTCCCATTTCTCCAGTAGACTGCGCTTGTACATGGTGAATGAACGTTACAGTATTTATTCCCAGTTATTTTTAAAGGTGTATTTTTGTAATTGAAATGCGCTTTAGGGATAGAATTTTTGTATAAATTAAGTGACTCCTTCATTCTGTTTTATGCTTCTTCATAAAGTCTTGCTGCTGACTAAATCACGCATGACGAATTTTGAGTATATTAAATCGTGTATTTGTGGTACCATTAGTTTTCGTTTTTCTTCAAAGTTGATGTCATCACATCATGCATCTTTCTAAAAAGTATCACTTATTTTTGGACCACATTTAAGCCGAGTTAATTAAGTAAAGAACCATTAGATAACTTATGAGATTGTAAAGCTAGTTCTCCTGTTCACACAATTATCTTTCTATGCTACCTTTATCAAGAAATTAATGATTTCAATCCCGATTAAGGAACTGAATGATCAGTTTTATTGACATTCTCACCAGAACTAAGAAACTTCCCTGTTTATTAAATAATTGTGTGCAGTTGAAAACAATACATCTGTTCTGGCTGCTTTCTTAATTAATATCAATTACAGTGGCTTTGCCTGTGATATAGAAAACTCGTTTTACTAACGGGACAGACAAATTTACACAATAGCGTATACCAAATGTGTCACGCTGACTGACATATTATTTATATATTATTTACTTCTTATGAAACTGTTTTACGTAACACAATACCTTAGTGAAACATACAAAGCTCTAAGGGTACTCTCTGTTGGCCACTGCGTAAAATTAGGAACCATAAGCGGGAAGTAAATAAAAGCGGAATTAAAGACAAAAAAGTTATATCTATCATCCACCCGTAAGCAAATTGTTCTGTTAAATATTTTAGATATTCGATATTTGACACTCTTTTATCTTTTTATTGGCTTTGAGAAAAAACAACTTATATATCCTAAGCCGGATCGATGGAAAGGAGTGGCTGTAAAACATATATCTGTTGTTATATTAAAGTCATTCAATTCCGATATATATATCACACATAGATCTCGGAAGATCATACGGAAAATAGTAAAACACGGTTTCTTTATTCGTTGGTGTCATTTATGAACAGGTTACTTTGATTGCATTCACATGCACTGTAAATACTGTACATTTAGTATTAAATTATGTTTTTTATTTATTAGTAACGTGTTACTAAATAACGTTAGGGTCAAGCAAAAACATTGTGCACTTGTGTATATAGTGTATATATATAACATTCTTAACGATTTAAAAGTCACTGATTATGCAAGGTTATGATGTCCTGAACTAGCTCTAAAACATGTAGTTGCTGATATTGAGCATACTTATTTAACTATTTAGTTATAATAAGAAACACATCTGAAGAAGTGCATACCTTATTTGATCAGGAAAAGCATGGCTGATAATTTAAATTATGAAATAATAGCAATGCATTAATAATTTGAAACATATTAAGCATCGCTTGTTCTGTTGTTTGATGTTTAATTTGGATTTTAAAAAATCACAAGAAAAGATAGCTAAAGTTTTTGGCAAAGAAACAAAACATGTTGTCCAGTTATTGATTATAATACTTTTATTCCGTTATATAATAACCGGTAAATGTTATCCGAAAGTGTCTGCAAGTACTTTCACTTGTAACTATGTATTTACACCTATTATTGCATATTGTAACTTTTTTATTTATGAAGTAAATTTGTACATCTAAATGGTTTGCAACACTTCTAAAGTTTATTTTAGCCTTTCTTCCTTTTCAGAAATGAATAATAGTTCTTCATAAATTTTACGTCCTCGTGTTTTAATCTTCAATTGTTCGAATAGCTGCCATTGGATGTAGTACAATTTGTATTATGTAGATTTTTCTTTATGTTCCCATATACTTCTCTTTAATAATATCTGCAGTCTGTGTGTTTGTCTGTCTGTTACGAAAACTCGAAATGCGATTTAAAAAGGATAGGTAATCCCGTGGATTTTTCCATGGGTTGACGACTATATTTTTTATATAGTTATATTTTATCATAGATGAAGTTGATGTACGCCAAATATTGCAGCTATAAAGAGAGAACGACGTCCAGAAAGTGCTGGACGAAATTGATTCCTACATAGCGCCTAAAGTTACGTTTTCCGCTGAGATACTCGATCATGCTGAAGCGTTTTAATTGCCACAAGCGCAGGAAAAAAGCATAGAGCAGTTATCATCATGTACTTCAGCATTTAAATGTAGCGACAGCAACTAGAACAAAGCCAGTATTGAAACAAAGGCTAAATTACTTTGCAGAATACTGGATAGAAGGATACCTGAATACTTTTGGTTATTAACAACGTGAAAACTGAATTAATAAACTAACCTATCTTACAGAGCCTTTCAGATCCTTTGCTTCATTTTAATGAAATATGGAAAATATAAACATATACTCTAAAGTGACGACATTTTCTCTAGGTGGTAAATAATTTGGATAACTGTGTACCACAGTAAAATTGATCCAATCTTTTGTCCGATATAGTGGAGAATACGTAGCTAGTTCAATTTTTGTGAAAAATTGCTGTCATGACGATATACAACATATATAAACAAATGTATAAATCAGGAGCTTCTTTAATTAACAATTAAAGAAAGGTTGATGCATAAGAAAGTTATTCTAAATCAGGCGCAGGAAGGATTTGTTGAAACAGTTAGCAATGTACCTGAAAAGAAACTTAAACATGTTGTAGCAATATCAACGTCTGTTGTTAAAAGAAGAAAGCTTAATCCCACATCTACGAGTTTCAAAAGTGTCAAGCATAAATAAAAATTTTAATCGTGTATCGCAATGCATAATTGAACAGAAAGGAATTATTAAAGAAATGCTAAGACGTATTAGCACGTCAATTGCTAATGAATCTTAGCATTCTAAGATTCCTAATTTTTTTACTATAGTTATAGTGTATGAAGGAAAATTAAATATATGAGTATCAGACAGGCAAGCGGTACTTTCAAAGGTTATCCGGCACCGATACGTGCTATGTTCATGTTACTGTCACTTTTTTATATTGTGAACCAAATAATAGACAGTACACAGCCAGATCAACTATTTGGTTAGATGTTGATGATTTGTTAAGCACCTTGAAAGTGTCAGACCGTCGTAATACAATGAAGAAATGTAGGGGGCAAGGCAAAATTCAAGTTGTGTAAACTTCGAAGTGAAACGAAGATGGTTTATTTCCCAGCTGGATAGTTGTCAATCTCAATCCATTATTTCTCCAAATATGCAAATGTTCCTTAAATTCATTGAATGAATCATCACAAGACATATGACAGAGATCCTTCTAATGAGTGGAATCCATTTAAAATTTAAATTTAAAATTAAAACAGAAAGTTTTCTGATGTTCTCCAATAGTCCTTACACATTTCCTAATTTCTCCTTGGAATTGCACAAATTCTTGCATGCATTTTACAAGTAAAAAAGTCTGTTATTATAACAAGTTTTAATTGTGTGCTGAGATTTGTCTTTTTTAAGTAAAATGATATAAAATATATATTTTTTAAGGATAAGGCTGTGACAGTCTATAATATTATTTTGTTCTGCAACAAGCAGTGGTATTATGTTTTGCAAATGCAATTTGCCTTTCCTGCGGCTGTTGGTTGTGTCAATTTTGAAAAATTGCTAATGAATCACTACACGTTTTGTCATATATAAAGTTTCCTTTCTTATCATAATCTTTACTCTAACGTTTAGTACAGGCTTATGGTCCGTCGCGAACCTAGTTAAAGCAAAAATAGTGCTGTAGCGTTTCGAGTGAAATGTTTTTCAAAATATCGAAGTCCTCCGAAATTTTTTTTTATTCCGTTAAGCAATTTCCCGTGGAAACTAAAGAATTAAACTAATTTTGTATTTAAAAAACAGTAGCCGCAACAACAAAAAAATGAAATACCTATTTCTTTTCATATAAAAGATTCACCAACTTAGTAAAAAGTTGTGTTTACTACGCGTGAAATCGCTTTGTTGTTGTTGTTCCTTTGTTATTTTAAAAGGATTGGGTCAAGTTGAAATTATGACGTTTTTTAGTTTGGAAAGTGTAGAGTGCTGGGGTGGTAGTAGTATTAGTTATTAATTTTACTTAAAATATCGCGTTAAACTGGTTGAAAACATGCCAATTTGCGCCACCATCAACTGCACTAACAGAACTGGTAATAATAAATCAAAAGAAAATTTTGACGATGTTGTATTTTTTTTCCAAATTCCTAGCGCAGAGAAAGAAAACGAGCTTCGAAAAAGATGGTTACTTAACATTAGAAGAACTGGTCCCTTGCCTAAGGATTCAGGATTATATATATGTTCCGCGCACTTTGAGCCCGACTGCTTTAAAAAAGTTCCTTCAGGCTGATTTACGTAAATCATTTTTTGTATGTATCAACCAAACACATGCTTTTTTCGTATTTGTTTATCAAAATAAAAAGATACAAGCTCGGTATAAACTTCGTGTTGGTAACCAACAATTGCTTACCAAGCCAACAAAAATTATATTTTACACAATGATAATTTGCATGCATGTCTTGACAGACGGGGGTAATGACAACAATTCGGAAATATCTATCGGCTTTAGAGTATTTATTGCGGATTGCCCATGAAGCACACGATGGTATGACTTTCTCTTCTAATTAATTTCTTCTAATTGAGTATGTACCCATCAAATTTGTAATACATGTTTTTCCTAAAATAGGAAATTTAAAATTAACCCCCTGTTGACAAACACTCATTGAGAGCACATCTTACTATTGTATTTCTTCATTAGAACGCATCTTCGGTGTTCTATTTTTTAATCCCTTCATCATTGTTGCTTTCCGGGCCTTCTTCAGTGAATATCAAAGATGCAGTTGCATAGAATATTTCGGATATATTTTGTATAATTTCGTCTTCATGGTTTGAACTTAAGTAAATGTCTGGAATTGTGTTTTTTTTGTCACCGGTCAAGGAACTATAATGCATTTTTGTTTCTTATTCGAAGGTCTATTGAATTATAAGCACCAACATAGGGCCTTGTCTAGCTAGCGCAATAGTTTGAACTATATAACGTCATATTCAAATTAGAACCCAGCCTTTTTTAATTTTAACGCGCTTTTTTCAATAACGAAGTTTTTACGAAGATATGAACAGGGAATATAGGTATTAAGAAATAAATTCTTGTGTTTATGTATTATTCTTCTGATTTTATAAGTTTAAATACAAATACGTAGTCAAAAATAAAATTCACATTTTTGAGGATACTTTCCCTTTAACGTAAAACTCATTGTGGTAAGATCAAAGAATCCATTAATTCTCCAGTACTATTTTAATCTGTGAACAGACAGACAACGGCTACTATTATAAAGACTAGTCGGAAGACGGGCTAAGCCACAAGTAGCTGTGAGAACCAGCTTTGAACGTCCAGTTAAACGCCAAATAAAACACGTGAACTGTGCCACGCATCCAGGTGGAGTACTTTAGTACATGTATGCAGTATGTCGGTGTTTTAGGTGTAAAATATTTGTACAAAAATAACTTTACAGCAAATTTAGCGGAAACACAGTTTATAACCCATTGTTACCCCATCATAGCGAAAACAGTCAGTAAATATTATTTTATTTTGTAGAATAATTTTGAGCAAAAGTTTAATAAATAATTGTGAAACCCGGCTGAGCACTGAGTACACAAGTATATACACCATGCTGCACATTTGTATAAGACTAATAAGAAAATCACTTTGTAGTTTTATTTTGTAGAATAAGTTTTCATGGCAGTAATATAAGATACCTGACTGCACTTAGAATAAAGGACTATTGATTTAGAACTTTGTTGTAGTCAAACAGCATTTTACTACTTTCACTTTATTGCCAGAGGTAGTTAAAGAGGAAGTTAGATTGCTACAACTCTAAAATGAAAATAAATAACATCATACCAAACTGAATAAGAACGTTAAAAGGATAGAAATAAGTATGGATAGCTACAGCTAGTTAAAGCAGGATGCTGCCTTGAAATCTCTCTGCATAGCTTTAATCCTAAAATTGGTTTAAGATTTAAAGGTAATAATATATTTATCTAAGCATGTGACATATACAAAAAATAAATATTCCTTTAGTTACAAAGTAGATAGAAGAAAAAAAGGTCAAAGGGAGACCTATGAAGCCAGCAAAATCACTTTTAAACCAAAATGGTTATCGTAACATGAGCATTGGCGGAAAAAGCAAGTCAGTAAAACTATTATTATTATTATTATTATTATTATTAACATTTATTTGGGTTCAATTTTGTACAAAATTGTTCTTCTCCCTAAAATGAAATATAAAAATGAAAAAAATTATAGATTAAGAATAAATAAGTGTTCAAAAAATAAATTTTTTTATATACATTAAATAAAAAAGAAAACCGCGATGAGAAAAACTGAAAAGGCTTGAAAGAAATTGAAACGCTCGAATCGACGAGAAATTAAGAAACGATATATGGAATCAACCTAAATTGTAACTAGACAAAAAGCAGAGAAAACGATAAATGGCCTTGAAAGTAAGGATAATATAAATAAACTATAAATAAAGAATAAATAATTGTTCAAAAAAAATATTATCATATATATACTTGGCTAGTCGCAAAAGGAGAAAAGGCAAAAGTAAACACAAGCTGAAAATGAGTAAGGGTAGATTGTGAACAGGTCGATTGAAATGTTGCACTTGTGTTTTATGAGCGGACTTGACGATTGGGATCACAGGAGTTTATTTTAATCACTTGATTCATTCATTTTGGCTCAGTTTTTTATATTAAAATGAATTAATTAGGGAAATGTACTAATTTATTAAATTTGTTTTAATCAATAGTGAGGTTTCTATGAAACGCGGAAAGATCAAGAAATATCAACAACGCGTTTGAATGCACAGACAGACGACGGCCATTATTATGAAGACAAAAATTATAAATTTTATTTAGTATACAAAAGGTATAAAACTAAACTGTTAAAAAAGTTTACAAATTATACCACAAATATCAAGCAACATGCTAGCCAAGAATGAAAGAGTGAGATGGCAATATTTGAAAGTGTGTCTACGCATGTATCAATCATTCAGCTATATTGGTTTAGCTAATTTTTTGGAATATATTTTGTGACATGTATGTAGTGATCTTTGATGGCGTAGCATGATATAGTCTTCAGGTCTGCAATATTCTCACACATTTGTTTATATTTTTGCACATTTTCCATTAACTAAATCCTTGGGTGGGCGTCGTCATGTATATGCAAAAATCTTATCTTTTATCTACCTTGTTACCGTTCATTCCATGCGACGTGTTAAATTTAGTGTTGTAATACTAGCTTTGCTATTTGTTCCTTGTCGTTAATATTAATTTCAGCATAGGCACTTTCTAAATACAAAAACAGAGGAGGTTAAAAGTTGTTTAATACTTTGTCGTTTTACTTTGTCTTAATGATTTTCTGTTTATACTTGTAGTAGATATCGCATAGTGCGGAGAAAAATATCGAATTTTCTATGTTCTCGTTTACATATTTCATGAGCCTTTCAGCAAGTGAAATATCCAAGAATTAGAAAAAAAAGTGACAATAATGTAACACTGTTACAAAAAACTTGTGCATTTTAAATGTTTAGAAAAAGTGTTTTTTTTAAAAAAAATACATATGATTTTTAGGTTGTTTTATAAAAATTATTTTTATTTTTTATGAGGAGAAAATTATGGAACAAATTTACCAACAATTCTTTTTTTTAACTTTGCTCAGCGAGTTTTTAACTAATCAGGAAAAAATATCACCCTTTTGCACTGTGGAATCGAAATATTGCACTTGCTTTTCGGTAGAAAACAAAAAATATATTTGGTGTAGATCAGCCAATCAGTGCTAAAAAAAACTCTAACCGTATGATAAATGTACATATAGTTTGTAGTTTCTCTTTGCGTGACATAAAGAACCACAAGTATTGAAACATACAAAATAAAGATTAATGAAGCGGCAAGATCTTTTATTCTCACATATTTATATTTTATGCCAAAAAGTGTTAATTATCGATTCGTTGAAATTATGCAGGTAACACGTGTTTAAAGCACACCTTAACAAGGTTCTATTGCCGCCCTTATAAGCTGACAAAATTTAACTTGCGAATTAAGCCAAGGTTTATTAATGCACTAATCAATATTGGCTTTATTTACCCTTTCAAGGTAAAATTATAAAGTTTCTAAAGCAATGCTTCTTTACCAACTCTATACACCCGTAAGGCCAAGTGTCTTAAGCAAATGAAATTATTGCCGTAATAATTATCAGCAAATAGAATTCGGTGATGATGTTTTTTCTCTTTGTTTGTTAATGACTTACCATGGCTCTTTTGACGAACTTTCCTGCTTTTCCTTACAAAATAAGTCACCGGTAACGCCACTATGAATAATCCAGTTGGTATAAGGATTTTCCAAATATTCCTTGTCATCAAGTCTACAAGAAGTTATTTACCATAATCTGAACAAATTGTCTTATGTATTAAATGCGTAGCTACTTATTGTGCGTAGCCTATGTAATTGAATGTATACTGAAGACTTTTAAAACTTACGATGACGTCAAATAAATTTTCAGAAAAGAAAAATGAAGTTAGAATACCAATTTTTGTAGAAGTGCTTTTCTCGTGGAAGCAGTTGTCTACATCACAGTACTCCCAGTGTTGCATATGCTTGTCGGTGTAACACCAAGGCTTTGATAGGTAGCCTTGTGGATCTCTGCAAAAATTTTTCTCTAATGTTGGATAATTGTCAAGTGAAAGATAAGGATTTATGTTCCATGGTTGACAAGATTTGCCAGAGAAGGTAACATTAATGTTGCCAATATAGCCTATTCCCTTTCCTTCGTAACAGTTCTTCGTGAAATTTCTAAAAACAAAAAGGGAATAATATATTTATCATTAAGGGGAAAGTTACCGCAATAATTTTGACATTTCATAGAACGAACGTCAACAACTTCAAAACACGTAGTTGTTTTTCATGAGGGAAAAGTTAAAGTCTCCTTGAAAATGTAAATGATAAACACGACCCCTTTTGAAAATAAAGAAAGCTGGATTAGGCGCGGTTAAGGACGTTAAAATGCTTAGAAATTTGTTCCTGTGAAAAGAACACTGCTTATTTTAACTAATCGGTTCTTTCATTAAAGGTAACATGCGATTAGCTACGCAAAGAATAACTCATTTGTTTATTTTAGAGAATGTTTCCAAATTTCTTAGCAAGACACTGCGCGTTACCACCATCACAACAATCACACAGGAATTTTCTAGGAATCCTCCCTGCTTTTATAAAAAACAAAATGGTAGCGCAAGTGGGATATCACGCCCCAATCCTGCTTTGTTTAATGAACGAAAAATGTAAAAATGTCCCCTAAACCTTTAATTTACTCTTCAGTACACTAACTTTATATCCTGCATATCTGACTGTGTCGAAAGGTAACTTCGTAAAGTTATTTTTTTTTAAAGATCATTTTTCATGAATATGTTCCATACGCAAATTGATACTACAGTTACAATGGTTTTGACGAAATTGCTGACTAAATAAAGACTTTATCATTCTCAATATGGATCGTCGTTTGTATACATCGCTCCGCTATTTTTAATTAGCATTTTCGAAGAGTTATAAAGATTATTCAACAATAAACGCACTTTAGAAGGAGGAAAGCTTAGCTATTCATGTGTATACAAGAAAATATATTTCTAAAAAGATTTCTTTTTCAACTTAACTGACCTCACTCAATTTTACTTGAACTTTTTCAGTTTCATTTAGTTTGGTTGCATGGTTTTTCGAGGTGTAGTAAGTTATCACTGTTGTTATTCTTAATCATATGTATCCCAGATAAGCTTAAATACTTTGAATAATAATTATAACAGCAGAAGACTGTGCACGATTTTATTATTTAGAAATACATTAGCGTTCTTATTGCTGTTCAGTCCTGGAACATGGGTAAAACACGCGCTCTGTTAAGAAAAAACAGATATTCGTGGTAGAACAGAAGCTGGTTTATAACAAAAACACAACATTCAGAAATTTAGTTATATGTTTCACAATTTTATTAACCAGGATCCAATATCTAAATGTAATTTAACTTCCCCTTTAATATTCACAAAGCTGACTTTTTCCAGCATCATTTTGTTTATTGTAAGAAGTTCTGCTAAGTAAGTTACACAATGAGCAGTAAAATTATGTCCATTTCATATACTCCCCCCTACTTTGAATCTCCTACAATTAAGAATTTATTATTTCGGAGATGTGTCTGAATATTTTTTTTTTAAATTAAACAAAAATTTTCTAAGCATGAGACTAATTAATTAATTATATCAAAGCCCTACGGTCCAAGTTCTAGGCCTTTTCTCCTAAAAGTCAAAACTAATAAACTAAACTTTAGTTTACCATAAGACACTGAAAAACGTTTGTTGATACCGCACATATGCTACAAATCACAAATTGCATCTCTTATATTATGAAACTGACACCTGCAACATGTATACTTACGAGGGAGCTGACAACGTTCAACGTGTGTTGCGTCTTTTTCCAAAAGTAATGAGCAAATTGACTTGTTTCCAATATCGGGTAAATTGGCTAATTCTACTGGTATGTGTCCTTTTAACTGATATGCCATTTGATACACTTCTTGAAAAAAATGTGAGTGTTTCGTGCATAAACTTCTACATGGTCTCGAAATAAGAATTGACAAGTTTGATGATGACGTCAAACAAACTTGAAATCGTAGATTACAATATATCGCATCTATTTGAACTTTGTTTTCTAAATAATATCGCCATATGTATTCGAACTTTTTCTTCATTTTTTTCAAAATTTGATTGAATCCAAAATTGATGTACCGATCTAAAAATATCCTCGTAATCAACGATTTAAATTCAATGACTTTTATTACTTCACTTGTGGATAAACTGTTCAACATGAGGAGCCCGATAATTTCGCTGACATACAGCATATCTCAAGTGGGCTTTATATGGAGACATACTATCTAGTTTGTGAATCTATTATTAAAATGGTACAACAAAAACTTAAAATAAAAAGACAAAAAAAATCATTTCCATATAACCCCAAAAATATAAATCTCATTCACTAAAACCATCTTTTCGCTTTAACGCACTTAAACAAGGCCTTAAACTTGTTTCATGGAAGTTTCAAATCGTACAATTTGGAATACTAACAGCATCAAAGTCAAACATTTATTCCCTTTCTTGTGGCTTCGAAAAGACAACAGCGAGAAAGTCGTGGATTTTTTTGCCAAAAAGTAATTTACATGTTTAGTGGGTTGTACGGAGGAAGGTCTGTTTTAAATCGACTTGTTCTTGTACGAAATTCAGTCTACTTTCAGTAAAACTGACCAAAAGTGTCAAAAGTAACGAGATTTTTAGATATGGCCTTTTCGAAAGAAGTAACAAAGATGGCGCCGCATGTCACCTATATTAAAAATTTTAAAGTATAGAACTTCGAATTATTCTTTTTACAAGAGACTATATTTAAACGGATACTGACCAATCCACGTAATATTGAAATAAGGTTGGGTCAGAACCGGTAGACTGCAGAAATGCTGCTATTTATATGCGCAGGTTAGGTAGAAAGTTGCGCTTCTAGCACCTTCTAATACGTCCACGTGTGCGCAAATTTCGAATTTAATAGAGTAAAGCTCATGTTGCTGTACGAGTAGTTAACGAGTTATGATAAGTTGAACCATGCTGGACCTGTCGCGCACGATGATTTTTATTGCTGATTAAGCGGTAAAAACGCACTATCCGTTGCAGAATATGAAGCCTTCTGATCAGAATTCGATAATTGAGGTTGTGTGACGATGATGAACTGGTTACACGAGCATAACATGGGTGACGTTGAACCCTTCATCGGAGAAGGTGATAAGACAAGACGTCAATATTACGGGGATGATATCGATATTTTGAAGGATGTAGTATCCGTGGTGTATTGATGCATTATGTGTTGAATAGGACCCTAAAATTAAATCCTATGACAGAGCTCTATGCACCAGGCCAACCATGCAAACAAAAATGTAAAGACTGGTACAGCAAGAATTGTAAGGATTATAAGGAAGTGCAGAAAACATGTGAAAAATGTACGAAGAATGAGGCTTACGAGCTGTTACAAACAGGGATGGTAGGATGTCCAGCAATCGTATTTTGTAGGTTCCACTAACGTGGTATTACGATCACATGTATACAAGGGCGCCAAACAGTGCCAAACAATCTTGGGGTTAGATGAGAACATGTTGTATCCTACCACATTGATATGTGACTTCCCTTGGGGTAAGGAAAAATTGCTCAAGATTGCTGAGCCTAGATCGCTGGAAAACGTTGAAAAACTAACACGAAATGTGCAAGCAGGCTTCTTTTTGTGTTTGCCCAATTTGACATTGAGGTGCCTGCGGAGCTGTATGATAAATTTTCCGAGATTTCCCCTCTATTTGTGGTGAAAGAATTATCCGATGAAGCCATCCCGGAGCACATGCACGATTATTTAAAATCTACAGGCCGTAAACGTATTCCTGGTACACGTAAGCTGTTGGGTGTGATGAAAGCTGAAAAGATCCTGCTCTATACTCTGTTGAAATGGTACCTAGCTCATGGTTTGATAGTGACAGCGATCCACCAATATTTAAAATATAAGCGAGGTAAGACATTTGATTGGTTTCCTAAGGACACTGCGGATGCTCATAGGGATCTGATAAAAATCCAGATCAGCTTAGTACTGGAGATACAGCAAAACTGAAGGGTAATTCATTTTATGGTAAAATGATCGAAGATCTAGGAGGTCATGCAAACACAATGTTTACAAGAGATAAAAAGAGGATTGATCAAGCGATGGGATCTCCATATTTCGAAGACGTGAAGCCGATACATATGCGTACGATATCAGAAAAGGCAAACGCAAGTGCAGCATTGACAGAGCCTACCAATGTGGTATCGCTGTGTACTAGCCAAGCTATGCATGCTTGAATTTTACTATGACTTTCTGGATAAATACGTAAATCGTAGAGACGTCGAGTACATCTATATGGATACAGACTCTGCCTATTTCGCTATCGCTGGAGAAGAATTACGCGAAATCGTGTGTCCTGAGCTGTTAGAGGAGTACGACAAAGATGTGGAAAGCTGGCTGGTGATGGATGATTACTCAAACAGGACAGGAAGTCTGCTTAAGCCTGAATTTATAGGTTTTAGAATAATTAATTAATAATTGACTGCAAATTTTGTGGAAGATAAAAGAGTACAAAGTTTTCTTGCAAAGGGATGTCAAAGAAGCAGAATGTCATGACTTGGTCAAGGTACATGAACGCGTTGAAAGGACATCTAGATACTGCGAAAAACATAGGTTTCCGGGTACATAACCAGGGGACGATAACTTATGAGGAAAGTAAGCTAGGATTATCAGCTGTGCATTAAGTGCTTGGTTGACGTCAAAGCATCAACAGAACGTACCAAATGCCCGCACAAAAAACGACGACAGCAATGTCCCATATGCGATCGCCCTGGTTATCTACATATTCTTATTCTAGGGAGAAAGAACGCAATGCCCTAAATTATGATACGGAGATGTCATCCCAAGAATATGTTGAATATGATATTGTAACATTCATGAAGCACATCCAGGCCCGATTTACAGGCGGTATAAACTGGGGGAATAGAGGTCAGTCGGAATTTGACCACAAAATTCCGATAAAATACGAAGAGAATGGAGAATATCCAGGTGAAGAAGAACAAATTGCAAGACTGCACTATATCAACATGCAGCCCATGTGGGTTACGGATAACCAAACGCAAGGTCATCGATATATCTCTAAGTATTTGAACAGATTGTAGTCTAGCGCGGTTGATCAAACAAACCTCTAATAAATGGAGATTTGTTTATGTATTGCGATAATTATGCCGTATTTTTTTACGGTTTCGATGTTTAATAAACAGAATGTCGCAACTTACTAAACTATTTGATGTTTTTTAAACTCCCGCAAAACAACTTGAAAAAGTAGTGGACAAACGTCAAGCTTTGAACGATGCCATACGCAAAGGCAAAGCATTCTTGTACCGAAGAAATGTACTGAAGGCTTCGTTGACAAGGAAAAGACGACGCGATCAGAAATGTTTATTCTGAACATGTTCAACAAGAGATCCATGAAAAAGGTGAAAAAACTGCTAAGGCACTGTCTTCTCATGCAATTAGCATGTATACAATATTGTAGGTAATTTTTTTCGGTTCAATAGTGCTGAAAATTTAAAGCCATCGAGGAAGACCAGTTATCACGGATAGTATGGCTGATTTGGATATCCTGGTGAACTCTACCTTCGGTAAATTTCTAGCACCTCTTCTTGTTGCTGCACACACCGTGAATCATACTCAGTTTTTCAAAAAAAAAAAAAAACAGAAAACGGAGAAGATCAAGAAGAAGAAAAAGATGGGTGATAGTATGTCATAAATAACTCAAGGCTTACATGAAATATATGCTCAAAGCATGGCACACTTCAAGTCTAGGATTCGATATGGGTTCACGCAAAACTTTGATACATGGCTGAGCGATGGTGCTGATGTGAATCAAAAAATCGTACTAGCTCCGCCTGCGGCTAGGTGTCCAGCCCATGCTTGTGAGTTATACTTAGGTGCAAAGAAGTCGAAATCTGTGTATGAGACAGAGGGCTCTATGATTTATAATTAAACTTTTATAGAGGTCATCCTCTATAAAATAAAAGAGCGACAGTAATGATAATAACAAAAACAGTAAAGAATCTAGGTAGAGTGGCGCAAGGTCACAAACTAGCCGCACTGATGACAAAAAGGAAAGAAGAACTTAAGCACTCTTCTGGAGACAGTTTATTATCAAGTACTGTACCAAATAGTTCATCAAGTTCTAACGCTATGTTAGGAGGAATCGCAGCAGTTGGTATTATTGTAATAGGAGGGTTGTTTGGCGTTTGGTACAAATTTTTGAAAAATCATCATCAGCAGCAGCAACAACCGTCGGAGCAAACACCTCCTGTTGAAAAAAAGTTTTTTTTAAAATGAACCTTATATAATAAAATGACAAACGTTTCACCGTACGAGAAGGAGATAATTGACATGTTATACGAGACCCTGGTAGATATTGGGTTCACACTAGGGAATGCTTTGGCAAGTAAGAAGTTTTTAGGAATAGGGCAGCCGTCCGCAGGATAAGGGAAAGTCGGGAAATAGCAGTCAAAAAAGGATGGATCCCAGCCTCGACGAGATTTTTGTCCGCTATACAGTTATCGATAACAGTGATTCCTCACCAGCTACGAGGCACGATAATTTTTAATCCATTCAAAGAGCTGATCCATAGGATTAATCAAGAACACGTAATCATCTTGCCAAAGCGAGGATCTCTCGAGGTACGTGGAGTTCCATCGTATAGTCGGGAAGAGGATGATTATGTTATGAAAATGTTTCTTGTATTCTTAGAAAGGTTTAGAACGAGTTGTGTTTTTCCACAACTTATCAGGCCTGAAAATATACCCGGGGCTCTTTCACTATATCTAGAGCCATTTAATTGAAAGTGACTTTAATACTGTGCGCTGTGAAAGCGCCCAGGAGGTTCAATTGAGCAACACTCAGTAAATACACATAACATCTGATATTCCCCGCCCCATTGGCTTTGTTTGTCATATGTAAGGTGATACCATCACTTAATTGTTGAAGATATCGACCACTGCCACGAAGACTATTATCGGGACTTGATCGCAGATCGACAAAAAAGGCAAATCGTTCAGTCAGGAATTGACCTATTGTTACCGTGGAATTGTGGCCACCAAATAGGTTCACAATTTATTCATATTGATCTTTTCCAAGCATTGCATGAGAGTAAAGCTCATTAGGTAAACCCTCCACAGTGATTGAGATTTCTTCAATCTTGGGGTTGTAAAATATTTTGTTAGCGCCGGAGTACGATTTAACTTTCGATGGGTCTACGAACAGTAATAGAACACCTTTAAAACTTTTGGCGGGTGCATCAAGCCGTACATTTAGCTAGTATCCTCATTCTTCATGTTGATCACCTTGTTGCAAAGGACTCTCTCAAATGGTAGTGCAAACTTACTGTATCGTGATACTAGACTACGTGCGAGCCCATTGTGGTTGAATTTATCAAATTCGTGTGCAATGTTACTGATCTTGTATGTAGCATCTGCGGTTTTGGCTGCCGTATACCCTGAAGCCGCTACACCTCAATCTTTAATAACATCTTCATATTTAGCAAAATGGAGAGCGAATTGGATCCTATTGTGTAATCCAGGTTGATAAAAGGGTAGGTCTCTGATTAATTCAAAAAATTTTCCAAGTGGCATACAGAACGTATTCGCAGCAATCGCCTTCTCCTCGACATTCTCCACATGATCGCTAGCTTTCACTTGCAAAGCGCTGATAGTACCATCATTAGGGCTGATGTCTTCTAGGATCAAATTGTTTTCACGTTCAAATTTCGATTTGATGTAGTCGTTGATACTTTGAATTTCATTACCATTGAGTGTGATTTTCAAGGTCTGTACCAGATTCTTGCAGATATTGCTCACTATGGTACGCTTCGTATTGGTCCCGGTCAGCTCAAAGTCAAATAATAACCGAAGGCTTCCGGGTAATATTCTATCATTTTGCCCCTTATTGGGAATATCGACATACAGATCCTCGTTCTGATTGATTGTCGATGGGACGTGACTCACCTTGACACGCTGTTTGTTCGCTTTAAATGCGAACATTTCTTTTAATTCCGCATACGGATCAAGTGTTTTTCCAATTTTTTTCCAAATATATCACTATCATTCATTACTAGTTTATTATTAGTTGTTTTTTCTTAAAATACATGGCTGATAATATAGGATATAAAGGTGAATTTACACGTGATGGCGATGATGATGATAGTTATTTTATTAAGCCATCAGACCTTGCCAAGCCTGTAGTGATAACGCCAACACGGGAAGAAAGATGGATGCAGGGCGGCGACAAGTTAGGTAGTAAGAGGGAAAAGACCAAGCAAGAAGATCTACTCTTTTTATATTTATCTTGAGGAGACACTAGGGAAGCCAGATGAGCTATATTACACCGAATTTGAACTAGGAAAGAATAAGAAAGATAAATCCAATCAACTCCTCCATGAAGGGAAAAACTAGCGATAGGGGAAGGTAGCTTTTGCACAAAGTAAGTAAGTAAGTAAACATTTTTTTAACGTTGGTAACCAGATAGTTACAAGGTACTAATTAAAACCAACAAAAATTATAGTATAAAAATAAAAATAAAAGTTAATAATATGTCCTAATATAAATAGGGCTATTATTTACAAAGCGGACATAAACATTTTAGTCCAGTCCAAGATACTAGCGATTTTTTGAAGTCCTCAATAGAACCAGATAACTTTATTTTTTTTTTTAGGAAGCCAGTTCCATAATTGACAGCTTCTAAATAACAACGAGTTTGTTCCAAAACGTACTGATTTAGTTGCAGGAAGACACAGTACACTCGAATTACGTAGTGCGTAAGAAGTGTTCTTGTATTGAAAGAGACTTTTTATTAAGTCTGGATTTGATCCGAACAAGCTATTGTAAATTTCTGATAACATAATATTTAACTTTGCGGTGTGTATTGTAACACCGCCAGTAGATAAAAGAATATCACTCAGAGAAAACTCATACTCTCCAGTTACTGTTCTTAATGTTCTTTTGTGAACCCTATTAACTTTATTATTACAGGTTTTGCTACAGTACATCCATATAAGTGGACAATTCTTAAAAGTTGATAAAACAAACGCATTACATAGGCGTATTGCTTGTTGATCTGTAACAAATTTCCTAATACGTTGCAGGCATCGCAACTTTTTGGTAGCTTGATTACAAATAGTATTTATGTGTATATCAAATTTAAGTTTCCTGTCAATATGCATTCCTAATAATTTAACACTGTAGGAAGGAATAATTTGAATTTCGCTGGGTTAGCAACTAGTTGGTTTGCTTTAAACCAACGCAATGAGTTTTCCATATCTACCTCTAGATCAGAAAAAACAGAATCGATTGATGATGCACAACTGTACAGAGTATTGTCGTCAGCAAAATTGCAAACTTCTGTCCTTTGCGTGAACGAAAATAAATCATTTATAAATATGTTAAATAATAGAGGACCTAATATTGAACCTTGAGGCACTCCTAGGAGGATCTCAAGCCACATACTGTGAGCTGACCCTATCTTCACTCTCTGCAATCTGTTACTAAGATAATGCCTAAGAAGTTTTAAGCTATTTTGACTGAAACCATGTGCTGCTAATTTTGCAATTAGGAGTTCATGTGGTAGACAGTGAAATGCTTTAGATAAGTCCTTAAGAATAGTACCAACTTTACCAGACTTATCAAGACAAGATTGCCATTTATGGAGCAAGTTTATCAGGGCTGTCTGTGTACTATAGTTCGCTCGGAATCCACAAAGATTACTTGAAAATTTATTTTGGAAAAAAACATTTAATTGAAGAGAGATGAGCTTTTTAAAAACTTTTGATAAGGTCGGAAGGAGGCTAATGGGCCTATACTTCTTTTAAAGTAGTGTCATCCTGTTTATGAATAGGAATGACACTAGCTAACTTTAGCTCCGTTGGAAAAGTGCCTTCTAAGATACACGTGTTAATGCAATCAGTTAAAGGAACACTACAAATCCTAGCAGCAGATTGGAGAACTTTAGTTGAAATTTGACTACTAGTTGTTTTTTTTGGATTCATACTCATAATGACTTGATAAGTCTCCCATAGGTGAATATTAGAGAATTTAAAAGTAGATCCGTCATTATATAAATCCTTGATGTTGTTAATGCTCGGGTAATCTGAATACTTATCTAGGATCTGATATAACTCAGTGCAAACATAATCATTTTTCCACTTGACAATGCCTAGAGAAGACGTTCGTGAAATAATCGTTAAAAATATCTGCAACTTCTTTTTCATTCTGAACAACAATATTATTTTCAATCAAAGAGACAGCTTCATTTGAAATACATTTGTTGCTAAAAAAGGGTTTACAAGCTGACCAGAAATCTATAGAACTGCTGCTCGTTTTATTACGATCAACCTTTTCAAAGAACTGTCTCTTTGAAAGTGTGTTCAGATTTAGTACATAATTCCGTTGACTTTTATATTTGTTAAAGTCATTAACGCTTCTTATTTTATTATAAATATTTTTTAGTCGAGAACGCTTCATTATGTCTTTCCGCAGTTTTTTACTAATATGGGGTTTATTATTTCCCCGTATGATTCTCTTTTTGTAGGGGGCATGTCTGCTAAGAGTATTTGAGAGCATTTCATTAAAAGAGGTAAAATTTCCACTTTGGGATGTCACAAGACTTGCCTTAAGATCATTTGAAAAAGCGTCTTCAGAGAATTTTTCGAAACTACGATAGACAACCTGTTTAGGAGGTATATGAACAAATGTTGACTTTACCATAGTGTAAATCATATGATGGTAATCACTAACACCAGTTTCAAATGATTGGCTCTTTTGGAAACTGTGTTTTTTATTTGTTAAAATCAATATGATAGAGACGGATCTAGGCAAGGGGCGTATGCCGGTCTGCGTATGAGACTATACTACAACCAATAAGGGAAGCAAGGTCATGGCTCAGGCTGCAATGGCTCAGAGAGTCAAGGCTCGTAGATCCCTGAACAATCTTGGTGATGCTGTTGATGACATTATGACTGCCGGAAACATATATGATATGGAAAATAAAATACTCTCACAGACTGTTCAGACTGCTCAGGATAAAAACTTGTGGGTCGTAGAGAATTTCGATAAAACCTTCTCACAACGTGAAAAAAAAGGGCTTAATCTGCAACTTCAAACCCAGAAAGGGGCCTTGAACAACTTGGTTAGTAAACTTGTTCTTATAAATAGTGATATTGGAGAAAAACAAGGACAGATAAAGAGCCTTGAGGATGAAGAAGGGATGGAGGAGAAGGAGGAGGAGGAATTTCCTGAAGGAAATAAAAAGCAGATAAGGATTTGGGATAATGAGATTGCAGAGGCTAAAAAAGCGCTTGAAAAGCTACAGGATCAAAAGGAAGCAAGTGGCGTACGCTGACGTATCATCCAAAATCCACAGCCAACTCAATGCAATTAAAAGCACGCTGATGAAAATCACGGGGACGACACATCGCTGCTTGAAAAACTTAACATTTTTGTCAAGGACCAGGGGATCACTGTACCAAGCATCGTTTCCACTGTTGGATTGTTGATATCTACCATTGTTCTTGCAGTTATAGGAGGTGGTGGAGCAGCAGGCGCATCAGCAGGAAGCGTTGGAGGTAGTAAATTATTTTTACAAAAACAGCTCGAAAGTTGGGAAAATTTTTAAAATACTTGGCAGGGAAAGCAGGTGCAGCTCTTCCTTGAATCATAGGGACGGTTGAATCCTTCTTTTTTCGAGTTGCCACAAAAGTTGTTGAAATAGCTGCTAAACATCTATGCATGGCAATAGCTACCACTGTGGCTCTTGCTGTGGGCTATATGGGTGGGAGTAAGGGCAAACGATTGTAAATATAACGTTGTATGTGAATAAAAATCACACACAACCTTTCTTATTACTTAAGCCATATGTAAAGTAAAATAATACCTACTCCAGTAGTTACTAGTACAGTCTTGTTGTTATCTAGATGAAGATTCATATCCGAGGAAAACATGTACACGCTGGACATAACATCAAAATTAACAGGGCTTCGAACATATTGGAGCACTTTTTGAAAACGTGTTATATCTTGCCCTACATTCTCTCACAGGAGCATCATACCTTCAAACTTTTGTAGCAGGATTTGTCCCGCTGTATTTGTTTGCATCGAACCTAGTAAAGATGCTTTTGCTTCTGATTGCGATCCAAGTAATAGGACCACTAGACACGAACACTTCACTCAATTTTGTCAGACCTTTGGCTCTAAGGCCCTGGCTTGTTGGCATGATAAATTCTTAATCTCCATCAACTTGGGGACACCATGAATCGGTTATTGAAGCGCATACTGCTTTAAATTTATACAGACCATAGGGATCTGCACCGTATTCACGATACACCTGTGCAAATCCAGATGTCGAATAAGGATTTTTGTATTGACTAAACCCATCGTTAAAAGGCATGGGCGCTTTTATTCGACCAAGTATACGACGCATGTGATAGTAGACATGAAATTGAAATATGGAGTCGATAAGGGGCACAGATCTTGTAATATGTTTAACAGAAATCCCTAGTGCTGTTGTTGTGCAACGAGCTGCAAAATTTACCTGGCTGTTCCAATAATCCAATTTTTGCCCATGTCACCCAACTCGAGCGGGAACGTTAGGGTGAGTTGTTGGAATTTTGATGGGATACTTGCTAAACTCTGGGAATACTACAGGGATATGAGCCTCTGTCGATACATACAGCTCGTGATGTTCCGGATTCGTGATACCCAGAGGCCATTCTCCCTTGTTTGATTTATACTTTGCAATTGGGTTGTATGAATAAATATTTTTATAAGAAATATGAAGCAATTGTATATCACTAATATCAACAACCCAACAATTTTTAATGATCCCTTAGAGCAGTGCACGAGGATCTCTTTAAAATCAATTAATATTCAAGGCGGCTGGTTGAACCTATTTAAGGATACCGCTTTTGAAGGAGAGGCAAACAAAAAACTTTTTTGTGGCAGCCACAAAATAAATTTTAGGCGAGGTAGCAAATATTAAGGAACGTCTAAATCCCAAAATCTACTAAAATAACTACTATAACGACACACAAATAACTATGTTTCATAAATAAATATCCATCTTCCTTCGTAACAAGATTTTTACAAAGTTTTTATGGTTGTGTGGGTAAAAAAGAAGCAAGTTTGAGATGTACTTACCAATAAACATTAAAAATAAGACCTTTATCTCAAGAGAACCAAGAATATTTCACATACAATCGTAGTGCCAGCATTTTATAACCTTCTTTAATACTTCCTGGAACTTTATAAACATCCAACATAAACATATACAACCAATAATAATATTCTTTTCGTAATTTAATTCGCTTTTTCACAACATACATCCAACTTCGAACGATGAAGTTTGTTGTGATGAGATGGCGCCAAATTTGATAAATACACAGACCGGAAACTTTCAACAACAAGTCGAACGTGCAATATGGCGGTTTCAGCTTTGTTTACAAATCTTTATTTTCTTTATCTTTACTCATGAATTAGTTTACTAAGTTCAGTATTAAAAATAAAAATATTTTCGTCGTGCTATTCAACTAATAGCTTATTTGCTATTTTGATCTTTAACTTGTGTATTATTTTTAAAAAAACAACGGTGATCAACGATGCGTGACAATCACTGTAGAGAAAGATCTAATATTGTTTCTGAATAATCACCAGTTTGGCAAATGTGTAAAAATACAGAACCATATAATGAATGATTCAGCATAATAAAGGATAAAATTAAAAAAAAGGGTATTTTGTAATAAACTTCTAATGAAGAGATTTTCTGGGTATAATGTAAGTATAATAACGTGTTGTTGCGCTGCAAAGTTTTAAGCTACAAATTCTGCTTTTTTCAACAAGCAGCTTTAAATTATTACCCCTTAATATAAAAACAGCAAATCTTTCAGCAAAACCATTTTTTACCTGATTTGATGCTAACTAGATATTACAAAAACTAAACAATTGTTAATATTTTATGGGATACTCCAGACCAACGGATCTGGTCTTTGAAATTATCTCAGACATCACGAATTTTCAATCAGCAGCCGTGCCACGGCTGATCATTTCTGCTTTAATATCTGGAAGGAGAAATCGGGATCTCATGACCCCGATACCCGGATCTTTATGGTGAAAGGGCCGTAGAAAATCGAGGATCTAGCAGCTATTACCAATAAACAGGCTAGTAGAGAGCTCATGATATTTGTATTGAATAATGGATATTGCAGGCATCGTGTGAGTAAGGCTTTAGTTGGTATCGATACAGCACTTCAGGAACTCATTGGTGTATCTGATCTACCCGATGGTGTAAAGTACTATACGATAGGTGATTATGATGTATACTATATAACCGATATTTATCACAGATTAAGTCTTATAGGCCTTCAGTCAGATAAGGATGATTGCTTGCTTAATTGAACAAAATCAAACATTCTTGCTTTGCTCCCCACCAAAGAGCTAAACTCTTGTGGAAATATGCTTACATGGAATTTCGACACTCCGACCAATCTTCCATTGAAAGGATCGACGGATTGGCTCAAGTTTATGCTGACCGATCAGTATCACCACGAAAAAAATGTTGCCTTTACAGGACTAACGATGCAAATACTCATAGAAAAAAATAAAAGAGTATGGATGATAGTATTAAATTAAATCCTACCTTATCACCAAACGCGCCTGAGTACGACAACAACGAAAGTCAGGTCTACATATTAAGAAAAATTGATGAGATGAAGCAGTATCTGCTAATGAAAATCAAAGAGCGGGACAGACTCGCGAAAATGTTCAAGATGCATGGGTTTGCTATTGTGATCATGGATTACTCAGTATCAATGTTATCACTACGGGAGTTGGAATTGATGCATTAGCAACAGGATTTGGATCTCCCCTATGCATTGCTATGGAAAGTATAGCTCTAGGTATGGGCATAGGTCAGGCTGGCCTGAGAGATGCTTCGAAAAAGTTAAACGCCAAATCACAGAAATATGAGAGCATTCGACTACTGGCTGAATCAAAATTGAATTTTGTCGTTGATTTCGTAGCAAAGGCAATCGAAATTGGAATTTTTATCAATTTAGCTTCTTTTCGGAGTGTGTTCATTTATTTTCATATAACTGTTATCAACTATATAACCTTTAGATATTACACACTAAAACTCTCGTCGTCGTCATTATCAGATTCACTTAAATAACTAGCGCCACACCTTTCAACTTCCTTATATTTACACTTTTCCAAGTAGGTCTGAATGTAATAGGTGCACCCTTGTTTATAAATACCTCCCATTTTTATGATGACCGTACATTCACGACCTTCCTGCGGCATTTTTTTCTTATGAAAATTTGTTCCTATTTCATCCTCCCATTCTTTCAATTTGCGATTAATATATCGATCTTTCTTCACGCCTTGGTTGTAAGCCCCACTTTCCCACTCACTTTTTTTAAGATCTCGTCGTATTTTCCTAACCACTCAGGATAGTCACCAAGATCAAACGATATGGTGAACGCTGAATTCGGACTATATTAAGAGACACCCTGGGAGTAGATTTTTTAAGGGGTTTTATCAATAGCGGGGATAAGTTGTTGCCGTCTTGGTCATGATAACCGTTCATCTTTACCTTTGTTTGCTGGTATGGAATCAGTAACCACCAAGGTTTTTAATTTTCACATCTTCGATATTGTACGGTGTGACATTACTGTAAAATTCTTTTGATTTAATCATTTGGTCTCTGATTATAAACATGCTCTTTTATTTTATATGAAAAAAAATTGATCAAAACATTTTTTTGTCAAACATATACAAAAATCACCGTCATATATTGTATATTTTTGATAACAATGCCAATATATCATTTTACCTTTCGCCACAAGTTTTCTACCACATTTACACCTATCCTATTCATCAAGTACGCATTCACAATCATCGCGCTGTTCTTTCATCGGTTATATTATAGTTCTTCTAAACCATAAAATATACTGAATCATGAACAAAACTCTCCTTGAATAAATTAAATTAGACATGGATCACATATAATGGCCTTATTACACATCTCCTTGGTTTTAAAAGAATCTGGAATAACCCCGAGCAGCCTTGGCTTTTCTTCAACGGCTCTATTACACATATCCTGATTTTTGAAATCAGCCAGAATATGCTCAAGCATATTGGGATGCCTTTCAACTGCGTTATCATACATTTCCTGAGTCATGAATCGATTCGGAATATCGCCGAACAAACCAAAATCTGCTTCAACGGCCCGCCTACACAATTCCGCTGTCTTGAATTAATCTGGAACATGGCATTGCATCCAGGGATTATCTTCAGCTACTTTTTTACGCATGTCTTCAGCATTGAGACATAAATCAGAGGCAGTCATTTATTATATAAGTTTATTTATCAATATGTTTTTTTTTCAATCCACCATCCACAAATCGAGCTTCTGCAACGGCTCCCGTGTACCAGTTCAAATCCAGGAGATAATTTTGAACATATGCAGCCATAGAGGGATTCTCTGCAACGGCTCTCATGCACATGTGCTGACTCTTGAAGTCATCTCGAACACACATGAGCGCGCAGGGGTGTTTATCAACCGCCCGGCTGCATATTTCCAAAGACGTGAAGCGCAAATGAACATACCTGAGCATATAGGGACCCCCTTGACTGCTTTCTTGCATAAATCCTGAGTCTGTAATTAATCCAGAACATATTTCAGTGCATCCCGATCTCTTTCAAATGCTTTGTTACACATTTCGTGCGTTTTGAAGTCATCTGGAACATTTTCTAAACAACTCATATTTATTTAAATAATTTTTTTGTCAATGCATTACTATTCTAAATCACGAACCCGATCCTGCAAATCTTTACTTGATCTACCATTTTCCTTCTCTTTGTCAGATTCTTTCACTTGGGCAAAGGCCATAAGTGGTAGAGAGATCCCAATACCGGCCAGTAATATCGCGACCGCTGCATTTTCGAACATTTCGAATTTTAATTTACAGTTGATACAAATTTATTTATTATTATTATTTGTTTTCGGGAATCGATCCGGAACATACTCAAGCATATGAGGATCCCTTTTAACTGCTTTATTACACATTTACTGTGCATGTAGATGGTCCGGAATACGCAAGAACAGACAGGGAATATCTTCAACTACCTGTTGCAAATTTTTTGAGTCTTGAATTTATCCGGAACAATCCCGATCATCTTGGGAACCATTTCAACTGCTTTACTACACAATTTCTGCGTCCTGAAGTCATATGGAGCATGATCCAGTATATAGGGATCTCTCTCAACTGACTCGCTGATTACCCTGGCACATACATCCGGAGTAACGAAACACTCCGGAACATACTTGATCAAACAAGGGTTTTCTTGAATGGCCAGGGTGCACATTTCCTTCGTCTTGAATTTATTTGGAATATACTTGAGCATTTAAGGATTTCTTTCAATGGCCTCGTTGCACATTTTCTGTGTCTTCAACCTTTTTTTTATCAAATTTGACGCACTCATACTTATTATAAAATAATTTTGTGATCAAGATATTTTCACACGGATTATGTCGAATATCGGTGAAGTTTTTGCGCATGCGCGGCTGTTTCGGATTTATTTCGGATTTTCCGAATTTATCGGATTGTCTGAATTTATTTTGCGCATGCGCAGCAGCAGATTTTAATGACGCCGTATGGTTTCTATGACAACCAAAAAAAATTCGTGCATGTTTTATATGGAGTCGTGCATATTATGGGGGGGTGACGGGGTAGAGAGGGTAAAGCGGGGGAAGTGCACTTCAACCCTAAAACCATGTATTGTGTGACCCCCCCTCTTCTACTAAAATAAAGCCATTGAATTCGGAAGTAAGTAAGTAAATAAAGCACATACGTAGATGCAGCTTCAGATATTTCATTACCCCTTCGTAAGCATTTTCTTTCAAATATATGTGAAGCACTCCCAATAAAAAGACTATATCTTCTACTGATCCGTTATTTCTTTTAGCAGTTCGTAGATTTTGATAAATCTTGTGATTGCGTAGATATTTGCTGCAAGTTGAAGATTCATCTGGCAAAAAATTCTTGTACTTTGCACATTTCCTAAAGAACAGATACATAGACTCTTTTTAAAAAAAATAGCTACTTACTGTTAAATCAAGCGATATGTAAAGCGAAAGAAACATCAAAAATAGTTTGTCTTTGTTTTATACAATTGTTTCTTTAAATAAAAAAAATTAGGAAATGTTCTATCATAATATACAACTAACGTAAAGTAGCTGCTACCTTTTATATGTTCCACTTGCATCTAAAAAAATGATAAGGACTATTAAAATCATAATAATAAAAAAAGGAAATAAATATTCTAATTAGTCAGATATTATACTTGTGTAATCACAGTGTGCTCAAAGTGTAACACAAAATTTTTGCTAGTGTCATTAAAAATAAGTAGCCAAAAGTTTTGTTCTATCTATCGTAAAATCATTAAATGTATGGTTTGTGAGAAACCATTGTCAATCATTATGTTTACCTATTTCTTCCTGTGTTACACATGGTGCAACTTCGCATCCTGCCCAGCTACGCCTCTTAAAGTCTGTATAACACCAAGGTTGACTATAATATCCTTGTGGATTTCTACAATAATTTTTAACTAAGTTTGGATATAATTTTGGTGATATAAAGGGGTTTGCATCACTCCAGTAAATGCATTTAATCTTGGGGCCACCTTTAGCTTTGCCAATATAATCATCTTGCTTTAGGGAGGAATTGTAGCACATTGTTTTGTATGTAATGTTTTGATTTTCTATGAAATAAAAAAACACGCCACGATTAGATTTTTTACAATTAAGGATTTTTTTCTTATTCAATTAAACGTCTGGGAAATGTAGTGTAATATACCTTTCCCGAATTTCTTAATAATGCCAAACTCACTTTAAGAGGTCGATACTAAAAATGATTCTATCCCTAAGTTCCTTAGCAAATGGTAAAACAAATTACCTAATTTCGTTAATATTTTTGTTCGTTTAGTGTCTCAATTGCGAACTGAAAGTTACGGTCAAACCCTTTATATAGCCGACCTTTCTAAGGATGGCCCCGTTTTCAAAATAATTTTTTTCTTCAAATCTAAATAAAATTCAACCAGAATATATATTGCTCTAAAAACTTCAATTTTGTCATGATAATTTGATATTCTATCTTAAACCCTTATTTGAAGAGCATAGAACCATTTTAAAATTTTGGATGACGTCATAATTATTTTAATTTATGAAATTCAGGACAGGTGTATTGTAGTAATCCATCAATTGCGTGCACGAAATAATTAACTCGCCTGGCAGATCAAAAAGTTCACTGTTTAACTGCAGTGTAAAAATCTTACCTTTTAATTGACAGCGCTCAAAGTAAGCAATATTCTCCTCGGGCAAAGCGTTGCAATTTAGACTAAATTTGTTATCGGTGAGATAAGATGATGATGCTGGACAGATGGTGTGCAAATCTTTTAACATACTAAGCACATATTTGAAAATAGCGAAACAATTGTCATAGATACATGTTGATTTACATGGAGGGGATAATGTTATTGAATTATCAATAGATGACTTCAAGCAAACTGAATGACTTAGATGACAAATGAGCCACTTTGTATCAAAAGAGAAACACTTTGCAAAGGCAGAGATATTCTTGTTGTGAACTGCAGTGATTTGTTTGATATTCTCTTCCAATTTGGGTAAATGAATGCAAGAACCTACATTAAGGAAAATAAGGATAATAATATAAAGAAAGAGTGACTTCAATTAAACTTTGAATCCATACTATAATTATTTCTCTGGAACAATACGAATACTAAACTAGAACATATTACCTAAATGATTTTTCCGAAATGTATTAATTGATATTTTGTTTGTGCTCTCAGTTTTCCATCCAACCACTAATCCAAACACAATCTTTATATACTCATCCTTATTCTGCAAATCCGTATAATTATAGATGTTATATTTCGACAATACATCGGTGCATTGACCTTCAGGCAGTAGATCGTTATAGGGGACGCAGCTAAAATGAGATCTCTAAGTGACTCTAACAAAGTACTTAATGCTTTCATATGGAATTAATACTAATAACCACATGTTTATAACCGCAATTGTAACCCCCTATTGAAATGCCGACAATAATAAAACTTCAAATAAACAGAATCTTATGAAAGTTCACATTTGATCTCTCGCCAATCGCAATGTTACGTGTTTCTAACCCTCTTCGCTTCGGGAAGGAAGGGGGGATTGGGCGTTTAATTTTTTTTAAATGTTTTTACCTACACAGCAATGCTGTGTTACTGAGTATTTATATTTATCTACTAGCCACCTGCATGCTGAATATTTAGATCCTACTACGTCCGAGAGCCTTAAATATAGACCATTGTTGAAAACTACTGACTATTTTTTATAGAATCGTTTTTTTAAAAGAAACTATAATTAATTTTGTTAATTATTTTTAGAGCTTAAAACTCATAACGCAAGTTTATTTTATCAAGAGGAATCAATGCGTTGATATTTAAAATGTGATTAACCTGATTCTTCGAATTTTATATGTGAATTATGAAGGAGTCGAATACTTAGGTTAAAAACATTTATTTGGCTGCCAAAACTTTAAACAGAATGTTAAAATTTGTTTCCGAACTATAGTAGTTATATAATTCACATAAAGTGGTATTTTAAACGTTTGACGACGTCACTAAAAAGTGCTGACAAGCAGAATTTTAATTGCTATCTCTTTGTTCCTTTCAGTCTGATTCAACTTAAAACAGCCTGTAAAATGTTAAAGGGTAGTTTTTGTAGTTTTTTAGTTTTTAAAACTTCCTCGTTTCAATCTAGTAATACTTTGTTGGAGTGATTACATGATATGACGGTCAATTTGCGGTTAATTTTTGACGGGTAGTCGATTAAAGCGGATAGAAATTCGCTTCTATGAACCTCAAAGCAAAAATTAAAAGAAATAACTTTCATTTTACACTACTAAGAAACATTTTGGATTAAGATGTTTAAGAAACACCATCTTAAAATAAAAATTAATAAAAATTGACTTACTTTTGTGCAACCAAACTTTCAACACTTTCTAGAAAAGTTAGATAAAATGTTAAAGCGTAAGACAATATATATTGATAATTATTTACTCAGGTTCAAAATGACTTTTATTACAGTTTCGAAATATGCGCAACTAATAGAGAAATGAAAAGTCCGTCAAAAGCAAAAAAAATGACTTTTTTTGTAAAACAATTCTTTTTAATCTTATTATAGTTCTTCAAAGGGTCCGAACGAATGGATATGCTAGCTTCGTCTATGTACTCCACAAACAGCAGTATGCCAACATCATTATAATTTCAGTTAGCAGGCATGTTGCTGCTAGTTTATAAATTAAGCTTTTTAAAATAATTAAAGCAAGTAAAGGGAAATTAAGCGTATTTAGGTATTCCATCCTAACGACTTGCCTTTTTGCCCTCTGACAGTAACAAGGCCAAAGAAAAGAAATCTTTTATTTCCATGCAACTAAAGAAAAAAACGCACGTTCCATTCAAATTCTTTCATGTTTTAAAAAACATTTTAAAACTTCGTTAAAACGTCGTTTGGTAGGATTTGGAATATTTTGTTTAATGTTTATATTAAGGCAAGTGTAAAGGAAAGTGCGCATGATTTTTATAATCCAAATATCATCTCTAAATAACATTTTTATAACCTGATATTTTGGAAGCTCTTATTTTTCTCAATTGAGTGATATATTTTTTTGGAAAAATGTTAAGGTCGTTTGAGGTTTAGGTGTATACAAAATTTACCCCAGTCTCTCCTAACTGATGTTTCTCTTACAAAACGGCTGAATTTTTTTTCAAAATTTTTTGACCATTCTTCCCAGCTGGGCTGTATCTTAAAAGGGTTTTTACTATTTTGTTTAAAATATAGTTTTCTTACTATTTCATATTTTTCCTTTTTCAACTTGTTTTCTTTCACATAGACGGCTGTAAACAAATTTAAACACGTTTTGTAAGAGAAAGTTCAGATGTAGATACCATTTTATCAAAAAATAAACACTGAAAAAAAAAGAGTTTTTAAGTTTTGACGTTTTCACTCACATGCGGCTACTTGCTGCATTGAAAATACACTTGACAGGTTTTCCATTTTTAAAGCGTGATATTTTTCTCTTTGGAAAGTGAGAAAAATATCGGCTCTTCAAAATTTTTTTTGTTTTGAAGGAAATATGCACACGTGAGCACATATGACACAGAAAAAGTGTTACAAAAATCATCACAACGTTATTAGCGAGTAGACATAAACAAACAAAATAAACAGAGATCCAGATGGAATTTTTGAAAAAGAAATTCATAATTAAAAAGTTTAGTATATTTTCCCCTGATTTCACGAAAAAAAAACGAAAAAAAATCATTTTTTTCCTTTACACTCGCCTTAAAAACACAGTTGTTGATATTAGCTCCGTGGACTGTTGAGCCCAGTTACTCTTTACTATTATTGTGATTACTAACGCATGATGATGATGATAAAGATTGGAGTGAGTTGAGATAAAATATGAGACATGTTACGTTGTTGTAACGTGGAAGCATCATAATACGACCTTAAACTGTACAGGTTTTTATGGTCACTAAGTTGGGACATATGAAAAGGATAGAGAAGATAATTTGATACTTTGTTCTGAGATTTGTTGTTGTTATTACCCAGCAAGGAAGACGCTTTCGACAAATATTTGCAAAGTTTAATTTTACCAAGAGGACGAGAATGCCATCGAACTGAGATAGTGATTTTGTTATGGCGATAAAGAAAAGTGAGCCTGAATTATTTACTTTTGTTTGCCTGTGCAAACTTATCTTTCTTTCTATCTGGGTAATCCCACAAGGAAGTCGCGTAAACATAAGGGTTAAATTGCCGTTGGTGGCTATTTGATGTTTCTTCATTTCTTGTTTTGCTTCCACGGTTTGTTTCCCACTCAAGATACTCATTATTCCCATTTAAATACACGCAAAGCTTTATGTCTCCAAAATATAATTTCCTCAATTAGTCTCTAGCACGATAGGCAAGATGAATAGTGAAGAACCAACACACCAATTTTTGAATTTGTTCTGGCGTTTCGGTTCCAAAATACTTCATCACTTTTAATCTTTTAACTTCACGTTCTTTCGGCAGCCATGCTTCATTTGGTTTATTACCAATACATTTTTGAGTGAATTTGTTGGCGCTTTGCGTCGAGAACTTTCCTACTTTGTCCAAATTCTAAACCTTCTTTAATGTTCATTTCGCTTTCGGTGTTGTTTCCTTGTAATCTGGTGCAACACATAATATTAATTAATGTATGATTTGTTTACATATTAATATGCCACTATAATTTACGCACGGTAAATATGGTGATGTATGATGGTTTTCCCAGCCGTTTAGTATGCTCCTTACTACCTGTCGGTCTACCTCTTACTTTTTGACATGTCAACTCCCTCTATTTTTTTCGACCACATGCACGAACTTTGATGCAAGTGCAAATAGGATGTCTGTATTTATGATTACAGGGAGTTTAATTCTTTTTTCCCAGAGATCATATTGCATTGTGGGGATAATGCTAATGGATTTGTCTAAAGCTTACGACTGCTGATCCAATTACTTAATCATAGCTAAAACTATTTATCCTCTCGCAAACAAAGAGTAAAAATCGGTGCTTCTTAGAGTGATTGGTTTTTAATACTTCGCTTAGTACTTCGCTTAGTACAGTAAGGGTGTATATATGGTCCTCTGCCCTTTTTAATCCACATTAGCGACCTTTTTTTTCGTCGAAGAAACTGATATATGTAACTTCGCTGATATAATTTTATCCGCCTGCTTCACGATACAAAAAATTTACTGGAGTGGTTTAAAATTAACTCACTTAAAGCAAATTCCTGAAAAATTTCAATTTCTGATTTTTAGCAAAAAAGTGAGGCAACCGATAACATTACAAATAGATCACATTTCCATCAAAAGAAGAGATTAATAGTGTGGTAATAAGTTACTATTTAATGACCATATTAAAAATATATGCTCTAGGGCTAACTATGAACTCCATGGTCTTCGTAGATTAAGATAATATTTAACACTAGCGATTGAAATTTTTAAGTCAATAATGCACCTGAAACCTGAGTTCATGTGGTCATACTTTAATCTTAACACGAAACCCTTAAACTATAAACTTAGAACGAGACGAACGTTAGCTCAGACAGACAGACAGACAGACAGACAGACAGACAGACGGACGGACGGACGGACGGACGGACGGACGGACGGACGGACGGACGGACGGACGGACGGACGGACGGACGGACGGACGGACGGACGGACGGACGGACGGACGGACGGACGGACGGACGGACGGACGGACGGACGGACGGACGGACGGACGGACGGACGGACGGACGGACGGACGGACGGACGGACGGACGGACGGACGGACGGACGGACGGACGGACGGACGGACGGACGGACGGACGGACGGACGGACGGACGGACGGACGGACGGACGGACGGACGGACGGACGGACGGACGGACGGACGGACGGACGGACGGACGGACGGACGGACGGACGGACGGACGGACGGACGGACGGACGGACGGACGGACGGACGGACGGACGGACGGACGGACGGACGGACGGACGGACGGACGGACGGACGGACGGACGGACGGACGGACGGACGGACGGACGGACGGACGGACGGACGGACGGACGGACGGACAGACAGACAGACAGACAGACAGACAGACAGACAGACAGACAGACAGACAGACAGACAGACAGACAGACAGACAGACAGACAGACAGACAGACAGACAGACAGACAGACAGACAGACAGACAGACAGACAGACAGACAGACAGACAGACAGACAGACAGACAGACAGACAGACAGACAGACAGACAGACAGACAGACAGACAGACAGACAGACAGACAGACAGACAGACAGACAGACAGACAGACAGACAGACAGACAGACAGACAGACAGACAGACAGACAGACAGACAGACAGACAGACAGACAGACAGACAGACAGACAGACAGACAGACAGACAGACAGACAGACAGACAGACAGACAGACAGACAGACAGACAGACAGACAGACAGACAGACAGACAGACAGACAGACAGACAGACAGACAGACAGACAGACAGACAGACAGACAGACAGACAGACAGACAGACAGACAGACAGACAGACAGACAGACAGACAGACAGACTGTTTACAGAATCAAAGGCAATAGACATGCCCATCCCTGTGTTGTTAATTGATATATCACTATATAACACTGCTTCTGCCGTCACAAAGTGGTGTGCCTATATGACATCATTTGTTGAGCTATTCTCTCTTTAGGTTGATTGGCTTAATGATAGGTATTTTTCAACTTTGACTGTTATTCTTGTTAATGTTGAAGTGGAGAGCATTTTCCCAATGGAATTGAGTGGACTTAGTGGTCTGAGATGTTTTGATGGTCCTAGTACTTTGCTTGGTTTAGTTATTGGTAAAAATACTGATAAATCAAATTCAAAGTCAGTTGAGTGCTCTTCAAATACTTTGTTGATAAAGTATTTGAAGAGCACTATACATGAATGAAGTTAAGTTGGGCCATATTTGACGAGTTGAGCTCCATTATCTCCCATCAATTTGTTGTTATTCATTTTTATAAAAGCATTTATAATTTCTTCTGTAGTTATTTTGTCTTGTAAACACCTAGGATTTCCTTTGAGTGTTTCGATTTCTTCAGCTTTAGGATCGTTAAAGTGGTTTTGAAAATGTTCTTTAACAATTTTGTACTGTTTATCTTTGTTGATAACTATTTTTACACTGCTATCATGAACAATGATAGCGTTTCCTAATTTTGTTTTTTTTTATATATTTTATTACCTTGTAGAACATCATATCCTGTGTTGTGCATTTTCTATTTTTTTTTAGTTCGTTTGTGATTGTGCGTTGTTCTTTTTTTGTTTCATTCAACAATTTACTTATTTCACATCTTAATTCTGCTATTTCTTTCACATTGTGGATATGGTTAGAGTTAATTCAAATATCTTGTTTTTCATGCACTAATAGTACCTTATTGTCTTTTCATCTGTTTGTTTTAAGATTGTTGTCAACTCAATACATGTGTTTTTGGACATTTTCGTGTGTTGCTTGTTATCTTTTTTATATTGTGTGCATTGTTTATCAGACTGTGTGTTAAATTTCTTTGGTATATTCAGTTTTTTATTTTTATGAACATATTGCCTATTTTTGTAGATAATTGTTTTTAATACCCTATGGTCTGAGCTTTTTAGTGTTCCTTGGACGGTTCTAGGGCTTTTTAGTATATGTTGTATTGAGATTGAATTGCTATGAGGTCTATTACCTTTTTAATGTGTTGTATTATCCTGTTTCTTTATTTAAAGGAGCTTCTTCCCATGTTGTTAAATGTGATTGTTTATTAGGAAAACATTTATTTGTTAGTAGTAGATTGTTTGATTCGCAAAGGTTTATTAGGTAGTCTCTATTCTCGTTGCACTTTTCTTGATTATTCTCCAATACAATTAAGGCTATATTTCTTGCCTGTTTGACCATTTATATCTCCTGCTAGTATAAGTACTGATGAATTGTTTTCCAGCTCTTTAATTGTTTGGTTTAGTTTTACGTGGAACTTTTCCGGTTTTTGTTTTGTTATTCCAGATTGAAGTTCATGTGGATTGATGACAGTTATTTTGTTTCTTTTAATTACAAGACTGAGTTTTAATTTGATATTATTTTGCGACATATTGGTGTATTTGTATATTGTTTTGTTCATTCCTTTTGGTCAGCATTATGTTGAAGAACTGCAATTCTTTTATTGAATTACCATATTTTGTGTGTATGTTCTTTCCATTTGTTATTGTTTTTATTGAATGAACATCCATGTGAGGTAAACAGCGTAAGTTGGCAGTTTTTATTTTTGCATAGTCCTTAACATTAAAAGTTGAAATAGATATAGTTTTTATGTCAAGTCTGAAGTATATTTAGAATTTTGCAAAAATTTATTGATGACCAAACTGGGAGCGGAGTAATCCGTGTCCTTTTTCCATCTTGTCCAACCATCAACCATTCCTGGCAGAGTATTCTTTATATGTGACCTTTTTATTAGCTTATATCGATAAAATTAGCGGGCGCTATTTTCTTTAGCGACCGCCCAAAATGTAAATAAAAAAATTAGACAAACTTTCATGAAATTTAAATATTATAAAAATTGACTAATTGATACAAGCTTTTGGGAGTACGATGAGATATATAAATTTATACTTGATCAAAAGTCTGTAAAAACACAATATGCTAAGAAATATTCGTAAAATTGAAAATTCTAATTTGTTTAGGAAAACTGTTTTGAAGATTTTTAACCTTTGATTTGATTTATATCCGATAGTCCCATATTCCATTTGATAGTACAGAGTGTTCAGTTTGATTTAACGTGCTTATTTTTCCTGCGGAGACTTTACTTCAGTTGTGATATTTTATTTGTAGCCTGTTAGTTTCATAAACAGACATTTGCTGTTTATTCTATCATCTCACACACAATCTGGCAGTTTTAGCTAATTTTAAGACTTTTTAATCAGTTTCATTTTTATTGCTTATATATAATATATTTTTACCTTACTATATTTTGACTTTTATTTTTAAAGACAGTCCTGTTTGTTAATAGCAATATTATATATATTGAAAATCTATATCCTGTATAAAAATTGTTTTTTAATAATAATAATAATAATAAATATGGAATTAATACCTTCAAAACGTTCAACGAGCAGCAGAACTAATTCCTCCAAGTGAACTAAAAGCTATTCTATATCAGCTTTTTAATAAACGTATATAAAGCTTCATGGTAAAGAATGCAAGCCTTATACCTTAACCTTTATACATCGCATATACATACATAGATACTTAAATGAAAAAAAGCTGATGTGGACATATTGACTGCTTCTGATTTTCAGCAATCAAGGAATATTTTAGCTGCTAAAAGAAACCAACTTACAAAGCTTGGATATAGAAATAAACCTAATGTAACTAGAGAGTTGCAGTAAGACAAAAACAAGACGTTATATCAAACTGAATTTTTTAGCAAGCAAGACGCACACACAGTACAAAAAAACAATGTGGTTAGTAATTTCCCTTTACTTTGGGGTTCGCGCTAGAGACGAGGTAAAGAAATTACGATGGGGTAATATTATATATGAATGTTTTGAAAAAAATGACAAACTTTTTTAGTTTGTAAGACATGTTTTGCCTTCAAGCCATCTTCAGTTTGTAAGTCTGTTTTATAGAAGCTTTTATTACAATCAAATAGCATTAAAATGTTACTATAGCAACAATAAAAAATAAATACAATATAGAAAAAACTAAGTATCCCAAGGGTAAAACAATTTGTCTAAGTGAAGAAAATAATTTAAAATAAATTAATCAAAATAACAGACTTGAGGAGTGGCCTGAATACATTGTCCTAATATTAAATTATGTAATGTATTCAGGCTACTACTCAAGTTATTTTGCTTAAAAAAGTTTGTCTTTTGTTTCAAAATAAAAATTTCACTGATAGTCATCTTACAATCCTACAACCTGTGCTACAGATACAAAAAATGTCATGTTTTCTACTACGAAGAATTTCGAAATGATAGACCATCAGAAGAAAAAAAGGAACACTTCTCCTTCTGTCTTCCAATAAAGCAAGAAATGCATTACCCAAAAGATACCGTCTTGTACTTGAAACACCTGTGAAAAGCAATAGAGAAGTTTTAAGCAAAAAGGATCAAACTGTCGAAAGGAAAGTGGCGAATCACTCGGAAATAAAAACGTCAATAGGGACACTGTGCGATGCCAACATTCCAGAATATTTGTCGCCCAGCATAGTGGCCATGAAAATACAAACTTTCTCAAAAGCTACAAAGCAGGTAGCAAAACTCACTGTTTCCAATTGGTTGACATCTTAAGTTGTTTAGACGAAAATAAAATAAATCCAATTAACACGACTCCTAAATCATCATTGACTATCTTTTCAAAAAAACATATTTCGTGTGATGTCTTCATGTTTTCTTCGTTTATTTCTGATGGTAACTTTGACAACTTCTTGTTCAACTTTATAGCAGACAAACACTCTACTAGCCAAAACGGCAATGTTTAGAACTTTCGAAAGAACAATTAGAATGTTTTCATTGTGTTTGAAAAGTTGTATTTAATTAATTTTCGGTTAGTTGAACGTTTGCAACTGTCAGAAGACATGGTTTCTGCATTGAAATATTGTGTTTCATCTTTAAACCGAATGCCAATGTTGTTTTAAAAGTAGACCTACTTCAGCTATGGATTACTTTAATTCCTATGTTGTCAGCCTGTACCTCGGTTTTCCTTTGTTGATTTTGCAAGCGGGCAATACCAATTTTTAGGCATTCTGGTTGGCTTAGCACTTTTGACGACGGGCCGATATTAAGCGATATTGCCCGTCGTCAATAAAAATGGTAGCTTTAAATGTAAACAAGAACGAAAAATAATTTTAAAAAAGCATTGGAAATAAATATATATCTAATACGGCATTCACACCTAACAAAGTTAGTCCAATTTAAACTGACAACTGGCTTTACTTAAATTGATTTTAATTAAAACTTGGTTTTTACATGTGCCTTTCACACCTAATGTTTAAAACACATTTGCCACGTTAAAAATTCAATATGCGCAAAATTTTGTTTTTGTAGCCCCTTTGAAAAGTGTCTTCAGATATACAGCCTCATGTTTACTTTGGATATTGCGTTTAAGCAATCCTTTTTTTAACATGAATGTATAGCTTGCTACTGCTCGATGTGTATAACCACTGTAATAGTTTCGACCAGCGTAAAATACACAAAATTGAATAAAAACTTAATTGGAATATGAGTTCAACTACATTTAATTCTTTGTGTTTTCTGATGTTTTAAACAACTTTAAACATGGTTTTCGATAAAACACGAATAAAACAACCTCGACAGGTTGTTTTATTAAAATTAGCTTTAATAAAACCGGTTTTATTAAACCAAGTTTCACTGTGATATGAACAGGTAAAGATAAAACATGTTTTTATAAAACCACATTAAAACATGTTTTTAATTAAGTTGTGAATTAATAAATAATATAAAACATAAGTCCTACAATATAATTATCGATAAAAGAATAGAAACAACAACAATGTCAAGTTTAATTGTTAAAGTAACCACATTGAACCACATTCTGTTTTGATGCTCTTTCAACATAGCTAGTTAACTAGCTACATTGTCGATAAAAAGAAGAATGTTCAATATCCAGTTTTATCTAGGTACGAAATACAGGACGACGAATATATAACAAATGCGTCCGCCTCATTTTCAGACTAGTTCGTTTGGCTTTTTGCTTACTCAGTGAATATAAACATCCTCAAAACCCATGTTATTCTTGGTTAGTCAATATTCGCTGTAACTTAATTTGTACATTCAACTTTTCAAATTCTTTTGTGATTGTCGAACATTGTTATGATTAAGGACTTTCTGCATAAAATGTTTCTGTTTTCAGACAGGACTAATTCGAGTTTTTATCTTGAGGATGCTAATGAAAGTAGTGAATTATATTATGATAATAACACTAAACCGTAATTCAGTCATTGCGCTGACATCGAAAACTCGGTGGGCGATATTTTGTGGTACAGATTGGGGTACATGGTTATTATTGTATTAGTAAAATGGTGTATAACCTATAAGATGTACATTGTATATAATCTGGAAATTGAACAACATATTACATCGCACGATAGGTGATCTGCACATACTCAAGCCTTCGAATTAATAACTAGAAAAGAACACATGCCCTGTATACGTTAACCTAATGTAGATATGAAATAATATAGTATTCTGCTATACCAAACATGTAAGATACCCATCGCATTATACAGAAATAAATTTTTAACTTACCTGAGATCCTAAAGTTGACAGCAATGGACAAAAATAAAATTATGTGTTTGCACATATCAGAAGAACTATGTTGGCCAATGTTGTTGTATATCTGGTTATCGTCTTCTCATAAAACTACAAATCTCATATTGCACAGTTCTTTTGTTTGGCAATCTCTATTCATAAAAACTTGACTTAATAAAACTTTTTATAATGCCTTAATTACATTTTATTTTCTATACTTTTATGGCATGTAAAGCATGTTAGCGATTAATAAGCTTTAGTTCAGTGGAATAGATTTGGCTGTCATAATCATGCTTCATGTTATGTTTTGATTCTTGTTGTGTAAAACTACGCGATAGCTTTTGTTGTTATCGAAAGTGCCTTGTCAGCTCTCACAAAAAAAATATTGTTTCATTGTAAACGAACATAATGCAACACAGTTTCGCCCTTCATAGCTGGGAATTTAAACCTTCCCAAATAAAACATCCAACATAGAAAATAAGAGAGGATGCTGTGGTAATACACGTCTTTTTATATAAGTCATGCTATATGAGAAATAAGACCATTTAGTCAGACTAATGTTTTATTCCTTAAACTTTTTTTTAGCAATCTATTAAGTTACTTTAATAATAGCCGTATTTTGTCTCTTCGTCCGCAGGAAAAATGTCGTTTTAAAGCCACACGAAATAGCATTTAAAGAGCTATATTTTATAAAAATTTAAGAATTAAATTTCCAACTTACTTTATTGGTAAAAATGAAATCAGCAAAAAATAGCAAAAGTTTGTTAGGTGACTAATATTTTTTGCCGAACAAAAATTGTTGTCGGTTTTTTTTTTTCACTACCGTTTTTGCCAACATTTCTGTTTTACTTAATTTCAAGAAATATAGCATATTTTTCTTGCTTAATCATAGGCTTTTCTAATTGGAGCCATACTTTGTACAATTATAGTACGTCATGAGAGGAACAAAGTGGGAACAATTTTTTTTGCTTGTTAGCACTTTCTGAGTGACGTCATAAAAGCTTAAATTTTCTTTAAAATACCACTATATAAGAAACGAATTGAAAGTTTCTGACAGCCAAATGAAGATTTTCTAACATAATTTTCTGATTTCTTCATAATTAAATCGAAGAATCGGGTTAATCGAGTTTTTAAAAAAGAATTCCCGTGAGTTTTAAGCTCTATGGATAACAATAAAAAAGTTAAATGTATTTTCTCGATTAAAAAGATTTTTTAACATTAAGGTGTAGTTTCCATTAATGAACAATATCTAAGGCTCTCAGACGTGGTGGGTCCTAGATATTCAGCATGCAGGTGGCTAGAAGATAAATATGGAAACTCAGTATCATAGCATTGCAGTGTAGCTAAAAAGATTTTTGAGTTTTAGAAAAACATTCGATTTTGTCAAAGCCCTGTTTACACTAAAAAAATTGAATTTAGAGGAGAATCGTGCTGAAGGAATTGAAAAACTGTTTAAATTACAGAAAGTTTCGAATTAGAGAAATTCGAATTGTAGAAAGTTTTTTATAAGAGAAAGTTTCTTAAGGAATTGACGGTGACTGGGCGCTTGTTCGAATTATAGAAATATTCGAATTATTGAGATTCGATTTAGTGGGAGTCAACTGTATCTTAAATCTTAAAGTTTATTGTGCTTATCATAAATTCGTTCTTACCGACCTTGTTTTCGACGGAAACATGCTGCAGAGGCCATTTTTAGTTTGGAAGTGATGGTGTCGTGTTTGCAGATTAGTTTGACCTAATTTTGATATATACATATTTGTTTTCAAATGTTAAAGGTTACCTCCCGAGCAAAAACAAGTTGTGCTTAATAGGTGAGTAAAATATATTTAATAAAGAAAAAAAATTCCTTTCTACTAAAAATGTTGTTTTTGAAAGATATAAGGAATTAAAAAATACCACACTTCCACATAACCCTGGGCTTCGCGTCCGCTATTGCTGAGTGTTTTGAAACGAATAACCAAATACGATATACCAGATTGTCACACGGAAAGTGAAGAAAATTTAATTTAAAGACTGCCAACGTAAACGAAGTAAAAAATATATTTCTCCCCTCAGCATAATTTTCCGCTGCAAACGAACAGACACGTCGGTTAATCTAGGAAAAAAGCAACGCTGTTCCTTTTATCACATCAACTTGTTTAAAGAAAAAGTCGAAAACTTAAAATGAATTGTTCGGTTTGGGGTTGTGAGTGACAACTCCATCCATCCAAGAAGAAGACACCCCACTTAATCTTTTTTAATATCCCCCAAAAGACAACGTATTCATTTTATTTACGTAATCTCCGTCTTTGTATCCGGTATAACTACCGCCTAGAGAAGAAAATTCTTCTCTTATTCGCTTGACAACACAGGCCGGAATCACACGTCGCACAGATCTGCCACGACGGTTATGTACCAAAAGAAAAAGAAAATGTCAAAGTATAATTACTATTAATCGTCTCCCGAAGAAGAAAGGCCGATTTTCCCTGTCGTACATTCCCACTAATGCCGTCCAAAGATTTATTTCGTTAGGACGATAGAAAGAAAACGATCGTGCTCCGTTATGCACCGTTTATTTAATATAGTAAAAATAAATATTATTTCACAAAATAAGTCACAATAAGACACTAATCACTTACTGGATTTATTTATCGCCTAATTCCCATAACTCTGTTATATCCATTCCTCTACAGCATTTACACTCCTTACAAGTACTCATTTTGATGCAAACACCACATTTGCACCAGATACAATTAATTTTGTTCTGCCAGTGACTCACCCGATTCCGTTTCCGGCTTGTCCATATGGTGTGTAGTACTTGAACAGAGTTGTCTCCCGTTGGTTCATATTGAAAACCCAAAATGTATTTTCATCCATATTCATACACGTGTTGATATACTTATTAATTTCCTTAAAAATTGGTTTTTGCTCCTGCATGCTTTTAGAATTCACTTTATAACACAGGAAAAGGGGGCGGGGTAAATGAAAAGTCTGCATAATCTTTACTACAATTTTCGTTCTGGTCAGTAGCTTATCTCGTGATGACGTAACATTGCTGATGTAAGCATTTTTTACCGTTTTCATCATGCCCGCGTGACTAGGGTTTGGAGAGGTAGCTAAACAGCAGTAAGTCAATTTCTTTTCCAATGGTACTCCTTTAATCTGTAAATATAGTAAAAAACATTGTTATTTTGTCGATTAACATGTTGTTGTGGATTATTTTGAGGCAACTTATTTTTGCTCGGGAGGTAACCTTCAAGGCACGTATATATTTACGATTTTTTAACCACGTACAAATCTTAAATTATCAATTTTGGGTTTTGGCAAAGAAAGTAGATTTTGTACCAGCTTATCTAGCTAGCAAGCTAAATTTGGATTTATTTATTTCTATTATTTTAAAGTTTTTATTCAGTTTGCTACATTCTTATTCATTTGTCTTTGGTGTTTTGGTTATCTATCTAGATCTTTAGCTAGGTACCTTTAACTAAAAAGTGAGAGTAGCCAAATACAGTTCGGCTAACAACAGAATTCCTAATACTAAATAATGCTAAATACAGTCAGGTGGCTTCAGCTTTTGTTACTTTTATGAAAATTTATTTTGAAAAATAAAATTGCTGAGTATTTTCTTAACTGCATAGGGAAATGCCAGCTATTTCCTTTTTTCTATTAAAACCGAAGCGATAAAGATTTTTGGGAAATGGTATTACCCCTTATGCTCATGCATGACACAGGTACTCAACCTGGTGTTAGCAATGGGCTGTTTCCTGTCGTTTTAATCGAACCGTTCCCTGAAAAATGGTTTTATACTAACTCATGTGTGACTTGTTTTACCTGAAACAAAAGTGCAACTTGCTTTTAACAGCGGGCTGTTTTTCGTGTGTTTTATTTAAATTGAAGTTGCGGTAAGTATTTTTGAAAAAGGCTATTATTACGCCTATTACTCATGCGTGACACGGTTTAGCTGTACTAAGTGATCCAATCCAATGTCATAAATAATTTGTTGGTATTTGCTGAAACTTATTCTGCAAAATAAAATAATATTGCTCCCATTGTTCTTGCTATGACGGAGTAGCAAGGGTTTGTAAACTTTGTTTTTATTTTGCTTTTGTTGCAGGAAAGTTATATTCTGAAAAATATCCTGCAGTCGCTACACTACACTACACTGTATGTGCTCCACTTGATTTACGACATACTGCATACCTGTAATAAAGCGCTCCACCTGACCGTGTCGCACAGTTTGCAGTTCTTATTAAGCGCTCCTCAGGGCGTTCAACAACAGTTACTTGTGGCTTAACCCGGGTCTCTTGGCTAGTCTCTTTATTAATAGCCGTATTCTGAGTGTTCAAAGTGGTTGCGCGCAGGTTTTTTCAGAAAATTCAGAAAATCCCGGCAGAACCCTATTTTAACTGGCGAAGAAATACGTGACAATCTCAGCTGGAGTGGCAACGGACATTTTGAAAGCTGTGGCGTTCACATAAGTCTGTTTTTCTTTACTTTTTTGTCTCTGAAAAGCTTTTTATTTTTGTTTTTTATTTATTTTCATATGTTAACATGTAAATATCATCACGTTTTCTAGCCATGTATAAATATAAAACAAACCAATTTTAATATTTTGGCTACACATGTAGATTTGAAGGCAGCATCTCTCTGAAGCCAGTTAGCCTTATTTAGTCTTATTTTTTTGAACCTTGGTATATCATTATTTCTTTGTAATTGGGGTTTTGTGGTTATCTACAAAAAATATAACATTTTAAGCAGGATGTAGAAACCATGTCTTTATAGACATGGTTTCTATTCTATAGACCTGGTCTATATTCCCATATGCAGCGTACATTCGAACTAAAAATATATTTTTTTAAAATCGAATATCGTGTAAACATTACTTGTTTTTATTGTAGCTACAACATATAATTCTTTAAAAAATAAAAGTAAGTTTCACTTCTGTTTCGCTTTTTGTTTACTTTTTTTCGTGTTTATTTACATTTAACACTGTCTTATTAAAACTTTAAACACGGTTGCTATGGTAGCGGGCAATACCGTGGAATATTGCCCGCTATGACGAAAGTTCTAACCAATCACATTGCACGATTTTCGAGAATATTGATGCCGCCCTTTTACCCAGGTAATAATTAAAATTATTTTGGCAGACAACGAGCTATTGTATCACGCCGTAACAACCGGCCAGTAAGAGATGTCCCAGCCGGCACAAGACGTTTTAAAGACGCCTTTTCTGGAGCTTTTTTGCGCATAAAATATGCGCGCACCCGAAATACGTCTTTTAAACGTCTTTAAAACGCATGTGTCAGACGCACATTTTAAAGGCGTCTTTAATGCGTCTTTTTCAGGCACGGTCTTTTTCGTTTGTGATGAAAGACGTCTTTAAGACGTCTTTTTCGTGCATAATTAAGACGCGCATTTGAAAGACGCAAAAAAGATCGAAAAAAGACCGGTTTTTATTCGTGATATAATTGGTCTACTATTTCTCCGCGGGTAACATGTTTAATTACTTCTTTCATGTAAAAACGATAATGCCAATAAAAAAAATATATCTCACAATAACTTGATTTTAAAATCTTGTATTGTATTAAAATAACGGGGTAAATCTGTATTTATCATTTAAAAGAGTGATTGAAGAGTAAAAAACTTAATTATTACCCCCGTCTGTACAATTTTAAATGTCTGAAGTGGCGGTAACTTTTAAACAAAACCAAGTCGAGAAAGAAAACCGGTTGGTTGCAGAAAGTAAGTTAAAATTGTTTTTGTTTTTATTTGCATTATTCATTAAATGAGTTCCGGCAATATGGTAGCCCGATATAGAGCTGGGGCTTGTTTCATCTTAAAATTGATCGTGTTTTTTCATGAGCACCAAAAAAGTTATCTTTTTATTTTGTGAAGCGAGTTTGGGGACTAAGAGCTATGGATCGTATGCAGTTAAGGTCATGTATATATATTTATTTTATTGTTTACTTTTTTTACTGTTGCTAGTAGCTATGCTAGCTGCAACCCTGGAAAAATAGTGAAAAATATTTTTTTCCAGGGTTGTAGCTAGGTGTTTCTTGCCAGCTAGTGTAGCCATAAGTCTCATATAGCTAAGTTTTACGTGCTATCTAAAGAGAAAATTGCTAGTCACAAAAGTTTATAGTTATACCAGCTAGCTAGCAAACATTTATAAGCCTTTTACACCCAAAAGCCACCACACCACCCACACACAAACCCTATTGATTCTGTGTGACTTGTACAATTGAAGTTTTAAATTAAACAAAAGTATTTACATCACAAAAAGTACCTGTGTTTTAACAAAATTTCCAAATTAAGATTATTAGAAAGTCATACAAAATACAGAAGTATTTGTGACATCTTGCAGCTATTTCTTAAGGCAAAATAACATATACTTTGCCGGTCACAGACACGTTTCTGTAACTTGACCTGAATTAAAAACTGACGTTTCTTAAAAATTATTTAACTAAATATTTTATTAAGAACATTGACGAATAAATTTTCACTTTCTTGAATAAGTTTTGTAACTATATCTTTAGAGTGGATCTGTCTGTCCTTAATGGAAATTGTCAAGCTAGTTTAAATTTTATCCACAGGCTAGCTATATTTTTAACTAACATTACATCAATTTTAGCTAAGCATTAAATTTATTTCAGAAATGGATAAGTCAAAGAGGCGGGATGAACGACGAGGTTGCAGCAAAAATTTGAGGAGTTTTTAAGGCAGGAGGATAGCGAAAGTAGTGTTGACATGTTAGATGATACATCAGAAATTGAAAGTCAACCACAATTTGATAGCTCCCCAGACATGTCAGTTGACATAAACGAAGAAGAAAGTTCCGCATCTTCCTTGTTTTCTTTTGAAGAGGATGTTGTAGAGCCAACTTTACAAGATAATCTTGCTAGCTGTGCCACTAAGTACCAATTAGGTAGAGATTCCCTTAATGACCTTCTATTCATTTTAAGAAAATCAGGACTTGATCTTCCGAAAGACAGCCGAACTTTGCTCAAAACCCCTCGAACTGTACAAAATGTTGTTTTTAATGGTACGAACAGCTACTGTTATTTAGGAATTAAAAGTTCATTAATTCAAGCTGTCACATTTATCAATGATCAAATCGATACACTTGAATTGCTGGTTAATATTGATGGAATCCCATTGTGTAAGTCAACAAACTCTCAGTTCTGGCCAATTCTTGGTTCTGTTAAGGATACCAGTTATGTCTTCCCTATCGCTTTGTTTTATGGGAACACAAAACCTACATCTGTTTGTGAATTTCTTTCTGACTTTATCAATGAAGTTGAAAACTTAACACGTGATGGTGTAAATTTTGAAAATCAACATTTTACATTTGTTCTCAAAGCCATAATCTGTGATGCTCCGGCCAGATCATTTCTAAAGTGTACAATAGGTCACACTGGTTATTATTCTTGTGAACGATGTTGTGTTAAAGGTGTAAGGTTGGAACACAGAATTGTTTTTAATGACTTTAATGATGCTGATCTGCGGAAAATGGTAAAGACGTATTTTTTTTCTCGAATGAAGGTTACATTTGCGAAATTAAAAATTTTGTTGATGGTGATAAGTATCAGCGTATTATTTTTAAATCCAGCATGCTTGAACCTTTTTATGAAACACCAATCGATTCACGAAAACTTGGGATCCACTACACTCGAGGTTTTAGTCATATAGGGAAAGTTTGGAAGATTTTAACACACACACAAGTTGAAAAGAAACTTTTAATGTTGCCTTATAAAGATGGTCGTGTATATTTTCCATTACTTCATGACATCCAGGGAAATATATTTTAAATAGTTGTTATACCCTTCACAGTTATTAGCATTTTATTATATATATAGTACATGCAAATACTGTTTTAAATTAGAAAAATTTGTAGTAGTTAAGGTTCCAACATACATGGTTAGGCTGTTTTTAGCATAGCAGAACTCTGTATAATCCAATTTTCATCCTCTCTTTAATTTTTTATCTAGCACATGCGAAATATATAGCTTAAAGGGAACCCGAGGAATAAAATGATGTTGGACTTATAATTAGAGCTTGAAAATTTGGTTAACAAATCATTTTAAATTTTTTCAAAAAGCTCCTTTCGTTCTCAAGATATTCACATTTAAAGAAATTTACTTATACTGCATAAATTATGATGTCATATTTCAGGAATAGCAAATTTGACATTTTCTGTCATCAGTAATTTTAGACCTGTTAAGTGGAACCTACCTGTGGCGGAAAACATTGAAAGAGCCCGAAAAAAATCTATCCCACTTAGTGGAAGTACCATGGTTCTTCTAACTAGATTTATAAAAAAAGTAAAAAAGCAAATTATGTTTGGTCACAGTATTTCTATAACATAAGGCAGATAATATAATTTGAAAAAAATTCTTATTTTCCAGGCTTATAAATTTTTTGCCTTTTATTAACGCGTGTTTAGTTTCGTTCCAGTTTCTATTTTATTTTCCTTTAATTATTAACGCGTGAAAATAATTATTTTTATAATTAGAAAAACTACGGTACCTTAACTTGTAAGTATTCGAATATAATTAGCGATTCTAGACTCACATTATTTGGTCCTTAATCTATGGGGGAATTCAGACTGAGTACTAAGCCTCAACGTTCTTTTAAACTAAGTTTTATGATTTTTAAGAAAATATTACAAAAAGATAAAGTTATACAGTTTTACTGCATTTCTAACCCCTGTAAGGACAAATGTTGTTTGAACAGCTTTCTAGAATGACTTTATTTATGAGTTTACGTCTTATTTGCAACTAAAAAAGACGCACAAAAAAGACGCAAACATTTAAGACCTAAAAAGACGCACTTAAGACGCATTTAAAAAAACGTCTTTAAAAAGCATTACAAAGACGTCTTTAAGACTGCGAAAAAGACATCTTTAAGACGCACAAAAAGACTTTATAAAGACGCACAACAAGACGTCGGAAAAGGGAACATTTAAGACCTAGAAAAGACGCATTTATGACGCATATGAAAGATGTCTTTAAAACGCATTCGGAAGACGTCTTAAAAACTTAAAAAAAGGCGTCTTTACGACGCACGGAAAAGACGTCGTAAAGACGCACGAAAAATGACGTCAGGAAAGCGGACATTTAAGACCAAAATAAGACGCCAAAAAGACGCACGGAAATGCGTCTTAAAGACGTCTTAAAGACGTTTTTTGCCGGCTGGGGTTGGTTATATTGATAACATAACACCATTAGAAGTTTTTTTAAATTTCTGTACGACAAATTGCTGGAGATGTTTGTGTCTCAGGTATTACAAATGTAACCTTATTGATGTTAGTTCATTCCCGAGAAGAAAGAACAACTCTCTATAGATACTACATCCTAGACATGGATTCGTCTATTATTATTTTTTCATGCGAAAACTTTATTTTGCGATTTTTTTTGCCAAAAAAAGTCTTTTGCCAATCTAGCTAATTTATTCATCAACTAGTTGCTCCACTACATAACAGGCGCTCTTACAATTAAATAAAATTGAAGGGTTTTTAACATCTTGTGGACTATGGTGTTACATTATAATTTGGGTTGGAATTTAATAGTTGATAACCGAAATATTTGTTAACATTTTACACAAACCGTTTGCAACACAAATATTAACATGTCTAAGAATCATCGTTATAAACTTTATTTGATAATGGCGGGGAGGACCCATTGGGAAACAGAAATTTGTATTCATATTTTTAAATAATGGACTTATTTTTTAATACACCCTCTGTAAATAAAATCAAAATAGTTGGTTTTCTTGATTATGGGTTTGGGTCTGTAAGGCAAACTGTTTATTTAATATTTTGAAATATTACGGTAAATATACAATATACTGAAATGAGTTTTTTTATTTCTCTTTTTTGTGTTGTTTACTAATAATTTCTTACATTTTAAGTAAAACTTTGGGAGGGTTGCTGTGTGTAATAGACTGAATAGCTAATTTGGTGTGCTGCATTACAAACCGTACATTGTTGAAATTTTGTTATAACCTTTCTTGCATGACTTAACGAAATATATTGGATATTTTATCTGGTATACTATTATCCCTGGCGTACTTCTGGCATGGCAAAGCAAGTATATAGTTTTACCAGATTTGACATTTTACATGAAGGTTGTTAGACACGTTCGATTAAACTTTTATAACGTCTTTTCAGTGTTAACATTTAGCTAATTGAGCGCGATAGAAGCAATAAAAACTGTATTTCCGCAGCAAAACATACTATCCAATAACTTGCAACCAGATCTTGTTTCACATATCCTATCAAATTAACATCTGCGCTGCGACAGAAATGAAATGGTCATACGTACGCAATTCGCTGCGTCGAGAGCGTGCGGTATGTAATATAAAATTCATTATGTAATGCATATAAAGCATTCATGATACATAAAGACGGTTTGGCATTTAGGGTTTGAGAATAACGGCGGGATAAGAATAGAAACGCGGTCATACTCGTCCCCCACCAGCATTTGTTAAGTTTTTCATTGGAACGGAACCTGAACCTCCACCAGTAGGTCAACAAGAAGAAGACGCTTTAGAAACGAGGCTGGAAATACGGTCAAAGTATTATTTTGATCAACATGAAAAGAACCGACATTCAAATATCCCTATACACTCTGGCTAACTCATAGACTGTGCATTTCGCCTTAGTCGTTCAACTTTGATATAAAGAGTGGATTGGGAACTATAACATCGTTAGCATCTTCTGGGAGGCAAGTTGTTAATGCGCATGCGTACTATTTTCAGAAAATCTAAAACACCAGTGTATGAAAATGAATCAAAGAAGTGAAACGCGTTTGGTCCACAGTTAGGCTAAAAACAAATACACTATTCCATTGCGTCCCTGCTACCATATCTGTGTGAACGGCAGGAAGGGACCGCGAACGATGTTGCACCATCAATAGACTCTAAGAAACCGTTTTTCTGTTTAATTATTTTCGCTCAAAAGGGATGCCGCGCTATTGGATATACCAACAGAGATAACCAAGAAAAGTCACAAGATTCAGTACAACCAACTTCAGTTATGAACACTAACAAAACATAAAAGGAGCTCAACATGAAATCAACATTGTCGTGCAAGTCAAATTCAGTTTGGTAGGTTTTTTCAACTAGCCGAGAGACCAGCAAAACGCCGGGTTAAGCCACAGGTAACTGTGCGCCTGGCGTTTAATGCCCAGTTCAGGGCCTAATAAGAACCGCAAGCAGCGTCACACATTCAGGCGGAGCGTTTTAGTACAGGTATGCCGTATGTCGTAAATCTAGTAGGGCGGCCACAACATCTTAAGTGTTTCGGTTGATATGTATTTTTTTAAATATAACTTTAGCTAAAATAAAAACACAGCTTACAACACAAGAGTGTTTCCGGTGAAAGTTCAAAAATGAATTTTACTTCAGGCTGAGAGCTTAGTACAAGTAAACAATCTTTCACATCTACATAGGTGTAATATAAACCCCTTCCTGAAAATAACTTTTCGGCACAGTTTACAACCCGTTGTTGCATTGGCATAAACAATTAATTAATATTATCTTATTTTGCAGAATAAGTTTCAGTAAAAGTAAATAATTTAGTTGTGATACTGGACTAATTACTTAGGACAGGTAAACTGTGTCCCACAATGCCTATAGATGTAATAGCCTTTTCCAAAAAAACATATTACAGCTTCAAATTAAAAAAAATCACACACAAAACAGCCCATTGTTAGTACCAGGTTGAACATTTAATACAGCTAAACCGTGTCACACATGAGTAATAGGCGAAATACCATTTTTTTAAAAACTTTATCACAACGGTTTCAATAAAAACACAGGAAGCATCCCATCATTACCCTGTTCAGTTAACAAAAATTACTGTGCGTAATATGTTTTCATGACAGTAATAAAATGTGTAGTTATATACCTCTATATACACTTAACATCATAAAAATTGTTGTAGCTAGCTAAAAACTGTATTTGGCTACTGTCACTTTTTAGCCAGAGGTAACTCAAGAGTTATAGCTAGTTATCCACAACCCCAACAAAAAATAAATACTGCTGTACTAAACTGAATAAAAACTTTAAAAGAATGAGAATAAATATGGCTGGGTATAGTTAGTTAGCTATCTTCAGCAGAAGGCTGTCTAGAAATCTATGTTCCTAACTAAAATCTTAAAATTGGTTTGTTTAAGATTTGTACATAGGTAGATAACATCCTAATATATTTAGCATACTCCTATAGAATTATGTGATGAGCAGCTATCACGAGAATGTGTTGATCCTTGTATTCGTTTGCGAGGATTAAAAAGTATAAAGGGGTGAACCGATAAGGTGTAGGTAAATGCTTTAAAGGAAATGGAAAAAGATTGGGAAAAGGTTGGGAAAAGATTTGGGAAGGATTAGACAACTTATAAGATTGTTAAGGTAGTTGTCCTGTCCACATAATTATCTTTCTATGCTACCTTTATCAACAACTTAAATGATTCCGATGCTGATTAAGGAACTGCATGATCAGTTTGATCGATATTTTCACCAGAACTAAGAAACTTCCCCCTTAATTAAATAATTGTGTGCAGTAAGAAGCAATACATTGGTTTTTTTCTATATCTACGCTTTCTTAACTAACATCACTTACAGTATTTTGAGTTCTTATTTTGAGTTCTTCATATATGTTTTTTTAGTATTTTTCTTGCTTGTCATAATCTAATAAAGCCATCATCAGCATTTCCAAAAAAATATTGACAGAGTAAACTGCAAACATTAATTTGTGAAACATGAATCACTAAAACTAATGTATATTTATATAATTTGTTTTAGTCTTATTTTGGTTAATAGTATTAATAATTTACTTCACATTATTTTTCTGGAAAACTAGACTTCTCTGGTTTACTTTGCCAATTTTACAGAATTTGTATCATGACATTTTTAGAACTTTCTAGATAGATCCCAAGTTTTTATACTTTTTTAGAACTATGTGTAAATCTGTATATTTTTGTTATTTATTCAGATGTAATTAAATTGAAGTATATATAAATTGCGTTATTTGTAGCCCATATTTAATACTTTTCAGACCAGGTTACTTTAACCCTTTTTTATATAAGAACAATGTTATAAGAACACGAACCTTAGACTCAAAACCCCAGACTCAAATCATTGTTTTTACAACTAGAACTACTCAATAACTGGAATAGTCAAAAAGCCTCAAAAAGCTGTTAAATCACATAGTTTTGCGCAATTATTCAATCATTTATCCTGTTTTTAAATTGGAAATCTCAGCCTTGGGTCGACCATTTCACGTTTTGCTCTGTGGAAAGTTTCTCTTGACAAGGCGGAAATCTTCAAGCCTTAAGGCTTCTTGAGGTGTAACACCATTTTTTTAAAAAACTTTGTCGCGACTTCAGTTAAGAAAAAAAGAATGAAACCGCGTGTCGTTATCCTGTTCAGTTAAAAAAAATGCTCAACAATTCTAATTTGTAGCATAAGTTTTCATAGCAGTAATAAAAATGGTAGCTACCTAAATGCATTTAGCATCACAATTGTGTTGCAGTCAAACAGTGCATTTGGCTACTTTCTCTTTTTATCAAAAGATATCTAAGGAGCTAACTAGATAGACACAACTTTATCATAAAAATAAATTATATTAGCTAGGATAAAAAGTTGTTATACCAAACCGAATAGTAATAACTAAGGGTACCTACAATCCCCCACAAAAATTATGAGACAAACTGATTTTTTTGCAAATATTTGTCCCCCTCCCCAAATTTAAGGTTGAGGGTAGTAGCTGCCTGTACTTTTATACACAGTGTGAATGCGTTGTATGCTGACTTGTCATTCATAATGGTAGCCACAGCTGTGTCAAAGTTGCCCTTTTTGCTCAAATTGCCATTTAAAAGTCTCGTTACGAGCTCTTCGGCACTGCTTAAATATCAGGGACAAGTAAAGGACGAATAAGCTATTTTATGTTTCCTGTTCTGTTTTTATTGTGATGTGATTTTAGTTTAAAATTTAAGAACTTCAACACGTTTTACACGTTACGCCCCACATTACGGTCTAATCAACAACCTCCTGTACAAAAGTGGCAAAAACTCAACACGTTACACATATTTATAAAAGAAATTTATATAGATACAGATATTTGCACGTGACACAACTTTTTTACTTAGTCAAATGTGCTAATGTGGCCTAAAACTCTTATATTCTGTTGAATTTGTCATTATAAAGACTTTAATACCTTTTTCATTGAAATAGCTGCAAAACTTTGAGCAAGATTGGTAAGTTTAATTATACCTCCAAATCTTTGTTTTAATGTCGTGAAATTTGCACCAATTCACAAACGTAAATTTAAGATCAACTAGGAGCACATGGTTATGCAGCTGCAATTGTCACATACTTGTTTTGGCATGAAAACAGTGAGTTTTTGACCTTTATTTCGAAAAATTGTATTCATGACACTAGGGAAACTCTTTTTGATTTATTTTTAGATTTTCAGACAAGCTAGCTGTAAAATGATCCTTAAAATCTTCGTTCCTAGCCAAAAATCCTAAAAATGGTGCCCTAAAGATTTGTGCATTGTTAACAAATGTGACAATATATTTATCTTAACATGTAAAAACATATAAAAAACAAATATGGCAAAATAAAAAGCTTTTAGAAGACAAAAAAATCAAAAAGACCTAGAAACCAAAACTGACCACGACCTCTTTCAAAACAAAAATAGCCTTCGGAATCATGTTCCTTCATTGGCCTACCCAGACCGCAAAATCTTGGATTGGTTTTTCAAAGAATGATGCGTTTTGATTGGTAGCGAGCGATCAAAACAAAGTGAGTAAAGCTGGCAGTAAAATTGGCAGTAGAACTGCCCTAATTGTTTTGTGTGGCTCATGAGCGGAATCAGCGATTGAGATCACGGGAGGTAATTATTCCTCCATTTTGTTTGATAGCAGACCGGCTGACCATGTGTGTGCCACACATAGCTATGTAAAGAATATTAAAATACTAACACGTTTTCTCGCTTGTTATTGGCAATAAATGCGGGCCCCTAATTGGTCAATCATCATTGTGAAGACTTTGGTAATAGGCCGATTTTTTTCTAAAGAAAAAGGAAGGTAAAAAACAATGCCAGTAATGCCGAAAGAATGCCAGTGCTGCTCATATTCCTGTCAAAATATAGAGATGCGATTTTGTGAACTTTATAAATATTTGTCGAAAATATGTGCTCCTGTTTTACCATTTTAGATATCGCCCTCACTTGAATATTTTTTTGTTTTTTGACAATCCTTGGTACCATTTTAAAATAACAATCTTTTTGCGCGGTAATAAACGGTTTTCTTGTTTCCCTCCCATTCTTCTTAACAGCCTGAGTGGATTGTATTCCTTTCGCACATATATTTTTAAATCCCCATCAAATCCGTTTTTATACAACTCAATTTGTGCACTTTCAAAATGGAAACCTCTTGCGGTTATTTAAACAGTAGTAATGGCTACCTTACAACCCGTTGTGGTTTGTGCTTCTTTTGTATTATAATTAAAAAAATTATTGAATGCATGACACATTTACGACATGACAATATGAATTTGTAAATCTTTTTTTATTAACGAGCACACAGACAATTAATTTTATCATATGTCACCTCATTTGAAAGATCTTAATTATACCCCCGTCGATAACAGTTTGTATAAAAGTAGGTAAAAGAAATAGGGACACAAGAAATACGCATGTTGCGCTGATTTAACTTAAAAACGCGCTAATATATTTATATTTCAGATGGATTTTAAGGTGGTCTTTTTATTTTTGTTTGCGATGCTTGTTATAGCAGGTATGTGTTCTATCTCGTATACTTTATATTACTTAAACTTTTGTATATTACTAAAAATTCTATGCCAACCTTTGACACTTTGTCTAGTTGTTTAACTGTCATTTAACATTTTTGGGTCTAAATTTCATGTGTGTGTATTTATTGTCTATTTTTTCTTGCTGCTTATACACATAATTCGTACAGATTTAAACGCAACTTTCTTGACATTTTAGAAGCAAACCATCGCTTCAGCGAAGAGGACGAATATGATATTCACTATGATAACTATGACAACGGTATACACGTGTGTTTTTTTTTTTTTTGTTTATGCAAATTCTTTGCAAAGTTCAAAAAATACTAAAATGTTAAATTTCCCTCAGGAGAATCTGACGACGAAGAAGCAATAATGCAGTGTTGTAGTAACCAATCCTGCATATCTTTAACTTCCCCTTTCTGTAGTGATTCATAAAAAAGAGAATATATATTAACGTTTCTTTGTAACAAAATTTTGTATATTCAATATATTTTCAGATTTCAGTTTTCGAAGAGCTTTAATTGCATATTCCATAAAATACATAAATGACAAATTGATATCCCATTGAATTTTTCCAAAAATAGTGCCATGGTCATCGCCTTCTAACGTTATTAACAAAATTTTGGTAGGGCATGAACACGCATAAAGTACGAGACCTCTGTATTTGTATGTTGAGTAAACTTATGGATCCATAATATATTTGTCAAATTAACGCAATATAGATTACAACAAGATTACCAGCAAAGATGAAGACGAACTTAATAAATCTGAAGGTAAAAATAAATTACTGATAAAAAATAATAAATAAATTAAAATATTTTTATGCGAACAACACTTACATGCTAACAGTCGTGCATCAATGGCAACATTGGCTAAATTGTTAAGAAAGCGGTTACCGTCAGCATTTGATACTGCTAACTACTTCAATACGCAATTCCTGATCACAAGTGGTTAGCGGCTTTTGTTTTTTAATATGGCTACTGCTATTAATTTTTAGAATATCAAAAGCGTGAAGTGAAAGGAAAACGTGGTAGGAAATCAGAAGCGCAATTATTATAGAAAAATACACACAAGCTCTTAGCTTTTAAGTAGTTAAAATTCGCTTTTTTTTCGCCATAGAATTGTCTTCGCGTCGTCGTCGATACTAAGCTCGTCGACGCTATCCTTAAGGATAATCATGTAAAAACGCGAAACAAGGTAAGAAGTTGAAAAAGTATTTAACAACTGCGCAGTTATTTGCAATAATGGACGAACTGTGCCTTAACCTTATGAGTAAATTCTTAGTTCTCTAATAAAGACAGTGCATCTTTTTACTTTAGGTTGAGTTGACAGAGTTGGGTTCACTAGCACCATTTTCAAGATAATATCATCACCATCATGGAAAATTAATGCCGTTTCTTTGCCATGTATATTTTGAAAGTATTGAAAGTTTGAAAAATGTGTTATGTATTTTCATCGTTTCCCTTTTATATTTGTCAATCCTTATTTAAAACGTATTTTTTAGGTTTTTTGCAAAAAATTATGACATACAGAAAAAAAAATTCTCTTGCCAATGACAAATTTAATATTCCATGAAAGTATTTGGAACATCCCTTTTTTCTGGAAGAGGTGTTATATCCTTTACACCTTCGAAAAAAGACTTCTGTCTAATAATAATTCTGAACGCGGGCACGCATATTCAGCATAAAGAAAAAGTTCGCACTTCTATCATCTTTCTGCATACTCAGTTTACACATTTTTATAATACCTAAAAACATCTCGTTGGTAAATTTTCGCATACATGCCTTTACGTTAGTGGTCTCTTTTTCCGAAAGCTTCCTATTGGCTCATTGAAAGTTGAACGAATTATGCACAAAAAGTTCCTGGACTTTTTTGTATAAATTACTGATTAGCGAATTAAAGAAATTAAAGTTCATAATTTATCACAAATAAGAAAAAATAAATGAATATTTTTTAAATAATTTGTTAGACCATTAAAGATTATAATTTATTGGGTCATTTATAATTACGTTCCACTGGAAATGATGATTATTTTATTTCTTTAAATGCTTAGCTGATTCTGCGAAAAAATCTATTTTCGTACCATCGCAAGCTTTCATTGGTTCTTTAGGACCAACCGTCATTGCATAGTGTTTTACGAAAAGATATTTTCCGGTTGATTATTTGTTTTAGTGTTTCCAAACTTTCCTCCCAGAAGATGCTTTCCAACTCCCTAACTAACCAACTGCGTCTAAAATAGGTAATTTCAACGCATTAACGATCTCTTTCCCCAATATTTTTCTCTAGAAAGACTGCATTATAACGCTTTAGCCATTACGCCTAAAGTAAAAAATGTTTAAATTACGGGTTTTATTTTAGTTATTTGTAAAACCGGTTCGATGGCTGGAAAATTATGCCGATAAACGTAAAATGATTTTTGCTGCGAAATACAAAAGTTTTAGAACTTTTTTGTCCCTTGCGTCTTTTTGTCCCGATAGTTAAAACGCTGATGAATATAATTTATAGAATCGTGTGCATTCAAGAACTGTTAAAAAGAGACATAAGGTATTGACTGTGTTTGTTGAAAACTTTGTTGTGGTGTAACACCACACATTCGGTTCGGTTGTTGGTGACATCGGGAAATCAGGTTAATCACGTATCCAAACTTTGCAAAATGATTTTTCTCAACGAAATAAAGTTGTGTTGTGAGTTCCAACTTCTACAAGCAATCTTAATGAATTTCCCCATTATAAGGATTTCATAAGAATTCTTAAGCCGCCGGCCGAAATAAGGTATTCTGATTGGTTTACAAAAAAACTGACGACTTTGAACCATATTTACGGCATTCGAAATGTGACACAGCATGTATTTTTCAATAATCATTGAATTTTTTTGTAACCGATGCCGTGTAATTTGAATTTCAGGCAAATGAAAGCAATGAGGAGGGTTTTTTCGGACCAAACGAAAGCAATCAATGACATTCGGACCAAATGAAAGCAATCAAGAGCTTTTCGGACCAAATATCAGGGACAATGCTTAAATATCAGGGACAAGTAAAGGACGAATAAGCTATTTTATGTTTCCTGTTCTGTTTTTACTGTGATGTGATTTTAGTTTAAAATTTAAGAACTTCAACACGTTTTGCACGTTACGCCCCACATTACGGTCTAATCAACAACCTCCTGTACAAAAGTGGCAAAAACTCAACACGTTACACATATTTATAAAAGAAATATATATAGATATAGATATTTTTTTTGAGTTTTTGGCCTTTATTTTGAAGAATTGTATTCATGACGCTAGGGAAACTCTTTTTAATCTATTTTTAGATTTTTAGACAAGCTAGCTGTAAAATGATCCTTAAAAATCTTCGTTCCTAGCCAAAAATCCTAAAAATGGTGCGCTAAAGATTTGTGCATTGCTAACAAATGTGACAATATATTTATCTTAACATGTAAAAACATATAGAAAACAAGTATGGCAAAATAAAAAGCTTTTAGAAGACAAAAAAATCAAAAAGACCTAGAAACCAACACTGACCACGACCACTTTCAAAACAAAAATAGCCTTCGGAATCATGTTCCTTCATTGGCCTACCCAGGCCGCAAAATCTTCGTTTTCAAAGAATCATGCGTTTTGATTGGTAGCGAGCGATCAAAACAAAGTGAGTAAAGCTGGCAGTAGAACTGCCCTAATTGTTTTGTGTGGCTCATGAGCGGAATCAGCGATTGAGATCACGGGAGGTAATTATTCCTCCATTTTGTTTGATAGCAGACCGGCTGACCATGTGTGTGCCACACATAGCTATGTAAAGAATATTAAAATACTAACACGTTTTCTCGCTTGTTATCGGCAATAAATGCGGGCCCCTAATTGGTCAATCATCATTGTGAAGACTTTGGGTAATAGGCCGATTTTTTGCTAAAGAAAAAGGATGGTAAAAAACAATGCCAGTAATACCGAAAGAATGCCAGTGCTGCTCATATTCCTGTCAAAATATAGAGATGCGATTTTGTGAACTTTATAAATATTTGTCGAAAATATGTGCTCCTGTTTTACCCTTTTAGATATCGCCCTTACTTGAATATTTTTTTTGTTTTTTGACAATCCTTGGTACCATTTTAAAATAACAATCTTTATGCGCGGTAATAAACGGTTTTCTTGTTTCCCTCCCATTCTTCTTAACAGCCTGAGTGGATTGTTTTCCTTTCTCACATATATTTTTAAATCCCCAACAAATCCGTTTTTATACAACTCAATTTGTGCACTTTTAAAATGGAAACCTCTCGCGGTTATTTAAGCAGTAGTAATGGCTACCTTACAACCCGTCGTGGTTTGTGCTTCTTTTGTATTATAATTAAAAAAATTATTGAATGCATGACACATTTACGACATGACAATATGAATTTGTAAATATTTTTTTATTAACAAGCACACAGACAATTAATTTTATCATATGTCACCTCATTTAAAAGATCTTAATTATACCCCCGTCGATAACAGTTTGTATAAAAGTAGGTAAAAGAAATAGGGACACAAGAACTACGCAGGTTGCGCTAATTTAACTTAAAAACGCGCTAATATATTTATATTTCAGATGGATTTTAAGGTGGTCTTTTTATTTTTTTTTTGCGATGCTTGTTATAGCAGGTATGTGTTCTACCTCGTATACTTTATATTACTTAAACTTTTGTATATTACTAAAATTTCTATGCCAACCTTTGACACTTTGTCTAGTTGTTTAACTGTCATTTAACATTTTTGGGTCTAAATTTCATATCTGTGTATTCTCTATTTTTTCTTACTGCTTATACACATAATTCGTACAGATTTAAACGCAACTTTCTTGACATTTTAGAAGCAAACCATCGCTTCAGCGAAGAGGACGAATATGATATTCACTATGATAACTATGACAACGGTATACACGTGTGTTTTTTTTTTTTGTTTATGCAAATTCTTTGCAAAGTTCAAAAACTACTAAAATGTTAAATTTCCAACAGTCTCTCTGGAGAATCTGACGACGAAGAAGCAATAATGCAGTGTTGTAGTAACCAATCCTGCATATCTTTAACTTTCCCTTTCTGTTGTGATTCATAAAAAAGAGAAAATATATTAACGTTTCTTTGTAACAAAATTTTGTATATTCAATATATTTTCAGATTTCAGTTTTCGAAGAGCTTTAATTGCTAGTCATATTCCATAAAATACTTAAATGACAAATTGATACCCCATTGAATTTTTCCAAAAATAGTGCCATGGTCATCGCCTTCTAACGCTATTAACAAAATTTTGGTAGGGCATGAACACGCATAAAGTACGAGACCTCTGTATTTGTATGTTGAGTAAACTTATGGATCCATAATATATTTGTCAAATTATCGCAATATAGATTACAACAAGATTAGCAGCAAAGATGAAGACGAACTTAATAAATCTGAAGGTAAAAATATATTACTGATAAAAAATAATAAAATAAAATATTTTTATGCGAACAACACATACATGCTAACAGTCGTGCATCAATGGCAACATTAGCTAAATTGTTAAGAAAGCGGTTACCGTCAGCATTTGATACTGCTAACTACTTCAATACGCAATTCCTGATCACAAGTGGTTAGCGGCTTTTGTTTTTTAATATGGCTACTGCTATTAATTTTTAGAATATCAAAAGCGTGAAGTGAAAGGAAAACGAGGTAGGAAATCAGAAGCGCAATTATTATAGAAAAATACACACAAGCTCTTAGCTTTTAAGTAGTTAAAATTCGCTTTTTTTTTCGCCATAGAATTGTCTTTGCGTCGTCGTCGATACTAAGCTCGTCGACGCTATCCTTAAGTATAATCATGTAAAAACGCGAAACAAGGTAAGAAGTTGAAAAAGTATTTAACAACTGCGCAGTTATTTGCAATAATGGACGAACTGTGCCTTAACCTTATGAGTAAATTCTTAGTTCTCTAATAAAGACGGTGCATCTTTTTACTTTTGGTTGAGTTGACAGAGTTGGGTTCAGTAGCACCATTTTCAAGATAATATTATCGCCATCATGGAAAATTAATGCCGTTTCTTTGCCATGTATATTTTGAAGTATTGAAAGTTCGAAAAATGTGTTACGTATTTTCATCGTTTCCCTTTTATATTTGTCAATCCTTATTTAAAACGTGTATTTTTTTAGGTTTTTTGCAAAAAATTATGACATACAGAAAAAAAAATTCTCTTGCCAATGACATATTTAATATTCCATGAAAGTATTTGGAACATCCCTTTTTTCTGGAAGAGGTGTTATATCCTTTACACCTTCGAAAAAAGACTTCTGTCTAATAATAATTCTGAACGCGTGCACGCATATTCAGCATAAAGAAAAAGTTCGCACTTCTATCATCTTTCTGCATACTCAGTTTACACATTTTTATAATACCTAAAAACATCTCGTTGGTAAATTTTCGCATACATGCCTTTACGTTAGTGGTCTCTTTTTCCGAAAGCTTCCTATTGGCTCATTGAAAGTTGAACGAATTATGCACAAAAAGTTCCTGGACTTTTTTGTATAAATTACTGATTAGCGAATTAAAGAAAAAAATATGCATTTTTTTAATGATTATATATAATTACAAATAATTTCAAAAGGACGTTATTAGAAAAAAAAACCCGGGAACCTTTTTGAATTTAATTTATGCTGAATATAGTGGTGCGTAAACGAGAAGTCTGGTCTGCGACCTCGCCTTCGGAAAAAGAAGCCATTTTAAAACGCAAGGTGAAAAAAAAATGCTGTGTGGTTATTTCATTAAATTTTCTTTTTGGAAAATTAACATCTCACGAAAATAACACCATGAAAAAAGTCTTTCATCAAGCGTTCAAAAACCAAAAAAAAGTATTGATAAATTGTAAGGGTTTTTCTAAGACTACTCATCAAGTCAGTTTTTTCCTTTACAATAGCCTTAAGAGACAGGGCCAATAATTTTTTTTGGAACCATATAGCTTTCACATCATCGCATCACAAAAGAAATCTGCGGTTGAATATATCGATCTGTAGTTAACATTTAAGATTGATTACTCACCGCTACTCTGTTGACTTTAGGGAAAACAAGTTCATAATTTATCACAAATAAGAAAAAATAAATGAATATGTTTTAAATAATTTGTTAGACCATTAAAGATTATAATTTATTGGGTCATTTATAATTACGTCCCACTGGAAATGATGATTATTTTATTTCTTTAAATGCTTAGCTGGTTCTGCGAAAAAATCTATTTTCGTACCATCGCAAGCTTTCATTGGTTCTTTAGGACCAACCGTCATTGCATAGTGTTTTACGAAAAGATATTTTCCCGGTTGATTATTTGTTTTAGTGTTTCCAAACTTTCCCCCCAGAAGATGGAATTGCTTTCCAACTCCTAACTAACCAACTGCGTCTAAAATAGGTGATTCCAACGCATTAACGATCTTTTTTCCCAATATTTTTTCTAGAAAGACTGCATTATAACGCTTTAGCCATTACGCCTTAAGTAAAAAATGCCGATAAATGTAAAATGATTTTTGCTGCGAAATACAAAAGTTTTAGAACTTTTTTGTCCCTTGCGTCTTTTTGTCCCGATAGTTAAAACGCTGATAAATATAATTTATAGAATCGTGTGCATTCAAGAACTGTTAAAAAGAGACATAAGGTATTGACTGTGTTTGTTGAAAACTTTGTTGTGGTGTAACACCACACATTCGGTTCGGTTGTTGGTGACATCGGGAAATCAGGTTAATCACGTATCCAAACTTTGCAAAATGATTTTTCTCAACGAAATAAAGTTGTGTTGTGAGTTCCAACTTCTACAAGCAATCTTAATGAATTTCCCCATTATAAGGATTTCATAAGAATTCTTAAGCCGCCGGCCGAAATAAGGTATTCTGATTGGTTTACAAAAAAACTGACGACTTTGATCCATATTTACGCCATTCGAAATGTGACACAGCATGTATTTTTCAATAATCATTGAATTTTTTTGTAACCGATGCCGTGTAATTTGAATTTCAGGCAAATGAAAGCAATTAGGAGGGTTTTTTCGGACCAAACAAAAGCAATCAATGACTTTTCGGACCAAATTAAAGCAATCAAGAGCTTTTCGGACCAAACGAAAGCATGCAAGACTAATAAGTAACCAGGTATGGTGACTCACCATGTGTGCTGCAATGAGATGTAATAATTTTTTAAATGTGCAAGAAAGATACGTAAAGTTATTACATTAAATCAAGTCTTTATGTCAAAAATATAATTACAGTTGCGTAGCTATAGATATTGGATCACATGTATTTAGCTAGCTAGCTAGCTAGCTAGAAATTTTAATGCAGAGTGGGTTCTTTTTAAAGTTGTTGTTTTTGACCAAAAACTTAGAGAGATCTGCAATTGCTTTATGTTAAGAAGGTAATGCTTTATTATTCTTGTTATCTTAAACACTTGTATTATATAGCTAATTAAAGCATGCACAATCTAACTTTCATATGAAAAATCCTTTTTATACTAATTTTCAATTTTCATGAAGTAGGCCCAGAGCACACGTAATAACCTCTTGCAGATGTTAATAGCTTACTACTAGGATATATCATCTGAGGAATTTTGATATTAGTACAAGTCTGTGAATTTTTTAAAAAAATTAATACTTCCTAACCAGTTAGTCAAAGTGGCAATTTTATGTGGGTAGTACAAAGAAGCATACTTTTCGCTAATGATAAAAGTCCAATAACTTGTGCAAAAATTAAAACAATGGCTTAAAACTTGATATAGTATAGTTTTAGACCAGATCGATGAAAGAGAGCCCAATATACATTGACCTATCATTGTAGTTCTTACGTTTTTTAATTTAGGAATTTTCGGGGACGCCGATAAGGCATTTTTTACAGCATATCTGTTTTCACACAGATAAAAGTACAAAAACCATTAAAAGCAATTTTTCTGATTGAAGTAGGAATTGATAAACTAGTTTAAGCCCAAATTTTTTAACCAGTCCAAAGAAATTGTAAAGTACCGGAATGTTCAACTTAAATTATGTTGGTACAAAAGCTTAATCATGATTACGACTACGGTTTAAGTGATAAAATTTTTGTTTGTCTTTTATTTATTATGTTATCAATTGAATAAAATTTGAGCAAATGCATTTTGCAGAATAGGCAGTGACCAACCAAAAGGGTGCATATATGTTTTATTCTGTAGTGCTACATCCAACATTTTGTATAATACAGAAGTTAGTTTCGACAATTTACTTATTTCCTGGGATAATTATTTTTAGCTCTTAAAGTCACTGGAGATTTGTTTATACAGCTACATGCCTTAGCTACATGTTGGTGACAATACAATGTTGGCGTGCTGAAACATTCCATCATTAGGGTTTTTCCTTTACCCTGAGGTATATATATAGTAGGAATTCTGTTCTACTTTCTTGCTAAGAAGAACATCAAGGGAAGTCATTTATGTATTCCATCTTACATATGATGATGAAGCTTTGTACAATTAAACTGGTGTGACACAATAGAATTGTGGGGAATGAAGCTGTTTTTACTTATACTATCAGGCTTGGTTTAGTTTGTTTCGGTAGATTAGTTGCGATAGCATGGTTAGTACTCTGAACACGGAGAATTTTTGCCACCTCTCACCGAATACTTTAATTTCCCAGTGGTAAGAAAAATTATGCTGTACCTCCAGACTGTACTGATACATCAAAAACCAAAAACCAAATTTTCTATTTTCTTAACTGTGGTGCAAAGTGAAAAGTTGAACCTGTATTTACATCATTAAATGCTAAAAATACTTAAGCTCAAGCTCATATTCTGTTTTGTCTGCAAGGTGTTGATGAAGGATGTGATGATAATTTTAAATCCAACCATTTTTGTAATTCTGGTTAAAACAATTCAGCTTCCCCTAGTTAAGCCTACTTTAGCATATAGCAGACTGTCCATGTCTGGAATAGCTAACATTACGTTATTAGCCATTTCCTAGACATGCTGACGAGCCCTGTTATTGGGCGAAACAGTCTTAAAATATTTGAATTTAAACTGTTGTTTTTAATTTTCATACACTTTTTTGAAAACATTTAAAAGATGGTTTGTTACTTTCTTGTTCATTCAAAACTTTAGAGCAAAAAACGTCTCTAACAAGGCTAATAATTTGGACATTATTTAGGCCGTTCTTAATGCGTAGAGGCTTAAAATAACGAAAATTTCCGAACCCGCCATGGGGGGCTTACAGCGCCCCCTATGACCCCCAGCTGTTTTGGGCGCTTCGCAAAAAATGTGACTGACATGTTAAAAATGTTGGATCCGCCCCTGATGTTCACATCATACCGGATAGCTTTCATGCTGTTATAAAAATCATATCGGATAGGCCTTCAGTTCACACTATCTAGGCTAGTTTGCAGCATGGTTTTTATACCCGATAGCTATTATGAAGCAACGATTTAAATACGTTATGTATAGGTTAGGTTTTCATAACGCAACGTTTAATAATGTTAACACCTATACGGTATGAATTCTATGCTGAAATACTTTCCTTTTCAATTTGAAACGCGCATATGTGCAGAAAACAAGGTATGGCAGTTTTATCAAAACATCAATTATTACAGATCTTCAAAGCATTTCAAAATCTTTGGAGTTGCTCGATCGTAATTCATCATAGACTAATTAACAGTATTTTGAATAACATAAAGAAGAAATTAACTGCTTAGACTTGCCTATTTGAACAATTAAGAGTTAATTTGCGAAAACAAAAAAACATGGAATGAAAGAAAGAGTGTGGTTTTTCTTTTCTTTTTTTCTTTTTCTTGGGCCTTCTTAGGGGTCATCTTCGTATTATTTCTTCACATAAACCAGTTTTCTTTTTACAATCAATCCTTCCTAAATGGAAAGCTGGTGTTGTTGTGCTTTGCTGATAGATATAAAGTTAAGGAAGAAGACCTTTATATTTTTATCGAAGCAGGGCCAATAATTAGAGTAGCGGTTAAAGTAAAAAATATTTTTAAAATCAAAAATCAACAACTTATGTATGATTTGAAAGGACGCTGTGTTTTTATGTTACAATATAGAGTTTCCTATAGCTAGTTAGAATCTTGAGAGTTTATGCAGGAAAATTTTTTATTTTCATTTTTCGCGAAACAAACGAAGAAGCAAACAAGCAACCAACTTTCATTATGTGTATATAGCTAGCTATGTAGTTAAGAACTGTGGCTATAAATTCATTTGCAGATAACTTTAACCGGATAGTGTTTAAACCGCATAAAGTCAATTTTTAAAAAAATTATTAATTATTGTTTTGATTTAATTCTTTCACATGCGTTCTTACGAAAGCACAACTCATATTCGGTTCTTCTTTCTGCATATTATTTTGAAATAAACTCTCACGCATAGAGCATGACAGATTGCATACAAAAGTATATTTTTTTAAAAACAAGCACCTGTCCGGGGTGATAAGACTGGTTAAAAAAAGTGAAAATCATGCAGAAGTTTTACAAGCCATGTAAAATGGACTTTAAAAATCTTATTCAGAATGTATGTTAGAGTTTGGTTTTATTTTTCACTAGTTTTATTTCCATGAACAATTTGGTTTAACTTAAAGTATTTAATTTTACTTATCCACCCCTAATACAGAATTTACGTGCACATGCAACCCATGCAACTGGATACAGCTAATTATTTTTTTCATTGATATCCAGATCGGCATCCTAGCTTCACATTCTTCTATTCTTGACCGGAAAGTGTTATTTCAAACCGACTGCGGTTTCTTGTTTATCTTTAGTTTCACCTCTGTCATTCTTTGTTCTTTGTGACTAAGCTTAGCAGAGTAATCGGCCTACTCAGAATATTACTTGTTTTACTACTACTTCCACTGCTTGCATTACCAACACACGAGACAGTGAAGATCTGGTTCGTTCTATTTGGAGTCAAGGACGAATAAGGCAAAAGGTTTTAAGCTCAGCTTTAACAACTTTCCTTACCATAGACTTCGTGTTGACGACGTTTGATCATAAAGTAAGTCACGTGGGTAGGGCACTAGGGTTGTGTATGAATTTCATAAAAAGGTAAAAATACAGAGCAAGTGTATAAAATTGCGCACCTGGTTTTAGAATTTAAGTTGTGAGGAGAAATTCGGAGCCACGCGCAGAGCATTGTTACGTGAGAAAGAAAAGCGTCAAAATACCAAAAGGAGGTGTTAAAATACAAAACAGAATTGTTTCATTATATAGAAAAGAAGTTTTTTCAAGTTGGAAGAGAAGTTAACCATAGGGACCATCGCATGATAGTTATAGTGGGAGCCAGCGTAATGGGAGTGAACGGGATTGCGATCACCAGCACACACGTTAACATAATAATTATCGCCATGTAAAATAAGAAAGAAGCGTTTAAATCGACTCTTTTCTGTAAAAACTTGTCAACAGTTTTTCAAAAAGTGTGTATTGGTGTTAAAGGTTGTTAAGATGTTTCACCTATCCTATACCCAGGTGTGAATCTAGGTGTGACTGTTGTGGACGGTTCGTGTTAATATATCCGTCCATATTCTAATGTATTTACGGCGAATAGCCTTGGCTCACAGCCCTCTCTATTTCGCCTATGGCAATGTCGACGTCATAGTTGTGACCTCACTACCATATAGACTGGAGAGTTGCAAGTTATAACTTGCCTTGACTGATTCCATTTGACTAATCAGTCACTGAGTCAGTCAAATTGTAATTCGCTACGGATCCAAACCCTGCATAGTTACTCATACCTGTTAGGCTATAGTTTTAAGTCCTACCCGTCAAGATTAGTCAAAACTCACACTTTTTCGGTTGGATTCTTTCCATACTATTATGGCTACTGCAAACATGCTGGTGTGGGCTTTTGCTGATTTAAAGTGTAATACTGTTGAATCTCTTCGTAAAATGCTAAAAAAGAGCTTTTTAGAACGATTTCATTCTCGGGCATTTTTATTTCAATTATTCGTTTGCAAAAGTCTGCATCAGCAAGTTCATATCGATACACTTATAACATCGTAAAGAACCTCTTCTTGAAACCCCAATGTAAATTTCTAATCATTCAAACCCACATTATAGCTAACATATTACCAACCTTTTCAATATTATAATTTTATTTCTTTTGTGTAAGTATATACCTGAGAGTGAAAATCCCTTGATTGTGGAAAGGACCTAAAAAGATGTCCGCTATGCAAAAGTTTTTCTTATATTAAAGTACGTCTAGAATACCCACCGATTTTAATCACACCTTTGTATATTAATATTAATTCTGAGACAACATGAGCACCGCGCTAACTTGATTAATAGTTGTACTTAATTTCATCTTTTTTCGACTTGCACCAAGTACTTTACTTCTAAATTTGTTCCTATTCGTATTTCTTTATCTTTACTAACCGCTTATACACATAATTTGTACAGATTAAAAAAAAAGTTCCTTGAAATTTTAGAAGAAAACCATGACGTCAGCGAAGATGACGATCATGACATTCACTATGATGAGTATGATAAAAAATATTAACAAAAAACGCGTATATATCGATAATAAAAAACGCGTATATATCGATAATATATGTATATATTGATATCAAAAAACCCGTATATACCGATATACACGTTTGTTTTTTTGTTTATTTTGTTTCGTGATTTTAGGAATATCGCCGACGCTGGTTAATCAGACAGCAGTGTAGAGTGTTTTAGAGTAATCTGAAATGTTCGTTTTTCCACTATTCTCATAGAAAAGTTGATAGCAAAGAAATAATATTACAGTGTTGTCATAACCAATAGAGATATAATAATAAGGTAAAATTATTTTGCTAAATATTTCTTGGTAAACCTCTATTGTGCTAGTTAAAAAATCTTTATCTTCTTTCACATTTCTTTCTGGTATTTTACAATTAACAAATCAATCTGGACAACCCGGAAAAGACAGGGAACAATCGTGCAACCTTATCTTAGGGTTTAAAATATGGTAAAATTGAAAAGAAAATTTTTACTGATGATATCGTTGAGCTTAGTTGAAAAGCAAATAACTATACTGTCCATAGTAAAGTGTTACAAATATCAAAGCTGTTTAAAAAAATGCTGAATAGGAGTAGCAATATCGGGCCATCTTTCATGACTGTTTGACATAAAAAAAGATAAATATGAAGAAGGCAATAAACAAGTACTAAAGACGCAAGCGCAATTACCCACGTGGAAAATTATTTACCCTTCGCGTGTGATAAATTTGAAACGAACTGTGCGGAAAGTGAGCTTAATTCTCTCACCTTAGGAATGATAAACACACTTTTATTTTAACAAGCAAATAATGAACGATTTATCACGCTGGTATGAAGAATACCGAACTGTGCGGATGTATTTGCCAGAAACTTGGCTTGCTTTGGTTCTTGCTTGGCCTTCAGTGCAAACGTAAGTGTGTACCAAACCTTAACAATACATTGTGTAGTTAAACCAGTTGAATTCTTTTTACATTTTTTTTTGTAAGAACTCTTTTCGATTTTCGAAATTTTAAAGCCTACTTCTCGTGGAAAAAAATTTGAGCTCATATGAAATATCTTTGTCAAGGCATCTTTTTTTATTTTTTCAAAAAATATTCGAATTGTCAAACTGAAACGCGATACTGATGCAGCTCCTCTGCCATTTTAATACGAACAACTTCTCCCTGCTCGTCACAGACTCGCCGCCTTGCCACAATGTTTTATATGAAGCGATAATTATGTGACATATCTGCGCCGATCAGGTTTTATATCGGACCAGCCTCCTCCAGGGCCATGTTCGTATCCCCGTCCGATATTAGAAAATATGCAAGATGTCCTGGGACGAGGTTGAGCAATCATGCGTATTTTGAAAATGTGTTATACATTGCTTCTTCTAATTTGTTTTGGTGTAGTCGAGTTTTTTAACTTTTTAAATTGAAACGTTCGTCAATTTTTTTAATAATTATTTATCACTTTTAGGACTTACTTAAGGCTAAAAATTTAAATTTTCTCAGACTACGTTCATACGAATGGATGAAATTAAATCTCATCCCGGGGTGAAAAGATTAAGTGTTTAGATTAAAAGAAATGACAAACTTTGGGTTGTTGTTTTTTTTTAATTCCAAGTGTTTTCTTCGCGGTCATCACAAAAAGAAAAACGAAATGTACGAAGTGTACATTAAGTATTCTTATCCCAGGTGAAAAAATTATTGTATTTACCGTGTTTTCGTCTTGATTTCATCTAGGGATGACATAAATTGGAGTGTTGTTTGCATGCATTTGTTTTCTTGATCATATCTCTTAATGAAGTTTTACGTGTAAACGGCCCCTAAGTATCGAAAGACTCGAAAGGAAAAGTGTGATTATCACGAGGAAAGAACGTGTAGATACACTTTTTTTAATTAAAAATTTCGTTTATGCGTACAATTGATATTTACCTAGGATAGCTTCTTCAGTTCTAAATGGATTCCTAGTGTATTTAAAGCTCCCAATTGATCTACGAAAATCGTGCAAGATATCAATCCTATTCTCATGCTGAGAGCTAAGCAGAAAAGATAGTTTCACACCTTTAGAGTCACTGCTATCACTAGTGAACCCAAGCCTCCCCGAACTAGAATCGGACGCTCTACCACAAGACTACCAGAAATCCCACTTTTGCAGTTGCAATGCGGTTCTACAAAAAACTCTAGACTATTTTGAGCGTTGTTTTTACGCACCTTCTGCATTGGCTAAATAACAACTTGTAACCATTTCAAGCAGTAATTCTGACCTTAAAAGAGTGTGTTCTCAGGAAAACCATGATGCCATTGCAAATTTGTCGACGTCAGCAGTTTTTATTTTCTTCAATTATTTTTTATTAACATAGTGTCAACATAGTTATTTAAAACTTGTTTGCAGTGGTCAAATCTGCCCCACCCCCTTCGTCCTCCGCTATTTTTTATACCTGAAATGCTCAGAGTAAATAGAGTTAAGTAAATATTTCCATTTGTAAGCTGCAGTCCTAAGGATGGAATTTATGTTTCCATTTTCTTCTAGCGTACCACTTTATGGCAGTGGATGAAGAAGGTGATGAAGTTATCAAGGAGGGAGATGTTCATTTGTCACATGGAAGGGGTAGGTTTCTTCTTCTTTTTTACTTGTTTTTACTCAGTTTCTTTATCTTCTGTATTATTGTTGATATGTGATTTAAAATTCATATACATTTTTCTTTTGTACTGTTTAGTGTCAGGACTTTATGCACATAATTTTCTCCGCAGCTTACACGGAGTTCCACCTTTGAATTGGGATCCTGAGCTGGCTAAACAAGCAAAAGAATGGGCTAGAGAACTTGCACAAAGTGGAAAGTTACGACATACAGATTTTTCGGAAGAGTTTTCCGACAATCTGTATTTGTATTACGGCACAGATAAAGCCGCTGCTGCTTATCATGCAGTGCATAAATGGTAAGTTGTTCATTTGTTACTGTCATTGATATTAATGTGGCTGTTTCTTTTGTCGTTGTCGCTGTTGTTGTCGTTGTTGCGCTTGTTGTCGTTGTTTTTATTGTCGTTCTGTCGGTGCCATTGTTGCTGTCCTTGTCGTTAGTTACCATTGTTTTCATTGCATTTTTGTTTAAGTCGTTGTTGTAATCGCAGACGCTGCTTTTCATAATTATCTATCAAATTTATTATAGGTATAGCCAAATTAAAAAATATCCATTTGATACGCATGAATTAAAATCTGAACATTGGATGACAAATGCATTTTCTGCCGTTGTTTGGGACGAAGTGCAATTCTTAGGTATGGGGATTTCTCATCATAATGGCACAAAAGAGTCGTATGTTGTGGCACGTTACTCACCAAGACCAAACGTTGGAAATTATGAAGAACATGTCAAACCTCAATTACAACATAAAGGTATGTACCGGGCGCTGAGGGATGCGAATTTAAATGCCAGAAAATAAGCCGTACCGTTCAGGACCGAACGTTAGAAAGTTCAGTTCTTTGATTACGCAAATTAGCTAACTTTAATGACAGTGCTTTCCTCGTATTTCTTGATTTGTTAAACAAACATGTCAATCCAGGGCATTTTTGTATTTCATCATCATCTATCGCAATCACATTTCTTTCAGCATTGACATTTGTTTGATGATAGACCATATTAAACCACATACAATATTACCCATAATGCAATGAACCATACTAACTAAAGTTCAATTTTTGCTTAACACCACATCCCGATATTTTCGTAATTAACATAAAAATCGGGAATATCGGATTTTCGGGAAATTTTTGGCGTTTTTTATGCGAATGTAACTTTTATTTAGCTGGCAGAAACATGAATCAGAATAAAAAATTGCTTTAAAACTAAAGTAATTAAATTTTAAGTAGATAGTCGTACTTTAAAGAAATTTCAAACTTCCCATGACGTCACAAAAAAGTGCAGACATAAGGAAAATTAATGACCTTTATTTTGTTCCTTTCAAAAGGACATTGTACGAACCATAAATATGTCAAGTTTGATTTAATTTGTACAAGCTCTTAAAAGTTTTGGAAGGTGGTGGCAAAATCCCCCACTCCCACTTTCCCTGCCAACCCCGACCCCACTTTCCGTCATAATATGCTCGAAAAACCCCGGACTGAATAGGTTTAAAGTTGTTCGGTATTTTTAACTGTGAAGTTAGTCCTACTTAAGGTAAAACCCTTAAATAAATTAATAAATGTCTATAATGGAAACCATTTATTAAGTTATTGTTTTTTTTTTACATCTAGGTTCCTTGAGCGATGATTTTAAAAGTTTATTATTGAAATGATGGTTTTTCAGCTTTGACAGCTTTTCTATACCGCTTTACTTGCGGTACCATTTTGCGTGACAGACAGACAGACATATAGGGTATTTTAATATAGATATTGTTTTTTTTGTAGTTGGAAATAAAAATGACATCCATATTCCACCGATCGAAGATCTGGTTCCACCATCGTTTACAAAAGATAAAGAAAAATTGTCAAGAAGTTACCACCAATAATCGAAGACTTGACAGATATTAAGTTAGGAAAAAAGCGTGTACACTTAGTGCCATTTGATTGTTAATTAAATTGAAAATCGAAAATCCTATTTTTGAAAAAAAAAACAACTAAACTAATATATTTCTTTGTAAACAAAAGAGTGAAGTACTGTTCGATTTCATAAAAGTTAAATAGCAATATATAATTATTTTCAGTATCCATACCACACAACGTTCTTTAGTTATCCACGAAGACAACAACGGCATTGTAACTCATTTAAAAAAACGAAATTCAGTTGGGCTAACTGTTCCTATAAACAAGGAAATTAAAAAAAATAACTAAAAAATAATGACAAAGAAAACGAAAAACTTTCTGTATTACCATTTTATACACGCGAATTAATTTGGCTTAAAATCCAAAATTTTACATCATTCTCATTTGACACAAAAGTGACAAATTTAATTTACCTTACTCAGTAGCTAATGAAAACGACTTAAGACTAAAGGCGGGTTTCAAATCAAAACCAACGCGATCGAATCGATCGATGTCGATCAAATTGATGTTACTAGAAATAAAAAATAGCATGGTCTTTTTCAATCGGCATTGACCTGGCAGTCAAATTCGATCGAATTCAAAGGTTCGATTGCTTTCCACTTTTCATCAATCGATTGAAATTTATTTAAGATCATAATTTATACCCACGTGAAAATGGCTGAAAACATTTTAACAAACAGAAATATATTGCATATTTGATGCAACAACAGCAATACACTATTTAACACAAGCAAACGTTAAAAGCTGGAACTGCTAAAAACACGGTACCGATAAGCGATTATTCGCAGTCGAATGTTGAAGAATTTGAAATAGCATTTGTAAAAGAAATTAGGTTGCCTAACCAAAATTTAATATGGAAGTAGCTAAGAGAATCAAAAAAGAGACGGGGCACATCATTTCAATTTCATATAAAATAAGCTCGCCTTCCAAATAAATGATCTTTTTTTTATTAAAATGTTTGAAGTTTGGTGGTTTAGCGCATAACGGTGCCTTTTTGACCTTTTCACCTTTAAATAGTTTGTATTGTGTTTTGAATTGATTTTGATATATTTCTACATGGTGGATATGCGTATTTTACATGCCTAGCCTCACAAATATCGAGGGATATACCCTGTCTATTATTTTCAGGGGGCCATGGTTTAGATGGCGAGTCCTACAGTATTAATGCTCATTTTGAGCTACGCAGACCAAATTTGGGTCCGCGCTCTGTGCTATCTCCCCAATTTCCCTCACATGGCTTGGGTTAAAAATTTTAATTCCTTTTTAATTTTAATTCGATTTTATCTACAAACGGAGATTGTCAGGGAGACCCCTACTAGAAAGCCACCTTAGACCCCTTATTCATTATGCTATTCTTTTATTCAGTTTGGTATAAGGGCTTATTTTATCCTAGCTAACGTTATTTTTGTGATATCTTCGCCAATCTGATGTGAAATACCGTAGCCAAAAAGTATTCAAGCTGGATACAGTTGGCTGCAACAAGATGTTCAAATGGTCTTTCTTGTGCTACTGGCATTTATATAGCTATTACTTTTACTGCAATATAAAAATTGACAAAAGATTATTGATTCAATATGATCAACGTGTGATACTTAAATTTAGTTTTTGCCAAAATTAATTTTGAAACGTCAGGCTGTAGGATGTTTTTTTATTTGAAATAACAATAAATTGTGCAAATTTGAGTGATTGCTTAAACCGAAGTTTGGATAAAGTTTTTCTAAAAAGGGTATTCCGCTTACAGGATTGAGGTAAGCACGGATGTGCGTCATGGTTCACCTGTACCAAGCGCTCATGATGATGTCACTCACTATTAGTTGTTGAACGTTCACGGGAACAAGCTTCATAGAATATGAAAAGCTCGCCCCCTTTTATACTATAATATACATAAGCCAAGATAGTATTGCAACTTTTTGCTTTGCATTGACTGAAAATTATCAACCTCGGCCAAAGTAATTTGATTAAATATTCAAGAAAATTCATAGCTGTAAATCTCCCAATAAACACATTCAATATCAACAATCTTTCAGAGCGCGCCCATTGTGGTCCCCTTACACTTTAATAATAATTATGAAAATCCTGCGTAGTAATGTTGTTATAAGATTGATGATATTTTTCAAAGTCTCTACTTTGGAGCTCCAAAGTAAAAAATCAAAATAAAAGCTACAAAAAACATTATTTTTTCACATATCTATAACATGAAAACATAAAAGCTTTCTCTCCTCGGAGGTAATCAGTGAAGTCCACTGTTAACTTTCGACAAACATAAAAATGGTGATCTTTGGCTAATTCCGCACGTTTAAAGGATAAAGACAGGTGTGTTCTCCCCCCTTTATGTAGTAATTACCGCAATTCCTTTGTAAGAGATAGAAAGAAGTTAATCGTGATAAGTAATTAAGTAGTTTTCTTACTGAATAGTAATGAGCTCTTGTTATAAGAAAGTTCTTCTTTTTTTATAAAAAAATCGGGCGGGTGGTCGACCTTTGTTCTTAAAATTGTAATTTATTTAAAAACAAATACTTAGATGGATAATGACGACGACGACGATGACGTTGGCGATGAGATGACGATTGCAGTGGCTATGACGAGGACAATGACAATGACAATGACGATGACAATGACGATGACAATGACGATGAGAATGACGATGACGATTAAGATGACAATGACGATGACGATGGCGACAATTTATATCAATGCCAATTTCTTCACTGAACCCTATGAAACTTTTACGATCTGTAGCGTGTATCACCTTGGAGGAAAGAATACGGAAGGAGAAACAACTCTTTTAATTCTATTGAAACATTGCGTGAGGTTCTAGCAGGTGTCTGTATAGAAACTTAATTTGAAATTTTGGCGGTTGTGTGACTGAATTATTCGTGAATAACAATTCGCAACTATGATTGGTTATAAAAACGATTAGATAATTTGATGATGAATTTGATGATAATACCAAAACAAGAAGCCACATTGAAATTGGTAAAATTTCTTTTGTTCTTATGTTAACATAATTAGCGAAGAAGCACGTGCTCGACACTTTTGTAAACAAAAAGAAAAAGTTTATATCTCGTTTTAAAACGACGTTCTGTTATAAGAAGTTATTTCTTTAGTTAGAATAAACATTATTCCAGCACACATTTTTTCGGCACTCGTCCGGCGCATATCTATCTATATTGTTTTTCATGATCAAAGTGGTATACTCAAGCCTGCAAAAATAGGTTTATATCATGGTTAAACGCTTATTTCCAAACGTATTGTTGAAGTTTTTAACAGCAATGTTTACCGACTTATATTAGGCACACTTTCCATACTAATATCACGTGCCTACAGCGTGTTACAGTCAGATTTTAATAGAAAAAAGTTAGCCCCTATTAAAGGAGAATATGGAATTTGATCATTTTTTTGCGAAAAAGACTCGGTCGAGCACCTCACGCACTGATTCTTTTGAAATTAAAAACAATAGAAAATTCAATACATTAAAAGCATACAGAAATGAAGTTGTTTCTCCTTCCGTATTCTTTTCTCCAAGGTATCACATATCACTCTAATTTAATGAACGATTATTTATTTTTATATTTTCACACAGAATATAAAGAAGGATGATATGAGGGCTATTCCAATTTTAAAAGTAGAATGAAATTATAAATAAAGTGAAGACTACAATTTTATATAAGTATAAAATTAAATCTAAAATATAAATAATTACAGACTTTTGTCCTTAAATCATTTTTGTTAGAGGCTAATATCAATATCCAAACAACGAATGAGCGAATCATTCTTAGCTCTAACTTCACCTGCCTTTTTAGTATAATTGAACCATTTATGATAAATTTTGTAAAGGAAAACAAGATATATAGAGAGTTCAGAGAAAAAGGAGCAACCATCGACAAAATTTATTTATCATGAACTTTAAGTTAATTCTAATTTTAATTGTAGTCTCTTTGTAATCCTTAATCAGTTGAAAGATTCCCATATCAATTCGTACAAATCTTTAATTCTTGCTTACTAAAAGATCACGAAGGAATGTCAAATAACACACATATTGCAAGTGACGTTGTTTTTATACCAGATATTCATCGCGTAGTGTTAACTATTGCGTACAGTATTATCGCTGCACTTGGCGTACCAGCAAATCTTATGATCTTGATAATTATTATTTGGAATAAAAAATTGCGTCAGTTACCATTAAATCAGTATATAGTGACATTAGCATTCACAGATCTCTTAACATGTGGACTCTCAGCTCCATTTTATATATTCAGCTTAAATGTTGTACCGAATTCTGATATTTTACAAAGTGGTGTACTCTGTAAAGGGTTTTTAACTGTCACTTACTCAAGTGGAATGCTTACTGTATCTGCATTGGCTGCGTTAAGCTTAGATCGTTGCTTGGCAATAATCAAGCCGTATTTATACCACAAATATATCACAAGTAAGAAGGTGTTCGTCTTAAATATTTGTCTATTGATACAAGTTGTCACAATAATGTTACCGGCCTCGATTATGAAGGGACTTATTGTTAACAATACAGTACAAGGACTGGTTTGCATATTGCTTATACAGAATATGAATTTGGTCCATGTAACCCTTTGCATCGTTGCAAATGTGATTTTTCCCTTGCTATTAATCACACTGTGTAATACAATTGTGTTTAAAATAGCTAAAAAGCAATATAAAAAAATTACAGCAGATTTAGCACGTAACAGAGCAAATACGACAAGTTGCTCAACAAGTGTTATGTCATACTCTGCAAGAACGAGCTCTATTTGCACAAGTTTAGGAGTTGGTCGTGCAGGAAAGATACATGTGGTGCTTTCCACTCAAGTCGAATCAGAGAACAAGCCTGACGATACATTGGAAGAGAGACATGCCAATAAGCCAAGTTTTGAAGTTACACATCCTGCTCAAGAAGAATGTGATGGTACAGAAAAATCTAAAACAAACAAGAAAAGCATTTTGCATTCGCTTAAGAGAAAAGATTCAAAACACAAAGAGAAAGATTTAAAAAGTTCAATCTCTCGTTTCAAGTTTCAATATCGAATTTACATTTCAACTTTATCAATGATCATTCTACTTTTTATATTATGGTCTCCATTTCCAGTTATCCGAGTAATGGCAATGTTGAGTTATAATGAGCTGGCGACACATTATGGTTTCTTATATAGTACACTGGGTACCACGATATTATCGTTAATAAATCCATTTGTTATTTTTATTACTAGAAGAGAATTTCAAAAATACGCATGTTTCAAGCAAAGAAAAATAACCCCATAGAACTTCAGTCTGCAAAAATAAACTTGGAAAAATATTGGCTGGAAAATGCATGAAGCAGTTCTTACTATTCTCAATTTGTCATATAATAAAATTCTATCTTTTAAATTTTGTAATTTTGAAAAAGAAAAAGATTTACAAAACTCTTTGCGTATAATATAAAGGAAGGCATAAGTTAAGGCCCAAGTTTTAATTTCATTCGTCATTTACTGTTTTCTATCATTTGATGATTTGGTAATGTGTTACAGGTCTATGTCATTTTTCCCGTTTGCAATTTAGTTTAAAAGCAAGTGTTAAAAGCAGCAAATATTTTGTTATGTAAAATTTTAAGTGAGTAAAATTTTATGTGAGTTAGTATATTTATTATTGTTGCAGAGAACAGAAAACGTACTTATTATTGATCAATTAGACTAAAAATTTTAATGCTGCATTGAGAGGTGTGTTTTGTAATTTGGACATTAATGGAAACATGTGTGTTTATAATTTGGTATTTAAAGATTGTTATTGTGTATTGTAATAATAGTTTGTGTTAAAAGGTTTAATTATATTTGTAAATGATGATTGTAAGAATGTTTGGTTCAAGGTATGGCAAATTTATTTATTTAGCGACATTATGCCATCAAAAATTGCAAATTTTTAAGAGTAAACATTTTTAGCTAACAACTAACCCAAGAGTATTACCTAAATAATAGACTATTTCGACCTAATGTTGGTGGTATAGTGCTCGCTGACAGTACCATGGCAGTACGGACGGTCGTAGTTTAAATCCTCAGTCGAGTCATGCCAGAGACTATAAGAAGGTGATTTCATCCCTTCTTCTTTAATGTTTAATTCGGAAATAGATTGATATACTAGTCAACAATCACTTTTCCATATTTTATTTCTCTTTCTGGCTATCCAAGACGGAGAATTGGCTAATCAATTATTTAGCTTAGCGATTGTTGTGTTTGCATAGCTTGTAAAACTCTGGTCACTCCAAGGATTTTACAGTTTCAACAAACTTGACTTCAACTTGAGTCTCCAGTTCAAATCCTACACCCTTATAAATATGTCATTTAATAATTAGGTATTTGATAGTGTAATTCGGCATAAATAGAAGAAAATGGGAAATTTTGGTCCACTACTACTGCAATACTCAACTAAATGATCTAATGGTATTTCTTTCTTGTGTTAATAATATAAAACAAAAATGTTTTGTGAAATATATCTTTCACTAAAAGCGTAAACAGAACAGAGACAAATTTGTATTATAGTTTAATCAGATTAATTATTTAAAGTTTTTCTACAGCAAGCATTTTTATCATGCAGCAATAATGTAGATTTTATAAAGATTATGCTGTTCTTAAAAGTACATACAATCAAGATTTAGAAAATACGCCATAGCTAACACGTAGTCTAAAAAAGCAATTCAATAAAACATTTTGAAAAAAAACCGTTTCTTAACACAACAAGTAAGGCAAACAAAGAATGATCCTATCTTTGATCCTAGCAGGCCACTAAAGACCACATACCGTTAAACAACAATATGTACCATTCTCTTTCGAATCTATTGTATGTTTTATTATAAATGGAAATATTTGCTTCCAGTTGTATACAATATAGATATTATTATTCACATAATAATAATGAAACATTGCAGCCGATAAAAAATCAAATTAATTCCTTTTGATCTGTTTAAATTGTATTCACAAAAAGCGGTTTTTAAAATTAGCTAAACTAAGCTTTTTAGAACAGAAGTACCTTTTAGATTTAAACGAGTGCCTTTAAGAATCAAACGTTTTGTGGACCAGAACTTGTGTTTAGAATGAGATGCTGTTAAAAAACAGTTAAAGATCAGTAATTATTCCATATGACTTTATGGAAGTATTATCCACTATAGAAACATAAAATAGAAGAATAAACTACACAAACATCTTTAAATAAAAAGAAATGACGAATCTCACAAATATTCGCAGTGGTGTTGTCCCCCTGAAAGACAATCATCGCGTAGTATTAAGTATAGCTTATAATCTTATCGCTGTTCTTGGTATACCTGCTAATTTTTTCATTTTATCAATTATTATATGGAATAAAAAATTGCGCCGTCTGCCGCTAAACCAATATGTGGTTTCATTGGCATTCGCAGATCTTCTTACATGTGGAATTTCAGCGCCATTTTATATATTCAGTGTAAATGTCACACCAAACTTAGATGTTTTACATAGTGGTGTTTTATGTAAAGGAATAATAACCGTTACATACTCCATCGGCTTGCTCACTATGTCTGCCTAAGCAGCCTTAAGCATCGATCGTTGCTTAGCCATAAGAAAGCCATACTTTTATTGCAGATATATCACAAGTAAGGAGGTGTTTATTATAACTATATCACTTGTTATGCAAGTTTTTGTAACTACATTACCACTTGCACTTGCAGATGGATATATCGTTAACAACAATATTCAAGGATTGGTGTGCGGAACTGAAACACAAAATTGAAACCTCATTTACTCAACCTATATCATTGTCAATGTAGTGCTGCCATTATTAGCTATACAGTTTAGGAAGGTTTCAGCTAGTTTGCCTCATAATCAAAAAAATAAACAAAGCTCTGCTTCTAGTGCTCTTTCGTATTCCACAAGAAAGAGTTTCGTTTGGAGAAGATTTTCCACTAGTTTTCAAGATAATCAAGCTATGGGGAATGTTTTCCCAGTTGCAGAAGAATGCTCCATTAACTGTAACGATAAAGAAGGGAATAAAAATGTGAATATGCTTAAGTTAGAAGGAACTCATACGGTTAACAAAGAAGATGATATTGTGCACAATGAAATACAAAAGAACTTCAAAACAAAAGTCAGAAGAAGGGCAGCAAAAATAAATTCTCTAAGGACCTCATTTAAGTCAGGAGAGCCAAAGTACAAAGAAAAGGATTTACCTCGTTTTAAGTTTCAATATCGTATTTACATTTCAACTTTATCCATGATCATTCTACTTTTCATTTTTGGTCTCCATTTCCAATACTTCGGTTTAGAGCAATTCTAGGTTATAAGCATCTGGTGACCACTTACACTTTTTTATATAGTACACTTGCTATTACACTACTTTCGGCGATCAATCCGTTGGTCATTTTTGTCACTAGAAAAGAATTTCAAAAATACATGTGGTTAAATAAAAGAAAAACAACAAGGTTAACCGATAATAGTGGTGCAATTTCGGTTACAACAAAATTTTAAACTAGGCAAAAACCGCGGTGAATCACGTAGTTACATGTTATAGTATGAGGAAATAAACTTCCTTCCATGTTTACTTGGTTTGTTGTTCTGCAGCGTCGACCGGCTGAAGAATATTAAAGGCTATTAATGGATTTAATACTGAAAATTTTGGGATAGCAACAAATCTTTTATTAAAGCACAAAACGTAATATTGACAGACCTTCGATTGTTTATGTTTAACGTGTGATGAAGCAAAGTAGATAAGAACCTTTGTGTTTATATCCTGGTTGTAAATATTCAAAACCTTCGTGGAACGAACACTATTTTGATTTTGATTTTCTTATAATTTGGTAGATTATGAAAATATTTTGCTTTAACATATGTATACATTTGGTTTAGTAAAGATAAAAATATGGAAATTATTTCTTTGTTTTTAAACAGTTAGCTACATTCCTTTTAATCATTACAGTATTTATTCGATCAATATCATCTAGACGCTTACCAAATTTGAAAGTCGTATATATGATTTCTCCGATAGTAGTGAGACCTAATAACACTAAAATATGCACAAACGCACAAAACTATCTTTGACAACACCTAACACCTAACTGAACTGACCTGTTGCAATCCTTCATAGATTGCTGGTTTTACCCCATCAAACTTTCTAGAATACACTTTAATTCTTTTTTATTTTTATAAAAGCTACAAATTCTTTAATGTAGTTTTAAATATTTTCACTATAGCCTTCTACATGTAGAAATATGGTGTAAAAAGCATTTTGAAAGGGTTAATCTAGTTGTTTGTAGTACTCACTTTTTTATAAGCATTACATCTTTTTGGGTTTGGGCACCATAATTTTTAGTAATTTGACATCTTCAGCCTTTAAGGTATGCTTTTAAAAAATGTTGCAAAAAAATGATAATATTTTAATTACAACTGTAAAAAATGGCGCTAAAACAAACAGTATTTTTCTACTTTCCTCATCGACTCAATATTCATAACATTTTTTCTCAGTTCTTTTGAATAAAATTTAGTTTGTTTACAAAGTTTAAATCTTGATAATTTTTTGCTTGTTACACCACGTTTTAAACTGAAAGGTGCAGGCATTTATAAATACGGAGAAATAATTGTTTTTATTCCTTTTATTTCGCGTTTTAGAAAATAAAGCATTATCAATATTTTCTTCTATCCTCCAAGGTTTTAAACACTTACCCACGCTTAGTGTAAATAAAATATTTCGACCGCAGAATAAACTCAAAACATAAGAGTAAGGGAGGAGGAATTTATAATGCCTGCGGTCCGTAACTTTTGACAGCACCATTATAGTCTCGCAAGAATTGAAAATATTAGCATAATTTAAAATCGGGAAAAATATCACTACCGAAGAAAATCGCATTCTGGGCAATATTTTGTCATTCTATTTTTATTGGTTGAGAATATCACGGAAAATCCGATATATATCATTCATCGGCTTAGAATCATGAATATCAGGAAAACGGAGGTGAAGCTTTATAATCAGTAATTCACACAATAATAAAATTTTCATTTAAACGCAACTTAAGCTCGTTTAAGGCTTTTAAAATTAGAAGTGTGTTTCCGATTACTTTTTTAATTATTTTAAAACGAAAGTTATTAAAAAAACTTAATTTCAAAGTTTTTTCTTTGTGCTCTCTTACCATCGAAACAAAATTTGTGCAGGTTTGTAATTGATATACATCAAAAACACAATAAATAACATAGAACAGTAGGAAGGCGTTTGTTTCAAACCATTTCTATTTTGGTTTCAAACTTATAAATGTATGAACTTGATGTTAGAATGAATAGATTTTATTTTGATAAGGTGTTGCGCCAAACGTTTGAAGGAGTTATTTGATCAAAGTCACAATAGAGCGATTATACTAAATCAACAAGGATATTTAGTCATTGGTCTGTTTACTAGCAGGTGGAATGCGTTTCTTTCTACACGAATCAGTATGGGTGAGATTTGAGCCATAGTAAATAGATTTTATTACGGGCTCTTCGAAGTTAATAAATATTCAGAAAGTTTCTTCTTGTAGACAACACAAGATAATTTTTTTCGCTTTTGATTAAAAGGTTTTAGAACGGCATTTTTCTTGTATTATGGATGGTTTTGGTTTGGAGATCTTGTTCCAGATATATGGGCCACGATACGAAATGGAAAATTGACTGAACTTTGTTTTCCTAAATGGTATATAATACAGACCAGTAAATCTAATGACATGTTTGTTTTTCATTGCATTCTTAAAAACACCACCAGCAGCTTCTTTTTTTTCTTGACCTGTATAAAAACAAAGTGTCTGAAGGATGATTATTCGAAAGGTATATAAATATTCATACGTTTAAACAAAGGCCTAAAATGTGTAAATTTGTTTTGAAAAGCAATGAATCTTGTGGTATGCTTTGCTGTCGATAGAGAGATTCTAGTTTATTACTTACCTATTTTATGTTTCCATAGTTCAAGTAGCTATAAACAAAAGAGTAATATAATTGTATGAGACATTGTTTGTTTAATACATAACGAGCCTATAAAGAGAAAGAAAAATTTTGAATTAAAGATAGTGATATGTTTATTCTATTCTACATTTTCATCAAGTGCACTACCTAGAAATGTAATATCTGTCGCGTAGTGAATTTTGTCCATTCCTACTGCCAGTTCTTAAAATGGGGAAATTATGTAGTTGTTTTTTGTGTTTGATGAAAAAGGATGTATTTAGTCTTTTTTATATAAATCAAAGCAGTCCTTTAATTTTGCTAGTTTTGTGTTCATTGTGACGCAAAGTGTTTTTATACTATTTTGGAAATAAAATATATTTGTATCGTATGTGAACATGATCAGCTGAAGTATATTAGAGCAATTTATTAGGTCGTTTACGTATATTAAAAACAAAAGTGGATCAAGTATAAAGCCCTGAGGAACTCCGTGTTTGATTGTTAGTTAGTTTGTTTTTACCTTGTCGTCAAAACTGAAATATTGTTGTCGATTACATCAGTAACTTTAAAACTAATCAAAGTTAGATCCACTGATATCGTACGATTTAAATTTCCCCAGTAATATGCCGTGATCAAAATAGTCAAATGCTTTAGACAGACCATTCTCAAACTTTTTTATGCCATCAATAAGTTGCATTATCGCAGGCTCTGTGGAGTGCTTGTTTTTAAATTCAAACTGTTTTTTCGTAAAATATCGCGTGTTCGGTAAAATAATAAAATAATCTGTTATACATTATTTTTCCTAAAATTTAAAAAAAAAGCGTCGGCAAAATAGAAATTGACCAAGAGTGTGTTCGTAAAAATAAAGGCTTCAGTTTTTCATATTCTTATCAAAAACTTTTAAACATGTTTTGTATTTTCTGAATTTAACCACTGAATAATCTTTAAGAACATTAAGAATTTAATCAAACCGTGAAAAACGCACGTGACATGAATTCAAAATATTAGAAATATGGCAGTCGGATTACAATAATTTCTTAGACGGTCTTTGCATGTGATTAAAGCTAAAGGATGGCGTATTTTTCTTGGTAAAATGGAATAAACTTTATCGTCTGCTCGCGTATTGTTAAAACAGAAGTATTGTCCCTTCCTTTAAAGCCATAAATATTCTAGATTAAATTTAATATTATTATTTTTAATTTAAACTTTTTATCCCTATTTCTTCAAATACAATACTTCGGTCTTAGCAATATAGCAATACGAACCTTCAGACACTTCCTTGTTCTTTGCTAATATTTAAAAATGAAGAATAGATTCTAAGTTCCTATTTTCATAAGAGGTCACTTGTTTTAATTATTTTTTTTTTTACGTTTATGATATAGAATAACATTCGTTCCTAGCATAAGGGGCAGGATAGTAAAACAACAAAATCTATATTATAATGTAACGGACGGACGTATATGGGATACGTCCGTCCGTCCGTCCGTCCGTCCGTCCGTCCGTCCGTCCGTCCGTCCGTCCGTCCGTCCGTCCGTCCGTCCGTCCGTCCGTCCGTCCGTCCGTCCGTCCGTCCGTCCGTCCGTCCGTCCGTCCGTCCGTCCGTCCGTCCGTCCGTCCGTCCGTCACGCAAAATGGTAGCTTAGCTGTGAAACTACCATGACAAACGCAACGCATGTTGATCTTGTAATCTTGATGATTATTATTTGGAATAAAAAATTGCGTTGGTTACTGTTAAATCAGTATATAGTGACATTAGCATTTACAGATCTTCTAACATGTGGACTTGCAGCGCCATTTTATATATTCAGTTTAAATGTTGTACCGAATTCTGATGTTTTACAAAATGGCGTGTTATGTAAAGGATTCTTAACTGTTACATACTCAACCGGAATGCTTACTGTATCAGCATTAGTTGCTCTAAGTATCGACTGGTATTTAGCAATTGTTAAACCGTATTTATACTGCAAGTACATGACAAAAAAAATGGTGGTAATATTCAACCTGTGCCTTCTTATACAGGCTGTTGTAAATGTGTTGCCGTGTGTATTTATAAAGGGCTACTTTATGAATAGCAATATCCAAGGATTGGCTTGTATCATGGTACCTGAAAACGTGCATTTAGTTTGTTCAATTTATATTATTGTTGTTAATGTTGCAGTACCATTGTTAACAACGACACTGTGAAATATAGTTGTATTTTGTGTGGCTAAGCAATAAAATACAAGAATTAAGGCAGAGTTAGCACGCAATTTAAAAAAAAAGCGAGCTATGACCCAAATGTTACATCGTGTTTAAGAACAGCTACTCATTCTGCTACAAGTTCTCTCGCAAGTGTACAAGTAAATAATATCAGAAAGGTGTTTCCAATTGATATTCAAGAAAATAAAAAAAGAAACACGGAGAATAACAATAAAGATAATAATTTGCACCAAGAATATAATGTTAAACAGAGCAGTAAGTCACAGTCATCCATGGTAAAACCTTTGCAATTGTCATTAAAGAAAAGAAAATCAAAAGACAAGGCGAAAGATTTTAAAAGTTCATTGACTTGTTTCAAGTTTTTATATCGAATTTACATTTCAACTTTATCCATGATCATTCTACATTTCATTTTTGGTCTCCATTTCCAGTTGTCCGAGTACTAGAAATGCTGGGTTATAATGAGATGGTGACACATTATGGTTTCTTATACAGTACACTAGGTGTAACAATATTGTGCGCAATAAACGCAATCGTTATTTTCATAACAAGAAGAGAGTTTCGAAAATGCACTTTTCTTAAGCGAAAAAATATAGGTGAGGCAGCATAAATGTTGAAATACCAGTAACTTCTGGAAATATTGTCGTAATAGATATGGGACTTCCCACGACTACAACTGACTGAGAACTTAATTAACCTGGATATCTCCTTTTTGTCTGCTTTAAACTTTATCCTGATGTAATTTTTTTCAAAAAAAAAATTTGTTTTGATGTAGAAACTACGTAATAACTGTTTAATATTTTTTTATGTTGAAGTCACGTGGACGGACTTCACGTTGGATACCGTTACCGCACAAAACATTTTCATTTCTAAATGCACTAAAAATTATTTAAATGACCCTAAAACTAAAATATAAGCAAGTGGTGTGCCACACCCTTTCAAAGTAGGTCTATCTAATAACTTCCTGACGTATTAGTGATTTTCTTTATTGAATTCTTATATTTTTTTCTACATTTACGCATTTTTGCCTTTTTACGCCCAGCGAACCTTCTGGTAATTCACTGTTTTTAGTTGTTTTAGTGAACTTTGAACCCTAAAAAACTATATATTTTGTACTGAAAAGTAGCAGAAAGTGCAATTAAAGCAATCAACGCTACTTTCCATTAAAAAAACCGAATCAATTTTTTCAGACATTTTGTCTGGAGACTGTATTTCTATTTTAACCGATGTCGCAGAAAATTATTTCTTTAGAAAAAATACTTAAAAAGAATATGCATTCCATCACGGTTTACCTGGGAAATCTCAACCTATAAGAGCACGTAATTTCATCAAGTTCTCTAATTTTTTTTGTTTCCTGCTGTTATTTTATGTTGTTTGTCAAAAAAAATTTGATTAAAAAAAATATGTTTATAACAAAAATAACAAAGTGTATGCCTGTATGTTGTTACAACACCGGTATTTCTTATTTCCTGTTGAATTTAAAATTTTGACTAATGCAAAAAACCCTATTCTTTCTGGTATAAAATATTTATTTCTATTTTTTCACATGCGTTAATGAATTAATAGAACAAAAAAGCGATTGAATAAAACTAATCCTTAAAAACCTCATTTTATTGAAACTCAAAACGAGTGGGCTGCAACCTTGGCTTTACCATTATAAGTAGACATTTAAAATTTCTTGTGTATACAAAATGTTTCTGAATTCACATTTTGTATCTAAATAGAAAGTAGTTAGCATAACAAGAAAGCAGCAAAGGTTTTAATAAAAAAAGTTTTGAACTTTTAAGTCAAGAAACACTATTAAAAAAAACAAAATGTTAAACACAACGCATGTTGATACTGATGTTGAACTTCTAACTGATGTCCATCGCATATTATTGACAGTGATGTACAGTATTATCGTTGTATTTGGTGTACCAGCAAATCTTATGATCTTGATAATTATTATTTGGAATAAAAAATTGCGTCAGTTACCATTAAATCAGTATATAGTCACATTAGCATTTACAGATCTTCTAACATGTGGACTTGCAGCGCCATTTTATATATTCAGTTTAAATGTTGTACCGAATTCTAATGTTTTACAAAATGGCGTGTTATGTAAAGGATTCTTAACTGTTACATACTCAACCGGAATGCTTACTGTCTCTGCGTTGGCTGCGTTAAGTATCGATCGTTATTTAGCAATCGTCAAGCCTTTCTTATACTGCAAGCATATTACAAGACAAAGGGTGCTGATATTAAATCTCTCTCTGTTCGTTCAAGTTCTTTTAGTAACACTTCCATCTACAATTATAAAAGGATACTTTGTGAACAGCAGTATCCAAGGATTAGCGTGCAGAACGATATTAGGAAATATGAACTTGGTGTATTTATATTTTCTATTCGTTGTTAATGTCGTGCTACCATTGTTGGCAATCACACTGTGCAATATAGTTGTGTTTAAGGTAGCTAGAAAGCAATATAAAAAAACTAAAGCAGATTTTGAACTTCGAGCACGAGAAAGCTGGGTTTCCCAAAGTGTGGTATCACACACAGCAACTCGGGTTGTTACAAAGTTTTCTACTAATGTTAATCGTGTGAGAAAAGTACATCCGATTCAAGATCAAATCGAATCAGAAAAGAAGTCTAGTAAAAAAAAGGGAACGAAAGGTAACAACATGCCAAGTTTTGAAGTAGCATATTCTGTTCCAGAGAAGTGTGGCACTATACACAACGCTAAAACACAGAACACGTGTTTAAAAGAAAAAGATAAGGATTTCAAACGTTCATTGTCTCGTTTTAGGTTCCAATATCGAATTTACATTTCAACTTTATCCATGATTATTCTACTTTTCATATTTTGGTCTCCATTCCCAATCCTTCGAGTTATTGCAATGATGGGTTACAAAGAACTGGTGACGAACTATGGTTTTTTATACAGTACACTGGGTACGGCACTGCTCTCTGCAATAAATCCAATCGTAATTTTTGTAACCAGAAGAGAATTTCAAAAATACACATGTATCCAACGAAAAAAAAAATCGTAGTCACGCAGAAAGTCATTAAGTACGTGCAAACAGTATAAAAATTTCTTTTGTAAATTTGTTAGCAATTTTTTTGTATTTAAGGCATCTTCTTGGCTTGGCTTCGCTTCAGTGTAAAAATTTTTAACCATTGTTTCATTTAGTTTTTGACTGCTATTGTTTTGAAGAAAACAAAATTGTTAAGCTTTGCGTGAGTAAAGGGTAATTCAACACCAACAGGAACCCAAGTCCTTTCTGGCGTTTATCTCCAATTATATCGGCTTTCATTGAGAGAATTTGTCATTTCTTTAACTTATTTAATTTACCTTTTATTAAGGTTGACAATAAACCTTATAATATCACAGTTGCAGGGGAAGTTTGGTGTGCTACGAGAGCTCAGGGGTAGACAAGTAACATTGGCACAATTAAATTTTTTGCTGATGAGAGCGTATTGCCACCAGCCCTTATAAGTCCATCCTTGTATAGGCCAAGCAGCGTATAAGCGAATAGTTTTTCTTGTCTAGGGTTATTTGCGGAAAGTTAACAGTATAGTTTGAAAATATCTACCATTAGAGTACCAAACAGTGTGCAGCTATTCGTCATTGTTACACAACTTTTGTAATATCAAATCCTCTTTTTTTTTCTTCTTTTTATACAGCAATAATAACAGAAAATAAAATAAAATCTTATATCCTAAATAAATTTATTTAATAATTTTTAAATAAGAAAGGCAAAGAAACGAACAAAAGCCTACCATCTATTTTTATTACGTGATGTACAAAAGAAGTATCTCAAGAATTTTGTAAGAATAAAAACGATGAATAACACTTTTCATTATCGACTTTCATACAGCGCAGTCTGGGAACTAGTAAAGCGCTTGTAGGGACATTTTTTCATAATGGTAGCGCAACTAGAAAAAAACAACAACATTAGCAGAAAATTTAACTTGTATCTTTACCTATGGAGGTATAAAAGAACTTTTTTTACCTCCATGCTTTACTATTATAACACTAAAATTAAAGAAGAATACTTTTTAATGGTTTATGGGCTGTATTCTATCCAAAAAATACAAAATTCAAGGTTATTAATGACTAAAAACTGTTGATTCCGTCATAAGGTTAGCCTAGCTAATAAGTCAAGCGCCCAACGTGTTAAACCAGAAAGAAATGTTATTATTAGCACCACATTGCTAATTTTTATTGTTATTTTTAAAAAGTATTGTCCCAAACAGTTACTATCACTATATTTCAAAAGTAAGCAAGTGCAGTTAGCTAGCTAACCAGGTAGCTGGCGAAGGGTAGGTGTAGTTTAAACCAATTAACTTTAGTTAATTTGGCAAGTACACAGTAACAGGAAAAACATCACTGTAACTACTTTTGTTATATTATCATTATGTTAGCTGTTAGTTACATCTACATTAACTCTAAATTTACAAAAACAATTAAAATCTATTATCCACAAAAATTTCTACCACAAAGTTTTTTTATTTTTTGTCCACAAAAAAGTTTTCGTTTTTTGACAATACTGATTTTTACTAAATCTTTAGCATCAGAGAAAATGTTTTATGTAAAAATCTTTATCAACATTTGACATATATAATCTTTTAGTTAATAATGTATAAATACAGAAAGTAATTCTCGTAAAACATGCACGATTCCAGCAAATGAAAAATAAAAGTCTTTTATTTTATGTCCTTGTCTGTATCGAAACAACAAGATTATAATAGCTATAAGTATGTTTTTATTGTTTTTACTAATTCGCTTTTCATCCGATGGCTTTCCATTCAATCACAATTTTTTAAACTTTTTTACGAGATACTAAACCATAGTCAATGGAATTTAATTCGCTTTTAGAATTTAATTATAATTTAATTCACTTTTAGATAATCACGTAATTAAGACAGTATAGGCTAGCTACATATGCAGTTGTGAAATTTTTAATAACCTTGCGTCCAAATTTGACATTGGTCTTTGATGATTATTTATATATTGAATCTTTTAGTTTGATATTGGATTGTCTATTTCTTTTAGCTAGCTAGCTCTAATTCATGTTTGGTTGTCCTTGTTCTAGGTAGCCATAGCCAAACATACATTTTACATAGGTGGTTTCAGTCATCTATCTATATTTAATTTAATCAATGAAGGTTGATTATAAGAAAAAGATGTGTCATACTTTAGTCCATGCTTATTGTCTTTGCAGCCACATAGCTAAAAGCACACATTTTACCATCATCCAACTTTGAACTTCGTAAAAGTTAATAACTATAAGTTGTTCGTACTTGAAACGTTTTAATAAAGTTAATATACGGCAGAGAGGACTAGCAGCACCATTTCACCACGTTATTTAAAAGTTAAACGTTGGTATAAAATGCAAAGAATTAGGAAAGAAACAACAGAACGTTACACAATTCTGCCATTTTCCGTATGACACAAATAATTCTATGTGAGAAGGTGACCGAGAAACTTAACTGGGCCATCGATTCAAGCAAAAACAGGTTGAAATTTGTCCCTACAAGCGCTTCACTCGTTCCTAGACTGCGTTGTATGTAGTAAAATCTAAATATAATAATATATAATTTTTACAAAATGTTGTTTCGCCTGTCACAATTTTTTTAAAAAAAACAACCTCTCAAAATAGCACACTGAACAGTTGGCTTTGTAGCTACTTGTAACTTAATTTAATGTATTATCTCTCTGCCCAAAACATTATACTTATAACCGTGGAAGTACTCTGTATGAATTAAATTGGAGTAAAATAATAGAAATCTACTCTTAAAAGCGTGGAAATAGCTGCTATGGGTGTTGTACTTAACTTGCGGTATGTCGCGGAAAGGTACAAAATGCGCCGTTGCTGAACATTAAGCTGGAAGGAATAATTCATACTTTTATAGTCTTTAGCATGATCTACAGGACTCTTCAGCAATCGAAACGTAAACTCTATCACAAGGCCACCAGTCGGTAAGGGGCACCAGTCGGTGAAGGCCAAAAGTAAAGGCCATAAAGACAGCTGGTTGATTTAAACTGAAATATTTTTTCAGCGACAGTGTTTTCTAGCGATATTATATTATAGCAACTTACACCAACTATAGAGTTTCTGTATAGAAGCAGTTCAACAGCCCTCTAGGGCTTAGCGCCCCTCTCAAAAAACACTTGTTTCTTGGTTAAAAATTAAATTAAAATGTCATATGAGATATGCGCTCTGGTATATAATTCTTGCAGAAGCGCTGTGGCAATTTGATGTGCTTTAAAAATTACAATATGGTTCGTCATGGTTTTCTACAGAATATGACGTTTTACAGGTTTTGATGTATTGCTCTGTGCCAACACCAGTTTTACACTCATACAAAAATGTCGAACAAAACCAGTCCACGCACGGAGTGTCATTCTGAGTGTGAAATATTACATTGAGTCTCTTAGCTAGTTTTATAAATGACTTTCTAACGATGAAAATTCTTTCGATTCTTTATATTTCTCAATCAGAATGTTCAACCTATTGCGCATTTGTTTAAAGATTTAAAACACCACCCGATAATAAAGTACTCCATATGTAATCTGATTTCAGGTTTATATACAGGCTACCGAACTTTTCAATAAAAATAAAACTTCAGTTAAAATAGCACTGCTTCAATTTTCTTAAAAACAATTTAAATTCTTTATCCCAGAAACATCCACTCCTATGCTTTCATGCTGCGTGAATTGAACAAGAATGAAAATAAATTAACACCTTGTTAAGTAGAAAAAGACAAATATAAAAAAGTATAGTAAATATAAAAAAGAGTAAATATAAAATAAATAATGGTTATAACATAACCAGCCGTTATTTTTGTTCTTGATTGGTGTTAAGAAATATATTAACTGTCCAGTTTTTTATGCAAACCACACCTGCTATGTTAACTTTAAGAATTAATATTTCGGGGATCAGAACAAAAATTTTCTTGTATTTGAACAGGCAGAAATATATTGTCTCCTTGATCTGAGTAAATCACTTGGTATAGTCTTAAAAAGAAGAAGAAATGTCAAATAAAACACACATTGCATATGACGTTCTTCTCATACCAGATATTCATCGCGTAGTATTAACTATCGCGTACAGTATTGTCGCTGCACTTGGTGTACCAGCAAATCTTATGATCTTGATAATTATTATTTGGAATAAAAAATTGCGTCAGTTACCATTAAATCAGTATATAGTGACATTAGCATTCACAGATCTTTTAACATGTGGAATTTCAGCGCCATTTTATATATTCAGTTTAAATGTTGTACCGAATTCTGATGTTTTACAAAATGGAGTGTTATGTAAAGGATTTTTGACTGTTACTTATTCAACTGGAATGCTTACTGTATCAGCGTTAGCTGCGTTAAGCATGGACCGTTGGTTAGCGATAATCAAGCCGTACATATATTGTAAATATATCACAAGCGAAAAAGTGTGCATTTTAAACATATGCCTTCTTTTACAAGTTATTCTAACGATGTTGCCTGCTACGATCATAAAGGGGTACATTGTAAACAATAATGTTCAAGGTTTAGTTTGTATATTTCGAACTGACGGCACGAACATCGTTTATTCAAGCTATGTCATTGCTGTTAATGTTGTACTGCCATTGTTGGCAATTACACTATGCAATACAGTTGTATTTAAAGTGGCTAGAGAACAGTACAAAAAAATAAAGGTTGATGGGACACAACAACAGGAAAATATATCAAAATGTGCCCCGAGTGTTATAGCAAATTTCAGTGAGGTGGAAAGTGTCAAAAATGTTTACATGTCTCTTAATCAAGGTGAGAATCAAAATAACTCTCGTAATGAAATAAAAATAAAGAATGCAACATGCTTTGAAATCACGCATTTCATACAGGGTTTATGTACGAACGATAAAGCAACGTCGTCAACTGCAATTTTGAGTGCAGCAAATCAAAATTTTCATAACAGGAAAGCATTTAAGGAGCAAAAATCAAAAAACAAAGAAAAAGATTTAAAAAGTTCAATCTCCCGTTTTAAGTTTCAATATCGAATTTACATTTCAACTTTATCCATGATTATTCTACTTTTCATATTTTGGTCTCCATTTCCAGTTATCCGAGTACTAGAAAGGCTGGGTTACAATGAGCAGATGACACAATATGGTTTCTTATATAGTACACTGGGTACCACGATATTATCGTTAATAAATCCATTTGTTATTTTTATTACTAGAAGAGAATTTCAAAAATACACATGTTTCAAGCGAAAAATAACAACAAGATAATGAAGGATTTGAATGTCAGTAATGACACTGGAAGAATAAAGTAAGGGAAAGCGATTTTCGTCAATATGGTTTATCTACATAGCATTCAACCAGAATAGTTGTAAACTTTATTAAAAGTAGTCGAACTTTCTGGGCTTCAGAACATTCTCTCAGATAAAAAAGGGGTCGAATATATTTGTTTGTGAAAACTTGAAACTGATGTACAAATATTTGGAAAAAAGGTGAATGTAATCTTTCTATTATTTAGTAACTATTTAACTCCCCTGTTCCAAATACACATCTCTGGGGAATATTTCGTGTAAGATCCTATCCTAGGTTCTTTTTGCTTGAAAATTTATTCACTTACTTGTGTGCCTACTGCGCTCATTGATTTGGGTTAGCTACAAGACCCCTACATGTCGTCAAGCAAACAGCATTTTGCATGAAATCGTACAATAGCTAGACCTCTTCACCCATACTTTTAAACTATCATGTCAAACCCGTAATGCACTTGAGGTTTATAAGACACTTTAAGGTCGACACTGTTACATAAAAACTACAAAAAAATCTGAGCTTTTTAAGTCTAGTTGGCCACTATCTTTCGTAAAATATATTGAGACTAGGTGGTAAATTCGCCATGTTTTAAAGCCTTTGTTACCCTTATGTAGCACACGTGTTAAAAAATGCGACTAGCACGATTTAAATGCTAAGAACCTAACCTGCGTGTTTGAAAAATCTCATTTCCCCAGCCAGTCGGCTGGCGACAATTCGCGATTTAATGCTTTTCCCAAATTGTTTGAAAAAAAGGTGGGGGTTGAGGTCGTGCTAGATAAGGTGACTAGCAGATTTTAAACGAAAGTCTACTAAACATACAAGTGTCCAAAACTGCCTGTCTCAATACTTAGGCCGTAGCTTATCCTTATATAGCCTTAGGTATGATTACACCGATCAAGTTGAGGAAAGAAGGGGAAACTGCCTTACTATTGTACTTTTTTACGACTTCCTTAAGATATTTGGCAGACATAACAACTAATACAAGCGAACTAACATAGTAGCCTTATTCTTATGTTTAGACATGTGAATAAATGCTAACGTCAACGAAATTGGAAAAAAAATGAGATACATTGATTGTTGTTTAATAATGTTAAATCGTTACTTAAAACAATGATTTAAAACAAAGACTTTCAACTTGATGCCAAGGTTATTTAATGGGGGAACGGGGGGATTGGAACAAGAAAACAATATTTCCATCTAAAAAAGATGATATGTGTATATGCCTACACAACCTCAAATATCAAAATATGCACCGCGAACATCGAAAATCAGTATCTATTGAAATACGTCGAATAAAGCATGGATGGACGTGTGCAAATACTTTACCCTGCAATACCTTATGGTTATATATAGATAGCGTGGTTATTACGGTTTGAGTACTTTGAAACTTGCTTTGAGTATATGAATAGACAGGTGAACATCAAAAATTATGATTTTTTTAATGTTTATAGACTTATAAACCGTAGTGATTGCTTAGACCTAGCAATTATTAAGTGTCACTGTGCTGTGAATAAACCGGGCTATCATATTGAAGAAGAACTACAATGTTAGTGATGATAGCAGATAGTTTATTCAGATGGTGTATATAGATGATTCTTTATCATGGTACATCCGTTTGTTCATTCCCAACAGACAATGTTTCACCCGATTGTTGCTACATGATGTTACCCCGTCATAGATAGTCGGCCGTATCTTTTTTTTATTTTACGAAAAAGATTCTTGTGAAAGTTAAAACAAAATTGATCGTTCACTGGGATTGAGCGCTTGGTACAGACAAATCGCAAACCAGGTCGCACACCCGTCACAACCTCGGTTTAAATAAAAACACAGGAAACAGCCCGTCGTTAACACAAGACTGAGTGCAGTGTAAATTATGTCGTTGCAACTAAAAAAACTACTTAGCATTTTTATTTTGCGGGATTAGTTTTCGTAACAGTAATGAAAGGTGTAGCAATCAGGGGCGGATCTAGGATTTTTTCTGGTTAGGTAAAATTTGATAGATTTTTTGGCAAAGTAATATCAAGGGTTATGGTGTTGTACGATGTAAAGCCAGCGTTTTGTGTTTTTATTATAAAAGGAGCTAAAATGTTCCCAAAAGTGAGGTTTTTAGTTATTAAAAATATTTCCTAGATTGGAAACGAAAGTGTCTTTATAGCCCAATAAATAAAAGCAACCTCCGTAGTTTAACACTTGTATCCTCGCTAAAACATGCGGATGGAAAACGCGTTCGTTTAGTAAATTTGACTCGAAACAGGGTTAGCGTTACCGTAATTCCTTTGATTGATATACCACACTGGTGTCATCTAAGCATCTTTTTTACGTTTTACGCATTTAATACGAGTACAAGTAATCGCTGAGTTACAAGTTGGGGAATTACTTTACTTCAAAATATGCAGTAAGTCTAATCTATATAATACTAGTCGTTAGCCCGTGGAAAAATCCACGGGGTCGCCCGTCCTTTAAATTTACCCGTCGCAACAAAGTGGACAAAAATATATCGCATTTGGTATTGGTGCGCATTTTTAAAATTTCGTGTTTCCGTTACGGGACGCGGCTTTCGCGGACACACAGACAAAATACGGGTATTATTAAAGAGCCTAGTCGTTAGCCCGTGGAAAAATCCACAGGTTCGCCCGTTGCAGCTAAGCTACCATTTTGCGTGACAGATAGACGGAGGGATGGACAGACATGTACGGGCATTATAATATAGATAATCGATGGCCCGTAGATAAAACCACGGATCTGCCCATCCTTTTTATACCACTTAAGGGATGAGCAGTTAGTCCATGTAAACATTGTTGCACATCCGTACAGACGTGATTACCGAGAAAGTTTAAAAATGAATTGTCACATTGGGTTGACCCCTTAGTACAGGTAAACCACGTTGTACATGGTGCATAGGCGTAACAGCCTTTACCAAAAACAACAGTCTGTTGTTAACACTGGGTTAACCGCTTAGTATAGTTAAACAGAGTTGAAAAGGCGTTTAGGCGTAATACCCCTTTCCAAAAAAAATTCATTGCAACTTCAGTTTTAATGAAAACACAGGGAACAGCCTGTCATTACCGGTTCAGCTAAAATAATCTGTCAGTCATTTTATTTGCCCAAAAAGTTTTCCGGAAAAAATAATAAAAGAAGTAGCTACCTAGCACACTTTTTGTTTAAGAATATTTTTGTAGCCAAATAGCATTTTTATACTCTCAATTTTTTGGCAAAGCTAGGAGCTAGCTACAGTCTCAACACAAGAATAAATAGTGGGTAGGATAAAAAGCTGTTATACCATACAGAATAGTAATAATGTCTAGCTAGCCTCCAAAATCTAAAACGTGACAATATATTTATCTTAATATTTTAGAACATACAAAAAAACAATATTACGAAAATAAAAAGCTTATAGAAGACAAAAAGGTGAAACAGACTTACAAACAGCACTGACCCACTATTACTTTAAAAACAAAAATGGCCATCTTCGGTCCTCATGTTTCTTCGTTGGCATGCCGAGGCCGCATTAGTCAGTAAAACTATCAGTAAACTGTCCCATTTGTTTTCTGTAGCTCCTGAGCGAAAACGGCAATTGAAGTCACGGGGTAATTATTATTAAAAATGGCGTATTAAAATAATGCATTCATTTTATCATTAAATTTATTTTTCTTACTTATGGCAATAAATTAATTAATAAAAGTAATTCAATTACTTAAAGAAATAAATTAATTTTTCAGAATTTATTTTAATCAATAATTTGATTTGCGATTAAACAACCCCCTGGTTTTTAGGAATCGCGGAAAGATCAAAGGAATAACGGTAACCCTTTTGAACAGATAGACAGACGGAATACGACTATTATTATAGAGAATACACCAGTTCCGTGTCTGTAACAGGCAAAGTGGATGTGTTGCTTTTTCTAAAGAAACAGCCGCGGTCACATGTCACTTTTGCTAAACTTTTATTTTTATTCTCTCTTTTGCGTGCTTTTTTAAATTGATTAAAAATTTTTGTTTTAAAAAAGTCACAGGTAATTAATTTTTATTATTCCCTTTAAGCACGTATCTATTGTCTACTGTTATATGAACAGCATATTGGTTTTATTTATTCCCGCTTGAATGGAATTAACAACAAAACGTTTTCACGAAAAAAACAATGAATTTTATGGTTAATTTCGCTCACTATTTCGCTGTTTTTATTCTGGCATCTATAGTGGATTTTTCCACGGGACTAAATACTAGTAGCTTATAATACAACAAATAATTACATTACAAGACAATTTTGCGTATAAATAGTCAACAGTAGTACAACGTAGAATTATTGTTTGGAAAAATACAGCCTGTGTTAACAACCTGCAAATGTAAAAAGAAAAACAGCATTATAAAAGTGGTGTAGTCACTGGTGTAGTTTTGCACCAATTTCTATTAAGCATTCATCTTAATGTTAAAAAATTTCCACAAAAGTTAAGCAGTTTATTAAGCCAGAAAAGAGTTAGAAATCAGAAAAATAACATCATAACATTTAACATGTCTGCATATTATTTACCCTCACATGCCCCTGTCAACTATGTTTAAAAAGTAGTTTAATACTTTAAAATCTTTAAGAAAGTTTTAGTATCTAGGTCAATTCTGAAGATTCTCATATAAAAATCAACATATATATATACAAATTCTACTGATATACATAAGTTAACATTACATTTTCATTGGCTTGCAGTGTGTAACAGAAAGTTCTTTAACATGCAATTCTTGTTGCAATCTGTATCATTTTACGTGAAAATCATTTCTATCAGTACAAGTTATTTTGATAACATATTCATCCATTTGATTTATAGATATATAACCATTGTTTACAGTTTTCCAATATTATAAGGATTCATAATGAATCTCCTGCGTTCTTTAATTGATGGTGATTTTAATTGTTAGAAGAATATTCACCATGGCTGACATCAATGTATCTCATTCTAAAACAGAATTATATATGTTATACTGCTCAACAACAAAAAAGAAGGAATGTTATACAACAAGCTTGGATAGATTGATCCTTTTATTTTTAGAAATTTATCACAATTAAAAACAGCATGCGAAAGTTAAGGATCTCCTCGTGTTCTTAAATTTTTAAAATGAGCAGTGGGATGTAGTATATAAAATCTACTGTTTAAAAGTTCCAACTAAGTCAAAGTTCTTAGGAACACTCACACTCGAAACGCAAATTTCACGCTGGACGAGGTGGAATCCTTTCCCTTTAAGTATATCTCATACTGTAAACATCGATTTCTTAGAGAACAGAAAGCATTTTAAACTTGTCGTCTACCTGCTTAACAGGAGCACATATCCGAGTGCGTATGATTTCAGAGACTGACAACATTCGAATATTACCTATCTGTAAATCCCCAGAGAAAGAGGATCTACAGACCTATTTACATTTAGTTTACACTTTTGCGCTCATAAAAGGCTTTCCCTTAGTTATCTTACAAGAATTATTCCTTTTCCACACAGACACAAAGATACACAGTTGCATAAACGGCTACACGAAGCCTGTGACTTTAAGACAATCAACAAGAAAACTAACAAAATTCCAACTAAAACACATGCAACTTAGCCATACTCTAACCAAACTTAACATACACCTCTAAATATTTTTTGACCGCCAAGACAGTGTTTACATAAATTGCCTCAGTTATCTCGTTTAGCATTGGGCTTAAATAAAAAAACAATCCATTTGATCGAGGTCAACTTAAAACCTTTTTTATATAGGAAAGAGCTTTAAATCACACGTTTTGTAAGAACATCTGGTGAATTAACACTTTTAAGAATAGCTCCTGAAACAAAAGTGTCTTATATCCAGCAGGAAAAAAGAACTAAAATATATGAAGTATTACTTACTTTAAAGCAATGAATTTATTGTCTCTTCCAGAGGCAGGATGAACGTTAGGTTTGCGAGACAACAACATAGCACACGTTACAAAAATACTTCCCTCCAGCATTTCCAATCCTTTAATATCTGAAAGGTTTTCCAAACTTAAAACTTTTTCATTTAACTTAGTTAGCATACAATTGCTTTGATTTATTCTAGCCACTTTAAGTGCTTCCAGCAGTTAGACCTGACTCAGCCAAACCATGTTGAAAAAAAATCACCCGCTTGTCGTCCATGTAACCATACCCGTGGTAGTTTTAGGCGTATAAATTTAAAAAAACCCGGACGTTTTTTTCTTCCCATTTCAGAATTTTACTCATTGAAACTTTAAAACCCGCGGACGTTTTAGGCGAATCGAAATTTTTGCCTAAGATCGCCCCGGGTTTGCTTTTAAGTAAAATATCAATGATGAAAAAATCGATTAAACACCGCATCGTCATGAAGTCGAAATCGGCGGATACCAAAACCAATTACAAAAATAATTCTTTTTTTTATAGATTAATTCTATCTAAATTTATAGAATTTTTTTTCTAGGCCACAAAATTAGGCTTACCCATTGCCTAGGCTGCCTAACCCTTGATCCGCCCCTGGCTATCTAACTGCATTTAGCATAAGAATTATTGATTAAGAAATTGTAGCCAGAGCTAGCTCGCTACAACCTTAACTTAAAAGTAAATAATAATATTAACATATCAAACAGAGGCAGGATTCCACCTCGAAATTACGTTTGTTGCTAAAGTCCTATACGCGGTTCGTTTAAGATTTATGCGTGGCGACATACTCATCTTAACATACAAAAACATACAGAAAATAAATGTTCCTATAGATACAAAGTATTTAGAAAAGAAAAAAGTCAAAAGGAGGCCTAGAAACCCCACGCTATCTTTACTTCTAAGCCAAAATGGCCTTTGTAGCAAGTTTCCTTTTAACTGATAGCCTTGTGGTAGAGCGTTCGCTACCAGTGCGGGAGGTCTTTGGTTCAAACCCCGGCCAAGTCAGGCCAGAGACTATAAAAGTGTGAATCTATACTTTCTGCTTAGCGTTCAGCATGAAGATAGTATTGATATGTTAGGCGGTTGTCTAGTTGGGTGAATGCTGTGTTGCGCGACTTTCGTAGCTCAAATGGGAGCTTTAAATACCCTAGGACCCCCTTCACAGGACCCTCGTTGATAGCAGCACCAATAGGAACTGAAGAGGTTATCCTGGGTAAATAATGTCAAAAATAATAATTCAACGAGTTCCGCCGTGATTCCGAAAAGAAATTCCGCAAAGATTGGGTAGTGCAAAGATTTTTTGAAATAAAGCTGGCGCAACACTTTTAAACACACAGAATACAGCTATTATGAAAGCGAATCAATATTTTCATAAACACAATCTGGATTCAGAAAAAGACATTCATGTGACCACATAAATGTCTCTTTGTGAATCCAGAATGTGTTTCGAGAGAACATTGTAAGATCTATGAATAATGGAGATGTTATAGTTTAAACATGTATAGCTCTCCCTGCATGTGCAAGAGTTGTGTTTTTTTAATGCAATAACTTCGTGATTTCACAATTTTTTTGTGAGTATACATGTTATGGGGAGTATGAAGAATTGAAAAAAATACGAAAAAAATTATGCATTTTCCCCGTGCTTCCCGAATATACCACACTCCCGTAACATATTTAACAATTTTCTGATAACCGGCTAAACCGAAACACACATAACCACGCAACACCCATACCAAATATCTTTGTGGTTCTCTATGTTCTCTGGCCCCCAAAATTTTTTCCTTTCAGATAAAAATAGTCTCCGTGAATAATAGACGATGGATATGATGATAATCTGTCTTCACATCTATTGCAATGTGAATATTACGAAATATTAAAAGGCTTTATCAAATGCAAGTTATTCTCAATTTAATCTAAGATATAAACTGTCCCGTGCTCTTGGAACAGATCACATGCTTGTTTTTAATGTGACTCGTTTGCAGCCTTAACCACGCTCATTTTTTTTTGCAATCCCGAAATACAATATATATAATATATAAGCTGTTCTAATTGGAATAGTACCATGTAATGAATAATGTAGGAGCCTTTTTGCTTAAGGGATCAGCCTGTCTTGTTTAATAAAGTATGCATGTCTGGCTATTTTTAATCCCTTTTTTAACAAACTAAAGTCGTCTGTGACTGGCCTTAGAAAGGATCCTCCCTAAGTAGATTTTTATAATGTACATTAAAATGAGATTGTGCAGTTACCAGAATTTTTAGCAGACATTTTTGTTTAATATTTAAGGTATAATGAAAAGCGCATCGGCTTGGGAATGTTTAATTTCGACCATGCTATTAGGATTAAAACCTTTCTAATTACAACTTTCCATGCTCATCTAAAATAAGAACGCATTTGAAAATAAGACTGTTTTGCTTATAAACAAAGTATTGCCGGTAATTAACGTATTTTACTAAAATCGAGCTAAAGAGGTGAAAAAAGGATGCTCACTATTCTCACCAGGCTTTATAGAGGGCTTGAAATAACGTAGCAAATCTAAATTCTTGCTGATATCTGCTGCCACAAACAATAACCTAAGGAGAACACAATATACTCAAACAAAAGGTGTACGTCATTGTCGGGTACATTCCAATATAATATTGTGGAGAAATGTCCGTTAAAACATAACATGAGTCAAAATAATTTAAATAAAGAAAACGCTAATAAATAACATACTAATTAAAAAGTATGTTTTAGAATACCAACAGTCCTATCTCTAAGTGCTTTCGATCGATAACAATAAATTAAAGGATTGATGAGTGACTTGAAACACATGATACAATAGGACCACATGTATCCTAATTGAACGTGTGGATTGTATCTCATATGCAAAACTTTTTGTGCAAACACTATCATAAAGTAAGGAATGAAGCATACACATAACGATATTAAGACAAGTATTGTAAGGTAGGACAGATTGACTTGCTTTCTCAGTTTTGCTCTTGGCTTTTCATTGGTTGAGATATTCTCTATAGTTGACATTCTTCCCATCACTGACGATTCTAATTGGTGTGTTGACACTACGGCTATACTTTTCCTTTGTGGTGATAAATGGTTCGTTCGACATTTTTCTGCTGAAATTTTTCTCCGCACTCTTGTAACATGAAAGTACACTTTGATATGAATGTATATGCAAACAAAAATCAGTGGAAAGGAAGCCCATGCAACTGCTTCGACTAACAAGCGATTCACAGTTAAAAAACTCAGTCCACATATAGCAAAAACAAATATAGTAAGTGCAACCACGGTTCGTATATAAACCTGCAAGTTCCCGTTGATATGTTGCGAATAAAAGTAGGGCTTAAAAATAGCAAGATAGCGATCAAATGCCATAAAACAGACGAGTAAGTATGCCAGAAATATCGCTGAATGAGACCAAAATACAGCAAATATATATAAGCCACAATTATGTTTTTTTAGCAAGCCCATCCAATACACACCCATATATGCAGGAGTTCCAAAGAGAGCTGAAGCTATGTCACAGAGGGATGTTGCTGTTAATAACACATTTGATGAACTACGTAATGATTTGGTTGTACATAGTATATAAGCTGCAAGCACGTTCAATATCACAGTCGGTATGATTTGAGCTCCAAGCAATCCAATGGCTACGTATAAACTTGAAATATAATGACCATAAACAGGCACGTAGTGATAAGTTTTGGAGCAGTTTATTAGATGTGTGTATTTCTCGCTTGTTTGATTGTAAAAAATCATTTGTAACACAACTAATAAAATTTGACTTCATTAATTTACCTTGATGTCTATCTCAGTCGCACAAAAAAAATCTTCAGAATCTTTCTTGAATTGGTTAATATCTTTTCTCTTGTTTAGAAATTTTAAACTAGAAACAGGAAGTACAGTATATTATCAAACTCTATTAAAATTTACAGCATAAAAAATCTTCTGTATTCAATTATTCTAACGTTGAAAATACCTATTTAAATGCTTGGTTTTTTCTTAAACGTATTTAATTTTTTTTTAACTTTCTTCTTCCACACCTTGTTCCTGTTGTTTTTTTTCTTCTGATTTCATAAAAAAACATAGATGTATTGCGAAAAATTATTTTATTTTCTAATTACAAAACAAAAGATCTAAACTAATCTTTGCAAAAATATTATGTTACTACGCATATAACGAAATCAAGTTTTATTTGTAAAGATTAAACTGTGTTTTTTTAGCGCAGGTCAATTTTCTTTCTTTTTTTCTTTTTCACTTTCTAATGTTACTTTAAAATGTATAGTTAACAAAATTTGAGCTGATATGTTGCACTGTGTTAAAGAAAGAAACTGAACCTTTTTCGTGGTTTCATAAGAGTTTCTTCGTTCGTTATTAATTAAATCGTAAATTATTATTATTATTATTATTATTATTATTATTATTATTATTAGAAGAAGAAGAAGAAGAAGAAGAAGAAGAAGAAGAAGAAGAAGAAGAAGAAGAAGAAGAAGAAGAAAAAGAAAAAGAAGAAGAAGAAGAAGAAGAAGAAGAAGAAGAAGAAAAAGAAAAAGAAGAAGAAGAAGAAGAAGAAGAAGAAAAACATAACATACTTTGTTAAAAAATTTTTACCATTTTTTCTATCATGTTTTAAAAAAATTAAGATACATTTCGTTAAGTTTGTTTTCTTAACAATGTAGCAATCGCTTAAAAGAGAATATTAGAAAACCTATCATTTACTTTAAAATTAATTATTCATGTCTCATATCAAATGCGAATTATTTTTATTATGAATGATGTTAATTTGTACAAAATATCAGTTACACTAACATTGTCACAAAAAATCTGTTTCTTTTGTATAACGACACTTCATGGCGACGGTGAATTACTAACCATGTAAAAAGACGTGATTCTAAAACAATCGAAAACAATAATGAAAAACAACAACAACAACAACAACAACAACCAACAACAACCAGCAACGACAACAACAACAAAAACCAGCAACGACAACAACAACAACAACTAGCAGCGACAAAAATAACGACAGCAGTAACAATAACAACGATGACGATAACGAAAATTCAATCTGTTAAAATTCAAACAAGCCGTCTAACGTGCTTCATCTGGTTGTGATTACTCTAGTGGCTTATTTTATACAATAAGAAAAGACACCAGAACTTAACTCTCTGTACCCTGTTTAAACAAAACATAATGAGATTGTTATCAAATTTTAAACCATGTTACTATGGTGATGATATTATTATGTTAAAACTTGTTCAAAAATTATTCTTCTTATAATGCTTGAATTAAAGTTCAATAACTCTGTATATAACTTTCTTCTTTAAAATACCAACATACTTAATTATATTAGTGAATTCTATTGCAACGATTATTAGCAGTTAAAAACTGTCAACATAGTTTATGTATACAAGAAACACACATATATGCATTAAAGTTGGTATTTGTAGTAAAAAGTAAAATTACGTGAAGTAGTAATTTGATATTGCCAGCAGTTTTAATTTTAGTAGTATTTGTGGAGCATGTTAATAAGAAGGCCAGCCCAAGCTTGAATTGGTCACTCCTTTTCAACCTTCTTCCAGCCTTTCGTCTTTAGATATATACTCTAATGTTTCTAAGTCCAATAAAAAACATGTCAAATGCTAATCGCAGTTAAGAGTTTCTACCACTAATTTATAAGTATACAATCTATTTCTTCTTTATTGAATAAAAATGAGACATTTATTTTTAAAGTTGTATTTAAAGGATTGAGCTATCTAGCGAGATTCAAATATGTACCAAACCCTGCGTTTAAATCTTACATGCATACCGAGTTTTGTGCGTTTTCTTAAAGTGCGGCAGATGACACTAAAATTTAATAACTTTCCGTTTTTAGCAAGGAAATATTTTATCATTAGTATTTGCGGAGAATGTTAATAATAAGGCCAGCCCAAACTTGAATTGGTCACTCCCTTTCAATTTCCTTCCAGCCTTTCATCTTTAAACATATTCTAAGTTTATAAGTCCAATAAAAAACATGTCAAATGAAAATGGCAGTTAAGGGTTTCTATCACTAAGGTTTAAGTCAACAATCTGTTTCTTCTTTCTTGAAGAAGTACGAATTATTTGAAAATCAAGAAAAACCTGAGATTAAATAAAAACTGTTTGAGAAGAGTTGTTTACAAATCTGTGCGCATGCGCCCAATTTTTGGCAAGCAGAAAAGTCAAAACCAAACAGGACAAAGTAGATTATTACTGTAATTTATACTTTCTACAGGAACACAAGATCCATAAGGCACTGTTATTGAATTTTTGATTTTCTTCAACTATACTCCTCTTCTTCAAAAGTAACTTCCACAAATTTTTACGTGGGTTAGGAACTTTGATCTTGACAGTGTGTTTCTTACGTTATTTCTGTAGAAATCCTTACGCATTTTTATTGTTCTAGACGCAGTACATTACGTCAAGTGACAACTGGCGCTTAAAAAATATGAAATACAAAGCATTAAACATATATAGTATAAGACATATAAAAGGACGTAAAATAATTTTTTTATTATTGTCTAGAGAATTAAATTATTATAAAGAAAACACCTGATGATTTTAAAACAAACGCTTAATGTGGTTAAAAATATACCTAAAATAATAATGTTTTATGATAAAAAATAATTCTAAATATATAGACACAATACAGCAAAATTTGAACATTATAATACATATTTTAAACATATATAAATATATTTTTTTAAAAACCTGTATTTTAGTCACCACAAATTTTTAAAGGTTTAATAATAAACTAGTCGTTAGCCCGTGGAAAAATCCACGGGTTCGCCCGTCCTTTTTATACCGCATTGCGTGCGTCTCGCTACCTGCGCAGCTAAGCTATCATTTTGCGTGACGGACGGACGGATGTACGGACGGACGAACAGACGTATACAGGTAATATAATATAGATGTATGTGAAACAACCAATGTAAAAATTCGAATAGAAAAGCAAAAGTCCCTGTTATAAAATATAATGAAATAGAACATAGACTAGTGCTAAAGTAATCAAATAATCACACGAATTACATTTTTACCAGATTCCATTTCTTTGTTGTTATTGTAAAGTCAAATATTAAAGTGGAAAAGTAAATGCAAAAGAATTGATGTTTGTAAAAAAATAGATTTAAAAACGATGTGATAAAAGCATTTTCTTTACATATGTTTTTAGAAGAACTTTCTTTGTTAAATAAATACGGGGAAACAAATGAAAATTTAATTTTCCCGTATGAAAGATTAATTAATGAAATTAATGATTAATTAATGAAAATAATCAAATGAAACGCAGATGATGTGATTGTTTTACAACAACTACTAAAACCTTTTTGCCCGCATATGATGAATAACCAACAAGAAATGTGGGTGGTTTCAACACGCAAGCCACACAAGTGACTGTCAATTCCGAGACACTTATTTTCTCCTTGCCAGAGACAAGAGACGAAATGGACGGAAATGAAATATATTTTTAGAAGTTGTATTTAAAGAATTGAACTATCTATCCAGTTTTAAATATGTACCAGATCCTGCGTTCAGATCTTACATGCATACCAAGTTATCTTAAAGTAAAATTCCTTAAATTAACTTTCCGTTTTAAGAACAAGGAAGCACTTTTTACTTAACAGTCGACGATTAATCCAAACTTTAATAATAGCCGTATTTTGTTCAAAGGTTTCCACCCAGCTTTACAAAACAATAAGATATTATTAAATGTTTTTTACGCATTTTCGTTGAGACATTTTGTTGCAAGTATTTTTGAAACAAGGAGAATTTTTGGGAATTTTAAACTGCTCAGATCCATGAGTGGTGTTTTAGGATGATATACTGTAAATGTAAACATTAGATGTAATATGTATAGGGTGCTAGGTATAAAGCACAGGCAAGATCAGAAGAAAACTCCAGACAGCTAAATGATGGCATTTCTGGCCCTACTAACTTCATCATCTTGGGTTGTTTTACCTTGATAAATTTTAAATGCCATCTTTTATATGTTAAACAGGTTTAATGACCTGATCATCAATGTTTCTTCAAAATTAAGTCTTTTCATTTTTGTCGCTAAGAGGTTCGTTGAGTAATAACGTCATATTCTGATTCCATGACGTCATTAAAATTACTTTGTAATCCACTAGACAACCAAGATTAAAGCCCATAACATTAGTATATTCTAAAATTGGAAAAATGGTCTATTTTTAGTATGTGTGACGCCATTACTACTTCGCGATATACACGCTTTTTCTTTTAAAATAAATTAAGGTAACATTGTAGGTCAAAGACAATCTATTGTCAACTCTTTCGGACAATAGAGAAATAAAAATAAATCAGCCCATGGAAATCGATGGGATTTCGCTGGCCGCTTCACGCAACTGACTCACAGACGAAATGTTGGGTATTATAATATAGGAAAACCCGCAGCAAAGCACGCCCTAGGCTACAAGTAACCCTGCGTTCAACAAGCAGTCGAGTGAATAATAAGAACCGCAGATTGTGCCACACATTTAAGTGAAGCGCTTTAGTACAGGTATGCAATAGTTCGCGAAATTGAGTGAAGCGCACACAATATATTGGTGTTTCAGTATGATATATTTTTCAAAAAAAACAACTTTCCCACAACTTTAGCTGAAAAAAGGTTTAAAGCCGTTCCTACACGGTGATAGTAAAAACACCAAGTTCGCCAAGTTTTTTTATTTTTCGGTAAATGTTTCCCGTGAAAGTTCAAACATGAATGTTACTCCAGGTTCAGTGTACATGTAAACAATGTCGCACAACTATATATGTGCTTGGAGGAAAGAATACGGAAGGAGAAACAACTTCATTTATGTACGCCTTAAATGTATTGAATTTTCTATTGTTTTTAATTTCAAAAGAATCAGTGCGTGAGGTGCTCGCAAAAAAATGATCAAATTCCATATTCTCCTTTAATAGAGGCTAACTTTTTTCTATTGGGCACAAGATTATTGTATGGAAAGTGTGCCTAATATAAGTCGGTAAACATTGCTGTTAAAAACTTCAACATTACGTTTGGAAATAAGCGTTTAACCATGATATTAACCTATTTTTGCAGGCTTGAGTATACCACTTTGATCATGAAAAACAAAATAGATAGATATGCGCCGGACGTGTGCCGACAAAATGTGTGCTGGATTAATGTTTATTCTAACTAAAGAAATAACTTCTTATAACAGAACGTTGTTTTAAAACGAGATATAAACTTTTTCTTTTTGTTTACAAAAGTGTCGAGCATGTGCTTCTTCGCTAATTATGTTAACATAAAAACAAAAGAAATTTTACCGATTTCAATATGGCTTCTTGTTTTGATAATATCATCAAATTCATCATCAAATTAACTTATTGTTTTTATAACCAATCATAGTTGCGAATTGTTATTCACGAATAATTTAGTCACACAACCGCCAAAATTTCAAATTAAGTTTCTATACAGACACCTGCTAGAACCTCACGCAGTGTTTCAATAGAATTAAAAGAGTTGTTTCTCCTTCCGTATTCTTTCCTCCAAGATATGTGTAATACTATTTTGAAAAAAAAAATTATCGTATCTTTGGTTATATAAAAAAACAGGAAATCGTCATTACCACTGGGCTGAACGCTTAGTACAGGTATACCGTGTCGCATATGCAGGGTAGACGTAATAGCCTTTTTCAAATTACTATTTCTAACTTCGTTTTAAATAAAAGCACAGAAAACAGCCCGTTGCTACCCTGTGCAGCTAAAACAATCACTAAGCAATTCTGTTTTGTGAAATAACTTTTCACGACAGTAACAAAAGGTATCTCGTTGCGTAGATTAAGAATTATATATTAGGAATTTAATGTAGCCAAACTGCATTTACCTACTTTCACTTTCTATCCAAATGTAAATAAACATTTTGCTTGATAGCCACAACCCAAACATAAAAATAAATAATTTTAGCTAGGATAAAAAGCTTTTATACCAATCTGGATATAAAATTCCAAAGAATAGTAATAAATGAGGATAGGTAGTTAGGTGGAGCTGGACTTAGCTTACTTTTTCAAAATCTACATCTGTAGTTAGGTATAATCTTAATATTGATTTGTTTAAGATTTATACATAGCTAGAAAACGTGACAATGTTTTATCTTAACATGAAAATTAAATAAAAGCACAATACAAAGCTTTTAGAAGACAAAAAAAATCAAAAAACGTCCTACAAACTATTAAAATGACCGCCAAATTAGATCGTCCACCAAACACGCCGTCATCACTAGAACTTTGTTGCACTTAACGGTCACAAACCGTGCGGGGGGTCATAATTAAAATACAGTAGTCAAATCTTACGATTTTTTAAGTTTTTGTTTTTAAAAACACATTTACTTTTGAAAATTGTTAACTGTAACTATTTAATAAAATTAGTTTGTTTAAGATTTATAAATGGCTAGAAAACGTGACAATAAAAGACAATTAAAACTAATACAAAGCTTTAGCTGATTGGGTAGCTGGCTATAACACATTGGCGAGCATTAATATATAAACAAACAAAAAATGCCTGAAAAGAAAAACTAAAATCTTGTTAAAACACGAGTAATGTTCTTAGAAAGCAAACAAAGCAAACAATTAAGGAAATAGTTAAACTTTCCTTTCTGTACCATTGAGTTGCTTTGATGTTGGTAAATCTTGGACTGTGTTGCAGAGGGATCTAAATAGCTCCTTGTTCAGTTATTTAAAAATTCGTTACTTATTCGTCAATGTGAACTCGTCTGTGTTTCAAAAGGTCTTCTTTTCCCTGTGCCAGCGGCAGGTATTTTGTGCGCAGTTAACACTATTACATACAGACGGACGACGGCTATTATTAAAGAGAAAAGACCAGAATTTTTGTATTAAAATGTGTTGATGATTGTTAGTATCATAAAAAATTTATTAAATATTGTGAAGAGAGAAGCTGTTTTACCATTATATCGCAGCGGAATATTGCTTTTTTGTACGAACTATAACACTTTTTCCTGACGTAAATAATTTCGCAAATCTGGCTAAAATTCGCTAAAAGTGCGAAAATAAATGTCGCAAAAATAAGTACGACTAACGCAGTCTTTTTGGTTTATTGATATTCTATTTAGAGTTACTGATGTACCACAATAATAGGTGATTTATGACAGATAGCCCGCGAGTGTTTGATAATTATGAAAGAAACAAACAACCATTCTATAATACACTGTACATCATATATTCTCAACAGACTAGAACGAAAAAAAACCCATACAAATATATAAATTAATAAAAAATTTAATATGTGAACGTTGTAATAGACAAGCTATTAATCTGGACAGGTAAAATTTATTTATAGCATTGAACACAAGCAAATGATGAAGAAATTGATAAACCCTTATTTTATCTTCTCAAGAAAAAAAATTAGTATTTAAAAGGGACAAGATATTTTGTTAAGCGCCCAACACAGCACAACATTTTAAAAAAAAACACCCCGGTTGCTTATTCTACTAATACATATTGAGCGTTAAAAACAATACATAACTAAAGCGCTGATTGCATGGTCATGCTACAGGTTTCGCTTTGTGACCTCACTTTATTCCTTTTTTACAGCATGACACATCAATTTAAATATTGTGATACAACAAAGATAAAAAGCTTGGTAGCTTGTTTTTTTACAAAAAAAACACGATTATGATATCACCAAATGTTTTCATCCTTATCTTTGCTTTTCATAACCTTGCTTTTATAAATCGAGTACCAATGTCGGCAACGAAAAGTAAAGATACACTGAGTTGTCCAAAACCATTTGCTATTGTTTTTCTGGTGTAGCATCACCCACAAAAAATTGCACTTTTCAGCATCTCCATGGAAGAGGTTTTCTCTTTTTGTTGGAAACAACGCGAGGTAGTTTTATTTATTAACCATACGGGCCTTTTCTTAATTAATAGTTTACTTGGTGCATTATAAATAATCTGCATTGCATCCTTGCATTCGACCATCAACAATTTCCTAACTGATAATGCAGCGTTTCTTTCTTCTGCTTTTCTTTCGTTTCTTTGGTGTTACCAGTTTAATCGAATCTGCCTCATCTAAAGAATCACAATTTACGTCTGCATAGTCGGAAATAACGAGGTTGCTATCCCTGCTCAAACGTATCTTGCGTAAATTAACTTCAGAGGTGCAGTTAAATTGATGCAACTTGGAAACATTTTACATGCACTGAGCAAAAGATTTATTTGTTAAGAAACATTTTAAAAACACTCTAAAAAATTTAAAGACATTTTAAAATGTATAAATAAAGATATAAAGTAATTTCATTGCAATATAAAAGACGACAGATTAAAAACTCTTTGCTAACGTACCCTCAATGAGATTGTCTATATTTTTGATTCTTGTTGAAAATGTAGAACTTCGGGAACTAAAATAGAGATTTCACAACGCTTTTGTTATTGGCAATTTATAACAAATATTCCTGCAATCAGTTCTTGTTACAAACTAAGAGAAACTTAAGTTTATACGTAAAAAAGAACAGACATAAACGGACACTGATTGACTGCAAAATAGCAATGGTTAAAAATACAGATTGAGCTTGCAAGATTTGCACCCGTGACCGAGAGCTTTGTATTTTACAGTACGACATCACAATCGGCCAATACCTTGTTAGTTTTTGTTTTTTGTTTCCAACCTGACTGCATCTAATCTTTTTTTTCTGATGTATTTTTAAAGTTACCAAGACAGTAAAAATCTCATGGTCGATTTTGATACCTTGGAATTTAATGTCGTTTTTAACTTTTGTAAGTTCACAAAGCAAACCTTAACTATCGTTCATCTTTTTGTTTGTTTACTTTCTTAGGCTACCATTTTAATAATGGCTTCCAAAACTGGCTGTTATCGTGGCTTATGAATCCCTAGTAAAATAAATCGTCAACAAATTAAATCATCAAACTTTATTATATTAAAATTGTTTTTATTTGAAATCAGTCAAGTGATGATAAGTTTTCAGAAACACTTACACACTTCCTCCCAAGCCTGAATCCCAAGAGGTAGATGATGAATGTGTTCCACAGTCTAAAGAAAACGTTTACGTTAGATTGCTACTGTTACCATGGCGAATCTTACTAAATTTCGAACATTTGCGATTTATCGACACGATTCGCAACAATTTCTTTTCGCAAAATATGCTAAAGTCAAGATTGCACATTTTCCCGGTAACTGTTGCCCCACCTTTTGAAAGAAAATCGCTTTAACCCGAACTGTAATCTAATTTAATTACCGGAAACTTCGTTTAACTGGAACATTCGTAAATTGGAACGGTCCGCTGGAGGTTCGAGTTACCTCGAGTTAACCGTTTTTGATATTAAAAACGGTTGGCTCCTAACGATGCATATCTGCATGGGAGCACACCCAAAGATACCGACATGTAATAAACCAATATACTCCTTCCAGAATGGAAGGGTGTATCTGAGTTTCGTTTCCAGCTGTGTCAACGTGAAAGTTGCAGGTGAACAGAAAATAGTGTTTCATAACGATTGTCTCGAAATATCGAAGAATCTTAACTTTTTTTAAAAAAACAATGCGGCGTGACATGAATAGAGCAAAGTACAAAAAACATACGAAGTAACATAACATATATAAAGCAAATATAAATATAATTATAAATAAGTTTGCATAAAAGAACTTATATAGAAGACTTACATGAGGATGTGGTTCTCTGTACGGGAAGATTAGCTGTGTCAAAATGCACCAGTTTTTCAGGTACTCTGTTGAAAAGACATGAGCATAATGATAAAAGAAAATAGCAGTTTTTAATTTAGATTTGCAACAAATTTTAAGCCTTGCAAGTAAGCTGTATTTAAAATCTTTGGAAACATTTTTGCCTTAAAATTTGCTTTCTATGAAAATACAACTCATCACATTTATTGTAAAGGTGGAATAACAAAATCTAAAAAAAGATTGGAATCTTACCGTAGAGAATCTGATCCAGTTGGTAGCTTAGAGCTTGAGACAGAAAACCTTCCTAAATATGCAATAAAATTTTCATCAATTTTTATCAATACGCTGGGTCATAAACAGAGTCAATCAAAGCAATGTTGGAAGAAGGTTATAAACCAAGCAGGTATGACATATCAAGCTCATAAATGTAGATCACTAACTCGAACGACAATACTGATCGTAAAAAAACTCCGTGATGAAATCATTTTATGTATGTGTGCATCTGAACAATTGGTTGAATTATACAGTCGGTCTTAGATGTAAGATTTGTCATGACTCATCCGCTTGGGCTTTCCAACTGAAACTTCAGTTCGAATGAAATTCATGTCATTGTATTTACTACGTTTGTTTGCCATTCTTGCTTTCCTTATAGGAAAGTTAAAAATCAGAGCGAAAACAGATATTCTTAAATAATATATTAATTTTGATAATAATAAGTCGTTTTTTCTCCTTTCAATGGAAAAGCAGGTTGTTCTCCATGTTTGTTTTTTAGCATTCATACAAACACATGTTGCCTAAATCGTAGAAGATAAAAAATTAATATTTTCCAGAATAGTAAAAAACAATTACCAATTTTGGCTATTCGTCTAAGTTCGACTTCCATTTCATCAAAGAGTTCTCCTAAATAAATGCCAATATATTATACAATGATGTATTACAGTTACTTTTAATTATGCAAGTAAAAAGTCCATAGCGCAAGCAAATGTTTTAAAAAATACTTCTTCCCTAATGTCAAGGTGTGTTAAAGTAAATGCATTCTCTCTCTTAACAATTTGATGAAAGTAATTTCTAGGAGTTTTCCAAAATGGTAAAAAACAATTACCAATTTTGGCTATTCGTCCAAGTTCGACTTTGATAGTAATTTCTGGAGATAAAGCCGAAAAAATAATTTTTTAAAGACTTGGACTCTTTTGTTTATCGACATGGTCAACCAATGTTCTAAAACAAATTTTTGCCAAGCTCTGTGGCAATAATACTTGGCACAAATGGCACCACATGCAACTTGGCACCACGTCTTTTTGTCACTTTTAAAGGGGCGGGGGAAGTAGTAGCCCCTTTCCCCCTACTGGCTTTTCGTAACCTCCAAAATAAAGTCCTTGATAGGGTTAAGACACAAGTAAGTTAACATTGGCATTCTGCGTGGATATCTGACCAAACTTTGGTCAATTATCTAAAACTTGGCACGATTGTGTTAATGAAGTCATCCAATAATACTCAAACGCCGATACGACATATTATTTTAATACGTGTTAATATGTGCTTCACAACAATAGGGATGGTTTATTAGTTTTTTAAAAAAAATTCTGCGTGTAACCTTCCCTGAATGTTTGAATAATTCAAGCGACCAATCTCCTGTTCTAAGCATGAAAGCAGAATTCTTAACTACTACAATTGTTGGATCACAGGTATTGTGATATTGCTTATTAAAATCCATTTTAACCAATAAAATTTAAAATAACTTGTCACTTACCAGACTCTAAATTCTGCAGCTCAGATATAATCCTAGGCATGTTATCTTCCAATTCATTCAGCAGATCAGCATTGGAGCAAGATATATTCAATTTAATGTCGACAGATGTTGATTCAGACTGAACCAATATGTTCGTAAGGGTAAGGAAGATGTCGTGTTCCTGCAAGCAGATTTTGACGTTATTTTCAATCCACTTTTGAATAATTTGATCATCATGCAATTCACCATCAACAGAGAAATCCAATATGACTGAACCGTATTTAAACAATGTTAGTTTTACCTTCGCAGATAAATTTAGTTCTTTTTGAATTGTTTCGATTAGGGATGATTTGAGGCATTTGACCAGTTCCTTAGAGCGTTCTGAAAATTGATCATGATAGTCGTCAGAGAACAGTTCACCATCGCATGTTAGGATTAATTTAATTTTAAGTAAACGCTTTTCAATTTTCACTTCCTCAAAATTTATTTTTAATTCGTTCCTATCTTCGCTTAAATTCAAAGCATCTCTACATTTTATCATAAGTTTATCCTTGTAAAACGTTAAAAATATTTCTGTTTGAGGATCAGATAAATCATCCAAATTCTTCAAAACTTTCTTCTTACTCAAATACTTGTACAAATTATGCAGCCGGCTGTTAAATTTGCTATCCAAGCAAACCGTCCATTTCATGGGGTTTGTATGAGAAGATGTTATTGTTTGCTCGTCTGCTTTTAGAAAACATTCAATTGGAAATCTAAAAGCTTTAATCAATGTTTCTTTGTTTGTCATTTTTATTTCTTTCAGGCGTCTTGTTTCGTTGGCATATTGGTAGTCTGATATAACTTTACCTTTCTGGGAAATAGGGAATTTGTTGATTAGTTCTAGTGTATTCAAGATGCATTGATAATACCTTTGCCAAAGCTTATCAAAATTAGGCTCTTGGAGGTCCTTAATGCAATGTAAAGAAGAGAAATCGTCGTTTTCAATGTTTATGCAATCCTGAATTGATAGATGGGAAAACAAATTTCTCAATTCGTGTATAATCCTGACCTTGTTAATTAAAGAACAAGAAACATATTTTCTTCCACAATGGCATGAGTGGTGGCAGGTGTTGGCTCCTGTCAAGCAACACGCATTTGAGCAATCTACATGTGAACATTTTGAGCAGGAATGGTTGCATTTCTTGCAACATTTGTCAGATCTTTTAAAATTTGGAAATTTTGGAATGTTGTTGAGAAAGTTGTATATAGCGGTGATATCAAACAGGGAAACTTCGACTTCATTCTTGAAACTTTTATCGTTATTGTAAATCTTTTTGTAATTCTGCTCTGTGTTTAACATTTTGTTGGAGCTTATGGAACCGGCCGATGCTTTTAACACTTCCGCCACTGCATTCTTTTCCTCTTGGATTTTATCAGCTACGTCTGATGTGAGACAATAATATGCGAATATCCTTTGAATAGCAAATTCAGCTATGCAACAAAGGCTTAACAGCTTTATCTTGACTTCCGGAAGATCTTCCAAATTCATTTTTGTGCTAAAAAGTAACAATAAAAATTAAATTATTACACACACTAGGGATCGGAAATATCCGAAAAATTTTCGTCGATTATGGTTAATAAAAGATTTGCTCTATTTTACCTAATTTAACACCTCAGAAATTATCCCTTTTAACAACTTCTCACCCTCACCCCTCCCCCCCCCCCCCCCAGACACCCAAAATTAAAGAGTTTGCTTCGATCCTGTTGTATTTGAGCAAATCCTTCAAGCGTATTTTCATGTACCAAATTAGTGACTTAACATTGAAATATTAATTTTGACTCACCTTTTTAAAAGTAGAGTAGGGGATAAAACGTATTTCTCTTTTGTAGGTAAGAAATTATTTCACTTTTTTACATCATCAACGAAACACAAACTCTTCACAAATACCGTCAACACACAAAAACTCAAACTGCGTTTGAAAAAAAATTGTTCTGATAGGAAATTCCCGTTAACAATAGGACATTCCCGAGTTAACTTAATTGCTTTGCCAACTTATTCAATCCCAGTTATTAATATTAATGAGAACCATTTATATAACTTTTATTAAGACATACATTTTTGTACTTTTAAAAAACATAGAACATAAACAATATATGAATAGACATGGAAGCAAGCAACAAGAAAATGTTGCGTGTGTAACCGATCGAGAAGAAAAAACATGATAACTGCTTATTTTGTAATAACGGGTATGTTACAGCGAACTTGTTTCAAGTAATATTTGTCTTTCCAATCAACAAGTTCAAAAATTGCCGACAAATGAGGTCTAATGATTTGAAATTTTTGAAATTTTACGAGATTTGACAAAAATTATTACAAATGGAAGTTTTTGTCCCCATTATCTATTGGCCACTGAGACGTTATCATAGAGGCTAAACGCAGTGAGAAGGAGATTAACAAATCTTTTCTTAATTTGCAAAATACTCTGTCCACGCGTAAACAACAAAACGTATATAAAAATATTTTTCATAAGTTCTTATGAGCAGCTAAAATTATTAAACGAAAAAAATTTATTAGCAAGAAATAAATATCAGTAATGATTGTTGTTGTTAGTATTGATAGTCTCAGTAAAAAAAGAAACCCACAACATTTATTGTTCTTTTATAAGACTGTTCAACAAGAAGTTTAGCAAACTGTTGATCTTGTTGCTGTAAAAAGGGAAAGAGAAAGCTAGCCACAAAAAAGTTGTATTTAGCTACTTACCTGGCTAAGCAGTTTTTGTGAAAATATGATATTAAATTTGAGTTGACAGATTTAAAATGAAGAGTTCTAAACACTTATTAAGTTATTAAAATTCATTAAATATGTTTTGTCATTAAAAGTCACCACCAACTCAGACAAAAAATAAACATATCCAGAATTAATTAAAGGTGATTGCCTTAAACCACTGGTAAAAGGCAACGACTAAAATGCGAGCCCGTGCCCAAAACAAACCTATTGTGATTGACACAAAAGATATTTATATACAAGTTACACAATAATTTTCCATCAACTGCTTAATTGCTGTGGCCATAGTTAACACAAAAACAGTGTGGGTACTTATTAGAATTTTTTTTAGTTGCTTCCTCCACAAAGTTGTTAAGAGTTTCTAAGAAGGAGATGTTTACGAAAGCAACGAAGAAACTTGCATTAAACAGATTGACACGCATTTTAACTTTTAGAGGTTTTTTTAACTTTATTTAGCTACTTAGTTTTTATTTATTAATTAATCCAATATTTATATAGGATTGCCAATTCAGATTATATACAAGTATATACATGTACAATTCTGTTATCAATATGGGTCATGTAAAAAAAAAAAAATGTCAAAAATTAAAAATCGATGTTTGAGAAGAAAGAAACTTTAGATAGAAGGATTAAAAGGGGGGAAATAACAGTTTTAAAGTGATCTTGTTTCTTCTTGTTTGCTTAGTATGATTCATTAAATTAAATAGTTTACGTAGTTCTGACATACGTCTCCGTTGATCGATTTTCGTATAAATATACAGGCTCTAGTATGAAGTAACGCATTACAAGATGGTATTTTGTCGTGTAGGTTTCCATCATGATCAATAATTCTACGAACTCCAAGGTGAAGTTGTGACAGTTTTACGCGTTTAGTTACACAGTATGTAACCATAGGCTGTATCATACTTCTGTGGATAGCTGTAGCTAAGACTTTGTTAACCATTGGTCGAATTTTTCCTAAGAGAAGAAGAGAATTTGTGGCTTTCTGAAGGTATTTTCGAAGTTTTCGTTCAGGTTCAGGTTTGGGTCCAGAGTGATACCAAGATATTTGTATGAAATGGTAAAAATATGTTGGATCCATATGTCACGTTCAACGTTGTTGGCTGCAGTTAAATATTTTTTGCAGTTCCGAAAAGCATACATTCCGTTTTTCCAGGTTTTAGATTAAGTAACATTTCTTTCTCACCGCACCAATCGTATATTCTGTTTCATGTCTAATGATAAACGGGGCTCAATTATATGCGTTTCCTTCCCTGCAACAATGAGGACTGTGTCATCAGCATACATGATGGCATCAGAGTGCTTAAGAATTTCAAATAGATTGTCAAAAAATAGAATGAACAGTACGGGCCCCAAAATTGACCCTTGTGGTAGTCAGGAGGTAAGTTGATGGTGATCGGAAAGTAAATTGTCATATGTGACACAGTCCAATTAAACAAATAGTCTGTGAACCAGTTCAGTTCACGTTTTTTAATACCATGACGGGATAGTTTGGATAGTAACTTTAAGTGACTTAAGATATCAAAAGCATTAGTGAGATTAAAAAACACTCCAACAACTACTTTTTTCTCGTCTACCTTTCGCCGAATTGAGTTAGTGAAATAAACTGCCTCAAGCTCAGTGGAACGTTTTGATTTCATGCCTCCCTATCATCGTTGATATGATGATAGGGAGACATTGATAAGGTGAGTCAAATGGTCGGCGATCACATCCTTACAGTCTTTCAGTAGCCACCGTGGTACGCCATTCAAGCCAACTGATTTTTTATGCTTTAGATTCCCAAGAAGTTGTTTTACTTCAGCGACAGAAGAAGGATTGAATTGGAACCTTTTGTTTGTTAAATTCTTTGCAGGTTTATGGTACGTTTAATCACTAAATAGGAAATTTAAATACTTGAGTTTACCGGCAACTCCGGAGAAGAAGCGGCAAAAACCCTCTGTGATCGCTTTTGGATGGGATATAGTTTCTTTCTTAGATTTGTTCAGAAATATTTTCTCAAACGCATTCCAGAATTTGCTTGGATATTGAGCAGATTCTTCAAATAATATTTTGTTATAGTTTTGTTTACATTTCTGAACTTTTAGGTTAACTCTGTTTTTCACTGATTTGGGAGATTTCATATTTCTTGATTTTCTATGAAGCGTATCTCGTAGATTCATTTCCTTTTTTGCATCGTTTGTCAACCATTTACATGGTTTTCCTCGGATTTTTTTTTCAATACTTGGTGCAAGAATGATCAAACCGTTTAAGAGAGCAGTTTTCATAAACTCCCTTTTGTCAAAAAATCGCACATAGATTTGGTATCGTAATGGCAGTAATTTTGGCAGTAATTTTGGATTTTCTTCGGCTGAAACTTCTAATGGTTTATTTTGCCTACACAGCTTATACTGTCATGATCACTAAACGAAGCTGGTATGACGTCAGTAGTTGCGATAATCGATGAATTTGTCGTAAGAATAACGTCGATTAGCGTTTAACTTCATTTATACTTCACTTCATTTGTATCCAATATCCTCAGAGAGAGATGAATGAGGGGTTCATAAATTTAATCAACTTAAATAATTATAAACAGCTCAACTATGTTGATGAAACTTAGCAGAAATATATTTTGGCATAAAAGAAAATGAATAGCGGCGATGAAAATTTGCTGACGTCATTAATTTTGTTATGAGAGAGAGTATGCTTACAATTATTAATAGATTAGATTGGTTCGAATGTGTACTTGTCGCTAAGTTGGGCATTATAGCACGTTACTGAAGTAACAACAATACCCCAAAAATTAGGATTTTATTTTTATCTGAAACAGTATTTAGCAACACATCAATACGTTGATAGTGCCTGTCGACCAAATACGGGTCGTGCTAACCACTCACAAAATTTTCAAGCTGCAAATAACAAATACGATTTATTTTAATCGACTTTGTATTGAACGCTTGCATATAGTAGATCAATTGCAAAACCTGCTTTTTATGAATAACCAATCCAAGTTTATCGTGGCGTTAACGTGACGGAAAAAATGCAACGATTAGAACTACGCCTTGCGATGGTGATTTTGGGTTGGAAGTGGTGGTGTTAAGGTTTGAAGATCTGTTGTGCCCTTTATTCTTTTCTAACTACTTCGTATATACAGTTATATTACATTTTTATGTTTTCATATGTTAACCCTTATACCACAATGTGCTTGAAGTCTTTTTAACTACGCATTACTTTTATTAGGCACGTCATTAAGATCTGGAACTTTGTGATTTTCTCAAACTTTTGGGACTTTCGATGAAAAAATTACATTTTGACGACCAAGTGATTACTGGTGTTGCTAAAGACATGTTTGAGTACTAGGGGCGTTATGAGCCCCACAACGGGTCCAGGACGCAGCCTGGAAGCCAACGCCCTTAAACGCTCTTAGATGACTAAAATAGCTTAAAATTATCTCTCAGACTCATCTTTGATAAGTAGGTGTAAGGTGGTAATTTTAATTTTTTAGCTGACGAAGATTATATTTTTAAATGTTTTTTGTACAATTAAATTGTTGTTGACGGTAAGAGACTATATTGTAAAATGAGAAAAAAGGCATATATAAGTATGTGTGACGGTATTTCAGATCTCTATACCATCACTAATTTAATTTTTCTGTGGAATGGTTATATTTAGACGTTCTATAACCGTATCAATTTCCATCATGATAAACGCTTCAACATAAGATTTTGGCTACCAACGCATATCATCATTACATGAGATATAATCAGGATGTAGTAGCTTTTAGCTAGCTGGGTACAGTTTTAATCCCAGCCAACTTTATTTTAATCCTATTGCTCTTTTCCTCTGCCCCTCCGCCCCTCCGCCCCTCCGCCCAAACACACCAACATAAGTTTTTTAATCTGTTTTTTATTTCAGAAAAAAATAGTTTTTTACATATCAACAGTAACGCGAGTGGTTTAACGACCAAATATAACGTTCAAAAATGTATTGAGAGTCACGGCGAAATAAATGAAAACAAATGAATTAATTGAACTATAATGTTCAAAAATATTCAAAAATACCATTAAAGCGATTTTACTTTTTCCCCCCATATAGCACAGGAAATATTTCGCCTCTTTTTCTTGTACACCTGTTTGATCATTCTCTACGTGTTCAAAGACGGAGTAAAACATTCAATACACATCTTTTTATCACGGTATACATGAAGAATACAATAGGCTTTCAACACTCCATATTATATTAGTGTAATAGGGTCTATCGCATGCATGAGAAACGATCGAAAAAAAGTATACTTAGCTAAATTGTTACATTACCCTATTAAATTGCTGTAGGACGACCTACCTCTGTCAGTTCTTTTTTCCAAACTTAAGCATCATAAAAGTAGCGTCGACCTAGTAAAGTATCATGAATACACTTTAATACTTTACCTTTTGATAATAATCCGCCTGGAATAATTTTGCAGATAAAAGCGACGAATATTCTTTGTACAGTCTCAAAGAAGTTATGCCAGCGTTGTGTTTGCCTTTGTCGTTTGTTGTTTTTTGTTTGTCGTTTGTTGTTTGTGGTTTGTGGTTTGTCGTTTGTTGTTTGCTGTTTGTCGTCTTCTTCAAAAATAGGAGCACTCTGCTCCATCAAAAGATCTGCTCTCGTCTTTAAGATTTGTTACTTGTTGCTGGAGTTTCTATTGAGGTGGAAAAATGCCACGAAACGTATTCATGTGGTGAACAACACATTGAAAATTAATAATTGGGGCTGTGTAAAAAGCATAGATATTTTTCCTTTTTTTCTGAATTCTGTTGTTTCAATTTGGCAAAAGTGAATTGACTAGATGTTTCAAACAATAAATACCTTTCTGAAACAAATTAATAAATAACACAGGGGACAAGTCACCACAAGTCACCACGAGCCATACAAGAGCCACATACGAGAAACATACGGGCAACATCCAGTAACAACGGGAATTAATATCTCTGGAATTAAGATCTCATTAGAAAAATAAACAAAGCTGGTACACTTGCTTTGTTCGCACAAACTTACGCAAGAGAAATGTTCGAAAAGCACCGTTTTGATAATGTACATTGTAGGAGCACACTAAAAAAATTTGTTGCGTTGCAAATTTTTGCTATTTTTGCTAGAATAACTTCAAAATTAAAGATCAAAAAAGTTTTTTTCGCAAACTCTTACCAATCTGTGTATTTCTACAATTAAAGTAATTGCTAATTTACACCAATCAAATTAAAAAGAAATTAATTTCTTAGACTCGACCCACTTTTCCAGTTTAACATTACGTTATGATATAAAAGACTCCACTTAGCCATAATCTGTATGTTTAAAAGGAAGTAATCGATAACACAATATGCATGGATAAAAACATCAACACTAAAACCTGTTCAACACAAAAATTTGAGAAAAATATGATCGAATTAAAGGAAGTGCGAACTTATTAAACCGGGCTTCAACTTCGAAGTCAAAATAAAGCAAAGTAGGTGTGAATCTTCTTGCAGTTCTCTGACGAGAAGGGTTTGTTAGATTATCAGTATCGTATCAATACCAGAACTAGAACTGGAAAATTTAAATAACCTTGATTTAACTAAGTGTTAACGTTCCTTACAAAACATGAAATCTGTTCTTCCGTTTACAATTGAAACATACAACTTTCAAACAGGTTTGCTTAACAAACTCACTCACTCAAAAACAACAGGCCAGTAAAGATTTCAGACCGGAAAGGCGTTTAAAACACGGCAGAACGGTTCCTCTGTTTTTAAGACTCTCAGCTTTCTTTAATCTCTCCTATCGCAATATAAAACAAGAAGACCTGCGGCTTTAAGATTTCCGTCATTAGCCCGAAAGAATTTAAAATTTAAAGTAGACCTTGAAAACGGAGAATTATGGGGTAAACAAATCACGAGTATCACGATTCTTAACTATTTTTGTAACTAACGTGCAATGTTAAAATACAACTCAATAAATAAAAAATAAAAATTTTACATAGCTCTATGAAGTATTCTATAATAACAGTTAAAACTTTAACTGGATATTTTTAAAAGTGATCTGGAAAATTCTGGAAATTCCAGAATACAAAGCTTGCTACGTAGAAACTTGACAATTGGAATATAATAACTTCTAAACGAGCTCAATTTGAATGATGAAGTAGTTCATTGTTTATTAATTCAGCAATGAATACATATTAGCATTTCAGTATTTAGGCCTTCAAAATTTACTCTCTTGTTGAAAATTTTTTGAAAATGGTGATGGTGCATGGTTTGATAACAGCTGATCTGAAAAAGAAAGTACGTTTTAAAAATAAGAAACAAGAATTCAATTTAACCATAAACTGCATAAAACCAGGTTGTTTAAATATTGTCTATTTTTTAACCTCTCTTTGCCTCTTTGATTTAAAAAGGGAATTTAATACAAAGATACAAATCGATGTGATGTGATGCACAGGTATATTTCGTGAGATTTTTAAAAATCAAGTCATTTCTAAGAAATCTTAGAAAAAAATTTTTTTTGATTCTTTGGGTTGATCTCAAGAAAGATTTTCAAGCAAATTAGGCACAAGGAGAACTGATAATTAGCCAGTAACAGAATAGTTAGCCGTTTCCAGTGGCGCCATAGCTTGGTGGTTATAACTCTGGCATTTTGTGCGGGAGAACGGGGTTCGATTCTCCTTGGCGGCAATTCAATATTATGCTACCATAGCCCCGGACTAGGACTCCCTATCATCTAAGCTATGACCTTTCCTGGAAATAATAGACAGGATTTGTAAGGCTAGCCATATAAAATATACAGATTCTATTTATCTATGCAGAATAATTATATACCTGCATACAGTATAATTAGCTGCTTATACAGCTACTTATACGATATATATCTTACTTAAATTTTAATTTTTCTTCGTTAATGATCTCCCCATAGCGATGTATATTTATATAGATCAACATAAAGTTGTGCTTCAATTAAAACCAAGAAAAAGAACAAGAAACGATTTTGCAAAAAAAGATATAATTTTACTGTAGCTAGCAGTACATATTTCCTCTATATTATTAAACAACAAAACTATTCTGATTTCAAGAAAAAACATGGAATAGACGCAGTTAGCTGTAAAGAACACAAAGAAGCTTTTAATAGCTAATTATACTAGGCGTAGCATCTAATTATCCGGCATCGGCTAACTATATATTGTTAGCTACAGGTTAATTATCAGTTCACCGACTGCTAGTGCAAGCAACAGTACACTTTTGTCACGTTTCGACAACTTTTCTGCAAAAAATATAAAAAAAATCCTGTGCGAATATATATATATATCTTTTTGTCTGATAGAAGTACTCCCACAAAGTGTCATTGGGAAGTTATTTTTAGCCCCCTTTTTCCCATAAGAGCAGGAGTTGAGTGTCCATTCATGGAAGAACTACGCAAGACAGGATAAAGGTTTTTTGTTGCTTGCTCTTTAAGAAAAAAAGGCACTCTAATTAAAGCACTATTTTGTGTAGCTAGCTCCATAGCTAGCTAGCAAGTAAGTAATTTCACGACTATTAAAATGTCAGCACCAATCAAAAGGAGATCCAAGTCAGCAGCAAAAATTCAGATAGCTAGCTAGCCAGCACACCTTTCTCACTTAGCTATATATAAAATAATTCTTACCTGATAAAATACACGAATGTAAAAAATAATGCTTAGCTTCCCATCAATAACACTACTACGACCAAACCAAAGAGACCAGCAAGGGGCGACCAACAAAATGTAAGCACTTTTAGTCATGGACGAACACAAAATGTCTGGCCACGCGAAGAGTACACTCTCTGTTCAGATTGGTCATTTAATTGACAGAGATTAAAATAAAGCATCTTCATTGGCTTTAGAATTTTTCGAGCGTTTAGCCTGGACAAAAACTTAACAGCGTCCGGGCTTTGTGCTGTCTCTCTCTCTATCTATCTCCCATCAGGCGATTTTAAAGATTCCGCCCGCATAGCGGCGACGGAAATAAAAAAGGAAATTATATATTAGCTTCTAAAAACATATTAACTAAATAAAAATTATATCTCCTTATTTAAAACATAAATATTATTTACTTTTATATATTAAATTCGTATAAAAATTAATATATTTGACTGATCGCATTGTTCCTGTTTAGAAATGTCATTGATGTTCGTTTTACTGTATTTGCGACGCGCTGTGACTCCATTACCATACTTTATAGTGGATTTTGTTGTGACTTGCTGTGACTCCATTATCGTGTTCTATAGTGTATTAGTTAATTGTTATAACTTCACTAGCTTACTTTGATTTTGTTGTGAAGTGCTGTGACTTCATTGTCTCGGTACTTATGGTGTATTAGTAAGATCCTGCAGTAAACGTGAATCCGTGTTGTCTTCCTCAGTTGCTTATTTATCTTCAATTTATAACTATATTTCTTTCTTCTTTCTACTCTATGATGTAAGTTACCCCGATGGCGCTACATGTTAATTTCCTAGCAAATTGGGTATTTTTATAACCTTTCCTTGTTTAAAACGTGAAAGTGACTTGAAAACTTAATTAATTTCTATTGCAGCCCCGAAACGCTAGATCCTGCACGCTTACATAAAGATTGTCTACCACTTAAAATTTATTAGGATTCTTGTTTTATCTTCTAATCACAAATTACTATTACTTTAGCTTAACTATAATGGACAACCTCATGACTTAACGATGATAACATCAGTAGTGGGCCCACTTTAATTTCAAACAATGCATCATCCTTGGAGGAGAGTGTATGTTTTTTTTATTTATTTGAGGACGACGACTAAGCAAGTCAGAGAACAATTTATACAGGAAAAGGAGGATTTATACAGGAAAAGACTCTGCTTTTTAGCAAGAAGGTTTATTCTTAATTTTATTTTTTTAAACTACTTTTGAATATATATTACTTACAGTATAAACTTTTAAATTACAATAACCTCTTACGCCCATGAAACACCCTCGTTCCTAGGGTTTTTAACTACTTGATATGAGGAAAAAGACGGCGAAAAATATATTTTTGCGCCCTCTTTTTATATAATAATTCTCTTGCATTAGTAGTTTTCCACAGCATAGAAATTGTTATCCTCATTCCTTTAGAAAAACTATTTTCACAAATGTATTTGAAGAAGAGCGTGGTTATAGAAATACACCATAGTAAGGTTTGTGTAAAGTCTTTTGTGTGTGTTTACAGCTTTGATGATGCAGCAGGCTCGGGACAGTAGTTAGCTAGGCAGCTACCATAAAAACAGCCACCACCAAACAACTCGCGACCTTCTAGCTAGATAAGAATTAGAAAAAAATCCTAATTTATAAAAAGCATAATTACTTTTTGCTTGAACTTGTGTATCTCTTCAACCGTTCGTGAAAAGAACATGATCCCATACATTTTCTTGATCGGTGTGTTAAGCTCTAAACAATGGAAGAAACAGGTTAAAAAATAAGTTTTGTACACTGACGGGTTTTTGCTGATGTCAGAAATGTTTTTAAATACATAAACCTTCATTAAAAGGACGTGACCCTATGCACTAATCTGATCAGGGTACTCAGGAATATCTAGATTGTTAAAAAAAGTCAAAAATGCCTTAAAGGGAAGAATGGGTCATTTAAATCACTACAATATGTTTATTTTTATTTTTTTTGTCGAAAGCTTCTTCGACCACAATGTGCATTTCTCGTTAAAATTGTGGTTTTATTTTAGATACTATACCCTTTAAAAAAACGCAATGGTTAAAGCACACTTTATTCTTAACATCGTCCATTTGATGTTATGTGTAGGAACACTAGGAGGCGGTATAGCATTCATATACGCTCCTGAATATGGACGCAATAATGTGATATTATTAAAACGCGTATACGTGCCTATTTGGGCTCCAATTTTACTAGCAGTGAACCCAATCTTAGGATTGATTGGAGAATGTACAGGATTTCGTCCGTTCTTTCACGTTAAGCTTGGCTTCGATATTTGGTACACATTCTGGTGGATGATTGGTGCAATATTTTACGCGCACCTTGGACTAAGTTATCCCAAATGTTTTGGTAATACGCAAGGCAGGCAGAACTATGGTTTTAGTTGCTCGTTAATCCCGTGTTGCTACAAATGGAACGCTGATATATATTCTTCGATACGCGAGGATAGTTTTCGCTTGGAGTATAAGATAGTTGTTTATCTCATTGTGCTGTATTTCACCCAAACAGTTTGTTTAATAGCATCCATTATATCCTATTATAAGGAGATTGGATGTTGTCAGTGCCGTAGAGAAGTTACCCAAAGAGAGATTATAGTAATGAGAATTCCTTAAGCTACAAATATTCTTTGGATATTGTATATTATACACTTTTTATATAATTCAAAGTTTAAACACTCAATCTTCAATACTATAATTAAATTAAATTAAAACTTGCGAGCATGGCCCGAAAAGAACTTCAAGCGTCTTTCGCTTTCGCGAATAAGAAAACTGTGCAAACGAAAAAAATTATTCAAAAGAGATGCATTGACCCTATTAAGGTTAAGTTTTTTGGGACTCTAAAAATTTAAAAGGAGGGGCGTGGGTAGAATTGAATTTCAGTGCATTCTGCGGCAGTCTAGAGGGTCTGATTCAAAAAATTTCTCCCTAAAAGAAAACTATCGTTGCGCTTCCCTGAAACTATGAAAGCATAAAATTCCCTCGGTGTACAACTAGTTACAGTTGTGGTGTAAAATTTAAGCACAATTGTAACATCATATAAAAGAATAAATCAGCATAATTATTTAATTTTTCGCTGGTAATTGAAGTTAATACCATCACCTAAGAAAATCGCGTTTTAGAACTCTCTCAACAATACTCTGCTGTTCTATTTTGACTTTTTGTTAGTGGTATAAATAGTTTATAGTATCTCTCTCTTTTTAGCAAACATTCTGAAACCTATTTCAAATAAGAATTGGTTTATGCGTTAGTTACGTCAGCAGAGTTTTGGACAGATGTTAACTTTGTCATGTCATCTTTCCAAAAGAAATTAAAAACAAAGCTGGTGCACTTGCTTTAGCCGGACAAACTTTCATGAAAGAAATTTACGAATTTCCTAACTCTCAAAAACCAACAACGGTATCCTCCTCTCTCATAAACAATATAGAGAAAAGTGCGGTAAACTAATTCTTGCATGGCTTATTTGTAACGTTAAGTTAAAAAACAAGGAAAAAATGTTTATCTTCTGTAAGATTTTTCAATCTCACAGCAAAAAAACACCATTTTTAGGCAAGGAAAACTTCAAAATCACATAAGTGAAAATTTCGTACGTTTTTACCATACCATTTCTCTTGTAGAATTAATCAGGAAAGTACGTAAAGCGGAAATCATGAAGGAGTCCATTGGAGAATATAGAATATTCTAACTAGAATCGACTGTTTAAAGTAACAATTAAGGTAAAGTAAGTCTTAAGTAAAATTTATTTTCTGTGCAGATCCGCTATTGAATTGGAAATCAGAAAATGCGCTCAAGTCTTTACAGAACTTAATCAGAGACTCTGCATACCTAATTTCATCTCGAGGAGAACCATAAATGTGATGCTTCAATTTTGGACAAAATATTGAGATAAAGGCAACTTTTTCGTCTTTTTTTTAAATATTGACAAGAGTATCAAACGATAAATGTTCTGCAGTTGACAGGCGACAAAGTCGCTTATTTTGCGCATGCTTAAGCCAGTCAGAAAGCGTTTTAAGATTTGCTAGTTGTATTATCTAGCACGCCTGCACTCCAAAATAATCCACGTCGGCCCTCGATTTCTCTAAAATTCGCAGAAAATGCCCATGCTGATGTCAACAACAATTAGCACATTATAAGAGTTTATATAGTGGTTTATATATATACCACTTTAAAAAGTGTATGATTGTACTTATGTGCATGTAAAATTTGTATCTGTAATTTTAATACAGTTTTATTTTACTGTCGCAAAATACTTCTTCCTATTAGGACTTAACTATACAATAGTTAAGCCCAAATTATATTAATGTCAAATCAATACCTTATGCATGAAACTAGCAATAATAATAAAACCTGTTCAACAAAGAAGTAAGAAAAAAAATGATCGCGTTAAAGAAAGTACGAGATGATCCAACCGACTTCAAATTTTGACATCAAATAAGTGGCAATGGCGGATGTGAATTCTCCTGAAATAGACTTTCAAGAAACACACTTTCACGCGAGGTGAAGAAAAAAAAGGGCCTTATTAACTATGTATCTGTAATTCTTTTAATACTAAAACTTTGTTCCACCTGTCTATTTGGTCATAACAAAGAGGTTCCTTCATGATATATAAAGAAATCGAAATCACGTAATATTATTAATTGATTTATTTTAAGATATTCTATAATGTTTGAAACTCACATTTGATGTACGTGCCATCTTCTCAAAAATTAAAGGATACTTTCTTTGTGAAAACAAGTTATGATCTAAAAATTAAAAAATATATGAAAATGTAAAAAAACAACTTTCCTTTTGCCTGAAAAGTTATTTTCAGCGGAAATTATAAAATAAAAATAACACATTATGAGACAATCACAAGTTTCGACAATCGCCATTATCAAACGACAAGCAAAGGCGATATTATCTATATGACGTCATCACGAGATTCAAAGACCAAAATTGTCAAAAAGGTTAGAAAAACTAATTAAATGACTACTTTAAACCCCCCTGAACTTTTTCTAATCGCTGATTATAAGGAAAAAGCGGTTTATATGTGTATTTTATCCAAGAATACAAATATCAGGCTGTTTTAGGAGACAATAAGCTGTTTTATGATTGTATACTACCAATCCAAAAAGTACAGGGCGGTTTAAACTCAGATAGAGCTTTATAAAATTGCATTAAATGGGAGACTTTTGAGGAAAGAATATTTTACAAGATAATAGTAAGATTTTATGCATTAGACTTTTTTCTTTTACGTGCGACGTTTGTAACTCGGTATTCTCTAAAAAAATATTTAGAATTAGCTCAAGAATATCTTACAGGATAAAACTTTTGCGGTAACTTTTAACAACCTTAATTTCAGCGAAAGGTTCGTCATGCTAATCTGTAGTCGACCCCGAAAGTCTATTCCCCTTTAAAGATTTGACCGCGAATGTTATTGTCGGAGGTTTTGCGGTGGTTTCGGTACTACAAAGCATTTGAGTAAGCATTTTGTATCGTATTCAACATGTTGACAAGGAATAAGCGCAGAGAGGAAGCTCAAGGGTGAAGTTGAAAATTTTTTTGACTAGTACTCCAACAATTATCAAATGTAGCAAAAAATAATATTCTTTGCTTGGTAAAACAGAATTCTGCTTCGTTTTAGCTAATAATATTTTTACTCTTAAAAAGTGAGTAACTTATCTGTGTTTGTTAACACTCAAACTTTCCTGTGTGCGTTCCAATGTGCAGTCGTTCTTGGTGGCTCGTATGCACTTTTGTGGCTTATGGTCGCTCGCGTTACTGTTATGTTGCTCATGGTGGGTTGTAGTGGCTTGTATGTAGCTCGTATCAGCCTGGATGTGGCTCGTATGTGGTTCCTCTGACGTTGTAGAGACAGGCGAATATTTTATAATCTACATTTTTTCGTTCGGAAAGCAGGAATATTAAAGAAAAAGAAAAAGGAAAGACTTTTATTTGCAATAATTTTATAGCTTTTATTTCTTGATTGTGCATTTGATATCGTTGACCCTATTTTAGGAGCGGACGTGATTATGGGTTTAGTTATTTTTGTTTTGTTTTTTGGGGTGGAAATTTTATCACGCCATTGAATTTAAGGACAAATGCTATAAGAAAAAAAGAAGTCATTTGTCACCAAAAAATTAATGCTACCCTCATTCTCGTTGTTTATGTGATCATTTTTAGTTGTGGTCTTTTTTAATTTCTCCGGGATTTTTCATATTCTCACTTTTTTTTTACGTAATTTGACTTGACATTTTCAAGAACAAATATGCCTGCACAATCCATCCACATAGTGGGAGAAGTTCGCTTAACAAACAACTTCAAAATCTTCAAATCGTAAGCTTCCAAAATTGTTAAGCTATATAATAACGTAAACTTTTTTTTGTGCGTTTTTGTGCGCGAATTTCTGTTTCTGCCTCGACGACGGAGAACCGCGGGGCGCAAAGTACGCGATTGAAGTGGACTTAATATCTAGTCTGCTTCTACGGCTTGGACTCGACCGCGGTTCAAAAGTCACCCAAACCCAAGATGGCGGCCCAGAAGTGAAAAAATTCTGTTCTTTTTGTTTTGTTTGACTACTTTTTCACAACAAAGTAGTTAGATATTTATGCTCCATATTAGCAGTTTTGAGCTAGTGATGCCGCTGAACCAGCTAACCAGGATCGTAATAACTGAACTACTGGTTTGATGACTGCTTTTTTTTGTTTCCTGCTTGTTTTTGCGTGTTGTTGTTGGGACTGCGTAGCTAGCTTTTAGCAGATTATAATTTGTTTGTTTTTACATTTTCTCCGCCGTATTAACTTTATTATTTTATGTATTATTTTGAACAACTTAGTCTTTCTTTATTACTATCAATACATTTTCCTCTCCATCCTTTTTTATGGATTCAGCATAACGATATTTGTTTACATTTCAGTGGTAAGCTCTGGTTCTACCACCATTTGTGAGGTAGGAAAAAAGATGCTGTGGTTTAGTAAAGAGAGATCTTTTCCTGTGAATTTCTTTTGAGTTTCTGTGACGAAATGGACAGTAACTTTGCTTTACCTAGCACCCCCATCTTTTTCCTGCCAGGCAAATGCCGAAGCCTGAATGAAGAGCTTGCTGCTGAAAATGTAAACAGCAGAATTCATCTATAGCTAGATAGCTAGCTAAATAAATGGTCTAAGTAGTATATAATAGCTATGTACTAGTTATTGCACAGTGCTAAGAAAAATATTGGCAATATTTTTTGAGTGTTTTTATGTTCTCGTTACATATTTCACGAGCCTTTAGGTCAGTGAAATATCCAAGAACATAAAGAACGAAAACATATCAGCAAATATTCTTTGAGAGCATGTGTGATAACTTGTTTATCATATATATACTCTGTCTTATATCATGTTAACTTCACATAGTCGGTTGCACCCTGCTTAATTATGTTAACGATATTGACAAGCATTGTTATGGGGGCCAATAAAATCACTGCAAGGTAATTTATTTCATTTATATTCATGAATTTATAAATTATTTGAATATATGAAGTCACGTGTGATTTAGATCATTATAACAAATTATGCTCATGTCACATTTAAAGAATTTGAATGGAAATAAAAACTACGAATTTACAAAAGAATAAATTATCATTGTGAAGCCAAATAGCACAGAACTCCATCGTTGTGCTATGATATAATTCTTTCGAGTTGACTGATATAATTCAATTGTCTCATCCCCGGTGGAGAGTGCGTCCTCTATGATTAATGACTATTGAAACAAAAAAAATTTTCGAATCATACAATGTATATTTGTGAAAATAAATTCACCGACAACTTTTCGTTTTTAAGAGCATATAGGCTTTTCCTACGAATTTTCGACCAATCAAGGGAAAAATAAAAAGCTTTTTGCACGCTAAATCAGCCAATCAAAGGAAGAATATAAGCTTTTTGCACTCTGTATAATTAAAAATTGCACTCGTTTCTTGGTTGAAAAACAAAATACAGCATATATTTTGTGCAGATTAGCCAATCAAGTTGATAAATATATATTATCTTATTTATACAAATTCAGAAAGCCATCTTCGTTGTTTTCGCATATAAATTTTTAAATGTAAAAACTTAAAGAAATTGATTCTTACTTTTACTTAGCTAGCTATAGCTTTACCTGCAGCATGCTAGCAGTTTCTCTCGAAAATAGGCAATTAGATACTTTATTATTGGCAAGAAATTTACCAATCAAGAAGTTTTAGTAAATGTTCTAAAGAAAGTTTCAATAATTAGAGAATATCAAACTTCCTAATCTAGAAGTTACCCTATTTGGTCCCTGGTTTTTCGAACATATTATGACCAAGGGGTGGGGGCAGATACCCTTTTTTCATAGGCTTGTCTTAATTTAATCAAATTTGGTGCACTTATAGTACGTCATAAAAAAACGAAATGGCAGCAATGAATTTTTTGCTTTCATCAAAAACCACAAGAAACTCCAGCAGGAAATGGCCAATATGTGAACACAAAACAATTAATAAGCACAAGATAAAACTAAAATACACAAGGAAATTGCTAGATAACAGGCAAAGCAGATCACCACAGATGCTTTTTCTCTTTTCTAAATTTAAAATTAAATACATGTCTCAAAGCTTTTGCTACACACACACCAAATGGCATTGCAATATAGTTTTAATGACGTTGTTGCAACCAGTAAATCCTTCCGTTGGCTGGAAATTAGTATTAAAATATTTTCTGTATGAAGTATAGGTGCTTTTTCAAAAGAGGACACTAAATCAGAAACCATTGCATTAAAAAAAGAATTTTACTAAATCTTTACTAAAAAAATAAAACTTTTTTAAATTTAAATATAAATATATATGTTAATACAATCCAAAATTAAATTGTTTTTTACTTATATACAATAGGTAAACACAAACAAGTCAAAATTTAACCTTTTTTATACACTGTTACTTTTTCTTACACGTTATCTCTGCACTTCCTTCACTCTTTCTGTGCCACATGACATACAAACAAAACAAAAAACATGATCAATTTGAATCAGTTTGTAGAATAAAACTATAAAGCATCCCCACGTAAAATAAAAAAAAGTTCAAACCTGTCCAGGAGAGTTTAGTCTCTTGTTGGGTACTAAAATACTGTTAAACTGAAACTTTTAGTGATGTCCTTTTAGATAGATGTGGTGGAGGTAATGTAAGTGCAAACACCTATGAAATATGTCTGACTGAGCTCCCCCTTTCGCCCCTACAATGATTCACACTGTTGGGAGAGGCAATCCATTTTATGTACCAATGTGTATATCTATAAAGGCACTTACATTGAATCAAATATTTTCTGCCACTTGTGACAGAAGACAAAAAAATGTGTCTATTATTTTTAAGAACGTTTATGGATTTAACAAGAACGCAGAGTTCATGAAATAAAGACAAAGTATGTGAGTTAAAATCATAAAATTTCAGAGCTTAACACATGTGTGTATTAGGATCTGTGTCTAAGTATAAATTTTAAATAAGAATCAAAAAGAGCATAATGGATACTAAAGGAAGAGTTGATTTAGGAACAAAATAATGTATTTTTAAGATGACTCCAGTTGTATTTTGAAGTTTGACAGATGTTTTTTTTTCTATAAGGACTCTAAGTGGAAGCATCATCTCAGTTATTTTGTTTGTTCAACTTTTCCAGTGAGTCTAATATTGTAGATTATAATGTTTGAATTATGTTAATATACATTTTATTTTTTGTATATATTTTTAGGTAAAAAAAAATGAGTCAGAAGAAGAAAAAGAAAAGCACAAAAGTATGTAATATTCGTTGCGAATGGGAGAACTGCAGAAGTTCAATGACTATTTTAACCACAGAATATGAAGTGTTTTCAGACCATTTGAAAGTTCATGCAGATGATTTTGTGTCGAGACTTAAAAATGAAACAGGTAAGGATGCAATTGCTCTATGTCATTCTCTTGCTAAATAAAAATTAACATCTCCTTTTTTTTCCTTTGATAAAACTTTTTAAAAGACATGTACATGCAAATGCATGTCCTCAAGATAACAAAAGCATGTCATCACTGCTAGTATCAATTTGTTTTTGTTCCAGGGTGTGGCACTACAGATGCAATGTTTATTTATGTATTTAGGAACTGTTTGGTAGGCTGAGACAGGGTCAATACAGTGTATTCTAAGTATTAGTTAAGCAGTTTTTTTTCAATACACAAGTCCAGTTCAAATCTTTCTTTTGCTATACAACACTCTTAAAAATTGAAAAATATAAGTAAACTGTTATGAATTAGGAAGGCTTTTGAAGAAAAGTGAAATAATTTTTTGTGAAATATTTTTAAAAGAAAAGTTACAAATACTTCACATATGTTTTAAGTAGGGTTACTGGCAATAACATACTAAATTTTCATGTTGTAAGACTAATTATTTCTTCAGAAAATGCATAATATTTTTAATGGCTATGGTCAAAGCCTTATTAAATTCACTCTGTTTACTTCCTTTTTTTAATACCGAAATTGAGCGAACAACTTAAACTGTGAAAAGGTGTATTTGAATTTTAACCTGAATTTCCTAATTCATTTGTGACTATTAAACCTATTATAGCTTCAAAGTATAGCATGTTTATAACCTGTTTTTAGAGTTTGTGCTAAAAAACACCATAATTTAATTCGAATATGTAATAATTATTCTTTTCGTTCTTCATAACACATTGAAACTGGAATTTCAATAATGACTTGCGCTTTTTCTGTACAGTGACAGTCATTCAGTGAATTAAGTTTTAAGGCATCTAAGAAGATAAAATTAACAATTTCTTTTTCATGATTTCATGATATTTCGATTTATTTACTAAATCGATATCAAGACACGGTAAAATGACAAGTCTAAAAGCTATACATTTTTAGACTAATAATATATGAAACAACAACATCATTTTTTGAATTTTTGCCGCAATATTACAGATAGAATTTGAAATTTTGATCTTATTTTCATGTATTTATCTAATTTTTTGGTTATTTATACACATTTGTAAATCTTATTTAATTTTCACATCCCTTTCTTTTCATTGTTAAACGCATGTACTTTGATGTGTAAAAAGCAACATGAGCTCCATATGTCGTAATCCTTTTTTACGGCATCCAAATTTACGGCATATAATACTAAAGTGGACAAAAATTTAAATAAATTAGATATAACAAACTCAACTTCCATAAATTTACCTTGTAGAAAACACTGATACTTCTGAAGAGAAACCTATTTATTGTTGCTGTATGTGGAAAGAATGCTCATGGGAAGGTTTGTATTTAAGTTGTATTACATATATTAAAAACACCTTTTATGGAACAGTAAGGTATAAAGCTAAACTGACAATGCCATATTTAACCATTTTGTTCTGTGCACCTGCTATGAAACTTTGACCAAATTGCTTGGTTCACTGTGTTATCAAATTCATGTCTTGATGCTGCCTAATCCAAACATTTCTTAAATCCAACAAACTGTTAGACCTGCTTGACATCCAAATTAGCACACTGCATGCATGTGTTCTGAACATTGCATTTGTTTTATCTCAGTTAAACTTTCCTATATATCAGGATGCTCTACGGTTAAAAGTTATTACATTAATGGATTCCTTTGTTTATTTCTTTTGATTTTTTGTAACGTCTGACGATTGACAATTTTTACGACAGGTTGTGAAGACCTCACTGATTTGGTACGGCACATAATGGCGCATGGTTACCACACACTATTAAAGACACTTGGAGATATAGTCATCACAAAACTGAATCTGAGTCCATGCACAATCGATGTGGATGATCAATACCATATGTTAAGTTGTATGACAGGACCTTTTGTTTGTCGTTGGAATGAATGTAATACAGAATATCTTTGTCCAAATAAATACTATCGCCATGTTGAGAAACATGTTGCAGAGGCGCCATCTACGTATGATGAGAAGCATATTCTTAAAAGACAGTGTTGTTGGGAAAGTATGTATTCCTCTAAAAATTGTTTGTTTGTTTGTTTTTTTGTTTTATTATGAGCATATAACTGTTAAAAACAGGCTTGGATATGCTAAACAAATCATTTCATTTTCAGACTTAAAATATTGCTTATGGTATGCTTATTTTGAAAAATGATTTTTCCACTTATATTTTTCTAAAGTATATTTATTTTGACAATTCTGTTCGGTGAAGGAAAATAGCTGGGTTTTTTTATAAAACAGAGCTTAAATATTGCAGAAATAGATAACTACTAAGCCAGATGACCATTATGCTGAGCATATGTTTATTTTATTAGATGTGTTTATAAACACTATGCTTATAAAAAGAAATAAAACAATAATTACTCAATTACTTAAAATACTATTTCTTTAGATTGCACGACTCTATTTCGAGACAAACACAAGCTAAAAGAACACATTCGTGTCCATACACATGAGAAACTTCTTGCTTGTCCAGGCTGTGGAGGATTATTTTCAAATCGAACAAAATTGCTTGATCACCTTTCACGTCAAAATGTTGAAGCCTGTGAGTATATATCTTTTGTTTGTCATGTTAAACACTTCTTTTTTTTCAAATTCAGTGGTCAGAATTTCAGCAACTTTCAAATAGGGAAGCATCCTTTTTATAACACACAGGATACACGAAGTTAATAAAGTTCATGTTATATTTAAAATCTACTTTAGATGAAAACTTCCAATGCTCGCATTGTTTAAGGAGATGTGCATCAGAGAGACTACTTCGCGATCATATGAGACACCATGGTATGTAAACCATCGAAATTTTTTTTGCTTTTGTATTTCAAATGGCTAATTTTTTTCATTGCGTTTTTGTATTTAGTGAATTATTTAAAATGTCCTCACTGTGACATGACATGTCCAAATCCAGGCTCATTAAAGTACCATATACACTACAGACATTCAGACGATCGTCCATTCTCTTGTGCAATGTGTGAGCACAGGTGAGATAGTGTTTGCTTTCAGATAACTTGACTTGTTTGTTGTTATTGTTGTTGTTGTTGTCATTCTCGTTGCTGTTGTCGTTGTTGTTCTTTAATCACACGTAGGACTACAGGAAACTAAAAAATAATATATATAAATAATAACGAAAAAAAAAAAGCTTAAGCTAGAAATGTTCCTTTTATTAAAAAACGTCTTGATATAAAATAACAGAGCCCTATTATGAAATTTACCACAAGGGAGGAAGTTCTTTAACCGTCGCTTTTTGATATGGCGTCCCTAAGTAGATATATTGCTCGAGATACTTTATGCCTCCCCCTAACTGTGTGTTATAGAATGCATGTCGTTGTTTGTATGGTTTCCCATATAAAGTGTTTTCTTTATTTTTAATTATTTGTTACGCAGCTTTAAATCAAACTCAGATCTGATTCGGCATGAAGAAAGCCACCTAGAGAAATGTTACGTTTGTCATGTGGAGGGGTGCAGTTACTCAACGAAAACATCTCATTGCATGAAAAGACATATGAAAGTCACTCATTCAGTAAGTCAAACTTCTTATACTTGCCTAACATTTTGTAAGAATAGTTCTTTACAGACACGTGTGGGCCTTTGTAGATATGTATGTGTTACATTTACAATGCCTTACAAAAACAGCTTCTTTTACTTTTGAAATCAACTGAGTTTAATTTTTAAGCGTTAATATTTTCTTCTTTTGTTTAATTTGCAAGTTTTACTGTTTGGTAGCCTACATGTGTTTTTCGTTGTCCTGCATTTAAGCATATTATTACCGTTTGTCAAATTCCATGAATAGAACAATTTATACATTCCAACATCGTGGTATTTTACTTTATCACTACATTTAGGAAAACAGTAATAGCCGCTATGTTTGTCACATCTGCAACCAAACGTATTCAAGAGGTTTTGGTTTGACCAAACACTTAAAGAAAAAACATAATTTTAGTTGGCCATCCGGTCATCCACGATTCAGGTACAAAATAATCTTATTAGTGTGTTGATAAACAGTTTATTAGGTCTAAATATTTAAATTTCAGGAGTTTTACAAACAAAGATTTTTATATACATACCATCATTTTCATTTTCAGGGGATTTCTTCCGCAGGACTGTAAATTAACGTCACTAAGTGCTACGCAAATCATACGAAAAAATTGCTAAAATTAATTTTCACAAATACTGAGTTTCTCAATTTTTAGGGGAAAAGATTATGCTTATCTTAAGGAAGGTTACTTAAACTGCAGTTTTTTATATAAAACTTTTTTTTCTTACTACTATTAGTTCAAAAATATTTTTACCTGTACATATTTCAGGTATATAGAATATGAAGATGGTCTTTTTCGTTTACAAATGGTTCGTTTCGAGAGTGCGGAACTCACTGAGAGATTAAGTGAGAAAAATAATGAAAGCAACCAAATAGAGAGCTTTGAAGATACGACGGTGGAGGTTCAGGAGGAGAGTGAAGAGCTAGATAAGGAGGAGGAGTGTCACTATAAAGGTGAAGAAGAAAATCCTGAAGATGAATATAATGAAACACAGGATATAAATGGTAGGCGATTTTAAACCCTATTCGCTAATTGAATTTTGCAAAATTGCACTTTTACGAGTAAATCGCAAATAAAATTATAAAACTATATAAGCTTGATATTGTTGAAGACGATGAGAAAAATGATGTTTAAATCATGCATTTTCCTTGATATTTGATTTTGATACTATGCTGTGATATACCTGATGTTATTAAGAAAAACACTTTGATTTTTATAAATAGGAGAGACGCGGACATTAATTCTGCAAAGTTTATTCTTAGGCCTCTTAATCGCAAAAGTAAATTGCAAAAATTTCTCCCTATTGTTACTAACGTCTTCAAATAAGTAAAATCCTTGAAAATGGGATCTTTTGTTTGGCGGAACCGTTTTCCGGTACAGTTCTAAGGATTGGCTCTTATAACTGAAACGTAATGCTCCGTTTAAATGAACTCTTAAAGTTTTAAATTAAACATTTTCGGATCGGAATATTTAGAAAATTTTAAAATTTTCGAACTATGAGTTAGAAAACGTACGATGTTGCTGAAGAAAAAGATACCCTTTGTTGTTGAACTCTTAGTACTCCAGAAGCATATTTTGAGAGTGACAAGGTTACTGTATTTCGTTCAATTTATTAGCGTAGTGGTTATGCCTCAAAATCTCCTAAATAACCTAAATTTTATTCTTGATTTCTCTAGCGATCTGACTTTTGCCAAGATGGATTTTCAATATTGCTGTTTGATATTATTGAAGATAATATAAAATATTATATTATATTATATAAATAGATGCTCAACATCTTTTACTTTATCAAGCAACTGACCCGCTGATACGCTTTTCACAATAATATGAACATTGAACAGACAATACGAAATAATATCTCATCTTTTACATTATGTATTTATTTTTGTTTATGCAGGTGAGGAAATTGATTACATGTCAACAACCGCGGATATGGAATGTGAAACCATCCATTTAACAGATAGCACAGAAGTAGTAGTATCATCTACTGGTGAAATATATTTGCAACCAAAGCCACCAGATTATGATGCTTCTGTCATGGTTTGTTTCTTTTTAAAAATTTTATTTGTTACCACGGTGATGTTAAAATGGCCGATCTTTAAGTTGCCCATGCATTCTGGCGTGACGATCTTTACTGTAGCTGCAACGTGACTATCTTCCGTTATTCAAATTAAATACTGTTTAATGTTTTGGTTTTTTGGTTTATTTTAGACACAGCTTATTGCAATGTCGTCAAAAACTAATCTAAATCACAGCTCGTTGACAGGTTCTGCTCTCGTATCTGATTTATACAAAAGGTTAAAACAATCCTCCAAAGCAACACAGTTCAATTCCAGAGAACTTTGTAATATTCCAGGAGTTCAGAACGACGTTCAAGAGGAAGTTACCATAGACCACGTGTCCCTTGTAGAAGAAGACTCGCAACGTCTTGACGCTCTATGCGATCACATCGATATAAAATACGAACAAGCTGGCTTTGATTCTCCCTTGAAGGGCTCAGCTGGAAAAAGACAACTGCCCGAAGATCTTTCTGTTGATAACGCTATAAATAAAAAAATAAAAACTGAGAATATTGTTGGACAGACGGATACTGAATCATGTAAAAATGTTAATATAAAACGGGAGGAAGTTTTGAACGAAACTGAACCAAGCTCCCGTTGTGTTGAACTTGAGCCGGATATTGAAAGAGACCAGAAGTGGGATGCATCACAAGTTTTACTCTCTTTTACGCATCAAGTCAGTAAAAAGGACTGAATGCCTTTTCTTTGAACTTTATTTTGTTTGTTTAAAAAATGTAATAATAAAAGTTTTAAATAACCTGCAGTTTCCAGACTTGTTAAACTTTTTTTTTCTTGTGTTCTGCTTTCTTAATATTTTAAAGTATGTACGTTGTTGACCAAGAAAAGATATTTAACTATTTTTATATTTTAACTGGTAACATAAAACGTGTTTTGGTAAATGCGAAGTATTTTTTTAAAGGTGTCGGCCATTGCTTACAATTACTGCGATGCCTTTCCTTGGTTCCTGCATATTTAAAACGAATAATTATAATTCTCGATAATACAAAAAAGTTATTAAAGATATTTGACAGCAAATGGATAGAATACTCAAAATCCTTAACAAAATCTTGAGAAATTCAAAAAAGTCTAGTCGCGATTTTTTTTATGCAGTAATGCAATCGCAACAACATTTCTTGAAGTTCAATTGAGTTGAAAATTTACACACGTACCAAATTAACTATGCTGATTCCGGCAAGATTTGCTTGATAGTTTCACCAGCTTTCAGTAACTGACCCACTGATCGCCGTGTCAGTACTTTGGCAACCTTCTGAAGTTTTTTTTTTAAAGTACATATTTTTCAACAATCAATTAACGTTCCAAAAACACTGCTACCTAGCAAAGGTTTGCCTAGGAAAATCATAGCATGCAACAGGTTGGTTACTACTCTTGGAAATTCCTTGAAACTCCTGAAAATACAATATACTCCTGTTAAAATTTTGTTTACACCAATTTTTGTTTAGATTTACATTTCGTAGTTGTCAGGTCGTGTAAACTATTTACGTTTTTGATCCTTCGGAAAAGTTCCAGAATTTACTTTTGTAAATGTGGAAGGCACCCAAGGGCTGAGGTTCATTCGCAGGGAGATGTGGATAAGGTCTGCACGTAAATAATTTTCCCTATATTTATAAGAGCTGTCACTCTGACCAAAAAGGCTGAGAAAGGACATCCTTTTTTATTTTATTTTTAGAAAACTGGGAAAATATACGTACTTGTTTGTAAAAGTTGGAAACTATTTTCATCAGAAATCTTTTCTTGCTTAATATAACTGAATTTCCTAAGTTGTGATTTCATGATCCATTATACTTATTAATACAAGCTGACAAAACATATGGCAACAATATTGGAAAATATTAAGAAAAAAAAATCAAATCTTATAATACATAAAGTGCGTCGCTTTTAGATGATCGAAACAATCAAGTTACAAAAAAAAAATCTTTGGGACCAACCATGGTAGTCCTGCATTATTTCATTTTTCCAGTTGCTATCTACGTGACACCTTTGCATCACATGTATGATTTTAAAGGGTATCTAAGTTGTGATGCTATGTTATATTTACTTTGTAGAGCTCAGAAATTTATTAAACAGTGTATGTATGCTGTTTGATGTTGCAATTTGATATAGTATTTTATGAGCAATTGAGGTTAATCTAAAAGGATTGTATTATTATTTCAAAAGCTTTGATAATTTTAAATTATATTTTAAATCTCATTTAGCTGTAACTATATACCTTTTCGGTAAAAAAAAGTCTGCAAAACAGAATTCACAATTAGCGGCAAGCCTTGATATAACTTATTGTGCACTTTTTCGCACCATTTTTACGATCGTCACGCAACTCGTAAATTCGCAAAAACGCACACATTAAAATTTATCGTCGACGTGAACATTTTCAACGTCAAAAAGCTTGAGAATCATTTCATGCACTTCCATGCTATTTAGTTGTCTTGAATGGCAATGAGACTGGACTTTCTTCTTTGAGGGTCTAAGAATGGTGGACAACAAATTACTATTTAAAGCATATAAAGTTTTCATTACCCAATGCAATAAATCAATAAACTCAACGCTCAGCTGGATGAAGAGAATGTAGTTGATCAGTTAACTTCGTTATTATGGCGCTGTGTTCCGACACACAAATCAGAATGTGTTTAACCGCACGTTTTAGATTTTCATTCGTGATGGCTAGGATTCGTAGCAATTTTTGAAGAACTTAGCTGGAAAACAATATCAAGTTTAACATTTTGCTGTAACTACATACCTTTTTGGCAAAAATGTTTATAAAACAGAATTCACAATTATTGGCAAGCCTGATATAACCTATTGTCTATACAGAGAGTGATCTCGACATTTCTAATTAAAAATTGGTGCAGTATTACTTTTGAGAAAATAAGTATTTCTGATTGATGAATAAACAGAACCATAAAATTATTTGAATAAATCATTATTGATTGCTTCTGATTACCAGAACATTAGGGTTTTATATACACCAATCCCTTCGTAGACGGCTAATTGGTGCTATTTATGGTAACCACAGCAAGAATTTGCTCTGTGATAACGATTTAATAAATGCATTCAGTGTTACAGCAGACACAAAAAGGCGCGTGCCACAAAATATTTCACCTCTCACCTTTACATCGTTAGATACACATTAACAAAATTAACCATTTTTGACAGAGATTAAAACCTAAAATTGCATCTGACCAATAGAATCAGAAATACCAGAAGTACGTCAGTTGCAAATAAGAACTGCAAATAAACTTTGTAGAGGTCTAGAACGTTATAGAAGAAGGTACAAAGAACTGGTATTTATATTTTTTCTCACTTGAGTAACGAATACTACTACTACCCAGTTTTAAATTTATCAAAAAAAAATCGAGGTCAGTATCCGTTTGTCGAGGTCAGCATCCGTTTTACATCCGATTGCATCCGACTGCATCCGATTTATTACTCGACTGCGTAAACTAAACTACTTTTTTCGTTTTAGATAATTTCACCAGAATGGACATGATTTTACCTTTAGTTTTGTGTGTGCTTTTATCCTGTTGTATATTCACAAAGCCAACATCGCGATGTCCAGATACAGATCTGCTAAAATGTGCTAAAGAATTTAATGAAAGAACTTTACACGACATAAAACATTTAGAGAGACATAGTAGAACAGCCGACAAAATGACACAGTTGGCTACTACAGAAAGCCCGATGTCGACAACAGCTAAGGCAACTCAGAAACGCGTGACGATTGGTTGCGACGCTAATTGTCATAAAAGAATGAATCTGATAGATTTGTTGTGTCGTAGAAGAAAAGTGTGTAAAGGGAAAAGAAAGGTAAAAATGGAGTATATCAATTTGTCGAAGCTGTTGCTATCATCTTTGAAGAAAAAATAAAAAATTAAAAAATCAGAAATTTGTAACTAGACTTAATCGCATCAAAACAATTGTTTAAAGAATTATCAAATTTATTTTCTGCTTCATCACTCGCTGAATGACAAAGATCTAATTTCCGGTTAACGGTGCAGTAGCCTAGGGTGTATTTAATGTATCCATTGAATTAATTACAACTGACAAGAAAGAAAAAATAGCATTTTTAATATGTAATATGTGGCATATAAAATGTTTGTTTTTATAAAGAACAAAACTGGTTCCTAAGAAATCTAAAAATGTTTGTCACGAAAAAAAATGCAAGAATTTGTATATAAAGAAAAGAAGAAAGACAAGTTTCATGATGACCGATACTTCTTATAGTTTTAGCAAAGTAACTTTTAGTAAGAATACAATAATTTAACAGCATCACATCTACTCAACAAAATGTCTATTTACACAAGCATACCTATATTCTCCCTCACTAAATAATTACATTGCTCTCATTAGAAAATTCATTAAGACACTTTGCAAACTAATGTTGTGAGAGGAGATGATAATTGTTAAAACTAATACCTCTGGTAAATTTGATAATTTATATGTCTCGCAAACCACTTTTCTGTAACCTAACCTTTAGCAAATTATGAATATTAATTTAGTATATACATTTAACAATATATTATGCGATTAATAAAAATTATTATTAAAATTGATAAACAGGTTATTACAGGAATCACTTCCACCCTCGTTCCCAGGGTTTATTGCTTTTTAGATATAAGAAAAGACGGTGAGTAAAAAAGGTCTAAAAATAAAGGTGTTTTCACGAAGATGGAGAGTGGATCTGCTTAGTAGTCTAATTGTACGGCAATTTTTACCTCAAATATAAACACCAGCTCTCAACCCACTATCCTTTAAATACACACAGATTACGATAGCTTCTTGAATGAAGTCCCATCAGAAATGCATTATAGCATTTATATTATTGATTAGGCAGGCCGAGTTCAATAATAAATAAGTTTCATCTAAACGGTTCATATTCAAATAGTTTTAAACGCCCATCGCTACAAAACAACTTTGATACCTACAGCCTGTTTTATGCGTGTCTTGACTATCTATAGTTTAATCCCCCTTTTCTAAAAAAAACCGCTGTTTTTAACTGCTTTAAGGACATTTAAATATGGCGTGTTTAATAGAAGGTCTCTGATTGAACGTAGACAGTTAACGAAAGGTAAGAGGAAAAAATGGTGTTACAGTTTAATATTTGATGTCATGATGATATAGTTTTTTTTACAGTTGCTGTTATAATATCACTAAAAGGTTATTTTTGGAATATGAGTGAATGGACAAAAACCTTGGAGCTATACGAACTTATCAATACTAATTGCTCAGTTTAAGAAATTATAGATAGCAATTCCATCAGAGACAATGAATGCACATATCGATTACTGTAAGGTTTTTTGTCTCTTTTCACAAAATAACTTGCTATGGGCGTCATGTCTCTAGCCTGTCTACGATCAGTAACACGATTTAAGCAATTTCTCATTCTTTGACCCCCTTGACGTTTCTCTGCTTAAAAATTGATTCTTGATTAAGATATAGCTCTCGCTTGTATAATTATGCGCTATTTAATATTTTAATATACGACGTGTCACTTAGATACAGAGGTTGTGCAATATAGATGTAAATTAATTAGGATAGACATATGTCAGCAATTAGCTAACCTATCACCTTATTATTTTTGATTCTTAAAATTCCTAAATTGAGAGTATCAATTTTTGATAAAGAGATGAAAATTTAGAATTGTATCTAGATAACTTGTGATAGAGCAAAGTAGTGGTGTGTATCAGCTGCAACTAAATTGTAAACTTAAAAACCAGTGAAGGTATGTACTCATTCTATAGATGATTTTTTGTGCGACTTAAATTTGTGTTGAATACAGTGCGCTCATACTGTTGTAGTTAAAATATAAACAACAGATCACAGATCAAAGAAATCCATTCAAAGAAAAGAAATATTTGTTAGAGATTGGTTATTTTATCTTTTTTTTCTTTTTCTTGTTTAAAAAACTACAGTTAATGAAAATAAATCCTGCCTTGGAATTTTGTGTTTTTAAAAAATCTATAAATGTTTTTTATAGCCATGTTAGCTTGTATGGTCCTGTTTTTTACCTACAAACATGCGTGCGCATGTATAAAAATTCGGATTTTTTTGGTAAAAATTGGCAAATTATCTATAAAAGTAGATTTTTATTGCATCTTTTATCTAGCTTAATTGATGTTGCAATTTTTTTTACAGATAAACCCCACGAATATGGATTTGATTTTACATTTCACTTTGTGCATGTCTTTACTCTGTTACATCTTCGCAAAGCCAACCTCCAAATGCGTTGAAAAATATCCGCAAAAATGTGCGGAAGACTTTATGAAACAAGTAAAAAACGATGAAGAATACGTAAAAAGAGAAGACGACAGAGACGTGACGCAGACAACGACAAAAAGTCCGACATCGACGAAAAATAAAGTAACTCATGGGCTTGCATGTGATGCTAAATGTCGGAAAAGAAGACTTATCGCTGTGTTGTTGTGTCGAAGAAGGGGAACATGTAAAGATGGTAAGAAGATGATGAAGAAGAAATTCTTGTTTTTAAGCCTGTCCTTATCCTCTTTGAGAACGAGTACAAGTTAATCACAGCTCAAAGGATGCTCAGTTGTTAACTTAGCGCTGTGACAGTAAAGAAATGGTTTGAAATTCAAGCCAGTGGAAATATAAAATTTAGTGCGATATTGTTAACTCATCAAAAAGTTTTAAAAGTCAGCTAAAGGTACGAAATGTAGAAGGTTACCAATCTTACCATACCAGCAACTACATTGAAAATGTTAGATGTCCCGAAGAAACACGAAGAGACACGAAGAAACACGAAGAAACACGAAGAGACACGAAGACACGAAGACACGACAAAACACGAAGATCTGAAAACGAAGTTGTCCTATTGACAACAATTGAATTCTATTGACAACAAGTTACAACGTTTCGTAATGTTCTGTAGGAGTGTATTTTATATGCCCGGTTAAATTATAATACTTAATATATTATTCTGATGAAAATATATATTGAACCTAGAAAAGACAGCTATGTTATTTTCATCTAAAGCGAAGAGGCGTGTTATTCTATTTAGTAAACTGAAGCTAGGCTAAAATGAGAAAAGTTCACAAACAATAGGTAAAAAAGGTCACGGAAAAAGGTCAATTAAGTAGCACCTTAGGTCTCTTGTTTAGTAGTTGTTCATAGCAATCGACTTTTTTTCTTAGTATTACTATTAACTAATCAATTAAAATAATGAATGTAATGAAAATAATGAATCCTCAATTGTTAATACGATTGGTTTTCCCCTGAACGTTTTTTGATGTATCGAGAGAGTTAACATAGTTGCTTATTGCCTGGGTAAAAGGGCGGCATCGATATTTTCGAAAATCGCGCAATGTGATTCATTAGAACTTACGTCATAGCGGGCAATATTCCACGGTATTGCCCGCTACCATAGCAACCGTGTTTAAACTTTAAATATGGTAGCATTAAATGTAAATAAACACGGAAAAAAGTAAACAAAAAGCGAAACAGAAGTAAAACTTACTTTTATTTGTAACCAAGTACACGATGAATAGTAAAAATAACTTCAGTTTAGTTACAATAAAAACCTGTAATGTTTACACGATATTCGATTTTAAAAAACCTACTATTAGTTTGAATGTACGTTTTATATGGGAATAGTTTCTATATAGACATAATTTCTACATCCTGTCGATAATGTTATATTTCTTTGTCGTAAAATGCAGTACCCGGATAATAATCCGGCAATACGTGACAGAGGTCAATATTCGAAGGTATTGCCCGAAATAAACAGTTATTATAGGCTTTATAATGACAACAAACTTCATAAATTCACCTAGCATCTTGCGAAATAATATTTTAACGCTACCAAATGTTCTATGAACATTAATCAATGGATATCACAACCATAATGCGAAGAGTTTATCGGAAGACTAGAGATTGTCAATTGTTCTATATATTTCTGGCACTAGATTGCAATAGTGTGCCTCCTTAGTTCACTGTCAGCCTTTTAGTAAAGTGTTCCCTTATAATGCGGTGGGTCGTGAATTGGTTAATTAATTTATCATTTTGGGCTCGCACTGCTTCAGTAGCTTTTGGAAACGTTTATTGCACTGGAACCTCCTCCAAAGGGCCCTTGACAAAAGTACTAATAGGAATTGATGGTGCAAACCAGGGTAAAAATTTAAACGCAAACAGCTTCCAGGAATAAGATTTTTACTTTTGCAAACTTTTTAAGAATTTCTTACTTATTTTTGGAAATTTACATACACACAATTTCGACGTACACATAAATTATTGGTGACAGGAAACTAATAAGAAATGTTTTGTATTGTTACATTATACGCGTGCCGTTCACTAAAATACATTCTCGCCATTTTTCACATATTTCAACAGACGCGTGCCCTTAATTACGTCATCTTTCACCTTTAAAACTTATTTTAAGATTCATAACCACACATACTGATTAATTAAATTGAATGTCACTTTTTGACAAAAAGGTTGAAATTTAGAATTGCGATCTAAGTTATATTTTTAACAGTAGTGAGTCAGCTGATAGCACAAAGTGGCAGACCATTCCATTAATTATTTCAATTATGTCTTAAAAAGACGCCAAAGAATCTCTAAATAAATGGCTGTTCAATAAATGAAATTTCAGTCTTTTTGATGACTATGCAATTTTAATGAAAAAATGTTATGGAAAACTTCATGGATGTTTGTTCGAAATGACCCAAACTATTTTTTTTCTTGTGACTATGCTTTAAGTGATATGGAATTTACCGAAGCTAGATTTGCATTTCGTACAGCGAGTTTCAACAGACTAAAATATTTTTAAAAACACTAAATAAATTAGAAATAATCATTTTGATCGATTTTTACGTTTCATCTAGGTTTCCTAAAACAGTGTTTACAAACTTGAGCTCACTTTTCTAGTTTCATATTTTTCATTCTCTTTTGCTGTTGAAATAATTATTTATAATGTAAGCATTTTTTCTGCGCAATTAACTAAAGCAAACACTCTTCCGTAGAGGACTACGTAATCAGTAATGCGCCGTAGAACTTTCTGCCGAAACGGCTGGTTTATTTTAGATACGGAAAGGATTTTAATCAACAAACATGAATCCCAAAAAAGATTTTTGGAAACAGCAAAACATACCGACACAGCAAAAATACTGGTGTTCACAAAGACAAGAGTGTCTCGGGCGCGAAACGCTTATACACATTGATATGTGTGAGGAACAACCAAAGCAATACAACGTGGCGCAATGTATTTTTATTTTGTATTCTCATGTTAGGTAAATATCCACATTAATATTATTTATCGAAATATGATTAGCGCCGGGGTTATATTCGTTATAGAATGTGTGTCATTTTTTTTGCTTTTTTATTTTTTCAAGAAACAGTCAGCAGTTCAAAATCACTGTTGGGTATACTTGGTCATAATCACAGTAGGATAAATATTTGAATTAAATCTGCAATGGAATAATAAAATGGATTCCACTATTGCTTGTTTTGTGACAAAATTACGAAATTTTATACTATTCACGCATATATATCTCATCAAATTGTGTTTAATGACGCATAATTGGTTTTTAGATGACATTAATTTTTCTAATTTCTTATTTAAATGGTGGGTGGTGACTTAATTAAATTTGAAAGTGCAAACAAGGTCAAACCGAGATATTGTCACGAGCAGAAAACCAATTTATGTGAGACATTTATAACAACAAGCGTGGAGCCTCAAGTTTTTAATTAGTTGCTGCTAGTAGCAACCAAGTACAAAACAAGTTGTTATGTTGGAGTTTTAGACTGAATTTTCATTTTTGTTTACTACTAGCCGTACGGCTGACGAAAAGCTGACGTCCGGCGAGAATTAACACATGCAAATTGAAAACTTCGTTTTCGTCACTATTATCTTTAGTATTTCTTATTAAAATAATAAAATATGTTACAAATAAAGTTACTGAGGTGGAATAATAGGTTTGAATATTTTAGGATGAAAATGTTCTAAACTTTTATGTCATCAAATTGTTAAGTACCTTAATGAAAGAACACCAAAAATAATTTCGACGACATGGACATACTTTAGAAGTATTGGAAACCTTTCGATCAAGAATAACACCAAAACTAAATGGAAACACGTGTTCTTCTTAAATTAATTCTTTTCATTCAACTCAATTTTTTTTATTGCTTTGGGTCCTTAAGAAACTATAGCTAATAGCTAAACCTTCTCTACAAAATAATATTAAGCGCTCATACAGGTTCCAGAAACATTAGATTATGTTTATGAATTCTTTTAAAACTCTGTAACATCTTTAAATCTATAACGTTTTTAACGCACCGAAGATATGTTTTTTTTAATCAAAACATTGACCTTACCTATTTTTCATCTTAATATGAACGTTTATTTGTTGTCAACCTCTTTTACAGATTTAATAATATTACAATCTTCGTATCTATTAACCCTATTCGGTCCGGGGTTTTTCGAACATACTATAACCGGGGGGGGGGGGGGGGGGGGGGCGGATTCCGCCCCCCCCTCAATAACTTTTCATAGGATTGTTCAAATTGAATGAAACTTGGCACACTTATAGTACGTCATAAAAGGAACAAAATGGCGGCAATAAATTTTTGCTTGCGTCAGCACATTTTCTGTGACGTCATCAAAAGCTTGAACATTGTTAAAAATGCCACTATCTGCTTAAAATATAATTACTTTTGTTCTAGAGCGAATTTTTACATTCTGTTTGAAGTTTCTAAAAGCTAAATAAAATTTTTTTAACATATCTTCCGGTTTTTACATGGATCGGATAAAAAATTGCCAAAAATTGCCCGAAAATCCGTTTTTCCCCGAGTTTCGGGTAAAATCCGACAAAATCGGGAAATCGGATTAGTCACGTGTCAAAATTATTCAAAATGATTTTTCTTGATGAAACAAAGTTGTGTTGTATGTTTCAAGTTCTAAGGATAATCCTAACAGGAGTTGTTATATTTTCCCCATTATAAGGACTTCATAGAGATTTTAGGGGTAGTTTCGAGTAATGGCCAATATCAAAGCCTCTGAAAGGTATGGGACCTAGAAATTCAGCATGCAGGTGTCTAATAGATAAATATTGAAACTCAGTAAGTATCATAGCCATATAAGAAAGCAATCAGGAGTTAATAAAAAAAACCGTCAGGGGGGCGGAATCCGCCCCCCCCCCCGGACCGAATAGGGTTAAGCCTATGATCTCTTCAGCTTTCAGTTAAAAGTGTAACTTGTATATTAAGTGCCAAATTTTATAGTATAAACTGTGTTAAACAGCTTTTGTGAATATTTGTTATGCTCTCAGAAAATATAAAGATTTAAGAATAAGCAAAGATTTCTAACTCTTTCTGCATCATTTTTGAATTCAAATTTTTATCGCTTTTAGATGGTATCAACATTTTTTAGTAATTTTTCATTACTATACACCACAGAGAAGATGTCAAGCAATTAAGTAGACGAAATAAGATTTTAAACAGTAGCAAACATAGATTTGCGCGCATGCGCAATGATGCTTTTAAAAAGTTTTTCAAAGCTGTTTTAGCCAACTTGTGTATCTCTATAACTAAATACGCCAATTGACATCCTTTTGAATAAGGTAAAAAAATGGCTAACTGCTGAATAGCATTTGTCAAATAATCGCTTAGCCCATTAATTTTTGATTTTAAAAAAATGTCCAGGACAGTCAATCGGCCAAATATATTGTATGGAAAAAATTAAAATGAACATTTCTGAAATCAAGCTTCCCCATGGTGACAGAAAGATCTCATGCCAACACGTCCAGCTGTAATGTGTACCATCAAGTCGAAGATAGAATGGTTTGGGGTAAATACTCAATAAATACACCTATTTCCCTATCCATTTTGCCGTCAATAAAAACAAGGTTGTAGTTTTTAAAACGAGGCAAGTGTGATGCATTTTGCAAACAAGCAGGTGCTTACAGTGAAACAGTGTATCCTGCTTTATATTTAAGTAGAACTTGGAATTCTTTATGAATAGATATAGGCTTTTAAAGTTGCATTAGTGTTAAAACAATTTATTTCAAGCTAATATGATAGACATATATAAGGGTAAAAGGGTAGGGTAGAAAACCTTTGTTGTATTTTGTAACTAGATGTAGCTGACCAATTACAAGTGCTTCAAAAAAAAGTATAGCTGGCAAAGTCAGTAGCTGGCCTGCCATAAAGTTTAGTGATAGAATTGCAGGGAATTCTTGGATCCGGGTTAACATGCTTTACATTTTCGGATAATTAAAGAATTTTACTAACCTGTTGGCTTTCGCCACAGCATTGGCGAGTACCAACATGGATTACGAAGGGTGTCCTTTTTGTGATTTTCTTATCAAAAGAGTTCTAAACTGCAAATCTCCTTTTGAATGTGTAGAAACAAGTATGCCACTGTATATATATTTGCTTGAGAATAAATTTAATGTTATGCATTTTTAGGAAGTATAGCTTAGGCACATTAGCTACATATATAGCAGTTTTGCAATCACGTGTATGCAATCAACATCGAGGGATGAAAATACAACGTAATTTAATAATAACTCTTAAGAACCTTTATTTTTAACTATACTCTAATCCTTGTAAGTATTATCGATACACAGTTCATTCCAATTGAACATGGGTGACCAATTCCAGTCGGGCACCTTTTTATCTACTATTTTTAGAAAATCAAAAAAATTAATTGAAAAGAAAGAAAATCATCGCTCCCACAATCATTCTAATCCGTGAAAAATACCAAATGTAGGCCTTGTGAGACTTGATTAAGACCTAGTTGTCAATACACTCCGTACGCAGTCTTTAAAATTAGGTTCATGACTCAAAGTTAAGCTTAGCTCTTTTAAGTGAAAAAGTCTTTTAAAATTTTCCACGACCAGAAAGAAGTATTTAATTGAATTAGATTGAATTCAAAATTTACTGAGTTTTCTGAAGATTGAGAAGACTCTCGTTAACAAAAGAATGGGTAAATGCTCTAATCAAAAACAACAGAAATGGTTGATTCCTTAATTCTTGCCTAAACAAAATGTTGTCAATATCCATAAATTTAACATTTAAAACAAACATTCAAACTTTGCAAGATCAATAAGTTGCAATATGTTTTGTAGCTCGGACATCTGGAATTGTTCAAGTTAATGTCATTTCAGTTTGTTTAAGTTTTTGGTTCAATCTTTTGACAATTTTCTCCATTACTGGTTGTATATCTAGTGTTTGACTTCTCAATAATTTTGCCAAGTTTCAGCTTGAAAATAATTTTCTGGGTGACATGCACAGCACTTAAACCACGAATAAGGTATTCTTTAAACTTTGAGGAGAAACTTTTAAAATTAACATTGATTGAAGGAGCTTCCCTAATTAATAATGGGGACGTTTGTTTATCATATTTAATGGTCACAGTCCATGCATTTGGGATTCCACTTCATTAATTATAACTGGGGGTGATATTGGCTTGTCATAGTTAGACATAAATAGTTTATCCGATGTTACTTCACATCTGTTTATTGTCACTCACTAGGAGCTTCTTCAAACAGATGCGTGACGCAAATTGGGTAACCTATCACCTTTAAAAAGCTGTTCAAAGCCTTGCACATATCAATAAATTACCTTGCCTACCACTTTTTGACAGAGAGATTGAAATTTAGAATTGCCTTTGGCTAACCTAAATTATGGTAGGTTTAGTGGTATTGAGTCAGATGATATAGTTAAAAAAGGTAACTGAGTATTGGAAATTCAAAAAAAGTTGAAAATTTGGCGATTTCACCTGTTCTTTAGTCACATTTTGTCCAGTAAGTATGTTGTTAGATAGTGACATTATTTTCTTGGATAGATAATTGCAGCTAACAATTTTTCCTTTTTTTGGTGTAGTTCAACCTCAAAAACATGAGATTAATTTCCTATTGTGCTTTGTGCATGCTTGCTCGACATTACATTCTGGCAAAACCAATGACAAAGTGTTTAGAAGTTAATCCCAGAAAATGTGCTAGAGACTTAAACGAAAAGATTTCAGAAGATATAAAAATATTAGAAAGAAACGAAGACAGTATAAGGGCAGACGACGTAAATACGACACAATCGACGACTACAGAAAGTCCGGCGTCGACAAAAACAAAAGTCATGCAGTTGCGCGTGACGTTTGGCTGTGATGAGATGTGTCAGAAAAGAATCCTTCTTCACAAAATCTTGTGCCAACGAAGAAGAACGTGCAAATATGATCAAGAAATGATGAAGAAATATTTCTTGTTTTCAAATATGTCACTAGCATCGTTGAAAATGAAGTAACACACAGTGTAATAAAAATTGTACATGATCGAAATAAAAAATCTATGTGAAATATTCTGAATTCTTTACTGACAAGTTTGATCAAGTCGGAGGTAAACAATGTCTTCGAATCAAACTTATAAGACGAAAGTCCAGACGATACCTTTGACACTTTCAAATAACGAACTGCTTTGAAAATAACCATCCTGTTAAATTTTCTCTCTGGATGTCTATTTCTAATCAATGCGTAAAACATAATTTTTTTGTTTGTTTTTTTGTTTGTTTGTTTGTTTGGATTTTCTATTTTACATTGCACCAAAGTCCGTGTGTAAGTTTTGACAAAAAATAAATGATGGAAAGTGTTGTTACGAAAATAAGATTAGTTACTGTTACTGTGGAAAGTTTATCATTTCTTGAACATGATAGTTTAGTAGGTGACGCTTCGGGAGATCCTTCTCCCATCATCGGGATGATGGGAGAAGGATCTCCCGAAACGGCGCCTACTAAACTATCATGTTCAAGAAATGATAAACTTTCCACAGTAATATGAATACTGAACGGACAAACCGAAATAATATCTTCAATAATTAGTCACTGTACTTTAAAATACTTTTAATGGCGGTTGGAAAAGGAATGTTCTGAGTAAAGAATTTTCCATTTATAAAGAATACACGGAACATCTATTACCCATGTTGGAAATACTGTCTATATTTCTTAAATAGAAAATAGAAGCATATTTTTTCTGAAAGCCAGATAAATTTTCTATTAAATAGTGTTATTTTTATCATAAAATAAAAAAATTGGGAAGATGTAAATTGTAAATGGAATTTAAAGGAGAACTAAAGAAAAAACTACACATATTTTTTTATGCGATAAAAACATTGATATCACCACAAAAACAACATGGCACAAAAACTTTTGTATTTTTGCATTTTTCATGTTCAAATTTCGTCTACAAAAAGCGATAATTACCAACGGTCGCTGCTGTTATCGAACAAAAGTCAACTTGGTTTATGCATTTTTTGTAGATTTGTCACACAGCATATATAGCATCTAAGTTGCTGTTCGCGCTTTTTTTTGTACCTTTTTACCTTTACATTGTGATGAAATCTTAACAATGAACATTCTCCATATCCATTTTGCCGTAAAGGAAACACGAGGCTCTTTTCTCAAAAACGAGGCAAATGTAGAGTTATTTGTCAACAAATAATATCTTTTAAAAGGAAATCTGATGAAAAAGTTAGACGAAATAATAGATTTGATTTACTTTGGCAGCTATTTTTAATTGAAATATGGATCAATTCAAGTTTTTACTTCCTGTAAAAAAGCATTTCAGTTGTTTGAAAAATATGAGTGCATTAAGCGTTAAAGAAGTTAAGAAAATATTTTCTTCTTATAAAGTAAAACTGTCAGGTGTTAAAGCCGACTTAGTGGTCAGAGTGTGTGCTATTTTTTGTAAATACTTGGCTCTAGGATGTTACAGAATTATCGTCTTCAGAGGTTTTGGATGACTGACTTTGTATCTGACGACATGATGTTGAAATGGTTTGGTTGTGGAATATTGCCATGGAGCACAGACCTTAGAGTATTATCCCCATTTAATTTTATCCAATTGTATAAATACCTTTTTGTTAAAACTGTCAAATACTAACACATAATACTTAAGAGTGCATGTTATAAAATGATGAAGACTCTCCAGTTTTTTTATGAAGGTTTCATTGGAAGGTTTGAGGTTGCATGTTGAGGTGAATTTTGTTTATCAATTGTGCGAATGAAAGCATCAATGAAATCCACACTGTACAAAGTTTTGATAAAGTTAAATAAAAGCACAGGCGACTTTATGTCTGCTACATGTTCTTGTCCTGCTGGTACAGGTATACAGTATTTGCACTATCATTATTTCGGACAGTTTAGATATGTTCTCTTGACAAAATTGTGTTTTTAAGATTTCGGATTACATCCGAGATCTTATTAAAACGGGGGGTCTTTTTCTTCTTCTTCTTCTTCTTCTTCGACCGATTTTTTAACCGATTGCCGTAACGTCACGACTTTTAAATTCCGACCTGGCCCCGCGTCCTAGCTCTTCCGTACCTATCTTAGTATTTGCAAAATTGGGAAAAAATGAAGACTGTGGACTTCTCAATCAATATTTCTTATGACAAATGCAATTAGTAGGTAGCAACACCTTTTACTACTGTCATGAAAACTTACTCCAGAAAATAAAATTGGTGAAGAATTTTTTTTTGTTGCACGGGTAACGTCAGACTGTTTCCCATGTTTTTATTTAAAATGAAGTTGCAATAAAGTTTTTTTGGTAAAAGGTATTACACCTAAACACTTGTGCAACACCTTTTACCTGTACTAAACGCTCAGCCCATTGTTAGCAACAGATAATTGAAGATGTGATAAGTTTTTTACTTGTAGTAGTATTACGCCTAAACAGTTTACCTGTACTAAGTGCTCAGGTCAATGTTAACGACAGGCCGTTTCCTGTGCTTCTGAAGTTTCGATAAATTTTTTTTTTTTTGAAAAAGGGTATTATACCTATATGGATGAGCAACATTGTTTGTCTGTACTAAGCACTCAGGCAAGAGTAATTTTATTTTTGAACTTTCAGCGGGAACATTCTCAAAAAAATAAAAAAAGGCTGGTCAACTGTCTTTCTATGACATGGTAGCAAGGAGTTGCAAACTGTGTTTTTATTTCAGCTAAAGTTGTGGAAAGTTATTTCTTTGAAAAATATATCACACCGAAAACACCATAATGTTGTGCGTCTATTTTTTGAAAAATATGTTACAATGAAAACACCATAATGTTCTGCGCCTTGGTCAATTTACAAAATACTATACTAAAGCGCCCCACCTGAATGTGTGGTACAGTTTACGGTTTTTATTAATTGCTCTTCCGGGCGTTGAACGCCAGGTAACACAGTTGCCTGTGGCTTAACCTCGCGTTTCGATGGCGTCCCTGACTAGTCTAAATATTAATGCCATGGAATCACATTTTGGATTTAGTCTATTTTGTTAATTCTAACCCGATGAACGTAGTCATAACCTTTGTGTTACCTTCGCCAACTTCTTTTTTTTTTAAAAAAAAAAAAATTAGTAGGATCCAACTTTATGGTCCAATCTTAGATATGTTAAGTTTCATAACATTTTTAGTCATGTTACAGGTATAATAAAACATTTCAGAAATATCGCTACACCACAAACAATAATATGTATTAAGTTGATATGATAAAATGCCTTCCTTTCTTTCTTACGAATGTTAAGTATAGCACAGTATTGTTAAGTATTAATTTTCACAGATTACTTTTTGTATATTCAGGGAGACCTTAATTCTAATATAATTGAAATTTTTTAAAGATCTACGATAAGTTGCAAAAGGTGTATGTTCAGTTATACACTAGAAATGCTTAAAGATACAACATTGAAATAATTTCAAAACCAGGTCGAAGTAAATCAAAAATTAAAACCTTAAAAAATCCAAGCAATTTGTTTGGTTGGCAACTGGCAAATAACGTGTTAATAGGATTAGATCCTACTCTTTCGCCTGTTCACTGCGACCAGAAGAAATGTTTCCACGAGCATCTGATTCTGAAGTCTGATTTACTTGCATTTTTTTACCGCTTTGGGCTATATGACTCTCGCTTTGCCCGCTAACAGTAACACACTAGTTTGTTCTAGCCTGTATCTCACGCACTGCATGAAACAATTTGCAAGATAATACCATGGGATAATACCTGTTTATTTGAAATGACAGAACAAGATTGTAGAAGGTCTATACAAAACAGGCTACTGGCGAACCCTAACGGTATATATAGGAAACAAAATTGCACACGAAAAAGAATCCGAAATCTTTTAGCCTGCAAGGGCTTTTCATTATGTTTTATTTTTTCTCCAATAAGTTGTGTTGCTCATTTTAACGTACATAGAGATATATCATTGATCTCCCCAAAGAAGCTACCTTGACAGATTATCTATATTATAATACCCGTATACGTCTGTCTGTTTGTCTGTCACGCAAAATGGTAGCTTAGCTGCGCAATAGCGAGAAGCACGCAATGCGGTATAAAAAGGACAGGCGAACCCGTGGATTTTTCCACGGGCTAACGACTAGTAAACTTAATTTCAAAAAGGCAATAGGAAAAAGTGTGGTTGTTTCATCAGTTATCAGTTATTTTGAATTTTCTTGGACCGGCGAGTTTAATGATTTTCTTAAATTTTCGAATCAACCGACCTCGTTTCCAGAAAAATTGACGAAACATCAGCCTCACTTAACCTGCTTTTACTTTAAGAAAATTAATTTTCGCGAGAACTAGTTTCTGTGAAGTTTATCAAGTCCTAATATTTCACGAGAATCAAATTTCGAAAATATTTTACAAAAGAAGAATTTAAAGGCGCTTTCTCGTGAATCGGAAGTTTCTCAAGAATTTTTGCTAAATTGACAAAAACTCGCGAAATTTGCGAAAATTAATTCCTGTGAAAATAAATTCTCTGAAGGTGTATACTTGGCCTTCCGCGAGACACAAAAATTGCGGAATTTTTAAAGATTTTACGTTCGCGAATGATGGAGCATAAAATATTATCGGGCATAAATCTCACAAATGGAAAATATAATTAGTAAATTAGTTAAAACCTTGAATACGTCGTTGTCAGGGTCCAAAAAGTTTGTCTGTTACATTACAGATACGGAGGCGTGGCACTCAAGGGCTAAAATATGCTAATATCAGCAGCAAAAATCTGAAAATCATAAGTTAGAACCACATTCTTACCCAGGATTCCTCGACGTTGTCCATCATATTGGCTAGCGCTAAAACTTGTGAACGAGACGTGGTTGGAAGCTAAAAATCGTGGCTTGGAACTGAAGACATGCAAAGAAATGCCATGAGTAGTGCAAGGGAAAGAAGAGGAAGTCTTAAGTAATTTTTTCCTTAGATTTACAAGAATTTGTGGTACCCCACAATGAGAAGTAAAGAACAGAAACGCCTTTCTGATGATGAGGGATGGCCACATCTGGATAATATTTATTTTGTGATTTTAAGGTACCTAGCTAGTACCATGCCAGCACTACAGGGGCACATTTGTTATGAAGTAATTAAGTGATAAAGAACAAGAGCTAAATATATTATTTTTATTATTTTTCAAGTCATTCTGTCATTTTAAATAAAGATAGCTAGCTAGCTATTTGGACCTCCCATAACAGTGAACAGTCAAGACTTGAGTATATAGCTAGTTAGGTATGTAAGGCATTACATGTTGGTTAAATACGTTGTCACGACAAACAGAAACCTATATTTCATAAATAAATTTCTGTAAATGTTCAGGTTTCTTTTATCGAATGGGAACCAATTTTTTATAAATAAATTTTTGTCGATTTTCAGATTTCTTTTATGAAATAACAAAATTTGGGAAAGTAGTAATAGCCAGAAGTAATATTCGCTTGGAGCGGGAAGACCTAAAGTCTCTGTCCAGATTAAGACTTAGGAAAGGGTAAACTGTGTCACACGGAGGACACTTAGTGTAATGTGTTACAAATCCGTGGAGCGCTTATAGCATTGAAGGTATAATTTATTTTTCGTAAACCAACATTCACAGGACTTATGACGAAGCCTATTGTTACTTCTGCAAAGCAAATACAGTTGTTTAGCATTTTTCATTTTTCATAATAAGTTCCTGTGGATATTCAATAATAATTGTAAGTGGCACTAGGCTGAGCGATTAGTGCAAGTAAACGTGTTGCAGATCCAGGTGGACAAAAAATTTTCTAACCAATTTGTAGGTATACAGCATAAAATTTAGATTATGTATTTGACACTGTGCTTTAGAAGCACATCCCCACTTTCTTTGAGCTGGATAAGGTATTTGGTCCTAAACCTGGGACACATTTTATCTGTTTTAATTATTTTTAATCCTGAGAATCACTTTTAATATTTTCTGTACATATGGCTTGTCAAAATTGATATGCTGTCAAAAACAGTTTATCAGCGTCTCCAAGAATGGCTAAATTAAGGAACTCAAAAACTATGATAGAAGTAAAAAAAAAAAATTTAACTTTTTTTCTTTTTGTGTTTTTATTTTCCTGCAAAAGTTGTTGCATAGCTTATGTATATGACATTAGGATAAGGACGAAAAAGTTACTGTGGGACATGGGCTTTACACCTTAAAAATGTCCCCGGCTTGTTTTACCCTAATTCTTCCTTTCTCCCAGTTCTCAACCCGAGTAGCTTCTTGTTCGAGTTAAAAGAGGTGAGGTAATTAGTCATCAACGTTTTCATTAGGCGTTAACAAAAGTAACTCCAATTACCTTACTTGATTAACGGGATTTAACGCCAGATGAAAGCCAAATGGTTTCACTAATCTTATCAAACGCATTGACGTCAGTGTAATTCATTAACATCGTGTCGTAACATCAAAAAGTTAACAAATGGGACATTTTGTTGGTTTCTTTAATGGAAAATAAACACATCCACTATGCTTGTCACACAGGTAGCGTATTGATTAACGATAATTTCAAACTCGATTATTACTAGAGTGCTCTAATTTTTCGACTCTCACAGTCACTCCTTATACCGTAATGCTTCGAATTATTTTTGACATTTCTGGGGGGCGTCTATTCGAGGGGGTGCGTTTAAAAGAGGTGGGCGTTTATTACATTTTTTACACTTCGTCTCTTTTACAGTTTTTTTTGGATACCTATAATATAAACTTTACAGTATATCTAAATTTCCAACCTTAAACCTAAGATTTAGGAAAAACGGTGTTTATAGAAAATTTCCTTATATTACCGATGTATCAAATATGAGAGATTGTGTTTAGTTGTGTTTATGAAATTTCTATATAATAGCACCATTAAAACTGCCTCTTTGTTAAAAGAGCAAAACAATAACAGTTATTGATTTTTTCATATACTTTTACTATCGCCTCTAATAAACGCCCCCTTATGAGGGAGGGGCGTCTATTCGAGGGAGGCGTCTATTAGAGGGGGCGTTTAATTAAAAAATGACTGAAAAAGGATGCCGTTTATTCTTCCCAATATTGAGAAATTTTAACCCAATTTCCAAAAAGAAATGATCGTTTTCCAAGTGACCACAAGATACGAAAATAATTTTTCCCTATAAATATTTGCAATTTTTTGACTTCCAAAAAAAATATCATTATACTGTCGTGTGAGACCAATTAAATTCAACTCCTACTTAAAGTTAATCCGGAGGATGTTTTTATATCCCTCAACACACGATGACAACAAAAGATGATGTTGACTTTTCGTTTGTAGCGTTAACATAAACTAAAAATCAGAGCGAAAACATAATAAACTTACAAAACCACGGTTGGGTTTTCATAGAGATCAATCTTGTGCGTTGTTTACTAAACCTAAGAACTTCCTGTATAAAAAAGATATTCTATAACTTTAACCAGGAATTGAAAGCTGCTTTATCGGTTTTCAGTGGTTTCAGGCAGACTTGGACAATTCAAGACTTGCATTTCATTAAATACTGCAGATTTCAAATTTTAATAGAAGTATCTTACTTTTTACTTCTACGCTGCTTGATGCGTATCGTCTCTCCAGATTGACACAGAATGTTTACCAATGTCATCCTGAAGTTCTTATTACTGGTGGTTGTTATTGTTGTTGTTACCAAAAGTTTTGTAGTTAAAAAAAAGCTGAATCACTTTAATGTTTTTAAAAATATCAAAATTGGTTTAAAAAAAGATCTCCTTTCACGATCAATGAAATGGGAATCGTCAATATCTTCATCAAAATATTCCACTCCTGATAAACGCCAGAAAGTTCCAGCAAAAAGAACTGACGTGCATGGATCAAAGAAGTGCTCTGATGCGAAACACAAACCAACTCCATCTGTGCAGAAATTGAAAAATGTTCCAAGGAAAACTCGAAATAGTTGGATAATTCGACTAAAAGAAAAGTGGGGAAAATTGCTTGTAAACATCCCGATATTTAAAAGATGGACCTGGGAAGAATCGAACGATAGTTCTGGAAAGTATTGAATTCATGCAATGTAAACTATAAGTTTTATTCCCTTGACATGTATATTATGTTGACATATACCGGTTTGGCGTTGTGATAATTACCAATGTACAGAATTCCTAGTTTGTGACAAAATTAAAAATTTAAAATGATAAAAATTATATCAGTTAAAATACTTTAATAGCTTTTTACTTTATTGTTGTTTAAAAGTTTGTTCAAATATATGACAACTGTATTTAATCACCGAAATATATAGATCAAACAAATTTTTGTTTTGAAATATAACACTGTTTATTTACTATCAAAAACTAGGACATCATTAGCACCAAACAAATACTAATCAAAGTGTGATATTTTTTCGGCTTTGAGCTGCAGCGGTTGGACGTGTTTTCGTTAGTTGTTTATCTAGGAGCACAACACGCAAATCATTCTTAAGTCGGACCTGCTTTTAGCGATTTTAAGCGCGCGACTGCACAGGACAATTTAGTGTGCGTTTAATCTCAATTTACTCAAATTTTGGTGGGCGATTGATAAACGAAACAAAAACAAACTAAGAGTGACTAGAACGGATGAACAAATTTCTATTTCAACTCAGTGGCATTTGTGGAGAAAAAAAGTGGAGAGAAAACAAAAAAAAAGATTTTAGTTAAGGAAGTTTTACACAAGAGAAAGCAGTAAACAAGGACTTGACACATAAAAACATCGTACTTGCTGAACAAAAACAAAACATTTTGATTTTGATTGGCTTAGAATATCCAATGACGTAATTGTTCGCCGGCGATTTAAAAAAAGTAGAGATTTTGATTGGCTTAGAAGAATTTCTACGTTTTCAGCGACCAAAGATTACTGCGCAAAAAATTCTCCCTTAACTGAATTTGAATGCAAAAATGTTGATTTTATTAATTTTACGACGACCTCATTATTTTCCCGAGATATTTCTTCACGTCAAAAACTTTTCCTTTTCTTCATGCTTCTTCTTAGCTCAGCTTGAAACAATAGACACACTGTGAAGCAGAGAATTGTGGTTTTTAGATTTTGCGTCAGTGATAGAACCATTTCCTTTTAACCCAATTAACAATGGCTAATTAGAAGCTTATTGCCAGAAGTTCTCCTCTTTAGAAACAATAACAAAAAGCTAACAAGGATGGCAAAATAATCGTGTAGTTTTACTGGAGAAAATGAGCTACATGCCTTTGGGGATTTATAGGCTTAAATGCAAAAAAGTGTTCCTTTAAATCGATGATGATCATTTAAATTAAAGTTAAACTAGTCGATAAACCCATGGGAACATCCAATTAGATAGAACAAGACGTATGATATACGCAAACAACCTCGCGAATAAAGTTTACAAAAAGCTGTCTATCAAATTGGGATTTTTGTTACGAAGTTAGACACGACATATTTTACTATTCAGATACGCAATAATATTTGTTATACACTTATTTTTCAAAATTGATTTGTGAGACCTTCCTTCGATGGGTCCGTCTTGGGTGAACCGACTGACAGGAAGAAGAAAGACCACAAACCCACAAACCCCAAAATTTGCGAAATTCATTAATTCAGTTAATTCTGCCTACATTCACTTTTAAAAAGTTTGGTGGAAACACCTTTATTTACTAGTTAGTTAAACAAGTGTTTTGAACACTTGTCTTATCTTTTTAAAAAAGAAAAAAGAAAAAAAAAGTAAAAATAGTTTCCAAGATGAGATTCGAACACACGACGACTCCCGTGTCGGTGCTCAGAGAAGCAAAAATTTCCATTCTTGTAGGACACATTTGCGTTTTAATACAAGCTCACGAGCTTGTAAAAACAACAGAAACATTTAGGAGTTTCGATGACGTCACCAGTGCATAAACAAAAATATTTATTTTGGGAAATTTAGTCGTTGTCTCTAATGTGTAGAGCTTGAAACACTGATACGTATAGAAGCATGCGTTTTTGACAAACAGTTAACGAAATATAAGAGATTAAAGGTATCTTAATGACGTTATTAATCCGTTTGTTCCGAAATGGACGGGTTGGCCCAGCTTTAGGAAATTAGTCCTATGTTGGTCTTAGATGGTCCCTTGTTAGCCACACAGGAGACAACTTAGAGATCAATTAGTTATTTGGTCTCAAACTTAAAAGTGCACTACAATGGCTTCACAATTTGCAAATTATTTAGGAGATAATAACATCTCCTGTGGAAAGCTGAATTTTGACATTGTTTGATATTTTCAGTTAAAGACAACTTTTCGTATTAACAAAGTGTTAACTATTGTCGCATTGAAGAGTTTTTACTGTTTTATTTCTCAACTGCATACGTTGCAGTTCTTGTTTCAAGTAGGATTTCTCAACACGTTCTGCACACAAGTTTGATTCTTCAGTTCTTAATTTATTTTCCAGTTCAACAATCTATAAAAGATGGTTTACACGATTATACCAAAATACGTGTCTTTACAATTTTGTTTGGAATATAAACAAATTTTTAGACAAGCACAAATACTTATTTTTAAATATTTTAATACCAAAGTCAGCTAGCATTGCAAAGATATACAACGCTAGCTGTCTTATGTAAGTTAACACTCCATAACATACCTTCGCTTGTAATTCATGAAATTTGTGGTTTTGTTCGTCTGACTTTATTTTTTCTTCTTGTTTTATTTTCATCTCGTTCATTCGTTTAAGAATAAGCATACTGCAAAAAAATCAAAAAGTAAAATGACTCTGAAAGAAAGAAATAAAAAAAAAAAAAACCTCAACACAATTTTTAACAATTCAGGTGTGACTGCTTGGTAATTTTGAGAAAAGTGTCCTTTTTCGTAAAAGATCCTGCACGACAGCACAAAGAAAAGAGTCAAACATGGCAGAAGATTGTGATTGGAAAACGAAGCACAAGATTAAAGGTTAAATTTCATTGTGGGCTGTTCCCCCACTTTCTATTCATTTTTTCTGCAACTTCGTCCCCAGGGCATTTTGTATCTTCTTGGCATCCGGGACGACAATCGCTATCCCCCGTGTCAAAAAGATACAAGATACTCTCGGGGTCGAGGTTGCTAGTGTTCGGAGATTTTGGAGGTAACAGAGGCTAATTAATAAACAAGACTATTAATGCAATTAATTAGAATGAGATTCTAGTATGTACTTACATGTGGTGGGATAAATACTTTTCACCCTCTCCCAACCCTATGCTTTTTATTAAATTTATGGGTAAAGGATTTTTAAAAAATATAAATGCGCACAACACTAAAGAATAAAAACTTACTTTCAAACAAACAAAAACATTTTAAAAACAACAAACCTTTCGTTTTCATCCATTTTCCTCTCTTCTTCATTTTGCTTTTGAAACTCTCTGTGTTTTTCCCTCAGTACTAAAAGTTCAGCCTTCAACGACTGGTAGCTACAAAATAAGTCAGTTGTTTTAACATAACTTTTGCGCCATAGTAAGCTGTGTTAATGGCGCGAATAATAAAGCTGGAAGTGCCTCGATGGATAAACTTTATATTTATGAAAACCTTAGTACAAAGCATGTTTTAACATTGTTAATTGTCATTTGTAAGAATATCTAAAGTCACTTGTACACACTTTTGTTGATGCTTTATTTAAATTTGGAGGACTTCACTTTTAAAACGAAATAAAGCAAGATTACAAAATACTATCTGGGAAAATAGAACTTGTGAAATTCTATCGAATGTTCATTTCGGAAAATACAAAATTCTTCATTTTATTGCAGCTTTTTTACTTTTAACATCAAATTTTAATTGACATCTGCAGTTTGATCACATAATGCTTGTCATGTAGTTCTTATATCCGGTTTCATTTCCTACGCTCTTCGCTCAAGCATTGATATAAATTTCCATTTTGGTAATTCAACCACTTCACCTTTCTTGAAAAGAAGTACTCTCCTTCTCCTTTGTTTTCAACAGATTGTCTTTCGCTTTCAAATCTCGTTCAATTTCTTGTAGTTGAAAATCCTTCTCTAAATTTTCTTGTTTTAACTCTGACACTTCCTTTCTTCTGTCCTTTAGTTCACACCTAAAGAAAAATATGTGAAAATGACCAAAAGTCTCAAATTAATATCAATAGGAAGGGACACCTTTCTTACCTGCTATCGTTATCGACCAAAATATTTATCTATTCATTCATTTATTCATTTAATCATTAATTCATTCATTCGTTTGTTTATTCATTCATTCATTTATTCATTCATTCATTTATTCATTCATTCATTTATTTATTCATTTATTCATTTATTCATTTTTTATTATTCATTCATTTATTCATTTATTTATTCATTCATTCATTTATCCATTAAATAATTCATTCATTTATTTAAAAGTACCAGAATAATAATAATAAGACAAGAACAACAAGGTAATTTGCTAGACTTACTTTTAGGCAGGAAAATAAACGCGTCATACCTCGTCAGGTCTAAATCCTGTTCCAGTTTCCTGGTAAATATTTGTAATCTTGAAGTCAGCTTTTCAAGAGAAGCGCTAAACAGACAATTTTTCACATTTATTTAGGACTTGCAAAGCACAGTGCAACAAGATAAGCTTTCTCGAAAAATGCAAACTCACATCTTTAACTTTCCCTTCTCTTCCATTTCTCTAAGTTGTTCAGATTTTATACCACTGTTATTTTCTAATTCACCAATGGACTTGTTAAGACATTCCTGGTAACAAAAAAAGTTACTTAATTACCATAATTTACTACTGTAATGGATGTAGACGAAGGGTAGATTTTTTTTGCAAGAGAAACACTCAATATTTAGGGTTTTTTAAATTGATTAGTTTCCTCATGATTTATTTTTAAATTGTGCAAACTAGTTGGTTGTGTATTCTTAAAAGATATAACAATACATCGAAGATGTACCTGTATATTTGTCATTTCCTTAAGTTGCTCATCCTGTCTTTTAGTGTGAGTTCGTAAAGATGATAACTCTTCAAGCTGTAAGAGTATACATTGTATTAAGGAGGAATCTCCTTGATGTAAATTGATAAATTTAATAAATTCATTGTTAATGACATTACGGACAACATATCGGATAAAATATCAGATGACATATCAGATAACAAATCAAATAACATATCGGACAACATATTGGAAAACATTTCGTATTTGAGGACTATGGTGTCAACTTACCGCTTGCTGAAGTTCTTCTTTCTGACATTTAAAATTTTGTTCTTCTTTTTGCAATTTTTCCACGAGTTGATGATTTTCTTGTTTAAGATTTGTACAAGATTCTTCAAGCTGTTTGTAATGATGTAATTGCTGGAAAATGTTGACAATAAATATTAAACGTTTTTCCCTATTAGTAAACTTTGTCTCCTATGGCTGAATAGATTTTGATTTAATTCAGGAGGATTAAGAACTAAAATTTGTGCAGGCATGTTAACCACGAAATTCAGTTTTGCACTTTTAATCGCAAAATTTCTTCTGTACAAAATTTCTTCTGTACAAAAATTCTTCCTAAACTTCCTAAACTAAATTAATTTTTGTACCAAATTTTTCACATACTTCTGTCTGCATTTCATTCTCTTCTTGAAGTTCAATCACCGCATCTTTGTATTTCTTGTTGTTTTCTCTCAACTTGGCGTTCTAAACACACACAAAAAATTTAATGTGTAAAGTCAGTAGTATCTTTTACTATCTTGTTGACATCTTGAACGGCCTGAGAGTCGAAAACATTTGCATTGGCTTGTAATGCCCATTAAATGCATTCAACAAAAAAAATTTTACGATATATCAAACTACGCTGTTTACCTGAGTGCTAGCTGATGTCAAATCATTATTCAAATCATAAATTTTCTGTTCGTTTTCCCTAAAAAAGAGGAGTCGGCGTGTTAACAATTTACACTCTCCTCACACCGTAAAAGAAAAGACATAAATTAATTTAGGACCGATTCACACATAGAATGATGTACGCTATAACTTCTACTAAACGTTAGAAAGGGGGTAGAGTCTTTGACCTTCAAATATTTTTATAGCCTCAATTTTTTGGTCGGTATCTTATCGGTTAAAAGTCGTTAAAATGTGATTAAATTTTGGCTCACTGGCAAACCATTTTTACAGAATTTTGCCAACTAACTTTTTTTTACTATTTTTTCTTTTCTATCTCTTGTAATGCGTCAGATACCAAAATAACTAAAAACGATGAAATATCTTCAGTTTCCTGTTTTAGTTGACAATTTGTAATAAGTTCTAAACTTTATTTTACAAACTCACTACATATTACTGTGGAAGTTTATCATTTCTTGAACATGATAGTTTAGTAGGTTGGTTTAGACAGATGGGAGGTCCTGCCTCATCAGTAGTGGCAGAAATATACATGCAAGCACACGAGACAACATCATTAGTCACATCAGACAGACGTCCAAAGGTTTGGAAAAGATTTGTTGACGACGTATTCGCCATAATCAAAAGATCTCATCTAGAAGAGTTCCATAAACACATCAACGGCCTACATCGACAAATCAAATTCACTGTTGGGCTTGGAAGTATCACTTTCCTGGACACTTTAGTCAAACGCAAGAATGGTTCCATTTCAGTTTCAGTGTATTGTAAACCAACACACTCTGACCAGTACCTTAACTTGGAATCAAACCATCAGAAATCTTGCAATGAAAGTGTCACATCTTCATTACTGAATCGTGCCAACAGCGTAGTCAGTAACAAACAGGAGAGGAAAGAAGAAACTCGACGTGTAACAAATGCATTAATCGCAAATGGATACAGTCATAAAGTCATCACGCAAGTAGAAAATAAAATGAAGAGAAGATGCAACGGAGACAACAAGGAAACATCAGAGGAATTTATCGCATCAGCATTCCTACCCTTCGTACCAGGCACCAGCGAGATCCTTCGTCAAGTTTTAAGGCAACACAAGATCAAATGCATTCTTAACTCTAAAGACACCCTAAGAAGCACTTTGTCTAAACCAAAAGACAAAATAAACCTGGAAGAACAAAGCAATGTCTTTTACGAAATCCCTTGTAAAGATTGTGAAGCAGTGTATATAGGAGAAACAAAAAGAAAGTTTAAGCAACGAGTACAAGAACATATGCGCGCAGTGAGAAACGGAGATGTGAAGAAAAACGAAATTGCAGACCACAGCTGGAGCAGAAGTCATCAGTTTAATTGGGATGAGAAGAAAATCATTGACAGAGAATCCAGAGCAACAGCCAGGAAGATTAAAGAAACCATCAACAGTGTAGCACGTAACAAACACATAAACAGCATCTCGTATCAACTTCCTGAGATTTGGTTACCAGCCCTACAGAAGAAGTAGTTACCTACATATAGGTCCGAAAATGTTAATTAACGTAATTAACTGTAATTATCAGCTCGTCTCTGATTGGTTAATTTTTATGAATTTCGATCCTCTGAAATTATATAAATACATGCTCAACATCATTTTACTTGCCCGATGATGGTAGAAGGATCTCCCGAAACGTCGCCTACTAAACTATCATGTTCAAGAAATGATAAACTTTCCACAGTAATATGAATACTGAACAGACAAACAGAAATAAATCTTCAATAACTTAATATGCATTTAAAAAAACAACGAAATCGAAAGTTTCTATGTTGATTAGATTTTTTGCAAGTGACTAAAATTTTAACCGCCTATTATAAGTCGAGAATTTAACGATGAAGTGATTTGCTTGTGTTTAAGTAAATGACGATATTCAAATATCAGAGTCTTAGTATTTGACGCTTACGTCAGAGAGAGCGAGAAGGGCAGTAAGGGTGTTGTTTTCTATATTCCAAATTGATGTTTAGAATACGCTTTTTGATTTGTAAATCAGTCTGTAGAAGAGTTTAATAGTTATTGAGCCATCAACAAATTCTCGAACAAAAACCATCTAATATCATGATCTAAAAGTATTTCTACCTATTTGCGCAAATTTGAAAACGATTTGAAAGTGGAAAGTTACCTTAAGTTTTTATTCCAGCACCATCCAACATAAACAAAATTTAAGTGGGATGGTTTCTACTGGTGTATGTTAAACAATTTTACTTCTGACACTTGCCCTACATCTTTAAATAAACAACAACAGAAATGTTGATCATTTGGCAAAAAAATATAAATACTTGTGACATACTTAGAAATTCTTTTCAACTCATCTCTTTCACTCTCTGTGTTGTTTAACTGCTGAGCAATTTCCTGAACACGAGTCTAAAAATATACAACAAAACGATACGAAGTGATCTTCTGTTGCGAAAGACATTCAATAGTATGGTCTTGTGGTGAAGCTTTCGCTTCCAGTGCGGGGAAATTATTGGGTTCAAACCCCATTTGAGTCAATCCAGAGACTAGTGTGAATCTATTCTTTCTGCTAAGCGTTCAGTATTAGAATAGGATTAATATCGGTTGGCGGTTGTCTAGTTACGCGGCTGTTGTGCTTACACGGCTTCCATAGCTCAAATAGGAGCGTATCTCAACTCACGCTTGTGTGATGTTCCAGTTGTGTTTTTTCTTCTTTTAGTCTCTCGACTTTTTGTTGTATTTCTTCCAGATGTTCTGACATTTTGGTGCATTGTTTCTCCAACTCACTTTTTTCTTGAAAGCATGTGTGATACTGGCTTTCCAAATGCTTTAGCTCGTACTCGTACATATCAAGTTGCTTCTGTAACTCGAATTTCTCCTCTACTTTTGATTTTAACTCGACTTCGAGTCTGCATATTGCTTCACAAGAGATTGCGTTTTCTTGTTGAGCCTAAAACCGTAACGACAACAAAAACAACAACAAATCGAGATGTTTAGTTTTTTCTCCGGCTTGATAAATTAATTTTAATAATCTTTCTTGTATGGGGCAGAATTCTACTCACTAAATCGCGTAGGTCGAAATAGCACAGTCAACTTGTGTAAAAGACATAAAATTAGAACCATGTAATATCTCATTCTAGTTTCTAGTACATATATTACAGTCAAAGGTGTTTAAAAATCAATAGGCTGGAATGCTAACAATATAAAACTTATTTTCGCTTATTCACTTTTTTAAGAATTTATCGTTTAAAGCAATGCTAATTCTTTTCAAGATTAGAGAAGCTAGAATGTTAAAAGGTGCTAATGACATGTTGTTTCTGCCGAATTTTCAATTCTTGGTGGAAGCTTATGTGTATCATTTTGTCATGCAAACATGGTGAAAACTGCGACTTTAAACATCCTAAGTGCAGGTTGGGAAGAATACCTGCCCTATACATCTGCGAAAATAGCAACTTTGTAATCACTCAGCTGGGAAATATTGGTCAATGTTCTGAACCATATCTGAATGACTGGTCAAACGCAACCATAGTACGTCCCAATAAATTTGATTCTGATAGTAGATAGCAACCTACCTGCTTGAGACATACAGTAATTTCATCATTCATAACTTTCAGATTGTCACAATCCATTGTGGAATTCTTCGAAGAGCTTGAAAGTTTTGTGTTTTCATCGCGAAGATTTTGTATTTCAATTTTGCATCTCTCTATTGCGCTTCGCAAATGGTAATTTTCTTGCTTCATTTGCATGATTTGTTCTTTTATATGACAAATCGATGTTTTAAAAATTTTCGCACCTTCATGGTATGCATTATACTTCATCTTGATGCAGGTTCACGAATGGTTACGATAAATAACGAGTCGTTAACGCTTAATGTGAGTTTGTGGCGACAGTTTAGATTATCCTCATTCTGATATTGCCAGAACAACATTCCCACTATCTTGTCTTCATCAAGCGATGCAAATTGTAATGGTTTCGTGAATCCATAAAAATATAATAGAGTGCAGACCAATTATAGCAAGAATCCCTTTAGCTTATACCTCTCTACAGCTAACACTTTTCTTAAGACCACACGAAACAATGATCAAACCTCATGCAGACTTCATTAAGGTTAAAAATTCACTTTAAACCACTAGAACCATGCCGTTAAGCCTTTTACAAACTGTAGTTTTCCCTTTATGGCGCGGAATGCGAAAATTAAAACCTGTTGAACTACCGCGACCGCATATTATCTTCTGCATGGAGGAGTTTAGTGATTTAGGTTTTTGACATTCTTCCGTTTCCTATTTGGAACAAAATACAAAAAAAGACTTTACTTGGTGTAAAATAAACAAAAAACTAATACGACAGTGCTATTTCTTTCATGCTAAAAAGAGCATTTGAAAAGTTTTTAATGCCTTTTACTACACAGGAGATATGTTTTTCACCGATGACCACTGGCAATTGCATACCGTGTTGAATACGTTATTTATAAAACATTGATTAAGTAGAAAAATGTATTACCCATCATATGAAATGTTTCAAAAATTTTTCCATTTTAAAGTGCAGAAACATATTGTAAACGGGAAAATTCACGAAATGAGCAATATAAAAAGATTTTATAAACGCGAATCGATGCTCTTAAAAATTTCGCGACAAAAACTTTTGCGAATTTGGTCAAAAAGTACCACTGAAAATATAAAAGAAGGAATCTAAAAACCATTTTCTTTTATAGAGCATAAAACTATTATTAGAAATTAGAAATAGACCATCCATTAAGCTAAATTCGCAATAGTGTTTGCACTGTCAACTGTCATTTGCAAATCTATATACAAGAGAAATACAATTTTTTTTTGATTGTGCAAAAAATAATAAGTCAGCTTTTATTGTATTAATTTGCAGATTTCAAAGCTCTTCCTTCAAATAAAAAGCGCACAAAAATTTGGCTATGAATTGAAAAATCGCAAAAATTATCACGTTTGGATATTGCTTTTCTACAAAGATATACTATAAAAACATATATACTTTACATGCACGAGTGACGTAACATACACCAGTGACGTAACATGCATCAATGACGTAACATGCATCAGTGACATAGGATGCACCGGCGGCTTAACATGCACCGGTCACGTAACATGCACCGGTCACGTGGCTATTATTAACTATTTTATTTATAAAATTTAAAAAAGTCTACCAATAATCACATGAAATTGATGTTAAAAAATCATTTACTGTATAATGTACATCTATATATAATAGTAGTTGAGAAGCGGTAATTCAAAGGGGCTTTTATTTACTGCTCTCGTTAAAAAACTTTTTATAAAAATTGATGTTCAGAACTTTAGACTTCTGATAAAGTAACCAACCATCTTTAATAGCACCTCGTTTTCTTTGTTTAATTAAATGCTAATATAGTTAAAACGCCCTTTCTGAAACATTCCTCAATGAACGCTCTCTCGGACAACTTACAAAAATGTAACAATCACCAGAATAAACCTTTCCCGAATTTCCTAATTATGCCCAACTCAATTAAAGAGGTCGATAATAAAAATGATTCTTATCCCTAAGTTCCTTAGCAAAAGGTAGAATAAATTACCTAAATTTCATAAATATTTCTGTTCTTTAAGTACCCCAATTGCAAAATAAAAGTTACGGACAAATCTTTATATAGTCGAGAGCTTGCCAAGAATAGTTTCGTTTTCAAAAAAATTCTTTTCTTCAAATCTAAATAAAATCCAACCAGAATATTATATTGTTCTAGCAACTTCATTTTTGTCATGATAATTTAATAATTTTTCTAAATATCCTTATTTAAAGAGCACAGAACCGTTATAAAATTTTAGATGACGTCATAATTATTATAATTTATGAAATTCGGGAAAGGTGTTTTATAGCTTTGTTTTAATACATAAAAATGTACAAAATTTCCTCTTAACTTTAATAAACATTAAAAACAACAAAAACTGATATAATGCACGAAAATCGTCCATAGTCATACAAAAAAATTGTAACCTTTATTTCTCCTTGTAAAAACCGATGGTCGGAGTTAAAAGAAATGATAAAATCAACACGCTAAATGAAGCGCGATTAACAACAAAAAGTTATCACTAATACATTCGCTACGGTTTACCTACTAAAATGTGTCTTTTTAAAGGATATTACAACTTATGACAACTTTATCTAATCTAAAGTCTATTCAGCATCTTTAGGCTCTTGTGAGCATTATTAGGCTTGGTTGATTAAAGAGAAACGTGTTCTCTAAAGAAGGGATAAAAAGTTTTAAACTTGAAAATAAGTTCATTAAACCTATTTTCAAATTTTCATATGCATATAAAATATATAAAAAAAAAGGATTTTGACTAAAACCTAGGTGCATTTATTACTACTAACAGTCGGCAAAACATCAAAAGGTAACCGTGGTAGGAGTTAACGTGGTCCCGTTAAAAAACGGTGTCGTAGAGTTAGCAGCTATGTTTCCACCACACTGTGACGTCACATTAGAACCTACACTTGCCCAGGTTGGGAAATTGCCCAAATCATAGTACGCATATCCCCAAGTATTGATAGATAGAGTAACCATTATTATGCCAATGATGTTCATACCAAAACCAGCTTTAGCCTAAAAGAATTGGACATAGCTTAAATAGCTTCAAAATTTGAAACAATTACACTGTATATAAACCAAGCTTCTATCTTTCTGTCACAGCGTAGACTTTAAACTTTTCGATTTCCTCTGCATGTCTGCAGAAAGAATACAAAGGCAGTGGAGAGGGCACAAACAAAATGGCTGCCGGTGTTACACATGCCTGTAACCCTTTAATGTCGTAACCACTGTTGACTCAACATTGACGGCGTGTAAACGTCAGACAACGTATCGTCTAATTGAGACAACAATTAAACATTCCTACAAACATGATCGAGACTATTTCATGTTAAAAGTGAATAAAGATTTCGCTAGAAAGATATTTATGCAAACGTGTTACTGAAGATATCTACAGGAGATTATCTCGCGAGCGACTTACTGAAGATTTTCATGGGGAAGTAATCTCGCGGGCGAGTAACTGAAGATTTTCATAGGGAAGTAATCTCCCGGGTGAGTTACTGATAAAAACTCACTCGTGACCGCCTATATAAGATTTGTGACGCCCGCTGCTTATCTGGCGAGTATATACTTTTATTGAGTATCCTAGTGCATTGTAAACAAAACAAAATAAACGGAAAGAATCATGTGACATACCATATCTATGACAGATAGACGACCAGTGGCAAATACTATCGCATTTGGTGGTGTTGCTACGGGTAACATGAAAGCAAATGACGCACACACAGTTGCAGGAACCATCAAATACAAAGGATTGACTTCAATGCTTTGCGCCTAAAAAATAATTTTAAGAAAAAGTAAGAAGGGTATTATACAGAATAACCACTTGATAGATCGATAGATACTAAAAACAGTCATAAAATGGAAAGGTTTAATAACCCATTTTTTATTCGCGAAAAGGGTAAAAAAAATTATTAAATATTACCTATTTCAATGTCATTGTTCGAACCCCCCCCCCACCTTTAAAGAAGGGGCGAAGGGGGGACTTTCCAAAATTTTGTAAAAATAGGGGGGGGTTGTTGTAAAAAAGGTGGGGTTGCTCTATATTCAGGAGTAAATTATTGCTTTTTAGATTTTCTAATTGAAGAAACATTTAATTTAGCCTTGAAATAGCAATTGCTCATTTTAAATTTAATTTTTAGCCAGTTTCTATTTCTTTTCAAGTTTACCATAGATGGATTAAACGCCAAAACGACAATCAGTGAAAAAAAAGGAGCTTTAAAATTGACAACATTAGAAAATTAGAGAGATTTATGCATTAGAGACCTTGCTGAAAGTTCTTAGAAACCTCTTACTCACATTTGGTGGCTATGAAAGGTATACAAAAAAGAAAAATAGAATTTGCAAGAGCACAATTTAATTCGCTAAAACTTTTTCTCACTACCAATTTGTTGTATCTATTTAACATCGCTTTTTTGGTAGGTTTCATATACTTTCTTAACAACGACAACAAAATGCTTACTGATGTTTTTGAATTTGAGATCTCATTAATAGGGTGTTTGCGTTACATATCTGTTACAGGATGAAGATAATAGCTTGGCCTCGAAATAATAGGGTGAAGGGGGAGTTACTCCTAAAATGGATGTGATTCCTAATAATAGGTGTTTTAAAAATAGGGGGTTCTTACCCCTTTGCCAACTATAAATGTGGTGAGCCGAAAATTTAGCTCGATTAAGGTTACTACTCTTTTCTAATGTGTATCCAAATAGCTAGACTCCAAAACAACTACTTTTTAATACAAAGAACAAAAACACACCAATGATGCAAGGACTGGAAGTAAAATGGTAGCCGTTGCTGTGTTTGAAGTGATTTCGGTTAAAAACGTCAACATTGTGCATATGATGAATACAATAGCAGCATTTGGGATGACTTTTAATCCAGCCAACTGACAACTTAACCAAAGAGATAAACCAGATTCCTAAATAAAATTCCAGCGGGTAAATTCTGCTTAGCTGCTCAGCGTAGGCATGTTATTTGTAATCTTTTACTCATTGCTCCTGTATCATAAAAAGACAGTGCGACACAACTGCATAAGATAGATGCATAAGAACTGCATAAGATTTGATGCTAACAACAAAGTTTCTACGACAGTCCCTCAATCGTTTAATATGAGTTATCTTGATGAACCAGCCTTCACATTGCATCGCGAAAGGCGACAAAAATAATAATAAATAATTTATTTTTAAATTATTTTCTTTAATATCAAATCTAAAAGATATGTTACTTTTGATTTTTTTCTTTCTTACCTCACAAGCTTTCGCTAGAGCGAAACCAGCACCGAGTAGAAACAAAACATTCCAGGGGAACTTTTTAGACACAGAATTCCACTCCAAGAGAGTCTTATGTGGAAGATTCACTACAAGAATAAAGTAATCACTTAATATGATAGTGTAATGTGATAAGTGTGTATGGTGTGATGTAAAAATCGAGACATTTTTCCATTGTGCGATAGTGAAAATTTCGAGTAAGAAAAATAATAGCTATTATTTAGTCTTTTTTGTGAAACGAAATCAGAAAAAATTAAAAAACAACAGATTTCACAAAAGTTCACAGCAGAATTAGATCGTTTGATTTTTCTATTTTTTTATATTTCTTCTTAATAGATTTAAAAAATTTTAAATATAAATTTATGTAGTTGATAACACTCCCAAATTTTTGAATACGCGAAATTTCTTTAATAATAACCGTCGTCTGTCTGTGTGTCCGCGAAAGCTGCGTCCCGTAACGGAAACACGAAATTTTTAAAATGCGCACTAATACCAAAGGCGATATATTTCTGTCCACTTTATTGCAACGGGTAAATTTAAAGGACGAGCGACCCCGTGAATTTTTCCACGGGCTAACGACTAGTCTCTTTAATAATAGCCGTCGTCTGTCTGTGTGTCCGCGAAAGCGGCGTCCCGTAACGGAAACACGAAATTTTTAAAATGCGCACGAATATCAAATGCGATATATTTTTATCCACTTTGTGGCGACGGGTAAATTTAAAAGACGAGCGAATGCGACGGGCGACCCCATGGATTTTTCCACGGGTTAACGACTAGTCTCTTTAATAATAGCCGTATTCCGTCTGTCTGTTTGTGCGTGAAAAAAAGTCGTGTTTCAGAAACACGAAATGCGATATATTATTTCTTTTGCCTTTTTTGTGATTTTACAAAAGCTTTCGTTTAATTTAAAAATTCTTATACAAAAGTCATGGGTAGTTAGCTTTTATTGTTCCCTCGATGCAGTTTCTTTGTTATGAATACATGCACGGTTAAAGTTACGGACAATTACCATTGCGTTGCTTATTTTGTTGACAGTTTTAATTACTCGCGCATTAAAGAAATAATAAAAACAAGTTTTATGATAAGAAGAAGAGAACAACAAATTTTTAAGATTTTATAAGAGAATTTTGTGTTCGTTCTTAACCTGAATTCGACTTGTATTTCATTTTTAACCACTTATGCTGCTTTTAAGAATTTTTGTGTGAAGCTTGAGGGTGCTTATTTTTTTGCTGAAATTGTTTTTATTATGTTTAAGCAAAAAGTGTAAGAAAATGTCAAAATTAGCTTTTAAACGCTATTTAGAAGAGGAGCCTTCTTTCTTAAACTCAAACAGGTCGTAAAAATGCACAAATTATTGTTAAATATATGAATTTTACGAGAAAGCGGCGTAACACTACTTCCCATAAACTATAATATAAAAAATGAGAAAGTGTAGTTTACACTGCTTCCGTGTATATTTCCAGGGACCATGACGACCGCAGAGTAATAACAGGTGCTCGAAAAAATTTCATAACAGATGCGCGAAATAATTTCATTAACAGATGCACGACATATTTTCATTAACAGTTGCACGAAATAATTTCATTAACAGTTGCACGAAATAATTTCATTAACAGATGCACGACATATTTTCATTAACAGATGCACGACATATTTTCATTAACAGATGCACGACATATTTTCATTAACAGTTGCACGACATATTTTCATTAACAGTTGCACGAAATAATTTCATTAACAGATGCACGACATATTTTCATTAACAGATGCACGACATATTTTCATTAACAGTTGCACGAAATAATTTCATTAACAGATGCACGACATATTTTCATTAACAGTTGCACGAAATAATTTCATTAACAGATGCGCGAAATATTTTCATTAACAGATGCACGACATATTTTCATTAACAGTTGCACGACATATTTTCATTACCAGTTGCACGAAATAATTTCATTAACAGTTGCACGACATATTTTCATTAACAGTTGCACGAAATAATTTCATTAACAGATGCACGACATATTTTCATTAACAGTTGCACGAAATAATTTCATTAACAGTTGCACGAAATAATTTCATTAACAGTTGCACGAAATAATTTCATTAACAGTTGCACGAAATAATTTCATTAACAGTTGCACGAAATAATTTCATTAACAGTTGCACGAAATAATTTCATTAACAGTTGCACGAAATATTTTCATTAACAGTTGCACGAAATATTTTCATTACCAGTTGCACGAAATAATTTCATTAACAGTTGCACGAAATAATTTCATTAACAGTTGCACGAAATAATTTCATTAACAGTTGCACGAAATAATTTCATTAACAGTTGCACGAAATATTTTCATTAACAGTTGCACGAAATAATTTCATTAACAGTTGCACGAAATAATTTCATTAACAGTTGCACGAAATAATTTCATTACCAGATGCGCGAAATAATTTCATTAAGAGATGCATGACATATTTTCATTAACAGATGGGCTAAATATTTTTATTAACAGATGCGCGCAATAATTTCATTAACAGATGGGCTAAATATTTTTATTAACAGGTGCGCGCAATAATTATGTCGGCTAATTCCCGTGGTTTGTTCCACGGGTGAAGGACTATTCTATATTATAAGAACCGTATGCGTCTGTCTGTCACGCAAGATGGTACCGCAATTAACGAGAAGCACGCAATGCGATATAAAAAAAAAAACGAGCGAACACGTGGATTTTTCCACGGGCTACCGGCTAGTTAAAATAAAATCTGCAATTGTTCCAACTAAAAAAATTGTGTATTGAATTCCCGAAAGAGTGAAATGATCGAGATATGCAGGGTTCATTTAGAAGAATTTGTGACTAAGAAATCACAATTTTCTATTTTTCAACAACTACAAAGTCTGGGTTTTTTTCAACTTAACCACACACAACAAACAGCATTTGATGGGAAATAGTGCTGACAAAAAATGCAAACTTTCAAAAAACCCTGCTAAACAAAACAAAAAAAGCGAAAATTTGATTCTGCGAAAAAGTTAAACTTACCTCTTTTAGTGTTCCAAAAGTTTAAACAAATTGGCACTTGTGATGGGATTTGAAATAACAAAAATGCAATGATCATTGCAGCTGTCCCATCAGATATGTATCTACAAACATATAATCATACACCATTTATAAATATAAACCAGCTGATGCTAACACAAGTCTTCATGTAAAGCGGCCGTATCGGTGTTGCTGATTCCTACCCCCTATTTTGGTGGAGGGGCTGGTGGGGGTGGGGTGATAAACATTTACTAAGGGTGTACGATAATTTAAAAATAGCAATACGCGGCTGGACAATTCGAATCAGCAATATTTGATTACTCCGAATCACAATGTGGAAACACGTTTTCGGTCGATTGTAACGATACCAGGCCTCTAAAACTATTCTTAGACATCGCGACTAAAACGGACTTGTCTTTTGACGGCCCGAATCGCTATTAGCTATCACACGGATGAATGTGGGGATTTTTTCGCTCGAAAATCGTGTTAAGAGCTCAGTTGTTGTTTTCAGTGTCACACAAGAAAAATAACAAACATTATCCCCAGATTTTCCCTGTTTCTCTAAAAGTTTCTTAAACGCGTTTAATGTCCAGCTTAATGTACGCATAGAGACAATGCATTTTTGAAAACACGACGGCACAACGACAGTGACTAGTCTGCAGGTACCAGTCTATATAAATAGTTGTCAAGGTTACCTGACTTTCGTTGATAAAATGAAAGCTATAAACTTACTCTGATTTCCTTAACAGATAAATAAAATGGTTGTTCCGGATTTACAATCATAAAATAAAAATATTATACCCTTTTTTGAATAGTTCTCCCCAACCTGGCATGAATTTCGGTTCACGAAGAAACCACAGCAGTACGAGCACGATGAAGCATATTAGTACCATTATCTCTGCAAACCTACACAAAAACATAAAATCGAAATTATGGAGGCTTGAACGTTTTAGAAACGTCTCTTCTTGTTGACAGACAAATTTCGAAGAATAGCATTCTTTGGTTTTTATTGGAGTTTAGAGTTCTGTAGTGTACGATTCAAATGCTTATTCCATATTACGTTTTTCTTTGATTAAACTTATACAGCCTTTCTGCTTTGTATTTTGCAGCACAAGTAGGCCTGAAATGACAGAAATACAAAATTAATATGTTTGCAGACAAAAGAGACGCTTTTCAGATTTTTACGTTGCAAATAATTTTTTTGGTTTTCACTGCTTGTGAAATGACTGATTGGCAGCTTGTTCGTCGAGAGCTAAATTTTTTGAGAATGAACACTAAATAGGCGCTGAGCCTGCGCCTATTCAGAGTATCAGGCCTCCATTCGCTTTTTGTGAGAAAAAAGGAATCAACCACTTGGCGCTTCTTTTTAAGTCTGGCTTAGTAAAGATCTAGGATTCGGAAATGCGGAGCCATTATTGCAGAATAGTTATGAGTATAAGACAGTCCTCTTAAAGGCAACAAGAACTTATTTAAAATTAATGTTTTCGAAATAACAGACGATAACTGTAAAACATTTGTCCACATGAGAATGTGTACAAATGTTTTCGGGAGATTATAAATAAACTTAAACAGTGTAAGTTGATGTAAAATTTTTCAAACAAACACAGTATTGACTAAGAAAATATAATAACAGTAAAATCATAACAAAGTTAACAAGCAACAGGGTTTGTAATTCTGTTGTTGTGGTACTTAATCCCAACGTGACTTCACAAAACATAACACATTACAAGCCACTAAATTTCGGACATTTAATTGTGAAGTGCTTAGATATTTAAAAAATGCAATAATGAGATAATTTTGATGACGTACGTAATTGGTCCTAAATCTTTGTATTGTTTTTTCATGACATCATAAAGTTCTCCACCTTTTTTCGTGTTTCTTTTCTTCCATCGAAGACAGCAACAAAGATGTTTGAAGCTGACATGTGAAATAATAATATTAATGAAATATAATAAATAATAAGTGGAGTCTAAGAAAAAAATATTTAAAATCACTCAATCAGCGTTGCTATTGATCCAAAAACGACTTGTAAAAAATATTATAGGGAGTGAATGTTAAGCAAAGATAACAAGTGAAGGGAATTTAGAACTTCTTTCACATTGAAGATACATTAAAAATGCTACTGTTATTTTGAAGATTAAAAAAAGAAATATTAGTAAAGCCATCAAAAGCAAAAATACAAAACAACCCAAGCATAGAGATTATTTGGTTTTCAGTAGTCCAGGCATACCTTACGCCCATAAACATCATACCTTACGCCCATAAACATCATTTGTAAATAAATCCATCCCAAGAACAAAAACAGGAGCATCTGTGGAAATGCATAGACAAACCAATAAATAAAACTGATAGACGGACCGTTTGGAAACACGCTACAAGATAGAAAAAAATATGTGTAAAAATAAATAAAACCACATGCTCAAAGAGTTTTCATTTTTCTCAATGAATTATCTCTCAATTTTCACCATTTTCTATTTATTTATTTATTTATTTTTATTTGTTGTTTAAAACACACAAAAATACTTGTCTCACAGATCTGAAACCAACAACAACAAAAAGAATATCAAGCAGTTTGCAACAGCTACCAGCGGAATAAACATTTAAAAAAAGTAACACATGACCTAATAGAGTGCTGATTTCTTATATACTTATATTTTACCTTGAATAGACAAATTATCACCTTTTTTCTAATTTTTTCCTTAACCTTTTTAAAAATATTCTCAGTTTTTTGTCAACCTCGAAATATTTTCAAGCTTACATTTAAACAACGTTCTATCATTTTCAAAAACTATGTAATGACTGACGCAGTAAATATCGGAAAGATGCTTTGTGAATGTTGGTGTTTAATAAGGGATGGCTTTAAATTCTAAATTTAAAAAAAAATCTTACTCGTCCATTTGGCCAGCAAGAACTAATTGTGGAGCAGTCCCGGTGAGTGTTCCAGTACCACCAATGTTAGCAGAATAGCAAATGCACAGCAACATCGCTTTACAAAATGTGCGATGACGAGCTTCAAGCTGGAAATGTAAAATAACTCACATTACTTAATGCAACCATTTAACCATTCTCTGAAATGAGTGTTATACCTTCAAAGAAGGCTAAAATGGTGGTTCGTAACCGATTTAGATGTTTGAAACTGCTTAATAAAAAAGGTAAAACATGACTTTAGAACGGTTAAAAAGGATATCTAATTTTTGTCATGACAACTAACAAGTTGGTGACAACAGACGTGACTTTATAGCAAAATCTTTTGCCTGTCCTGAAGCTAACTTAAAAGATCAAAAATCACCAACCTTCACATATTAAAACAGTGTGGTTTAAAAGTTATCACAAGAAATTGGAAGAGAGAGCGAAAGGTTCAAAGTACTTTCAAAAGACACCTAAATTTTCTAACATTAACAATTTTTTGTCATTCTGGGAACTATTAGTATTAGAAAAAAAAACCAGTAAGGGTGTACAGTAAAATTAAAATAAATGATTCTCATATAACTTGATCTTTTTTTCTGAGATTAATCTGAAATGGGCATGATATGGCAGCCTAAAAATAAGTCTAATTGCAGGAATTGGTGTGGATTACAATTCTTGTAACCAGCACTGCTACTGCTGTATATTTCGTAAGACTGACTGGTGCAGAGGGAAATAATTTTGAAAATTGGTGAAAGCAACTTTTTCAAAGGTTTAAAAACTAAACATTAAAAAACTGTTTTTCCTCTGGGGTTTTTTATTTCATATGAACTTTTGAGTTTTCTTTAAAAAGTAAATATTTAATCAAAACATATAATAAATGATCGAAAACATGGTATTTCTAGTAAATAGAGATACACCTAAATAAATAGTTCATTGAGAGTGTCAAATTTTATATTTTATTGTTAATCTTACTAAACACAAACCGTTTCTAAGTACTTTTGCAGTTCTTGTGTTATCTCACCAGGTAAAAGCTTCAATCAGAGATGAAAAATAAAATTTCACTCTATGCACAGTGAAATTATAAGAAATGCATTTGCATTAGTGTTATTTTGCAGAACAAGTTTCTGTAAATATTCAAAAAAACACTGGGCAGATTGCTTAGTTGCACATGCATAGCTATAGATGTAACACTCTTTTTCTAAAAAACTTTATCGTAACTTCTTTTTACATAAAACACACAGGAAACAGCCATCCAGCAATTTATTTTGTGGAATAAATTTTCAAGACAGTAATGAAAGGTGTATCTATCTCAGCGCAAAGGATAAAAATTATAGATTAAGAATTTTGTTTAGCCAAACTGCATGAAGCTACTTCCACTTTTTAGCTGTTTTTTTTTTTTTGGGGGGGGGGGGTTCTGCCCTGATTCTGAAATTAAGCAGCGTTCCATAAAAAAAAGTCTGAAAAAAATAATTTCTGGAAAGTGCAACTGTCTTAAACACACAGATTATGGCTATTATTAAAAAGACTGCCTGTCTGTGATACTTATATGTTTTTATGTCTCATTTGTTTGGTGATATTTTGGCTATTTGTTGAGGTTAATACATTATTACTTTTACATCAATAACTTAATTTTGATTAGTGAAGATATTGCACTGCAATGTTAACTTCAAGGTGACATAAAATGGTGGAGAAACTGACATCATCTTCTGGGTGAACATACCTGTTTTGGAACAGACGGGTGGATTTAATTTTAGAGTTTAAAAACTGTTTATGGTGAACTTCTGTTACAATTGACAAAAAAATATCAGGTAAAAGTACTTATTATTGATAATTAATTACAAATTTAAACTTAATACATACCTCAGTATTCGTTTTCTCCTCACTAAAATATAAAACTGCAAGATCAAAATTAAAATCCAACAAACTCAAGATATGCTACCGTAACTTGTTCTTCGGTATTCGTCATGTTAGCATTAGTAGAAATTACTGTAAGGGGACTTGATAGTAAGAATTAATGTAATGGGTTTGGTAGCAGTGAAAGTAAAAATGTTTGATATTGTTCAATTCTAACCTCCTGGCATAAATTCTTGATGAATATGTATTGTTTGTCTTGGGAGTGGTTGGTATACTGTCATATACAATATTGTTTGAAATTTTTAACAAGGGAATACGTGCTTCACTGTCAGATCTGTGCAATTCATTTTCATAATATTTTCTAGGCAGGAAATACATTTGCAATAATTAAAATACAATTTTTGATAGTAAACATTTTATGTAATTTAATTAGGTTTCCACTATATATTGAAAATAATTAGAAATAAAAAACGAAATTATAGGGTTTGAATTACCAATTTGCAAAAAATGTCATCTTGCAAATTTTATTGCAAAAAATAGAAATTCAACACGTGAAAATTAGAGAAATTTATGTCTACAGTCAACTGGTTGCTGATGTGACATAAATATGTTGACAATCACTGGATTTAAGTTAGCAATTTCTGAAAACCTGTACACAGGCAAACAAAATAGTTTTTAAAAGTAAAGAACGTGTGCTTCATTAGGTTACAAACCTTTTATCGTTAAGTGATTTTAAAAAACAAAAACTGATTGTGTAGCATTTTGCCAACATGATTGAAAATCATGCTAGCAATTGCCAAGTTTCAATGAAAAAAATCAGAGCCTAAAATTTCATTTTTATTTGTTCTTATTTTTTATGCGTTGTTATTATTCTAAATCACTTACGTTTCTCGTTCTAATTCAAACCCTCAATTACATTTTTAGGTTATTCTTTATATATATATAAAGTAATGTATTACAAATTGGAAGAATTAGGTTCAGGTGTTTTCGAAAAAAAATAGCTGAACTTTTACAAAACAGAAAAAGTATAAAATTGTTATATAATTACCAAGTTATAATAAACAATCTTTAATCCTTGCACAATTTTAAATATTCTTAAAGCTGATCTATAAGTAGACAATATGTATTATAATTTATTATCCATTTAAGCTTTAAAAATTTTCAATATAAAAAGGCCTGCTTGTTTTTCCTTTTTCTACAAAAAACCCCCAACAAACAGTTAATGTGAAGAAGAAAATAAGAGGGCGCAGTTTATACAGAGGTGAAAACACCTGGCAGGATAATACCAATGGTTTTTAGAAGTCTATTTTTTATCAGAGTGAAATAGATAATGGTACATGATTAAATATGTTAAGTATATGTTACTAATAAAATAGTTAGTGCTAGCATCAATGGTTATTATATTAGTGAGTTTCGTAGTCACTGTTTATGTCAACTATATAATAGAAACAGTTAAGGTAAACAGAAACAAGAACATAACATACACTAGATTTTTGCAAGTGTCTGAGTTTTTATTTTCAGGGCCGCTTTCCAAACGCTGTAACTCCAAGTCTGCGTCATCTTCATGGATAGACTTTGTGAAATTTCCATCTAGTGATAAAGCATATTATTTCTCTATACCATATAAAAGCTGAATGAAAAGAATAAAAATATTTCATGCAAAAAAAGCACATGTTGTTGAGGAATCGCTGTGCAATCTTTACTACAATAAAAATGATGCATGCAGTGAAAACTTTTTATCTTTTATTTTTGAATTAAATGTAAATAAAAATTAAATCTTATTTTCTCTGTTCTCTAAAAGGAACTAAAATCATGCAAAAATTCTTGAGTTTTACCCGAATCAGTAAACTCTGTGGGTTTTCCAGTTTTTCCCCCAGTTGTAGGTAAACCTATATGTAACGAGTTATATTTTTATTAAAACTATGTACAAAGTTTTCATACAAGCACATGAATTTACTTCAGTTTAAAGACGTAAACCTGTTCACTTCTAATACTGAAGTGAAACTTAATACTTACATTTAATTTTAATTATGTTTAAAATGTCATACCACGATTATAATAAATATTGCTTTTCATTCCAACAAGAAATGTGTAATATTTTGAAGGAATTGTATTTTAAGAATTGAAATATAATTTCAGATGTGAAGACACTTGTGTGAATTACACTTCAGTTAACAACAGTTAGGGTCAGTGCAAAAGTGCAGGAAATTTCCTTTTGTGGAAGTTAAACATGCCAAAGATAGCATTAACCTATGAATTCCTTTATAACATATGATATTCGTGGCATTGATTTTTTTAGTGTAGAAACCTACTTCTTGCAGATGTAGGAATACTGTCATCAATATTCTCTTTTTCATCTGGTGATTCGTCTTCAATAGCAACATGTAAATGTTGCTTGTCTAGTTGTTTTAACACTGCCTCCATTATTGGGGTCATCATGGCAGTGGTAGCAGTATTTGTGATCCACATTGAGATAAAGGCTGTCACCATCATAAAACCTAGTAAACAAGAAGATTTTTTCTTACTGATTAAATAACTATGTACTTTTAAAATGAAAGAAGACAGCAATTACATCTTTTATCACAAAATAAATGGCAATCACTGATGAGTTAACCCGAGAAACGATCACCAGGATTTCTTCAGCAGTGATTGTTGTGCTTAACAACTTTCTTTAGATATGAAGTAGCTGTGTTTATGATGTCGTAGTTTATGTAATTTTTTAACAGCAGTTCAAACTATTTTACAAATTATCATGCATTCCCCAATTAATTTTCCTTGTTTTTATTATAGCATTGGGGGGTTTAGCCATGTGAACCTTTGTAAACATAATAGCAATACAGATAAATTACACTTTCTCTAAGAAATATATTTTGATCGCAATATAAACTTATTATGTTGTGTCATGCTGTGCTCATGCCGCTTGCATCATAGTTTAAATGATAAAAACATTGTTCCTAAGCAAAACTATAATTTAGGCTTAGAACCTTTTCTCATTTGCCAGGTGTGTGTAACAAAAATCAGTTTAGTGATTTAGGATCACCCATGGAAATCACCCATCCGAAATCACAATGTTCTTCCTAAGTGTAGAATGCTCACATTAATATGGGGATGGGGATTATGGTCTCTAATATCAAAATGCAACAATTTTAATTATTTAATTTTAAGATTTTACTTGTTTTTGCACCTTGTTAATAAAGTTGTTGACATGATTTTTATGCAACAGTGACCAACACTTTAAAAGCAGATTTATATTTTGTTTTACGGTTTGAGGACAATTAAAAAACACTTGTGTGCTGAAGTAAGTATTTTTTTGTCTGTCTTCTTTTTTGTTTGAGAGGCAATGAAAATGAATTGAAGTTACAATTCGTCAGTTTGATATTAATTTATCATGTATTCCAAAATTTGACATCATTTTTAATAACTTTTCTATTTATATAACATAACAATTTGTTTATTTGCATACAAAAAGTTCAACAGGAATCATTTTTCCTGCTTGTGTTATTATTGTTTTAACCAACAGCTAAGTTTGTATTCTAAACAATGTTAAGTCTAAATATGTCCATCTGACATTGTCAAATGAACATCTCAGCAATATATGACTGTTTTAATTAAGTTTTAAATGACCATTAAAGCACGATTTAAAAGCTCACAATATTTTTTAATTGACTTACCAAGCATGAGCCGTCTTGGCTGTACACCAACCAACAAAAGAACAGCTAAAGCAACACGTTTATGTACATTCCATTGTTCTATAGCCACAGCAATTAGTAGTCCTCCCAAAAGAAGAATATTTGTATCTTTCATATATTGCATACACACAACTTTTGCTTTTAGGACACCAAGGAATGGAAATATTAGTAATGGTAACAGTGAAGTAACGGCTAGAGGTGTCACTTCAGTAACCCAATAAACAGCCATGATGGCAATTCCATAAGCTGCTCGTGTTTCCTATAAAAAATTTAAGCTAAAAAAATAGTTATTTATAGCAACCAGCTTGCTACAAAACAGTCTTTTTTATAAATAAAACTTTGCGTGCATTTTGAACTGAAAAACAGACAAACACACTGTAAAATATTGTCCACTGTTCCTATTTTTTCCTTTATTTATTAGAAATTAGCTAGTTAGGCTAGATGATATTGCATGATTTTTTGAGCTTTGAACTAAAAATCTTTGCTTTCCTATTTGTTATATTTTTAAGAATAAGTTTTGATGAATATTATATTGACTAGCTGAGTTTAACAAAATTAAATAATTATAATAGAATTAAGTAAATTATTAATTGAAAAACTATGTTAGAATGACTACACAATATTTATAAATTTATTTCGCTGAAGTAAAAGTGAATTAAGATTTTAAAACAAATATGCATTTTTTTCTCATTTACGTGGTTACGTACATTTTTTGTAGCAATTTATGGGACACAGACATTTTTGTGTTACTATGAAGCTATATAGATTGTTGCTCTAGTTAGCCAAGAGCTATAGCTAGCTAGCTAAAAGTTTAATTCCAAAAAACATACCTGTGAATCTACGGCAATTAGTAAAGGAGCAAATATAATTGGTGTCAATACAAATATAAGAAGGCGTTTAAACCTTTTTAGTAAAGGTACAAGAGCCATGCTGCTTGATGTACAACGTGCTGCTCTCTGCTCCTTCTATCCCTCCACACTGATTTCCTTTTCGAACGTGAGAATATTATATGTATTTAAAAAATGTAAACAAATCTGAGGCCAAGCATGTCTCAATAGTATAGAATTCGGACCGCAAAATGTTGCGCAATTTCATAGGAACTCAGCAATAATATGTGTTCGGCAAACTAACACTAGGACGGCCCCGGGGAACTGTCGGACCACAAAAACATTTGCTGAAACCCAAAATGGAGAACAAGGCTCTGGATTAGATTTAGTTTCTTATCTGCTGACCAGCCACTAATTTTTTAATTATTATTTAGACAATCCAATTACGTATGTGCTTAGCTAACAATTTATTAGGTGTGACCAAGAACGTCGAAATCAAAAGTTTCACCTTTTTTAACCCTGTTTTAAAGCCTTGAAGCATCCGTTGCTTCATCCTCCTCCCTCCTCATCATCAGCTATACTTTTTTAATACACAGAAGGTAAACACCTGATTAGATGACATGGCCCATTTAGGTGAGTCATTTAATTAGGCTACCTGTAGTCTAACTAGGTGAACGAAAACTGATACTGTTGCAAATTCGTTAAAATCATTACATTTCACACTACAATTTTTATGTAAATGAAATATGTTTACTTTGCAGCAAATTTTGACAAATTATTGTCTTATTTACATCATGCATTGGCAATTTATGGCTCAAATGTCAGATGGCATTCTGTGTTTTATTATATTGTGGACTTCAGCCCACCTGCATTACAGGAAAGAAAATAAATATAGGGAACAAGAACATGATGATGCAAGTCAAAATCTTCATTAAATTATTGCGTATTTTGCTATCTTTACCTAAATAGGCGACATATAATCTAATTAAGTTATATATTTCATTTAACCATAATTTTTTTATTTTCACGAACATATTGAGGTACAAGTGACAATTTGAAATCGTGGTCAAATAGACCAATCCATTCTAAACTAAGATTTTTTGCGAATTTTTTATCGGGAGTAAGTAAAACACCATTAAATATTGTCATGTGTTAACTAGGTTGCATATGGCCTATTTAGTATACTGTCGCCTAATTTAGTATTTAACTTAACTGCAATTAAACCTTTATATTTTTTGTTGTGATTAGCCATCTTGTGGATATTGTAGATTGACTTCTGTCTTCAACAGCGGAGAAAACATTGTTGTCTTGCCAGTTGGTTAATTCTTTAAATTTTGCATTCAAGACCCCGTCTTCAATAGTTGCCTTTATCGCTAATGTAAGATTAGCGCTTTGTAAAACTCGGTATGCCAAAAGTCCATCAGGAAGTTCCATACGGTGAACTTGGATTTTGTGATATAATCGTTCAAACTCTAAAAGGTAATCATTCATGCTCATCTCAGATGGTCGTTTAAATTTTTCAAAGGTTTCATAAGTTTGGTACGCAGTTTGATTTTCATTCTTAAGTAAATTTTGTCCAATCTGTCAGTAATAGCTTTTACCCCAGTTGTGGCACTGATTTGTTCAATTTCCAATTCTAATACTGCTTCTTTAGCTTTTCCTTTCAAACCCATGAATATAGCTGGCCATTGTTTTTCCGCCTTTAGTTCTGTGACTGCTTGCCATATTTGAACTTCTTTTTTCCAGTCTTTGTAAGACTCTATTCAATGATGGTGGGGGTACCCAACTTTTTGACATTTCTCTATGATACTTTGCAATTTTATTCCTCTGCTACCATTTGTTAAACTCGCTATATGTGTATGACAAACCTGCAGGTTATCTTCACAGTTCTCCTAATAACTCAACACCAAATAAACCTAATTGATTTATACACAACACAATATATACCACTATTCTAAACACAATGATTACAACAGCAAGATTGGTTCAACACAAGTAAACCCCACCATCAATTGATTCTTATTAGTAATCGCCTAGAATGAAAGATTAACAACAACCAACCACTTTCCTGCAAACTCCACAAGGCCACTTTCCAACTACAAGGTCAAACTTGGCTGCAATGCTACTAATCATGACTTTAGACTTTGATGTGTTCACCCTTAGCCCTTTTTTTTAGTCCTTTCTTCTACTTCTCAAACTTTTCAACTAATTTTTCCATCGCCTCTGCTATGAGAACCAATTCATCTGCATACAATAACTCCCATGAACAACCTGTTCTGAACCCCATTGACAGCGCTTCTAAGACTAAACAAACAACATAGGACTAAGGACTAAGTACAGAACCCTAATGTACACCAACATTTACACTAAATTCATCACTAAGTGATTCATTAATCCTGACATGACTTCTAGCATTGCTGTACATAAACTGTACCATCGTAACTAGTCACTCATCCACACCTAATTTTCTCATAGCCCACCAAATAACTTTATGTGGCACTCTATCAAAAGCTTTCTCTAAATCTACAAAGGCAAGATAGAGATTCTATCTCTTTTCTAAATACTTTTCCTGAAGCTGTCTGAGTAAAAATATTGCATCGTAGTGCCACACCCTGGAACAAAACCAAATTGCATCTTATCTATATCAGTTCTTTCTCTAAGTAACTTATCAATCACTCTTTCAATAACTTTCAATACTTGATTAACCAACTTCAAACCTCTATAGTTACCTCTTTCTAATGCATCACCCTTGCCCTTGAAACAATTCACTATTACACTTGACTGCCACTCACTCGGAATAGCACCATCCTTTATAATCTGATTTAGCAAGACTTGTAATAAGCTCAACTCCAATATATCCAGATGCTTTTACCATCTCCGCAACAATACCTGATACTCCTGCAGCCTTGCCAATCTTCAATTTCCTAATAGCCTCCACTACCCATTCTGTCTTGTTCTGCATAGCTGGCCCTTCTACAACATCATCATCAGACAAATTATCCTCATCCCAATCAAACTCAGTGTTAAGCAACCTCTGATAATAATTCTTCCAAGCTATCCCTTTCTCCTCCTCTGTTATAGCCAAGATACCTTCATCATTATATATACACTTCTCACCTGCAACATCTTGATTAGTCTTCTTCATTTGCTTTGCTATCTTGAACACCTCATTACGCTGGTATTCCCTTTTTAACACATCTGCAAATCTGTTTCTCTCTGCTCCTGATTTTGCCTTATACACTGCTGTACAAGTTTTAATTTTTTTAGTATGTTTTGTATTATAAGTTACTCCAACAAATTTAAGCTTCAAGGACAACTGCAAATTATGCTTTGAGAATCTAATTATGCTACAATAGTCTATTTAGGTGATTATCTCTCCCAATTAGGCTATTAACATGGCTTTTGCTGCCCAATGCTTTTCTGTTTTGTATAATTGCATTGATTTTTTTAGTCAAAACATTCTATTAATGCTTGCACTTTTATTGTTTATTACCACCTAATAACCACAGCTTACCTACATTCTAAGCATTCTATTAATGCTAGCACTTTTGTTCTTTATTACCACCTAATAACCGCACCTTACCTACTAACTTTCAGAAGCTCAGAACACCTACCAACACATCGCTTACGGTGAAGCTAATTTCTGGTCTTGACATACATGCCAACCAATTGAGCTTCCCAATTGATTGTCTCATTTTAGATCTTTCAACTTCATTGATTGGTTCATCCTTAGAGCATTTTATTCTCTCCATACTAAGAGTGATTGGCTTTAGCTCATTGATATAATCGGCTTGTTTGATGGTGATTGTTCCATCTTCATTTTGATCGAGGTCAATACCAATATATTTGAAGTGTCGCATATGTTCACTACTGGTCTTGAAAATACTCTTCAACTTTGATACCACATTAACGAAGGTAGAACTTCCTGCCCAAATCACGTCATCAACGAAACATACCAATATTCCGAAAATCAATGTATTTGAAGACCAGATGAATATTCCTTGATCTAGTTCAATAGGCTTTCCACCAAGTTGAATTAATTCACTTCGCAGTTTTAGGTACCAGCTACGACTTGCGTCAGCAAGACCATACACCGTTTTTGACAACTTCCAAAGGTTTTTGGTATTAGCCTCCTTCGGCGGCAGAACAATGACTTCTCTGTCAATCTTCTTTCCTTGAAGGAATGCTGTTTTGATGTCCAGAGAATTCAACATCCAATTTTGGATGAAATTATCGTCAATGCTAATCTCAATCCTTCCTTAGAGCACGTTGGACTGTCTGTTTTAAAATTTTGGACTTCTTCAAAACCACGTGCCACAAGTCGTGCCTTAACTGAAGGTTGGCCATCAATAATCTTTGGTGTTACAACCCATCGTAGACTCATAGTTTCTTGTCCTTCATTAGGTATCTCGATGTAGACTGAATTGTTAATCCATGACTGTAGTTCTTTTGACTTTGCTGACAGTACTTCACTGCTGTTGGTGATCAGAGTGACTTCTGAAGGGTCATCATTGATTTCAATATCCTTGATGTTTGCAAAGTTTACCGCTCTCTTCATACCAGTTTCTGTTTCTACATTAAACCAGCCATCATGCTTGCCTCCAACTTTCCCTGCTCTTGATATGATTTTAGCCTTTTTCCATTCCCCACCATTGTCCTTATACTTTAGACAAAGATTCGGTCTTAATTTCGGCTTCTCCCTCGGCAGCATGCTATGTGCTTCAGCAGAAATTGGCTGTGTCTGATGAGCTGGTGCATCATTGTTTAAAGGCTCTGATTTTTCAGACGATTGATCTTCATTTTCTGATTTTTCAGACGAATGATCTTCATTTTCATTGCCAGATCCTGATTCTGATTCTGATTCTTGGAATCTAGGTGGTTGTTCCTCAGTGAAGGTGTTGTCCCCTGCCTCTGTCGTTTTTTCTGATGAACCACTGCCGCCGTCATGTACCAATTTTACACGACAAGGATGGACCCGAACGTAATAGCTTCCATGTTTGATCAAAATTTGTTGGCCGTCCTGACCAATCACAGTGCCAGGACCTTTCCATTCGTTGCTATCGTTCCGTTTATAGTAAACATTATCACCTGTAAGATATTTGGTTTCTCCTGAAGATCTAAATGTTGTGAGATAGTGCCCTTCTGATTCTTTCTGAGTGCTCACTTGCAATAAATGCTTCTCGAGCCTTGTGAAGGGCTTCCAGATTCTCTCTCATTAACTGCGTTGCTGGTTTTCCTGACAAGGCTGGTGGTTTGTCATCCATTAGTGATGGTAGACGTGGATTCGTTCCAATTGCTAATTGATATGGTGTAAAACCGTGTGCATTATGTAGTGAATTCTTTGCATTTACACACCAATAAAGAGCAATATTCAAGCTGCAACTTGTATCATTGAGCACCTTGTCTAGCATGTTGGATAGTGTTTGGTTGTGTCTCTCAACAATACCATTTGACCAAGGGGATTCCGCGGCAGTTGTCTTAATTGTGATGCCAAATTGTTCTGCTAGATTGATGAGCTCTTCGTTAGCAAATTCACCGCCATTGTCGACTAAAAATTTATCACACGAGCCATAAACAGATATCCATGTCTTTAGTATTGCTTCAATAACAGTGGTCGGGTTTTTGTCCTTTATTATTGTTGCAGCAGATAGGCGAGTACAGAGATCGATTAGGTGAAGGATGATTTTCTTGTCGTAGAATTTTAGATCCATCGCAACGGTTTCAAGGAACTTAGATCCCATGGGTAATCCTACTACAGGGCGAGGTGGTGATCGTCGGTAGATTTGGCATGTTGTACATTCTTTATCAATTCTTTTTACTTCTGATATCAATTCTTTATTGTTGTTCCATGGTGGTCCTGCCTTATTGATCAATGACATGAGTTGATTGAGAGATGGGTGAGCAAACTGTCGGTGAAGTTTTTCAGCGATTACAGTCATGTTGTTGTCTTCCCTTGAGATAAAAACAAAATTGCATTCATAAGGTTTGTCGATTGATGCAATTACTTGACGCGGTCGAGTCAAAGGAATGGTATAATGTCCACTTGAGGTTGTGGCCAAGTGAACAGTTTCTCCCAATGCTTTTGCAGTGTCACTCTGGAAGTCAAGAATCATATCGGCCCTTTTCATAAACGATTTTGATAGTAACAGGTGTAGGACTTTTGGTATCACATCTGTATTTATTTTTACCTTTGTGTTGCCAATGATAGCAGGAATAGATGCTCTTCCACAAGCTTGGACTTGTTCACTGTCTCCGAAGCGATATAAACTTTTGCTATGGTGATGTTTTCTTCTCTTTTTGGTACAAGGAAATTGAAATTGAATTCTTCTCTTTTATCTTTTCCGGACAGTCTTGTTGCCAATGAAAAACACTTTCGCATATCGCACATCGAGATACACGACCATTCCTGTCAAGTGGGTTTTTAGTAGGTTTTCTTGTGCCATCTGCTTTGGGTCGAGAAGCATGTTTATCTTGGCGCCATGTATTCCCTTTTTTGTTGTATCTTGATGATGATGCAAATCTTTGATTTAGATTACGTTTGGTGTAATATATCCCTTCTTCATCTGATGATGATTGTTGACACTCGTCTGGGTATGCTTCATTAGCATAAAACGATGGTTCTGCTTTGATTTTGATGGAGGACATACTACTGTCTAAGTCACCATCAATTGATTCTTCGGCAAATACTTTTATCAATTTCTGTCTCACATCATCATAAACTAAGTTTGTTATTGTTGCTTTTATGAGTCTTTCATGAGAACTGTCAAGATTAGCAGCCTTTAATAATCTATAGGCTAGCAGGTCATCTGGGTAATTGATGTAAGCCTTTATCTTATAGTACCTCTTTTCAAACTCTGTTAAGAAATCTCGAATCTTCTTCTCTTTTGTTCATTTATAAGTCTCAAATTTTTCAATTGCATCAAATTTTTCTGTCAGTTTATCCTTTGCATATATCTTATCGAGCCTCTTTAAGATATTCTTAACTCCGTCTTCAGATGATATTTGTTCAGATGGAAGTTCCAATGCAGCTTCCTGTGATTTCCCATCAAGAGTAAGTACAAGGGACGGTCCTTGTTTCTTTTTATCTAGTGTTGTAAGCTCCGTCCAAATTCCAATTAATTTCTTCCAATAATCATAGTTCTTACTTTGGGATAGCAGAGGAGGAGCTTTATTGTATGACACCGACGTTGCCATTTTTCTCTGCTACCATGAAAATTAGTACTAAATGTTAGTTACCTTGAACAGAAAACAATTTCTCCAGTCAAATAATCCAAGTGAAAACAAACAATTAATTAACTCTCAATAACACCACTATTAATGTCATTAACACGACGATTAGCAATTAACAATGTTCTCCAATGTAACCATTAAACAATATCACTAACTGCCACTGCATTGTGCAAAATTATTTCATTGCTTGCCAAAAGAAGTAAGAGATTGTACAAAATATGATGTTCCAGTGTTTAAGAAGCTGTTGGATGGTTTTCTGTCTAATATTTCAGATGAACGCCTAATCATACAATATGTTGTTGCCTCACTGGTTTCTTATTTCTATTTTTAGCTGGTTAAAATATACAAAGCCAGTGTGCAATATTAAAAAATGGATTGTTTATAAAATAAAGCAGTATCAGCCCAGTTTCTGGACACATGCTCATTAAAGTGGTCTTCAACAGTGGAGGAAAGCTGCTAACTAAGCTAACACTGAAGAATGTGAAAGCCCTTAGAGCATTATTAAGCTCCTATAGGTCTTTCTCCGAACATAGCAGCCTGGATTCTTAGATCAAGAATTTTACATGCTAACAACATGGAAGTCCAATTGTTGACTAGTGCCCCTAACTATGAAATCCAGTGAAAAAAGAACAAATTGCCATGATTGAAGAGGTGCAGCAAACCTTCATTTGTAAAATAGCATCTCTATAATAATAGAGACTGTGAGTGTGTGTGTGTGTGTGTGTGTTTGTCTGTCTGTTTGTAACAGGCAAAGTGAATGTTTTCTTTTCTCTTTGATGTCGCCGAAAAAGTTATGTCTGAAAAGTTAATTTTTCTGGCGTTATGGCATGACGTAAATATCACTACTTTAACGTCAATATCTTACTTTAAATTAATGAAGCCATTACAGTGCACTTAAAACTTTGAGGCCAAATAACTTGGGAACGAGGTGGTGTCATCAGACATTTTTCACCACATGGGTAACTAGGGACCACCTACAATTTGGCTGATTTTCCCAAACCTGGTTCCCCAAATTCGCTTTGGAATGGACAGGTTAATGACATCATCAAAAAGCCTTAACTGCACTGCACTGCTGACATCAGCAAAACATCTAAAACAAGCTATTTTTTCATTTCCTTCTACCTAAGTGGATTTCTCCTCGGTCCTTTTTGACTAGTGCGAAAATAAATTAGATTACTTTCAGTGATTAAAACACTTCAGACTTTACTCCTCACGATGTTGCAGGGGAAAATAACAAATAATTTTTGTTTGGAAAATACTGGAAGGAATTGTGTTGAAGTCTTCAAAAAACAAATACTTGTGTGAAATAAGATATGCTAAGACTTCCTGGGTACAACATTTTTGGGTGATCTACTTATTTGAGTTTTTGCATCTGTCTTAAAGCATTCTTCATCTACCCAAATCTTTGATGCCAGCCCTTTTAATCATGTCCACCAAACAGTTCGACTCTTAAGTTCTTAAATGGGCATATCAGTGGTTCATCCAGAATAACTTTTGTAGCAATAAAAGGAAGAAACATGTTTCGCTGTTTCTAAATTTCTGGGGTTTCCTGGATTCCGAATATCTGTTAATGAACATAGAGTATTTTTTCATCATTTTATGTTTCTTGTGAAATTTCTCATGCTTTATTAATTGGAAACAATATTTTGCCCCATAAGTTTATATAAATATTATACATCACATTTTTTATTCTGTTTTCATTCAAACAGTTATTTGCAAAAGCACAACTAATATTCAGAATAAAAGTTTTGGAATATGCTCGTAAACGCAGAGACGTCATCTTCAATATCTAATTTTTTTTTAAAAAAAAAATCTTCCCTGGAGTGTGCGAATCCTCAAGAATATTCTTAAGCGAACATCAACTTTAAACACAGAGTTTTGGATAGAACTATTTTTCAGGTTGCTATCACTATGTAATTTGGCACTAGGTGATCTATCAGCAATGATATTTGGGAAGACTTTATTACCCACACAGTGGAAACAGTATCACCCACAATGAAATTTAGAATGATAACACAAGGTATCAGTGTACTCGAAAAAATATGCTCATCAAACAGCCACAATTTAAAACTATTTAATATAAAACATCATTTCGTTATAGAGCCTCAGTATTGTGGAACAATCTAGCAGATGATATAAAACGGAAAATCGTATATAACCTTCAAACTAGACCTAACAAAACACGTTTTAATTTTGAATCAAAATCAGTTTTAAACCTTTATTTCTGGTAAAGCACTAGATGATGCTTATGAGTATTATGAAACTACAGAGTTTCATGTAATGTTCATTTAATTTCATGTGCTTGTATATAATGTATTGTTTTAAATTTTATATTTTCAGAAGTCCACATCAGTCATCTATCTATCTTATCTAAAGTATTTTATGTGAATAAACGTAAAAGCTAGTCAACAATACATATATAGTGTCTGGAATGTAAAACAGAAGTGTAAATAACAATGATATTAACATCATTGTGAATAGTCCAATACTTTGCATTTTTGTGCCATATTCTATAAGCGAATCTACAAGATGACTGATATTTAGTACACTATTGTTAAAAATTTTGAATGTTTTTGTAGTGTCTCCTTTAAACACTTTGGTTTGAACTACTGAAAACTACTGAAAAAGAAAGCAACTGTAAAAGATTCAATAAAACTATGATGTCACCTTTTAATACTAAATGCTTTTATGGCTGGCAGTCTTTGGCATTAAACTGGGAGAAAAATATTTGTGTACATTGCTTATGGAAATGTGTTTTTTAGGCCTATATCAGAAATGTCCAAAATGCAATATCTGTAAAAAATTGTGTTTTGGCTACTAGCTTTAAACCTTATTTTGGGTTGTTTTTAGAACAATCTGATAGAATTAACATATATAAACCATATAATAATAATCAACATTTTCAGGGGGAAAATTTGCTTTATGGTCTGGAAATTATGTAAGAAAATTACACAAAATGCACATCATGAATTTCAGGCGACTTTCCATTCACAATGTATTACTTGATTTACGGATTATTTGACTTATTTATCTAAGTTTTGAAAGTATTAGTTACCACATGCATATATTTCAAGATCCTGCTTAAAAAACAAAATACAAATATTAGAAATACGTAACATTTTCACTCTTTTCGTTAGTTTGAAAGACCTTTATTGGGTAGACTACCCTCAAGGCTATACTATCATTCTAGGTCATATCTACTTCGTATCTGAATTGTTTACTCAGTAAAGACTATACAATCATTAACATATAGCCAACTTACACCGATTGTCCAAAGTGAATCAATTTTCAACATAAATTGAATGGTAAACCAATTTAGAAAACACTTGGTAATTGTCCTGGTTTCAGTTTGTGGAGAAGGTTATAGAGAGTAAAACACATGTTTTGATCAAGAACCACTATTAACAAGATGTGTTCTTCTGTATTTCATATTTAGCAAAATGCTCTTTTAGGACGGCAGTATCTGATACAGGTTTCCATGCCAGAGCTTCAGATAAGGATTTATTATCTGTTACAACTTCTACTGGCAGCATACAGGTGTTACTGCCATCAATAATTTTTTGATATGTATGTCAGATAGATACGGCTGAATTAAATCCAGAACATGCTGCCAAGGTTTCAGCACACAGGAAACTTCTGACAAATCTGTTGATTAATTTTGATTGCCTTATGGTATATTGCACATATTATCTTTATCAACAAAAAAGTTGAAGTATCCTCCTTAACTTCCACTATCTGGCAAATTTTCAAATGCGTGTTTACATCTACCAGAAGACAGTTGATTTGTTGATGTGTATGGCTAAGTTTAAAATTGAGCTAATTAGCTTCTGTAAATTGCAGTTTCCGGTGTTGCTAGTTGGTGAATTAAGCTCAAATATATATATATGCACTTCTTAACTTCAATGCAGGTGCATGGTGCTTTGTCTACCCACATTGGTATTGTCTCAATTATTATTTTGAGACACCTCTCAATCTATAAAAACAAACTACAAATATTAGAGTTGCATGACAAGTTTTTATTTAATTTCTACAAGAAATAACAAGCCTTATTGATGACTATGAAAACCCAACAACGTCAGTGACCAAGGTTGGATGAAAAATGAGGAAGGAGTTCTGAATAATCTTTCTTAGGTCATATATATACTTTTAAGTTTTTTACACATTTTCATTTTTTCTTAAAACTGTTATTGGAAGTTAAATGCATGGAAAAAACATTAAACCTAAAACCCACCCACATGCCTGTTCAGGAATTTTTGAGCAGACCTGCACCCACCCACAAACTTGACAAGTCTGGCAAGTGTGGATGCTGCCCCTTAGGATACCATCTTAAAAATTTAAGCATATAGGACCTTCACCCTATAAAGTATACAGAAAATCAGAAGCTCCTTTGCGAGATTTATTATCTACTTTTTTTTTCATATCTTGGCGTATTAATCCCTTGTCCCCAACCTGGTATTGTGTAACAATTCATAAATTTCTAATTTTACTACAAAACAAGTCTTGAGGCTTAAGATATTATGCTGACAGTTCAGAATAATCAGAAGCATTTAAAAAGAATAGCTTTACACCTCTTACTTGGCTGATTATCTTTTTAAAATTGTATATTTTAGGGTTTTAACACCAGTCGAGTGAGTTCTCATTATTTATGTTATATATTTTTATTGTTTTAGCTATTTTTGTTTATTGGTATGGATACTATTATTTTACTCTTATTTATTCTCTTTTTTTTCTAGTAATCTCAATTTCTATCGCTATGTTGTATTCACCAATCTGATCAACTAAACTCTGGCTTGAATATGTTTGGCGACTATGTTGTTAAAATTTAAAGTAGTTGATGCTTATATTTCTTCTTTTATAATTTTTCACACATCTTGCTTCTTATTATAACCCCAATGTTTATTAAGTTTAAAAGTCGTCAAAAGAGAAGACCTTAATCTTTTGCGTTTTTTTTATGAACAGTTTTTTGAAAAAATGTCATTGCATTACATTTTGAAGTGTTTAATAAAGTGCCATTTGTGTATAATATTTTGAGGTTATATTTTGTGGATTTGTGGACAAACTTTTTAATATAAAAAGTCCTCGAAACTCCCCAAATCTCCTCTAAAATCCTCACATTTAAAATTGTCTTTTTGAAAAAAAATTCAAGTCTTTTCTAAATTTTGATTTTTTAGTAAACTATTTTAAACTATTTTTATCTTAAAAATGTATATAGATGCTATTCTTGTTCAACTTAACACTGTCATTTTTAATTTGACTATGTAAAAAGATGATCCTACACCTAATTTTTGCCTTTAAACAATGCTAGAAATAACTGTGAGATATTGTGTCATTTCAGTTAAAGAAAATGAAAATAAATGATAAAAGTCTAGCGTTGTACGCTTCCTCTCGAGAAAGTATTAGCAAAGATGGCTATCTGGAAAAGAAAGGCGAAATAAACCATGGATACAAAAGGCGATGGTTTATTTTAAAAGGAAATTTATTGTTCTACTTCGAGAAGAAAACAGAAAAGCAGCCTATTGGAGTGATTATTTTAGAAAACTGCAGTGTGGAAGTCAGTGATGGCGACAAGTTTTCGTTTTGTATACGTTACCAGGCATTCGGCACAACAGGTGCCTCTAGAACATACATTCTTTGTGCAGATAGCGAAACTGAAATGGAGCAATGGATAAAATCAATAACCTCTGCTTCTTATTGCTATGCAGAAATGTTAGTGAAAGAATATGAAAAAAGATTAGCCATTGAAAAAATAAAAGCTCAAGACACAAATAAAAAAAGTTTCCAAGAGACAAAGAAGCAAACATTATTAGACACTTGTTTAACACAGGATATAAAAAATCGGGATTCGATAGATTCGAGCAGTGTCACAAAAACTGTTTCGTCTGTAAAAAGTGAAAGTAAGTTCCAAACTCTTTCTGCGGCTACGTTGAAGCCACCCAACGCTATGTATACGGTCCAGACAACGATTCATGCAAAAACGAAATTTAAAACTCTCAATGGAATGAGAAGGACTAAAAGTTCAGAGAATCTGAACAGAATAATGCCTTCTAAAAGTCCAAAAAGCAAAAGAAAAACTTTAAAATCTGGCAATGATTATGCACTTGATAATATGACAGACATCGCGTATGAAACAGAAAAATCGACATTTGAAACTTTACACACATCGTTTGGAGCAGCTGTATGGACGAAGATTGGTAACACTCTATAGAATATATAATTTTATGTCCAAATACACCTGTTCTGTTTTACATGTTTTGTCTAGAATGCTTGTTAAAATTACTTTGTACTGTTTTTGTAAAAAAAATGGTGTTCATCAGGGCATACCATAATTCCTCTTTTAGGGCGATAAATTAAAGTGGTTTTTTTTAAATGGAGGTTCAAAGAAGGGGGGGTTAAATATAGGGAGAGTGTTGAATAAAAAATAGAAATTTAAACACATCTTTTAGTTAAGATTCATTGCTTTATTGTTTCGTTCTGTTTTATCCAACATAAGTTTTTCATAAATCGCTATTATTAGTGCTGTTATCTACCTGAGGGAAGTAATATTCGCGATTTTTTTATTCTTGACAATATCTTTCGCAAAATATACTAAAGTCAGTTAAAATCAGAAAATTCCTTATTTACAAAAATGAATTATTGTCTACAAAAACTGGGTAAATAGGATAAATATTGGGAAAAGATCGCGGGGATTCGCACAAATGTGATCATCATCGATTATTATTGCTTTAAAAAATTATTCCCCCTCCCAAAAAATAGGGGAAATTTCTCGCAAAATGAAGGAAAAAATCTGAAAAGAATTCGCAAAAATGTCTTACTGTAAAAATTGCTTTCCTTGTATATGGTCAAGGCCTATCAAGTAAACCAGTACAAGTACCATAATTGATGAATATGGTTTCATTGTTATCAGATCAATCAGAATTATTTGTGAAGGTTAAATAAAAGGAGAAGGCTAAAAGAAAGAATTATGGTATTCTATTTTCTGTTTAGTCCGGTCTCCATGGTCTTATTTATATTTTAAGCTGATTTAAAAACTATGTTTTTTTGTAAAGTATAGTTTCTGTTCAGAAATATTGTTGTGCATATCGAAAATACAGAAAATAACGTCAGTGTTTGTTGAGCAGCATCTTTTGTGTTGTTATAATGTGAGTGTTAGACAACCCTTGTACAGCGCCGTTTTTATTTGGTGTTAGCAAGAGAGCTTAATGTAGGACTAGATAGTAGGATGATGGACATAGTACAATGGAGTTTCTGTTTTTTAAAATATTTTAATTAAATATTATCAATATGTTACTTCATTTTTAATAATATATTCATTGGATTTCTATGCTATACAAATTAAAAATTAAGAGAATTTGTTCTGGTGGTTGAAATTATGATTCTTAAACTTTTCGACGCCATATTCATTCTTCATTTAACCATATCTTTCAGTAAAATATTGAAACTTGATGTAACTATTATGCAACGAAAAACGATATTAAGAATGATATTTTAACTTTTAAAAATACAATAGTTTGACTTATTCTGACTTTTTTATCAGGAAATTTAAACCATTTTTTTGCGTTTCATCGTACTTGTGCTCTTTTGAGGATTTCATTTTTCTAAGTTGTACCGTAAATTTATCTAGATAATTTACTGATTTTTTAGGCATGGATGTGTTAATAAGTTGAAAGGTATTAAATATTCAAAAAGATTGTGCCCCACTCCCACCCTCTCTTTCACCTACAATTAGGCTGAGTACCTTCGAGTGGAGAACCAGTCTAACAATATTTATTACAAAATATTGTTAGACTGGTTCTAAAATATTGTTAGACTGGTTCTCCACTCGAAGGTACTCAGCCTAATTGTAGGTGAAAGGGAGGGTGGGACTGGGGCGTGTATGTCATTTCTGCATTTTTTTCATCTATTACATTAACTATGCAGTATTTTTTTAAAAAAAATATTTCTATGTTTAATAAGACTATACACACTAAATGAAATGCAATGCCCTCTTTACACCAAGAATATTTTATATCGAAATAATATTTTGTTGTATTTTTTTACGTTTTCATACTTTTCATCCATTATTGTTAGGGTAAATTTAGTCTTTGAATATAATTTTTTATGTAAATTTACTTTTGTATAATAGCTAATGTTAAAGTTAAACTTTTTATGGACTTGTTTATTGGATTATATTACGCACGTAAGTCTTGTGTAGCTGAAAAAATTTCCTTGCTTTTTACAAAGTTCAACAAGAAGAACAGACTTTATTATTTTCGCGACAAAAGCAATAATTAGCGGGAAACGAGCTTAAATGGACAAGAGAAAAGCCAAGGATAACTTACAGAACTTCGTTACTGTTAACAACAAAATTTAATTCTGCCTTTTCTTTCTAACAGTTAGGTTTTTATAATGGACTTTTTGAAGTTTTTTAATTCTGATTTGAGTTATTTATGCCATTTCTAAATAATCCTGTTTTTTGATGAATCTAAATGTTAAAGTCCTTTTTTGAGAAAATTGATTTTATATTGTTTACATTTTGTTGAGATTAATCAAAGGGCCCGAGATCAATATTTTCTATGCGCATGTGCCTGCAATTGAAGTTTGCATTGTGTAGCTACCAACTGCAACATTTTCTTTGCATAATGTTTGTTCTAAACCAATCATAATGATTAAAAAAACTTTCCACCTGGCCAGAAATTTGTATACATGTTCAAAATGACAGAAAAACTACTTTAAGTGGAATATGCAGAGAAATAATGACAATAATATATTAAATCTATAAAAAGAATCTATATGTACATCGAATCTATCTATACATAAAAACAAATATAAAAGTATATTAAAAATCAAATTACGTCATGTTTTGGGCGCACAGAATTTGAGAAGTCGAAACAGATATAGTACAGGGGGAATAGAAAAGAATGACCTGTACGTCTGTAACGAGTTTGGTGGTCAAAAAATACCACCTAGAACACATAGGAAATAAAAAATTGTGAATAATAAGACAAAATTTCGTGAAGAATATCATTTCTCGTTACTTACAATATTATTTAGTTGTACATCATCAGTCGGAAACCTCTTAAGAATAGGAAGGAAGCTCGTATTAATTCCATTGACAACTGTGTTTTCAACTAGGTGATGACTGATCGACACGTGTCGTCATTCTTTTGTACAAAGTTTATCAGGCAAATGTGAAAAAAAAAACATTTTGCACTCATCTTTTTTGTTATAAGGGTTTGACCCAACCTCGTTCCTAGGGCAATTTTTCGCTTTTTTGACATCGAGACAGCGCGAAGGGGTTAGGTTTGACCTACAGTTCTTGATAAAAGTGTCCGCTGTAGAGAAGCACCTGTTATAAAGAGGTATCACTTCACATACTGCATTTTCTGGATAGGGCGCACGGTACACTCAAATAATTTTGGGACTTTAAGGAGGACCAACGGGGTTCATTTGATTAAATACGGTGCTCTTAGCTTTGGAACCTTCGACGTTATATCATTACTTCTTTCTACTCGAAATCTCCAAGGTTACCACGTCACACCTTGAAGGGAAGGTCATACCCTCTGTTTATATTGTCCAGAACGCAAGGAAAGCGCGTGATTCTTTTCGTCTTTATATGGAAATAACGTGACTTTACGAAAGATTTTACAGATAATTAAGGCAAGATCCTGTTTCACTCAAGTTACTTATCTTGCCAAGAAAAAATTATAAAAAAAAGGTAAACCGCACCAATTTTTTGTTTTCCAGGATTCTGAAATTTGATTTTTGAATCTTAAATACATTAAGATATCTCTATTACTAACACTCTTTTTAGGTATCCACTAAAATACTGGGTTAGCGGCCCCACTGCAAGTTTATTGACATTTTTTTTATATAATATCTTAACAGGTCGCTTCTAAAACTTTCTCTAATCCAATACAGTAAAACTTTGAATTTAAATATCATTGGTTTATCTGGATATCTCAAATTTTGAAAACATTTGCAAGGAGTGCTGTCCCGTTCAGTCTTCAGTTTATTATACCCCTTTAATTTTCATGGGCCTTGGTTTTTAATTGGCATAAGCAAAGAGGGGGGAACGATGTGCAAAATGTCATTATAAATCCTGACATAAAAAAAACGTTAAGCTTAGTTTTCAAAAACCTATATTTTGTTGACGTTACAACTTTAAGGGAAACGCATCTTTACAACAAAAGCAAAACAAGATAACTTGCACAACAAATGTTGCGCAACAATCATGGACTTTATTAAAAGCCAAGCTTTATGGAAAGCTATTAAATAAGTCATTCTTTCATTAGACACTTTCCTTCGGTCGTTCAGAATTTTTATTGCTTCATGATTATTGCTAAAGACGCCCTAGTTTAGAAAATTGTATTCTGTAAAATAGATGTATGACCCTTTGACATAATGAACTCTAATATAATATAATTACTTTCACAGGGGAACCCTATTACTAACTATGTTTCTATAATATGAAAAATTCGTCTCCAAAGCATGGTGTAGAAAATTCTGATTTGTATTACAAAAAAAAAACCCTCTTTACTTACAGTCGTCCTTATAGTTGCTTAGAGTCCTAAAAACGAAATTAGCAAAAGAAGAAGCAAAAGAATATAGGAGCTACTCTAAAATATTACTTATTTTTTCCGTAAATAACAGCAACCTTGTCCTGGGAACGAGGATGGGGACATATTTTGAAAAACTTCATAACTTTGGCCACATTTTTATTAAAGATGTTAAATAAAATAAATGGAGAAGAAGTTTGATGTTCAACAAGTTTTGAAAACAAACAACGTTAATGATTACACAGTTAAATTATACACACATCCAGCCAAGTCAAACAAAAAAACTTTCCTCTCATAAGGAGAACGACACTTACAATAATAAGGAAATATATTTGATTATAAGTTTGATTGATGAGTAAAAAATGTGTAGTACGCATGTTGTAGTTACTCAGAAAATGTCTTACATGAAAGGAGATCAAAATGGCACCTGTCGCAACAACTGAAAACTTTCTCAAGGTATAGATATTTCTATCGATAAACTTCATTCATCGAGAACAAACTAGTCACTTGTTACGGAACGAATTTGAAGAAAGCCCTGGGAGCCAGTTGACCGATTTATATAATTAATGACGTCATTTCATCCGTAAGGTTTTAACGGGGGCGGCGCCACAATTTTCAAAGTGGGGGGGGGGCTTAGGCATAGTGGTAGATTTGGAGATCTTAGTGACAATCAACGAGCGAAGCTAGCTTGCTTCCAGGGGGCGCTGTAAGCCCCTTGGTTGGGTCCAGGGGTTGAAGGCCCTGCAAGTCAACGCATATTTAGAGTCTTAAAACACGTAAAACGGCTATACTTAGCCAGATAGCGTGCAGATTTTCTGGTTGGATAACATCAATTTTTATGCAGTGATAGAACTTCTTTTTAATACCTTTATTCTTTCTCAGTTCTCCTATTGTCCTTTGGTATGGATGTTTTGTGGATGCGTAGCTAATAATCGTATCAATCGTATACATGAACGTTGTCTACGCATAATTAATAATGATAGCATATCTAGTTTTGAGGGTCTTCTTAGTTTATCAAATAGTAGTTCCATCCACGTTATTAACTTAAGAAATCTTATGAAAGAATTATATAAATTTTTAAACGAAATATCGCCTCGTTGTATGTCTGAAATTTTTTGCATTAGGGAAAATAATTATAACTTACGTAATTTTAATCTGGTAAAGCGCTCGACTTACCGCACACTATCGTATGGTTTAAATAGTCTTGCTAATCGTACAGGAATTTTATGGTTATCTGTCCCATCTTCCGTAAAAAACTCTCCTTCGCTTTGCAGTTTTCGTCTTTCCATACGGTCTTGGAAGGGTACTGATTGCTCATGCAAAATATGTAACCCAGTACTAAGATTTTGTTGAGCATTATTATGCGATTTTTTTATAATTTTTTTTATTTATTTTTTTATTTATTTATTTTTTATTTATTTTTTTGTTTTGTTTTTTAGTCGATTTAAATTAGTTTTTTTTTTAACTACTGTAAAATTGACTTTAAATAAGGAAATAAATAAATAGAGACACTATTGGCAAAAAATAAAAAAATTATTACTTAGCAAAAAAGAGGTTGTTTTAAGTGGAAGGGGGTTGTAAAGAAAGTCTTACTTTCTGCTGAACATGTTCCTTAGAATATTGTACCACAGTAGCAGTTCTTTTTACTTTACCACTGCATTTGCCTAAAAAACTGGCCTAAAAAACGCATCTTCAAATTAGCACTCTTTTATTTATTTGCTGAAATGAAATAAACGCCCCAGGGTAATAACCCTTTCTGAGCTTCCAACCGAAGCGCTTTATCTTTACACGCATATGAACAAATTGGAAGTGAAGAAATCAAGTTATCGTTTTTGTGGTCCGAACACGAGAAAACGACATTAATTTGATTCGTACATAATCTGCATTACACGGTCGACTCCCTAATTATTATGGACACTCCAAAAAGCCGACGCTGTGATTAGCGGAGAAATAGTGAATGCACCACGGCGTCTGTTTATTATAGGAGTCAAGTGCATGTACACTTACGACACGGCATACTTTTTAACGTCCTAACGCTAATTTAGAAACTAAGCTTCAATTAAACGCCCCCTCTAAATATAGACGCCTCTTCAAAAACAACCCTATTTCAGGATATTTGAAGCATAATGCAAATGTTGAGTTTCACTGAAAGGATCTTCACTAATATACCTGTATGAAGTATAGGAAAATGATAAAGAGGCATAGCGGTTTGTGCTTTTGTTCTCCGGTTGTCTTCCCGCCCCCCCCCCCCCCCCCCCCCATCCTGGCTTTTAGTGAAGAGAACTCAGAGGAACACGGAGCTTTTATTCTGTAAAATACAAATACCACAACCTACATGTTTCCTTGATTCATATTGGCAATTATCCCATAAGGACCAGATGGCATAAATTGTTCCTAATTTGAAATTTTAGTTTGACGCGCTGTCCAAAACATTGCGACCGAAAACATCCAGGAAAGGAATAGGGATTAACATACAGATATACACATAGCTAGCTAATATTCAAGACTTTTTAAATCTTTTCTGTATCATGACGTCTCTAAATGAAAATTCGCTTCAATTGAGGCTGGAGAAACGAAAGGGAACAATGTCAGAAGTGGACAGAGCACATTTCGAAAAACAGCAAGTGAGTCTTTCTGTATGGTCTCTAATGAATTTTGGTAGTCCTTTTTCACATAATGAAAATTGCTATATTTCAGTCAAAGATATGTAGTTAGGTGCCAGCTATAAGTAACTTTTGTCACGTTTTACTGATTTTGCAATAGGGGTGCTGGAAAAATAGTTAAATATTTTAACTAGGGTCTGTTTACAATACACCTCTTCACAATGAGTTGTTTGCTCATTTTCTGTAAGAAAAAGTAAGTAAATAGAGAGAATTTAATAAGGCATTATGAATATTTTTAATTTTCTGGACAAACAATTAGTCTCATGGCATAAAATTAGTCTCACAGCATGTAAAGGAATTTTAGCTATTCATTTTAAAATATTTCACAAAAAAATTATTTCACTTTTCTTCATAGTCAGAAGAGCCTTCGTAATTCATAACAGTTTACTTCTTTTTTCCAATTCTCAAGTTTATTTAAACAAAACTGTGAACTCGTGTATCCATTTACATTTTTAACAAATTTTAGTTTATGTGGAGAGGATCCATGGCATACCAGTTCAGACAAAATAAAAATTTCCTAACCCTTTAGGTGCCCTTAACCCTTTATGATGGTGTTCGTTCTTCCTATTAAATTTTATCTATTTTTGATTGAGAATTCAAAGCAAAAGTTTGTTTAAAATAATGAAATTTTGGGTTGACATTGAATCCAACTGAAATTAAGTTAATTAAATGGCCATAACTGTCCCTTTCCATATAAACAGCCCACCCCTGAGCAACATAATGACATCAAAATTGGATTACAGTTTACAGTTTTTTTTATTATGAAATTACGGCCGACAACGTTGCGAGAAACTGATGTAGGCTACGAGCTGACCAATAGAGTTGCAGGCAACCACTAACCACAAGGGTGTTGAGTGAAAAAATTTTAGGGTTAAAGGTTACTTAGGATGCTTATAAACGTTTATGCCAAATAAGTCTTTATAATATGTTATTAAAGAATTCAGATCAAAATTCTCACAAACACTCACATGAGTCATAAAAATTACCAATACAAAGTTTTATCTCACCATCTGAACTAGCACGCTTATTGGCCACTAAAAGTCTGCTGGTATGTCAAAAACCAAGCGAGGTACCTAAGAAAATAGAAAAATTTGCTGCATGCTTTTTCTGTACAAATGTTTTAAATTACCCTATTTTTAAAAATTTATACTCCTTGCAAAAATCAATGACATATTTATTCGTAATATATCAACATGTGTGCACTTCTGTAAATGTCACAAATAGTAAATAGAAACAGGTAGGATGTTATGCAGCCATATTCTAAAAAATTGTACATAATTATTTAATTAATAAATGGTAAAGATAATTTGCAGGACTATATTTATGAGGGGCTCCAGTTCATGGGGGGTTAAATCATATTAATGTATATGTCAGATTATGAGATATGTTTTGGTAATGTCAACAAAGATAGCGCTTGAAAAAGGATAGAAAAATATATCAGTATATTTGTTGCTGACGAACAGTTACAGAAACATTGTGGTGTGATATTTTCTTAAAGGTGTTATTAATCCAATAATTCCAAAACGAACAAGCTTTGGGGAATTACACAAATTGTGCTTTCTTTAATCTTATACTGTACTGATGTCAAACTAAGGTGTTAATGTTGCATCATAGCATAAAAATAAAGAAATGGAGTATGTTTTTTCGGGTATGTACTTAAGGAAAATGTGATGTATTTTTTTTTAAGAAAATTACATGTACATATAGCATGATTACCTTATTTGTTATAATATTTCATTGATGTACTATTTTTAGGCCGAATGCATCATTAAAGCAATTAAAAATGAAGAGTCGCCAGCCAAAGAAAAACATGTTCGTCGTATCTTTTCAATTTATAGTTGTATAAATTAAAAGGTTGTATTAAAATAAAAACATAAGTTGTAAAACGTTCAGAGTAACTGCTGAACATTTTGTTTATGCTAATTCTTTTAATAGTTCTTATTAATAAGATTAGGTTAAACAGGTTTTTGTATTAATTATTGTAGAATGTTCCTTAATTAGTTAATCAGGTACTATCATTGGTACATGGCAAGAGCGTGGCAATTCTATGTTTTGGGGCGTCATTGGTAAACAACCATTGCCATCACAAGCAATTTTATGTTGGAAATCACTTACTGTTTTGCATAAAATAACAAGAGAAGGTCATCCAAATGTAAGTGTTAATATATAATGCCTATGGTACAAAAACTTACAACACTTGAATTGTTAAGTTATTGTTAAGTCACTTGTTAATACACAAACAGTCAATCATGTGATGGAAAAACCTTGGTAAAATTTACCTAACAATGACAATCTTTTATGTGCTTTCTTGTATGAAATGAATCGTTTTATTATTGCGAAGTCTTTTTGTGTTGTATTTATTACTTATAATCTTTGGGATTATATTTCACAGGTTTTGAAAGATTCATATGTATATCGAAAAACATTGCGAGATTTGTTTAGTGTTTACGTAAGTTCTTATGATTAATAAACTAGCTACTATTTTGTACAAATATTTCTATATTTATAGTATGTGTTTTTAGAGATTTCAAGCTGGAACTTATGGCCCCTTGATTTGTGAATATTTAAAAATTTTGCAATCCAAATTAGAATTACACCACAAGGTATGAAACATTTTTTTATTTTCATTTCATGCATTTCCTTCCAAATGACTGGTATATAACCCTATGAAAGCTACCAAGGTAATATTAATCGTGCAGCACTTTATGATTCTTTTTAGTATCCTGGAATACCTGGTTCTTTGTCATTCTCACAAGAAAATCCAGTAAAAATACCAGAACGTGATATAAATGATATGTATGTTTTTTTATGATTTGCTTCATGAATTTGTTTCATAATAGTTGCTTACTAAACCTTTTCATAACTCATTGATAAGGTAGTTTTCGCTATGACTTCTCAGTATTTTGTAATATAATACTAGGCCTTAAACACAGGGTTCCTACAGCTCCCTGAAACTCCTCGAATCTCCTCGATTTTCATTTCCCTCCTTAAATTTTCTTAAAAAATTGAAAATCAATGATTCCCTCCTCAAATATCTCCTCGATTTTTTTTTGAAAGTGCACAAAATATTTTCATAAGAAAAAGAGGCTAAAATGGCTGAGTACAAGTTCAAATTGAATCAATTGAACAAGAAGAAAGATCATTCTTGTTATTTTCTATTTTTCTCTGTTTTTGATAAAAATTTTAAAGATTTTTCTAATTCCCATCATCATAAGTTTAGAATTTTGTAGATATTGCGGATATTTTGTGTGCCTTTTTTAAAGGATTAACTTCCTTCTGGTTTAAATGCTGAGCACTGTTAATAGAACTTTGTATGAGCGTTTTCTGTTTGTTTGTATAAAGTATAATATACATGGAGTTTTAATTTATTTATGAAAGAACTGTTATATACTTTGGTTTATCTTATACTGTATATGAAGATACTGTTTTGTTAAAAGACGAAATAGCAAAAGAACCATTTTTCGATGACCTCCTTAATTTTGTCCTCGAATTTTACTGAATTTTTCCTCAATTTTTCTCATTTGTGAATTTTCAAATGTTGTGGGAACCCTGAAACAAATGCTTTAAATTATGTCTGTAGTTACGCATTATTCAAGTAGGAATGATCTGCCGGGGGTTAAAGGTGGAAAGAGGATTATAAGTAATGCGTTCAAAGTTACTGTCAAGATAACGCCTAACACTTTCCATTTTTTTCAGATTTACTTTTGCAGTGGAGTCTCTTGACTATCAAGATCTACTTCTCTCGTTAGAAGAAAATGGTAGGATTATTTTAAGCATTTGTATACATTATTTATAAATGTTATGGGAAAACGATCAATTGGAAATTATCATATTCTCCTGGATATTATGTATAAGGGTTAGGCTTAGGGCTATTGTTATTATTCATAATAACTAGTTTATGCATAATAACTTATAAAATTATGCAAGTATTTGTATACAATTTATAAATTTGACTGTAGTTGAAATAGGGAATGTGTTATAAAAGTTATAAAAGTTTATAAAAGTTAATGTGTTACATATATGATACATTTTTAGTTTTTCTGTTTTAGTGTGTAGACATTTAGTGTGTTCTAGTATAAGCCAGAAAATGAGTTACTTTATATTAGTTCTGCGTTTTCTTGGTCTTTCTTTTAGACAAATACCACACCACTAGCAACCAGAGTAATGATAAAATATTTGGAAATTCAGTTTTTCATATAAGTTATTATATCATTAACAACATGCTTCTCTTACTTTTAGTGTTCAAGACCCTTGACAAATCAAAAAATAATTCACAAATTGCTGCATCACAATGTAGAATTGCAACGTTAGTTCCATTGATTAAGGTTAGTCTTGTTTTGTTTAATTTACATGCAACATTGAAGGTACCAACTGTCGTCATCAGCATGGGCTTAATACACAAAAAATCAACCTAAATTATGCAAAATACATGAATTATGCAGCGGTGTATCATAAGATATAAAGAGTGCTGGATATATAATAGAAATATTTAAGAGAATATTTATAATAATATTTGTTGAAGACAAATTACAACACAAAGTTTGTAGTGACTTAGAGATTCTTGTTTCACTACAATCATCAAACTGCTAATAAAGTCGTTTGTAAATTATACTAGATATAAGTTTATCAAAAAATGTTCTCTAGAGCATTAAAGTAAAATTAACTGATGGAATACACAAAGCGTTACTTTATATTATCAATAAGGAATTTATTCCTGTGGTGGCATTTTCAAATAAGTTCAGTTCGTTTATTCAAAAAGCTGTTAGTATTGGCTCTTAGGATCAGCAATTTCTCAGCCAGGCACAAGTTCCATCTTCTAGTACTGCGTTTGTACGCGGCGCTGCATTTTGAAAGATTTAGTATGGTTGTTAAAGCGCGTTTTGAACTCAGCTTCACATGTTACGTAATAGATTTGCTTCTCCCTTCACACTCGACTTTAGCTTTATAAACAATACACAAAGATAGGCATTTTCCCTTAATAGGGCAGTTCTCTTTACAACGACATTGCATGGTTGTGGCACTTTTTTCATGGACTAGTCGTTAGCCCGTGGAAAAATCCATGGGTTCGCCCGTCCTCTTTATACCGCATCACGTGCGTCTTGCTACTTGCGCAACTAAGCTACCATTTTGCATGACAGACAGCCAGAAAGACGTATACGGGTATTTTAATATAAATGAGCTCAACACTTTCGCGTAATTCTTTTTGTATACGTAATTGGTAGTTGTCAAAGTATCGATGGTGATTATAATTTGTATATATAATATGATAGGCAAATTAATTCATGCCAGTGGTACATTACATGTACACAAACAGAAAATTCACATTGGCATGAGTTCACTTTGGGTATGTTGTGCCTTGATTCATCAGTGATGTATTATCAATTTTATTTTTTAGGAATGCAGTGGAATGTATGATTTGTTGGTGTATGTCTTAACTAAACTTCACAAAAGTAGGTCATCAGAAGATTTATTTTTTTACTCACGTTTTGATTCTTGAAAGTTTAATATAGTATAAAACAGAAAATCCAGTAGTCTAACGCTGCGAGTATGCCAATAGTTAAATCATTAGAGTAATGTCTAATTTAATTTTTATAGCTCACACACCTTTATTATCCAGTAAGATTTAAACTTCATAATTGACTAATGATAAAAAAGCAACAGTTTTCTTATTCTGCTCTTTTTATGCTTTACACATTTTTATAATTGAGTCAAGCTGCAATAATGATTAGTATTTTAAAAACTCAAGCCTTATTGGAAACTTTTAAAGTTTTCATAAAGTCAACTTGTTTTCTTACAGGAGGTAAGATTTAAGTAAAATTTTGTTATTCTTTGAAAGGTCTAACACTATAATGTTTCAAACATCAGTCAATTTATTCATAACATATTATGATTTTTTTAATTTAATTTTTTTTGTTTTAGATTTACCTCCTGAAACTCTTGATGGGCATCGAGAAAGATTTAATGTTCAGCATAAAAGGTATGTTGCAATAATATGAAGTTTTAGTCAGGAGTTTAAGGTGGCTAATTTGTTGTTTAGTGTTGTTTTTATTTTTTGTTTACTACAGGTTGCGTGTATTTTGTTTCGAAGCAGGCACTCTACAATACGTCACTAATTTGACAGCAATTCCAAATATTCCTGAAGTTAGTCAATTTTGAAATATTTTTATATAATACTTTTTATATTATATCATTAAAATTATTTCAAACTTTTTAAACATTAACAGGCCGTTAAGTTTATTTATTTTCTTTAGCAACCACCTGATTTTCTTATACATAAATACGAACCAAAGAAAAAACGGGAAAAGCCTAAGGAGGAACCAAAGCCTGTCCAAATCGCTCCACAAATTGATGAAAGGTAAGTTTATGCTTTTACACTTCTTAGATGAAAGGGTATGAACAAACATTTTGATGTGGAGCATGTTAGATTAAACATTTTGTAATGACTTTTGAATTTCCTAAGGACAGGTAGTCAATTTCAGAATGTTATTTGTTATCATGCTTGTTTTTTTTGGGCTACCACAAGCAAAAGCATGCTTCATTTTTTGCAAATCGATGTACTTGTTAATTCTGTCCAGTTATTTTGTTTGATGAAAAAACTTTTTTTTTGTCTGTTGTGTAAAATCTATTTCAAAACAACAAGTTCATAATGGGTGTTCAAATTTTATTAGAGATGTGTTGATTGAGCAGCTAATGAGGGAAATAGAAGAATTACGGGAACAACTGGAGTACACAGAAAAACAGGCAGGAATTTAACCTTTTTCAAATAATATGAGCAATAATGTCATTTGAGATATAATTTGTGTCCGGCTTATGAGTTGAGAATAATTCAGTGTAAAGTTGTTGTCTCTTTTAGGCAAATGAAATGGAGACTAATCTTAGAATGCAAATTATGAAGGTAAGATTTTTAAAATGAATATATAAATTTGGGTAGTTCGTGGTTCAACAAGTTTTTTATTGAGTATTGTCTTAATTTTCTTTAGCTCCAAGAAGATCTAAAGAGGATGGAAAATCTCGCTAGACAAGCTAACGAAGTACTTTTGATGATTATTTTTCTAGTGTCTTAGAAACCTCCACAATTTTAAATCTTGACTCAAGTTTTCTAGAAAATAATTTTTTGAGGAAACACTTTGTAATTTCCTTTTTAGGAAAATAAATTTCTAAAAGAACAACAGGAAAGCATGAAAGAGGACTCTGATGCACAAGGTAACATTAAGGAATGCATTATCATCCATATTTTTTTATCTTATTGTAAATAATTTGTCTTATTTGATGTATACAAAGTATTGGATGTTTTTATGGGGTACCAAAAACAATGGAACTGCAAAGATATATTTATTTTAAAAAAACATTGCACCTTTTACAATTAATAAAACTTATTTGAAAGGCAACCCTGTTATCACCTTTTTTTGTTTCACAGAGAAAGCGAAATCAGCAGACGAGAAGTTTAATAAATTAAAGTTATTATATGGGAAACTAAGGCAGGAACATATTGATCTTCTTCGTAAGGTAAATTTTATGTTATTGTATTGTATGTTCTTTAGTCATGTTTGTGTTAGTATTGTACTTTTTATTCATCAGTCAAATATTTTCTGTACTAGAACTTATTTCATTTCTCTAATTTATTATTTTATATAGAATGCTGAAATCAAACAGAAAGAGGAAAATACCCTGAAAGCCAAAGTGGTAAATACATTTAAGCAGCAATCAACAGAAAATTATTGTTTTATAGACCAACTTATTATTTATCTCAGTAATTTACTATAAACTATTGTCTGTCTACACAGGTAAGGTCATCATAACTCCAAAACTAAAGCAAAAAAACAACAGAAAGATAACAATAATACTAGAAATTGTATTTCCGAAATACTTAGATTTTTTGTTACTTCATTCAGGAACTTGAAGAAAACCTGAACAACGCTCAAGAAGAATTACTACAAAAGGTTTGTGTTTATACACTATTATGAAGTTAAATTGTCATAACAATTGTTGTTATGTTTCTAATTCATGTGTAGGAGAAAGAGCTTGCTAATTATCAAGAAAAACTAGAGGAATTAGAAAAAATTAATCAGGTCAGTAGCCTACAGCATCGCTATGTTTTATCTTTGACTTTTTTTCTCTTAAACACCACAAGACATGCATTCGTGTAGATACTTTTTTTAGTGCTGACAAAATTTACAATTTCTCTGCCACATTTAAAGCTAATGGTGATCTTTTTTTTGCTGTATTTTGAACTCACATTGTATAGCCCATAACCCACCTTTCCAAGAGAGAAACAAACCCAAGACCCTGAGATAGCCTGCACCTTTGTATTACCTGCATCTTGTTATAAAAAATTCAGTCAATGTATTTTTTACTTATCCACGATACTCAACAATAGAAATATTGAAGTTATAATATAACCCTTACCACATTATATCTGGTGTTTACATTGGAAATTCGTAAAAATAAATTATGCAGGTTATATACGAAAAACACTTTATGGATACTTCATATAATAACTGATTAAAACATGTATTTGTATTTGCAGGATCTAAAAATTGATTTTGATCAAACAGACCAAAACAGCAAAACACAGGTAAAGAAATAATATACTCATACAATCTGGATGTAAACGTTGATGTTGCAAATGTTGATTCCATGTTGATTTGATAACGTAGATTGGAAATTTGAATGACGAAATTACAGCATTGAGGAAGTCACTAACAGATGCAGAAGAAAAATCGAGGGTAAAAATTTTTATGCTATTTACGTTTATTTCAGTTTCAAATATGTATGTACAATCATATAATATTTCATATAATCTTATATCATATTTCATACAATCATTTAAATATCATATTTTCATATAATTTCATATTAGAATCTGGAAAATGAATTAGAAGAAACTAAACGCAAAACTGATGAACAGGTAAAATTGAATGCGTTATTTTACAAATATTATGTTGAACAGAAATCACACAATTCCTTTATTCATATCACACACAACTATATGTCAAATGATTCAGGAAAATATTAAATTTAACAAAGATAATTTTTAAGAAATATAGGAAGCACACCCTTGACCAGATCATTACAAATTTTAGTTCACCTTTGTTGGAAATTAATTTTTTTTAGGTTAAGTCACTGGGAGATCAGTTACAAAATATCACTACAGGAAAGATTACAGAAGAATCAGCAAGGAAGGTGAGGCTTATTGGTTTTCATGGTTTCATGGTTCGCGTTTAAAAACATTTCTGTATTGTACATGTTCTCTATATATGTAATTTGTATTCATTTAGAATGCAGAAGATGCAATTTCCCAACTGCGAAAAGATAAAGAACAAATGGTAAATTGATTGTTGGGATTAAGTAGTTAAAATGTATCTATAAACAAATACTAACTTATTTCATTGAAGGAAAACATTGATTTCATGGCTTGTTGTTTGTTGGCTCCAAATGGACTAACCTTTTTCTTTTTGAAACTGTAGCTAAATTCTTAATGACAGATTTATTTTCATTAACAGATTCTATTTTGATTATTAGAGAAATGAATTAGAACAATCTTTAGCAGAAACGAAAACTTTGTTAAGTTCAGAAGAGCAAGCAAGGAAGGTAAATGCTATTTTAAAGCAATTTTATGTTTATGTATGGCAATTTAATTAACAAATGCTGGTTGTTGTGAGCAAGAAAATTCGTTTCCACCACTAGTGTAATAGCTTTGTTGTTTGTTCCTAGCAGCAGAAATTGCCCTTTAATAGCCAAGTAATATCTTTAGCAAAGAATTTCGCATACCCCTGTGTGAACCAGGTGCCAGGTTCCCTGTCATATTTCATTAGAATAAACAGGGAACCTTCGGTTTTTGTAATAATGCAGATGGCAGAGTGGTTTGCAGCAGTAACCAGATGGCAGTAATTTGTCAGCAATGTCACAGGAATTCTATGACACACACCAAAAGTGCTTGCGCAAAATCAGCCAAAAATGTAAGGCTCACAAGAACATAGTCAAATTGCCTTACATGGTGCTACAGAAGCAAATGACTTTAAAACCATTTGCCTCGCCTAAGATAAATAAAACACTGTTTTTACAAATCGAAAGAGCACAGAAGAAGAAGAAGAATGGTGGGGGCAAACCATTTTACCAGTAAAAATAAATCGACAAACAGTTCGAGCTTCGACTGCTTTATTAAAAAAAACACTTTATAATTACTTATGGGTTGGTTAAATTATTGTGAAAAATGCTGAAACGTCTTAAAGTAATATGCCTTTTCTGTTTGTAGATAAATTAATTTGAATTAATTCTTTTATTAATGAAGATTTGTTAGTTAATTATATTATTTTAGAAACTTTACAATATTCGTTTTGAAATTAGGAATTACCTAAAAAATCTACGAAGATCTCTGAAGGAAATTAATGAATATATACACATCAAAATACGGGTGAATTTTACAGAAGATTAGTAACAGCTCTGTAAAATGACCTGAACAGCAATGGTTTTTTTTTGCCATCGCAATATGAAACCGCAAAATTGCAACGTCAATTTTCAATTGCGAACCATAGTAAATATTTTGATGCTTTTCTTGTTTTATCTTTCTGTGATTTTTACATGCATTGTGTTTTTGCATCCATAAATGAAGTTAAAACAAACTTATTTTTTAAAAGGAAACAGAGGACCAACTAAAGAAACTGCAAGAAGATATGAATAATGAGGTATCAGTTGCACATTTGTTTTCATTTTCAAAGCTTAAGTTAACCCATGTAGTGTTGGGAAACTTTTTCAGCAAAATAAAATAAAAAACTCCTGGTCTTGTTTTTTCAGGTTAGTCGGTTAAAGCAAGAAATTGAAAAAGTCACCAAAGAAAAAGAAGATCAAGAAAATGCAAAGAATGTATGTATTTTATTATGCTTTCTATAAGCACCCTTTTTAAAAGTGAAGACATGATTAAATACGTAAGTTGCTGTTAAATTATTCTTAAGATTATTTCCTATTAATCTTAAGGCTGCACAATCAACTTTGAATGCGTTGCAATCTAACAGCTCGTCAGAGGTATTGTGATTATTTCAGATTAATTCTTTACAATCCATTTTATCCACTCATTATTTACCCAGTAGTATTCTTTATTAGATTCAAAAGTTAACAGCGGATTTACAAGAACTTCATACAGCTAAGCAATCATTGTTGACTGAGAAGGAGGTAAATACAATTTCATATAATGACCTTAAAACTTGTACTGTATTTTTGTACAAAGACTCTCAAATTTCTTTGAGGGTCTTTGTAACAACAAAATACAGTACAATTTAACAAACAGTGTGTTTCGTGATATTCATTAGTTTACCTTCCCTAAGGCTTTAAGCAAACATGAGCTGGTGTGATTGTTTCTTTGCATGGAGTAGACATCAAAGGAGAAAGGAAAGCACACTAAATTTGTCACTCTGGTGCATTTTAACCTGTAGTGTGGTACAAAGGGAAGATGAATTTATATAGTAAAATATTATGGTTTAACTCCTAAGTTTTTTTAGTTAAATTTTAGTGAGGGCTTTTGATATCCATTAGTATATTGAAAATGTCCCCTCCAGTTTTTAACTCCAGGGTTGAACTGCATGTAAATTCAGACCTTATCTTCATTATGTTTACATTTAATATATTCTGTTTTAGAAATTGCAACAAGATTTATTATCCAGTCAAGCTGAACTAAATAAACAGGTATGTTCACGGCATCCAGTATGATTTTCTAACATTTTAAAAATGTTATTTAAAAATGTTATTATTAATCTATTTTCATTTTTCATAGTTGTCAGAATTGAATGATAGTTTAAATGAAACAAAACAGCAGTTATCAGAAGAGTCAACTAACAGAATGGTAGCTAACAGGATTTTTATTTTTGTATTGCTTGCTTACTTAATGACCATAATATTTGCGCATTAAGTAATCTAATTGGGCACTTATTCAATTTTGACCTACTTGAAGAATTGCGTGGAACTTGAAGGCAGTTACAAAATCTCTTTGATGGTTGTCATATCTTTAACACATCACTTGCACTGACAATATTCGTAATATCTATTTTTAAATATCTTACTTTAAGGGATAATAAATGAATTTTTCTAATAAGTGGCCCCTCTACATGGAGGGCTTAATAGAGTACCTATAAGAGGGTTCACTCTCAGAATATTCAAATGCGCATTTTCTTCATTCCATATATGTATATTTTTTAAGGTTAGTTATTTTTATCTCTTTTTTTCACTTTTACTATTCTTCACACATTAGAGACTTGAAAATCAATTGCAACAAATGACAGAAGAACATGCATCAAAGGCAAGTTATCTACTCTTTTGTTCTTCTTCTTTGATTCTAATCTTAGTAGTCTGGCAGTCTAATAGTTATTCTCGATTTCCTAAACTGTGCTTTCAGTTGTGTAATGTCTGCATCAGTCAGTTTATTTTTACTCATTTCGTGCAAGAATAAGTTTTGATAAGTTAACATAGCTTTTTTCTTGTTTGTTTAAAAAGATTTTGATGTACAGGTTGCCATGCTATCTGCAGATCTACAACAGATAAAAACAGACAAAGAAATGGAGGAAAATCTAAAGAAGGTACATTATTTGTTACATTTTCATTTTTAACATTGACTTTACCCTTGCTTACTAATGAAGATAGTACATGTAGTGTTATTTTGGAAAAACCTTAAGTGATAAAACTGAAACAGGTTCTTTAGGTCATTCCTTAAAAAATAAAAATTTCTTGCGTATTGGTATTCATTAAATGTTACAAAGTGTTTGAAGTTTGTTGATATGTGTTGATCTTGTTTGAAGTGTGTTTAACCAGAAAATACAATTTAAAGTTTTGTTTGTTACTTACAGCAAAAAGAAGAGGAGCTAACAATGACACGTAACAATAATTTAACTGCGGTATGTTTTATAAAGTTGTTTGTTGTTGTGTGTTCTGTTTGACAATTGTTTTTGCTGTGTTGTACGATTTGTAAAGAAATATCTTAAAGAGATGTTTTATTTTTATTTAGTTGCAAGAAAAAGAAAGACAACAACAAGAAACTGCATTGAAAGAAAAAATTGAGTTACTTGGTGAGGCAAATGTTACATGTCATATCGTATCTCCCTGAAAAGGGATTGATACCAAATTTTTAAGTTGAAATACAAGAAAAAGATAGAATTTTGGTGGCAGTTTTGGTATGCAAAATGAACTAAAACCACCGGACTACCCTTAAATCATATGAGATCATAAATCCTATCTATATTAGGACCGTAAAAGTGTAATAAAATGTGTGTAGTTAGAAGCAGGACCTGCCCTTCATGAGATTTGAGTGTTTAATTTTCTATGTGTTAAATATGAAAAAATTAACTGTATTTTAATTGAAAAAGGGTATATATTTTTTTGTATTTCCACACAGCTGCAACTGCAAAAGAATGTGAGGAAATTATTCAAGACACACTGGAAATATTTAATAATCCTTCTCATGAATCTGGAACAACATGTTCTGCAGGTACGTCTATGTTTCAGCCATATTACTATATTTTTCAAATTGTATTTGCTTAAAAAGGCTTGCTAGTATATGAGGATAATTTATTTAGAATATCTTAAGTCTCGTTTGGACGGTTTAACAACACGTGTACAGAATACAACTAATACTTACAGTTCGTTTCACACTACACACGAAGGTGGGTTTTAACTGATTAAATTTTTTTTTTCAGTTAGCTGCAGCAGTTGCAACATGTTTTTCTGGTATTTTATTGTAGCGTGTGTGACCACTTTGTAAGATTTAGACCCTGTGAAAACATATTGGACCAGATTTGGGGATATTGAGTCTAAAATTAAGTTTCAATTTTGATTTTGATTTTTCACATTTTTTATTTGTTTATATTATTTTCTCTTTTTTTTTCTGTTTAGATGTTCTTCCACTTGTTACTAAGTTAAACTCAACCTGTCATCATATAAGTGATGCGTTGATACACGGTAAAGCAACATCACACATGGCTGCGCAGGAGGATTCACAAAGTATGTTTTTTAATTTTTTTAAAAAGTAAACGTGTAGTGCCAGTATGAACATTACAAATGTTTCGAGGTTCTTTTTGTAGCTATGTATCAAATTAAGATTTTTTTTAATAAATAGCAAATAGTAGCAGATGAAATATAGACACGGTTCACGTGACATATTTATTTACATTGAATAAATACGCCACTATGCAAAATATGAAATTGTATGTCCTCTGCTTGATCTATTGTGGTGCTTGCATTGATCTTTTTTTGCTGAGAAAAAGAATAAGAGAAACTGAAAGGTTTTTAAGTAAACGGCCATGTGTTGGATCTATTCCATTTAAGATGTCAAATTATGACTTCTATTTATGGTTGGCATTTACTAGGCTTGGTAACATCTTGTAAAGGTGTTGGTGAAGCAACTCTTGCATATTTACAACAATTCAAAAACCATGCAGGTAAGGTATACTCAAAGCATGTTTGCATGGTGTAACCACTTAAAGCGTGTTTGCATGTTGTATTACTTAAAGTGTGTTTGCATTGTGTTGCTACTTAAAGTGTGTTTGCATGGTGTAGCTACTTAAAGTGTGTTTGCATGGTGTAACTACTTAAAGCGTGTTTGCATGGTGTAGCTACTTAAAGTGTGTTTGCATTGTGTAGCTACTTAAAGCGTGTTTGCATTGTGTAGCTACTTAAAGTGTGTTTGCATGGTGTAGCTACTTAAAGCGTGTTTGCATTGTGTAGCTACTTAAAGTGTGTTTGCATGGTGTATTACTTAAAATGTGTTTGCATGGTGTAACTAATTAAAGTGTGTTTGCATGGTGTGGCTACTTAAGTGTGTTTGCGTGGTGTAGCTACTTATGTAGTAATAGTCAGATTGTTGACCTTAAGGTGTAAATCATTTTTTAATCCCAAGAATATAAACTGAGTAAAATTTGTCTTGAACGCAAGAAAGAAAAAAATAAATATTTTGAATTGTTTTTTTTTTTTTTTTGCATTTGGGCGTTTTCAAATTTAGTTACCGTGGATCATGGCCAAATATAGGCTCCTCTTGTGATATTTAACACATACAATTTGCAAATAGCCAGTCACATGTTATCACGTTTTCTACAAACTATTATTCATTAATGAGAACCATGGAACCTTTATTAATGAAAGATTAATTACATGGCTGTAATGAAGATATTGTGTAGTATATACCTAATTCTCAACAAATATATTACCAGTGATGGGTGCAATGTTTGTTCATTAGTTTTTATTGAAACAATTGTGGTACATTGTTCTCAATGCAAAAACAGTACATTGCACGGAAAGTGGTCTATTAAATATTTATATGTAAAAACAAACTTTACATTCTTCTCAACAATTTTTTTTATGAGTATGCAAATTTATACTTTATACCTTATATTAGTAACAATTTTATTTTTTCTGCCTTTTTCGGTCAATGTTTTTATGAAAATCCTTGCAAAAAGAAAGAGATTTTGTGTTGCAAAACCTTTCGAGAGTTCCCAACTTCACCTATATCTTTACCAGCCATCATTAGACAGCTATCATCATTGCAGCTTACTGTTTTGTCTCTTCATCATATACATGCAGACAAAACATACAATACAACTTCTTATATTGTAACCGTTAGCAAAAGATTTTCATTTAATTTGGATTTTTCACTGAAAAAGAAACTAGACACGATTAATATGTTTCAGCTTTTGCTAGGTAAATCCTTAATGATTTTACCGAGTGACCTATTTTTGCAACCTTTTTAAATAAATATTTTATATTTCTCTGAGTTAGATCCGTCCAATGTTCAAAACGACGCATCCGTGTTAGAAAAAGAAATAACGAAAATGATTGAAATTTCTGAGGTAGATTGCTTTGTTCAACTTATGTTAAAAAGAAAAAGTTTTTTCTGTCCCATCCTTGACGTCAAATAAAGTCATAATAACTGTGTTTGATATTCTACTGATAAAAGCTGGTGTTTTTGGGTATAGAAGAAATTTCGAACCTATTGTGAAAAACATTTTTTATTGAAGGAACTCGTACAAAAACAATCTGATTCTGCGGTTGATGTTGAAAATATAGTAGATGAAGAGATGCATGCAACTGAAAAGGTTAGTGTTGTTTGTCCTTTTTATAATTTTTAGTTGCTTAAAATTCCCTGTTTGTTTCCATTTGTTTTTTCTGAAACCAAAATAACTTTATAACTGTTTTGAAATTTATTTTAGATTGTTGCTGATGCAGCATCCAGGATAGAGGTAGGTAATTATCTGAATTTTATTTAAAATTTCTTCCGTCAAAATTTCTTCCTTTAAAATTTCTTCGTCCAAAATTTCTTCCTTTGAAATATCTCTATTCAAAATTTCTTCATTCAAAATTTCTTTATTTAAAATTTCTTTGTCCAAAATGTCTTCGTTCAAATCTTCTTCGTTTAAATTTTCTTCCTTCAAAATTTCTTTCGTCAAAATTTCTTCCTTTAAAATTTCTTCTTTTAAAATATCTCCGTTCAAAATTTCTTCATTTAAAATTTCTTTATTTAAAATTTCTTTATTTAAAATTTCTTTTTCAAAATTTCTTCGTTGAAATTTTTTTCGTTCAAAATGTCTTCGTTCAAAACTTCTCCGTTTAAAACTTCTTCGTTAAAAATGTCTTTGTTTAATTCTGTTTTAGGAACTTCTCAACAAATCAAGAAAAACACACAGTGGTGTGCAGTTAGAAGTCAACGAAAGGTAAACAACAAAACTGAATCTTCGGCTGCCGTATATTTGTTGTTTTCATCTCTTTTCATTCTCTTTCTAAATACAATGTAGCCTCTTTAAAGAAAGAATTGTGTGAACAGTGTGATTGAAAATTTGAAGTCAAGTAACAATCAATAGAGTGAAGTGGTTTTAAACACAAAAACACAAAGGCGCAAGTTGAACTTCCTGTTTTTTTAAAAAAATGTATTTACCATTTTTTATTTTAGAATCTTAGACTCGTGTACCGGTTTAATGGCTGTAAGTTAAATTTTAGAATTTACTTAAATTTTTTTCATTGGATATTTGTATTTAAACTTTTTACATGTCAACGTACTGAAATTTTGTGAATTGTATTTTAGGCTATTCAACAGTTAATTTTACGATCAAAAGATTTACAAGACGAAATTGTCGCAGAAGGGAGAGTATGTATTTTGATGTATTACTTCAAGTTGTTATAATAAACACATATTTCATGTTTTGGCATGCCACTTCTAGCCTCGTTTTGAGGCACGGTTCGTCATCAGGTTTCTAAAAATTATACACAGGGAAAGGTTAGAAATATGTGACGTATGTGAATGTGTGTGATTTAACATTAATGTATCTTTCTCGCAAAACCTTTGATTTTATATCACAGTATCAGGTTGATCTGGTGTAGTCCATGCAAAACCTTATTTGCCAATCAACTGTTACAAATCTTTCCTGAAGATTTTGTCCCCAATGACGTCACTTTATTTGGTCAAATTTGTTTTGCTTCTTTAGTATTATTATTTTAATGCATAAAATTTTATTTTTCTTAAACTTCTAGGGTTCAGCCTCTGTGACGGAGTTTTATAAACGCCATCATAAATGGACAGAAGGCTTGCTTTCTGCTGCGAAATCAGTTGGTTATGGCGCGACCTTGCTTGTGTAAGTAGAATCATGTAATAGAATGAAAACATAACGTCGTGTTTAGCAGGGTGTCTACTACTCCTGGGATCTCCCAGGAATGAAATAAAATTCCGGAAAGTTAAAAGAGGGAGAAAAAATTTGGAAACTAATTTCTTCTTTGTTTGTTAAGGACTGTTTTTAGTCATCTATGGAAATTGTTTAGGTTTTATGGAAAGTGATAAGTCATGTTTTTTCTCGAACTGACTACACCTTGAAAATGTGTTTTCAGTGGCTCTCATGTAAAAATGTTTAGTAGTGTATTTATTAAGCGTTTTCAGGTCCGGAATAATGGCCAGTCAACATGCGCGATATTGTAACAATTAACTTCACTAGAACTTCTGTCTTTTTTGCTATATAGGGATGCTGCCGACAAAGTTATTGAGCGTAAAGCCAAAATGGAAGAGTTAATTGTCGCTTCTCACGAAATTTCTGCATCAACCGCTCAACTGGTATGATTATTCATGTTGCATCTAGTTTCTGACCTTTTCAATTTCAGTCACAATTTGGTATTTTTTCGTAGTCTGCAAAAGTAGTCTAGAAAAATTGATGAACTTGGTTGTCAAACTTTTAATAAAAAAACTTTTGCATCGATTACCGAGAAATAAATAAACGCAAGAAAAAGAATAAAAAATTAAATTTGCGGATTTTCCTTGTTGTCACAAACTTAAATCTTTCTGTAAAGTCAGTATAAATTCACTTTATATTTAAGGTTGCCAATTCGCAATATTTTTTCTCTATCAAAATGTACACATTCGCATTTTTTTGTTCCGCAAAATAGTCGTGATTTTTTTTTTTTGATATGTTTGGGTTGGGTTTAGTTAGCAATTTGTTTACGTTTTTGCTATTGCTTTATATGGATTCAATTATTATTATAAGGTAAAGCCTGATCCTCTGTGTTGCTGACGTATTATTTTTCCTGCTTATGGAAAACTGTTTATTTCTAAAACATTTCAGGTCGCTGCTTCAAGAGTGAAGGCGTCGAAATACAGCAAAAGTTTACCGCCATTGATGACGGCATCCAAAGGAGGTACGTTTGTATGTTTATATATAGCTAAGCACTGACATCTAACTTTGCTTCTATCTTTTCATTTCTCTTTTTCTCACGGCAAACTATTGATTTAGCACCACTACCTCCCTTTTTTTTCAGCTGTACATTTTAGTGGCGCCATCTTGCGTGTATAATTTTGTCGTTATCAACTCTTATTTTTGTTGGTCATCTAGTGTTCTAAAACTGCCACAATCGATTATAGAAGAAATTAACCTCAATAGGCTTAGATTTATAGCATTTTTATGGTATCAGATAATTTTTGTTAAATTAACTTAATACCAGATAATGCTGAAAAAAAACACTCCCTTTTTGAATTGTCCCACACCAATCGCCCCATACTTCCGAGCCTTGCACGTACCTCAAAGATAACCCTGATATTTGTAACTACTGAAAATATGAATTGTAGCCTCTTTTTTATTTTAGTTGGTGAAGCCACTGCTGGTGTTGTGGCGGCTGTCAGAAGTGGTGCAGCAATGGCTGAAGAATCAAGTAAAGTGATTCTTCGCTTATAAAATCTAAAATGTGGCTTTCTTTATTGTGTATTACTCTGTTTAAAAAAACCACTGCGTGATAAAAACCTATAGAAGTCACTTGCTTTATTTCTAACTAAAAATACTGTACAAGTTTTTCAGTTTTACTTAAGTTCCCTAATGTGAATAAAAAAGCAAATTCGTTTCCATACTCTATTTTGATTTAGCGCATTAGGTACATATTGTCGAGCCTTCAGAGATTTAATTTGATTTTCTCCTTTTGTTGAGCCTTAAGTTTGTTTAAATTTAGAAACAGTTCCTGATTATACAAAGATGTCTTTAACACAAGCAAAAAGATACGAAATGGACAGTCAGGTAGGTGTTGCTATCTACAAAGAAGTAGTGTATGAATCAGAAAATATCGAGACAAATTGAATTGGTGAAGAAAAATAGTAGAAAATTTAGTATCTTGCGAAAAATTCAGTTACTTTGCCACTATTTTCCCCCGATTTACAGTATATTAACTAGTATTTCCTCAATTTTATTATTTGTCATAATTTTAGGTTAAAATACTTGAATTGGAAGATCTGTTGCAGAAAGAGAGGTCGAAACTTGGCCAATTAAGAAAAGCACACTATCAAATTGCAGTAGAATTATACGGAGAAGATCAGGTATGTGCACTTCACCGTGGAGTGTTCATGAACTTTTTCGAATGATTGCTTCTTTTTATACCTCATGCCAGCATGAGAATAACACTTTAAAACCATTCTTTTTTAACATTCATAGATCTTCACATTTTGTCATAGTGCTAACACAGGCTAGAAGTTCCTCTTTTTAACATGTGCGTTAAGAGATCTTCTCTGCAGCAAATACGAATTTTTCATTCACGAAAGCAAATGCACTTAAAATGTTTTTATATTTTTTAGGTGAATTTGGATTAAAGAAGCGACTCCATATGCTCCGTATGTAACTTGTAGTATTGGCGTACCATAATCATAATTTGAAATGTGCGCATGCGGAGTGTATCTTACATAATTGTCCCTATAAAAATACAAATATTACAGATATATTTATATTTAATACTATTTGTTGGAGAAATATTTGTAGCACTTATGTACGATCTAGCCTAATTTATCTGCAAGCAAGGCAAAAGCCATAGAGTGATTTCAATTTTTATAACGACATCAGCCGTAACAGCCGCCCTTGTCTATTTTGTATTTATTTGCATACTATATGAAACAAACTTAGATTTTTATAATAGTTTATTTTAATTTTATACTAGCGACCTTACGAAACAAGAACGGAGCGACGTAGCAAATATTTATCAATACGCATGTGCAGAGTAAACTCCAAAAATGAAGTTGCCGCTTTCCTTTGAATGTCTTATTTTTATATTAAATATTTTTTGTTTAACGCTTGTCCAGTGTTCTCCTTGTCAGTTCGCATTTTTAAAAGTAGCCATATTTGTTTTGATTTATCTCCCGCGTTGTCGCTTCTGTAATCAATTTTTAGCGCGTTTTTCATTTTTCGCGGGCTTTTATGAAAAGTTATTAAAAACTCCGTTCTGGCTTCGTCAGGTCCCTAATTTTTATTTAGTCACCTACTTCGTTACTACTCTCTTTATCGATATACGATAGAACGCTCGGTGGTAACAGAACTGAAGTTGGTGGCTGGTGCAGGTGGTGTTACCGCTGTTTCATGATGTTTACTTTGTCAACCTGTTGTTTCTTTTTTGTGGTGTCAAACTTCCGGATGAGATATAAGGCGCAAGAAAAGGTTTAGTAGTAAAGAAATTAATTCATGTTCCCCTCGCAAACTTAATAAGTGGTACAAGCTGGAAAAACGACGAATTGCTCCAGCTGCTTTTTGATGCAGCTCTCCAACTTTTCACAGTCCTTTCTTTCCACCGATGTTATCTCTATTGCTTTCATGTAAGTCAACAAAATTAAAAAAAAACAGCAGCTAATTAATAAAGTAAACAGAAAGTTTGAAAGTATCAACAGCTGCATAGATTTTGAATTATTATGTACACCATGGAGTGACTCTTTATTAGGTGTTGGCGAATTTTTGAAGAATCGCATTTATAGCTATCTCTATTTATATTTTATAAAATAAAAATCTTTATGTATTGTTGAAAGCGTGGAAAATTTTTAAAATAAATCTTCTAATTACGATGACATCAGTCTCTGACTTTATTAGCGCTAATTCGCATTGCGTGCACACGCTTACCTAGTATTATTTTGTTTTGGTAACATCAAATACTGTTTTGGTAACATCGAGTACTGTTTTGGTATCATCGAGTACTGTTTTTGTAATATCGAGTACTGTTTTGGTAACATCGAGTACTGTTTTTTGGTATCATCGAGTACTGTTTTTGTAATATCGAGTACTGTTTTGGTATCATCGAGTACTGTTTTGGTAACATTGAGCACTGTTTTGGTATCATCGAGTACTGTTTTGGTAACATCGAGTACTGTTTTGGTATCATCAAGTACTGTTTTTGGTATCATCGAGTACTGTTTTGGTAACATCGAGTACTGTTTTGGTAACATCGAGTACTGTTTTTTGGTATCATCGAGTACTGTTTTTGTAATATCGAGTACTGTTTTGGTATCATCGAGTACTGTTTTGGTAACATTGAGCACTGTTTTGGTATCATCGAGTACTGTTTTGGTAACATTGAGCACTGTCTTTTGGTATCATCGAGTACTGTTTTTGTAATATCGAGTACTGTTTTCCTAATATGGCATGCATACAATTTCAAATGCATGTTAGAATTTTAATTAAAAGCTGTAAAAGTTGCATTTAATTGCACGGAACAGATTGGTGCTAAATCTTACGAATGACTGTGCTTTGGAAAACGATTCCGCCTTTTTGAAACCCGCCTTTCTAGATTAAAACGCTATTCCTGCAGCGAGAATCACAGGATGAATAAAAATAAAACCTCGTTTTTTTCAAAGAGCTCTGGGTTCTGAATGAGAATAAATGCGGTATTTTTTAGGGTAGAACAAAAGCATGCAGAAATTTTGCAACCGGTAAAAGCGGCAACTAGAAACAAGCAGATTTCCAGGCCCTTCTTCCACATGATTTCTTATAAACAATACACAATTCTTATAAACAATACAGTGCAAAAAAAAAAAAAAAAGAATTTAACGAGATTTATGCAAGAGAATGAATGTTTTTAGGAGCAGAAAAGTTAAATGGTGTTTGTAGTTTCATTATTGCAAAAACCTAAATGTAACTTTTATCAAAACCGTTCATTTTGTTTCGACATTGAAATTTTGAGTCATAACCAAATCTGTTAAAGAATGCGACATGGCTAAAATGGCTAAACCCTTTCCAAAAAAATCGTGAAATCGTTGAAACTTGTAAATAAAACATAACTTAGATTTGCATGTTGTTCTTTAAAATGACAATGGTTTCGTCTCCTGGAAAAAAAGTCGCAAAGTAAAAGATTGAAAAATCAAAAGAAGTGACAATTTCAATCATGCGCTAGGCTTTAGATTAATTATTAGATAATGATATTATTTTAGTAACTTTACATCGGCCCTGTGGCGCAATGGTAGCGCGTCTGACTCCAGATCAGAAGGTTGCGTGTTCAAATCACGTCGGGGTCAGATGGATTACTATTTTTCCTATTTTTTAAGCCATAGAATTTACAGATTTGCTAATTAAAATAAATACATAAACTATTCATTGTATCTGGCTAATGACTATTTCCTTTGTAAATATTTTACGATAGATCCTTCCCTAAAATAGGAATAGTTGGCAAAGAATACTTTCATTTATATACATCTTACTTGAAAGACAAAATGAAAAAAAGTTGTTCACCTGACCCCGACGTGATTTGAACACGCAACCTTCTGATCTGGAGTCAGACGCGCTACCATTGCGCCACAGGGCCGATGGGTTAGTTTGTTTGTTTTTAATATTTAATGGTCTTCGCAAAAACTATGTTGAAATTTCTTAGAACCGTTTCAGCAGCTTAATTTTTTTGGAAAGAAAAAATCCTCGTTTAAAATCACATTATTCTTAATCTAAATTTTTAAGGAAAACCTTATAATTCCTTTAAAAAATAGCCATTTTGATCTTTAAAATTTCCTAAAGTTTTTTTTAACATAGCTAGTGTCCTTTTATTTTTCTCGCGAAGTTTAAAGGTGGGCCAGGGCCGTGCGCAAGATTAAAATGGTAAAAAAATTACTTACTCAGCCATTCGCTTTATTAATTTCGGGACCAATCTCGATCCCAGGGCCTGTAGAGTTTTTTTAGAGAATAAAAAACGCTACAGGTCCTTGGATGGAGGTTGTTTCAAGACTTCTCCAATAAGGTATTTGAAGGAACAGAAAATGAGAGGTTTTAAGAAATATTTTATTTCTTTTAAAGAGACGAAACTTTTACAAAAGGCAAACAAACAACGCAACCTTTTTTTCTTTTCCAAATTATCAAAATATTTACTCCAATTGTATTAAATCAAGAAACTAATACATAAATATTACAATGTTCAAACGGGTTTTCATTATGGTGGATACTAATAAATAAAGTTAAAAGGAAGTTTGTTTTTTAAATTTAGACTTTTAGTAATATCAAAATTCCTAAGATGATATATGCAAGTAGTAAGCTACGTTCTCTGCTGGGTCTATTTCGTGAAAAAATTAAGCATAAAAAAGATTTTTCATATGAAAGTTAGATTGTGCATGCTTTTATTAGCTATATATTACAAGTGTTTAAGATAACAAGAATAATAAAGCATTATCTTCTTAACATAAAGCAATTGCAGAACTCTTTTTTTGGTCAAGAATAACAACTTTAAAAAATAACCCACTCTGCATTGAAATTTCTAGCTAGCTAGCTAAATATGTTCCATTATCTATGAGCAGCTGTAATTATATTCTTGACATAAAGACTTGGTTAAATGTAATAACTTTACGTATCTTTCTTGCACATTTAATAAATTATTGTATCTCGTTGCAGCACACATGCATGCTTTCATCTGGTCCGAAAAATCCTTGATTGCTTTATTTTGGTCCGAAAAGCCCTTGATTGCTTTCATTTGGTCCGAAAAGTCATTGATTGCTTTTGTTTGGTCCAAAAAAACCTCCTAATTGCTTTCGTTTGGTCCGAAATTTAAATAACAAGGCATCAGTTACAAAAAAATTCAATGATTATTGAAAAATACATGCACATTTCAAATGGCGTAAATATGGGTCAAAGTCGTCAGTTTCTTGTAAACTAATCAGAATACGTTATTTCGGCCGGCAAGCCGATCAAATTGCATGAACATTCTTCGCATGTCAGTCGCTTTTTGCCGTATCCATCAACTCAGTCACACAGGAGGAAGGTCCGTAAAATAAAGGTCAACGGTCAGAGGAAACGGGATCACAGTGCCCTATTATTTCTTACGATTCTTAGTAAAAATTATGTCAGTCACGTGACGGCGCTGACGTACACTGAATCCGCCCCTGAGAACTGAAACAAGTTATAGACAAAAGGATGAAGAAGAAAGATCATAATAATGTTACTAAAAACTAAAAATCATACTAAAAAGTTGTTGTATAAATATTATTCGTTAAAAAATAGCGCATTAATTAAATACTTGAGACATAGAGGCATGAGTTTTCCAGCTAAGTGCAATTTATGAGGAAAAATGGAACTGAACAGTGAAATTAATTTCGTATCAAATCGAACGGTTTATAAATTTTATTCCATCAAGTCCTGCTTTTTTCTAGAACAACGTGTTGTTCTAGAGACTTGAATGCCTGTCCAAAAAAGATAATTAAATAAATAAATAAATAAATAAAACACAAAATAATTCACTAATGACAAGGCATTCGTACATTTCCAGGCTGGCTACAAAAATTAAAAAAAAATTCAAGCCTTTTCAATAACCACTGAGCCCTGTAAAAATGTGTCCAGATTATTGCTCAATATTAAGTCTCGGAATTAAAACGTTGTAAAAATTCATAGTTCTTGCTTTATCTTCCTCTTTTCTTTCTTTGCTACTTCGTCTTCTTCGCCTCCAAGAAAATCGCGGTAAACTTGCATCGGATCAACATAAAAATGTTTATGAAAAGACACCAGGTAGCGATGAGAAAGAAATTCTTTGTTGTACTGCGAAGGCTTTGACTAAAATGAAAATAAAATAATTATAACATCGTAACTTTCATGTTGTACAATGAAAGAATTCACAATAAAAACAAGGCTTGTGTTACATTTTCTTTTATATTTTTTCTTGTTAGCTTTATATTTACAAGTATAATGTGAATAGTCTGTTTAACTTCGCAAGAATAACGGAACACTAGAAGCTATTTTCATACCACGTTCAGTTTGCAAGGCCGGGAAAATAGACATCTTTTCCGTCAGGGGAATAGTTTTCTTCTTAAAACGTGTGCAAAAAAACATTTACAAGACACTAATAAAGACTATTCTTATTTTATTTAAAACGAACCATTTTTTAACTTCTTCTTTTTATAGTTTTTTACCTAAATTTCAAATTTTGTAAATTGTACCCCATATTGAATAATTCAATTCTCAAATCTCTGTTTTATAGGCTATGTAGGCTAAATTAACTTGTAGACTTATTTGCTTTTTTGTTTGCAACAAATCGAAATTCACAAATTCAAAAAATAAATGAATGTGCGAAATAAGTGCAAAAAGAGAGTACATTAAAGAAAAAAAAATCCCATGTAAGTACAAGATTGAATTTCCAAACGCTTTAGTTTTTCTGACTGTCTTCTCTAAGCCTCACAATCCCAATATTTTGTAAATTCCTAGCAAACATGACAGTTCTACGTCAGTCTAGTGTTTCTATAAAACTGAGTTAGACGTACCTGATGGAAGGAGTTGGTGTGGACCATTGGTGTTATGCTTCGAAAACATGAACCTAACCACATGTCATCTGGTGCGTCTACTGAGTGACATCTACAATCACTTTCAAGAAGTTTCGCAACACCAGCATGACTTAATACCATACTAAAATTAAAATTTAAAAATAAGAATTTAATTAACGCGGAAAGAATAAAAATTTTAGATCACTTGCACATTCATATTCCCTTTCCTGGCATTTGAAAATTTTTTTTCTAAAACAAAAGTTTATTTTTTGGCATTCACGAGTTTTACGAAACAACAAAATTCCGCAGTTCGGTGGTTAAAAATACAATTAAGATTTTAACCCCCTCTTTATTTCCAGTTTCAGAGAGCAAAAAAATATGTCGAGCAAGATTGTTTTTGACATTTTTTTGTACTGTACTGTTATATTTTTCTTTGATGTTAGTAACGTAAATATTATTTTACTTACGTGATAACATATGATTATGAATAAGATTTTTACCCCAACATCACCGATGAGTCTCAAAATAGGTAACAACGAATGACAATTTTATGTCTCTGTAGCTACAAACTCAAATAGGGATGACAGGAGGTTGGAAAATTATATTTTTTCGTTCTTGTGAGATATTAATGCTAATGTTGATATTTTATGTAAACAAGCAACTTGCATGGTTTTTATGCCTTCCTGCAAGACCCCGATAATTCAACACAAAGGAGGAGGTTACCACACAATTTTCACAAGCTATGTACATGAACATAAAACCATTCTCACCCTCCTCCACCAGTGGGATAGGAGTATCCATAATAGTGATAGTTCACTCCATAACCATATCGTTCACCTAATAAAATAGGTTCGTTTGGATCGTAACATGCTAGAAGTTTCTGAAGGCGCTTGAAGCTAAAAAAAAAAGAATAAGATATGTTTTTGAGATTGATGAAATTATCATTAATCATCTATTCTACCAAAAACCTTGTCTGGTATTCGTTTCGCTAAACTATAGTATTTCTGGAAGCATACTTTCGCGGGTAGGTTGTTTGCTGATAATGATTTTTCGTTAATGCATGGCAGTGCAAGGAATTCTGTTACCTTGTTGGGAAAAAATCCGTTGAGAAAAAGTGAGTGAAATTTTTTACGACGAATTTCCTCCACCGTTAGGTAGTGTCCTTTCCCTGTAAAAACTGCCCGTGTGCTAATTGATATTAAAAGCAGAAGCATATAAGCATATAAGCAATAATTTATTGCTAGTGAAAGAAAATAGAAAATTTGTTAAAGTAACATAAAATTTATTCGAAGAATGATTATACATACGAAGATATTTTAATTAGCATAGTTGCTGGGTGTATAAAAACGAAGATGGAAGAAAAAAGGACTTCTGAGGGAGCAGATTCAAGGAAGTTTGATACAGTAACATTTTTATTTAAAACTATAAATCAATGTCTTACTTCATAATGGTGTCGTCGTCAATGACAACAAGCCACTTTATCTTCTCCCATTCTGTCGATCTTTTGATTATGTTATACAACTTCTGACAATGGCCACTCTCTGTGTTGTTGACGCCGATATATTCCGTCGGAATGTTTTCGTCTTCAACATCGCTGTAATATCGGATGTTTTGGGCGTGCACACCAACAGTCTTTTGCACGACAGGAACTAAGGTAGTATCATAATGTAAAAAATTCAAAAAGAATTACAATAAAAACCAAATCAAAACATGAACGTAGCGTTGACGTTTAAAAAAAGACAAACAACAAAAAATGTACATTACCAAGCTAATAGATTTCACGTCTGTCTAAAGGCAGACTGTTGTCCGAATTTTAACCTCACTTACGGGTACTACTACCTCATGGGAACACAGCGCTAGCTTTTGCTTAAGATTTCACTTTAATTGGGGATAATTTAAAGGTTAAACTTTTATATAAGCCGCCTTAAATATTGATTCTGGTTGATCAAATTAAATTACAAAAGAACAAACAAGCTTGCAAACATTCATAGTATTGGTCCCTTCTTCTCAATTTAATAATATAGCAACCTGGATCATAATAGCAGCACATACCTCTATCCTTGTGAAATTTTTCACAAGTTTTGACGGCAATTAATATGTCATTGGAATTGACTTCTCCCTAAACCAAATCAGCAACATGTAGCATATCTTGTTTTAAAAGCATATAAAAATTTTATTAAAACCTTAGATATGCTTAACAAAATTTTATTTTCAGCTGAAAATGCGCTTATTGTATGACTGTTTGTATTTTTTAGACAGGACAATGTTATACTTTCATACAAAATTGTTACATGACTTTTAAATGATGCAAAAATGGAATGTGTGATGAACTGAAAGCAAAGCGAATTACTAATTATTGATGTACTGCCAAATATATCATGGATCAGGAAGAACAGAACAATAAAATACACCACACAAGACTCTTGCAATACACTGAAATTATTTAATTTATATAATACTCAAACTTACACATGCAGGTTCTTCATATTGTACTGTAGAAACACAAGAATCTTCTTTTAAAGCTTTGTTTATGCAAAATTCAGGTACATCAGTCAATCTGGTTCCTTGCTCATTATCGAAAAAAAACATTGCAATCTGGATAACAAGAAACAATTCGTGTACGCAAGGTTTTCAGTTTATCAAAAACAAAAGAATTTTCCAAGACATATAAATCTATAAATTGTTTTTTTGTGACATGAAATTAGGAAATTCTTACTTCATGTTTGACATCAATTGAGAAAGACATGCCAGGAGGTTTATCTTCCAACCTTTTAACAGTTCTGCAAAGAAAGAACAGTAAGTATACAATCTTGTTTCTGTTTTTGCAGAAAAAAAATTTGTCGTTCTGCTCACGTAACATCCTACAGAGAAAGTTCTTTTGACTTTAAAACTAGCCAATGGGGCGCCCTTAACAAGCAAACAAACAAACACAAGCAGAATGGAGATTTTCCAACAAATAATGATATCCTGATATATGTGTCTAAACCATTACAGTATCCTTAAGCAAACAATTTATCTTTACCTCTCCAGTAACGCTATTGACAATGCCCAGCCCGCATCAAAATCTGGAAATTTAAAAGATGCAGGATTTTGATGAAATGCAAAATGGTGTATAATTGAAGCTTCGTGATCATGAAGAGCATGGCCAAGAAAAAGATCCTGTGGATAAAAATTGCAATGAAACAAAATCATAGGGATTGAAAGAAAATAATTGTTGAATGGATGAAAAATTTATCACCTTTTTTTCATCATATCTTTCAAGCACTTTTAACAATCCTTTTAAATCGATTTTAGTAATATCTTCACAAAAGTAAATCCACTTTGCTTTGTTATTGTAAGTTAGAAATAGGCTAAAAGAAAAAATATATATCCATGTTAAGTCTGACTCAATGTGAAAGTGAAGGAAATAAAGTAATATGGAAGCTATAACTTTATACCATGTGGTAACACTACTGCTAGAAAACCAACATGAAACCTTACATATATTCAAGAGAAATAGTGTACTGTTTCTTTATTACTCAGAACCAGCCTAATGAAGTAATACATTTGACTGGATGTGCTAACCACAAATACTAATATTAGCTTTCATCTTGGTAACTAAAGCATGCACAGTTTAAAAATTATTGCAACATACTGTTTCAATATGGGAAGTATTGTCCATGCGTTGGGATCAGCCCATTCTTCATGCAGCATAAGAACATGCACAAGCTCCTATATGAGAAACACTTAGATTATTCTTTGCTTTTCCACCTTTGCCAATCTTTACATTTAAAAGGTTGTGTAAAAACAAAATTTATTATGTCTTAACAAAACTTATTATTCAGGTTCTAATACAAAAACAATCAATGTCATAACTGCAAAACATACAACTACAAAATATAAGACCTGGTCAATTTTTTTTGATTCTGTAACCAAGTTGCTTTTTATAAGCTGTGCTGCAGCCTTGCTTTTTCTATCATGAGAATTTCTGATTACAACAACTAGTTCCTTGGGTTCCACTAAAATAATGGAAAATATAAATCATAGAATTTAAAATGACAAAATTCATTCTCTGTAAAATACATAAAATATATGTTTTATGTTAGGGTTCCTTTAAGGTTACATTTTTGCTCCTTATGTAGCTTCCAGTCAATTCTGACTCAACTTTGATTACTGGCTTAAAACTCTATGCTTGAAAAGTGTTTTCACCATTATTTCAAAGCTTCAAACAGAAATGCAGATTGTGCTACACATATAAATATTTAACACAATTATGTAATATTTGTATGTATGTTGTATTAGCTTTGAGGGACAGCTATCGACTTAATTGGTAAACCAAGTAAATATAAGGTCACATTAGCCACTTTTCTGGACACAAATAAATTTAAAAGGATGATTTCTGTAACAAATTTCTTCAGCTTAACTGTCATAACAGCAAGGAAAGGGTTGCATTGACCTGAAAGATCTTTTAAAGACCAGAAATTTTGTTTAGAGTTACATCAATGTTGATTTAATTTGTTTCCTTGTTTTTCTTATTGCATTATAATTTTTTTATTACCTAAACCATGGACTGTCGATTCAGATACCTAAAAAATAATAATGTAGTGGAAGATATACAATGGATGAAAACATTTCAATAACACTTTTAACAATGTTATATGCCATGTATAACGAGTTTACATCTTAATTGTGACATACTTTTTCAAATATGAGCATAAACAATGAAATTTTTAGACAAACATAAAACTTTTTTTGCAATTAATGCTGCTATTGAGACTTTTTAGAAAATTCAAAATTGTCACTTTATAGCATTTATTGATAAGTAACTTCATGCAAAAAAAGATAACCTGTGCAAACATAGATGCGAAAAAAAATTCTGACACATTTTAGGTTTGTTGCCTAGTAAGCAGATTTTTCCTGCACACAGGAAAAAATGAAATTTGCAGACAATGATCTGTACTAAAATTTTAGTCCTTTTATAGAAAAAGGTAATAATAAAGTTAAAAGAAAAACTCAAAAAACGCATATTTTTGGGGCAGATTTTGTTTTTTTTACCCAAAATAGCAACATTATTATTTTTACAAAAATTCAAAAATTTCACCTTCTAAAAATTATTGATCAGTAACTTTGTGTCACCAGAAAAAACTTATGATATCCAAATCTAGAGAAACGCTGTGATGTACAGACAGATCGAAATCCATAAATTATTGCTATCACACTGACCAAAAACATAAATTTGACCATCAGCAGACACTTTTCCATTTATAAGACGTTGCACACAAATCATTTTTACCATAAAGATCTTGGCATTGGAAATAGTAGGACACTTTACACAACAAAGGTCACAAGACAGGACAGTTATATTAATATAAATATAAATATATTTCATTGTTTAGTGTGATGCATTAACACAAAAAGTGGTAAATTATGATGGGAAGGTTGAAGATGGTCATGAAAACCCCGATTTTTTTTGATTTTTTTTGATTTAAAATTTTTGTCTTTTCATATTTCTCAGGTGAATTACATGAATATGTAACCAGTCCAAGTGAAAATCTGCTGAAAATTATTCTTACCATTTGATCATCATCTGAATAAACAACTAGAAGAAATGAATAGGGAAATTAATCATAATAGGTAGTCAAAATTAGTAACAGGGTCAAGCTCACGGCCGTTTTAAGCTATGTTGCTCTTATTCACCCTCTTTTCATACTAGCATGGTTTGGACGGAAACCTCTAATTCAAGTAGTGAATTATAAGTTATACTTACAGTACAGTCTGAATGTAATCTACCGCATACACGCTAATATCACACCTTTGCGTGGAGGACGGCAGTCGTTTGTCTTTTGTTATAATTAAATCCCTTAAGGGTTTCGCGAGTTTATATTTGCGTGTTAAAAAACAATGCGCTCGCGAAGAAATATCAGAGCAAATATATTTCTTGTAATAGCAAGATGCATTGTGTAAATGTATTGATAAGCTATTCCCTTAAGTATTAGCGTGAAGTAATTAAATAATAAAAATATTTCGTGAAGTTTTATAATACATTGCGCGAAAATATATTGTTGATTTAATTACTTAAAAAGATTCCAGCGCATTTAATTTAAGAAACATACAAGAAGTATTATTACTATTAAATGCCGCTTTTCGTTTATGAACTTTTAAAATGGGATCTTAAAGAACATTTCTATCGCCGCTTTTCGTTTATAAACTTTTAAAATGTGATCTAAAAAGACGTTTCCATCGCTGCTTTTCGTTTTCAAACTTTTAAAATGCGATTTAAAAAAAACATTTCTATCACCGCTTTTCGTTTTTAAATTTATTAAAATGCGATCTAAAAAAACATTTCTATCGTTGCTTTATGCTTATAAACTTTTAATATGCGATCTAAAAAAACGCTTAATTACTGCAATTAAAAATTTTCAAACGAGTTCGCGCAAAATAGATTGCTAAAATTAATCTTGCAACCTATTGTGATTAAACAATCCATCGCGTGGGGTCATTGTTTATCAGCGAGGCAATTATTTTCTTAAAAAAAACGAAAGCTATCGCAATTTTATTGTTCTGTGTAACTATTCATGCGAGTTTTGCGTCCGCGGTAGATTACATTCAGACTGTACTGTAATATATATACACGACACCATTTTAAAGGATGAAAATATGTTATATATATGTATAACAAGATAAGTGACATACCTGCTAAGAGAACCAAAATTATAATGAAGTAAAGATTCATTTTAAAGATGTGTAGAACCTATACCAAATATAGAAAGAGTTTTAAACTTTATTTTAGAAATTAGTAGGCATCATTGAAAACTTTAAAAACATATATAATAAACACATATTTGCATAGTATACACTATTTTACTGAAAAAAATAATTGTAACGTTTGCAAATAGAATTTTGTCACTTTATCATAAAAAAAACATTAAATACAATAAAACTATTTCATTTTGCATTCTAACTTAACAAATGAAAATTTAGGTTTTAATAAATATTTGAGCAGGGTTATATTTCTTTTTTGAAAAGTCAGACCTAACCCAAATACTTTATTTCATGTAGAGTTGTTGTTATTAAAATTGCAACTATTGCAAAATTTAAAAAGCTTTATCAAGCAAGTGTTTAAGATTGTGCTTGCCTGGCAAATAAAAAGCTGCTATTTTCTAAAATTATATTCCACATTTTTTAGAAAAAAAAGATTGCATATCTTTGTAACTCAAAATAAAGAAAGATATTTTTGCAAATGTAAAACACACTGAATGATATCAGCCCTAGCCTTAGCTAGCTACTAGTAAGCTAATAAAGCCAGCTGGGTAGCTAAAAAAATCAATGACAAGCCCGTACAAATGTTTAAATGGTTAGTGGAGTTTTTTGTAGCTACATGTGCACACATTCTTATATTCTTATAGGTTAAAAAAAGACATAGCTATAGCTTGCTTCCCTTCTTTAGGAACACAAGATCATAAGGCACCCAGAAATTACTTTAAATACGACTTCGTTTAATTTGCTAGCTAAGTAAATTTTTTGGTGGGTTATCATATGAGGTGTTAACTAGCTAGCTAGCTAATTTGCAATCGCTTCAGTTTTCCTTCGCAGACTTTTATAGTTAGCGCTGTTTAATTAGTTCTATACGTTTAGCTTTACGAAAACTGAAGGAAATGTTTTTACATGTTTTACAAAATATTTATCTGAAAGAAATGCTCCACGTAGTAATGACTGATTAATCGTCTTTTGTTCGCACGTTGTTATTTGTTTATGAACCCGCTAAAAACCCTTTCCTTTCATGGCCACAATACTAAATACAGTGACTTTCCTTTGTAGTATATGCGATGGTCTTGGGTTGTACTGAATGCGGGTCAAAAAACATAAAAGGTCCAAAGTTCACCTTTTTTGCTCTATCGAGGCGAAAAAAGTTTGGAAGAAGGCAACCAAGTCTTTTGCATTCTACTCAGACTTGAATAAAGTTAAAGGTATTTAAGCAAGCTCTCGAGAATAAATATACCGCCCACATGTAATATTGTGGTTAGCCAGGAGATCTAGCATAATTTTTCTTACCATCAGTTAGACATCCTCGAATAAGGCTTTTTAGTTAACTGGACTAAATTGCTGTTGTTTCCAATAAAACACCAAGCATGCTCCCAAGCCCAGAGCTCTTCTCATGTGTAGCTTAAGACCAAAGGGAATTCTCATCACAGTTTCTTGTATGAGAAGTGTTCGAAAACGCATGCAGGAAATTTTATTATTAATTATTATGTTGCCAACCATGTCATAGGAAGATGAAAATAGGTGGAAGGTATATAACATAAACAAATGTTTTTGAAAGATGTGTACCTAACAAATAGCGATGGTGACGAAAACCAGGTTTCACTCATTCTGCAAATTATATAAATGCGTTTTACTTCTTTACCAAAACGCCACCTTGGATCAGGAAAAGCGAATGATTTATCATAAGTAAAATGAAGTTTTTACACAAATAATGATGAAGATTTTAAAAATAATGAACTTTTTTACACCTGTTGTTAACTGAATTGAGAAATCCCACTCCCTGTTATTTACCCGGTCACTTGACCAGCATATCATTTTCTTGCACTTGTACTGTATTCATATACTATACCAAGGGTACAAGCACATCTGTACACATTGTGACTGCCCAGGACAGCCCGGAATTCCCAAATATCCAAATTGAATGAAATCAAAAAATTGAAGATGTAATGTTAATAGGTATATGTTGCCAACAAACAAAACACTTTTTTATCTATTATATAAAATATTGCAGTTACAACTCATGCACTGCAAGTGACAGTCCTACACCATATGCGGCCAAATAAAGTAGCTGAGCACAATGAAAGCAATCTATATTATAATACCTGTATACGTCTGTCTGTCTGTCTGTTAAGCAAAATGGTAAACGCAGTAGCGAGATAAATGGAATGCCGTAAATAAATGTGGATTTATCTACAGGCCACCGATTAGTAAAGTATAATTGCATAGGATAAGTACACAGATCTTCAAAATATACTAAACAAGAAAAAGAGTCTTAATATCAACATTGGAATTTGGATTGAAACATCTCACAAATATTTCAACCCTGACATTTGATAATTATCTCTCTTTGACCAGTGGCCCCCAGTGGAAACAATCCACCAACTATAGGTTTTTGTGATTTTCTGGGCTAGCCACTTTAAATATTTATTAATATTATTATTTACCAGAATGCAGCCTTTCTACATGATGACCCTCACTAATTGCCAACATGAGTGCTGATGTGTTAACAAAACAGGAAGGCAAATGGCCTTTCACACAGACACAAAAAATTGCTGATGTGAAACATGTATTGTGTCGAAATGCTGAAATGTAAACATAATTATGTAGTAAAATGATTTCAAAAGCACAATTATGGAGATTATGCCTTTTTTATGTTTGTGTTTAGTTCAGTGTAGTTTACCTGTAGCAACCTATCCTGGAAACCTGAAATTAATGATACTGCAAAGAAATTAAGGTCTGCTAATTGTGCTATTGCTAAGCTTAGACACTATGTCCCACTGAGAGTAACCATCCAGGTCTATTGCTCCCTTTTTATTCAAATCTTATTTATTGTTGTCAAGCCTGGGGTCAACCTGTCTCTAACCTTATCAAACGTATCTCTATATTGCAAAATAAAAATCTCCAACATTATCTTTATTAAAAATGTTCTCACTGATTCCACTCCTATAGCTCTAACAGAAACCTATGGTATCAAGATCCATCAACACCATTACAATACCAGGAACAAAACTGCTGGAATGCTTGACCACTTTCTCTTAAACACTACTTACTATGGTACCAACTCAATTAGATCCCAGTGCACTACTTCCTGGAATAATTTACCAAAAATTACCTCTATCCTCTATCAAATTCTGTTATAAAATATAAACTCAACAATATTTTCTGGAGACTTATGAAATGACCCTTCAGTAGTGTGTGTGGTGTTTGTACGTGCTGTGTATGTGTCTGTCAACATGGATTTCTATCTTAAAGTGTGTGTGTGTGTGTGTGTGTGTGTGCATCACGTTACTATTAGCTTTGCTATGGTGTTGGTCCCCTCCATTGAAATATAACTATATGTAACTTATTATATATTGTATTATACCTATTGTAATTTCAACTTTTTCTATGGCAAATAAATTGAATTGAATAGTGATATATTTTGGAAGTTCTGATATATAAATAATCATCTTTTCCCCAGTTTTTTAATGCAAAATATTTACTCCAAGCTGAAAGAAAACTTGATAATGTGATATTTCTTAAGGGGATTTTATACCTTTTAGTTTACATCAGCTTAAAATTATGCTACATATCAATCCTGCAAAATGCCTAATGGATGAAAAGGTTCACATAAAAATAACTAATTTGAAATCATGTGAGAATGTGACTGTAAAATGTGAAGTAGAACAAAATGGATTTATTTATGTTTCTATCGCTCATCTCATTGCTTCATTAAATGGAGAAGTTGATTTAGCTAATGATCCTTCATTTGGTGGAAGTTACATTGGAATTGATCAAATGGGTATATTCTGGAGTATGCTGCCAGCTACAGGACAAAAGTTAGGACTGCGTTATATTCCTAGAAATGTTACTGACCCTGCGAAATACAAACTACAGGTAAACATTAGTAACCAACCCATAGAAATATTTTATTTGTTTTGTATATAATAATTTTATTTGCTTTTTAATAATAATAATTTTCAACCAATCACAAAACTAGAGTTTTCCAAATTAAATAACTTTGGTCCTGTATTAGTTGCACTGCTTTAATGTTGTCTAATGCTTCTTAATTTTTTTTAATATAATGTTTGAAGTGAAATCGTGAAACATCACTTAATTTAATTTGTAGGTATACAAAGGTCATCTGAATGATAATGATTTTGTAAAAGAACATAATATTCAGGTTGATAAGACGAACAAAAAACAACCAATTGTAGAAGGTGTGGTCCTTAGATGCTGTTCTGCGCCAGGAGTTACACGATATGAAGTAAAACATGGTTCTGTGAGAGGTACAATTTTTAAACCTCCTGGTAAAGGTCCTTTCAAAGGTATAACTTCTTTATTATTACATTTACACAACAGTGTCCACATGCTCACCACACTCATAGTGTAATAGACGCAACAAGTGTATTAATCTTCAAAAATCTTGACTTTGTGGCATGATTGTTTTTAACGACACAACAAGTGTATTAATCTTCAGAAATTTTGATTTTTGTTATAATTATTTTTAACGACACAAATAATAAATGTTTTTTAGCTTCTAGACTTCTGTAAATAAGAATTTTATATAACTGATGATAATTACTGGACAGTAGTTGAAACGTTTTTAATTTGAAAGTAAACTTATAAAATTAGGGTTCTGAATTATATTTTTCTGATGTATGTATATCTAAGTTAAGATTGAAGCTTTAAATAATATAAATTTTTTGCCAATACTGTTTCTAAATATTTTTTTGAAAAAGACAAAGCATACGGTATACACAGTTATCAACTGATAGTTAAATTTTTTTATGTATATCTACAGACTGAATTTGAGTCAAAGTCCAAAATAGAACCTGTCTCTCCTTCTTTTTCATCAGATCTATCAATAAGCGCAGCTCCAATATAATAAGCCCTGGTAACGATGTCGGTCTATTCTGTAATTTAGGGGTTATTGATGTGTATGGCAGTGCTGGAGGTATAGTTGAAAGTCGAGCAGCTCTCCTGGCGTCGCATGGTTTTATTGCATTTACATTACCACATCATCGATACAGAGACCTCCCAAAAGAATTACATGATGTGTCGATTGAGTATTTTATTGAAGCCATAGATTATTTCTCTTCACTGGATGCTGTTCAACCTGGTATTGGAATGATTGGTATTTCATCAGGTGGTTTATTTGCGATGGTTCTTTCAGCACTGAGCAGCAAGTTGTCAGGTATTATTTCAATTAATTCACTGTCATATATATCATTTGTCATGAAGAAAAACAATCAACAATATCCACCAATTGAAGATATTCTCATAGACTTACAAAAGGCAATGCCATGGCAAGAAGATGACAAGGGTGGTATATTAGTGGATTTGTCAATCTATGATAAAAGAACAGATCATTTAACCCTTAACATTGATCAATCAAATGCTAAATTTTTGTTAATAGCAGGAGAAGATGATAAATGTGTGAACAATAAATTGGCTACTGATAAATTACTGAAAAAAATGTATAAAAGTGGGAAAGGAGATAATATTGATCTATTGTTATATCCTGGTGCAGGACATTTTATTGATCCTCCATACATGCCATTGACGTTGTTACACTACAATCCAATTTATAAACGACCAGTGGCTGTGGGAGGGAAGATTGTTCACACTGCTGCAGCTTGTGTTCATTCATGGACGGAGATTCTAAAGTTTTTAAACGCCAACGTAGGAAAGTTAAATTTTCATTCGAAGTTATGATTTGAATGTGGTTGCTATCAACTGAAGAAGTAAACAAATTGAAACAGTTTAGCGACACGGGACACGTCCTCCTTTTGTATACGAAAAGGAAGAGTATCATAATCTCATGATGATCTAATGGAAACGTGACTCCTGAGGTGCATTTCCATTAAAACGAAACAAAGACAACACTGCATTAGCTATCTTGAAAATTTGTGCACGTATTTCAATTTTAAATTTTAATTTGAATTATCAATTCTGCAAAATAAAGCTCTTTTTCTCCGGTATTTCACCAGAAAATTAAAATAATTGAACTCCTGGAAAAAGTCGGCGACTCTGAAACCTCACGCATAAATATGACGCACAACACAATTGAATAATAAGACGAATTTCAAGGGAACGCAGAATTTAATTTCTGAATAAAATGTTCTTTTTTTGCTTTCTCACTTTCTTACTTTTTTTCTTTCTTTTTGCTTTCTCACAAACAATCTGTAATTAAAATTTTTTTTTATGCATTTTTGATATTCTTTTAAGAATTTTAAAATGATTTACCTTGTTGGGAAAGACCAAAGTTAATGGTAGCTGTTCAAAAAAATCTTAAAAAGACCGAAAAATACTGATGTACAGAAAGACTACCGCGTAATTATAAATTTATTTTTCTAGATACATTTTGTAATATATTTTTAAGAATTTTGTACCAATATACCTAAAAATAGACTTAATGAAGATTTTATCATTTTCTTGCTCTAAGTTGATTAGGTTTGGCTCCTGGAAACATAGTATCCAAATTGTTTTGTTCTTAACTGCAGAGCCTTCTTTTTCACCCACACACCTTGAAAACGAAACTAGCGACAATGGCGTTTGATTTCCATACTTACCACTACTTACCAGCATATTTTAAAAATCCCAGGAAAACGCTTAAGATTTGAGTTTTCGTCACCAGCAGGAGTTTCGAAATAAATAACCCACATTTATAAAGCCACTTTAATTCTTTTATTTGACCTACACAACACTACACTCATACACACCTTGGATGCCATGGGGTCCTTAGAAAGGAAAGATGATGTGGGATCTCTATAATAAGCATATGTGGAGCACTCACAATTCTTTCTTTGTGTCGATGGTTTCCCACAGAAACTCCTCGTGGTTTGAGAGCATATTAGGCATAACGACAAATTTATCGCCGAAAGTGAGAATTTTCTCGCGAAATTCGCAAAATCTAATATATTAAGACTTATTTCTTTCTCAAATAATAGTTCTAAAAAATTTTTTTAAAAAATAATTGCTGAAGGTGAAAAATTGGATACAATAAAAACAAATGAGATTGATGACAATTAACTAGATATTTTTTACTAATCTATCTAAAAATTGAACTCACTTTTAAATTATACAAACTTCGGGAGCTGTGAATTACATGAATTTTTTTTTTTTGTAACCGAAGATGTCGAAAGTTTTGTTCTGTTGTTGTTTTTATCGCATTAAATGCAACAACTAAGCGTAGTTTATTTATTTTGAAGAACTGAACCCAGGAAACGCATACTTTGTGGTAAAGCACAAAAATGTACAGAAAACATTTTTATAAGAAAAACGAAAGAAACGCACATTTTTAGTTTTTAGGACCTAACAAATCATTCTGCTCCCGAAGCATCAAAACACGTAAACTTTAAAAATCATATCTATGGGTTTGAAAATGTTTATGCAATCTCAGTCTGTCAGTGCAAAACTAACATGTCGTAGCGGTGGCGTATCGACTACCTCCGTGGACGCCACCATACGCGAACTCTCAGTTGTAAACACTGAAGAAGTCTTTCTGTCTACATGATACGAACCTTGCTCTCTCTCCAGTCGCTCTTGTAAACTAAACTGTCTAATCTAGAAAAACAACAACATAGGTAAATGTTACTGGCTGATGTGTAAAAAAGTAAATGAGAACAAACACCAACATACGATTAAGAAATAAAATATCAGTATAGCTATTATTGTAAATAAATTAAAAAGGAAAATATTTACATTTATTTTACAAATTTGACAAAAAACATAAAACCACATAGCAAAATAAACAAACAAACAAAAGACACGGTTTACGCAATTTAAAGGGGGAGGCTCTAGAAGATTTAAAAAAATACAATGACAAGGAAAAATCCATTGGCATTCTTTTTTTCATCGGGGATCCTTGCGTAGAACACATTAAAGAACAAATAAAAAATCTCGCTTTTATACTTTCTGTTCGTCGTTTGTAGTCAGTTCAAAATGTTCTGCGGAGTCAAACTTTCGTCACGTTTGTTGGTTCGACGACCTTGCATAAAACATTCCTCCACCGCCAGCGTTTATGCTTCCCTCCTTATTACTTAAACTACTGTTCACACCAGGTTGGTTACGCATACCTAAACCACTATTTAATTGCGGATTGCTCATCATTGAGGAGGATCTATTAAAACTGACAGGTGGTTCGTTCATCATTTGACCCGGATAAAACGATCCGGATTGACCTGCATTAAATTGTCCTGGTTGGCTTCGATGCACGCTACCGGACATTTGACGCATATAACCAGGCTGCTGAATTATAGAGCCGCCCATGTTGCCACCGCCTAGACCCATATTACCACCGCTTGGACCCATATAAACACCCTGGTCAGTGTAATCACCTTGGTTCATATAACCGCCTTGGTTCATATAACCGCCTTGGTTCATATAACCGCCTTGGTTCATATAACCGCCTTGGTTCATATAACCGCCTTGATTCATATAACTGCCTTGGTTCATGTAGCCACCTTGATTCATGTGACCGCCTTGGTTCATATGACCACTATGTTGGTGCACACCACCCTGAGGGGGGTTGTTAGAGCCGGAAAGCTTTACCTCAATACAGCAACAGTCGATGGTTTCCGGTTGAGCACAACATTCACATTTGCATTCGTTAAAACAATCTTTACACTCAGGACAGTCGCAGCAGTCTCCACATTCTCCACACTAAACACAGAAGTAACGTTGATATGTAGTAGTTATCGCACAGTGCAGAGAAAGTACGGAAAATATTTTTTTAGTTCTCGTTTACATATTTCACGATCCTTAAGACAATTATCATAAAATTTTTCCATTGTGAAAAAAAATTTGCAGAAATGGTTTTTGCGACTTGCTAATTTCACGAAAGATATTTATAAGAATTGTTAATACAAATTGTCAGCTTTAGTTCGATTTTGCGGAACTTATTTTCGCTTTCTTTTTCCCTTACGGAACATTAAAAGTAAAACATTTCAATGTATTTCAAACCGACTTCTAAGCAATTATTACCGAACAAGCGTCGCATTTACAGCATTCCCCTTGAGGTTGTTTTGACATGCAGAAACAAAATGTGTCGTCACACCACTAAAACATAACAAAGAATACATGAATGTCAAGAATTATAACAATAAACATATCTATGGAAATATAGTTGTCATCCGCTAAGTAGAAAACAAGTGCAAGGGTTACTCTTTTTGGAATATAAATTTCTTATTATGTGATTTGATATGATAAAAATACATAATTATGTCCCCTTCATACAACATTAGTAATTTTAATGCGCTAAATTTTTTAGGAATTAAATACCCATGAAATATTCTTCAAAATACTATTTGCAAAATTTTTGAAATTTTTACTTAAATTCAAAACATTTTTATCTTCTTTCTTTTTCTTTTTCGGTCAATTAATTTTCTCTATTAAATCAAATAGTTTCTAAGACACATTTCATTATTCCCATTTTAAAAATATTTGGCAGTATTTTTTCCAAAAACTAATATCCATATACTAAGTATTATATTTCTTTTTGCAAATACCTGTTTTGTAGGACAGCAGGAATCCATACAAGTCTTCTTAGATGGTATAGACCAGTCGCAAGATTGAGCACATTTCGTCATACAACCTGGTTCGTCTGTTGCTGAATTACAACATGATTGACATGAGCACAGCTCTGAACACCATGTTGGACAGCAGTTCCCTTCTTTTGACTAAATATACAAAATGGGAAATATTACATTTTTCCAAAGAACGAGAAGGTAAATTCTCACTAGACAAAAAAGGGGTATGACAAAAGGGTGTCAAAACAGTGAATATTTGAGCGAACGTAATTTTTGAATACCTCATGCAGCAAGTAATCGGTAACAAAAAATGGTAATACATAAAATGTTTATCACCCTCTCTTGATTAAATGTTAAATTAAACTTTCCTCTTAAATACCGAAGGAAGAAAAGAGGGAAATCTATTTAATCTTAGCCATGCAAAAGTACTTGCGTAACTATTGAATGAAATAGTTCAACGTTTTCACTGTATACTGACAAATGCATAGCTTATATATACAACATACCACAATACATTTCCGAATAATTAAGCCTATGACGAACAATACCATATACCCGCCAACAGCTATCACAATAATGGCAGCAGTTGGAAAGCTTTCCTCTTCAACAGCAACCTTGGGAGTTGGCTAAAGAAATAGATAGATAGTTTATTTTCTACTTTTACTACATTTACAAGAATCTAGTTGAAATCAAAATAATCGTGAATAACATCAATATACTAAATAAATCGCTGATAAACCTAAATCAACTATATAAACCGCATGTCGTTTTTCTATAGTTTCATGTAAGTGTAGACAAAGTTCAGGCAACTCGAAGAAGACTTCATCTGAGTCTTGTCACCGAGAACCGATGTAAAAAACTGGTTAATTCTCTAAATTAAAGCTTTCGATTTAGTAGAATAATAAGATATTTTTTCTTATTATGTTTTTCAAGATTTTTTTTAAAAATATGAATCAATTTCGTGTAAGGTTATCATATTTGCTTTAACTTTACTCTTAAGAACGTTTAAAGAATATATTCCTGCATTTTCTAAAATTACAGGTGTAAATTTGTATTATAAGTGTTGTGCACGATAGCTGATGCAAATTCTTCATACTTTGTTTTTATTATTGGTTCTTTAAGTTGTTTTGATCTTGTAATGTATTTTCCTGATAACTTTTCTGTATACAAGTTATGAAATATACGACGAGACAGGCCTATTTTACATTTAAACATAAAACAAAGGTTTCGATAAATATGAATTTCCATTAGGGTTTGGATTTTCAATTCTTCAAACAGTGGCTTAGAAAGTGTTAGACGATCTTCAAAAGTAATAACTCGGATTGCATGTTTTTGTTTTCTGTAAAGTTTTAATAGCTTAGTTTTATTGGTAATTGCACAGGTTATATTACCATATGATAAGTGACTATGGACGAAGGAAAAGTATAATTGTTTAAGCAGATACTTTGGCAGTAAGTTTCTTGATTTATATAGGATACCTATGCTCCTGGAAATTTTGCTACATTTTTTGTCAATATGATGTTTCTAAGTTAAATTTTCATCAATATATATCCCTAAAAATTTTGTAACTTTGTCTCTCTTAATCTCTGTATTATCAATTTGAAGTTTTGGAAGGGTAGAAGGAATTTTTTTCTTCTGATATTGTGAATGAAAGATTGAGTATTTAGTTTTAGAAACATTTAATGATAACTTATTTCCTTTGAACCATAATGAAATTTTTTGGAGTTCAAGATTCATTTCTACAAAAAGATCTTGAACGTTTTTACCTGATTTAAATAAGTTTGTATCGTCTGCAAACATGACATTGAAAAGTTTTGATGAGGCTTTATAGAGATCGTTGATATATATTATAAACAAAAGTGGTCCAAGAATTGAACCCTGTGGTACTCCACGAATTATATTCAAAGCTTCTGAAAGCTTGTCATTATCATAAGAAACATACTGCTTTCTATTTTAAGAGTAATTTTTTTGAGTTTTGTTTGTAATTCTCTAATATTCTAGTTTTTGTAATAAGATCTCATGATTTACTGTATCGAAAGCCATAGACAAATCAATAAAAACTTCTAGTGTTATTTCTCTATTAGAAAAACCTTTTATGATATCATTAGCTAATTGCAAAATTGCATGCTAAGTTTAGGTATTTTTTTAAATCCAAATTGTCTAGAAAAAAGAAGGTTATTTTTATTGAGATGAGAATAAATTCTGTATAATACGCTCTAAAATTTTTGAAAAATTGGAAAAACAGATATAGGTCGGTAATTTCCTACTCCAGTTGAATCACCTGTTTTAAAATTGGTTATGACTTTGGCTATTTTGAGATCGTCAGGAAAAATAATTTATGCATTTATTAAAAATATAAAAAAGTGGATCTTTGATTTCTTAATAGACCGCTATCATTAAGTTACAACTGAGACCGTCTATTCCAGTTGCTTTGTTTTTATGAGCATAGACGTAAACGCCGTTTCAAATTCTTCAAATGTTAAGTCACTATCACCAATTTTATTTTCAGTGTTTGTTAGATAATCTTCAATAGAATTAGAAACATCTGGAATCTTACTAGCTAATTTAGGTCCAATATTAGTAAAGAATGTATTGAATTCTTTAGCCATCTTAGATTGATGAACTACTAGGGTCAATTAGGGTTAGCAATTTAACTGTGGATTAATATTTCCAGTATAATTTTTGTATTACTGAGACAATATACCCTTATTCATACTGGTTTTAGGCCTAACAATAAGGGGTGAGCGATTGCTTTTGCTCACGCAAAGACTTACCCAATTCTGAGAAATAAGAAACTAGCCGAGCCATTAATTACTTCCTTAATTCCACAAAAAGTTTGTCTCGCTTAGCAATATCAATTCATCTCACACAGAAATCATTGTTATCTTTCCTATTATTAGATGTGCATATTTTACATGGCTAGCCTCTCATTCAAAGTAAAAACAAACCCATATATAAAAGGTGAAATAAAAGATAAAAAAGATTTTGTAATAAAATATGCGTTTATAAACTTTTAGGGCAAATTCTCAATCTTTAATTCCGCAATCTTTTCTGGTGGAAACTTTTCTTCCCTTAAGGTGCTATTTATTCAGGTTTGCTTGCCCAGTCTTAATTATTGTTTGGGTGTTATTTTTTTCTCGATAGGTCTGTTATTAGTTTACAGTCACACAATTAGACTCAAAAAGTTTTGTGTAAAATTGATTTGTGAGAAAATGACATTTTAAATAAAAGAAATGCAATTTTTCTAAAACTTTTATTTGCGTTACTTGTTGGAGAATTTATATTTCAAGGAATATTAATGCACATATAATATATTTTACATACATTGCATGAAAAATATTAACACACAAAATACACTTTTTTGCTCTACAAACAAGGTATATAAATTTAACCTACTGCAGAAGTGACAACCATTTTTCATAATCACAATTTTTGATTTACCATTTTATTTAGATATATATAATCTATAAATAAACAATTTTAAACAGAAGTAAAGATTGATTGGCTGAAATAAAATAAGACAATGATAAAGTTTTCAATGTGCTGTGCAGGTGCGAATCACCTACAAATTGAATGAAATAGTTTAGCTCATTAATTAGTTAATTGCAGTTCCCAGTTAGGTTGCTAGGTGGTTTAGTGAGCTAAAATATAAAAACACTTTAAACAAACACTTTATTGAGCTTAAAAATTGGTGCATTATGTTTTGTTTACCCACATTGGGTATTGCCTCAATTAGCCAGTCTACTGAGCCTAGCCTCTGTTAGTAATGGCATAAAAATTAAGAATTTCACATCAAATTGGCCTCTGACCTAAGTTGACAAGATTGTTTCGAAAAAACAACTAAAAATTTCCCCAACACTTTTTTCTTTCATTTACGCTCAACACTTATCACTACTGGATTGTTTGACATATGTTTGTGTAGTGGTAGCTTCATCGACTTGGCTTTATGAATCAATAAGGTTTTTGTCCAGTAGTGGAAGCAATTTGGTTACTTCAATCTCCGATGTTTTATTTTATTTAATATTTTTTTTGGTGTGCATGCTGGACGGCATTTGTAAATCTAATTTATATGATGCGTCATTATTTTTGTCTACCCCAGTAAGGATACGGTGTGACAGATCAGGTGTATGTGGAAAATTAGAGAAAAAAAACAAGAGAAGGTGTAAGAAGAGGAAAGAGATACAACAGGCAGTTGTTAAAAAAGGCATGTGGTATGTGTGTACTCATGGGAGAAGGGCAATTTTACATGAGACTTTCTAAAAAACAGGAAAATGAAACAACAAAAAGTTGTAAAAAATTGTGATAAAAAAATATTGCGAGAAGGTAACAAAAAAGAAGTTGTTTGAGACAAAATACGCTTCATGAGATTAGGATAGTTGTGGACTGGGGTGGAGCTTTAATAATTTGGGTACACGCACTGGAGAGTTGTGCATTTTTGCTTGCCCAGCATCCCCCACCCCTTTTCGCCAAATGTTCCGTTATATTAACATCACAACGTTGTTAATTGAAATACATTTGTCTTTCTAATACCGTGTTTTCCTGGGAGCATTAGCTAGCAATTAATAGTGAAGTAAAATGACCTAAAAATTTGAGCCAATGGATTAACACACACAAAACAATGAATCAAGCAGCTTCAATAAACATTGGCTTTACCTTAACCCTTACACCCAAATTTGCAAGCAGAGCGAACAGCTTAGCTACACATATTAAACAATGTCTCATGTGTGTCTTTTCATATCTGAACCATACAGCTTAATTGAAATTTAAGTTTTTCTCATTTCCTGGAAATTCGGACACCAGGTCAAAAAGGTGCATTTTTTTAATGGACATATAGTCTCTGGAGGACATTAACCAGACTTATTTTTGTGTCACGCCTATAAAAATTCTAGCTAGTTAACTAGGATCGAATCAACGTTTACTGGTATGTGTAGGACACCATCAAGTTTTCTATGAACCGCTGTTAAGGCAAAGCAAATTAAGAACAACAAAAGTTTAAATAAACGAATGAACAAAAAAATCAACATTTCTTGTCCTACCATCTTTGTTTTGATTGTATATGGTAATTCTTACGGCAGGCGATTTAATGCGCTAGATTTATTCAGCAATCTCTATCTTTCGCGTGATCTTCATTGCAGATTATTCAGAAGAGAGACACGATATAATATGTAAAAAACATTGGATAAAACACTCTGCTATGACTATGGTTAGACAAAAAGGATAAGAAGTGTACATAAGAACTAAAAAAAGTGTAGAGTAGCAGACCCCATTTTGATTTCATTCCCATACCAGGTAGAGTCCAGGGAATCACGGTTGTTAACGCAGTAAAAGGTTATAAAAGTACTGGGATCGAGGTTTTTAGGTTCTAGGAAAACGGATTTTGAGGACTACAGATCCTGATCAGCTTGGTTTTCACAAGTCACAAGACTAGAACTGCAGAAGTTATTTTAGCAATATCTTGACACTATTTCATGCTTTCCTTTTTTTGCTTCGCCCCATAACTTAAAAAAAACGTTTTTTTAAAAAATATATATACAACACTTTTTAGTGAACTAGAAGACCCTAGCTAGTTAAGTAATACACTACCTGTAGTAGCTATAGTGATATTATATCCTTGTTAATTTTTCAAGGGATAGAGCTGCCTAGCTATAGCTCAGTTGCACTGCGTGACATGATGTTTTGATTTCGCATTGAGAACAATGGACATGAGCACAAATATACACAGCAGTATTCTGATTGCAAAAAAAATTGTGTAGTGTAATTTTTCCTTTCCATACGCTGGGTCTCCTGGCTAACCAGCAGCTGGAAACCTTTTTGACCTTGATAAACTGAAGTTTAATAACGTAGTCAGCCTTGATCTCAAGAAACAAGATAGAAAGGATACCCCTTTCCTGCTTTCGCTATTTTATTGTATTTTTTAGGCTCTCTCATAAAAAATATGTGGATTGTTTATCTTATTGATATCTTATTGATATAAGAAACCATTGTTAACAAAATTACTTAAAGGTCTTTTTTTAACATAAAAACCTTAAAAAGTTTAAAAATAGATTATTTCAAGAGAAACAATTTATATATATATACTGAATGTAATATGCGAAGCTGTATAAAAATAGTGAAAGAGACTATATGTTTATTCTATATTTCAGCTCTTGTGAGTCTTCATCAGGAATAAGTACAATACAATAATTTCAACGTTTATAAAATAAAGTGTTGAAGGCAAAGTAAGCTCTTTATCTAAAATTCTTTATCTAAAAAAATAGTAGCGGCAAAAAAATCAAATTGAAATACCTATTTCTTTTCATAAAAAAGTTTCACTAACTTAGTAAAAAGTTGTGTTTACTACGCGTGAAATTGCTTCGTATTTCTGACCCCTTTGTGATTTTAAAAGGATTGGCTCGAGTTTAAATTATAACGTTTTTTTAGTTCAGAAAGTTTAGTGTGCTCGTGGCGAGTTAGTATTAGTTGCTAATTTACTTAAACATTCATGGTTAACTGCTTGAAAACATGCCAAATTGCGCCGCCATCAACTGCACTAACAGAACTGGTAATAATAAATCAAAAGAATATGTCGACGATGTTGTAGTTGTTTTCAAAATTCCCAGCGCAGAGATAAAAAATGAGCTTTGAAAAAGATGGTTACATAACATTAGAAGAACTGGTCCCTTGCCTAAGGATTCAGGATTTTATGTATGTTCCACGCACTTTGAGCCAGACTGCTTTGAAAGAGATCTTCAGGCAATTATCTGATTTACAAAAATAATTTGTTTTTGTATGTATCAACCAAAAACATTTTTTCTTTCATATTTGTTTATCAAAATAAAAAGATACAATCTTGGTATAAACTTTGTGTTAGTAACCAACAATTACAAATCAAATCAACAAAAATTATGTTTTACACAATGATAATTCTTTCTTTTAACATAAATAATTTCCTAATAACTTCATCTTGTTGATTCATTTTTTTTTCAAACTTACTTTGACTTTCAAAAATTATGCACCTCACAACAAGTAACAACAAGCGAGCCCTAATTGGGTTTACATAGCTCAAAATGAGCATTAAAAGCTCAAGGACTCTCCATCTAAGCCATGTCCCTTCCCGGAAATAATAGACAATGCATATCCCTCGATATTTGTGAGGCTAGCCATGTAAAATGTGCACATCTATCTATCTATCTATCTATTAGGATGCATCTTTGGTATTCTTTTTATATATATATGTATATATGTCAAATCGTTCCGACACAAAAGGTATAAGAATGAAACGGAACTATCGAAACTGATATGAAGACTGAAAGATGAATCCAAACCGTACCAACTGTCATGGAGTATCGCTGCAAGAGCATTCCCATACAAATGTTGAACACGGAGATGCGACCTTTGCTTGTCCGACCTTTTTTTTATGTTTTTTTTCATTTCATTATTTATGACGAAAATAGCACTGTTTATTAGCAAATTTACCTGGCCTTCATAAATACATAATCTTATTTCTCAGTATTGAAATATAGACAGTGTTCTTAACATGAGTAATGAGTGTTTCATATCCTAAAATGTAAAAGTGATTGAAAAAACAAAGCAATTTCTATGACATCATAGGTTTCTATTTTTTTAAGTTGTATATATTTAATAGAGAGATTTCATAATGAGATTTAATTTAGGAAGGATCCTAAGAAAGGAAATCTCTTGTTTTTTGTGCTATTTAGTGTAAGGTTTCCTTGCTTGTTGTATGATTTTGCAAGCATTTTTTAAGCCCATAATTTTACTGCTTAAAAGATAATTTTAAATTGGGTAAAATTTTAAATTTGTACTGAGACGATATTTTTTAATTTAGACTAACTAGGAAAAAATATGGCACACCCTGTGTAATTTAACAAGCAGAAATGGTAAACAAAAATAATGTAGGTACTGAGTCATTGGAAAAGACAGAAGAAGGCCAACAAGATAGCACAAATCCAAGTACCGATACTGAAATAAAAACCGTGATGCCTGCGCGACAAAAAGTGTCAGGGCGAGCCATAATCACACTTGCAGTGCTTGTGTACATAAACTTACTGAATTACATGGATCGCTTCACAGTATCAAGTAAGTGAACTTCTAAAATCAAATGTAAAAAAAAATTGACAAATTAATTTTTTTTAAAAGGAAATTTTAGGTCAAAGTACTGTTTACAGCTCAATTGTATATTAACATTTTAAAATAATTGCTGTCAACTTAACACGTTAATAACACATTTTGTAGCAACATTATATAGTGTGTCACTTCCCATAACGTCTTGTTCTGAATGTAGTCTTTTAATTCAAACAAAGCTCTAATTTAAAAATCAATCATCAAACATTTTGAGCTTCAATCGTATCCTTAAGAACTTTTTATGACCACTTTAATTAAATTGAATTATTTTAAAAAACGCTAAATTTATTTAATTAAATACTGCCTAATTTTTGCTGACGACCCCATAACTTCAGATCTGCACGTCGGGTTGCAATTAAATTTTGTAAGAAAACATATAGGGCTTATACAAGCTTACCCAGCTTAGTTATTGCAAACTAAGTTGCAGATCCCAAGTTATTGGGTCATTAAAAAAAATTTAAAAAGCCTGGGACGAGCAAACAAGAGTTACTTTGGCAAAAACATTTATGTTAATCAATTCAGCTATATATTATCTATGCATTAAAGAAGTTTGAATGCACATCCCTTAACAGGTCTAAAATTACCAATGCCGGAAAATTTCAAAGTTTGCTATTACTTAAATATGACATCATAATTTATGCAACATAATTAAATACAACTAGCGGTTTACAGACGGACTCATAATTGAAGTTAAAATGTGCAGAAATCGAGCGCAATTAATTATAGAACAACAGAATGGTAGATTGCTTGTTAACTTGTGTTATTTTATCGTTGTATTGAGGGAAGTTAAATCAGAGTTGCAAATTTGATAATCAGAATTTTTTTAAAAAGTTCAACATTGCTCTTATACAGATTTTATGACCATGGTTCACACACGCCGTATTTGCAAATGTACATTTGACAGCCTTAAGGGACTTAATATTCATATGTACTCTTGTAAACAAAAACAAAGTCATTATAACAGACGTGTTAATAACAGTTTGAATGTTAATGTTGCATGTGATTATGATGAAGACGTGGAAACCATCAACTGCGCTGAAACCTTATGCTCGGAGGAAGAAATGTCAACTGGAATTACCAGACAAGAAATTTTATTAAACTTTCCAAAATTCACAGTGCGAGAGCATTTAACATCCAATTCTATTGTAAACAATCTTACAGGCAATGTGTTTACCAGCCTTGTAAACAATGCTTACAATGAAACGATATTTTGGATGAAAAATTTATTTTTCTTACCATCAAGGAAAGCATCTAAATTATTTATAAATGAACTATCTTTCTGGATTGACCAATTTAATCGTGACACATAATTCCATTGAATCCTGTTAAAAGTATTTATGATTTTACCAAATCCTCTCCTTCAAAAACCATCGAGGTAGAGCAAAGCAAAAGAACACAATTCAAAGTTAGCTGAACGGTTTCAACTTTGGAAAGACGGTAAGATTAAATTATTACTAAAAAAAGGACGCAAAATTCAAAAACGAATGCGTGCGACACAAGCAAAACACACCAAAAACTTTCGCAAAGCTAATGATGCAAGGAAAGGTCTCTGCTGCATTGAAAATATTATCTGATGATGATAATCAGGAAGTTTTACCTCCAACAGATGAAACGATTCACGAATTGAAGAATAAACATCCGGAGCCAACATCTATTAAGAAGAAACATTGTTTCAAGGTCCAGTACCAGTACCAGAAGATTACAATTTCTATTTTGATAACATAAATGCTGACATGATTAAGAAAGCTGCTCGCCAGACCAAGGGTGCTCCAGGTCCATCAAAATTCGACGCAGAACAATTTAGAAACATTCTTTGTAGCAATAAATACAAGCATAAAGGGCAGCTGGTCCATTACAAGTAGCAACTGGACTAGAAAGTGGTGCCGAATACGCCATACACTCTATGCGTGAAATCGTTGAACATCAAGACCGCAATGCCGTTATTTTTAGTTGACACAAAAAATGCCTTTAACTCATTGAATAGACAAGTTGGACTAACATACAATATATTTGTCCACAATTCGCAACTGTGCTTATCAATACATACTGCAGTCCTTCGCGTCTTTTATCAGCGATGGGAAGGAGATTTTGTTGCAAGAAGGGACAACTCAAGGTGATAACCTTGCAATGTCCTTCTATGCCTTAAGTACTGTGTTATAGCAAGAACGTCTAAAATCTGCTGCAGATTGTTTTTGTAACAGAAAAGGAATAATCAGAAAAAACATAATTTACTTTCAAAATGTTAAATTATAGATATAAAACAGGTGAATTGTAAACAGCTTTAAATTTTCACTATTTGGCAATAAACAGAAGACTATATTTTGTTATTTCATCACCAGCAAGCAAGGGAAACTCTGAGTAGCATGTCATCAAATGCAAACTGTGCATAAAAAGCATAGAAATGCGAATAAATAACACCGTTTTTCTTTGTTTTACTCATTATAGGTGTTTTAGTCGACATACAGCATTGGTTTAACATTGAAAAAAAGAAAGCTGGACTTTTGCAAACTATATTTGTGTGTGCTTATATGGTGTTTGCACCAATATTTGGTTATCTTGGTGATCGCTTTTCAAGGAAGTATGTCATGGCATTCGGAATCACAATATGGTCAATAACAACTTATGCAGGCTCACTCATGGGACGAGAGGTACAAAAAAAATTATGTCTAACAACGTACGTTAGTTGATAAATAAAACATTATTTCCAATATTTTCTCCCTAAAATTATCCTAAATTTCCATAACTTTGTAATGACTCTAACAAAAACCTGCAGTTAGGATAATGAGGTTTGAAATACTCCTTGTTATTTATCAATGTATTTTGGTTTGGCAGTAAAAGAATCTGTGCGTTGTCTGAACTCTATAAACATCAGCCTTTATTTATGTTTTTTTCAGCACTTCTGGGGTTTCTTTGCTCTGCGAGGTTTGGTTGGGATCGGAGAAGCAAGCTATTCCACTGTTGCTCCGACTATAATTGCTGATTTGTTTGTGGGAGACCGAAGAAGCATAGCATTATCAGTGTTTTATTTCGCCATACCATGTGGAGGGTAACTGATTATATGCATTGTTTCTCTGCATCAGGAAAATTGTTGCAAAAATCTCTTACTGTTTATTTCATTTATAGCGGTCTTGGTTACATCGTTGGATCCAAATTTGCTACGTTGCTTGGAGGATGGCAGTGGGCACTAAGGGTTAGTATAAAAAGATTTCAACAAAATATTGCAGCTTGTGTCATTGCATCGAAGATTGTAGTAATCGTTCAGCCCACTAATATTGGCTTAAAATTTGTCAAAATAAAATCATATATCAGATGAGTCAGCAAACACAAGTGACATGTTTCTTCCATCAACCTGGATTTGCATTCACGTTTAAACTAAAGATTTTGTAAAACTGTCGAATACTTCTATAATTCAATCCTCGAAAACAAGTTGTTGCTTTAAACAAAACAAGGAGGAAAAAATTATATGTTCTTTTAATTTCTTTTTTTAATAATACAATAAATTTACCATTTAAATGGTTAGCGATCACTAAATTTCATTGGCTTTATTCTCCAATTTTTTATTACTTTTTTTTAGCTTTTCTAAACGTATTTTTTTGTTTGGTTTGAAATATGTATTTATTGCTTGATTTTTGCTATACGCATAAGAAATATCAGGTTTTCCATTGGGTAGTCTTTTTGCTTCACTTTGATCAATGGGTTTGATTAAAAGCTAAAAAATATGATTGTTGAAAATTAAAAATTGCGAATGTTTACCTCCTTATTTACGATGAAATAGATTATGAATTATTTTTATGTATATATTATCATTAAAAACTGATACTTTAAGGGAAGAGAGTGTTTGCATATAAAACTACGGTTCTCTAAGATTTTTTTGCGGATAAGATCAATTTTTTAATCTTTTTTGATTTATTTTTATACATTTTGTCATACCAGTAAAATTTTTAGAAGCCATCTCTTTTAGAATATTTCGCAGAATAAAACTTTTGCTGTTGACGATCGACCTTAAACGTTTTGCAAGAATAAACGTTTTTGTGAATTTTATAAGAACAAAACCAAAAGTGTATTTATAATAAACCAAGCTTAAGAAATAAAGTTCCAGCTCCAACTATTTAGTTAGGTAGTAGCTAACCAGCTATTTACACGCCTATCATCGTTTTAAGTTACTTTAGAAGGTTGCCTGGTAAAGGTGTTTTTCTTTTCTATTATCTCAAGTACAGTCGCCGAACACATTATATAGTGTCCGTTTACCTCATATTTGTTTAGGTGACACCTGTTCTCGGCATTATAGCTGTTCTACTTACATTGATTGCAGTGCACGAGCCACCTCGGGGCGTCATCGAGACAGAGGGGACGACCCCTGATGTTGAGGATCTGTCTGAATCGGTCGTCTTGACGCCTCATTCAAGCTATATTGAGGATCTGAGACAAATTCTCAATGTGTAAGTTTGAATCTGTTCATTTAAAGACACGTGTGTGTTCAGGAGCAAATATTAATTTAGTGTTTTCTTCCAAAAAAAGGTCACATTTTATGCCCCTTGCGAAAGTTGATACCTGCAAAATTACTCCTAAATAATTATTCACAAAAGTTGATAAACATTTTTTTATAGGCCGAGTTTTATTTGGGCTACAGCTGGTTTTACCTGCGTATCTTTCGTTGTGGGTGCTTTGGCTTGGTGGGCGCCTGAATTTGCCTTTTATGCCGAACAAAGCCATTCATATGACGCTAGCCGAAAACAAGATGATGTCAGTTATATCTTTGGTATCGTTACATTTGTATCTGGTATACTTGGTGTTTGGATAGGCGCTGAGTCTGCTCGAAGATGGAAAGTTTATAACCAAGAGGCAGATGCATTAGTTTGCGCGATAGGAATTATCTCGTCCATTCCATTCCTGTTTTTCGCTTTATATATAGCTGATAAAATTATGATTTTATCCTGGGTAAATTTATTTCCTCAAATATAAAATTTTAATTCTGCATTTACCATTTTGAAAAGCTTATTATTTTATTGCCTTTCTTTAGATTTTGATTGCCTTTGGCGAGATCTTAATGTGCATGAATTGGGCGCCGAATGGTGATTTATTATTGGTATGTGTTAGCGCTTCCGCATGTTTCCATATTCATTTGCAATTCATATCAAATTATTTTTTGCAACAATTCAATATTTTTGTTTTTGTAGTACGTAATTCCACCAAACTGTCGCTCCACCGCTGAAGCAATACAAATTCTGATTATCCATGTTCTTGGAGATGCATTTAGCCCATTCGTTGTCGGCGCCGTAAGTTTAAACTGTTATGTGTAATATGAATTTCTATTTTTTTTCTTCATCTTTTGGTATAAGGTAGGTACGTGGGTTTCTAAGTTAAGGCTTTGAATTTACTTTTCACCTAAATTTACTTTTTTTGAATGTATTTTTTATTTTATTTTTTGAGAGTAAAATGTGATACCAATCTGTACAGTTCTTGTACATTACGAACGTTCAACAAAATCAGTTTCTAAATCAAACTTTTATGATCCATTTTTAGTGTAAATTTACAGGCATTGTCTGCATAAACACATTAAGACTAAAAGTCACCTGATTTGGTCCCAAATCACCATCAGCAAATTTCAAAAAAAATCAAAAAACTAAAAGTAATGTATAAAACTTTTGACCGTGTATTGTTGGTGTTTACCGATGAATTTTTTTTTAGATATCGGATGCTTACACCGGCGAGGTGGATCCAAACTCTGACTATAAAATAAAACATCTAGGACTTTTATACGCCTTATACATAACGCCTTTTATTTGCGTGGCGGGTGCAGTGTGTTACTTAATTTGTGCAAAGCACGTACCAGTAGACAAAGCAAATGCTGAAGTAAAAGTGCGTAAAATTATGGAAACGCCTCCCGAATCTATACTAAATAGTTTCCCAACGTCACAATCACCGTTACCAGATGAACCGGAACCTTCTGCGGTACCGGATGTTTATCCTGATTCAGAGAGTGACCGGTATGATGCTGATACAGACGTAGAACAATTGATAAAAAAGCCTGCTCAAAACGTGCGTGTTTAGATCTTTTTTAAAATTTGACATCTTGTTGGTCGAGACAAAGTTTGTATCTGCTTTCTTTTTTGCTCTTTATTTTATCATTCCTTTAGTTGCGATTAAAATGCGCATGACGAGAGAAATTTAATAGAGTTATATATAAATTTTTTGTTATTAAAAATGTTTTGAATTTTTTTTTTGTCCTTTATTTTTTAATTTGATGTTTGTCTTTTACTCTTAAAAAATCGTTGAAAGGAATTAAATTTTCTGACTTTTCTATTCACAAATGCTTCTTTGCTTTGCAAAATATGTAGTTGAGAAGAATCAGTGAGTTTCTAAGATAAGAGAGTTTTTTTATAATTTGTTTTTGACGTTTTTTATACTTATATTTACCAATTTTAACTAGAGTACTTTTACCTTTGCATTAAAAAAAGAGAAATTACTACGGCACATACATCGTGGAACAAAAGAATGCGAATGTCATGCATAAAAAAAGGCCACCCAGAAGGAGGGTGTAAAGCTTTAATTACACGACCTCTTTCATAAGAACACCCAAATACTAACCAGGCTGGTTGTTATTCTTATTAATGTATTGTCTTAAACGATAGACCTATTGTTTTTATCCTGAAATCACAGTCTAATATTCTTACAAGGGATTTTTATAAAAAGAAGCATGTAGGTCTTATACTTTTGTAGCCGTATCCTTTCTTTTGCTGTTAAATGTTTTCAAGTTAAATTTAAAGCTTATAACTAATCAGTACGGTACTTTGTTCCTCCAAGCGGTGCTAACGATTGCTAATATTGTGAAGGTACACATCAGATATAACTAATTTTCAACGATAATGATATTTAATAAAACGGTTGAAGTTTACCTTGTATAACAAAAAAAAAACTGTCGGACAAAGTCAAATGTCATTTAAAAATATGTCGTCACTTTTAATAATTTTTGAAATTTTTTGTTTACACAGTCCTTTTTTCCCAACCACTGATTACGTAATCGGGCAAAAAAACTTATAACAATTCAACACGATAATTCGTCAGTGTTGTGATACATTCCTTCCGGCCCGCTACCATCCATCACCCAAAACCCCGAAAAATTGCGTTACCTTTGCTCGACAATTTTTTGTTTTGGCAGGTAGCTACATTTTATACACAAAAATATGATAGCGTTGTATATGTTTATATTTCAAAATAATTTGAGTCCAGTGTTCATATAATCGTTAATGTAATAAATAAATAATATAACAGAAAAATTTTTTACGTTATTTCCCTGTTCTAATCAGTATTTCAAAAAGTTCCGTTGTTTCGTAGCACCAATCGCTTGACATAGATCTGGCATTTGTTGACTCAAAAGACAATAAAGACATTAATTGCAGATAGACTGCAAGCCTTTGATGGCGACTGGGGTAAGTGATGGTTCGAATCACTTTTTCTTCTTTGAATCACACACCCAACATCGGGCAGTTTACCGTTTTGTGATAAGACATTTTATTACACTGTCCTAATGAGGGCTGTGACCAAATTTATTCTTTCACGCGGTCAATCTTTTTTTTATACAGAAGGTAGTTCACAACTTTATGTCTCATCATGTTTTTAATTTTTTGTATTTTTGATACTTCTATAAGAGAAATCAGTGAATGATGATAAACGCTGCCCTTTCCAAAACTAGGTTTACAGTGCATTAACTTAAAAAGCGTTTAGGAACTGATGTACAGCCGTCGCGCAACAGCTTTGCACAACAGTCACGTCTTTGACTTTTTTGAAAACTTATGTTGTACAACAACAAAAGCGGGTGCAAACAACCTCGTATCCACCAGGGCTCTTTTACGCCTATGTCATTCCGATATCAGGGGCGTAAAAGACGCTAGGGGAAAAGGTTAGAAAAAAAGGAAAAAAAAGAGAAAAGTAAAAAACTTAGAAACGGATGTAAAATTACTGACTTCATCTCCTGCGTAGGTAACTAGACACCAGCCGAGACCAAAATTAGGTCACTTTCTCTAACCTGCGTAAACTCACCACCGGCTTCGACATCACGGGTTGATGGCGTTATCAAAAGACCTTTAAACCCCAAAATACACGCTTTTGTTATAAGAAACTTGTTCTAAAGATTTTTCTTAATTTTAGTGTATACTTAAAGTGCTTTTAGTTGAAAAGGTTCTTATTCGGTTTCTTATTTCTTGCTGCAAACGTTGGTCCAGATACTTGAACTTTTTCTCCGCGATGGATGTTTTAACATTTTGGTGCTCCCCAAACTGGGACAATGTCGCTTGCTTCATTTTAAAAAAATATTTTGTAGTTTTTAAATTATTTATTGGAACGTTTGATTTTTAAATGAGTTTAAAACAAATTTGTCTCTGCAATATAATAGCTTTATTTAAATAGAAGTTTTCCTTTTAAAATAAGAAGTCAAATAAGAAGTCAAATAAAGTCAAATATGGAAAAAGGTTTCTTATTAAAAAACAATAATTGTATCGTAGACGACCATGTTCGTATCGCCGTCCCAGGGTCAGAAAAGATTCAAGATGCCCTGGGGACGAGGTTGCAGCCACACATATATGCGATCAAAAATCCGAGTTGCAGAGCAAAACTTTTGCGACAGTTTCGAAGTGATGACACGGATTGTTTTTGACCCCATGCTTCCTTGTTCCCCCATCCCCCTATCCCACAGACAGTGCTTTTTTGTTTTCAATGGTCCCGGTCATCATATAAACAACTAAAAACTTCTTATCATTTTGGCGCTCCAACACAAAATTTGTTCCGTAAAATATCCTGGTTGTTATGACAAAACACTTATTTACAATAAAAATGGTGGAAATCGATTAAAACGCTCTGGGAGCAAAAAAAGAGCATGCCAAAGTAAAAGTTGCAGATTCTGACTTCCTGAGTTTTGATTTAACTACTGTCGATTGAAAAAATTTTCACCATGGTTCGTGAACTAAATATGGATACTCAAAGACAAAATTTCTGGAAAGAATCAATTCATAAAGAGGCTACAGTTAGATTGGCTTGGCACATGCGTTTTTCGAAAGAGTTTGCAAACAAAACATTTCAACCTTTGCGAAAAAAAGAAAAAAGCTTGGTTCCAAAAGCCACAAGAGTAAATATTGAGACAGCTAGGAAAATCAAAAGCAAACCACATAACAGCTCTTTGACAGATGAAGACAAATCTTCAGCACTCCTAGTTGAAATGCGACCAGTGTCTTCGCAAACTCGTAAGTTACTTTACAAGGGTTTCAGCGCTCTTGGTGAGGGAAGATATGCTTATCTACAAGAGAGAAAACAAAAGAAGCCTGAACAAAAGTATGAGTTTCCTGTAACTTCAGGCTGGGAGTATGGATGGAAAATAACTGAAGCAATGAAAACATCTGCCACAAAACCGGCGGAATTTGGAAGGACCAGGATTGTTAGGGATTCGTTTTATCGCAGTAATGGCGTCGTTCCACATGATGGCATAATATCTTCTTTCCAATAAAATCCATAAAGCATCCTAATTTGTATTCTTTTTCTTTCAATTTAACCAAACTATTGCTAAAATTTGGATGATTTAACTATGGGTTAATATTTAAGCTTTTCTTATTTTTCCACTCTACAAAGAATTTCTAAAATATTTTTTCTATGTCAGAAAAAAGTAAGGAATACCAACTTCATTAAATATTTCAGAAATTTTAGGGTTTTGTCACTGAAAACTATTTTCATTTTTCAATAATAGCCACAAATTTTTTGAAATATCAAGAATTGTATTAGTCAAAAAATGTGAGGAGATTGTCAGGAAAAAATTGAGTGGGCACCCTGCTATGAAGCATGTTCTAGTTTTCAGTTAAAATATTGCTATGCAAATGTCAATATTTTATTTTTATTTCTTCATTTTTTTAACACTATGCAACCTTATCCAAAAAATTATTTGGAAGTAATTAGAATAATGCACACATTTTTAAAGATGTTTTGCCTTTTGCTACAACCTGATCCGTGTTTTTAATATTTGTTTCCAAAAAACCTTGTTATTAACTATTTAAATTTTTTCAAAAAAAATTTCTCTGAAAATTTTTCATACTAATTTTTTTTATCTTTAAAGGGAATATAGCATGTTTTATGACTTTGAGAAGTGGCTTATAATTAAAAAAAATATTTTTTCACACCATATTCCCTTTAAAGTTGTTTGTACTGACTAAAAAAAGATGACATTAAGTAAGAAGTGACTAGATTTTAGCACAGTAACTAATAATTTTCACAGATACTTTAATATATATATTGACTTTTTCTAATTATTTTACAGACAAATAAGAATTTTTTTGCTTTAAAAAGAACTGTCATCTTTTTAATCCTTCCCAATATCAGTTAGCAAAAATAAACTATATTTGTTTAATTTGGTTGTGAAAAGGTGACTAAATTTTGTGCTAGTGACTTATATTATTGTTAACTTAAAATTTTTACCCTCTTAATATGACGTCTACAAATACATGGAAAATACATACACAAAGCAACATAAAACTATGATTGCTAACTATAATTATAAGGGCTAAACTTTAATTGAGTCTTAGTTGTCAGAAAAAAGAATTCCAATTTTCTTTCAAAATATATATTTCTTTACGGTGTTTTTATATCTTTTTTTTAATACACAAAGAGTACAATCACTATTACATTTTATATAGTATTTTCTTGTACTATAAGGTTACAGTTTCTTGTATTCGTTTTGTAACAGAAAAAACAATAGAAATATTAATACTTTTACTTTTCTCAAGAATGTGTTTCTTCCAATTTGAAATTACTTCTGTGCATTCGCCCTCTAAGTGAACTGGGATAGTAAACGAGTAAAGACTCTGATCTAAGTAGTCGCTAGTTACAAAAGCCTTATTATTTAGAGAATCTCCTAACTTGGCCTCAAACAGCAGTAGATCCATTGAATCTAGAATAATGTCCAAATCAGCAAGTACATATATGACAGGATAGTTCAAAAGGGCACCAAATACTGTTGGGGTCAATTCTTCATCAGGAAGTACTGTCCTACACGTTATCGCATCATAGTTATCTTTTTTTAGCGTGTTGCAAACATGACGTAAATTCTTTAAAAGTTTTTCTTTTAAAAGTTTTGTTAAGACCATACAGGGAGCTAGACCATTTTCTAAAACAATATATTGACTACTTTTACTTAACGTACCAGAAATAATATTCTCTATATTTGACGTTACGGTTTGTAGTGCATAATCTTTATGCAAAACTAAAATGTCTGTGCCGATCTGTAAAACGCATAACGTGTTTCTTAAAAAGCCAACTTCTGTACAGTAAAGAATAATCTTTTTCATTTCTGATAAATCTGACTGAAACAAATCACACAACCAGGCTGGTTTTAAAAAAATATCCACCGCTTTAAGATATTTGTACGCCAACTTTGCTTTTTTCATAAGATGGTATGGTTTTAAACCTTGGAAGTTCATGTGATCCGCCATGTTTGTTTTCATGGAAATGGCGCGCCAAACTCATAAAAGCCCGTGTTAGTTACCAATCTCCTTCAGAAGCTCGTTTTTGAAGAAATATGATCACACACCGGATATGTGGACTCACTGGTGGAACTGGGTATATACTTTATGTTTGTGGTAGACTTAAGTTATGAATTCCTATCCTTATGACTTCTAACACAGGATTTCTACGCCATCTCATACCTCCCCAATTTTTTAAATAGTCTTCTCAAATAGATAGCAACTTTTTCATCTCATTAATTTTACTTTGCAAAAATAGATGGCTAGCTAGCTAGTTTATAGTCAAGAAATACAGTCAGTACTAGTATACAGTCAAGAAATCTTTTAAATATGCTGTTACAGTATAAATAGTATGTTACCTTCAAATTAAACGTTCTATACAACTTAAATAAGCAAATTACAGCGTAAAAATATGCTGTGTTAAACTTTAAAGGCTAATATACGGCTTTTTTTTCCCTGGTCGCATTGTGTTTTGTTTTTTAATGCAGGCCTTGCCATGAGCAAATAACCTCCCGAGCAATTAATTGCTTGCGTCAGAGTGTCCACGCGAGCAATTTTGCTCGCCATATTTTTTGCTAAAAAAAATTTACATTTAGTCTCTCAGGGCAATTTTTTCAAGAGAGGCCTTGGCGCGCACCTAAATCGTTTCAGGCGTAGCTCGTTTTGAACTTTCGTCAGTTAAAACGTCTGATAGATTTCCGTCTTGGTCGGACACTTTCAGATCTCAGAATTACTGAATAGTCCTGGTCCTTTAAATCCATGAGCAAGCCTATTCATAGCCAACCTGACCATCCTAGCTTATACACCGACTCCTGACATAGTTAAAAAAGTACGTAGACATAAATCTCTTTTGCCTGGCCACTTTGTCGTTGGTAACCATGTCTTACACAAGAAATCCAGCCATGCGGTTCTTAACTAATGTGGAGGTGAATGCCGACGGAGCACGGATGACGCAAGTCTGCAAAACTGCACTTACAGGCTGAACAGACAATTTATCATGCATTTAGTTGTAGATAATTTCTTCATTTGACGAAACAATTGGAGACCATAGGTCCAAATTTAATTGATTATTTTCTTTATTTTTTTTTATTATAAGTGTTATTTAAACAATTTTAAAAACGAAACCCACGTGCGGTATAAATTTTTTTTCTTTATAAATTTTATTTACCTGACGTGTACCTTTTTAAAAAGAGATATTTTATTTATTAGTTTTATTTAAACCACGTGGATAAAGTTTTTTTTTAATTTGATAAAGAAGCACATTTTTTCCTATTGGCTTGTGATGATCTCAAAAATGAACATTAAATTTATGAAAACGACAGTATAGTCATGCATACTATGTCGGACATGTAGAAAAGGGAGTTAAGATTGAGAGAGTCACTATACCAGTAGACACTTGATCATCGTGTTTGGGGTTCACAATTTAAAACGTCCCCCACTTTCCTATTGCAAAATGAATGCGCATTAGAAAATGGCAAATGAAGTGTTGCATGATGGGTTGAAAATAATCACACCAAATATTCTTTCAGTTTCACTTAACAGACCAATCAATTCTTGAGAAAAACGTGTACACTTATCTCAAAATGTTGATATTTACGCGAGCAATAGAATGGGTTTTGCTGCTTATTTAAGCGTGTTAGTTTCCCCGTAAAAGCACATGTTCCCCACATCAATCACTTTTTGATTGGTTTAAAATAGTTGAAGGTGGTCATACATACTTGCTTCCTGGCATCAAAAAAGATGCGAATTTCGGCTTAAGTATGTGAGTTTTGGAAAAATTTGTTTTTAACAGTTCAAATAAGCGATTTACTGCTTAAATAGGATGTATTGGACGCTTAATTAGGAGGCGTAGTTTATTTATCCTGTAACTCTTAAAAGTTTTCCCTGACTGTATTAGTAGTAGTATTTTGTGTGAGATAACTGTGTATTTTACATTAAATAAATACCTACGGGAAGACCATCAGATAGTATAAATACTAATGTAGGCGATGGCCACCTATATAAGAGGAACGATTGCAATAAGCAATATGAAACTACAAAAAAATTTTAGTAAAATCTTTTTTATGCAATGGAGAGATTACTGTTATAACAATCCAGAAGATAAGTTTTGCTAGCTAGCTAGCTACTAGATGGATGTGCATATTTTACATAGCTAGACGGGCAAAATATTGAGGGCTTGTGGCTCAGATATTGGGAGCCCTAGAGTATTTAATGCTCACTTAAGCTACGCAGAGTCACTTAAGGCCCACCCCTTTTCTGATTTTTCCAAAATGGTAGCTTAGCTGCGCAATAGCGGTATAAAAAGGACGGGCGAACCCGTGGATTGTCCATGGGCTAACGACTAGTAAGTTAAAATAAATGGAAGAAATTGTGCAACAAAGTAGTTATTGTAGTTTCTTCTTTTGTTTAATTTCTTTTGTTTTGAAAGCATGTCTCTTTCTACAGGGAGCAAATTAACTTTTAATGAATCAATAGCGAAAATTATTTTCGATTTCGCCATCTGAATTTGTTAAAATGCGATATATTTTTGATGCTTACGCCATAAGTTTAATGGTCTAATCGCTACCTCAATAATCACTTTATATATATTTCGAGATTTTAGCTTTTTAGGTTATAATGATTTTTAAAAATGATGCTATGCTCCCTTTTTCATTCACGTAGCTGAATAAACACGCATCGCCATAATCGCTACCATATTTAAGTTTGTTTGGAACTGTATCGCCGGTAGCCAAATTGCGAAAACATACCCGCTCTGAAGAAAGAAAAATATATAAGTTACGCAATAAAACTTTAAGTAATCATTCAAAACAACTGTTGTAAGAATCAAACAATGTGGTGGACGTATGCGTTGCGATTTTTGAATTTTCTTTTACGTCCAGGATATGATATGAAAAAATTATAATTTTAAGATAGCAAATTTTTATTTAATAAACGTTTTGAGATTGCTAGTCCATAAAAACTGATCGCAAATCGCGATCCCTTAATTCGATTGTTGTTCTATTTTCGCAAAAATATTTTGTTTGTGTGTTGCTAGTGCTTATATTTAGAAAATTCCATGAGAAGAACAATGCAATTAAACTGACGTCAGTGCATTTTTATTAAGATTGGTGAGGACACTGCATTGCAGTCGTAACCTTGAGGCCAAATAACTTGGAGACAAGATTGTGGTGTCAGACATTTTTTACCACTTGGATAACTAGGCACAACCTGGGACCAAATTGGGTAAGTTTTCCAAACCGGGATGCCCCAATTCGTTTTGAAATGAAGGGGTCCAATGAAGTCATCCAAGAACAGCTAAACCTCAATATCTGTGAACTGTTTGTGAAAAGTACATGATTTTATACATTTTCTCTACATTGGAAACGGGCGTACAAATTTTTAGAATTTCTTTTTTGTACTTGGAGGGAATTTGGTGACCTCTAAAGCTTAAAATTTTTTACATTAGTTTATTGAACAGAGCTTTAATAGTTAAATGCTTTATTTTTTGGGCACATGGGCAACTGTTGTGGAATGGCTTACAAGAATTAACTTTTTGCGCATTTGCAAATTTTGAAATTTTCGCAAAATAATTTAATTTGCCACTGAGAATGCCCCTAGGAGTTTTGTTATATATAATTTAACCAATTTTTGTCCTGGCCGAAATAATTTTCACAAAATTTGTTGAAACTATCTAATTACAAAATTAAATTCTTGCTAAATTTAAAGTGTTGCTGAACTAAATTTAGCTAATAGAATAAACATTTGTTTATTGTAACTTTCCGTTTTACTTCTTAAAGTGAATTTTTCATGGGACTTATATCTGGCATAGATAAAATATATTTGCGGTATTGCTGCAATAGATACCGCCATGGTAAGCACATTCTGGGTACCTGAGTTTGTTCAATACAAAGTAACTATACTAATTCTCTTTTTTTTACTAGAATAAACTAATTATACAGCCCTCAAATTCCAGTATAAAAAGCGTTATATTGTTTGTGTAAGCAGTAAGTTTCTGTCAACAAAATCCATACCAAAAAACAGTATAGACCTTGTTTCAATATGAGTGACAGTGATGATAATCAAGTTGTCGTGAAGGAACCAAAGAGACGTAAAAGAACATTCCAAGGTAGTATTTTTTATGAAATTTATGAGTTTAAATTATAGAATATCTCATAATGACACCTTGTGTTGTCTTTTCATGTAGGTACTCGACTTGAAAGTTGACTTAAATGACAGCTTCTTTGGATTACATATCAATAATGGCTTATTGTTTTTTTGGCTGGAAAATTCATAACAATTATAAATTGTTATGAATTTTCCAGCGCTTGTTTTTATCTTAAAAATCAGATTATTACGACATCCTAAACGTTACTTTATGTGGATTTAATGCACTCAGTTCTTTTGTGACACACACTGGTCTATGAATGTTCTATAAAGGTCGTCTATCTAAATTAATCTGATTGAAGATATGATAAAAATAAGTGACCAATTTGTCCAAAATCTAACTTCAGAAGGTCTGGTACATTGAATTCACCACTATTATCTGACTTAAGTACTACCTGTTTGCAATAATTTTAACAGCTGTCAAGGAAGAACTTACGTCTGATATAGACTATTTTATATATTTTCTTTGCTTGTTTAGAAGCTGTCAGTACTGAAGACGCTAATGAAGATCCACCCTCAAGCGTAAGATTTTTTCTCTTACTACTTCACTTTTTTAATTTATACATGTTACCCTGGAGTCCAGCCAACTTCTTACAGTATGGTTAAAAAATTCAAATTATTATTTTTAATAATTCTGTAGACGTTAAGTTACAAAAGGCTAAAAACAACAAAGTTTGTCTATGTTTTAAAAAGTTTCTTTGCAATGAGTTTCAATGGTATTCACATTTTTCTTGGTATAATTTAAATGTCAGAGATCTTCAAAAGACATTGTTGATTGCCATTATGGGCATGTAAAACAAGCGTAGTATCGAAGCCATTTCCTGTCAGGTATGTATATGCAGGTTAGTATAATAAAAAAACACTCCAACCGTTCACATGTGTTAATGTTCAACATTTGATGAAATTTAACTCTGCTTAGACGTTCCTTTTACAAAATTTCCCATTGTTATGTAAGGTTTTGCAACTTTGATTTTTTCTTTTCCAGCGTTCACCATCACCGGCTTTACCGTCTCGATTAGACCGGATTCCCTCACCATCTTCATATGAGGTTGCGCCGGAAAGGCCGTGCCAAGAAGGTAGCAACGCCTTTTTATTTTTATTTTGGTATTGTGGTCATCCTAAGGTCACAAGAACAAAATAATATACATGTTATGTGAGTTTGAGTTGTTTTTGCAATTCTAGGTAGTCAAATCGTGCGAAAAAACAACACCGGGGAAAATGTAAGCGAAAGTGAGGCACAAGAGCGAAGTAGATCAAGAAGTGTCGAAAAAAAGCGAAAATCTCGAAGCCCGAAGCGTGATAAAAAACGATCGATCAGTCGAAGCCCTGTAAGGAATAGAAAATCACGAAGTACAAGTCGTAGTCCCGTCAAGAGGAAAAGGTCACGAAGTCGAAGCCCCAGAAAGAGTAGGCGGTCTAAAAGTCCAGTTCGCCGAAAACGCTCTCGAAGTAGAACTCGCGATCGTCGTCGTCGTCGTTCACGTAGCAACAGTCCTGAACGTCGTCGAAGATCACGTAGTAATAGCAGAGAACGTCGTCGCAAATCTCGCAGTAGAAGCAGAGACAGGAGACGAAGTCGTAGCAGGAGTCGTGAACGAAGGCAACATAGAAACGGAGGACGATCACGAAGGAGCTACAGCCGTAGCCCAAGTCCACACTTTACCAGCAAGTGGGGAATGAAGCGAACGCATGGGTTAACTAGAGCAGTTTTACCAGCTAACCCAAGTGGTGCGTTGATAGATATAATTGTTCTTCGTGCTGTTTTAAATTCGAAGCGGGTTTTATATGTATTTACGTATAAAAACGTTTTTTTTTTGTCAAGTGTAGTCATGGAGGTAGCTTTAGTAGAGTTTTATTTTCTTTTAGACAAAAAGTCAAAAGTATTATCGACACAAGAAGTTGAGGAGAAGGTTGCGCGTCATATGAGAACAGTAAAAGAAAAAGCAGAGGAAGAAGCAAAGCGAATTAATCTTCCTGGCTATTTAAATCCAGCCATGGTGAATGTGCATCAGTTTAAACAAGTTCAAGACAAACGGAAGCTTTTATGGAGCAAAACGAAAGATAAGGTAGCGCCCTTGTTATGTTGAGTAATGGCGATTAAATAAATATTACCTTATTTTTATTAGTCTATCCTGATTAATTCACGAAAACATATTTTTCAAATAAGTGTCGCGCAAAGTGGCAATAATACCTGAAAACGATAGAAATAGCGAAAACTCTTAAAAAAATGAAAACGGAAAAACTGCTTCAATTATCTTTATTTTATCAATTATCTTTAACTATCTTTGTATTAGAGGGAATACGGTATATATTCTGCATTCTGTTTTCGTTTAGAAAGAGAGCGCTACTCAGTGGGCAGGAGCATTCGATGATCAGGGTAATGACGAAAAATTCAAACGTTTTATGGGTATTCAGGGTGTCGAGGTCAATGCAGATGATTCTCAAGTATCAAATAGCAAAAGAGTGTTGGATGAACTTGAAAAAGAGTACGAAAAGTCACGTGCTTTTCAAATGTCACGTGGCGCTGGTGGCTTAACTGGAATTGGCTTGGGATTTGGTTCAATGCCTTCACAACCATAGTTTTTCAATTGTGTGTTGGAGATTAGAAAAAACGTAGAAGTTGGTGGCCCGTGTTTTCATGTTTCAAAGCGTGGGATCCTTTTTATTGCTGTTGCAATCGAATTTCGTGACATGCGAAAGTAACATTGTTTTCGCAATGAGCGGACAAACGAACGTGTTCTTATAACTGAAGAGTTTTATACGTTTATGTTTTATATATATAAATGTTTCTTGTTAGTATGTAAGGTCTTCAATTTAGTTAAAAAAGATGTTTAATAAGAAATACTGCACGGTTTACATCTTTACCTTGAGGAAACTATCACGGTATAGTGCATGGTGTAGCTATGTTTAGATTTGATTTGGAGTCGCCATAACCTCGAAATTATAAATAAGGCAATGTAAAAATATCCTGAACTAACGAACATTCTTTTTTAAACTAGTTGGTGGACTGTGGATAAATGTACGGGTTCGCCCATTCTTAATATAGTTCCAACAGCTTCTTTCTTCATCTTAACTAAGGGCCATGCTTCAATAAAAACAGCTAAAGATAAAGGTCTTGTTCCTTATCTCTGAAAGCACAACAGTTTTCGTTTACACGCGCGCCGAGAAAATAGTGTGATAAAATTTTCCTGAAGACCGCCGCCGCGCCACAACGAAAGGGTACACCAACATATCATACTACTCCGTCTGCGTGATTTAAAAGGTTTTTTGAAGATATTTACAGAATTTTTCCATTTCTTTCCCCCTAAAAACTTTTAAGATAAACCTAGGAGGAGGAGACCTCCCCTACCTAGAAAAAACCTGTTGTCTAAAAAATTCCAATCGCAATTTTGTAATTGTAATATAAAAAAGGGTTTTTAGATTTTCAGATATCTTAAAAAAACAAGGCCTGAATCGTGTTGATTTTTACGCAATCAACAACTTGTCAAAAAAAACATCATTTTTGGTTTTACAGGAAAATCACACTAAGGCAACCTCGATAGTTGGCCCTTTGATAGCTTCGCATTCGGCGATAAGGCAACCCGGGAACAAGGATGCCACGAAAAATGTAAAGCCATTATTAATTCGCCTCGTGTTTATGACCTTGACAACAGTCAAGCGATGTCGGTGAAGACAAAATGAAAGTAAACATTCAAAAAAACATCTGTTTTATTAGCTGTATAAATATTTCCATTTCCATCCAGTGACTAGCAAATTCGATAAAACAGATTTTCTGATTGTTTTCTGATAGTTTTGTATTAATTGGACGAATCTTGCGCGAAAGAAGTAGCAGGTGGCCACAGCGTAATGCTGTGTTGTTAGTAGTTCGCTAGCTAGTTAAACGTCGCGCACATTGTTTTTGTAATCATAACGAATGCTACTGTCATGACGAAAAGAAAAGTTTCTGGTACCCAAGAACAGAAAATTCAAAGCCTTCAGCACTCTATTTTGTTCCTGCAAGAGCAGCACGCTGCTACTTTGTCTGGTCTTCATCAAGAAATTGAAAAGTTGCAACAAAAATGTGTTGGTAATAATTTTACTTGTTTATTTAACTGTAGCTATAGCTATATTTATATCTCTTTATTATGGTTCACATGATTGATTTACTTAGCTCAGTGATGTGAGTCATAATATAATTCTTATCCATCTTTAAGAGATAAATTAAAAATCAAAATGTTTTGCCAATACTGTTTTTATTTCGTGATTATTTCACAGCTCTAGTTACAATCTGGCAATTCCGCTTGTTACAAAACTCCATGGTTTTGACTAAAAGGTACCCCTAAAACAACTTTGCAAAAATGCCAGTCAACAGGCGTTTGTGTAAGTAGGGTCGAACAAAAAAAGAAGCAGTCAAAACGTTCTACATGTGTAAAATAGTTGCAATACTTGGTAACTTGTCTCAGATTTAGCTATAATGACTCTTTCAAAAATGAACCATGAACCTTTTTCTTTTGCTCAAAAATTAGATGCGAGATTGGGAAAACTTTGTAAAGCGAATTAACAAAAAGGATCTATGCAGGAGATCATCCATAGTAATGAAACTTTTTTCTAAAATATTTTCCAGTCTGTCTAATTTCATTATTGGTTTGCTTTGTATTTAATAAATGATTATCTACCCCATTGATGTTTAGGCTCTCTGTTTTGTAGCCAGGCGACCCAGCGTAATTTTTCTTACCACCAGGAAATTGGAGTAGTTAAGGTGGGAAAAATTACGCTGGGTCTCAAACGATAAAATAAAATGGCCTCTGAAGCCATTAGTCACATTGTTCAAGGGTTTCCGCTGAGTTATTTGTTCGCGTTAAGCTTTTGTTTGAGAGAAATTCATTTTATCAACTTGAAGAAGAAAGCTTGGTTAACTAGACTATCTGTTTTGTAAAGGACACAAATTTTAGTTCAAGCTAATTTGTAATATGGGTAGATTCTTAAGGTTCAGGTTGGCACATCAACAACAAAAAATGTCTGAAAATCGAAATCAGGAAATTAATCTTCCAACCAACTAATATGCTCAACATGGCTACATTGCGATTCCTCGTCCATAGCGACATATAAATATATAACTATTAAAAACCCAGATACTATTGGTTAAATTATTATATTAAAGCTTTTTTACAGCGCCCTCAGAAAATCTTAAATATGGGCATACGTTGCTGTTTATGAAAATTTTGCCTTGGATTCCAATTTTGTTTCAATCTCTAGAAAGTCCTTCAATTTAAATTTGTTTTTGCAATTCCTCGCATTTTCTTTGATTAATGAAACGGATGATTGTTTTACTAGGTTGGTTTTTGTTTTTGTTAAAAAGGCAGTGACAGGTCTTGATGTCTGAGTCTATACTTTCAACATCAATAATATATACTCACAATTTTCACAAGTTTGCTTTTAAGATTGTCACCAAGTATCTGCAGGCCTTGCTATGAGACGCGAGCAATTGCTCGCGCCCATGTAGTGCTCGCGTAAATGCTCGTTACCAGAGCATTCTATGGCTCACGTAAATATTAACATTTTGAGATAATTGTAAACGTTTTTCTCAAGAATTGATTGGTCTTTTAAGTGAAAAACCTGCACGAACGCTCAACCTGAAACTGAAAAGATATTTGGTGTGATTATTTTCCATTCATCGTTCAAAAGTTCATTCGCCATTTTGTAAAACGCCTGCGATACAGGCATTAAGGTTAATCTTTGTTGCGCATTTATTTTGCAGTAGAAAAGTGGGGGACGTTTTAAATCGTGAACCCCAAACACGATGATCGAGCGTCTACTCTCTCAATCTTAACTTCCTTTTCTATATGTCCGAAATAGTATACATGACTATACTGTCGTTTTCATAAATTTATTGTTTATTTTTCAGCAAATGTAAAAAAAAATTATACCGCACGTGGGTTTCGTTTTTAAAATTGTTTGAATAACAGTTGCGGCATAAAGAAAATAATCCTTTAAATTTGGACCTGCTATGGTTTCCAATTGTTTCGTCAAAGGAAGAAATTATCTACAATTAAATCCATGTCTGTTCCGCCTGTAAGTGCAGTTTTGCAGACTTGCGTCATCCCTGCTCCGTCGGCGTTCACCTCTGCATTAGTTAAGAACCGCATGGCTGGATTTTTTGTGTAAGACCTGGTTACCAACGGCGAAGGGGCCAGGCAAAAGAGATTTATGTCTACGTAGTTCTTTTAACTAGGTCAGGAGTCGGTGAATTAGCTAGGATGGTCAGGTTGGCTATAAATAGGCTTGCTCGTGGATTTCAAGGACCAGGACTATTCAATAATTCTGATAACTAAAAGTGTCCGTCCAAGACGGAAATCTATCGGACATTTTAACCGACGAAAGTTCTAAACAAGCCACGGACATGTCCGACCAAACTGGAAATGTGGCATGCATTTTAATCACCGCCTGAAACGATTTAGGTGTGTGCCAAGGCGCACGCCTCTCCTTAAAAAGATGCCTTGAGAGACTAAATGTAAAGTTTTTTTAGCGAAAAATATGGCGAGCAAAATTGCTCGCTTGGACACTCTGACGCGAGCAATTAATTGCTCTGGAGGTTATTTGCTTATGGCAAGGCCTGATCTGATCAGGGATTTCATAAATTTATAAATTATTTTTTCTGACATACTGATGTCTTTTTCCATCTCAATGATTGTGTCATCTTTTCTTAAATTATCTTTTTTTTTCTTTGTGTAAAACCCATAAGGGGTGTAAAAATCTTGTCCATAATTTAAAAAAAAGACACTGAAAAAATTTAATCCACTAGCATTAACAAAGTTTCTCAAAGTTAATCTTACTATATATACCTTTTCTTTCTTTTGTTTTAAATGCTATTAGAATATTTTTACATCTGAATAATCACAGCCACATATTGCGTCTTCTTCGCCAGTCAGTCTTCAGTGGCTGATGATGGTCTATTATCATAATTTACGTATATAAAGGACTTGGGAACAGAATTAACTGGTGTTAAGTTTTTTTATGCACCTAAAAACAAATGTACTGCTGATCAAAAAATCCTAGGGAAAAATCCAACTGATCAACCATCATATTTTTTTTATTGTGGTCTGAAAGACAAGACAAGACAATATTTGTGGCCATGTTCCTGCATGACTGCAAAAGGATTTCATATCATTATGCATTATATGTCATTGTTAAGTATGCAGAAGTATTTTCGATGAGTCCTACATTATAATAAATTTATTGGAGAATTAAGATTTAAATAAGAGGACATTTCCACTAAATTTACTCTTTGCCCAGCCTGCTTGACCACTTGTCAAATGAAATTTAATGTAACTAAAAATGAGGTAAGCGGTTTTAAAATAACTACTTCGTTGTGTAGAGTCATAGTTGGAACTTCAAAATAGGGGGTTGTTGTAAAATGGGTAGGGTTGCTCTATATTCTGGACAAATATATTCTTCTTTGACTACCTACTTCAAGTAAGACAGCTCATTTAATTTAGCCTTTTTTTGTATTGTTTTAGTTTGCAACCAGTTTCTATTTCTTTTTTTAAAAAGTTTGTTTGTTCTTACTAAAACTGAGTAAGCAGTGCTTGCTTTGAGTTGCTCATTCATAAATCTAAATTCATATTTCTGCCTGTCAAAACCTATTAGAAAAAATCATTTGAAGTTGACGAAAAATATAACAAACTTTCAAAATTGCAATATTGGAAAATTAGAGAATTATTTATGCAGATCTTGCTGAAAGTTCTATAATTACTAGGTATTTGTACTCACATTTAGCAGAGCAAGTAGGCAATGGAATTAACAAGAGCACAATCCCATTTGCTAGTACTTTTTCTTGCTATCAATTTGTTATATACAACTATTTAACATTTAACAACAACAACAACAACAACAAAATAATTTCTGATGTCTTTTAATATGAATTAAAATTGATAGGGTGTTTGTGTTACACATCTGTAACAAGATGAAGCTAATAGCTTGACCTCCAAATAATAGGTGGGTCACTCTCAGAATTAGAAGGGTATAAATCTATCCCCCTAATGATAGGGGGTTAGATTTATAGGATTGAGTTTCCATTATTTATTTAATTCTTTGAATTGGATTTAAAGAAAAAAAGTAATGTTACATCATTATTAGATGATGTGACATTGATCTGATGATGATGTGACATAGTTTACGAGAAAGTATAATGAATTTTAAAAATTGTGTTTTTAACAATGAGGGGTTCTAGCACTTTTGAGAGTGGCCTTTGCTTTCAAGCAATGTTTATTTCATCTCTTTTGATATGGTTACTGTAAGGGGGTTTTGTAAAATCTTACGTTATAATTTTTCATTATTTTTTAACAGAGCTGACACTAATATTTATGTAGGTAGTCAAGAAACTTGAATACTTTTATTAGCAACGGAACTATCAGATTTTTGTAAATATCATAAAAAAAATCATGAAGATACTTATACTGTGATAGCTCAGGATGAATGTTTACACCTGCAGCTTGAAACAAGTGATAACTCTCGCACAAGTGACATTAACTGTTAATTTGCAGTAATGGATATATAATTAATATGCACCGATTCATTCTGGAAGGTAAAACGCTCTTTTTAAGTTTGGGTGAGATGAGATGAGAGTTTTCCAAACGAACAATTCTATATTGATAACTATGAAATTAGAACTAGAAAAGATAGGAACAAAAATGGAGGAGGGTTAATTGAATATGTTAAGAAAGGAATAGCCTGTAGACAAGTTAATGATTTGGGTATAACAAATAATGACATCATTTGCTCAGAATTAACGATAAGAAATAAAAAATGGACAGTTATCAGTATTTATAGACCACCTCATTATTCAAACTTAAACAACTTTTTTGAGGAATTAGAGATAGCTTTAAATAAAGCTCTATCTAAAGTCGAAAACATAATAATTATGGGTGATATAAATATCGATTGCCATAACTCGAACGATTCTGGTTTCGAAACCTTAAATAATTTCTGTGATATTTTTAGTCTTGAAAATCTTGTCAAAAACAAAACCTGTTTTGCTAGTCCTAACGGAACAGCTATAGATGTCATTCTTACAAATAGACCCAGATGTTTTCAACACACACTAACATGTGAAACAGGATTAAGTGATCATCATCAAATGGTAACAACATTTTTAAAATCTCATTTAGCACGCTTAGCATCCAAGAAAATTATTTACAGAAGTTACAAAAATTTTAATGAAGCCAACTTTTTACGTGATGTTGAGAACGCAAATTTTATTTGTAATAGTAAAGATCCTGAACTGAATTATGAAAACCTCATCAATGTTTTTACATCTATCATAGAAAAGCATGCCCCACAGAAGCAAAAAACTCTGCGTGGAAACGAGGCACCATTTATGACAAAAGAGTTAAAAAAGGCAATATATACAAGGTCTAGGTTCAAAAATAAATACAATAAAAATCCTACTTCTGAAAACAAAATCACGTACAAGAAACAGAGAAACAAGTGTGTAAATTTACGCAAAAAGGCTATCAAAAACCATTTCAAAAGGGTAACAGAATCAGGTTTTATTTCCAAAAAAACGTTTTGGGAAACTGTTAAACCCTTGATATCAAATAAAAGTGGAATAAGCAAAGGAGATATAGCGATCGTTCAAAATGAAAGTTTAGTTACTGATAAAAAACAGCTTACCAAACTTTTCAACGAATACTACATCAATATTTTAGAAAATTCTTGTAGCATGAAACCAAATCCTATAAAATATAAGAATGTAAATGATAAGTCACAAATGATTGAAGAAATTGTTGATAGTTTTGAAAATCATCCAAGTATCATTAAAATAAAGGAAATCAATGATTCTAACAACAATGAGAACTTCACATTCCAAGAAGTTGATGAAAATACAATTTCTAAACTGTTTAATGATTTAAACACCAAAGTATCAACAGGTGAAGATACAATACCATCAAAGCTGACAAAATTAGCAAAAAGGCACCTAGTAACGCCACTAACAGATGCTATAAATAGTAGCATAGTTTCAAACAAATTTCCAAGCAAAGCTAAGCGAGCTGCTGTAACGCCATTGGATAAGGGAGGAAAAGATAAAACTAAAATATCAAACTACAGGCCTGTCAGTGTTTTAAATGTTTTTTCTAAATTTTACGAAAGGGTTATGAAAGAACAAATAACCGCTTATATGGAATCAAAATTGTCGACCTTTCTCTCCGCCTATAGGAAATGCTATAGTACCCAACAAGTACTAATTCGCTTAATAGAGGAATGGAAGAGTAAACTTGATAAGAATTATGTGGTGGGTGCGATCTTGATGGATCTTTCAAAAGCTTTTGACTGTGTACCACATGACTTACTAATTGCGAAACTAGCTGCTTATGGATTTGACAATAAGTCTCTTCAATTCATTCTATCTTATCTTACTGATAGAGAGCAAGCCACTCGAATAAATGGGATCTATAGTCTATTTCAAATTATCTTATCTGGTGTACCACAAGGTTCTATTTTGGGACCTATCATATTCAATATATTTATAAATGATTTGTTTCTTTTTATAGAAAAATATAAGCTACATAATTACGCTGATGATAACACAATATCCAACTTCTCAAATTCTATTCCTAATTTGATAAATACTTTAGAAAACGAAGCTAAAACTGCCCTCTCCTGGTTAAAAGAGAATAAAATGATTGCAAACCCTGAAAAGTTTCACTCGATAATTCTGACAAAGAATAAGGCAGATAATTTAGGTCTAAAATTTAATATAGGAAATAAAACTATTGAAAGTGAAAATAACGTGAAATTACTAGGTGTGACTATAGACAATAAATTAAATTTTGACAGACACGTTAGTGATTTGTGTCGCAAAGCATCAGCCCAACTAAATGCCTTATTTCGATTTAGAAGTTTCTTATCCTTTCAAGCAAAATATATTTTAGTTCAAAGTTTTATCTACGCAAATTTCAATTATTGTTCCCTTATATGGCATTTTTCTTCTTCTAAATCTTTATCTAAAGTCGAAATGATACAAAAACGAGCATTAAGATTTCTGTATAATGATACGGTAAGTACATACGAAAATTTACTTAAAAATTCCAGCAAGAGTCACATGAATGTAAATCGCTTACGGTCATTGTGTATAGAAATCTCTAAAACTATAAATAGCAGCAGCCCTCTTTTTATGAAAGATATATTTTGTTTAAATGATAACGGTAGGACAGTCAGAGAACAAAATACAAATAATTTGGTAGTCTCAAGGAAAAGGACCGCGACTTTTGGAACTAATAGCTTATCAGCCCTGGGACCAAAGATTTGGAATAACCTACCATCACATTTGAAACGATGTGACAACCTTAAAGTTTTTAAAAGCATGATTAAAATGTGGGACGGATCTAAATGTAACTGTGATGAATGTAAGGTCCCTTTATAGAACTTTGTTGTTATTATTGTTTATATATATAAAAAAAATGATTTTATTTAATTGTAAACATAAAAAAAATTTAGTCGATTTAGATTAGTTTTCTTAATTACTTTTTTTTGGAAACTATTGTAAATATGTGAATAATCGACTTTAAATAAATTGAAAAGAAAAGAAAAAGAAAGAAAGGTTGTTTATTTCGACTTCGATTCTCTTTTGAAAATCTTTGTCACATTGAATCAACAATACTTGTTTATCAAAAGTATAGATCAAGGAGAAGATTAGTTTTGGATTTGATTTCGAACTTACACTTCCACTGAAAATGTATCAAAGTACAAAATTTCACGACATACGTTTTAAATGTCCCCATCCTAAACAGGATTCAAAACTTCTTCTCCCCTACAAATTTAGAATCCTTAACCAGAGTTTTTCTTATTTCTCTCCAGATGGAATATTTATGACATGGCCTAATTTGTCAGTACACATCTAATTTTTTTAATAATGCAAATTTTCCATTTGATCTATTCTAGTTTATTTTAAAATACTTTATATTGCATATGCAAGGTATTTAAAATTTTAAAATAAAATATCCACTTTGCGTAAAATATTGTGTTTGATTTTTAGCTGATCAATTGCTCAATTTTATTTTTAGATTTGACATATCAGGTATCAAGTGGTCAATCTTCATCCATAATTAACGAACAGCCTTCTTGTACAGGTAGAGTTGTTGTTAATTGTTCACCGTTTGATGTGTCACAGCACCGTTAACACTGCAAAGACAATTGTTCCAATAATGTTTTTTTAGAAATAAGTAACAGTATTACATTTAAACTGATTCAAAATAATCATTTTCGAAGTAAAGGTATAGCTGTGATTTGTGTTATGTATATATTGTTTATATATTGTTATTAAACTAAAAGTCTAAATGCCTAAAAATGAACACTTTCGGCTTGTTCAAAACTGCATATTCAAAGTTACATAGCATTTGGACCCTCTAATTTTATTAATGTGTAGCCTTGTTTAGTAAAAGTTAAGCAGTATAATGCATTCCTTGAATCGTTCGCTTTGGTCTTCGGTTCCAGCATACTGGTATTTCTTAGAATGGATTAAAATGTCCTCAAGCCTTAAAATTAGGATATGGAGAAGGTTGATTTTACTGAAAAGGTTACGATTAAGGATACTTGAAGTGTAGCGTCGTTTAAACTGAAAGAAATATTTAGAACGGGTGGAAACTCTATGTACTATTGTACTTGAAATGAGAGACAAAAAATAAATGGCCTAAAGGTTTGGAGCTCAATAACATTAAAATTAAAAGAAAAAAAAGCTACCTACGTAGTGTCGCTATCGTTTTTTTCTTTGTTTCTTATACAAGTATTTATCTGTTTTAGGTTCGCTAAAAACTACATTTGAAGCAGAAATTCGAGATCTGCGCTGTGAGAATGCTAAACTAAAAGATGGCTTTGACACAAAAGAAAAACGCATTGCTTTGCTTGAGGGCCAGTTAAAAAGTCGAGAACAAAAATACCACGACGATATTCGAAACGTGGAAAGAAAAGTCGCCGAGTTGCAAATCGAATTAGATCATAAATCACATAATATCATTTACTTGACCTCACAGTTGCATCAACATAAGCTACGAAGTAATAAGAACTTTAATGACCCTCATACCATTGAGCAGCCCAGGGTGTCACTAAGTCCTTCACCACCGCAAGGTAGCCCACCAAGAAAATCAGGGTACAACTTACGGCATCGTTCCACTACTTCTCCAGCAGCTAATGTTACAGGACTAATTCAAGAGAGTAGTTCTCATCAGTTGATCGCTTCAGATTATGTTTTGCAAAAATCTTTACCAAAGACGAACAGTACTAGATACTCTAGACGATATAAACAATCCATTGAAGATGCAGCCAGGCCTTCTATGGGACATTCTCATGCGAGGAGAGAACGGGAATTGCGATTGGCCGCTAGACCCAAACCTTCTGACTATGAAGACTTTATAAATTTAAGTCAGTCCCAAGAAGTTATATCTAGATCAAGTATAGAACCGTTACCGCCAATAACTACTCGGAGTGGTCGACGATTACGTGAACCAATAAAAGCACGCGCTCGCATTTTAAGAGGTCATAAAGCTGCTGCAAACTCTTCTGGAGAGGTGGAAACTATTATTGTGGAGAATACACTTACATCTCCAGAAAGAACATACCGAACGTTAAAAAATTAAACGAATAATTTTTTTTTGTTCATTTTTAGTATTTTTTAGTTTGAAATTTGACGTGTGTGCTACCACAGAATGAAAGTTTATTAATTTCTTTTCTTTGTAATGTATTTGTGTGAATGAATTGAAAATTGATTTTATCTTATTCAAATTACAATTTACCAAACCCACCCTTGTTGTAGTATTGTCAATAAATCCTGTAACAATTTAATTGGAAATTTTACGTAAATAAATGTCATGCGTTAGAAGTATCTAAAATTCAGTGCTCTCTACTTGCTGCAGAAATTTTGTGTTGAATGTGTCACGATTTTATCTCCTTTTGCATACGATGTTTTTCAAAAGCGAACACACAAGGAGTTCTCCATGACAGCTGTTGTGGATTCGCTGGTTTTGTGGCAGTTTTGTTTTTGCTAAAACACGGACCGGTATATCTAATTGGTGACAAAATTTAGCCGTGTTTAGATTTGTCAGGAATATAAGAACTTAATAATAGCGCATTATTATTAAGTTCTTATATTTTTTATTTAGATTTTGACTGCACAATGGTTTGACATTGTGATTACTACCTTAAACACTTGAGTTTCGCGTAGTAGTTTTCGCGCAAAAAAAAGCTCATTAATGCGCGAAATTTTGAACAAATTACGCGCAAAAAGTTTCTCACGAAATTTGCCACACGCTAAGTAGGCTTATATTACTATTGCATGAAAAATAATGCGTGCGAAATATTTTTTTTGTTTTCTTGATTACACAACTGTTACACTACAGGCCTTGGTTTTAAGGTTTTATTCTCAGCTTTTTGGTGATCCAGTGTAAAATCCTTATTTGATTATTGTGCAAATATAACTTTTTAAGAGTGTTAGTTATTTTAAGTCGATGTTTATCCTCGCAAAAAAGTATTAAATTTCGGCGTATAAATTAACATAACTTATTTTTCCCAGATTTTGTTCCTATACCTTTTTATATTTTTTTATAGCAAACAGTTTGGTTAAAAATTAATTTTAAGTTAATCAAAATACGATAAAAACAGCCTTTAATGGTACTTCGGATGAGAAGAGGCAACTGAAGGCCAATTTCACGGAGTGTTGGCGTATTTCTAGCTCCGCCCTTGCTTACTCAAATACACTCACATACGGGTGCTGGCGTGTGTGTGGGCAGAATATCCAATTTTCACAGAGCACAAACGAGAAAATTAAATCTCTAAGATGATATAAACGATAGTTAGAGGTGAAAAACAATCGCCTGTCACTTCTGATCGCGTGGCTTTGTTTTCCACCAGCTTGTTTATCAAAAGATTACACAGGGACAAAAGTTGCATGCGCCCAACTCTGTGACTCACCAAGCTGACAGAGCACGCGATTTTTTTACTATTTATTTGTTAGATAGATGTGCATATTTTACATGGCTAGCCTCACTAATATCAAGGGATATACCCTGTCTATTATTTCCAGGAGGGCCCATGACTTAGATGGAGAGTCTTAGAGTATTTAATGCTCATTTTGAGCTACGCAGACCCAATTAGTGCCCGCGCTCTACTAGACAACTCCCGGCAACATCCAACGGCCCACACAGTGTGGTGCCATCTCCCCAATTTCCCTCACATAGCTTGGGTTAACCTGGGGCTATGGTAACATTCACTTGAACATATGTTGAATCGCCGTCAAGAGGAATCGAACCCCGGTCTCCCGCACAGAGTACGAGACTTATAACCAATAATCTACGGCGCCACATGGTTCCTTAATTTTCCTATCTATTTTCGAATTTAAGTTAATTTAGAGGTTTTAACATTTATGTTATTTCAGCCTTCTCGTCCAATTTATGGTTTGTGTTTAGTTGTTTCTTCTTCCAAGGTTAAATTTCTTTTCACAAAGGGTCCCGGTCTTTTTTTTTTTAACCGTCGTAGCTCATTTCTTTGAATTGCAGTCCGCACGTGTTTTCCGTTTTCAGCGGTAAAAGAAAACAGAAAGCAAGAGTAAGAAATAAAATTATTTTTTTCTATATATATTTTTTCTCCGTTTGGAGTAACAGGGTGTCATCTGTAAAGAAAGTAAGGAATTTTCAAAATATTGTCAAAATGTCCGGAAAAAGTAGGAAATTATTTGTATATAATTTTTATGTATTTTCTGTGACGGATCGGACATAATGTCATTTTGCCTTTTACAGGGTATTACTTCTTACTTGTGTTACTTTTGTTAACTTTTGAAGTTGTAGCTTCACGCCTGTTGTGGACGACCGACGTCAGTCACTTCTTCCTTTTCTTCTACTCCATCTCTAATGAGAGGAGGATAAGGATTAGATCGAACTACAGTGACTATACTGCTTTCTGAGGCTTCATTTGTACCGGGGATCAGAGGTTCATCTGGGAGAGTTTGAAACTTGTTGAGGGCTGTTTTAAACTTTAAAACTGGACATGAAGTGATGCTTCTTAGAGACTTCGGACTTGTTCCAAGGTTTTTTATATAGTAGGTGAATGGGTTGGAGGACGCATGCGAAATATATTTGCAGTAATGGCCTTTATACAATAGATGCTATAGATTCAGGCTGTATTTTGTTAGGGTCAACATTTTTTTGACCACCACTAAGTGAATGGACCACATTTTATGCTGTATGGAAGTACACTTGCATATGTTTCGTCCAGAAAACTTTTGTTAAGTTGGGGGGACTCTTATAATAATACAGAGCTTCCCTGTGTCTGTATGTGACTTTTACAAAGTGGATTATATTCTTCACAATTTTCTTTGATAAAGTCTATAAAACATTACCTATAAATTTGTTCAGTAATTTACAACTTTGATGTTAAAATAATACTGACGTCAGAGAAAAGTATATTAAAATTACTGAAGTCATTACAAGGCATTTAAAACTTTGAGGCCAAATAACTTGAAAACGAGGTAATGATGTCAATGATTTTTCATTTCGTAGGTAACTAGGGACCACCTGGGATGAATTTGGGTAATTTTTCCAAACCTGGGTCCCCAAATCCGTTTCGGAATGGACTGTTTAATGACATCTTTAAAAAACCTTTAGATCCTAATATCTTTGCAACAAAGGCAACGATATACAAATTTTTTGTGTTTTGACGGGACTTTGATGATGTCAGCAAAATTTTTGAACCCCTATATCTTCTTAGGCATTCATTAAAAGCACACGATTCTATACATTGTTTTGACCAGCATTTCAACCTCTATTTATTACAGGCAACGAATAAACTAATTTTTGAATAATATAAATATCATCATGTCATGAACAAGCGAGTTTATTCTAGGCTACGTTTCGACAGCTACAGCTGTCATCAACGGGCAATGGTCGTAATCATCTTAGGCTATTTATTATTTGAAGAGATAATTAGAGGATCGAAATTAACGAAGTGCGGGTAACCATATTTCTAAAAGTTGATAGGAAATACTATTGATATGAGTATTTCTGTCTATACTATTTATGGTTTCTTTTACTTTTCTTGCTGTCCAACCAGACTCTCGGCCTATGATCTTTTTATTGTCCCAGTCTATAACATGATCATTCTTCCAGCTATGGTCCGCAATCTGATTTTTGTCTGTATCTGCGTTGCGTACGGCTCTTTTGTGCTCTTGCACACGTTGTTTAAACATTCGTTTTCTTTCACCGTCATAAACAGCATCACAATCCTTACACAGGATTTCGTAGACAATATTACATTGACCCTCTAGACATATTTTGTCTTTCGGATGCGACAGTATACTACGTAGCGTGTTTTTAGATTGAAACACTGGCTTTATTTTATGATTTTTCAATACCCGACGAAGTATATTACTTGTCCCTGGTATATATGGCATACATACAGTGGCTACTGGATCATTTTCTGCATCTTTCCCATCACTGCTCTTATCAGTCCTGTTCATGATTTTCCTCTCAACCTTTTTATTGGTCTGTCTCGAGTACCCATTTGCAATAAGTGTTGCTTATATGAGATAACTCTTTCTTTCGGTCATTCTCTCAACTGACGACATTGGCTGCTCTGTTCAGTAATGAGGACACTACACTTTCTTTGCAAGACATTTGGTGATTAGATGTGTAGTTGAGATATTGATCAGTATGAGTTGGTACTGATACTGATAAGTTACCACCGTTGCGAGAAACTAATTTTTACCAAATTTTGTTTATATCTGTACTGCTGACGTCAGGAAAAAAATCTGAAAACCTTTTTCCATTTTTCTTTTGCCTAAGTAGATTTTTTTATTGGCTTTATTGACTAGTTTAATCAAAATTTTGAATATAGTCCTGGACAAATGTTTCTCACTTAAAATTTGTTGTGTCTGCTCTCTTTCTTTCTTGTGCATTGTCAACATTGTCTACTTTTCACATTAGGTAATGTCTGCACAAAATAATGACCCAAAAGATGCTGTTGCTGTGAAGGAATATGTTAAGAAAAATGATGAATCTACATTTTGTTTCAGTAAGGAGCCATCACTTGAAAAAATGTAAGTTTAGTTTTTATATTGTGTGTTTGTGTGTTCACATTTGTGCCAACAAAGGAGCCGGTGAAAAGATTCTTATCATCGCCAAAGTAGATTTTTAGGAAGGGGGCAAATTTTGGGGTAATGAAATTAAAAATACAGATGAAAATCACTTAAGATGTATACATTATCACAAAAAAATAATAATAACCATATACAAGTTTTAATTAAAACCCAGTTTAGAGTAGAGAGTAAGCAGGCTGAAATTGCAATAAAAATTAAGGATGCCTTAATCAAGAACATGCTGAGCTTCAAACAAGTTTTTGTGCCTACAATATATTTTCAATAAGTTACTTGGCCACTGTGATATTTCTCCCATACTTGTGGTGCTTTCGTTATTTTTGGAGCACTTGATGGAGTCCAAGTCCTAATGTCCTACATTCATGTGGTGTACTTTGCTTCATTGGTCAAAAAATTAATGAATTGTACAGAACTGAATTCCCCAAGTTTAATTTGAAGATGGTGGCAGGGTGCCGATGCCAGGGTGATGATGTGCTCCAATATTATTCTTGTTTGGTTAGCTAGTGACTTTTTTTCAGCATCTGATATAAAGTTAATATGGATTTTAATAATAAGTAACATATTTTAAAGAACCAGAAAAAGCCTGGTGAAAAAAAAACATGTCCAGGGCCTTTTGCATGTGCGATTTGTCACACTCGCAACTAAAACTCATGCCAATGCCTGATTCAGTAAAGAGTTTTGAGAATAAGGTTGTATTATGTGTCATACATTCTTTTTTTATAAAACTTCCCAGTTGTCAAGTGTAAAATCTGTACAAACAAATTTGTCTTTTTTTTCTTCTTTTTTTGCTGTTCCACGATGTTTCTTTTTATTGTGAAACTTCAAATAGAGCAGTATTATATATTCTACGATGACGGCATCAAAGCTCACCAAAATTGAACTATTATACTTCGAGTTTTTTTTATTACATTTTTATTTTTTCCTTTTTTTAGGGTCAGTCATTTTACTGTAAAAGGAATACTGGGAATTCGTATTGTAAAAGAAATAGTAAATTGTTAAAATTTATTAAGAAATAAGCAACCACACATTAAAAAGAATGGATTGCCCTTTCCAGAGCAATAACATCAATAGTAACATGATTGTACTAAGTACTAATTGTTACACTGTCAAAAGAAGAAATTACATTCTAAACTCTTCAAGAGTAAGAAACTTTATTTTAATAAAACCCAGAATTGCCCAGTGGACAAATATGCTTTTAGGATCCATTTTTTCAACAAAATATCTGGCTACAAGTACCACAAATCCCACCATTTGCAGAATTTTTTAATTTTTTTCAGTCTTTTGTGGTACTTGTATCTGAATTTATTTGCCTCCCTCCGGAAGCAAGGCAATGTAGTAGTGGTGGTACTCATAGCTAAACTAACCTGAACCTCCAGTGTAAACCTTTATGCTCCGACTACCAACTTTCACCCATTTTATTCTGATAAAATGTGGCAATCGTAGTAATTTATTCGCAAAAAGTTACCATATTTAAAATAATTATTGTACAATTTATGCTTGTTGCATAGTAACATAATTAGTATGTAAAAGTTTTTTGTGCGTAACTCGTCCATGTTTGTTTACAAACTAATGTATTCGGATAATTTATGCAAATAACAACGAAATAATTATATTATTTTCGAACTATCCATTTTCAAAATGGCGAACTAATATGGCGTTGTTCGTGGCCAGATATCAATTGTTTTTTTTAGCCCTGATAAGTGTCGTTGGTACATGTGGTATTTGTAACTGTTTCCTAAGTTGAAAGAAGTGGACCCTTATGATTAATTAGTTGGGGGTGTGCTAGTTTGAGTTTGAATGATTTTTTTATCTCTTGTCTCTAGACGTCAGATGCAAGCACAATTTGCTGATGAAAGAAACTGGAATCAATTCCATTCGCCAAGAAACCTACTTCTGGCTCTAGTAAGCTACAATTCCTTAATGCTTGAAACAGTTATGCTAATGTGTTTTAATCAACATACTAAATTTATACATTCTTACACACTACATATATACATTCTTACATACTAAATATATACATTCTTGCAAACAAAAGATTGAACATTATTGATATACATAACTTTTGTAAGTGATTATAACATCAGTTTACTGTATTATTCCCGCCAAGGATTAACATTTAAACCTAAGAAGAGAGGCAGGTAGAGAAAAGATGATAATTCTTGTGACTATACCATGTGAGATTTGGAATGTTCTAAAAAAGTTGTTTAAATTATTATCGACCTACATTGTGTTGATAAGCATGTAAAAGAAATCCTTATCTAAAAAATTCTAAATAAACATCACATAGCATCATGTTTATGTGAAAGATAAACAATAATAAATATAAAGTCCCAAATGTTTATTTGATATTTATTTCGAATGTATATTCTTGCTATCCAAGTACACCAAAGTTATACTAAGCAATAAGATATAACAAAAACAAGTGTCTTGTTGAGACTGACTCTAAAATATAGTTTTTGTTTGTTATTTTTATTAAAAGTACTATGAGCAACAACAGCATTTCATAACAATACCTTATATATTTATGTCTTATTCTTTAATCACAAGAAACTGATTTACTTCATATTACATTGTGTTTCAAATTGTGTAGAAAAAATTGGAACAGATCAAATTTGCTCTTATATATTTTATATATTTTTTTCTTTGATATTGCCAAATTAAATTCAGGTGAAATTTTTTTTTTTCTGCCATAGTCATATAAGAATAATTAAACGTTTTAAATGTAAATTTTACGTAGAAATTTCCATAAAAAAATCAGCATTTTTAAATTAAATGTGTGCTAAAAAATGTTCAACTTCTCTCGTCATAAATTGTGAACTCTTCTAAACTTTAGGTTGGCGAAGTTGGTGAATTGGCGGAATTATTGTAGGGATTTTTTTTATCTTAAGTATTTTTTGCAATTTAATAAGATGAAAATAAATGCAGAAAAAGAGTGGATAGTGGAATAAGTATTTTAATAACCTTTGGCTTAAATAAAATGACTTTTTGGCTGGTTCTAAAATAGTGCCCAAAAAAGAATATGAAAACATAAAGATGATTGTAGTTCTTCTGTGTAGTATTTTTCCTTTAAAAAAATGTTAAGTAAGTAGAAGTATCCATTCCTGATTTGATGTATCTTCTATTTTAGTCAATGGAAAGGTGAAGTGAAACAAGGCTTGCCAGGTAACTTTTGCTAAAGATTTGCATGTAGATGTTTTCTTTTTAATAATTGCTTACCTTAGTGTTGCATCTATATTATAATACTCGTATACGTCCGTCCGCAAATGGTAGCTTAGCTGCGCGAGTAGTGAGACGCACAAACAGAAAACGAATCCTTATTGCTTCGCCACATTGTTACCGACTTTTATTTTTTCAAATGTCACACTTAAACACGCACACTAAATGATGTGAGGGAATGTGAAATTGCTATAATGTTTGCCATATGTTTTTGTGTATTATACTCAAAGCAGTCATAATCAGCCTACCTTATTAACACAATAATAGGCAGAGAGATTGTTGAAAGCAATTGCCGATACAATATAATGAGAGAGGGGTCAACTTTCTCAATTTTGGCCAAACAGGGAGTTAAGAATTTCACAGTAAAAAGGGTGGAGATTAGCAAAAAAGGGGGGTTGTTGCAAAAAGGTGGAGTTGCTCTATACTTCAGAGTAAGTTATTGCTTCTTAGATTACCTACTTCAAGTAAGACAGCTCATTCAATTTAGAGGTTGAGAAATTGAAAGACTTATGCATTAGAGATCTTGCTAAAAGTTCATAAAATACCAGGTATTTTTAGTCACATTTAGTGGCAAAGACAAATGGAATTAGCAAGAGTACAGTTTAATTTGCAAGAACTTTTTCTCACTATCAATTTTTGTAACTATTAAACATTGCTTTTTGGCAGGTTCCACATATTTTTTAAACAATAACAACAATAAGTCCTTTCTGATGTCTTTGAATATGAGTTCGAATTAATAAAGGTGTTTGCGTTACATATCTGTTACAGAATGAAGATAATAGCTTGACCTCAAAGTAATATGGAGGTTACTCATAAAGTAAGAAAGGTGGGGTTCCTAATAATAGGGGTTTGTTTTACAAATAAGGGGTTTCTGACCCCTCTGCCAATTATGATTGTTATTTTTTATATGCAGATTTTGTTACATTTGATATGCTTGAATAAATGCCATAATTTCCTTACTTTTTGTGCCTTTTAATCTTCACCCACTGAAATTACAAAATGTTGGCATGAATTATCTTGCTGTAATACATGCAGATTAATATGTTAATCTTTTTCTGTTAAAGCATAATAAGTCTAAATTTCATAAGAGTTAAGTAAAAATTAAGACTTTTTTATTCCAGTGAATTACCAAAACAAAGCACAAAATTCATGCAAATTTTCAAAATACGCATAAATTAAATTCCCCTTATCAGAGTGTAACATAAATAAAAGTAGTATTTATATTTGTATTTATATTTTCCCAGTAATCACAATACAAAGCACATACACATACACTTACTTTGTTCCTCTTGTTTGATTGACAATATTGTAGACATTTTGGAGAAAACTAGAAAAAATGAAAAGGTCTATCAAAATTTGCGTTTCTAATCTCCTGCAAAAACACGTTAATCAAATTCTTACTAAGTTGTTATAAAAATTTGTGTTAATTTCCTTTGTGTTAATTTTGTGATAGTTAATTCTATGCATTGTTAATTTTTTGGAATAGGATATTAATTTTTGTTTCGACTCAAAACCTACACTGACAGAAATGGAGAATCATGAGCCTGCTTATATTTTGTTGCAAAAAATTTACAAAAAAGAAAAAAGAAAAAGGAAGTTAAAAGATTATTTTTTACTAGACTGGACTGAGAAAGAAAGGCGTAATTTGGGTGAAGAACTTAGTGATGTTGTTATGAACACTGTTCGATTAGCTGATGTTTGCAATATTGACCTTTCGAAGGAAATACTTCATAAATTTGGCGTTAATGCCAAAAATTACCCAGTACAAGAGTGCTTACGAAATTCAATGCATAACAAACCGACAAAAAAAACCAAACACGATGACGAGTTTAAGCCACGAGAGAAATGATAAAATGAACTATTTTTAGACTGGAGTGATAGACAAAGAGAGCATTTGGGTGAAGAATTAAGCGATGTTTTGATATACCTGGTGAGACTAGCTGACAAATGCAACATTGATTTACCTGCTGCAGCTTGTCGAAAATTCGAATTAAATGCAAAAAAGTATCCAGCAGCATTAGTTAGTGGGTCTAACAAAAAGTATACAGAATATGAACAATAAAAATTTTGGTATAAATGTATGATAACTTTTATAGGACGCTTATTTTTAACGTTATGTTTATAGACAAAGTGTAAGACTTACCAATTAGTTACAGAATGATCTCAATTCTGTGGTTGTTTTTCTACTCTGGAAAATTTTTTTTATTTGTGTAAACCTTTCAAAAGAATGATGTTGTTTTTATTTTTGCATGCCCTTCTGTTTATTTCTAATATACCTACACTGTTTTTTGGCTTTTAAGATCATTACCTTTTGGAAATGTGAAAGTTTTATGTCAAAAACTGCAGGTGGCAGAATCTCATTTAACAAAACTTTGTGACCCTTAATTCTGGCAACAAAATCCTAGCTTTAAAGGTTCTTGCTTAATATTACACAGAATATCCACCTGCCTATATGTTTTGTTAATTGGTAAAAAAACCTTTATAGTTAAATAAATATGTGGACATGTGGTAAAAAAACATTTATAGTGAAATAAATATGTGGACATGTCACTTTTAAATATATTGGAAAAGCTGAAGATTGATCAGGAGAAGATTATTAAAATGAAAGATCAGGGTATCTCAACAGGTAAACACTTATTTACTTCTAAATCATCTTTTTCCTACTTTTTTGTTACTGCTTTTATAACTTACTATTAAATTAGGTGCCCTGTATTAAGTTTTAAATATACACCCGTGGTTGCTTCGGCACTTCTACAATTTAAAGTTAAATTTGTTTTGCCACTTTAGTTAGTTAGGGATAAATAAATAATTAAAACAAAAAATTATCTTTATAACATGACTGATACAAAAAACCAGTTAGTATGAAAAAATCTGCCTATTTGATTGATTTACAGTTCACTAAAACAGATCGTACGAAGTCATTCTAACCAGTTTGGAAAGCCATTACTAAAATGTTACAGTAAAAACATAAACAAATAAAAAAAAGATTTCCGTACCACAACAAAAAATATAAACCTTGTTCACCTAAAATAATCTTCTAGTTTCAATTTACATAAACAATAATTGAAATTTGTTTTGTGTACTTACAAACCTTTAAAATTGAACAATTTTGACTATAAAAGTATCTAAATCAAACATGTTTTTTACTTCCTCAGTGACTTGGAAAGACAAATGGACTTAAATTTTTGTACTGGGGTACTGTAGAACTGTACAATGCAATACCCTCGATTAAAGGCACATTTTGTATATCACAGTTCAACAGCAAAACTAGTCTGTATTTTACCAAAATCGACTTGTAGACTATAAATCTTTATTTTTAGTACTAGGATTTTTGCAGCACAGTGACAATGATGAATTGATGAACAAAGCAACTCTGACACAACAAGTTAGTTTTGTTTGTTTGTTTGCTTGTATGTTTTGTCGGTTTTGTCAATTTTGTATTATTTTGTTTGTTTTGTCTTATTTTGTCTTATTTTGTCTAATTTTTTTTTTGTTGTTGTCATTCCATCCTAATCAAATTATTTTTTTCAGGAAGTTAACTTAATAAGAGAGAATTTGTTTGCAGAGCATGCGAAAGTTCCAATACGAGGCACTGATCTATATAAAGAAACGATGAGACTAATGAAGATACTTCCAACAGGTAGGTTTGGTGAAGGTTGTTTATTGATTTTATTTTGAACTCATACACAATCAGAAAATGTTTTGGAAATTGTGTGATGTTTAAATGCAAAGCTTTTGTGACTGTAAATTCTATCAAACAATTTAACTTGATCCAGGCCATACTGATTTAACAATCGCTATTGCACACATGATGCCTAAATTGAAAAAAAGTTAGAAAAGTTAAAACTTTAAAGGACAAATGTTACAAAAGTATGAAAACGTGCAGCTAATATCATTGATAATAGCTTTAGAAACGTTGGTTTAGTTTGCTTAACGGAAAAAAAATATTTACACTGTAAAATCTGTTTTAGGCAGAGAGGTACTGAAATTTGCATTGTTTAATCTTTTCTGTTTGTTGTTTTAGCCTGTAGCAAGTAAGTAGCAGAACCAGCATTAGTAAGTTCATTCACCTGAATAGCTTGATTACAATTCAGAATCATTGTTTTTTTAGGTTATTCTTATCATAACTTAGTTTTGTTGATCACTATTTTCCTTTATGTTAATAATCAATATGTTATGAGATCATTATATTTTGTTGCTTTTAAATATTGTACAAATCAGCTTTTGGAACGTCTTTTAAACTATATACTGTATAGCTATATACCGATTTCACTACTTAAACGACTACATGCATTTTTTACATGCATTTTATAAGCAACTGTACTGAAATCTTTTGTACAGGTATTTTGATTGTTCAGTTTTTTGCTAAGCAACCTTCAGCTAAATTTTTTATTGATTTTAATTTGGGAGTTCATTACTTGACTTTCAAGTTGCTTAAAAAGACATGTACCACAATCAGCATCATGTTTTACTTTCACCACAGTTGACAATTCTTGATATTTTTGAATCATTACATAGTTTGGATGAGTTGCTTCATGGTGGTTTGTTTACTACTGAAATGTTGGAAGTGTATGGACCACCAGCTGTTGGGAAAACTCAGGTAAGATTACTGAAAATTCTGTCTTTAAACGCCTGGCGTGTTAAATTGTAGGGGAATTTAAAAAATACCATAATTATGCTGAAGAAAAGGAGGAGGGTGTTGTGCTCAAGATGTACGATGGGATATGTTTTCTGCCTTAATTTAAGAAGGCCTGTTTGTGTCAGTGTGCCAACACTTCTAACTTTTCTAAAGTTTTAAAGTTATTTCTCGAAAGGTCACAACTACTTCATTATGAAGCAAACCGAAAAAACTTGTGAGTTTTACAACACATGATCCAATCCTACGAATCGATTCAAAAGTTAAACATTAATTTATATATATTATAATTATAACCTTTTTTGAACAGCGCGTAAATTAAGCTTTAAGAGCTTGCCTAACTGAGTTGTCTTTTTCTTCTGCTTTTTTTGTCTCTTTAAGAGTTTCTGTTAAAACTGGTAATTGAGTTGTCTTTTCTTTCCTCTCTTCTTGCCTCTAAGAGTTTCTGTTAAAGCTGGTTAATTATAGTTTCAACAGTTACGAGAGATTTTGTAAGGTCTCAATTTGTTTTTTGTTTGACGTTTAGATGTGCTTGCAAGTGACAAGTGTTGCAATCTCTGCACAGCAAGCAAATGTTGTTTACATGGACACTACAGGTTCCTTCACCACAACACGTCTGGTGGAGATGATTGAATCGAACGTGAAAGCACACTCTCCGCCGGTGTGTCATTTTTTTGTTCTTCCCTGTTGATTTGATGAGCAAGCGCTATTGTACCACGGAAAAGTTTTTTTTGTCTTTTTTTCATGCAACGGCGAGCTAGCAGGACAGAACCACAACAAATCTATCAGGTTTGGAATTAAAAAAATATCGCATAGAATAAAATGTGGTTCATCTGAAAAAATTCTCTTTTTTTAATTACTAAGAATGTTTTTCTTTTTTTTCCAATTATTATAGTGTAATTGTATTTTTATACTGTTCCGTGAATACGTGTTCACTGCTCGCTCTGGAATTTGAATTTAACCTTTTACGTCCTAAAATCGTTTAATGTTCTTAAATTATAATCTCTCTGGAAGGAAAGAAATGTCCTAAATTCCTAGTTATCAACATTGAGGCTTAACTTTAAATAAAAGAACAAAATGTTAAAACTTTTCTTTTTGATCAGATGAATAACTTTTTTTCCAGGTAATGAAAGACATGTTATCTAGAGTCCTCCATTGTCGAATCTTTGATGCTTTTGGTATGACGTCACAATTAGAATGTTTGAAAGAAAAATTAGAATCAGAGGTAAATTTTACACTTTTGACGACTTTAAAGGGGCTACGAAGTGGCTTAAGTAAGATCTCCGTCAATGATGTTACTCTCCATCTTCGCACATTCTGAATAACATTGGGTAATGTCCAAACCATTCAGAAGGTTAAGATACAAGAAATTATACTCACTTTTTGCAACATATTATTGCAAAAAAGTGTGTATAACCTGTTATGGATAATTAATTTTTATGATTTTCTACTTTTTAATGGTGTTTTCCGAAAATAGGTACGTTACCAGTAAAATAAGCCACGGTCTGCAAAATATACTACATTATTGTAAAATTGTTTTGATGTAGAAGCGAGACAACCTCGACAGACAACATGCTGTACTAAATTGTCTTAAGAATGTTATTAATACTTCTAAAAAGATTTTAAATTTGTTGGTGTTGCTTCAACTGACTTGTATGCACTAATGTGGTATATTTTTTGTGCAGAATTTAAAAGACAAGCTAGGTCAAAAAACTTTCTTCTACTAAAAAATTGCTTCGGCGGGAGTTGTGTTTATTGTCAGCCGATACGACTGTCAATAACTCATTGCATTGCCCAGGTCCACTACTTAAATGTTAGCTCAATTGCTAATGATGCGACCGTACTTTGGTATATCGAAAGCCTAGAAATGTTAAACACTTTAAGCAGTAGGGTCATAAAAGCATTCACAAACAGCCGAATTATCAGTTAAATATACGTTCTTGATAATACTACAACACTTCTACTGTCCTAAGATGATATAAAATATATATACGATCACCGACCTATCTTCTTGTTAGTGTCAAAACACCTGTTTCTTCATTCTGCCGAGTAAACTTGTACCAATGTAGTGGACCGGCGCGTGTGATTAATAATAAAGAGATGCCATTTCTGCCGTACCTGTCGTTCGTTTGGTGCTGCGTTCGGGATATAGTTGAGTGCGTTCAAATAGGGGTTTGGGTGTTGTGGAACCTGTAACAGAAGCAAAGCAAATGCTTAAATCGAATAAATTTTGGATATCCATTTTATGCAGGGAACTTTTCGGTCATTTCCAGTTAAATTTGGGTTACTTGTATTATATCTAAGTTGTTTTTTTTTGGTTGTTTTTTTTATCGTCATTGTTAATAAACTTTTCCAGCCATAAGCTCGACTTTCGTGTAAGTCAAAAATCAACAGCTCGTTGCGTAGCTCCTTTAAGAATACTTTTGCAAAATCAGGTTAGGAAATAACTTTTTTTTCTAGATCTCGTAAAATTTAAAAAAGTTAGAATTGCGAAAACTTGATTTTACGAATACGTTTTTGTTATTCTCGCAAAATAGAAGGAACTTGTCAATCCCTAGATATTTGTTTTTATTAAATTGTACGCAAAACCTCTCTTATTATATTATTTTTGCATTAAATATATTTATTATATTTTTTGTATCCTAAAGAATAACTAGTCTTTTCTTGAGCTGTTGACAAAGTAATAAAAGTGAAATTGAATTTCCAGCCAAGAAAATTTCTGAAAATTCGCTTCCCAGAATGCCATAAAATGAGCTTTTCCTCCACGTGTAACTTTTAACCAGCTTAAAGCTTAATTTCCGCGAAAAACAATTTAATTTCTTATGAAAGAGCTTAAAAAGTCTAGCAATTTGCTTTCAAGTTTTCACTATGATTTTTGATGAAATTTTTAAAAAAATAAACATCCTCTTTCACCCCCTTTATTTGCGTGCGTGCCAGTTTTTAAATTTAGTGTCACATAATTTTTTTTTACATAGTAACCCAAGTGACAAATGTGAATTATAACGCTTATATTGTAACTTACTCGAGATTTCCAAAATTTAAACTATTTACAAATTTTATCATCCGCTCAGTATTTTTTACCAAATAAATGGTTCCCTCCCATTAATTTTAAAAAATTTTCAGGTAGCCGAGTTTTGTTCGCACGTCAAGTTGCTGATCGTCGATTCAATCGCATCTGTTATCACTCCAATTCTTGGTGGACAGCAACAGCACGGTAAACATTCTTCTACTTAGGCGAGAATTTTTTTACGAGAAAAAAATATTTAAATAGAAACTGATGGAGCAATCTCAAATTTCAAATTTTTTCATTGAAATCCGAATTCGGCACCAAAACTATTTAGGTTTATTTTGGTACGCGTAAGATTTAGGTTCTACGCAAAAACGCAAAAACGTTTTTATTGTAACTTTTCGTTTTTTTTATAGTTTCTGTACGTTTCTATGCGTAGGTCATGCTATTATGTCAAAAATTGGTTTGCTTCTCAAACAAATCGCTTATGAATACGGCATAGCTGTTCTGGTACGTTTCTTTTATTTTAACATGTTTAATTTGGTACGTTCATTTTGATTCTCTGCTGTCAACTCTGAATCTCTTTGAATAATAAAAAAAATATTAACATTACATTTTTTGTCTGCAAAGTATATTCCACAAGCTGATATAAAAATCTTAATTCGTTTGCTGCAGGTAATATATATCGTTTAGTTGGAAATGACCTAAGGACACATGTCGCACCAGGCTCCATCAGAAGTCCTCCAATGTCTTTTTTTTTTCTTTTCAATTGAGCTATATAGAATTAATTATGGACCAGTCATTAGAGTGAGATGACCGACTTTAAAGTCTAATTTAAGGTGTTCAGAAAAATTTTTAAAAAAATTGAATTATTCTTAAAGGTTGTCAACAACGCAGTTACTGATGATTTTAAGAATACTCGACAAGCACACCGATTAAAACCATCTCTCGGAAAGTCTTGGTTAAGTGTTCCGCATGTTCGATTATTTATGGATGTGGGCTGCCAGAGTGAGAAGGAAAAAATTATTACCATTGTGAAGCATCATCGGATGGTAAATACTTTTTATTATTTTACTGTTATTTTATTTTTGTTTTATTATTTTGTTGTTTAAAAAAACACGCCAGTATAACACTCTCTGTTTTAGTGTGCAGTTTTTATATTGTTATTAATACCTGTAGATGAGTAATAATTGTTTATTTTTTTATTGCTAGCCAACTGGTGTCTCTACTGCAGTTCACATCACGTCGAGCGGTTTGCGTAATGCACAAAAAAGCTGACAAACTCAGAAAATATTGATGTTACTTTTCGGCCTGATCTCCTAAAGATTATTTCTTCACAAGATGGCTTATTTTATATTTATTTTTGTATATAACAAATCCTTTCATAGATTATATTTCTAACGTTCACAAAACTTTTTCTTTTTCTGGTGGAAATGATAGTTGGTACAAAAATGAACGATAAATTGTAAATGGCACATCTTAAGCGCTTAATTTTTTTGAAAATACAATTTAGCAACTTAAGTCCCAAAATCGTCAAATAGACAGGGAGCCTAAGTGAGGACCAACTTTTTCCAATCTACATCTTAATCAGACCCTGCCTTTTTTACAAACTTTAGGAAAATTTGTCTATTACAAAAGGGCGCTAATTTGAAAACTTTATCTTACCCCAGAGCGCTTATTCGGCCAGGGGTGGCTATTCCGTCAGGTCAGCAGTATCAGAATAATTCTGGAAGCAGAGTATTGGCAAAATTGAAATTCGTCTCAATGTTATTGGCGAACATCTGTTACTCATTGCGTTGTGTAGGGGGGAAAAATTTGGCGCATGCGTGTTAAAATGTGATGCTATTTTAATATTTTCTTAAAGCTGCATCTTGAAAAAAGCCATGTTTTGAGGCTTTTTTAGTTTTCACTGTGCTTGGTTGTCCCATTTGTAAGAACAGAGAGCCAACGAAATTGGGGAGAGTGTGGCAAGGCCATGGTCCCCAATTTTTTATACAGTTTGCGCCGCTTAGAAAACATTATTTCCAACATTAAAACACAGTTTAAAACACACAGTTAAAACACGCACACAAATTTTACCTTTTAAACAACGTTTTAATTAATCTGAAAGTCCTCAATATGAAACATTTCAGGGAAAGCCCAACAAAGCGCAACCCTACTTAGCCACTATATTGTTAAAACCCAACTGTTGAAACTATTTTGTATGTCGTAGAGACATTATTATTTGGAGTTTTGTTTATCATAAATATCTTATATTGCTCATTTATGTCATACACCTGGTGCATGAAATTTGGTATCTCATTTGTTTGTTTCTTTTTTTGCCCCCCTTGAGCTTTTTTCGCTTTTGTTTGCGTGTTGTCGCATATCACAAGTACTTTTTTTCTACTACTTTAACGCCAGCACGCGCATCAAAAAATAAAAATTGTTGATTGTCGAATTAGGTTCAACTCGGATATCATTTTACACAGGGTATTCCTAGCATTTGCAGTTGGTAGAAATCTGTGTGGTGCATTGTGCAGAACTGAACTAAGATGCTCAAAGAATTGAATTTAACATTTAAAATATCTATTTCTTATTTCGACCAAAGATATATTGGAAATATAAGCGTTTACATGAGACTGAAGTGAAATTTCACACCGTAGTAAATAGTACGGTTGTTTACATAATATTCGCTTCGCGTTGATTTCAATTTCAAGGGTGGTCAGTAAAGGGCTGGTTCTTTCGTGTTTGTGATTTTTGACCATGCAGAAATCTTATTTAAATACCCCTTCAGTCAATTTGAGTGGAGTGGATTTTAAGGCACCCAAATTAGTAAAAACTCATGTAAACAGTCTTACGAAACACATCGTGGTCCGGTTTGAGTTCACCTCGGATCTGGTGTAAATGGCCTCTAAAGGACATGGGGAAAAAATAGCATAAATTCTCTACAGTAGAATCTCTCCGTGGCAGACATTATTCACTTATCGCATGGTTGGTGTTGCAAGATTCTGCGGTGGAGAAGTTCGACTGTGCGGTTTTACAATATTCAAAATAATACAGAGCTTCTCTGTCACTTCAAATCATTTTTACCATATAATATCCACTACGTAATTTTAACCAAACACGTTTCATATAAAGATATTGTAACCTCGTTCCCAGGGCATTTTGCCGTCATGTTAAACTTGAGAACGAATCTAGACAAGACATTCTGAAAACGAGGTTAAAGATATTCATGATATTTCATGATTTTTGCATAACTTCGTTAATAATTTAAATTTTCTTTTCCAAATCTGTTGGTCCCGAACTCTCTAAAATTTAAATGAAAACAAATGTTATTAAAATGTTTCTTTATAAGAGGCCGATGTTTTTGGTGCGTTAGGCAAATACTTAATGTATGTAAATCAAATTTTTTTTTGCTGGATGAACCTCTTTTCCAAATTTGCGCCCAAAGAGGAATAAAAGTATTAGAAAATTACAGCTTGATGTACCTTACTTCTCTGGACAACTGACGTGCCGTAACTCCAATACAGAACGTTCACTTAATGCTAGCAGCACATTGGCTGTTTCCATAACACCACCAAAGGAGCCATCTTGATTTTGTTGGGATATGATCCAGTTGTATATCTTTTCACAGAAAGGATGTTGGGTAATCTTATCACCGTTGATAGTCCGCATAGCCTGTAGAGAATGAAAAAGTAACCTTGATTTTCATCTTTTTTTAAACACTTTTTTTAAAAAAAAGAGAAGAAAATGTTTGAAGGTTGAGAAAGAAAGAGATAGTGCGACCTTTTCCGAACTTCAAATTGAAAGCGAGTGTCAACTGCACTTGTTTCCTACTGACTCATTGTGGCAATATTTGAGTAACAACCTCTTTCCCAGGGCTTGTTAAGTTATTCCATATTTAGATGGAACCCGAAAAACGTTCAGACTTCGTCAAATTTAAAAATAACAAGCCCTGGAAACAACGTTAAGTCAGTACTTATTTTTACAAGGTAATAAAATTTATTTCGTTCAAACTAATTCAAAGAATCCACGAAAGAAAAATTCAGACAATATGTACCCCAGGAAACTCCCGTCGATATTTCCACAGGACGACGAATGGTTTATATTTTTTATATTCCTCCTTTTGTCTGTCCGTGAGGTCGTGCTACGGATACACACAATAGCAAATGCGATATTATTTTATGCTGTTTGTTTAGACGCATAAATTCTCATGAAATGCAACATAGTTTTATCCACTTTGTTGCAACGGACGGACAAATTTTCGAAAAACTAGTATTCCCATAATAACTATATTCTAACTATATTACTATATAATAACTATATTATAACTTTGTGTGTCACTGCACCGAGTGTTTTCTTACGCAATATCCTTCTGAATGAAATTAAAGTTAATTCAAAATTTGTATTAAATTATTTAGTTTTTCATTGGTTTGTAAAAACTAAATAATGCAATTATTTGACTGCTCTTCTTCTTACATAATGAGTAAAATTGCTAAGCATAGCTCTCACCTGCGGTGGTGTGCGTTCACATGATACTTTGTTGCGATGGCAACATTTAAGTGAAGAAACACCCTCTGTAACACCTTCATGTTCTTCCACAGCGTGAAAAGAACAAAATCTTAAACAGGATTGTGCGCATAACAAGACACTTGCGCTTCTGTTTTATGTAGACGGGTATACCCCTTGTTTAAACTGATTGGCCCTCTTGTTAGGATTTTCAGTTATTAAAAACGCTTAGAATGTGACGTCATACCTGCATCATGTGCGCATGCGTCATCAAACTGTCAGGTTTATGACGACGAAAGATATGATTAATCTTTTTAACAGCTTTTTCTTGTTCACGATAGATATGCTTTCGAACCCAGTGTGACATGAATTTCTGCTTACCAATGGCTGACAATGCAATAACAGATAACGCTTCAGTTTCCGCCATTTTGTTCGGATTTAAGATTTTACGCGTGCCTTGATCTTTCCGTCCAATCAAAACATTGCTCAAAATCTCTTCCCCAAATTCAGATGGTATATCTTGTCCGTTCACGTACAATGCAATAACACCCAGACAGTACTGATAGAAATTGTCGAATTCACCTTTCGGAAAAGCATACATCTTTTTTCTCAAAATGTTGATTAGGTTTCGCTGTTTAAAATTTTTCACATCTTTGCAAGAAGCTCTCATTCCAATCATTAAAAGCGCCAACTTTCCACCAGACAAACTGATAAAGTCATCAATAGGCGCTGCATCAATTTGTGTCATAGCACTCTGAATTGTTTTCATGCAATGTTTATTTTCGTGTGCAAAGCCAGCCAGGTGCAGAGACTGCAGAATCCATGAAGAAGTTGGCACATCAAACCACAAATTCTGTATGTGTTGTTTTCTTAACCATTCTACAGCTTTTGCAACAGAAGTTGATATGTTTTTCATTTGTTGACTTGCTTCTTCTAAAACCACAAACACACGTAAAGAAACTGTAACTTGAATTGTTTAATAAAACTAACGAGAGAATAAGGCTTGTCCACAGCTGCATCTTAAGCCAGTAGCAGCATGTACAAATGACCTGTAAACCCAATCGTTGCTTCGATGTACCGAAGACTGCATCCTACCTTTTGAGGCTAACTGACAGATTTTTCTTGATGCTATCTTGTGGCAGCCAGCATATCGGATTGTAGTGTCACCACGCGCTGAAATGGTGCGAAGAAAACGAAATAAAACAATAAGGTCATTTAACTTCTATGAAGTAATGAGGTACAAATTTCAAGAATGTAAATAAATATATAACATATATTTAAAGAAAAATCCCACTGAAGTTTCTTACCACTTAATACGCTAACAAGTAGCAGGAGTAAATACATTTGTGATCACAAAGTATTTGTGTCCAATCTACAACAATAGAAAGATTTATAGTATTATTATCGTATATGCTTAATGGTTGCAAAATAAGTACTACAGTACAGACTACAATATGAAATATAATATTTAAGTTCTGATATTTTTGGCTGGTTATTTTCCGAGCATTTAAGGGAAGAAAATGTTAAAACAAGAAAAATATGTCATGTATTGTGCAAGAATGAAACGCTATAATTTTATCCCACTACAAATAGGGACAACCATGAAATTACACGTGGTATAAAATGTTTGACAATAAAACAATCTGTTAATAACGTATTATCCACACATAAATTAAAAGACAAAAGAAACAAACAGAAAAAGTTAATTTACCTTGAACATTACTTGATAGATTTATTTTGGGCGAGTTGTTTCTTTTGAAAAATTATTTTTTTTAAAAACTAAATATTTTTATAAAAATTCTTTAACAGCCATCGTACGAAATTATGGACAATAAAATCACGTTTGCATGTCACAGACTGACGACGGAATTGAGAAAAAACATACAAACAGAGCTTCGTTTTCAAAAGTTCTGTTTTAATTGCATTCGTTAAGCATTCGTTATTATTTTCTCTCTCATCACTCAGACTCGAACATTTTGCGCCGTCATATTTTGCATTTTAAACACAAAATACTAGCTGGAAGACCTGACGTTGAACGCTAAGTACTAATACACCGTGCCACGCACCCAGGTGGAGTGCTTAAGTACGGCACCTTATCGAAAATCCAGTGGAGGATTAGGCGATTCAATTCTTCCCTAAGTCTGTTTTTATTTTAAGGACCCATCTTTGAAATACTATCTAAATGCAGGCTGAAGCTTTACAGCACATACCAAAATACGTAGTTAAAGCGCTCTTACCTCTTTTTTAGCCGTCTTTATATCTTCTTGAGTTGCTAACTAAGTTCATTCATGAAAGATGGTATCACAAGAACATTTTTTTAAATAATTAAATTCGTTTTTATTATAAATATTCTGCGTCCATTTTTTATTGAGCAGATATAGCTGCCAGAACTCGTGATTTTTGCAATAAATTATTTAATTTTCATAAATAAATTTTTAATACTTTAATCGTGAAAATGGACTTTCAACTTTATTTCAAACTACATATTTGGTTGTACGAATTTTAGTGAGATTCTCTAATTAGACATTTTCAAAAAAGCTGGACGTGTTTGAACCAAAGCGCTCAGAATAGTTTTGTTCCTAAACATCATGAAGTGAAAATTGGTCAAAATTTTTTTTGTTGAATTCGAGACACCTTCATCACTGACATGACAATCGATTCAATATTTGATTATAGTTTATACTTGTCATGTTTCTTTCGAAACCTTTTTTTTTTAAAAAAAAATCGCCTTGTCTCCTGAGACCATTATTTTCTTAGATTGCCTAATTGCCTAAAAATATTATTTTTTCGTTTGCCTCGTTTCCCCAGGAAATAAACGAAATTAGGTAACTATGTCTGGGAACCCTTCGCAGCTAGGGGGCGGAGATACGCACCAAAGGGACGGATCTAATGCGATACAGTGGAAACACGCGTTTCCTTATTATTCCCATATCGTCTTGAAAATGCAAAAGATGAGAGTGTCAACGTTGATGGACAAGCGGTGACAGGACTATGTGGAGCATCAGACTTTTTCATGGCTTTTTTGTCCCAAGAGATGCTGTAATGAATAAAGCGAAACAACTTGACCCCCAAGGTTGCATAGAACGTGGGAAACGTAGATTAGTGAAAAAGGAGTATAATGTACGAGGGCCGAGCGATATTTGGCACGTAGATGGTTACGATAAGTTGAAGCCGTGAATTACCAATTCATGGTTGCATTGAAGGATATAGCCGAAAAATCATATGGCTCAAAGCAGTACATTCGAATTACAATACCATTGCACGGTTATTTTTAAACATGCCGTCTGAGAAATAGGTGAGTGTCCCGAGAAAGTGAGGAGTGATTGTGGGACTGAAAATGTAACTCTAGCTAATATTTAATTTTATTTGCGGCGTAATTACACGGTGATGAGAATGCAGGTACAAAGTCGCATATGTACGGTGCTTAAAATAAAGATTAACTTCTCTTTATGTTACTTCTTTTTTACGGTTAGATAATTGCACATTCGCCCATGTTGAATCCCTATTGACACTTTCTCCAATAATAACTACTAGGAAGTTTAAAGGAGCGAGAAATCGTTTTTCCGTTAATGTCGGTTTTTCAATAGGAAGCGAAGCGGTCGTTTATTTTGAAACTCTGATTGATTAGCGTCCCGAATCTGCGGCGCAAAAGTAAAAACTTGTTCCAACAATAGTTCGCCTGGGTGGGGCTGTGTGCACTGGGTGAAAAGGGGCAAGTCTCTAACTCTGTAATTTTGCTAAAATAGCTAATTTCTTATTAATTCACCTACCAAATACCAATTCCATTGTATTATCTGGAGATTAAAGAGAAGAAATCTTATACCTCGTTACCAAGCCTTTTTACGCCTTGCGGTCATAGCCTTTCGCTCAACCTGTGTTCTTGTGGTTGATACAATACAAAATACCCTGGAAACGAGGTTAGGGTCATGTTATTTTGAGAAATATTTTATCTTTTTTAGGGAACCATTTCTACCATTTCGAAATAGATTCTTTTCTTTTTTGGAAGAGATTATCACTATTTTGAAAGACATTTTTACTTATTCGGGAAAGATTTTTGCACCTATCGGCTTCCGTACTTATGGGGTTTTATTTTAATAATCTTAAAGTTTTGGAAAGTGGAAAAATCTTCACCTTCGTCCTCAGGGTTTTTGCCTTCTCTCATACCAAAAGGCAAAAAACCCTGGGGACGGGAGTGGAAAAACCTCCACATTTAGAATTTGTTTAAGTTTTAAGAACTTTAAAATGTGCGTACGTAATGCATGTAATCTAAAGGTGTCTGGTATATGGTGTAAGGATTATCAGTAACATAATATTGTTTTCAGCGTTCATAGAAACTTACTAGGGGGATTTAACCATTCATTGTGGTAGCCTATTAGCCTATTAAAAACAGTAGGAAATTCCTTATTGATTAACCAAAATTTTATAAAATAAAACAACTACATTTTGTGAAGTCGCAAAGCGGCCGCCGCAATAAGATTGTAATTTTATGAATGACATCGAAGTGCAATCTACACTATCCCTTTCACGCCATCCGTATAACTTGATCTTTAAGGTCAATTTGTTATTTATTGTTTAAATTTTAGAATGTGGACATGGTCCTTTCAAACTTTGGCCTCCCAAAAAAATATTTCGCTTTTCTGATTGTCCACATACTTTGACGGTCTATAATTCGAACTCCTCCTTTATTCGACAATTTTTCTACTCTATTACATAGAAAAAATGTCGTAACAAAGTCTCATTTTTTCAAATAATTCGAACTTTTTTTCTGTCCCATTAAGCATTATCCGTCTTCAATTTAAACACGCATTGTGTCGGACTTCTGAATGTCCATTATTTAGATTTGAGGTTTTTAAACAAGCTCCGATCTCCGATTTTTTCTTCAAAGAAATAGATAATTTCAGAATTAATATGTTTTCATGTTCCGTTTCACCAAAATACAAACTAAAATTTTTGAGTGTATAGATACTAGCATTCCAACTTTCCCTATGTAATTCGAACTCCCTATAATTCAAACAAATTTCGAAAGTCTACTATAGTATGAAGAAATTTTAGATGTTTTATTTGTGACACATATATATATATATATATATATATATATATATCCCAATGAAGAAATTTATGCCTGTACTTATGTGTATGTAGAACTTGTATCTGTAATTTTGAAATAGTTGTATGTAAATTTCTTTTGGCGAAAAAAAAAAAAAAAAAAAGAGGGGCGCAAACATGATAAATCTAGTGTATTTTCGCTGGGCAAACGGAAATTTCCAAACGGATAAACCATGCCATCAAAATGGCGACGGTGCTGCTGTGAAAGTTCTCTCTTCTTGTTTACCAAATGATCAGCAAATATATCAATTCTCCTGCTATGAGATTGGGTTAATCGGGGGAGTTTAAGCGGTATATCTCACCTTTAATATTTTTAGTTGGTGATAAAGAAATCTTAGAGACTTATGTCTCAAAGGTTGGGTGGGTTGATAGATATAGATAGATGTGCATATTTTACATGGCTAGCCTCACAAATATCGAGGGATATAGGAGGGGCCATGGCGTAGATGGAGAGTCCTAGAGTATTTAATGCTCATTTTGAGCTACGCAAACCCAATTAGAGCCCGCGCTCTACTAGACAACTCCCGGCAACATCCAACGACCCATACAGTGTGCCATTTCGGCGCCGTAGATTAGTGGTTATAGCTCTCGTACTCTGTGCGGTAGACCGGAGTTCGATTCCTCTTGACGGCGATTCAACATGGGCGAGTGAATGTTACCATAGCCCCGGGTTAACCCAAGCCATAATTTTAAACCTTGTTTTTGCGTTGCCTCAGCTGCGTAGAGCTTAAAGCACTGATCAAGAAAATCTATATAAGCATGTGGTTTTGATAAACGGTTAATGAGATATTAGGGTTTAAAAATTTTGCTGACGTCAGCAAAGACCCGGACAACCTTAACAATTTGAGTAAGTTTACCAAACCTTGATGCCCGAATCTGTTTCGGAATGGACTGGTTTATATGTCATCAACAAACATTTAAACCCCAATATCTTTTCAACCGTTCGTCAAAAGTACATGTATACATTTTCTTGATCAGTGTTTCAAGATCTATACGATGAAGGCAACAGGTATACAAATTTCTAAAGAATTTTTTTTCCTTTTGGTAGTAGGGTCTTTGCTGACACCAGCATAATTTTTAAACCTTTATATCTCCTTAACCATTTCTCAAAAGCAAATGATCCTATACATATTTCTTATCACCGTTTCAACCTCTGCACATTACAGGAAACGGATAAACAAATTTCGTTAATTTTTTTTGAAAACAACCTATTTTTCCATTGTCCTTCTGCTTCCACAGGCCTTATCGACTAGTTCATTAAATAAAGAGCAACCTATACTATTTTGGAACTACAGGCTGGAGAAAATTGTTATCATGTGTGCTCTCCTCCACAGATCCTCCTTTTTATTTTGCATTACTAAGTTTTTCTTAAGTTGCATCTGCTTTTGGACCAATAGAAAAAGATATACATGGCGATGTTTAAGGCACCACTAGCTACATCTGAGACAAGTAAGCAAGTAATACAACCATCTCAGATTGGAATAAACAAATTACCTGAATTGAGACGTAAATCACACAACTAGAGTGTTTCATCTAATTTCTTTTTTGTCTGGCATTGCTCCATTCCCCAGCCATTTTGCAAAGTTGTTTTAAGAAATGGCTTTTGATCAAATCATAAAGTTATGTAGGAGCAGGGTTACCTAATCGTCGCTAGAGGTGTTTGTTTAGATAAGCATGTGATGGTATACGTTAATAGGGTTATAGGGAAAATTTTAACAAATACAGTCTTTAAAGAACTGAGCCAACAAACGTTCAACAAAGTTTGTTTGTGATACAATTCACATGTTTTTTGGTCAAAGTTATAGTGCAGGACTTTTATTAAAAAAGGCTTAAAGTCCTGCCATTAATCAAAACTTGTGCTACTAGAAAAGATATGTTTGGTCCATGAAGCTCTTATTGATAGACTTCCTTATTAAAGGGAAACTAAGGTCAAAATTTTTTTTTTCATAAAAACGTTTATTATACTATTTAAAAAAGATACCTTAAATTTTTTTTCAAAAAAAATGTATTTTTATGAGGATTTTAGAGTAAAAAGGTTATTATTTACATCTCCGTTAAAGTACATAAAAAAACTCTACGATGGAGAGCAATGACGTATGATCCGCGAGTGATTTAGTGAAACCATACTATAAGGTTCGCCTGATTTGATGTATGAAGACATAAAAGATGAATTTTACTTCTTAAAACTATAATTGTACATTTTGTCTTTACTACTCAAAATGCCAAGTTGCCTGGCATATGGATGTTCGCAAACCACTGGGAGAGTAACTGCTAAAAAAAGTTTTTTCATGATCCCAAAGCCAGTGAATACAACTGAGAAACTTCGCGCAGCACAATGGTTGCATAATATTGGTACTGGATTGAATGTAGAAACATTTCCATTTGGGAAAAATAAAGTTGTATGTGAAGACCACTTCCATCCTGACTGCATAAAAGATGATTTAAAAGGACGTCTAACGGGGATACCATCGAAAAGGAAAGAGCTACTTTGTGGAGTGTTGAAATGTAAACTTTATATATTTGCAGAGTTGCTTCGACTGCTCCAATAACTTTATGACTCTATGACTCTAAAATTTACAAGACGTTCTCCTATTTATATATTAAAGATAAGATACTTTAGAATGTTCTAGTATATTCCAGATGTTCTATATTTACTATTAGTAGTTTCTAGTATAGTTATCTTATTTCTGGAATATTCTCCAATGTCCCTTATATTTCTAGATAGTACACAAGGTTCTAGAATGTTCTTGCGGCAAGAGTGCCTATTTTCAACACTCCTCCTCACTCGCAGTCCGTAAGGTTCTTCAATCCGATCATCGTTCGCAACTTATCAAACTGTACTCGTCCGATTCCTTTCGTCATTATATCTGCGATCATATCTCCACTTTGACAGTACTTCAATTGGATTTGGTTTGATTTAACTTGCTCTCTTACGTAATGATATTTCATATCGATGTGTTTGGCTCGTCCGTGAAATTGAGGATTCTTTGTCATTGCGATGGCTGATTGATTATCTTCATTGATGATTGTTGCGTTTGGCTGCTTTTCTCCCATGTCTGCTAAAAGTCGTCGTAGCCAAATCGATTCCTGTGAGGCTTTTGATAATGCAATATATTCGGCTTCTGCTGTTGACAAAGCTACACATGTTTGTTTCTTGCTGTTCCAGCTGATTGCTGCTCCGCTCATCATGAATACGTATCCAGAAGTTGATTTACGATCATTCAAATCTCCAGCCCAATCTGCGTCAGAAAATCCTTCTATTGTTGAATTCTTTTCGTACAAAAGACCATAATCAATTGTTCCATTGAGATACCTCATGATCCTCTTAACGGCAATCCAGTGTTGTTGTGACGGTTTTGATGAAAATCTGGCAACATTGCTCACAGCATAAGCGATATCTGGTCGTGTTCTCGTAGAAAGGTAAAGTAACTGTCCAACTACTGATTGATACATCTCTGGATCAACGAGTTTATCTGTTTCATTTGATTTGATGAGTTTGCTTCCAATCTCTACAGGTGTTGCCACAGGTTTGGAATTCTCCATTGAAAACTTCTTGAGTAGATTTCTTGTGTAACTTGGTTGTCCAATCCAAATTCTTCCTGCACTAAAATATTCTATCTTGACTCCTAGAAAATGGTTCATCTTCCCCATGTCTCTGATGTCGAATCTATCTCCAATCATCTTGATAAATTCATCAATACGTTTTTGATTGTTTCCGGCCAGTATGATATCATCAACATATACAGCGATTATGAATGTTTCTTCATCTGTTTCAAGCGTGTATATACAAGGATCGTTGTTTGATTGTTTGAAGCCCATACTCTTTAGATGTTTGTCAAGTGCTTCGTTCCAACATCTAGATGATTGCTTCAATCCATAGATACTTTTCTTGAGTTTACAAACCAAGTGTTCCTTTCCTAGAATTTCAAATCCCTCTGGTTGTTTCATATATATGGTTTCGTTAAGTTCACCGTTCAAAAATGCAGTTCCAACGTCGAGTTGATGCAGGAGAAGCTCTTTCTTGACTGCCAATCCAATCAACGTTCGTATTGATTCGAATCTAACTACCGGAGAAGTTGTTTCGTCATAATCTTCTCCATATCTTTGATTGTATCCTTGTGCAACCAATCTTGCTTTGTATCGTTCCACATTCCCATCAGAGTCTTGTTTCTTTTTGTATACCCATTTGCTGCCAACAACTTTTCTGTTTGGAGGTAATTCAGTCAACTCCCATACTTCGTTTTTGTGTAGAGAATCCAATTCGGCTTCCATTGCTTGCATCCACTTGTCTGCATCATGTCCTTTGATTGCTTTAGAAAATGTATTTGGATCTTCTTCTTGAGTGATGTATACCCATTCTCCGTAACGATCAGGAGGCCGTCGTTCTCTTACTTGTCGCTCTTGCTCCTCCTGTATTTGATTATCTGTGTTTTCTTTACGAGGTTGTAATTCGATCTCTACTTTTGGTTCGTCTATGTCACGGTCGTCTTTCAATTCACCACAGATTTCATTGAATGTCACATTTCGGCTGTAAAAGACTCTCTTCTTGTCGTTGTCATATAGACGATATCCCTTGATTCCATCACCGTATCCAAGAAATACACTCTTCTTGGTTTTTGAATCAAGTTTCTTTCTTTCATCTTTTGGTACGTGAGCATACGCATCACATCCGAAAATTCGTAGATTTTCGACATTTGGTTTCTTTCCAGTTAATACTTCAAAGGGTGTCTTCCCTTTAACTGCTGTCGTTGGACATCGGTTACGAAGGTACGTTGCTGTAGCCAAGGCTTCGGCCCAAAATCGTTTTGGTAACTTTGAATCTGCTAACATTGATCTTACAGATTCCATGAGTGTTCTGTTCATCCTCTCTGCAACTCCATTTTGTTGCGGTGTTTTCGGAATTGTCAACTCATGATGAATACCTTCTTTCTTCAAATAGTCTTCGAACTCTTTGGATGTATATTCTCCACCATTGTCAGTTCTAAACGTTTTTATCTGAATTCCAGTCGATTTTTCCACAGTTGCTTTCCATTCTTTAAAATTCTCAAACACTTCACTTTTGTGTTTCATGACATATACCCATACGTATCTTGATTTATCGTCAATGAATGTAACAAAATATTCTGCACCACTAAGTGATTTTGTTTCTATCTTTCCACAAACGTCGCTATGGATTATACCAAGGAGATTTTTCGATCGATCTCCTCCTGTCTTCGGAAACGGTATTTTGCTTTGTTTCCCATCAATGCACGGTTCACAAAATGTCGGTTTCTTTGTTGCATCATAATCAAACCCTTTAACAAGTTTGTCCCTTGCCAATCGTTTAAGATTCTGCACACCGAGATGACCGTATCTTCTATGCCAAATTTCTTCCTTTGTTGTAGCGTTATTATCACATTTCATAACTGTGTGATTCTTCTTATTTCTCAATCCATTACAGTTGAGATGGTAAAGGTTGCCATGCTTTGTTGCTGTACCAATGATTCCGTGTTTCGCATCCACGATGTCACATTTGAAATCTTCAAACTGAAACTTCTTTCCATTTGTTGCAGCTTTTGATACACTAAGTAAATTGTACGAAAGTTGTGGTACAAATAAGACATCAGATAACTTGCATACAACGTTTCTGTTTTCTGAAATGTTCATTTCCAAGGTTACTGTTCCTTTTCCAATTGCTTGTACTGAATATCCATCACCGACAGTGATATCTTGTGGTATTTCAAGTGACGAAATTTCTTCGAACAATTCCTCTTCGTTACACATGTGACATGTTGCGCCTGAATCAACTATCCAGTTACTTTTTCCTTTGACTGCCAAAGTATTTTCAGCAACTAAACTGATGATTTCTTCGTCATCATCTTCTTCTTCTTCAGCCGTACACACATTTTGCGGCTTCATTCGATTTTTACCGTACGTCGAAGGAGTCTGTCTCTCGAACTTCTTCGTTAATTCTTTGCAATATCGTTTCACATGACCAATCTTTCCACAGTGATAACATCTGGGTCCCTTTCTTGGCTTTCCATGATTCGATGTCATTGCTTTGACATTCGTTTCCAAAGTGTCCTTATCTTTCCGCTTGCTTTCCTCGTGTAACAATCGTTCAGTTACGACTTCAAGCTTCGGTACTTCAGCACTAGCCTCCAGAGCTGTAACTAGCATATCATACGAGTCTGGTAAGCTTGCTAACAAATGAATAACTTTACTTTCATCATCCAACGGGTCTCCAATAATTGCAAGTTCATCGAAAATTTCTGTCAAAGCTTTAACGTGCTTTTGAACAGATTGCTTATCTTTCAACTTCAAGTCATACAACTTCCTGCGTAGTGTCAATTTATTACTCCATGTCTTCTTTTGGAACTGGTCTGCCAACTTCTTCCAAACCTCAGTAGGATCTTCTGGATCTGGTCCAAGCAGGTATAACAGCGTTGGTTCCACCGACAAAACAATCGTTGCTAACGCACGATCTCTACGCAAATTAAATTTCGGAATTTCTCTCTCTTCAGTTGGAGCATTTTCTCTTCCATCAACAATTCCCCAAAGTCCATCTTTGATTAATGCCATTCTACACTGTACCTTCCAAGTAGCATAGTTTGCTCCATTCAATGGTTTTATCAATACTTTGGTGCTTTCCATCGCCATTTGTTCCCTATTCAACTAATCCGGATAAACCGTTTCAGGTTTCCACAATACGATTTTTCGTGCGAACTTTACACCAATCCAAACCAAAATCAAAACAAACTCGTCGGACACACAAGATGGCTTCTTCTTCTTGAATATTATTTCTGTAAATATTCAATCTTCTTGGGCATAGACTGGGCCCATAACCTGTTGAAATGTAAACTTTATATATTTGCAGAGTTGCTTCGACTGCTCCAATAACTTTATGACTCTATGACTCTAAAATTTACAAGACGTTCTCCTATTTATATATTAAAGATAAGATACTTTAGAATGTTCTAGTATATTCCAGATGTTCTATATTTACTATTAGTAGTTTCTAGTATAGTTATCTTATTTCTGGAATATTCTCCAATGTCCCTTATATTTCTAGATAGTACACAAGGTTCTAGAATGTTCTTGCGGCAAGAGTGCCTATTTTCAACATGGAGCAGTTCCAACTATTTTTAAACACAAAACTTACGAATTTATTAACATGGATGGCACTACCGTATTAAAACGTGATTCATCTTTAAAAAGAAAAATGCAGGAAGAATGCCTACATGTGAGTTACAAAAATCATGTTTTTTAATTTCAACCTTTTCTGGTACAACTCTTTTAGCGAACATATTTAATTAGATAGCCTGGTTTCTATATTGTAATTAAGATATAAATGTGTTTCGTAATTTTTTTTAAGTAGTGAAAATAAGTGGAAATTTTATAAAAATTTCCATGAAAAATTCTTAATAAAATTTGGAAAAACGCACGAATGGTATTACTTTTTATTATCATATGTTATTTTTGTTATCAATGTTAATGAAAACCAGGTTAAGTTTTCATGCGCACCTGGCTGGACTTCGAAGAAAAATATAAGGGTTGATCTACACTTCATTTTTTTATTCTAGACCATAAAGAAGTTACTTAGTGAAAACAAAGAAACCACTCTCACAGACATTACCGACATCATCATGCGTCACGGAAAATTCAAGTACAAACCAACTTGGGCTAACAATTGATCTTTGTTCTAATGAAAATGAGGTAAGAATATAAATCCTGGAAACAAGGTTGGTGACATTGAAAGGCTGTTATCACTAAGGAGAGAAGTGGTTGCGGCGCTTTGGGCGAGAAGAGATGGCGATATTTATCAAGTAAACTTTCAAAGGAGTGGATTGCGAAGCCAGTCATGGAAGCAAAATCTCATGATTTTATTGAAAAGTTGCTTATGGAGGTAGTGCAACGAAAACTAGATGGCCAAAACATCTACAAGAAAGTAAGGCAGGTTTGACACTCCAAGGAATATTGCGTATACAGATCGTCCAGAAAAATTGAGTATACTTGAAAAAAATAAAAAAGTAAAACAATTTTCTAAGTGGATTTGATTTGTTTGTTATACACTTTTTTTTATAAGAACAAGGAAATTTGGCTTCAGCCTGAAGTGTTCCTATTTTTTTCACTCGTTCAGCCTCATTGTTCTTATAAAAAAAAGTGTATACGTAAACTAAAATTACAGATTTTGCAAATCTACAAAAGCTTTGAATCCTGTATATTTTCCATCTTTTTCTGGGAAACTTTCACGAATTTTTTTCACAACGCATGCCGGTATAACAACTCTACATCCTTTTCCCAGTGTTTCATAGTAATGCACCCAAGCCGTATATTGTCTGTATGCTGAAAAGCGTAGTTGTCTAAAAAGAATATATGTTTTGTTGTTGTGGAACCTAGGCCTTACAAAATGTTGTATATATATTTTTAAATATTCTTTGACTCACATTCAGTAAACGAACTTTTATGTAGATAAAGAACGCATTTTTTTTTCGCATATGAAGTAATATTTTTTATTTGTTTTGAAAGGTAGAATAATAAGCTTACTTGTTTTGAAAAGATTTTATATCCTTGAAATTATTTTGATATCTGCGATGTCTAATGCTTGCTGTCTCTAATACGGTGCGATTTTAACAAAGAATATTAAAATCTTTATGCAAGGTAATACATGTATTCTCTTCCAGCTTTTCTCCCAGTAAAGTTGTAAACTCCAAACAACACTTGCATTCTTCAACAGTCATTAACTCGTGTATATCACATTTTTTACACTTACACCAATGTAAGTTTTCTAACCTGCTTGAGTCTAAATCCTCATCTTCGGCGTCGTCTGAAATATCATTCGCAGTTTTTGATGAACAAATGTTTTTCAACTGACTTTCAGTATATTCAGGTTCGTTATCATAACACCCTTTGCAAATACTTTCATCTGTTTCAGAACTATATACTTCGCTATGTTCACTAGCACAACTACTTTCTTCGCTGCTATCCATGACTAAGTGATTTTGAGTCTCACGGCTCATACGTCATAATTCTGTATGGTTCACGAGGAACCGTGAATGGAGTACACGGTTAATTTCAGAAAACCTTAGAACTTTAATGGGCTAAAACAGCCTAAATAATGAAAATTAAAAGTTTATTTTTTTTCAATAGTTTATTTAGATGTTATACAACGTTCTTAATTTTTTTTTAACAACATTTTTTTTTGACCTTAGTTTCCCTTTAAGAAGCCGTTCTAGTTCAAATTTGTTTGTGTTGGCAAAAAAGGCTGATACGTCATTTACCTGTGCCTTCACACGTTGGCAATACTTAAGATGCTTGCCACCTCACCAATCATTAAACCACATGCCTATCAGTCAGGGACAAGTGATTGCTCTCGCTCATGCAAAGACGCTCTCAGTACCAAGAAATATATGATAATAACTGAACCATTGCTTGCCCCAGCCCTTAGTTTCACAAAAAGCTAGACTAGGTATGTATCTTTCTTAGCCGATGTTTAACTTTTTCGGAATTTAATTTTATATGCATAAATATTGTTTGTATAAGTAGTCACAAAGCTAATTAATGACTCCTCTTAAGATTTTTTTTAATGCATTGGTTGAAAAATCCGACTGTAAACATTGCTGAAACTTGTATATACTACTTTTGTTCCTCATGTCAAAACAGCACCCACGCTTACGCAGTGTACAGGGCAAAGTAGTTTTGTTTTTTTATTTTCTTATATTTTTATTGTAATTTTGCGTGATTGTGCGGGTGCTTTTTTTATTAATAACCCTGTAACAATTGTTTTTTATGCAATTACAAAAGTGATTGAGATCGGATCTAACCCCAAATACTTCCGCCTATACCCTTCTATATACACACTGTTTTAAAAGATCCGATAATGTTTTTGCAGGAAAATGAAATTATATTCTTGGCTACTTAATAGTTCAAAAAGCAGTTCAAACACAGATTCCGTACATAAAATACGTGCTACTGTTGCATCAAGGTTAATAAATCCTGAATTATATATCAAACCAAACAAGCATGTTGTTAACTTTGGCGTTGCAGCACTGGCTGGATGTGTAATGTATTTTGTTTATATGATTTCCACAGCTGATCCAAAAAAATCAAAGAAGGAGAAAACGTTCTCTACTCATACTGGAAAAATTTCGTCACCCAATAAGTGGGATTGAAATCATAAAATATATATTATTATTTTTTTTAAAATGAGTATAACAATGGATGTATCTTGGATACATATGGAACTTCAATATAAATACTGTCAGTTTGTTCGTTTAAAGCTGCAGTTGATACATCACTGGAAGATGTTAAGTAACAAAGCTAGACTTTTTTATGGTGTTAGTCTATGTTGCGGGGCTTCAGTAGCTGGTTATATGGTTTTTATTTATTTTGAAAAAAAAGAAAGAGAATTGAAGTCAAAATTTACAAAGGATTTATTTGAAACTGCATCAATTTGTAAAAGAAGAAAAAAGGGTATGTATTTGCTTATTATTGAGAGGAAAGGGTATATGAGGGTATATATATATCTTTTTTTATTGATGAAGAGAGAGTATAATATGTATACTATAATGTATACATATAATGTACAAATTAGTCCTTGTACAGTAACGTTTTTAAGCTTCAAAGTTTGCTACTATGTTTGAGAAATTTAAATTTTAAAGTGAACTCTTTCATGAAGCTGCATAATATAAAATTTGACTGAAAATAAGAATAGTTTTAAAGAATAATTTTTTGTTTTTGTTAACCAACAAAAAAAGGGTAATATAATAATACTTCTTTCAACATCAAATTTTCTTAAAATGGAGCGTATACGATAAAACGATTGGTGGACAGACAACTTGTCAAGAATTTTGAAATGATATTATTGATCTTTAAAGACGAAATGAACAAATTCTTTTTTAACCATGCATATATAGATCAGAGGTCAAACAGTACATTAGTGTACATAACTAACATAAATTACTTAATTTTTGTGTTCCTTTTTTAGGTTTACCACCTGGTCTCTTTAATGAAGGAAACACATGTTTTGCAAACTGTATTTTGCAGGTATGTATATATAATATTATCTGAATTATTTTTTCTTTCAATTTTTTTATACTACCAGCAGTGTTAAGTATAATTTACTTTGTTTTACTTCACCATACGAAGAAGGGGTCGGGCATACGTGGAACAAAAAGTTCTGTTTTAGAAATTTTTAAGAATTAAAAAGGTGGTTATATGTTTAAGGACTCGAATTAGAAAAGTAAAGTTGGTTCGCAAAAATTTTGACACACTGCAACGAAGTAAACCACTTTCTAGATGTGGTCTGGGAACACCTTAGATCAATTACCCTTTTTCCATCGCCGCTCTTGGTTCTTAAGCTTTTAAAATGCGATCTAAAAAAGCTTTTCTATGCCGTTCTTCATTCTTAAACTTTTAAAATGCCATCTAAAACAGCATTTCTATCGCCATTCTGCGTGCTTAAGTTTTTAAAACGTGATCTGAAAAAGCATTTCTATCGCTGCTTAAAAATATTCGATTCAGAATTTTATCATTTTCTTCACAAAGGGATTCGCAAAATGGCATTTCGATTCGCAAATTGCGAATTGCGAACTGCTAATTCGAACCCTGTGTTTCAAGATTTTACATTTTAAAGATTTTATTTAGTTAATTTTCAAAACAGAAAAACTATTTGCTTTAGCATATATTTTAATTTTGATTTTTAGTGGAGTTGATTTTATATACAAATAACTGCCCTATCTCTTCTAAGTCTTTTCTGTACACCTGCTTATGTGGGTTATGTAAAGTGTAGTATCTATTTCTATAATATTTTTTATGCAGTTAGTTGTACGCAATTGTATATACTTGCACAATATAATGTATACAGGTCTAAGCACAATATTCAATATGGTGTGTTTTCAAATGCATGTGATGATTAATTTAATTTTGTGCGAAACCAACTTATAATATGAAAACATCGACGTTTTTTATCTGATTTTGAAACAGAGGCAACTCAATATGAAGAAGAAGATTGGTGGCAAAAAAATGACACAAATTTAATAGTATTATATATTAATACGACATGTTTAAAATATATCTATTTATTTAAAAACAGAGCTTTTCGTAAGTATACTTACCTGATGATGTAAGTATACTTACGAAAAGTTTCGTTTTTAAATAAAAACATTATTTTAAACATGTTGTATTAATATGTATTTACTATGGCAAAAAAGAAACTACTCATATTCAATAGTATGTATTTAATGATGATGTTAACTCCAACCAAAAATTATATCTTTCAAAATCATAAATTTACAATATTATTACAAAATTATAAGTTGAACAGTGGCGATAAAATTGCCACACAGATATAGAAAATTAAAGTTTTTGACTTGTCAATTAATTTCCATAATTTCGTTAAATGTGCATAAAATAAAAAAAATTACAATTAATTGCAATTTATAATGTGCTTCCACTCAATTGATGATGGAGGCTTGTCGAGTACATAACACAAAGACATTCTAATGGTTATGCACATAACCGTAAACCTTGGGTGCAGTGTAGTCTAGAATCAGAAAAGATCCTAGCTAAAAAACAGCAATAAACCTGATGCAATAGAAATAATTCTATGTCCAAACAGTACATTAATTTTTTTTATTATTAGAAACTTTTATTATTAAAAACTTAGAAATTCATTGTATTTCTCTGTATACTTATGTTGTTAAAAGTTGTTATTATTTATTAATTTTTTATCGCTTCAGCTAAAAACATTTTAACATCAACATGCAATAGTTGATACTCGTTGATTTTGCTTCACAGTCAATCAATTACCAACTATTCAGATTTCACAAAACATGAAAAAAAAATCTGCAAATTGTATTCCCTCTCAAAAATAAACTCCTTCAGAAATAGAGGTTACATCTTGCAAATACATTTTTTATGCTTTTGCGTGTTTTCAATTAAACTCCTTTGAATCTTGATTTATGATGGGATTTGATGTCTTATATTCCAGAACTGAGTAATCAAATCCGTCAGTGTTTTGATTTTAAATTCCATTTCAGGCACTTTCATCTTGTTCAACTTTCCTGAACTGGACATCTGAAGTTCTTGAACATAAAAATGCAAGCCAATTGACTGTTTTTCCAAGTGTCTGCTGTCTTCTTAAAGGTATGAATACATGAGTAATATCAACATCTAAGTCCCTGTCCATGTCATTAAATGAATCACACTACCTAGATACGATTATATCTCTAGTAGCCCTGTAACCTTATTTAAATGCCTGGCGACAGCAGTTTGAGGATGTCAGTTGAACATTATGATGGGTGTGTGCTTAAAAAAGTGTGGGTAGTCAACAAGAGAAAATATTTTTATTCATGCATTTATTGCAAGAAGGTTGATCATTAAAGAAAAATAAAAAAACACAAAAACAAAGAAGGATAAAAAAAGATATTTTCCTAATTCTGAAGTATATATCAAGTTAATTTTTGCTAATGTTATTCTATCCAATGAGTACTTTTTCAGTTTCCAGAATAACATTTTTTTTTTTAATTAAGTTTTTATTGCTCTTTTATTTCTTTTATTTTGTTATACTTGCACAATGTCAATAAGTTATTACTAAAAATTTTGTATTTCTCCTTTAGCAATCTTTATTTGTGTTGTAAAATTACAAATGCATTTTGCTGTTTTTATTATATAGTAGTACACAAGTATTTTACAAATAAAGAATCAAAAAGTCATATTCTCCCAGTTTGAGCTAAGAAGGTGGATATGATCTATTAAAAAAATAGGTGAATTTCATTTATCCAGCAGGTGAAATATTAGAATGCTAGCAATTAGACGGACTGATAAAGCATTTTAAATACTAGCCTAATAGGGTTTTGAAGGTTTATTTCGTGTAACACAACATACTGATTGGATTGCTTCATGGAATATACTCATGGAAAATCTGGGAAAACTGGAAAATGATTTCCCTGAATTTTTTTTTGTTCAGAATCCATTTTTTAATTTTATTAGATTATGTAAACTGTTTACATTTTTTGCCCATTAAAATTTCTGCTTATGTGGAACATTGTGTATAGTCAAAATTGAGAGCTGGCTTCTTTTGTAGAATAAAGATTCGTAATTGTTAAAATTTTGGAGACAGCCTACCTTTTTGCTGTCTTTAATAAATTACTTGCCATGCCTCAAAACTTCTATATCCTCAGTTTTGGAAAGTATCCTCAAATCTCCTCTAAACGCAGATTTTTTAACAACTTACACCTCAAATGTCCTCAATTTTAATTTAACAACCTGTCGCATGCGTTCATCTTTAAAGTATGCTACATTCGTCAATAACTCACTCATGCCATATCAGGTTCAGTGTTATCTGTGCACATCCAATTTTCAAACTTAATGTTATTAAAAAAGGCGACAGTGTTTTCATAAAACAAATTATTTTTTTATCTTTTATTCAAAATAAATGAAAATGTTTAAGGAGATTTTAATGGTGATGCTCAGCATTGATTTTCTTTTGTTACAGTGTTGACAAACAAAGCAGGAAACGAGGATTACTACTCTGCTCGTGACGTCATGAACTCGTTAAGTGCGCATGGATGGGTTATTTCAACAGAACAACAAGATGCTTATGAGTTTTATCAAATTTTACAAGTAACTATGGAAGAAGAAGTTGAAAAAGTCCTAAATGGTTCTCAAGCATCCTGCAGTTTTAGGTAGTTTTTCACATTGAATTTAATCTTTAGGTTATTTACTTTAATATAAGATAGAGGTGTAAAAGAAATTACAAATCTGCTTCAGATTCTGTAGAAACTATTTGACATTTCATCTATCAGCAAAACATTTTTTGAAACAATTGCACATACTTATTTTATGCATTCATTGTTTAAAATAGACATCTGTTTCAGACTGTTTATTCCAACCTAAATGTTTCAGCCTTTTTTAATGTTCCACAATATTATGATGATATTTTATTATAATTGTTCTTCACGGTGCCAAGTTTTGTTGTCTCGTTTAACAATTTGGAGGAGTAGAGTTTGTCTTTTCCCCGACTTTTCACAACCCAAAAAATACCTGACATGAGCAGAGTTAAACGTAACGTATTTTACCCTTCTTATCTTTCACTATTATCTTTAGAGAGTCTGAATCGAAAACTACCATTTTGAATCGTGTGTCCAGGAATTTACCTCAACTGTTGAATCATAAGCTGTCATCACCGTTTAAAGGTTCTTTTGCTAATAAAATGACCTGCATCACCTGTGGATATCAGGTATTATTGTTATTTATTTATTTACTTTTTTTATTTATTTATTATCTACCTTACTCATGTTTTGTTGCAATTTCATATCTACTATAGTCTGGTTTATGTCCCTCCCCCCATATGTTGCTAGTTATCGCATATTTTTCTTTTGTTGTTCTTAGGGACCCAAAATATACACGTATTTTTGATAATATTTTTTAATCAGACAATTGATTTATTTTTTAACCATTTGAAGGGTTTTTCATTTTTTTTATTTGTTGTACTTATAGCCTCCAGTAAAGTTTGAAACTTTTGAAAGTTTAATTCTCAGTCTGCAAAATGTATCATCTGTAAGTATTAGAAATTCTTGTAGATAGACACTCTATATTACAGGGTGGGGTGAGGATTTTTTGCAATAATTCTGCCTCACATTACCGCAGCACGCAAAATTAATTATAGAAATTAGCGTGTGAAAATATATTTTTACATTTTTTTTAAATAATAACCTAATTCATGTTTTTTCTAAAACCCTGGATATTAAATTACGTTAAGAAATATTTTTTCTACTGGGTGAAATTACTGCAAGTATGATATATCTTACTTTCATAGTTGCAGCGTCACTTCCGTTAAATTAATAGTTTGAATTTTTTTTTATTTAGTTTGGTTCAACGTTAAAGCATTGTCTGAATGAGTGGATCAAAGCAGAGTTAGTGCGAGACGTTGAATGTAGCAAGTGTTTAGCAAAAGGCTTGAAATACTCCTCATTCTCCAAACAACTTTCCATAGCCAAGGTATATAGAGAACTGGCTTGAAGAAGGGCGTCTTTATTGATTTCGTAGTAGAAAGTTTATTACGCCCTTATAGTTGAATATAAGCTGTAATTACTTAAAATTTAAACATATGATAAGCATATTATGGAGCTGAATTGAATTAACGAATGATCATAGAACACGAAATTTTCCCACGCCAAAACATTGTACAGAAAATAGATGAAGATAAATAAAAAGGGACCATTATCGAGAACGTCAATATCTGTTTCTAAAAAAAATGGATTTGGTGTTTTTTTTAAAAGTATTTTCAATGCTATCTCCGAGTGTGAGTTTCATGTGAAAAATATATAAAGGCAGTTAATGCAAGAATGGGAATGAAATTGAAGATAAAATATATATGTAAGGGGATATCAAAAGCTTAGAAATGTACATGGTTTGGGTAATAATTTTTTCCCTTTTAGCTTCCAAAATGTTTATGTATTCAATTACAAAGAACATCATTCAGTTCTTCAGGAGAAATTATAAAGAACGCCACACATGTTCAATTTGATGAACATATTGATCTCACTACATACACTTATCAACATGTGTCATACGAGAAAAAGTTTAAAACACCAGCTAGTGAGAATCCATTATTGCAAGGACGTTTACTTGGTGGACGACACAGTTTTAAAAATTCAGCAGGGTGCGAAAGTTTGTTTATTTTGTGTTGGCTTTTATTTAGATTTGTTTTTTTTCTTCTTTTTTAGTTCGTTTCCATTTTTTTTACTTTCGAGTTTTTACTTATTATATTTTATATGCTCATAATTTTATTTGGTTTATTTTTTTTATACATATATTTTTTTTATTTTTATTTTTTTGTACTATTTTGGTTTTATTTGATTGTCTTAGTATCATTGTCCTAAATACATTTAGGATTCAATATTTACTGTTTTATCAGTGACAAAATAATACCTGGCTTGCTAGCCAAACTGTTTTTCTATCGATCAAAAACTTGCTCATGCATTGCTGATTTTTCTATAACTATATAACTGTAGTTATCCATGCACTTATTTTGTAGATGTAGCCTGTCAATTGGAAGTTACAAGTTATCATCCGTCATTCTGCATTATGGTGAAGCTGACGATGGCCATTTTGTAACTTACAGAAGAATTTGTGACGGCTCCAATAACTGGGTATACGCATCTGACCAGCTTGTTAAAACTGTACCAAAACAAGATGTATTTCTGTCTACTGCTTACTTACTGTTCTATGAAAAAATATGACGTAACAGTGTTCTTACTTCATGATCAACTTTTTTTGCTATTCTTTGTGCAATATTTTTGTAATTAGATGAATATTTTTGCATTTTTATCTTCTTGAAGGATGTTTTGCGAATTACGCTTTCCTGATATTTTCTGGTAGTTTTTTTATCACAAGTCCCATTGTCCTGTTATGTAAAATAATTTGTATTTTATGAATATAACTGTTTGATAAATATAAAAGTTAACGTTTTGTCACGTGTTTTTCTCTGATGTGAATTAACCCTATAAAGAGGCTGTAAGAATTCTTCTTTAGATAGGCTGTGTGAGTGTATAAAGTATATCAGTTCTGATACAAAGGTCTTGCTATGGTTTTAAACCTTAGTTTCCCTTACTAATGTTGGTAGAGGATAGTGCTTCTACAACAAAATTTTAATAGGAGATAGGACTAATTCATCTGTTTTTCGTATCTTGGAAGAAAATGTAGGCGTAGAATTTCTGATTCGGTGGGTTCTAATTAATATCACAGAGTTTTTTCCCAAAATAAAATTTGCCACCTTCCATTATTTTTTAGATAGAAGAGAATGTTTTTTTGGTTGTCTTTAAGTAATATTTTTTAAAATTTTTTATTATGTTAGTTTATGGATAATACTAACTTACAAAAGTTTCGAGCAGAATGGGTAGCAGAAATTGTTACGAAAAAGAAAGACCCCAATTCAATTGGTGATAGTACAGCTGATGTCAAAGTTGGCAATGTTACTGATTCAGACATACATGCAGCCAGTAGCAATTGTAGTGAATTGCAAAGTAGATCGTATCCAAACGTGTTAGCTGATGTCAAAGTTGATAATGTTACTGATTCAGACATACATGTAGCCAGTAGCAATTGTAGTGAATTGCAAGGTAGATCGTATCCAAACGCGTTTGAAATTGCAAATAAATATTTAAGAGATGTTAATCCAGAATGTTGTATGTGTGTGAAACAAAAAAAGAAGATTCAAAAAGAAAAGCAATCCAATGAAAAGCATAATATGTGCAAATGTTGTAATAATACCTCGAAAAGATTGAAATTAGATGTGAACACGAAATTCCATGAAGATGCAACAGTAAATGAATACAATGAAAAAAGCGAAAACTTGATCGATTTGTTAATTGCAGATATTGATGAAATAACTTGCATTCCTTTCTTTGATCTTGAATTGCCAAAAGAAATTGCTGTTCGGATATTCCAATATTTGTCTTTGGCAGATTTAGCTAGTTGTTGTTTAGTGAACTCCAAATGGAAATTAATTGCTGAAGATGACTTGATATGGTTGTATTGGTGCGATGCATTGGGCGTGCGTGAGGATACAGATTGTGTTGCAGGGCGTAGCGGATGGAAAATATATATAAAAGAGAAGTTGTTAGAAAGAAGAAGAATACGCAGCAAATGGAAAGAAAGATATTGCGAGGTACGAGACTTGGAAAATGAAACAGGTATTCACTATTGTGAATTTTCATACGACACACAAGTTGCGGTGTATGAAGATTATTTGCGAAGATTAATTTTCGCGCCTTATCGTGTTGAGATAATTCGCGAAAATCTTATTTTGCGAATAAGCCAATTTGATTTTCTTTTGCGAGAAATCAAGAAGAGTTTACACAGCCAGTTGAAGCAGACAGTGTGTTGCACAAAGTAGCTTTTCTCAATTTTTAGTAATCCTGTGTTAAAGAATTTTACAACTAAGTTTAAATGGTGTTAACACGTACAAATTTCAGTGCAAAAAACTTAGTTTAATCGTGTAAACACTGCTTTAGTTATTCAACTTAAATTTTTACAATTTAAATTTAGTTTAAGACAAGCCTACTTGTTGAGATAAAGTAAGCTATAATAACTTCCTTATATCATCACAGAGGCTGTCCGATACTTTTATCAACTACAAAAATGAAAATTTATGGAGCAAAAAAACAAGAGATTTTTGATTTTTGAAAATTATAATCAGAAGATTAATTTTAGCGAATAAAGTCATTTTAGCAATTTCTCGAATTAAACATGCTGGAAATTTTTCCGTAAAAAACTGCTCGTCGCGATGTTAGCGACGCACAAAATAGCTCTACTTCCATTTGATCGTGACACGTGTTTTTAAATTCTTGTTGCTGACTTATGTTTTGTAATATAGGTGGAATTCTATGCTCAGCAGCCATATATGACGCCACATTGATATCTGCTTACATTAATGGATCTGTAAAACTTTGGGACCTCTCATCAGGAAGTTATGGTCAAAATTTGAAGGAAAAATACAGCAGAGATGAGGATATTGTAACGTCCTCGTGTACATGTGTAGCCATGAATAATGACATTTGTGTTGCTGGATTTCAAAATGGTGTGTATGTACTTACCTTCTGTGTACCGTAAACACGTAATTTAGCTTTTTCTTTCAGGAAAAACACCATAAGCGCACGTTGTTGTTAATTGGGTCAAAATGTCAGGTGCAGTTAGGTGAAACGGAAATCTTTTTATAACTTGAATATTGTGTTACACCCTTTTTTGAATATCAAAGTGTATTTTCTTTGGATTTTGTCTAGTTTAAAAAAAGTTTGCATGTGCTCCCGAAATTTTATTTCTCGCCATTGCATTCGCGAAGATAAGTATCCGCCAAAAATTTGATGGTTATATACGCAGTTATATCAACTAAAAGTTTTTTTAAAACATTTAGGTGATCTGATGGTGTGGCAACGAAATGCTGATGGTCGTTTATCGGCTCAATTGATATTTATGCGCCATTTTGAAGTTGACGTCATACGTAGCGTGCACGTGAGTGAAGTCAGCAGTAAATACAACATGCTGGTCTGTGTTGTATCAATATCCAATTTTTTTGTCCTTCGACCTGATGAAAATAAATCGCTGCAAGAATGGACATGGGAGACGCTTTTAAACGAGCAACTGGGAGATAGGGTAAGAGATTGTATTTGTATTTATAAATGACATAAAAAATTAGACGGCAGAACGGTGAGAATTAACGTAGCCATTCAAATTGTTTGCGCCGCAGCTTGTTAAAATGCCCTCAATGTAATTCATTGCTGATGGGTGAATTCCCGAGAGCTTTTCTACGGGCTAACCTCGGCTAACCTAGCTGGTTTCAGAAATGCGCAAATTAATTCCAACGAATATTACCTTGTTTTCTAACAACCGCGTTTTTTAAAAACGTTGAATTTTCTTCAAAACAATTTTTTTTTAAAAATGTCGAAATAAATCACTGACATTAAAAATCTGTTTAGATAGTGAGTTTTCTGTTAATTGATTCGAGTGTGGACACACCCAAACTTGCAGTTACCATTCATAACCAGCTACGCGTATACACTCTCCTTCATGGGGCTTTTATCGTATTCGACACTTTGATTGGTGCATCTTTTTCTAATATTGACCACAAAAGTGAATCTCTTGTTGCTGGTATTAACAGCTTTGGTTATAACATTCTTGGTGGCTTTCGGGTGAGTGTTGTTTGAAGTTTTTGTTAGTAACAGTGACCAATTGCGCCCATTATTGTAAGGCGACGAAAGTAAAAGCTTATATTTATGTTTGTCTTAGTTATAATAGATATAATCATCGTGATGTTACAACTAAGTGATCTGCGTTGACTATTACTTTTTCTTTCACGCCCTTGTTAGGCCTATATACGCCATGAGGGCGTAACATTGAAATTTATGTAAAATGTTCAAAACATCAAACTGAATGACAAAAATCATTTATACGCATTGGTAAAACTGTTAAATCCACCTTACAGCTAATTGATGATGTCAGGCATAATTAGCTAGAACTTCTAACCCCAAAATCTTGAGAACCAATTAGAAATTTTCAAATAAATATACAAATTCTCAGACAACTTTTCAGCTTTATCCGATCGGTAAACTTTATAGCTTTCTGGAAAAGTGTTCGATAACCAACTGCAGCTATTGATTACGTAACGAAATATAACAAAAAGCCCTGGGGGCTATAAGAATTTCCGCTCGCTACCAAAATATTTGATGACAACCTGCTAATTCGTTGTGTTCTCGTGCCAAACATTCGAAGAGGTTTGGTGCTTGAAGTTCTGAAGATAAAACACACAAGTGACATTACATCTTACAACAAACGCAAACAAAACGAAACATGTCATAATAAACTCACACTTTAAAAGAAACTGCGAACAAAAATTATAGCCTATCATTCATGGTTGAAAGTCTTCCGATTGAAACGTTTATGGTCTTAAAAGGCATTTAGTTGATAAAAAAACAAAATTTTGATGCCACCATCATGTTCAGCATACTTTTTTTATTAACTGTGCCAAATTTTGTCGAAAATAAAGTAGTTTTACTTTTTGGGCCAATTTTGGCCTAAAATGACATTTCAGGTGGCAAAAAATCAAAATTTTGATGTCACCATCATGTTCAGCATATTTTTTTTGTGATCTGTGCGAAATTTTGTCGAAAATAAAGTAGTTTTAATTTTTGGACCAATTTTTGCCTAAAATGACATTTAGGTGGCCAAAAATCGAAATTTTTATGTCACCATCTTGTTCAGCATACTTTTTTGTTAACTGTGCCACATTTTGTGAAAAACAAAGTAGTTTTAATTTTTGGACCAATTTTGGCCTAAAATGACATTTCAGGTGGCAAAAAATCAAAATTTTGATGTCACCATCATGTTCAGCATATTTTTTTTTGTGATCTGTGCCACATTTTGTGGAAAACAAAGTAGTTTTAATTTTTGGACCAATTTTTGCCTAAAATGACATTTAGGTGGCCAAAAATCGAAATTTTGATGTCACCATCATGTTCAGCATACTTTTTTTGTTAACTGTGCCAAATATTGTGGAAAATAAAGTAGTTTTAATTTTTGGACCAATTTTGGCCTAAAATGACATTTCAGGTGGCCAAAAATCAAAATTTTGATGTCACCATCATGTTCAGCATATTTTTTTTGTGATCTGTGCGAAATTTTGTCGAAAATAAAGTAGTTTTAATTTTTAGACCAATATTGGCCTAAATTGACATTTAGGTGGCCAAAAATCGAAATTTTGATGTCACCATCATGTTCAGCATACTTTTTTTGTTAACTGTGCCAAATATTGTGGAAAATAAAGTAGTTTTAATTTTTGGACCAATTTTGGCCTAAAATGACATTTAGGTGGCCAAAAATCGAAATTTTTATGTCACCATCATGTTCAGCATACTTTTTTTGTTAACTGTGCCACATTTTGTGGAAAACAAAGTAGTTTTAATTTTTGGACCAATTTTGGCCTAAAATGACATTTCAGGTGGCAAAAAATCAAAATTTTGATGTCACCATCATGTTCAGCATACTTTTTTGTTAACTGTGCCAAATATTGTGGAAAATAAAGTAGTTTTAATTTTTGGACCAATTTTGGCCTAAAATGACATTAAGGTAACAAAAAATCAGATGAACGTGAAATCCCATGGTCGATACTTTCTCAAAAAATGCTCCAAAAGAAAAAACGACGGTGTTAAAGAATTTCCTACGCCTTCGGGCGCGGAAATTTAAAAACGAGGCTGTCTTCTCATTTAGCGACGGGTGTTATTTTATTACTTATAAATTTGAAAGTTGTGTGCGACCTTAATGGTATAGATAAAGCTTTTTATGTATACTAACCGTAAGATTGCGCTAAAATTTTAAATCTCACGCGAATATTTGATAAAAGAAAGTATCTATTCGCAACGTGTGAACACGATCGGAATCCTCCCTGTTGTAGCGCAGCCAGCTATTTCTCCGTAAAACGGTAACTGTTTTAGAAGCACATAAATCAGACATTAATTTTGATCGAATTACGAAGATTGGTGTTCTTTGAGCCGACTACACATTTATATCCGTCTTTTAAAAGCTTTTATGACCTAATTATTGTCCATTTATATTGCCGCTTTTTTCCATGTGCATACTTAATATGTTAACTAAGCAACAATCATAAAAAACTACGTTTTAGTTGAACGAAAAATGAATATACCATCCCATAGGTATATGTTTCCTTATGCTTGTTCTTGTTTTTTTAGATCAGAAAATATTCTTTAAGCAGTGGTAAACAAGTCTCCAATATAATTGGTCCGCACACAAGAATCACAAGTCTTAATTATGCTGATTGTCATAACGACGAAGTTGTGATTGGTTGTTCAGATCACAAGATTCGAATTTATGATTTAAAAACAGAAAAATTGTTGTTTGTGATCAACGCAATAGACTCTGAGATCACGACCTTACAGGTTTGAAAATATCTTTGTGCTGTTGTTGTGTTCTAAAGGACACAAATTAAGTGCGGAAGAAGGGGTAGACTTCTACTGATATGAAGTCATATCAGTAGTTCTTCCATATGAAGTCATGTTACTGATATGAAGTCATAGTGACTTTATATCTGTAGCATGCAATCTCAAAATGACAAAACACATGCGAGGCTGAGCTTAAAAAACACTGATAAAATGTGTCAGTATATATTCTGGTCTGCAAACCGCATTGCTAGGTAGCCTAAGAAATATACCGATTCATGTCATTTAGGTACTAAGAATCTCAAAAAAGTGTGCTTACAAAATCTTTTTTCTGTTTTAAATCATTTTTACAGTTTTCCTATCTTGTTTATGTTTGTACCGTTTTCACAGGATAGCAACACGTTTTACCGCTAATTTAAATACGGTAATATTTGCGAATTCGTTCGCGATTTATCTTCTCATGAAAGGAGTGGTCAACATTTTCTGTTTTCTTTAAGATGGATGAGTGGAAAGTGGTAAGTGGTCATAAAGATGGCAATGTTTGCTTGTGGGATCGATCAAATGATGCTTTGTGTTGGCAGACGACACTTAAGCATCCTGTGCAGTTGTGTCGCTTCAATGAAAACTTTTTAACGATTGTGAATATTCCAACAGATAAATTTCCTCAAAATTCAAACTGGTTTGCCGATGATCTTATTCAACACAGACGGTACAGAGGTAATGTATAAACCTACAGGGCTTCAAACAGGCCTTTTTTAAAAATCATCCCAATATATCTGACATTTTGACTAAAAAGCCCTACTTCAAAATTTTGTGTCAAGGTTTGTTCCATAATTGATATTTAAAAAATTTTCGTTTATTCAACTTTCTTTTTAATTCCGATAAATTTACTTCTTGTCCTCCCGTTTTCTTTAGTATAAGATAGGTTACTCTCGTGTTTATGTTACGTGAAGTATGAAATTTCGTGTTATAACTACATGGTACCTTATACTAGCAACTTGTTTTTGTTTGCCTTACATTGCAACGTGTTTTTGTTACTTTCTAATTTACGAAATAAAGATGATAGGTATATAATCGCACGTTTACTCGTGCAATTAGGAAATAATCGAACGAGTATTTTTTTTTGCTTTTAATTTTCTGATTCCGTTAGGACGAGGATAAATTTAAAAAGCAAAAAATTGTGAGTTCGATTATTTCCAATTGCACGAGTAAACGTTCGATTACGAGCTAATCACGCAATGAACTATTTTTGTAAGAGTAGCACAGGATATCAATTTCAATGTTTTGATTTTTTTATTACCCGATTTATAATTAGTTCGATTCATTGTCAGGGTGGCCACTCGTCCTTGAATGTTCTTGAATGTTCTTGAATTTTATTTGGTCTTGAATTGTTCTTGAAATAGTATGTTTTTCCACCCTTAGTTCTTGAATGTTCTTGAGTTTTTACAATTCTATGAAGAATCTTTAGAATAGTAAAAAAATGTCTAATAAAAAAAGTACCAGAATGCATGGGAAAAGTATTTTTAATGAAATTTGGTTGAGCGATGAACAGTTTAAAATATGATTGAAAAGGGGACCAGATAAACACAAAGCATTATGTGGACTTGTAACACAGTGATAGACATAACTGTGATGGGAAAAAGTGCTTTAGCATCGCATTCTAAGGGCAGCAAGCATCAATTGAATGTGAAAAAATATGGTCCAGTTTCTGGTCTGTTCTTCAAAAGTAACCCTCCGAAGCCATCATCAAGCAAAGACGCCTCCCTGCCACTAACAAGATTGATTTAATGATGAGTACATTAGCATTTTCTCATGCTGAAATTCATTGGGCTCTGAAAGTACTAACATCACGTCATTCATTGCGTTCTTGCTTGAATTTGAACCAGCTATTTTGTGTGATGTTTCCTGACAGTGACATAGCAAAAACGAAATGTGCGTACTACATCGTACATAAGTTAGCCCCATACTGAAATCTTGCTCCAAGAAATTAAAAATTCGCCAACCTTGGACGGACCAATCACTAATTGTAAAGTTTATTAAAATTTAAAATCGCATCGTACTATAAAAAGAATATCCCCAAATTATTGATGTTGGTTCGTGTGGATTACACTGGTGCACAGAACCTTTCAGACTATCGTTAAAGCAACTAGCTGAAAATTGGAAAAGGTTTTAAAGGTCATGTGGGAGCTGTTCAAGGATTTCCCAGCTCCAAGAGATCTATATATTCAGTTAAGCAAATCAGATGTTTTTTCCAATAATGTTTATCCAGACAAGCTGGGCTGAGGATAAACCTGTTTCTATCCGAGCAAAGGAAGTTTGGGAAAATGTTGTGAATGTGAAAGCTTTATCAAACCTTATGCAAATCAAAACAACCAAACAAAAACAGTTCGTATGACATCTGGTCACCCACCACACTGACATGTTTATGCAAGTAAAGTTACAATTCTTTGTTGATGTAGCCAGCATGATGTCTTCGTATCTGAAGCAATTCCAGACGGATAATCCAATGATGCCATTTGTTTCGGAAATATTAGAAGATATTATCCGTCGGTTAATGAAGATTTTCATTCGGAAAACCGTTATTGATGAAGCTGATTTAGCTTATTCTTTTATTAAAATTGATTTGCAAAAACGAGAGAATCATTTACCACCGGAATAAGTCAAGTTACCAACTGCCACCAAAACCTTGCTTTCGTCCCTTCAAGCCAGTTTGACAAAGAAGTTAAAGTTTAAAGGAGAATGTGCTGCACTTATTAAAGGTATTTTTGAAAAGCTACAAGAACGATCGCCATTGAAACACCTTTTTGTTCGATCTTTGTCTAGTCTTGTTCCAAAGAATATGATTGAAAGTAAAAACTCTCTACTTAAGTTTGAAAAGCTAAGACTCATAAAGATAGGTTTCTTGGCTTTAGCCTTTCTGGTAATTGTTTGGGTCATTTTTACGGCGAGTATTTAAACGGTTCTGATAAATACAAAGATTTATTGAAAGTCAGGGTAATGGTCTTCAATATTGCACATGGATGAAGCCAGATCGAGAGAGGATTCAGCAGCAACAAAGAAGTCACTATCGAAAATCTTAAAAACAAGTTACTATGTGCTCAACTGTTGGTATATGACGCCTTAAAGTGTTGCAAGAAAGATGTGCATGATATTAAAATCACTGCCAAAATGGTTACATCATGTAAAACAGCCCGTTCTAGGTATGTATTTGCGAGAAAGCAAGTGATAATAGCATTAGAGATTAATGTGTAAAACGCAAACAAATGAAGGTAGATACATGTATTTGATCATTAAACAAAGATATGAACAACTGCCTTGACGAGGGTGAGGTTAGCCATGACATTGCTATGTTTCTGAAACCAAATCCATTTAAAAAGCCATTAGAGAGAAAAAAAGTGACAATGATCGATTTAGATGAGGCTATTAAAAACTGGAGGAAGATCTCAAAAATTAATAACCTACATATTACTCGTAGTTTGTTGACATTAATTTTTTTCAAGATATATGGATTATTTATTAGCTTCATACTAGCGTCATTTTGTCTGGTTCATTTTCTAATTTGAAGATCTTCTTATACAATACAATATATGTTCTATTTTTAATTGGAAAGTAAAGTTTTATAAAACACAAGAAATAGAATCCTTTGGACCGTTTCCATAATACTGGATAAATTTTAAAAACAGGAAGAGAGGAACACTATTTATTGAAATTTGATATTTTGTGACTTTCATATTCTGTTATTTTTAGTTATACACTTTTGTTGCTATTTAATTCTAGCATTCTGATAAGTATCTTCAAACTTGTACACAAAGTAGCTACGTACTCCTAAAAGAACGATTTCTGGAACGATATCAACATTATTATCAAGATTTCTACATGTCTACACTCTTTTATTTTGTTCAAAATATCACGAATATGCTATATTGATGTATAAAGTCCGTGATATTAGCTTTTTTTAAAGTTGTTATTAATTATTTTTGGCCTTAAAAACCAATATTTTGTTCTTGAAATGTTCTTGAATAGTTCTTGGATTTTTTTTAATTTTGAGTGGCCACCCTGATTGTGAAGATATCTTTTTTTGACTTTTTATAAAACGCGAGAAAATAAATATTTATGGGTATGAATCCAAAAGCAACAGTAATTATTTTGAACGACAAGTAAATATATACAACAGTAAAAATATAATTTTATCACAACACAAAATTAAACTATAGAATATGTTTACTTCGCACTTCCTCTCAGGAAGAATAAATGATCAGTCTTTTTTCCTTTTTATATTATTTAAAATCAAATTAAATAATATTAATATATTATCTACAAAATAAAAGTTTTTTGAGCACGCGAAGAAACAAACTTAAATAGTTTACGCAAGTGGTTAACGAGAAAACTTTCAAACCTGTCTTAATAAGTTATTATATTATAATACAACTAGTCGATAAGGCCCGTGGAAAAATCCACTTAGGCAAAATACGATGGAAAAATAGGTTATTTTAGATTTTTTGCTGACGTCAGCAGTGCAGTGCAGATAAAAAAACATTGCGAAATTTAGTTTATTTTTTGTCTGTTATGTGTAGAGATTGAAACGCTGGTCAAGAAAATATGACCATGTGCTTTTGATAGACGGTTGATAAGGTTTAAAAATTTTGCTGACTTCAGTAATGGCCCGTCAAAACGCCTAAATTTATTTTAGAAGTTTGCATACCTGTTGCCTTTATCGTATAGATCCTGAAACACTGATTAAGAAAATATATAGGATTATATACTTTTGATAAACGGTTGTAAAGATATTAGGGTTTGAAGGTTTTTTGATGACGTCACCAACCCGACCATTCCGAAACGGATTTGGTAGCCCAGGTTTGGAAAACTTACCCAAATTGGTCCCATGTGGTCCCTAGTTACCCACTTAATTAAAAAATCATTGACGTCACCACCTCGTTTCCAAGTTATTTGGCCTCACAGTTTTAAATGCACTGTAGTGGCTTAATTAATTTACTATAGGATATTGATGTTAAAGTAGTGTTATTGACGTCGCGCCGTAACGTCATAAAATTTAACATTTGAGACATACTTTTTCGGCAACTTCAAAAGAAAATGAACACATCCACTCTGACCGTCACATACACTTCGTATTATTATATAAGACTAGTCGATAAAACCCGTGAAAAAATCCACTTAGACAGAATAACAGTAAAAAAGAACCATTATTTAAATTTTGATGACGTCAGCATTGATCTGTCAACAACAAAATATTTTTTCATGGAAATTTGTTTTCACGTTGCCTCTATTGTGTAGAGCGTAAACTGCTGATCAAGACAACGTATATGATCATGTGGTTTTAATAAGCAATTAATGAGATAAAAGGGTTTAAAATGTTTGCTGACGGCAGCAATGGCCTGTCAAAACCCCCAAAAAATTTTTTAGAAATTTGTATACCTGTTGCCTTCATCGTATAGATCTTGAAGCAATGATCAAGGAAATATATAGGATCATGTACTTTTGAGAAACGGTTGCAGAGATATTAGGGTTTAAAGATTTTTTGATGACGTCATCAACCCGTCCATCCCGAAACAGATTTTGGGACCCAGGTTTGGAAAACTTACCCAAATTGGTCCCAGGTGGTCCCTAGTTACCTACGCAGGAGATGACGTCAGTTATTTCCACCCGTTTCCAAGTTATTTAGCCTTAAATTTAAAAGTGCAATGCAATGGCTTCACTAATCTTAATTAACTTTCCTTTGACGTCAATACTATTTTAACGTCAAAGTTTGGTAAATTACAGAACAATTTTATAGGCGATGTTTTAAAGAATTTGTTAAAGAAAATTGTGAAGAATATAATCCACTTTGCAAAAGTCACAGACAGACAGACAGACAGAACTGGCGTATTATTATATAGATTTTAGATTTTTTGCTGACGTCAGCAGTGCAGGTACAAAAAAAATTGGCGAAGTTTAGTTTATTCGTTGCCTGTAATGTGTAGAGGTTAAAACGCTGATCAAAATAATGTATAGGATCATGTTTTCGACAAACGCCTAAGGAGATATAAGGTTTTAAAAATTTTGCTGACGTCAGCAATGAACCGTCAAAACCCAAAATTTTTTTTAAGAAATTCGTATACCTGTTGCCTTCATCGTATAGATCTTGAAGCACTGATTAAGAAAATGTATAGGATCATGTACTTTTGGTAAACGGTTGCAGAGATATTAGGATTTGAAGATTTTTGATGACGTAATTAACCCGTCCATTCCGAAACGGATTCGGGGACCCAGGTTTGGGAAAATTACCCAAATTGGTCCTAGGTGGTCCCTAGTTACCCACGCGGTGAAAAATCATTGACGTCACCACCTCGTTTCCAAGTTATTTGCCCTCAAAGTTTTAGATGCACTGTAATGGCTTCATTATTTTAATATAGGATATTGACGTTAAAGTAGTATTATTGACGTCACAGACACACGGAACTGGCGTATTATTATATAGACTAGTCGATAAGGCCCCCGTGGAAAAATCCACTTAGGCAGAAGGACAATGGAAAAATAGGTTGTTTTAGATTTTTTGCTGACGTCAGCAGTGCAATTACAAAAATTTTTGGCGAAATTTAATTTATTCGTTGCCTGTAGTGTGCAGAGGTTTAAGCGCTGACCAAGAAAATGTATATGATCATGTCTTTTTGATAAGCGTTTAATGAGATATAAGGGTTTTAAAATTTTGCTGACGTCAGCAATGGCCAGTCAACCGCCCCAAAATTTTTTTTTAGAAATTTGTATACCTGCTGCCTTCATTGTATAGGTCTTGAAACGCTGATCAAGATAATGTATAGGATCGCGTGTTTTTGACAAACGGTTGCAGAGATATTAGGGTTGAAGGTTTTTTGGTGACGTCATCAACCCGTCTATTCCGAAACGGATTCGGGGACCCAGGTTTGGGAAACTTACCCAAATTGGTCCCAGGTGGTTTCTAGTTACCTACGCAGGAGAAGACGTCAGTTATTTCCACCCGTTTCCAAGTTATTTAGCCTCAAATTTAAAAGTGCAATGCAATGGCTTCACTAATTTTAATATACTTTCGTTTGACGTCAATATTACTTTAACGTCAAAGTTTGGTAATTTACAGAACAAATTTATAGACGATGTTTTATAGACTTAATCAAAGAAGGTTTATCCACTTTGCAAAAGTCACAGACAGACAGAACTGGCGTATTATTATATAGATAATAAAATAAATAGATAAATTAATCTAAAAGAACAAAATAGAGAAAACTGGGTTAAGCACAGATTAGTGACATACAAAAAATTAAAAGGTGTTTGGAGGTCCGAACATGGATAAAAAAATAATAAAAAATCATTGCAAGGACAAACATTTTGCAAGAGATTTATCTTTAAAATACTTTTTTTGCCTCTCTAATAAAACATTTAAAATCTTCACAAGTTATTCTTTTGAAAGATCATTGAAACTTGATGCTGGGTCAATAAATTTGTTTTTTTCACCACGCTCTAGTTTCATTACGTTGTCAGCTCGTAAACTCCTACGTTCTTTTTTTATTTGCAAAGGTAAATAACTCAGCCAGTTTTTGTCATGTATTGCATGATGCGCAAGTTTCACAGTAGCAAAGTCGATATTTTCTTTCACCGGTTCAAATACTTTTGACAGGATGGGCAAGATTGAGATGGGTCGATAATCGGATATGTTGACTGGATTTTGAATTCTAAGTTAGTTCGGATTAGTTAAAATTCTACAGTGCAATTAAGAAATAATTGCACTCTGCACAGTGCAATTACGGTATAATTTGCACCGTAGAAGAAGCGCCAAACAAGAAAAAATAGGTCATCGTGTGATTAATGCTGATATTTCGTGCAGAAAAGTTTACTGAATTAAATTTTTTGTTTTTAATTTTTACAAGCAACAATGAAGTTAATACACAAATTTATAATAACTAATTTATTCTGCAATGTTTTTCACCACCTCGGGCTACCCTATAAGTCCCTTACGTATATCATTGTCTCCCCCTCCTGTAATTTTGAAATTATTTTAAGAAAATTACCTTAACTTTCTTAATTTACGAATAAAAATTGTCTTTTTTTTTTTTACTTTTAATTAAATTCCTCGCTGCAACATAAAGTTGATAAAAAAATTTACAACTTTCAAACCCGCTATTTGCACATGTCGTGCAATAATGCGACCATCAGTAACTACTGTTTTATCTGTGTGGTTGTTGTTTACAGGTCCTACATTGATACCAGGATTGTAAATATTTCTGACGTAATCAACCTGTAAAATTATAATTGTTAATAAAATACTAAAAAAGTCTTCATTACCACTGATGATGAAAACGTTTTCCCTGTTGTAAAGAACAAATTTTATTTTAGGAAGTATTCGAGTTATGGACTTTACAAAAGACACATTCAATTTCACCGTTCCTCACGAATGTCGAGCGGAGTATAACAATATAACTGGTTATGATTACAACATTCAACTGATCGCTCCCTACGATGATGTTGCAGCGCTGAACTTACCGAAATTGTAGGACATTGTCGGTGAACATCAACCAAGTTAGATCGTAATGCACGACTGGACAATAAGCTAGCCAAACACGCAGTTGAATCCGCCCGAAATAAGACCAGTTTTCGCCTTTTTTGGTTATTCAAAGGTAAAAACTAAGGCTTATGCGTCGTTTTGATTTGCCAAAACAGTGAGAACCATAGTATGTTATTCCCTGCTACGATCCAATTTCAGCTGTATTAGCTCCTTGTGCAAGGTAGAAGACAAAAAACTAGAAGTTCCAGTGATCCTGATAGTTCTGGAGAATTCCAAAATACTGTTTATATTATTAATTTATTACTGCTATTTTTATCGCCATATTGTATTGCACTTTAATTTTGATAATGACTACTACTACTACCATAATGCATTGCTGGAAAAAGAATCACGGGAACAGTAGCATAATAAATTCACTTAGAGGGTAGCTAATTTTCTAAACAAGCAAAGTTAATATTTTTTTTCGTTAGTTCTTTCCTCCAAGGTTAGTGTTTTACATCACTGTTCACATCTTTACAGAATGTCAAAAAAAAAACCTTTTATAATGACTTGAAATGCACTCTACTTGTGAAAATTGGATAAAATTAAATGTAGATTTTTTGGATATGTGTTTACTAAAAAGATAATTAAAAGGCTCTTCACCCGAACAGAGGATCAAATCACGAAATTTTTTTCCTTAAGTGCAAAACAAAACTAATTTATGCATGATTTTACAAAAGGCTTTGTTTAATTGTTTAATTTAAATTTTTATTTCACAAGTCATGGGTTATTAACGAGATTGTTCCCTCAATACCATTTTTTGTTAATGATTTTCAGGTTTGCCTTTTCAGTTTCTAATAGACCAATTATCAATGAAGGACCTGGGGAAGAGGAGAGGCTAGTGTGTTTAAAGCTTTATTTAAAATACGGAATGTGTGCAAACACAACAACTGCTCCCGCCTAAGATATTAATCCTATTCTCTTGCTGAGCGTTAAGCAGAAAGGATCGATTCACACTTATATAATCTCTGGCATAGCTCGAACAAATATAGTTTAATTTGTCAAAGCTAGACTACCTGATCTGGAACAGGCGGTTTCATCAGGTCATCAAAAAGCCTTTCAATCCTTATATCTCTTTGACCGTTTGTCATGATTTTGATCATAAACAAAAATGTACATGGGCATGATGTTGCTGAAGTCAGCGAAATGTTATTTTTAATACTTTGACATAGTGCTGCACAAGAAATATTTATAAATCTCAGATTAACATTTCACAACAGAACTTATTAAAATAAAGTCTACAGAGTTTGTCTCAGATTATCCTTCTTAATTTCATTTTGTTTCTACTGTTATAATCTCCTTTGCTTTTGCAGGAAATTGTAGAAATAAGACTTCTGTGTTTTTCTTTGGTTAAATTATTGCCGCTTTCGTTAACATTCAAGGTGTGACGTCATATTCGAAGCAATTTTTTTCAACTGCATAATTTATTCCACGCCGACTGTTGTTTTCAATATGAAATCAAAAATTTAACTTGTCAGTAGTTTTGAACGGCTAAGAGAAGAACTATTCCAAGTTTTGTTTTCAATATGAAATCAAAAATTTAACTTGTCAGTAGATTTTGAACGGCTAAGAGAAGAACTATTCCAAGATTTTAGGATTTTGCGTAAGATCACAGGACTCTTGTGAGCAAGATGTTTCTTCTCTTTCGGAGGTAACTGAAGAGATCTTGATCTTCTTCTTCCTTCAAAGTCATCAGGTGGCGGTCCTTCTAATAATATTACAGAGCTACTTTTCAAGTCATATAAAAGTTTTTCGTGAATTAGTTTCACTAAAACTGTGAACATTCTGTCTACGCCTTCTCTATCAGTTAAAGCAGATAGTTCAAAGTACTTGCAGTTTTGTTTCTTGGCGAGATATTCGCCATCAGAACGCATCACATTTCTGTAGTGCCATAGATCTGATTTATTAGCTACGATAGCCACGCAAGGTAGATTGCTGCTGGTTATGACGTTAATATGTAAACACAATTCTTTTGCTCTTCGGAAGCTTTTTACGTCATTGATAGCATATACGATAATGATACCATCAGCATCAACGATGCAACTTGATATGTTCTGTAAAATATCACAATATATATCTTTATGTGATGAAGCCTTATTTTCGCAAATGAATCGTTTTAAGATTTTTGCGAATACTTATTTTCATGAATCTAATAATTATTCGCAATTTGAGGCATAGAGGCTAGCCATTATTTCTTTTAAAAAATAAAAATGGAAAAACTAGAGAAGAAACAATGAAAAAATCCTTTCGTTTTGCCAAATCTTTTTAAAGCTAATATTAGCGAATATATAATTTATTTCTAGTAATTTCACAAAGATTTATTTTCGCGAATTTTACTCATACGTAAAATTCGTGAAAAAAATTACCTGAAGGTACACGTTTTTTCCTTTTATAAGAATGTGCTTTGTAAGAATATCAGGCTGGGATTTTAGGGTGTAAAAACAATAGGTTTATTGTTTAAACAGATCAATACAGAGTTTTGGTTTTATAAAAAAGTATTTAGATGAGAATGCCTAGAGTAAATAAAATGGAAATTTACTTACACTTTTAGATGTGTCTAAGATTTTGATTTTCACATCTCCAGACGCCATGTTTAATGTGTGTGGATACACCAAGTCTTCTCCCGTGACATATTCATGAATAAATTTCCCAGTAAGAAAGCGCACCGTCAATGCTGCCGATAAAGATGACAAAATAATAACATATCTCATACCAATATGATTGGGTTCTAATTGGTTTAAAGTTTGAAATGAGAATTACAATGAGAATTACACGAAATGGCAAACCGTAATAATTGTCGTGTTTACTTGAAGTTTTTCACTGCACATGCGTAATTAAACTGTACGCATGCGCGTTAACTTGTGAACATGCGCCATAGTTTCATTTTTGAGTAAATCGTGTGAATATTTGAAAAACGAAATAAAATCAACACCAAAATGACTTTCATTTTTCTGAAATAACATAAAAACTACACAGACTGAACTAAGGTTACCATTTTGCGACTGAAATAATACTTCGTGTAAAGGGTGCCTAAGGCTCGCTTTAGGATTACATAATTAAAAATAATTAGACACCACAAAGCCCAAATTAGCAATTATAATTCTTATAACATACAAAACACACACACCTGTTTTTCCTGTGTTTTTATCACCTAAAACTACAATTTTAAGTGTCTTCTTCAGTTGTCTCTCCATTATAAAAGCGAGTCCCAAAGTTGTCATTCATTCATATCTGTCTGAACTGTAGTGTTTAACAAAATAACTATCGTAAAAAAATCCTCTAATATTGTTAAAATAAATTTTATCGCAGGATAAGGCCAGTCGTTAATCAGAGCTTGATCGCTTCCTTTGTTTAATCAATATTAATTACCATGTAACGATGTCCAACTAAATGCTCTCATGGAATTAACAAGTGATTTAAAGTTTACTAACTACGGGAGTTATATTATCAGTGATCACACTTTTATTTTGTTCTTGATCAAAGCCACTGATCAGCACAGGATTCGTTTATCAAGACTCTAAAAACTATCTGATGAAATTCCGATAAAGTAAACTCTGACCTATTTCTTTTATGTAATCACACGACAATGCTACCATTTTGAACAGAATACTACGATGGTAAATATAATTCATAACGTTGATACAGCCAAGGCACGTTTTACTATTTTTAAAAGTTTTACATTTTAATTCGATTGTAAATATTATTTTAATCGAAAGAAGAGAGTAAACAAAGTTATGGTATCTGTGTTCGTAGTTTGTGGTGAAGAACAGAAAGTTTCTAATTAAGCTTTTCGATGTGACACACCGCGCAAACTTGATGTGAGCTTACCATATTTCCAGAGCTTTTAAAACCGACATCTAACCGTGATGAACCCAGCTTTGTCACTCACCTTCGCACAGCTGCCTCCTTATAAAACGGTATGCAGAATAAACACAGTAAAACGTATTACCTTCAAAACAGTATAAAATAAAGGTCATCAGATTCTTTTCTTGCGAAATTGTTGCAAAAGGTTAGGACTTTGCACAAATTAGTTCTCGTGAATATTAAAGCCTGACAAAAAAGAAGCTTCTACGCAAAAGAGTTTTTATGAAACCGCTTTTGGATGGAGTAGATACTGACACACGAAAAACGTCATATCGATGGATAGCATCAAAATAAAAAGTAATCTATTGTAGGTATTAGTAAAATACACACGGTGAAATTACCAAATAAGAAAATAAAACGACGTACAACCTCGTCCCCAGGACGGCGAGGTAAATACTGAAATTGTCATCAATATTGAAATTAAAAGCATATTTCAACGGAAAACATTTCAATACAAAGAAATGTAGGTTTTTAAAAAAGCAGAAACTAATATCAGGGGTGAATAAGACTTCTATCACATTAATTTTGAGTACGCTTCCATTAGTCCTGTGTGTTGCTGAAGGGAAAGCGAAGAGGCCCTCCGCTGTTCAACTTTGTTTCTAAATAACTTTTGATATTCACAGTTAGGTACACCTTCTTTTATTCAGCAATATTTTGTAATGTGAGGGAAAAAATCGATTTTTTTTTTCTTTTTAACTTTTAAAAAACTTGTCATTTCATGTAATGTTTATAACAATTATTTAAATCATAAGAAATCTCAAACCTAAGGCATGTCATTCCAATTTTCATAAATTTGATAAAGCCATCGGTAAAAATGCTGACACTAGCAATTTTTAAACAGAATGTCACCTGGACAAAACGTGTAAGAACTTTGCTGTCGAATGAACAACAACTTCAAAAATTACAAGGATGAATGGGAGGGGGGAGTCGAATCAGTCTCCTCAGCATTGAAAAGCCACCAAACAGTTTTGCAGGAACATGATTATGATAACAAAGCTATGGTTGAAAATGAACAAACGAAATATCGATTTAAGAATCTCTTCCTCCTCACCAAGCAAATATTCCAGGTGATATCCTGTTACAAAATAATCGTAATATTCAGAAATAAGTCAATCGAATGTCTTAGACACCGCATTTACTGCCGAGCTTTTCTTGGATTGTATATCTTTTTCGACTGACCATGTAAATCCCATTCGATCTTGCACTTATCCTTGTTATTGTTGTCCTTTATCCTTTCGCGTTTACGAAGCTCAAGAGTTTTTTGTGGAATAGCGGGTGCCGTCCAGTTTATTACATGTTTTGATTTCAAATTCTTAGTGAAATGAATCGCTCTGTTTTCCAAGTACTAGTTTTTTGTGGCGACGTTTTCACGACTTTACCCAACGTTAGAAGATACATTCTGAATATAAGATGAAGCTAACATAGTGTAGTTAACGTAAGTAGAGAGCAACTGCTAATTCTTAGAAAACAATAACCTTGATAGTGTTTTAACAATTCATGAAGCAATCTAACTTTCACCTCACCCGATGGTGTTTTTTGCAATAAAAATAAAACAGTCCATGATGGCAGAGTTTCGTCAGTAATTATAGTAAATGGAGATAGGCTTACAATGTCGAACAATATTAAACATTGTATTTAATTGAATGTTTTTAGTGCACGAATAGACGTTTCATTTTACCTGCAAAATAATTTTCGCCTATCACACATATTTGATTTTCTCGCTATTTTTTTAGGTGTTTTAGATTCTTTAGTAATTTAAGTTTTTTTTTCACCGTTGAGAACCTTATCCCAAATCCTGATAATACATTATGTTCACGATATTCCGACAGAAATTGTTTTTGTTTTGGATCGGTATCTTTTTTGAACAACGATATAGATCTAAAAGATATGAAAAACGATAATATTGGATTAATACAGAAATCATAACATTCACATAAGAATCAATCACAGAAACAAAATTCAAAAACTTTCTGTCCATTGTAATCCTAAAATTTCAATATGCTGTGACAACCAAAGCAAATTTTCGAAAAAACGTTATTTCGGAAAATATTTCAAAAAGTAACAGAATTTAGCAACTTATTTTTTACATAAACGTATGTATGGGTAGTTAATATAAAAAAAACTTCATTTGAAAAAAAAAGGTAACTGCATTGCGACGTTCGTAGTAAAAATATTCATATTACTCTGTTGCTTTGTCATATGCTGCTCCTAAAGAAAGACTTTAATTTAAGTTAAATTAAGGTAAGACACAAGTAGCTTCTAAGTGGATTCAACGAGCAACCCTTGAAGGTGAATTTGTCAGCATTATAAGCATACAACCAAAAGGAATTAGTTGCCGGGATTGTGAATATTCTATAAATCCAAAGCTAAAAATTAAAAATGCATTTCTTTATTCATTAAGATATATCAAAATACAAGCAGCAATGCGTTCCATTTTACTCTCAGATCGTAGTACCATGTCGCAAAGATCACGTTTCGCGTGAAACCACAGTACGACAATGATTTATGTTGGAAACATGTAAACATAGAGTGAAAAAACTACTATTATACTTCTGTTGCGTAATCAACATAGCTAAACACCAACGAAGAATAACAAGGAAATTACCCAAAAAGGCACAGAAACGTCCTTTCGGGTGCTAAAATCATCACGTTTAGTTCTTTCACATTGTCACCTAATCATTATTCACCCTAAGTAGTCAAGCAATACCGTCGAGTTGCACTGCTATGTCATCGCTATGTCATTCTCCCTTTATTATAAAAATCACCATGCTCTGTAGAAAACGTTAAACAGCTTCGTAAATTCAAGTGTTGGCATACTTCCAGTAGACAACAGTCAAGGTAGGAAAGCATTCGTCATATTGCATTAATGTAAATGCATCTGTAGTTGTGAGTGTCAGTGAATACACAATAATTAGTGACATCTTGCGGACCAATTACACTCAAATACAAGTTGCACGGTCAAAAATTGTTTACTTTGTTCAACTGCTTGCACATACCTTAATTGAACAATTTTTTGCGAGAACTAAATCCTCTTTAATAGGTGTGAACATGTGTATGACTTGCGCTACCATAAAAATATGTGCGTTATATAATAGTATTTGGTCATTCCTGTAAACAAAAATTCTCGAAAAATTTATTGAAAGTATCCATTCGCGAATTTTTTTTATCTATATAACAAATAATTTTTCTTACTTTCAGAATGTATCTACACACGTTCCTTGTAATAATGCTAACATATTCAAATTATGGTAAAGTCGTGAATACTTCATCCCAAAGTCCTTTTCACTATGAATTTGAAAACAAGACATGTAATAAACTGAACAACACCCGCTATTCCGCAATTCCTGTCGTCAATTATTACTAATACAGTTTCTAATATTATCATAAGAATTTATATATATTATCATTTGAATTTTTCCAAGTCAAAAGTTATTTCAGGAATGAAACATTGAAATCTACGTCTTTCTCGATGACACCAACATGTGCGCGGTTTCTAACCACCAATCTTTGAATACCATTTTCTTATAGGATATAACTCCTGTATATATTACGAGCGAAAAAGAAGAAGTACTTTTTGATGTAAGCAAAATTATGTTATGTTTTTTATATCATTTGGTCTCAAATAACCTTTTCATAGCAACGATGACTTCCTTTACTTAATGGGTTTGACCTTTGTTATAACTAAATAATTTTAGAAAGTGTCACAAGGACCATTTGTAAGCGTTTTTGTGCACAACATTTTACAGAGCGGACAAAGTGAGGATATGTTCAGCATATCTGCTCAATACATCACAAGCCATATAGTTGGATATGTAGCAAATCAATTTTTCTGTAGTATCATTTCATCAAGGTGACTTGCGGTTTTAATTTTCATTCCATAGTCAACTAGCAGAAGCTATTAACCAGTTAGGGAATTACCTTGGCAAAAATAAGTTAAAAATAAATGGGTTTTTTAAATCTTTCTGGAATGGCAACGATGAAAAGCATTTGAATCATGATATTAGAAGTAGTATTTTCTGACATTCTTCATTATGTATTGACATAAGGGTCATCAATAATATGAATTTCATGGTTGATTGCCATTTCTATTGTTGCTATTTGTGTATGCAAGTTGTGAATCATTTTGTCTTCACAAACCATATTTTTGTTATTATACTGTCAGGTATGGAAGCAAAACGGATGTGTGTAGCCATTTCGTGATAAGACAAGTTGACAGGTAATAACCATTTTGTTTTGTATCATGGAGAATTAGATTACGATAAAATCTAGTGTTCTAACGCTCTATATCCTTCATTATTCCTCATCTCTTTCTTCTTATTATTTAATAAGATTGTACTCACCAAATATCCTCTACATTCTTCAACAATGTCTTTTATAATGTTTTCTTTATTTCTCGGGTTATGAACTAGTCTTTAAGATTGTTACTACTTTTGCATCTGCTTCTCTTTGGTGATTGTGTCTTGTTTTGTTTTATAGAATGTTTCTACATACATTCATCATTGCCATTGCATCGTGTTTTCTTTTAATTGAAACCTATAAACATCCCAAGAACGAAACAAACATTCGAAAAGAAGAATCAATCATTCCAGGTTCACCAGTTTGGAGAAATATTATCTTCAATAGGACCATAACACAACCTAAAAATTGTGCCAAGAATTTGGAAGAGTGTAATGGTGATAAATTATGCGAAAATAGGCGAAAATTGTATAATCGTGTGTGTAAGTTAATAAAAAGAAATTTCGGAAATTTCTTATGAAACTTCTTTATTGATTCTTTATTAAGAAAATTCTTGGAAAAAATTAGTATGTCAAAGTTTCTTGTAAAGCTTTCTATGAAGACCATTTTATTGGTTAACTTTTGTTGAAGGTGGGATTAACTAGCTATCTATTCTCAATTTTATAATTTTTTATGAAATCTATGCTTTGTTTATTATGTAAAATTTGTAGTGGACAGTGTAATTTTTTTTTATTAAGGTTTTAATAAATTTCCCACTGTTATATTGTGTCCAAATATAAAACTCTAAATGAAATATTCAGTCCTTCTTTTTAAAACAAAAATAAGATCATGCAGAGGAAAATACTCACGATTGACTTGTTTCAAAATACGTGTGAGTATGCTTAAACAACATACATGTAACAGATTGGCAGAAAATCTCGTGGAAAAATGTGAAGTTCCTTCTTTGCACAATGTTTACTTTAGATTTTGTGATTAAATTCACAACAACAGGTCATTGTTTTACCGGCGACGCATATACGAGCAGTTGCCATAAAGGTAGACGAACTTGATCAAAATTGTATTGATTTTTGATAGCTATATTACCATAAAAGGTTCGGAGGAGGTTTGATTGTAAAAAATTTAATGATTTACAATTTTTGTGATCGGTCATAATGGAAAGGCAATGTTAGATAAATGTTTTTCACTTAGTTTTATTAAATATATATTTTTAAAGAATTATAATGCTATGTCACAAAGACAGCCCCCCTTACGTCAATGTGTTATCGCGCATAGTGGGTGACATTTTTATAATGTCAGTGGTGGTATTGCGTTAAATTGATTATGACGTTCCTTTAAGAGACGATGATTAATTATTGAGATGAACTGCTGGACCACATATGACACCAACACATTGACTTATTGAGTCAATTTACATTTATACCTTGTTGATACTGCTTCATTTTTCTTTGTTAATGTTACACTAGGATCATTGAACCCCAACCTATTATAATTCTCTCCATTAAAGTATTTCACAATGAAATTATCTCTGTCTGATTTAAAGGTAAGAAAAACCTAATAAACAAAACTATGGCCATAGAAAAGTCGAACTGAACAACGAATTAAATAATTGTTCTTGACTGGTAGCTTTTTGTTAAAGTTTTTGATTCCAGTGCAGAAGGCCTTGTGTTCAAATACCGACCAAGTTGTGAGAGAGACTATAAAAATGTGAATTTATTATTGATATCTTGGGTGGTTGTCTAGTTGTGCTTTCACAGCTTTCGTTGCTCAAATGGGACCTTTAAATGCACAAAAAACCCTTTTCCCAGGACCTTTTGTTAATAGCAGTACCAATAGGAACTGAAGAGGCTATATTGCACAATAAAATTATTCCTTTTTGCATAAAAGGTTTTCTTTCAATACAGATAAAACCCAAAATGGTGGTAGAATATTGTAAAGGAGTAAGGTAACGTTAAAGTACTTAGATGTAATCACAGCACAAACAAACAAACAAACAAACAAACAAACAAACAAACAAACAAACAAACAAACAAACAAACAAACAAACAAACAAACAAACAAACAAACCCTTCTTTTTTTCTTTTTTTTTGTTGTTTTTGTTTCTGTCGATATAAATTATTTTTTTTTTTTCTCAGCTTATTTTGCAATGCAATACAAAGGGCTTTGTTAAAACTGGGCTCGTAGCTCTTTTGACGTATATAGCGCCAAATTTAAGCAGAAGCGTCAAATATAAAAGATCCTCCTCAACTATACTTATTTGAAATTATTTGTGAAAGTTTGTTCATAATTAGTTGCCATTTGTTTATTCCCCAGTACACCAGCTCCTTTTCCACGAATAGAAACTCCCTTTTTCATATTTTGCAACGTGACGTAATGTTTTTATTTCGTATGGAGAACAATGCCCATGCGCATGCGTTTTATAAACAGTAAGACCATGGCGCAACTAAATGAAATCTAGTAAAAAAATTGACGCCTTTTAGATAAAATTATTTAAGAATCTAAGCATCAGGATGTATAGCTGGTTCATGTGGTTCTCCTTTCATTGCCCGCATTTACTGAATTTTGCAAACATTTAAAAATTTATCTATATGCTGATTAATCGTTTTCTGTTAACATCTTCTCACTTGCTCTCACAACTTCTGATTGTTTGTTTGGAATACCATTTACCTTATCGACATGAATTATGTCAGCTAACTATTTTGTAAACTCTAATTAGTCTTGAAGCCAAATTTTCGATACCTTCTAAAAATATTGTCACTCTAAGCCGACGACTGTTGATATTATAACGTCTGTTGCGTCTCTGTCATCAGCCATCTTACTATAACCTTGTTTGGTTTGCTTTAAATAAATAACAAGAATGTTTAGCGTTCCACATTTTCTTAAATTAATGTTTTATCGACCTTAATATAGACAAAATATAAAATGATCTAGGATGGCAAATTTTGAATTTCGCCACCACCAGTGATAATATTAGTTGTTTTCATATCAGAGTCGCGCATTTTGAACTTGTTAATGTTCACTTGTCAATGCTAGGTGATTACAGGCACGGAAATAAAACTTGGCAATTTTAAATGTTGATACATAGCGGTATACTGGGACTTTAGATCTTAGGTCATCTCTTTAAATCCATACTGTTGAAAAATGCCAATTATTGCTGACCTCAGCAAGAAGATTCTTCTATGTCGATATACGAAATTCTAAACTTCAGAACCCAGTAACAATTGTTGACGCTTTCCCCCAAACTTCGTTTGTTTCCGGTGCCCGATTTGGATTATTTGGTACTTTCCACATGCTACAAATTGATCACGTCAGCAATGATTAAGACTGGTTAAGAGTTTGAATTTATGTAGTTAAGACCTCCAGGTAGTAAAGACTCGAGTGTGCAATTATCATCTTGGATATTTTGCAGATTCTGAGAGAAATTATTTAGCCTTATTTGGTATGTGTGTTTATGGGCCTTAAAAGTATGGGGGAGGGCAAAGTGTTCGCACTTTAATTAGTTATGAGATAAAATTTAGTACAATTATAGTATAAAGCAAAGGGAATGAAATGGCATAATAACTTTTTTGATGACATCAGCATTTTTGCTATCAGCAAGTTTAAAATCGGGGAATAGACAATTGCCTAAAAATCTTATTTCAACGCATTTTGGTTAATATTTAGCCATTCTGTTTTTCTTTCTGTTAGTAGTATAAATGGTTCATAAAACATCGTCCAGTTTTTGCACAACGTATTGACAAAATCATAAAAATGTTTATATATATATATGATCAGTTTGAAATTGTAGCAATCGGAAAAATTGGATCATACACAACGTATTGACAAAATCATGAAAATGTTTATATATAACATATATCAATTTGAAATTGTAGCAATCGGAAAAATCGGATCATACAGGTAGAAAAACTTTGTTGAGATGTTTGAATAACACAAAACTTTGTAAAAGGTGCGAGTCATTAAAATGTTAATAGTCACAAAGTTTCATTTTAATATTGAGCACGTAATTCGGATGGTATTAGAATTTGAATTTTTCGCGGACACTTTATTTTTATTTATTTATTTATTTATCCAATATTTATACAGAATTGCCAATTTAGGATATATAAACAGTATACATATGTACAATTCTGTTATCAATATGGGTCCTGTGAAAAATAAAATTGTCAAAAATTAAAAAAATTGATGTTTGAGAAGAAAAAAACTTTAGAACCACAATAGAAGGATTAAAGGAGGAAAATAAAATAATAATAATAAAAAAAATACAAAAAACATGACTGACTGAAGCTAGGATAGAAACTACCACAAAGAGATATGTGGTAAAACTAGTAGTTAGCCCGTGGAAAAATCCACAGGTTCGCCCGTCTTTTTTATACCGCATTGCGTGCGTCTCGCTACCTGCGCAGCTAAGCTACCATTTTGCGTGACAGACAGACGGACGGACAGACAGACGTATACGGGTATTATAATATAGACATTTATTAACCCCAAGTCAAGTTAAGCGTGATCTACACAAAATAGGGATAGTTAAGCTCAACTCTTTTTGAGCTTAAAAAAAAGGTTCGAGTAACTTTTATCCATGTCGATATATATCGATGTTATAAACGTTCTGGGTGTTATTTTGTAGACCGTGCATATTTAAAGAGAAAAAAAAAAGATCAGCGGAAAAATTATATGCAAGAAAGTTAAACAACGATAATTTATTGTTTCAATTAATAAATTTTGACGTTCTCAGGGAGATTTTTTATATGGACGGAAGAAAAGTTTGTCGGATAAGTTTTTTTTTTAAATTTCCCACGACGAAACTTTTTCTGAATAACTTATTCATAACCTGTAACTGCGATTCAACTAGATTTTCTTTTTAAAGCTCGGAATTTTCTTATGTACACCCATGAGTTTATTCCAAAGTGGTTATTGGCTAAAAGTTAGTCAATTTTATTCTTATAGGGTCTCCAGAATATTTTCTCATTTTATATTAGTGCCGCTTTGAAGGGTTATCATTATAATTATTGCCGGAAAATCATGATGTAATAAGCACTGACCCTAATGTCAATGATTAAAGAAGCTGTCGTGTCTGACTCCACTGAATACATTTATGTCACAGTTAAATAAACTAACCAGCCTTTTTGCTGGAAATTTCATGTCAGTCTCGAAATAGCTAGAAGTTATAGTTTACACCGTTTTCAATTGGATAACAGAGTAAAATAATTTTATTAAAAAATAGTTTTGGTCACCAAAATGGTAAAGTGCTTTTGCACATCGGTTAGCCAAGAAATTCAAAAGTCATGTTGTTATCCTATAATTTGTTGCACAAAATAATTTTGAAACCTCGTTTAATAATATATTCACATATATATATTTACAAGAAATGTTAAGTAAAGAAGTATTAAAATAAATATTTATAACGGAGTTTTGATGAATGGGCCTTACAAATCATGTAATGGAGTTTCTTTCTGCGTATGCAGGCAACATCACCATTGCAATATTCTTTGCTTTTACATTTATCTTTATTATTGTTCTTGTTTTTTCTTTTATATTCACAAATCTTCACAAAAATTATTGGAAGATCAGGCGCTGTGCAATTTAATGGCAGTTTCAACCTGGAGTTGCCAGTAAACGGTGTTCCATTTTTCAGTTTTGACTTAGTGTCATTTCGGGATGAAGCTTTTTTTGGCGGAATACCGTGTGCTGTCCAGTTTATTACTGGTCTCAATTTAAAATCCTTAATTAAAAAAAGTAATCTATTCCTTGATTCCGAATCATTGTCATCTTGGGGTGAATTATTCACGACTTTACCATGCATTGAATATGTTAGCATTATTGCAAGAAGCGTGTGTAGATACATTCTGAAAGTAAGAAGAAAAATTATTTATTATACAGATAAATAACTAAGAATCAGTGTGCAAGATAAGGAGAGTGTGAAATCCTATTTCAAATGGAACAAACGATATCAAGTAAAATAATATCACACATAATGAAGAAAGACAAAAAAAGTATTAACTGGACGGTTAACAAGACAATATAAGACTAATATACACACCTGCTGTAGAGCATTGGTATCTTGATCCAATTTTTTATATATTCCTGTCACAATTGTTCTCTATTGATAGATTTCCAACACTTGCATAAACGAACAAGTTTACCTCAGATGATGGTGTTTTTTTAAATGAAAAAAAATAAACCATCCGATGTGATAGATATGAAATTCTGTCAAGGTTGTTATGGGAACTTAGGGTCAACCATAATCAATTAATAATAAAAACAACAATAATGATGATGATTGGATGGTTTCAGCACGTGAAAGAACGTTTCCTTTTGCTTTCAAGAAATTCGCCTATATTGCGTATGGCTATCATCCTTGTCATTTTTGTAGAGTCTTGCATATTTGAAATGCCTTTTTACTTGATATGTAATGTTAAATGTAAGATATTAAATGTTTATGTTTGACCATTCAGGAGCGCATTTCATAATGTGACCGAGACCTATAACCTCTAACATATGAATATTAATTTAACTCTATCTTAGTGCTTGCTGTTTCATTTAACAAATGATGCACAGAAAGCACAAATTTTGACTTGAATATTGATTTTATAAACACCATTTCTTAAAACCCCTTCCAAAAGAGAAACTATCTGTAATACTTTTCTTTCAAAAGTTCCCTTAACTGCGCATAAAAGTACATATTCAGATTAACTCAGATAAATATAAAGTCAGATAAATGTCATATTGAATAGTGTTATTTTGGTCATAAAATATTACACTGGAAAGACGTAAAAATGATCAAACATTTTTTTTGAGTTGCTGACGATTAACCATAAAAGGTACCGGCATTTAAATAAAAATCACACTATTGAAATCTACTCAATTGGATGCTAAGATGTTGTCTCAATCCTGAATTTTAACCTTACTTTAGGGGAGAGGGGACTTGTTTTTAGGGGATAATTTTAACCCCTATTAAATTCTGGGTTAGGAGAAACGTTGTAACTATAAAACTTAGCGCAGTAACTAAGCAAAACAGATAGAGTGATTAAGTTCGATTCTTTGACATTTCTCATCTTTGTAGCTAATTTACATTTAGCTAATGTGCCAAATGAAAAATTGAAAATATATTTAGATCAGAACATGGAGAGGTGATCAAAAGAAATTTTTCTTTATAGAAACATGTTAGAAATGTTGAATAATTAAAAATAAAAGAATCTCACTTATATTGGAACAAAATTTCACACAAACTTCTAGCCTATACCTCATCTAAAAAAAAATTAAACTAAAGAGGAGGTAAAATTACTAGCTCCACAACAAGGTCTAGTTTGAAAGTTGTCTTCGTGCTTCTTTGTTGTATTTTTTTAACCTTTCGCTGTCATAGTATTTTACCGATTAATTTTTATGAGAGCTCTCGGGATGCTTGAGTTTTGTCTCCATAAACGCTTGTACCTTTCAGCTTAATGTAAAGGTATATCAAGCCAAAAATTTTTATATCTAAATTATATCGAGATTTAAACTTCGTAAAAAATTAAATGTTATTGAAAATAACTAAGAAAAAATGGTCAGTTATTTTATATTTTAATTTTTCTTTTATCTTTTTTCATGTTAAAAATCATATTTTTGAATTTCCGCGCCCAAAGGCGTAGTAAATTCTTTAAAACCGTCGTTTTTTACTTTCGGAGCATTTTTTGAGAAAAAATCGACCTTGGGATTTCACGTTCCTCCGTCACAGATGTAAAATTCGTACCCAAGCTCCCTAAATACTGGGAATAAAGTATGCTGAACATGATGGTGACATCAAAATTTTGATTTCTTGTTACCTAAATGTCATTTTAGGCCAAAATTGGTCCAAAAATTAAAACTACATTATTTTTGACAAAAATTGGCACATTTAATAAAAAAAGTATGCTGAAAATGATGGTCACATCGAAATTTTTATTTTTTTTCAACTAAATACCGTTTAAGACCATAAACGTTTCAATTGCAAGACTTTCAACCATGAATGATAGATTGTATTTTTTATTATGACACGTTTCGTTTTGTTTGCGTTTGTTGTAAGATATAATGTCACTGGCGTGCTTTATTTTCGGAGCTTCATGCACCAAACCTCTTCGAATGTTTAGCACAATAACACTACGAATTAGCAGGTTTTTATCAAATATTTTGGTAGCGAGCGGAAATTCTGAGAGCCCTCAGGGCTTCTTGTTTTATTTAAAATAAATATTCTATAAACTGTAAGCTTTTCAATAATATAAAAATTAAAAAAAGAAGAGTGAGAAAAACAACGATTTGGGTGTTTCATGTATCCTTCACAAGTAGCATTCACACAGACATCTGAGATTAATTTTTCACGAAAGGTATTATACACCTCATAAGTTTACTGAAATGAAGAATAAATTAAATTAAATCTGCTCTTTGTTAGCATTTTCTCATTTTCTCATTAAACAATTTAATATTGTTATAATTATTCTTTTAATATTTTCTATAACAACTTAACTTTTAACCTTTTTTGTAAAAAGGTTATAAAATAAAAGGAAAGGGTAACTTAGTCTTACAGATATTCTTATAATAGTTTCAGCTTCACTATGTATATAACTTAATATTATCCTTATTATTATTATGATTTCGTGAATTTCAAAATAACATAGAAGGGAAAGAAATATAACAAAAATATAATTTCTTGTTATCTTCAGTTCGACACGTTGCCATTATCGTTGAATGGTAATACATCCTCTTTTTTTATAAGCAACATCTTATAAACAACATAGGGCTCAAATTTTTGAAAAAACGAAGCAATTGATAAGCAATAAGTAGCAAATATGAAAAAATTAACCAGAATTTATTTTCCGAGAGTTTCCTTGCGGATAAAAATCAAGCAGGTTTCATATAACCAAAAATTTGATTAAAATTTTTGATTGATGCTAGACTAACTAGGCATACATAAATTGTCGACAAACAAGAAATAAGCAACCTTGAGGATCAACGAAATTTATCTTGGTTTAAAAGAGCGTGTATTCTCGTAAAATTAAACTTTAACGCAATTAACCTGACTTATGCAGACCGCGAATACAATTAAATTATATTGGTGACCTTTTTCAATCTGGAAGTGTACATAAAACAAAATGTTACACGAGTTTTTATGTATAAAATTTTATATATAAGAGACAACAAGACTGCAAATTATATAAAGATAAAAATATGTGACTTATTTTTTTGTCTTAGTTTTATGTTTACATATTTTGTTGCTGTTGCTGTTGTTGTTGTTGTTGTTATCAATATGACCAGCACTGCTTTTTAAAAACAAAGAGCCTTGTTGACGAAAACAGCGCAAAATTAAAAAACTAACTGTCAAGATTGAAGGATATTTGCAATGGGTTTGTTTTGAAAACATGTCAAAAGGAAATTCTTTTAGCGTAAAACTGTTAAGTAGCATTTTTCAGAGTCTATTTTTCGTGTGGTATCGTATGTTGTACAATAACGGGAAATTCTGGAACAACCTGTTGTTATTTTACGTTCCATCAACATGTCATATATTCGATAGAAGTAATATCAGGTGGTTATACAATGCCCGCCCTCAATGCAAAAGGTTATGGGCGTAATCCTTAAATTGATCGTGTTTCTTATTTAAATTTATCATTATGGTGGAACTCGGAGGATAATCACATTTTTATTTACCAGTTACGAATCGCAGTTTCAACAACTATAATTACAATAATAACTATAACTGGCTATAACTGGCTATAACTGGCTATAACTGGTTATAACTGGTTTATCGCCCAATTAAAGTGGTTTACTGAAAGCAATGAGACAGTCTCCCTCAAGAAATTGAAGTTCATCGCTTTTCAACAAAAGATGTTTCTCGTCGTACCTCTTAATAGAATCAATAAATTTTGTAAATATATCATGTTTGAAGTCATGTAGGTTCCCTCCCGCCATAACTTCAAACTTTTAGTTACGTGACATTTGATCGACTGAAGTGCTTTTTCATTTCACAGAATTTCGTTTTGTGAATATTTTATGATTGGTGCTTCAAATTCACACACTGTGCTGCGATGTAACTTCCCTACTAATAATGATCATGTAAACTTTCGGTTTTACAAAAACGAACATGATGTTGACATGCACCTTTTAAATTGTAAAACGAAAAAAATTGATTTTATTGAAATTCTTTGGAATAAGAAATTTGAAAATAGTTTAGATGATGAGAAAAGTGACGGAAATATCATTTTTTATTTTCTTAGGGGTTAAAATTTGTTGTTTGTTTGTTTGCTTGTTTGTTTGTTTGTTTGTTTGTTTGTTTGTTTGATTGTATACTAAATTATGGTATGTATTCCATAGTTTTTGTTTGCTTGTTGTTTCTTTGTTTGTTTGTTTGATTGTATACTAAATTATGGTATGTATTCCATAGTTTTTGTTTGCTTGTTGTTTGTTTGTTTGTTTGATTGTATACTAAATTATGGTATGTATTCCATAGTTTTTGTTTGCTTGTTGTTTGTTTGTTTGTTTGCTTGTTTGATTGTTTGATTGTATACTAAATTATGGTATGTATTCCATAGTTTTTGTTTGCTTGTTGTTTGTTTGTTTGTTTGCTTGTTTGATTGTTTGATTGTATACTAAATTATGGTATGTATTCCATAGTTTTTTTAAGTATAACAAGGACAGTAGGACAAAGTTATATCATGGTGGCGTGCAGTGGAAAGAAAAAGAAAGGAAGCAGAAAAAAGGCATGAAGGTGGTCGACTAGTTAAGTGATTACTTTTGCGAATTTCATAGCTCAAATGGCAACTAAATTAGGATCCTCTTTTTATATAGAATGAAATTTATATATCTAAAACTACAGGAACGTAGAAACCTTTAGGGTCTGAAATTCTGACAAATTATCTATGCAAACAGTTTAAAAAGCTATGAAAACAGAATTTTCGTGTGAATAGAATAGAATTACGCTGATCAATATTAAATTTTTATATCAACAAAAGACATCTTGTTTCGGTCGTAGAATGGTTCTTACATGACTCTAATGACCAAGGGGATAAAATTTATGAAAGTAACACAGAAATAAATATAACTAATCACAATTAATTTTTGTATGACACAAATGATCCGAATGGTCTTCATCATAAAAAACTTTCCTAATTGTAAAATAATTTTTACAGGACATGTTAAATATAATAATTTCCTTTTGACACGGAAATGCCGAAATTCCATTGGGTAAAAATTTTAAAAATTTCTTTTCAATGTATTTTCTCACATAATGTGCTATCAAGAAAACATTTTTAACCCTAAATGAGACGCCAATTTTTTTTAGATTTATATGAAGAAGTAAATAAACAAATTAATAAAGACAATCAAAACTAACTAGTGAGATTTGAATGATGAAAAAGATAAACAAAAATCAACAGAATTAGATTGAGAATTGGCAAAAGTTGAAAAATGACAATTATAAATTTTGCGATCTGTATGCCAAACAACAATTACGTCATCAATTTTCTTCACCCCACACCTTTTATAAGAACCAAGAAATTTCAATTTTGATAACCAAATAACACATTTGATTCTTATAAAAATGTCTACTTTTAATTTCCCCGTGTTTAATATAGCTGTGTTGCAAATCAGCAAAATTTCAACCTTCCATACCGTGTTTTTCATTCTTTTAACTATTTCCAATCTTTTTGACGTTTTGAATATTAATGCACCGAATTTTCAGTTTCTTCGTTCTGGTGTCTAAATACTTTTTGTGTTGAAACTAGTCACAAATATGGGTACTTGATAGAGGCATAAAAACACTATAATATGACTTTATGTTCATAACCACGTTTAGGAAAAAAAACTTTTTTCTGACCAATTGTTGACTGTGAATCATCATGGGACATATGTGACGTCATACCAATTTTTTTAACAACCTACCTGATCAAATTAATTAATTCGTATACAACCTCTATTTGAAAACGAGGCAAGTAAGAGCAGTTAAAAATTACAAAATTGCTTAATCCAAAGAAAACGCACAACAAAAATCATAAATCAAATTTAAAAAGAAATAATAAAGAAACTTATAAAATGAAGGATGCAGAATGACATTCTCAGCAAAATTTTTCAAATGTTTTCAATAACATATAGATTTACTACATTTAGCAATTATTTTTTTTAATTATAATCACAAAATAATGAGCAATATTCAATATTCACAAGGTCCTTTCCTTGGTTAAATCATTAATAGTTTTTAGAACATCTGCGCAATTTCCTCCCCATGCTTTTTAACGCCAGTTCAATACGTTCTGCGAAAAGCTCTTGAAACTAGGTTGTTAAATTGGTCAATCTTATAACAATTAAAAAGAAGATAATCAATGAACATACTAGATGCGTCATAAAATCTGAACCAGAATCGTTACGCATGCGCAGTGGCAAAAACGTTATCATAAAGAAAGAATTGGTTGTACATAAAATTTATGCATTGTATGTATTTTATTGCTCATGAATCAAAATAGATTTATTTACATAAATTGTGAGCCAAAGTATAGTATAGTCGCAAATAGCCAAATTCACGTTAATATTCCAACAGCTGAACTGCCGTGGATTTACATCATGTGAGATCCCCGTTAAATCCCTTGACCCCTTTCTCTCTTCTATCATATAGTAGCGTCATAAAACTTCCCAAAATGTTGTTCTTGAAAGTTTTTGAGACTATTCTTGTATCATTGAGAACTCGTGTACTCTGAGTGTGAAGAAGGGAGTAGAGTAGAAGTAAATAGGCCTGGAGGTGATGTAACTTGTTCATACAGTAAAAGTCTTTGTAATGCATATAGATGGATGTAGTTTCACCTGTCGTTTAAAATGACTGTAGCAAGAAGTAATTATCACGAAATTCAACGTAGCTATACCCTTCTTTGAAAATTTCATTTAAATGACGTTTTAAAGAGAAATGATTTCGTTTTACAAGAATTTCTTATTTTTATTATTACATAGCCCTGTCTAGTTAATCATTTTAATAAGTTACAATTTGTTTTATTAACATTCTTTGGTGCAACGTTACGCGTGCCTGTCTCCGACCTTTTGACTACAATTACTCAAAAACGTCGGCTCATTAGTATGAGGTATTTTTAAGAACATAATTTGCGGTAATGATGGCTTTAATTTTCTTTTATAATTGTTTTCAATTAAACTTTAGGATATAAAAATAGAAGATGAAGCAAATCAAACAGTTTTATTTTGCAAGCAAGAACGAGAGAAAGTCGAAGGTGAAAGGTACGTTGAGAGTGACCCGAATTTTGTTTTCTCGTTTTATTTTGACAACAGGTAAAGGGAAGTCGTGGTGGCTGGTTAAATGAGAGCAGAAGGGCAGTGTCGTTGTGGTTCGAATTACTTAACCTTGAAAAAATTGCATCTGTTTATTTATTTTTTTTTGCATTTATTGCGTTTTTGAAATTATTTTATTGGCAGTGTCGTGTGTTAAAGTTATTCATTTATTTTTTTTATGCTTTTTATAATTGGAACTATGGTTTCATGTAACCAAGTATTTACTCTTTTACTTTTAGCATCTCGAGCATGGCTACCATCTTAAAACTGGTGTTTTTGTTCATTGTTGTCATGACAACCTGCGTATCAAGTAGATCCATTTCAACGAAACAACCACCCACAAAAAGAATCTTTAAACCTTTTATTGATTTCAAAGTGAAAATTACTAAGGATATAAACTTGCTATCGAAGACAAACATTAGGACAATGCTGCAGTGTCGCCATAAGGGGATCTGTTCAGGGTCGGGCAAATTAAGAAAGATGTTAGAAAGGTTGCTGAAGTAATGACTAAAAGAAATCTGTTCACTCGTGTAAGCTAAAAAAAGCCGTGCGGACAATTGGGCATTCGTGTATGTTCATGTTTATTTTACCAGCAGTACGCATAGCTTAAAGCTAGGTACTAACAACAGAAAAAACTGATGATACTGGCAATGGTTATTCTCGAAATCAGTCCCCTTCTTCTGTCCAGTCAGCCTGCAGCTTCATTGATTATCTTTGAACGTGATGAATGAATGCTCCTGTAAAAAACAGTTGGGATCAAGGCACAATTATTTCCTGAGTCATTGACACAAGCTTTAAATTTCCATTTGGAACAATGTTTGAAGTATGAGAACTTTGTACATATATAGAATATGTTTTAAACACTGGGAAAATACATTAATATATATAACACAAACTGAATTTTCCGACAAATGTTTTCTCTTACAATATCCTAAAGTTTAGCCGTAGTAAAGTCTAATTTTACTTTGTAAGGCGACGTTAAATTCACTGGCAACTAAGATAAATGGCAATATTAGCTTGGCATGTTAAACTTTGCAGATTCGGTAATATACACCTTTCCCGAGACTTATTCTTTTGATGTGCCGCAACTTTTTCTGTTTTATGAAAAACGGACAACAGATTTGAATTCCTTATCAAAAATGTCATAAACAAAGAAAATTTCGAAACAATGCAGCAAGTAAACAACCTGCTATTCTAATTTAAAGATTTGTGGCATGTACAACCTCTTTTTGAAAACGAGGCGGGACATGGTAACTTGAGCATTAAGAAGACTTTAACTGTGATATATATCTCCTCAAAATAGCACCATCTGTTGGCGTATCAAGTTAAACTTTTACACATAAATTAAACAAACAATGCTGAATTCAAATATGGTATTCATATTTTACGAGTTCAAAAAAAGTATGACTCATGGTCTCGGGAAAGGTGTATTGGCAATACTTTCGATTAAAGGAGCTGTGACAGATGGACACGCTAGAAATTTAGATAAAAGGAAGTTAAACATTTTGATCTCTTACTTGCTGGTGCTTCAGCTATTCTGTAGTCGTTTGAAAAATCATATCGCTATTAGTTTACTTACTTAGGGCACACACAAAATTGGACCATTTAAATATTTTTGATATTGGTTTAAAAATACTGAAAAACACTAAGTTTGGCAATGACATTAAATACACAAAAGTCAGTGTAGTTTTGCGAAATGTTTTAAAATATTATCATTAAGCAGTAATTAATTTTAGTTTCATGCACATGCGCAAAATTAAACTTTTCGTGTGGCAATAAAATCGACTGTTTGAAATATTCAAACAGTCCAAATTATTTATCGGCCGTAATTTTTGTCATCTCAAAACTTCGACATCAACCCTAAAAGTTCAGGCTCTACTAAAATAAATTTTTTTATAAAGAAATTTCACTTAATCTGTATTATAATACCCGTATACGTCTGTCCGTCTATCTGTCACGCAAAATGGTAGCTTAGCTGCGCATGTAGCAAGACGCACGCAATGCGGTATAAAAAGGACGGGCGAACCCGTGGATTTTTCCACGGGCTAACGACTAGTTTTCTCAATAAGTTTAACCGCAAAAGCATATCACAGCGCGCGTGTTCCAATACCAACCAATCAAAACACTAATTCAAATACTCTCTTTTTATGATAATAAAAACAAGAAAGAAGACGTATTACACCATAAGGGCTTGTTTACATGTGGTTAAACTACAATTACGTATAGTCAAACTTAAGGGTTTGTCTACAAGCGATAAAAACTACAATGATGTAAACCTTGGCAACATTCAGCAATTTTTAAAAAAATATTAATTACTGCAATCATGGTACGCACGCAAATTAAATTTTGGGCAACCAAAAGTTCAAATGTTAAAGACGTGGTATAAAATGAAACACATTTAAGAATCATAATCTACATGCCACAAGTCTGTGGTTGTATACACTAAAAGTTGTTAAAAATTTATTTCTAAAAAAAGACTACAACACCCAATGTTTTATAAAAAATAACAAAAATTTAAGTAGTAAAAACATAGTATAAAAATAAAGTACAAAACTAATTATTAGATAATAAAGATTCCTTGGTTGTCAGTTTCCGTCAGTTTTCGTGAAGCAACCTAAAATTATTTTTTTTAAATACATTTTTAAACTAGCATAAACAAACAAACAAACAAACAAAACAAAGAACCTTTTTTATTTAATCGCCCTTACTTTAAAACTCCCTTATTAGCAATTCGTGTGTCCACTTAAAGCGGATCATAAATATTTGGTATAGTCGGAACTGTCGTTAGTACGAACATACCGATACTACGAACATCTTGATATTACGAATATTTCAATATTATAAACAACATTTTGCTCCTGCTAAACATTGATATACCAAATCCTCCCCTTGTGCAATATAAAAAGGTCGATACCAACTATCCTCCTAGATAATAGGAAGCTATCAGAGTTTTCTGTTTTGTACTTTTTTTTTAACTATAAAGAGCAAAATAAAAACATTTTAAACAAATAAAACTATAAAAAATACTTAAAGCGCTTTTAGGAGATTTGAGCAGTTTTAGGGGAACTTTTTAAAGTTAGGTCGAGTTTTTCAAAAGACGCGGAAACCCAGCTTTAAGAATAAAGAAACGTACCCATCATATTTGTTTACATTGAAAGGTGGCTGGGTATGCGCATGCATCGTGGTACGGATCATAGTTGAGCGTGGTTACTTTTGAACATTTTCGATCGAATGTCCTCTCTGCATGGCACGTGATGTAGTTATGGCAGTTCCATGGGTTGCGCCAGTTTCCATCGAATCTACCTTTGCAGAAGTTTCCTAAAAACGAAATTCTTTTGGTAGAAGTAAATGAGATTTACTTTTCTTTTCTCGACACACAAGTCGGAATAGACTTTTTATCTCAGGCCTGCCTTTGCCAATTTACCACTTTTTAGAGGAGGTCCGAATGCTTTTCAAGACAATTATTGTAACCGAAATTTTATTACGCCAACCTATAACACTGCGCAACGATGAGCGGCGTTATAACGCCAATAAGAACGAATCAAACAAACTTACACTAAGTAACTACTAATTAAACACAATTCAAGCTATGAGGCCAAAAATCAAAATACGCTACGTACGAAGAGAAACTTCTTTTCCAGAGACGCACTTCTCTTGCGCAGGATGATACATTTCCCCTTTCCCGCATGCAACATATTGATGTCGATGTGAACGACAAACCATAACAACGAACACGTCACGGACTGGGTAGTGGCCGTCAGATAATTTTGCACAAGGCTCGTCTACGCCCACTGCTTCTGCAACAACCGCTTCTGGCATTACAACAGCTTTCTCGTGGTAAACTTCCGTATCTAAATACAAAAAGGTATTATACTCTTTCTTCGAACTTTATCAACAACACAACCTTCTATCCTGCACAAATACCGCAACTTTATCAACAATACAACCTCCTATCCTGCACCAATACTGTATCAACAAGAGAACCTCCTATCCTGCACCAATACTGTATCAACAAGACAACCTCCTATCCTGCACCAATACTGTATCAACAACACAACCTCTTATCCTGCACCAATACTGTATCAACAACACAACCTCCTATCCTGCACCAATACTGCAATAACAACAACACAACCCCCTATCCTGCACCAATACTGTATTAACAACACAACCTATCCTGTACCAATACTGCAAACTTAAGTGACAACAGTACATATATGAGATATATGAAATCATATTACGACCACATTTTTTCACCACTTCAATCAAAAATTCGTTTTATGTTAATAAAATGGAAATGAGCCGTTCGTAGTCCTGACTCGTTTTCATTTGATTGCATTTTCCGCTTTTAATTTCGCGCAAAAAGCTCACGAGTTTCTTTGTTAGCGCGTGCGCAATTTGAAAAAATTTGAGATTTTGTGTAAGTAAACATGCGCTAACAGAAAAGGTCGTGAGCTTTTTGCGATGAAGTGTAAAATGCCTTCAAGCAAAAACGAGTCAGAACTTTCTATTTTATTTAAGACTTTTAATAGGTTTTACCTAACTCTACCATAAAAATTTAAAGTACACTAACAAAATATAACGAATAAATATCAAATACAAACTTTAACAATATTTTTTTGTATCGATCTGCGTAAGAGATAACATGGTGACCACAGAAAATTAAAATCTAAATTACACGACATTCCAGAACAGTATTGTTAAGATTTCAAGACGAATCCAGGGCAAGAAGAGTGTCTAAAACAATTTTTAAGAATTCTAGTACAGGGACATGCTTCCCTTAACATTTAAGATTTTGATCTGCAACATTTGACTGAACACGATTAAAAGACTGTGATCACCATGCGGTAAATCTGCTGTTTTTATTTTTTTGGTGTCGTATTTTTGAACAAATCTTACAATTCACTCACCAACGTTTTTACACGGAAATACACTTGGAAAGTCACAGCTGTCGATATCAGGATCATAAGTCAGAATAGCCAGTGAACAGTTTCTTTTGTATCCTGTGCCAGCATGGCATGTAAAGAAAGCGTGGCAGTTCCATGGATCTCGCCAATTGCCATCACTTCGTCCCATGCAAAAGTCATCTAAATAAAACAGTGGTGACATAGAAAAGATCACTTCCTCCCAGTCAAAATATAACCAAATGTATTTTTTACAAAAAAAACTCTTTATAGGACAAACATTGATAACAGCGTTTTATTTTTGTATATATGCTGACTAACGTTTTTATCCTGTAAAAAAAATTTATATAAGGATTTGACACTTTTCTCTCAGTTTACACTGTGTTTTAACGGCTTTATGTAGGATACATAAAACACAGACTGCTAAAGTCAAAGTTTACAGATGTATTATATTTGAAGTGATAATCAAAGGGAAAAAAAGTGAATTTAAAAAGATTAAAACCCTCTTAAGCAAAATGTCAAGTTATTAATTCACTTTTTCACTTTTCTTAATATTTGGCAAGTTAGAAGTTGAAAGTACATCTAATCTCAGCCTCACTTTAGAAAACATTGTGTTTTTTTATATACATATAAAAAGTTGTGTACATAAATTATTGCCAAACTATTTGAAACACTTACGTTCAGGTGATACAACGTCACACCAGCACTCAAAATATATATATATCATCATCAATACAGATCAAATGAGGTAGATGAGAAATAATTGTCGCAAAGAGAGAGATGCCCCAATCGCAAAATTGCCAAAAATCGTGACACATTCTAAAACAAGCTACTCACCTTGTATGATTTTACTTGCATCAGTGCAATTTTCTTGGCCAGGTATATAAATTTGTCCCTTTCCACACGCCACTTTATGCGACACATGCTTTTTACATTGCAGTATCATTAATACGTCGCGTGTCGCGTAGTTGCCATCAGGTAAGGTGGTGCAGATGTCTTTAATTTGTGGTGCGATTGCTGAAGAGTTGGTTGGGTATGTTCGCTCTAAAAAAGAAAGATAGTATGCACGTATTCTTATAACACCAAATATTATTTTAAGTTGATGCTACATCCGAACATATATGACCATCCAACATCGCCGATGGGTCCCGAAAATAGACTAGTAACTAAACTTTCAGGCGGCAGGTTAGAAGTTTTTTTAAGCTCAGGACAAAAGTTTATGCTAAATTTAATATTTTGTGTCTTTTTATCACAATTTAATGCTGTAGGAGTTACAACAGCAACAAAAAATGTTGTAGCTTTTTTAACTTATTATACATTATTTTAATAATCAATTCATATCAACGTGTCGACTTCGTTGTTTGTTATAATATTTTTTGTTAGTTAATATTTTTTGTTAGTTAATATTTTTTGTTAGTTATAATCTTTTTTACGTATTATACTTCGTTCACCACACTTCCGCATAATAACAACAACAACAACAACATGAAGAAAAACAAGAAAAACATTCTGAGTCCGGCATTCTTTTTATAATTTCTTTATCACCTTTTTCGGCCTAAACTCGTTTTTCAAAACATACGATTTAAGCTATTCAGGCGATTTCGCGATTTCTTCACGTATATAGTCGCGAAAAAACTCAATTTGTATGATACCTGAAAGTTTATTCCCGTGAAAAAGTAAAAACCTAGTTTGCGCAGGCCCTTCCACACACGCTTAAAATCATTTTAAAACAAGTCATATAAGAGTCATTCACATAACAATATTTGCTTCTGACAAGTGGTTCTCGTCACGTGAAAGCGTCAATAATACTTTATTTACAATGCCCATTCCACCATATAAAACAAGAATATTTTTAAATTAATATAAAACTGCGATGAAATCAAAATAATCTAATTAAATTACTTTTTTTTTCTTTCTAATCTCCATTTTTTTAAAAAAAATTAAAATATATGAAAGTATTTCAACTGCTTCATATTTATATTTGAATGTTAATTAAATGAACCTTCTTTTACATTGCTTTCTGTACCAATCAAGTTTAGCTTTGTAAAATTTTAAGCCAATCAGGTTTCCCAATATTATAAACTTTTCTAGCAAAAATTTAGGACGACGCGAAATTCGTTATTAAAATCCTCGCTTAATTTTTCTTGTATAACAAAAGTTAGTTAAGGTCGACTTGCATTAAGCCGTAATTGTGGTACAACATTTGTTGTGCAACTTTGTGAAGATAGAAAGATTTTATATCTTTACAACATTTGTTGTGCAACTTTGTGGAGATAAAAGATTCTGACCTCTACAACATTTGTTCTGTTGTACAACAATCGCCCAACAATTTTAACATTAGTTGAAATCGACTTTTAGCACGCTTGATTTACTCATTGAGAAGTCTCCCATAGACACTCCGCCTTAAAATAATCGATAAATTTAGCATTTTCCTTATTTGCCATGACGTATCTCACAGGAGGGTAGAAATAATTGCTTATATATTGAAATGGTTCATCAGATGACAGTACTCACTAATCACAGTGCAGTTATAATCCTTCGCGAACTGACACTTGTCTAGGTCTGGGTTGTAGACTAATGAGTTAGTTGCACAAGTTCGATCATGCCAATAGCCATGAGTGCAGGTTATATAATAGTGACAATTCCACGGGTTTCTCCAATTACAAGCACACAATTTTCGATCTGTGCAGAAATTTTCTAACATAGGAAAAGATGAAATCTTGTTATATTTCAGTGCATATAAATTTAATCTCAAATTTCGAAAGGACAAAAAAAGTGAAACAGATAACAAAAGCATGTAAAAAGAAGCCAGGTGAAATATTTACGTGGTGTAAGTGTGGTTAGACATTTCTTTTGTACTGGTGAATATATCGCGCCCTTTGTACAATGACGCACATCATCCGTGTGGTTTGTACATATAACATATTTAAAGACATCTGTCAATGGATACTGTCCATCAGGTGAGCTTGTACACCACTTTTTTCCTCCATGATAGCCAGGTACTGGAGAGCATGGATATGTTCCTGGAAACCAAACATGAAACAAACATAAATACTTCAAATTTGAGAAAAGGATGCATATCACTACATCAACATACACTAACCTAAATGAGTACATCGAAATTGTGTTGGATATTCACAGCGATCTGTGTACGGATCATATACCAAGTAGGGTGACGGACAAGGTCTCTCCATATATGTGCCATGCACACAGGTGATAAAGCTATGGCAATCCCAAGGATTACGGTAATTTCCAGTCTTTCGATAAAGGCAAAAGACATCTTTCGAGTAGCCAGCACCAGGTTCACACTTGGAGTCAAATTCATCGAACATCTTCTCTTTATCACACTTCACTATTTCCGACTTTTCTTCATGACACTGCAAGTATGCGAACACATCTGCAATACCGTAGCGACCATCGCTTCTATCTTTACACAAAACATCAGGTAGTGGTTTAGACCTTGCAATGCTATTATCAATCTTGTCATTTGTCCGTTTACATTTAGAGCTTGTTGGATCAAACATAGAATGTTTTGGACAATTTGTGTACGTTGGTTTTCCATCTTGACAAGTCAAATACTTAAAAACATCTGAGATTGAGTAGACGCCATCTTGTTTGTTTTGACACGGATTACTAGTTTCTTCAAAGACAGCAACTACAGAAGTTGAAAGGACGAAAATAGGAGAGAAAAAAGGAAGATATAAAAAAGAAAAAAAAAGAAAAAAAAAAGAATTTGTTAACATCAAATAGATAGAATGTGTGAAGCGGAAAGCGGGTGATATGTGCAGTGAATGTATCAAAACTAAAGTGTGGGAGATAAGTCATTGTAGCATTATGCAGAAGTGTGCAGAAATAGTTAGTAACGCATTTTAATATTTATATTTATTTAAAAAAAAAGTTCTTAGTTATTAGTACTGTTTTTAAATAATAATCACAAAAAATTGATTTCACAAACATCTTACCTGTAATGTTTACACATTTGTATATGTATGGATACTGACACATGTCAATGGTTGGGTCGTAATTTAGTGTTGTTAAAACTGAGCATGGTCGGTCAAAAGATCTTTTAGCATGACATGTAATGTAATCGTGGCAGTTCCAGGGATTACGCCAGTTTCCATTAGGTCTTCCCTTGCAAAAGTTATCTAAAATTATTAAAAAAAAAAACACCTGGCATATTATTAGTATTTCTTTCATTTGTTAAGCAATATAGTATCAAGAGTAGTATTTCCTTACACTAATATTTGCAGACAAAACAATTTTGAACTTTTTCTCAAGTCAAAACAGATTTTTAATAAAAACGTGAAAAAGATACGTTTTATTACTATAAGCAAACAGAAATTAAAAATTGTCTATCCAGAGTTTACAAAAGATGCTGAGACAGCAGAAAAAAGACGTAACAAAAAAAGTAGTAACAAGCAGTTTCATTGCTGACGATAATTTAATGAAGAGTCAACTGCAGAAAGTATGAATGAAAAATAAAACATTGAGTTTATTTTTCTTAGTTTAAATGATGGACACTATGTATAGCTGTACTTCTTTTAAAATTTTTGATGACTTTATTTTTGAATTTTTCAGGAGGTATCGATTCCATCTACCTTAATATTAGTTTTGGAAAAAATGCCCAATCTGCTTGGAGGAAAGCACGTGTCACTTCACTGAATCGATTATTAAAAATAGCACCAAGATAAAAAAATTATAAAAAGAAATTGTCAATCTGCTTGGAGGAAAGCACGTGTCACTTCACTGAATCGATTATTAAAAATAGCACTAACATAAAAAATTTAAAAAAAAACTTTGTCAAGATTTAATATTTTTTTCAATCCTATTTATTTATATGCAGACAATTAATTTGAAGTCTAAAACTACTTGAGGTCAAAAAAATGAAAATAAACAATAATAAGAAAAATCATATTTAAAAAGTCAAAATTTAAGTCAAGCTGAAGGTAAAAACACGTACTTACCTAATGTGATGGATGAAATTGGTACGCATGTTTTCTCGCTTGCATCAAAGATTTGATCTGCACGACAACTAATGTAATGTGAATGATGATAATGACAATAGAGATATTTTGCAACATCACGAATTGGGTAACGCCCATCAGGTAATTTGGTGCAAGGATCCTCCACTGTGGTATCCACCTTTGTTTCAGAAGATGAAGTAACTTTGTCTTCTCTGTGATGTCCATCAGCGTCTACAGAAACAAAATTCAATGCTCTAAGAAATCATATACTTTGTAAATACTACCCGATATGTCTGTACCTGAGTAAATACAAAAGTTCATCTTCTAAAAACTTCACATTTGCTCCTTATAACTTTAAAAAGGAAAATACAAGAAATAAGTTATGTTGCTTCGAAAAGGAAATGTTGTGGAAATGTTGTTTTGTTTGTTTTTTTGTTGGAATAATATTTAGATCTTGAAAAAAGGTGACACGAAACCTAAGGTGACACGAAACCTTTTTTGTTTACAATAATTTATTTATTCCATAAATAAACAAAATTTCTGTGTTTTTAACATTTTTTTTGCAACATTACAGCAGGTGAACCACCTAACATTATATTAAGCTGTCCCTCCAGCATGTAATGTTGAGTTTTCTAGCTAGTTATCCAAAGATAAGGTTGTGACTCAAAGTTCTTTTTCAAATTTCTCTTCGAATAATAATGATTCTCCTTAAAAACTGTTATTAGGTAATGACTAAGAAGGCATTATGAGAGTTTAAATTATATCTAAAGTAACAAGTGGTAATGAGAAAGGTGAAACTACAGCAGCATACCATGTTAACTAGGATTCTTTAAAGTGGGATAAAATTAAATCTATATTTTATGTTGTATATTCTAACGGTTAACTCATTTTATTACTTTCAGTGAGGATCATAGAATATTTTTATTTAAATGTTTTTACAACTGAATAAAGGTAACAACTTAGCCGTTGCAGGTTAGATATTGAAATATAGGGGACTGGACTGTTATCATTTTATCTCAGTGAGAATTACTTTTTATAACCAAAAAATTTAAAATCACAAAAACAGTGTAAAAAATAACATGCTTGGAATAGTACTTAGCAGAAAAAAAATGGCAATTTAAAGAAAAAATAGCAAAAAAAATTAAGAGAAATAATCACAAAAAATTGATTTCACAAACATCTTACCTGTAATGTTTACACATTTGTGTATGTATGGATACTGACACATGTCAATGGTTGGGTCGTAATTTAGTGTTGTTAAAACTGAGCATGGACGGTCAAAAGATCTTTCAGCATGACATGTAATGTAATCGTGGCAGTTCCAGGGATTACGCCAGTTTCCATTAGGTCTTCCCTTGCAGAAGTTATCTAAAATTATTAAAAAGACTTTAGATTAACATCACCCATAAAATTTAAATTTTTAAAAAACTTTCAATAAAAGTTCAGAAGTTAAAGATGCTTGATACCAATTAAGTTTAAAATAAAAAGGATGTGGAATAACTTTTATGTCAAAGAAATTATTAGTCTTGATACAATGCTTTATTTGATCATGCAGATAAATTTTTCAAAACTACAAACATGATTTGTTAGAAATTACATCCTAGCAGGCGAAACGAAAACATGATGCCTGCAAAACTTTAGGGTAGTGCAGGAAACGTAATCAAATACAGAAAAAACACAAAACAAAAATAAAGCTGCTCAAAATAAATTAGAAATATAAGACTGCTATGAATTTTTTTACTCTTAAATATTGTGCAGTGGCTGTGAACAAGAAAAGAACTTCTTTTCTTTGTATCACAAAACATCAACTAATAAGCTTCTGTTCGAAACAAAACAGAAAACAAGAGAAACACACAAAACACGTACTTACCTAATGTGATGGATGAAATTGGTACGCATGTTTTCTTGCTTGCATCAAAGATTTGATCTGCACGACAACTAATGTAATGTGAATGATGATAATGACAATAGAGATATTTTGCAACATCACGAATTGGGTAACGCCCATCAGGTAACTTGGTGCAAGGGTCCTCCACTGTGGTATCCACCTTTGTTTCAGAAGATGAAGTAACTTTGTCTTCTCTGTGATGTACATCTGTGTCTACAGAAACAAAATTTTATGCTCAAAGAACAAGTTAAAAACTGGCAGTTTTTTTTTGTACAAATTTGTTGGCACTAGTCCAATGAAGGTCTTTTATTATGTCAACATTAAATTTAGAAGTCTTTATGTTTTATTTCCATTGTGCATTATTAAATTTCCATTGTGCATTATTAAATGACAATTAAAGCGTTAAAGGGCTTAAAATTCAAGATTACTGATCTAAAAGTTTTGTATTTTTAAAGAACACAACTACATATTCAGATTTTTCAGGAATATTTTTGTAGGGAAACAGCACACAAAGTATTTTAGTCATGCTTTTGAGTGTGCTGCGTTAGTCAGCATCCTAAAATGTTTTACATTCTGGCACATTTAGCAATAACAATAGCATAAACATAAGAATTCCATTGAATAGAAAAACAAACCTATTCTCTTGTTCCGTGCAGCTTGATGACAAGGGTACGCACCATATTCAACACAAACATCTTGGTAAGGATTAAAAACAAAGCCATTGATTAAACATGGATAAGATCGTGTGTTTCCCTTTGTGCAGGTAATATATTGATAACAGTTCCATGGATTAGCCCAATCGCCATCAGTTCGATCACGACAAAACGCAGGAAGAGATTGCGTGTATATGTTCACACACTTTCCACTTGATGGATCAAATATGTTATGATCTGGACAGGCAGTGTATGTTGCCTTTCCACCTTTGCATGTTAGATACTTAAATACATCTGGTATTGCATAATTTCCATCTGTTTTTCCATCACATGGATTAGCTGCTTGTGTTATTTCACCTTCTAAAAATAAAGAAGTAAGAATATTATTTGAAATAGTCCTGTTTTGTTATTTGGAGGTCTAAATTGAAAATCTTTAAAAGCTCTGGTTAAAAAAAATCAATGACGTAATTGAACTGAAATTAAATAAAGCATTGTAAAAGATTAATGGTACCTCATGACTGACCATATTTGTTCAAAGGTTATGAGTAAACCTGTACATTTTTAAACAGAAGGTAAAAACTTACTAAGTTGCTTGCACTTAAATTTAGTGGGGAATTCACAAAGGTCATTGTAGGGATCATACACCAAGCTTTTCACAGCACATGGTCTTTCAATGAATGTTTTATGGACACAAGTTACATAACTGTGGCAGTCCCAAGGGTCTCTAAAATTTCCAGATTGGCGGTTGTTGCAGAAGTTCTTTTTGGTCAGTGATGATCCTGCAACACACTTCTTTTGTTTTATATCATATACCTGACCATCAGCACAGTTAATATATTTTGTAACATGATCTTTGCATTGCATGTATGAAAATACGTCAGGTATATCATACCAGCCGTCAGGGCGATGTGCACATGGATTTGTAGGTCCATTATGATAAATTTTTGGCTTGACTTGGTTACATGGGTATTGATTTGGATAAACACATGCATCTATGTATGGATTGTAATTCAAAGTGGCTACTTGACAATTGAAACTGTGTGTTAAGCCTTGAAAGCATTTAAAAAATCCATGACAGTTCCAGGGATTTGCCCAGTCACCTTCACTTCTATGTTGACAGAAGTTTTCAACAGATTGAGTTGATATATCTACACATTCTCTCTTTCCAGGCTCAAAGATGTTATTGTCAGGGCATTTTTTATATTTTGATTTTCCTGCTGTACATGTCATATACTTAAAAACATCCCGAATCGCATAATCTCCATCCTTTAAAGTTTCACAAGGATCAGCTGCTGATTGTTCTAAAAAATCAAATCATATCTATAAGATAACACAAATCCCAAAAATGTCAAGCTAAAAATTTTTTATATGGAACATGCCGTTTGCACATCTGATATTGTTGTTTGTAACACTTACAATTTCAGATTGAAAATTAAATAATTTCTACCAATGGCGTAACTTTTTGATGTTTATTCCAATAGTAAATAAAAAAACATAATAAAAAAAGCTTGAATCAAAACATATACTAGAATGCTCTGTGCAATATTACCTCGTCTCTATGGTAATCTACTCAGAAATCTTATCTATTCTGAAAGAAAGAAAGATAGCAGGGCATTGCTATAGAAGAAAAGAGGAGGTTATCAGTGATATGGTTTTATGGTCACTTAATCATGATAGGAGGAAAATTGGACGACCCTGTAAGACTTACATCAATCAGCTAACGGAAGATACAAATTGTCAACTAAACGATCTCCCAGAAGCTATGGAAGATAGAGAATTTTGGAGAGACAGAGTTAATATGGTCCAGGCAACCTGCCCGATCCGATGATTCCAATAGTATCTCTATGCTAATAATATTTTTAGTTGTATATTCACTTTATAAATTCTAAATTTTATACATTTGACTTGATATATTTGTACCGTATTTTCCGGTATATAACCCGCGGGTTATAAGTTGATTTTTACGACTTTCACTGTTGGTGCGGGTTATAATAATGTGGTGCGGGTTATGTGATAAGTTTTATATTTTCTGTCATTTATTGTGAAATTTGAAGTTTATACATTCAATGAAGAAAATAGTATGAACAAAATAAAATGAGTACATTAATATAACTGCATGCGCTGTCCTATATCTACGTAATTTTACTTCAACTACGTGATTTAATTACGAGCTCTCTCTGAAACAATTCTGGAGATCATTTTTGTTTTGTGTTGAATGTAATTCTAATCTATTCATATGTTTGCAATCACATAGAGCACATTGAAATGATTTGCTTCTGGTAATAGAGCAATATAGCAGGTATCAGTTTTAGGTTTAATTGACACATATTTCACAACCTAGTGCCCAGGACTTAATTATTAATTCCTGTTAAAAATATTGAAAAATGATAATAATTTTCTCCTTTTATCTACGCTACCTTCGGGCATCAGGTGGCCACTGAAAATATCAAAAATAATTATAAAATATAATTGATAAGACACACGCAACTATCTCCTCCTCATTACTGCCATTGATTTTGTCATGCACACTGTGATTGCTGAGATATAAATAGATAACAAAATTCTATAAACATTAGAAAAGAACGTTCTGTACATCGATGTTACAGACAATCTGTGATAATTATTATGTTGTTTACTTTTATGCCAAAAAAAATATACATAAAAAACAGAGATTTTACTTTAGATTTATAACCTGATAGCATGGGTTTTTTCTTATTTGTTTGCTTGTTTAATTGCAGGAAGCAAGAGATATTATCGGCTGAAACTAATGTTTGCAAATGAAAGGAAAACAGCAATTAATTTTAATTCATTATTACTTCGGCAATCAGAAACAAGGAAGTTAAGACTAAGAGAGTCGCTAGTTCCGACACTTGGTTCTCGTGTTTGGGGTTCACGAGCAAAATGCAAAAAACAGAACACACACACATGTTTATAAAATGATTAGGGTAAGAACAAATACGCTGAATTTTTTTCTTAATACGATGCAGGTTATACAAAGGTGTGGGTAAGTAAAACACATCGAAATTTTATGCGGGTTATGCAAAGGTGTGGGCTATTTGGTAGCATCTAGTTTATAACTCCCTAAAGAAGCTAAGCTGCGGGTTATAAGATGTCCGGGTTATATACTGGAAAATACGGTACACTACCACATTTAGCCCTATGAATTTACGTTAGCATTTAACATTGCAGACTTAAAAGACAAGCTATATTGATTAAAGGACAGCTCTTTTCTGCTACCCTAAAATCGTGCCTAAAATGCTTATTACAATATGAATATAAACTGTGTTAATTTTATATTTGTGAGCTTGGTTCTCGGAATATGTGACGTAAGTCCATAGGGATGTAAACCAACACATTCAGAATAAACAAAGCAAGGGAATGCTAACTTCTCAAAGTGTGATTTTATTTATCATATTATAAAGTAAACATCTTGATCAGAATAAAATAATGTTTCACTGTATAAATACAGTTTTAGAGTTTTAGACAAGAGTTATCAAAAAGTTAGAAAAAATAAGTGTTACAAGTATTTAACTTTATTATGAAATTTTTCTGTGTTATTTTCGTATCAAAACATCTTGAAAGACAACAGGTGCTTCATTTAATTTGCTAGACTTGAAAATTAAACTTTAAATTATTATGCACAATAAAGTGTACTGGGAGTAATTTGGTGATAGAAAAACAAAAAAGTCTCAGTTTTTCTTTGTTTACCTACTTTTGCATGTTGTTAAATTGTTGAAAATTATTTTATCTACGATGATGTTGTTCTACTAGAATTTAACATGCCTTCTTCGTCGCTCAAACCTTGCGATAAAATATGATCTCGCTTTGAAGACGAAAAAGTAAGTGCATCCAAACAAGTCCTGGGTGAGCTATGTATGCCGTATGACATCACAAATAAACAAAATATGTACAAACCAGGTTGGCTTTTGTTTGATAACGGTGGCAACCTTATAAAAATTTTTATATCATGTTGTTTTTGTGATATGGAATGTAGTTTTTTTGTTAGTTTTTCTTTAAGTTATTTTAGATCATGAAAAATCTACTTTGCTGCTCTAAGAGAAGCATGTCAAAAATGTTTATTTCAAATCCCCACAATAAAGGACAATAAAAGTGCCAATCCCTGATGTTCCTTCAAATCGGCTTTGCCAACCTCATTTTCTTTGTAGGTTGGCAAGGCACTATTATGTTGACTTTCAGTACTTGGATTCACAGGGCTAAATATTTGGTAGTATTAATTAGATGGCAAGCATTGCAATGAGCAGATGTTAGAACTAAAATTATGTTTAAATAAATGCAAGTTGCAGATTTTTTATCTAGTCTATATCTTCAATAATAAGTTCTTGTTTCAACTTTTTTTTCTTTTATTAACTTAAAGATATACTATTTAAAGTGAGCTAGTCCATGTATGTATATTTTTTATGTTATGTTATTTTTGTTTTAGTTTTAAAGTTCTCACCTTAACACCATAGCTTCTGTCAAAGCCATCAAAACAAAAAAAATCGTAAATCTATTTTAGATATAACCAGCTTTATTTTGTAAGAGAAACTTAACGTAAGTTAGAAAAAATTAACACAGTCTAGATCAGATTGGCAGAGGGCCATTAATATACCCCGTCCAACCCATGCTAGCATGGAAAACGGACGTTAAGCCGAGAATGATGATGATGATGATAAAAATAAACTTTATTCAAACACTAATTTTTTTGTATGCACTGTATGTTTATTTATTTTTTCATTTTCAGTAATGCTAGGAAGCAAATATAACTAAAAATTATTACTTTAACTGGTGAAATAAAAGAAGTTGGGTAAGTTGGGCAAGAAGATTACTTGTTTCAACCTCATTCCCAATTTATGGTTTTTTTCAGAAAATGGGAATTTTTATAACCTGATCTGGTCTGATTCTGCTGGTGCAATTGTACTGGTAAAAAAAATTTTGCAGAGTAGTCTTTAGAAATTAAGACAGCCTGTAGTAAAATTAGTTTTTGTGATTGAGAGGGCCCAGGCCATAATAAAATTTCACAGAATATATTTTTGTGATTAGAAGGTATTTGATGTAAACTTTTATTTTAGAGATTGGAAGCCCTTTACCATATGAACAAACTCTATCAAAATAAACACCATAATTTTAAATCTAGGATAACAAGAATAATAATAAAATACATTATTTAATACCTTCAAGAATTTCTAACATTTTTGTGATTTAATAGTGTTTTCAACTGATTTATTTTTTGCCTACTTAGTGAAAGTGCCTCAAAAATTTATTTTCTTGAAATAGCATGGTTTACTATCGGTACTTACAAAGACTATATCAAATAGCTAGAAACTTACCAGATAATTGTTGGCAAGGGAATTTGCTAGCAAGTTCACATGTGTTGTTGTAAGGATCAAATACTAAACTTGACACTGGACAATCAAAAGGTACTGAAGAACCATGGACACAAACAAGAAACTTATGACAATTCCAAGGATCTCTGTAGTTCATAGTTGGGCGGTGCGAACAAAATGTCTTGATATTAACTTTTGAACCATCAACACACTTCAGAAGAACTGGATCAAATATATCACCAATTTTGCATTTTTTTATGGTCCCAACATGTTTTTTACATTCTAAATAGGCAAAAACATCAGGTATCACAAAGTCTGCATCACCTTTTGTTGCACAGGAATAGATGTCACCCTTTTCCACATTAGATCCAATTTGCTTACATCCATACTGACTTGAGTACACACATGCATCTAGATATGGGTCAAAAACCAAACTATTTAGTTGACAGGGAAAGTTATGTGTTCTACCAATGTGACACTTAAAAAAGCGATGACAACTCCAGGGATTTGCCCAGTCACCATCAGTTCTATTCTGACAAAAGTTTGGTACTGACTGAGTGGCTATGGAGACGCACTTCTGACTTCCAGGTTCATAAATATAGTTATTGGGACAGGCTGTGTAGGTTGATTTTCCTCCTTTACATGTCATGTACTTAAAAACATCACGTATGGCATATTGTCCATCTTTCAGGGTTTGACACGGTTCGCTGTCTTTTTCTGAGGACTGTTTAAACTTCACGTAGTCTAGTTCTTGGTCACACTGGAATTCACCATTATGAACACAGAGATCTAAATTTGGGTTGTAAACTAAAGGTGGCTGGGCTGAAGCACATGATCTGAAATATACTTCCCCATGCACGCAGGAAATAAAGCCATGACAGTTCCATGGATCACGCCAGTTTGATGTTGAACGATGCTTACAAAACAATTTTTTGTTGTAGCTTTTTATTGAGACACATTTGTCCTGATTGGGATCGAACATTGTATGTTTTGGACATTGTGAATACGATGCTTTATTTTCATGGCAAGTCATAAAACGAAACACATCACGCAACGGAAAATTTCCATTTGGCAAACCACTGCAAGGATTGGATGGAGCTATAAAAGAAATGATCCTAAAATATACATTTCTTAAATATTTAACCACAGGTTTGCCAATTCTCAGTATACTTCAAAACAAAAAGAAAATTGTTATAGTTTAAAAAGACATTCCCTTCATATAAAAGACCTGCCACATTGTTTTTTTAGATTCATTCTTTATTTTGCGTTAAGGTCTCATTTTTGAAATATTTTATGTTTACACAGTGGGTATGCAAAATTTACCATGTTTGAAATTAATCTCTAATTTCCAATGGATATTTTATTACAGTAAACAATTATATGTTAAGTTTCCCTTATGTAAACAAGTAACATAACAAAGAGTTGACCGACACCTATAATCAAAATTTCTTTTCCTTTTTTTCGTTTTTCCTGAGTATTAAAGAAGTGGAAAGCACAATGAAGTTGACTCATAAGTTTTCCCATGTGTTTCCTAGGTTTCTGCCACTTCTAAAACTGAGTTTAAGTCTGCTTAAACTATTATTTCAAATTATTTTTAGTTTGTTCTTTTCTTTTACTTTGTTGCTCCAAATATCACAAAAACATAGTAAAAATTATTGTTTTAAAGTTATAGTTTACTGTTTGCATGATCTACTGTACCACAGTAGACAGCAATGAAAACAGACTTGTGACCCAACTGTTAAGTTTTCTGCAGTGTGCTTTATCAAAACGTTCATTTACTGCAAGATTTTACATGTTTTGTTAGGAATAATATGTTTTCCCTACAAGGGTTATAATTAAGTAAAATATAATTTGCACAATAAATTTTGCAAAGTAAACTTGTTTACTTCCACAAAAAGCATATACTTAGGTATGTTTTTCTATTTTTTATGTATACCACCAGAAAGGTATTAAAATATATTTCCCAATGCAGAAAAATTTGCTTTATTATTTTAAATGGGAAAAAGGGAACTTTAAGAAAGTTGAATATGCTCAAACAAAATTCAGAAGCATGTGCAAATTTTTTACTTATAGCTTTGTTCATAATTTTTATGGCATGATAGAAATTGTTGATGCCAAACTACTACAAAACAGGAACTATTTAAATTTTTTACCACTTGTAATGTTTTTAACATGCTGTTTTCTTGATCATATAATAAATTCGTTTAATATCTTTATGTTTTACGGATTATATTTACTTTTGCTTTTACTTTATTTTTAAATCTTAATTTATAGATCTCGATATTCTAAAAAAAAATTACACTATTAAATTATACATATTTTATTATTAATCTCTTTTAAGCCAACACCAAAATGCTAAATATAGCAAGTTTCAATTTAAAAACAAATTTTTTATGCAGACTTTTTACTGAAGAGGGTTAAAAAATTGGAATTTATTTACTGTTTATTTGTTAAAGCAAGTATTTCTCCAGGAAGTAAATCTAGTCTAAGATATTTGTTTAGACTTGAGACAAAAATTGATGGTTTATGTACAAAAATGTTTCGTTAAACATCGATTTTTTGATTTTATTATTTGAATTTTTTTTCCTTAGATTTTTCATTATTTTTAATTCACAAAAAGTCTGACATCAAATACATGAAAAATTCTTAGAACAAGTATCAACTAACAGGAATGATCAAGTCATCATTCTAAGAACATTAGGCATGTCAAATAAATAAAGTAATGTAAATCCCTTGTGTTTTGTTTGTATTCTAAAACAAACAAAGAATCTAATCATAGGTTTATACGCTGACAGTTTTTATTTAAACAATGCAATATTTTTATTGTGTAAGTCATAACTAAAAAAATTGCTTTTCTACAAATGTATGGCTTTATGCACAAAGTATAAAAGTTCACAAATCAGATTTTTTACATTTTTCATGTATAGACACACATTACATGAAATAACAAAAATATCAAGCAACAAATCTGTATTCAATGTTTAAAAATTGAATAAAAAACATCCAACTTTAACGGGCAAGTGTTAAACTACTTTGAGGACATCCAAATTTTTTGTCCCAATAATTTTATTGAACAAATTTTTAAATAGGAGATAATCAAGAATGAGATGTATAAAGCACTTTTGTTATTGACTTAAACGTTTTTGACGAAAAAACACAATAAATAAATTAGCATACTTTTAATCTCCTTGCATTGCATTTTGGAAGGATATTCACATCTGTTAGAGTATGGATCAAATACTAAGGTGTTAACGGAACAGTTAAACGTATGCTGCTTGCCATGAACACACATGATAAACTGATGACAGTTCCAAGGGTTGCGATAATTCCCATTATTTCGATTTTCACAGATGGTATCTATAGTAACCTTGCTTGAATCTATGCACTCTTTTCGCTTAGGATCAAAGATTTGACCTTCTTTGCATGTTTTTATAGATGCAACATGGTCTTTGCATTCCATGTAAGCGAATACATCACTTATTGAATATTTCCCATCAACCAAAGCCATGCAAGGCTTTTTTGAATCATAACGTCGAAACCATGATGCTCCTAAATAAGAATCACATTAGTCAAACAAAAAACATTAAAAAGAAAAATTTTACGTATAGAGAATTTTGTTACGAGTTCAACTCAGATTTTGTTTTTCCACCAATAAACAGAGAGATAAACATTAACATAGTTAAATATTGTTGAGCCTAAAAAGTTATTTAACAAATTGTTAAATACAATTTTAACATTTCCACTTAATTAATTAAAAAAGTAAAAAGACAAAAACTAGTTTAATTGTATTATTTTAGACATATGGCTACAAACACAAGCACTATTTTATAGAATAAGCACCTTTTAAAAATAAAAGGGTATTCATTTTCTTTTCTAGTGATAGGGGTGTTTATTAATGCTTTATCAACATCAGGACATTGAGCCTTGTAGTAAAAAAAACCTGTAAAAATGTAATGGCAGATATACTGTGATGGCATCACAAGCAAATTTTATTTAGAAAATTTGTTGGCGTAGAACTTTTAAAAAAGCTTTCTTTGATACAATTTAATCGATAAATAAAAGTGACAAAGTTCTGTTATATACATCGAAGGTTGCCATATTTTGGAAGTTGAGTCAAGTTTTGCATTTCGGGAGAATGATTTGGGGAGTTCGGAGAAAAAGGAAAATTTTATTCAATAAGGAAGAAGAGCTTGCCCTTATGTATACAGGAGTTTTTAGCAAGTTGGCACCCTTGTATAGAAATGTGTCTATTGCCATGTTTGAAAGCTCTGTGCAATAATTGACATTTTAGTTTTCTGCATGCCAATCATTAAAATTTAGCATACAAAAAATTAAATTAACAGTAAAACAGTAAAAGATGAAGTGATTTTTTTCTGTCTTGTTTTGTTTTACTTTTATAAAAATGCGAACAAAAAACTAATTTAGACTACATACCTGCAGACAGCTGTACAAGACAAATTATTGTCAATATTTCCTTCCTCATTTTCACTTTCCTTTCCTAACAGCTTGAAATAAACAGCATCTGTTTTTTCATGGAGTGTAGCTTTTTGCAAACGAGAAAGTGAAAGGTGAGTTTGCTGAGCCGTCTTCCGACCTTTTATTGCATGAGCAAATCACATGATTTTTTGCACAGCACTGTTACACCAAACATTTAGGGGGGGAATGTTCTGTAATAATTATATTTAGATTGTGTGTTTGACATAGAAGAGGTAGTAAAAAGCGTCTTTATAAATTTATAACATAACGTTATATGCAATTTAGGTAATATTAACTGATATTTTTTTCCTGTCTAAATAAGCACGTACACTACAGGGACAAAACCCCCGGATAAAAAGTAAAATAAAATTCTGGGAAGCTGTACTTTCCCCGCATTTTTTAAATTAGCCCGAGAAAGGAGCGCAGGACGGTTCGCTCTACACATATTCCACATTTTAAAACTGTGTGTAGGGGCACCTTGTCCTCAGAGCCAGCTCTCGCCGTTCTAATATAAAAAAGAGATAACAGGCGCTGGGAACGAGGTTCGTGTGGTGAATCATGCAGCTTTGGGTTCAAGCTTGTTCAACGACTTTTGAAGAAGAGAAGCGTCTTGACGAGACAAGGTTAAGAAGGATACGGACGGTCCATGGTAGGGAAAAAAATCACAACACGAATTGACACATGAAATTGTTTGTTTGTCTCTAACAAAAAACGACAGCCAATACTGGAATGATTTTTTCTTATTTTTTCAGAGAAAATGTAAAACCTTATCGGTTTTTTAGATCATCATATGTTGATTGTATTTACTGCTTACATCTTTTCACACATTCCCATTGTCCCATTGGCAGCGTAAATCATTATGTCACGCCGAGACTCGAATAGTGTCTGTCTGGTTTTGTCATTTTTTTAAAAAATGACGAAAAGCTGACATCTGACAACAAATCACGACCTTGTTCCCATGTACATTTCTCCTTTTTTATATCAGCAAAAGGAAAACTTGCTTTGCAGTATCGGAGTATATTTAAAGACATAGCGTGACACCCTCGTCCCCAGGTCTTGTTGTCTAATGTCATAGCCGCTCTAGCGCTTACTTGACACGTCGAACGACATGGGTCAAAAACAGAAAAGAACCTTTGGGGATGGACAATGTTGAGCGCTGAAACAATTTCTACGATGGCCCACAAGGGCCACAGTGCGAGAACTTTTTATACACTGCGCGAGAATTCTAAAATGTGCGAGAATTTTCCACTACACTGCGCGAGAGCTTACAAACTATGCGAGAATTTTTTTGTACACTGCGCGAGAATATTCAACAATGCGCGAGAATTTCCAAATATTGCGAGAAAATTTATATAGACTGGACGAAAAAATATTTTAAATATCGCAGGCCTACATATCATCGATCTGGTCTTTAAAATTAATTTTCTTTCGCGCTTTTTTTCTCTTTTAATGGAAACAGCATGGACTTTCGAAAGCATAGCTCGAAGCCATAATGCCTATACCAACGCACTTGCCATGCATTTCAGTGAGTGTTAACAGTGATCGTGATTCTTTGATATCGCAATACTTCTCTCAAGACATGACAAATCTTGAAATAATATCTTTTCTTGCAATTCATCACAGTATTTACATAAGTTTGTCAACATTGAAAAGAAGTTTAAAAAAAATGTGCTTGAGACGACGCATTGGTCAGTACGAGTCCAAAGAGGAAGTGATTCAAGCGATTTCAAGTGAATTGACTGAAAGTGGAAAGTCACTAGGTATTATAGCATGAGTATACGAACAGGACTTAAATTTTTTAATGTCTTGTTCCCAAGCATTTTCTACCAGGCGTGAAAACTGTTATTACAGTTGTTTACTTTTTTTAGGCTACAGAAAGCTGTGGAAGGCCATAAAGGCAAACGGAATATCAGCCAGAAGATCATCTGTCATGGAAATTTTAAGAGAGTTGGATCCAGTAGGAGTTGAAAGTCGCGCAAAGAAACGGTTGAGGCGCCGAATCTACAGCGTACCTGGGTCAGATTTTTTATGGCACTTGGACGGGCATGACAAACTGAAGCCCTACGGTTTCAGTATACACGGTTGTATTGACGGGTTTTCCCGCCGATTAATTTGGCTCGAAGTTGGACCCACAAATAAACGACCAGAAGTTGTTGCCAACTATTTCTTAGAAGCTGTAACCCAGTTGAACAGACTACCTACTAGAATAAGAAGCGATGACGGGACCGAGAACAGCATAATCGAGGCCATTCAGATATGCATGAGGGCTGATCACACGGATGAGTATGCTGGTCTCGGCAGTTTCATCGTGGGATCCTCTCCGAACAATCAAAGGATTGAATGTTTTTGGTCGCAGTTGGCCAAGGATAGACCAATGTGGTGGAGAGAGTTTTTTGCAGAGCTTTCTGGGATGGGCTATTTGGATGGTGGCAATGTATTGATTGCTTAATGCGCTCGTTTTTGTTTCATGCACTTGATTCGAAAAGATTTAGATGATATGGCGGTGCGCTGGAATCAACATATCATTGCACCGAGCAGAGGTTCAACCCTACCACGCGGACGTCCAGATACCTTACATTTTATACCAGAGCTATACAATAGCAAATCATACAAGAAATTTGTTGACATTAGTGACATCAGCGAATTCAACGATCCTACATTTGCTATTGCTGTTGCAGACAACGAGCCTGAGTTTATTGAATTTGCAGACACAGTCCTTGCAATGAAAGGACACCCAAATGGACGTCCAAGTACAATTCAGCAAGCCTTAGAAATATACTTTCTTTTACTTGATGCTGTAGCAGAATTTATGTAGATAACAATGTAACAAGTTGGTGTTGAAAAATACAGATGTAATCTTGAAATCTTCAATCTTAAAACAAAATGTTTAATACATTTGAAACAGCTGTATTAAAAGTTAAAATAAAAAACAAAATAGAAGAATGGTCCATTATCAATGATAAAAAGCACTGATTCAGCTTCATTAAAAATAAAATACAGAACAAAATAGAGGAAAGAAAATCTGTGTCATTCAGAATTAAAACACAACAAAAACAGAAGACAAAACAAAAGACACCCCCTCCCCCCCCCGTGTCAACGGCTATGAAAAACACAATTCAAGCATTGTCGTGGCCAATATTTGCAAAGCTGAATGATGTTTTAAAAAATATGCTAATTCAAAAAACAATAGAATACCACTGATAAAATATACTTATCAAACAACAAGTATTTTTAAACAATGCCAAAGCCCGGCGAATTAATAATATCTTCGGTAATGTTTCTAGAAAATTTTGACCCAGTATATCTTGGTACAACCAGAAAAGTGAGCTGATACTGATATGTCGAAACACTGATTCTTCCCTTTCCAGTTATATGATCAAAAAGAACTTTGATTTTTTCGTTATTAGGTACAACAGTAGAGCCTGTGAGAAACATCATAACATCGCCTAGTGAAAGTTTTTTCTCTGATTTAGCACTCTCTTCTGTTTTTTCATTCTCGACATCAGATACGGTGAAAGTTTTAACAGTGATAGACTTACCGTGACCCAATTCATCGAGGAAGTTTTTCCAATTGTAAAAAATATCTTCCTCTAGGGCAGCTTTATCACTTTCGTTCGAATATGTTACATCAAAACAGGACTTGATAACCTCAGGATCAACAAGATCTTGGTTGTAAGTGAATAACTTCATGGCTTCCAAAGGATGCTTTCTAAGCAGATCAAGAACACCAAAAGCTTCAAGTCCCTTTAAAAATTGCTGAATTTCCTCTAATTGCATAGATATTATGATGTGGTGAGCAACCTTTTGCAATAAATCAGTTTTGTCTGCTAGTTTCGGACATGGTTTGTTGTAACCATAGTCAAATCGTTCATGGAAACGTTGAACTTGAGACTGAAATTCTGCTTCTTTATCACAATTTCTGATATTTTCAAGTTTAATTTTGAGGTCAATGCTGGGTATGTCATCAATGTAACATAAACAGTCTTTATGCCCTGAAATAGATTAAATAATCTTAGGCATAAACAAGAAGTCAATATCAAAATTTGCCAAATAATTCACTAAAACACATGCAAACAAGGCCTTTTATAAAGCTTCAATACATCAACACTAATGTAAACCAAACGCCACCTTGGAAATCACATGTTAGTTAATCCTTAGACTCACCGACCCTGAACCTTTGAAACCATATCCCCCCCCTCCCCCTAAACAATGTCGAAATGTACATATTTCATGAAGCAGTAAAATGACATGAAGGCAAAAATAGGTTTTCGTTTTTAAAGAACTCACCCACTATAAAGCCACTGAGACCAGCACTGAAGTATGGTGGATTGCAACCATGTAATAAAGATAATGACACAAATTTTCCAAAAAACATATATTGATCTTCTGTTAACTTTTGCAGATCATGGATGAAAAATTCATTATTTTGAATGCCATATGTAAGTTTACCAATTGTGCTTTGATAAAATAGCGATATTAACTCACGAGTAGGACCACCTGTGTCTACACCAGCTTCCTTACCACCCATACTGGTGAATTCTACCTTGAAAGGAGACAATTCAGCATCTGAAAAAAACACCTCCATTTTTTGCATAACATCATTAAATACACATCTTCTTCTGATATTAAAAGTTACTTTACTTTTTTTCATGAACTTCGCTGACAAAACATTCAACTCCTTCTCCAAGTTTAATTTTGGTGAATTACTAGATAGAGCTTTAATACGTTGTTCTCGCAAATTTTCGATAGATCTGTCAGTAATATTTTCATTGGATGGTTCTTCGGATGTTGATCCACCTTCAGAGTCAAATGAATTCTTTTGACTATCTTTCTGCAATGACTGTTCAACTCCTTATCTTGCTTACATCTGATGCAAAACCTGAAGTAAGTGCCCGAGCATGTGTCACAAATTTTTTTTTTCAAAGCAGGACCAGCAGCAGTATTAGGCTCAGAATCAGAGAGTGACATACAATCATCATTGTAATCATAATCAAAATAATTTTTAAGCTCTGGACCATTATCATTTAAACTAGTTCTCAAAACAAACCATGTTTTTGATGGAAACAAACCCCTTTCTTTAAGATAATCTGGAATACTGTCCCGTAAGTTGACTGTAGTACTGGTAACATCTTCCAGTTTTGCAGTCACTTCTAGTCGGTCTTCATTGAAACAGTTCTTTCCACACACACCAAAATAAACATCCAGACTTTTGGTCAATAAATGTTTGAAAGTTTCAAAGCAGGACCAGCAGCAGTAATAGGCTCAGAATCAGAGAGTGACATACAATCATCATTGTAATCATAATCAAAATAATTTTTAAGCTCTGGACCATTATCATTTAAACTAGTTCTCAAAACAAACCATGTTTTTGATGGAAACAAACCCCTTTCTTTAAGATAATCTGGAATACTGTCCCGTAAGTTGACTGTAGTACTGGTAACATCTTCCAGTTTTGCAGTCACTTCTAGTCGGTCTTCATTGAAACAGTTCTTTCCACACACACCAAAATAAACATCCAGACTTTTGGTCAATAAATGTTTGAAAGTTTGATTCTCCTGATTTAAAGCAATGAAACGGCTTCCTCCTCTCTCTGCTTGTTTCACATTTATCCAATTTCCTCCAACCTCTCTCATCCACCTTACTTGGATTCTAATATCCTTTTTATTTGTTGAAGCATTGCCAGCAGCACGAACACTTTTTTTGGTTATCTTTGTCAACAAAGTGTTCAATCTGGTAGTGATGTTTCCATGTCTCTTCTGTTCGTTCTTGATATCACTGGATTCTCCATTACAAGCTTGGTCTTGGTCTTGTTTTGACAAAATACTTCTTTCAATTTCTTCTTTCACCTCTTTCCTGACTTCTTCATTTTGAATTTGGAAAACAAACAGAACAACTTTGCTCTCACCCCGAGATACCTAAATAAATCCTCCATAAATGGTATGGGAGGCGCTGTGGTGGAGTTCAACCTCGGTTCCAGGATACTGCAGATAAACTTCAGACCAAGGTCTGTAAAATAGCATAAATTTGATTTTCATAAGAACTTTCTAACACAAATATAAATTCTCGCGCACAGTTTCGAAATTCTCGCGCACAACAGTTAGAATTATCGCGCAGTGTATAAAAAATTCTCGCACTGTGACCCTTGTGGGCCATCGTAAATTTCGAATCCCAAGGTTTTTTGTCTCCTTTCCTAATTGCTGTCCTGATATAAAAAAGAAACCCTAGGGTCCAGTTTAGCCATTTTTTTATTTTTCCCTGAACAAAGTGACAGAATTAATGTAAACAAACTTAATAATATCTTGGACAAGGCAACCATTAGGGATGTTTCCCGAGATCCACGTATTTTGTATAAGCACCCGCTTAAAGAATTACCTGTATTCAAAATTTGTAAATTTCTTTTGCTTGATGCATCTTATCTCCAGGACGTTTTGTCTCTCATCAGAGCTGCGTTTATCGTCAAATATACAAAAAGACGACAGAAAAGATACAAAATGCCCTAGGGACGAGGGTAAAAAGGAGATAACGGGCTTTCTACTAAGCAACTTATGAGAAAATTTCTATTTAGTTCAAAACAATTGTTTAGCAACTCGAGTACCAGGTCAAACGAAGGAAGGTTTTCTTTTTAAAGCCATCCGTAAACGTGTGTTCTTTTCCATTCCCTAATTGTATTGCCCCCATCTTAATTGCTTTGGCTTCCAGAATAATAACACAAATTGATAGAAACAATATATTTCCCTAGGAATGAGTAAATACAACACCTTCAGTATGCGTAGACTATTTATGGAAAATTTTTAGAAAGTGGGTAGAAATGAAGCTTCCTCCTTTGTGCTTCGTCATTTGCTCAAATATATAATGCATATCCTAAGCGTCAGGATATGCATTATAGGCGTCTTCATGCCTTGAAGGTCAGGTGCATGAGACAGATAAGATGCACTGAGCGTCAGATGCATCGACATGTCCTGAACGTCAGGCACATGCTAATTATGGTGTTTTTTTTCCATGGTGTATTAGAGAATAATAATGTTTTTATTCATAGTGATGTTTTTATTCTGAGTGTCAGGTGTATGAGAGATGCCCTGAAAGTCAGGGGCTTCGACATGCCCTGAGCGTCAGGCGCATGTTTCCTATTCACATGATGAGTACACTAGAGATGTCAGGTACGTTTCTACAATCACTTATATCAACAAATTACCTGCCTAAAGGTGTGACAAAGGAGGCCCGACATACCCAAATTTCCCCATACTGTGAACAGGAACCACAAGAAATATACGTTATTTGCTATTATCTCCAATATGACGTGATACAATGCAATAACACAATATAACCACAATGTTATCGACTGGCATAGCCATATTTTATCTCACCAACACTCATAGCTGACAACACGTAACACTCACAGATGATAATACATAAACAGTCATTAACTGTGAATTAATTAAATAAAGAAACTAAATAACACCAAGACAAATTAAATATGTCAACAAATTATACTGCGAGTACACTACAGAGCTCTCACATCCCATAGCCTATTGATCTTATTAACATTGGCAATGTTAGTACACCAGTTTTGTAACACAGTGTCACTCAAGTGGATATATCTACGATAACAGTCGCTAGACCACCTTCCTAGTATTTTTGTAGCTGAATTAGGGATGCTGCAAAATGCCGCCGCTGATGCCCCTCCAATTCTACAACTGGGTCTGTTCAAGTCAGCCCTGCATTTTAGGGATATATTGAGCATGGCACTGACATATTTCCGAATCACAAATTCACCAGTATGCAAAAAAACCAAGGACCGGGGACCAAACCGCGAAATGATAAGTAATGCGCAAATGCGTTTACGGGACAAAGGCATCCACTAATCCTGGCCAAACGGATCTTAATGCCGGCTCTAAATGGATCAGTTTTTGAGCTTTTGACATTAACGTACAGAATGATAAGTGTCTTAGAGGATCCCATTGGTAATTATTAGGAGAGACCTACTCAAATACTCGCGACAGGTCAAAAACACCATTTAACACTAAGCAACGCCAAATAGCCTTATCGTAGTTAAGAAATTGGCTATCTTCCAAAAACGACAAATTCTCTGATAGATGAACCGAGGTGATTGGCAGGCGAAGTGTAGGTATGTTAGGCAAGCTTCTCTGTATACCACGCATAGTGTATCTTAGTCTATTCATATTTGACATTGTGTTGTGACCATTAATAACACTCTCATATTGTACTGCAGCAACTTTTAAGGTTTTGTATTTAATCGTTGACGCAAGGTGCGTAGCAAAGAGTTGTAAAGTTAGTTCCTGAAGTGGAAACAAAGGGGTTGACAATTGATAGCAAAATCTTTTATACGCACGGAAACCAGAACGATAAGTTAACCTGGTGTTTGTGAAAGCGATGAATTTAAATAAAATCTCAATCGGCGATTTACATGAACCCGTGCTCCAAATATGCACCAATGTCTCATTGTCTGTGAGCTGCTTCTTATCCTTTCACCCGGCACCCCAAGTGTACAGCAACCACAATAGCCAAAAGCTCTAAAAATGTAATACTGTTATCCTTCCTGGTGAACTTAATAGAGAACCATGAACCGTCATAGAAACCACCTAAACCTATATTGGACGCATCTGTAAACAAATTTAAACTGGAGGAATTAACTTTTTTCTGACTGTATCATAGCCACACCGTCCCAGGTTGGCAAGAACTCACACCACCATTGTATGTCCTTTCGCGATGTAGAAGTAATACTAATATGATGGAACAAACTAGTCACAGATATGGAAAGATCAATCAAGTGCCTCAAGAACATGCGGCCATATTTAACAACCTTACACGCAAAGGACAACGAGCCAATAAGAGACAATAATTCTTTTTTTGTACACTTTTTTTACTCCCGTCACAGTTGTAAAGTATTAATTAACGCTTGAAATTTATCATAAGGTAAACGTATAATGAACTTGCTAGTATCAATTTCTATTTCCAGGTACATACCTGTGATGGCCCAACAAGCTTATCTGAGGCTAAAGGAAGCGCTGAAAATACATCTTTAATTACTTTTAATGTTGTTAAACATGCCTCCCTTGTTTTCTCTCCTCTAATGAAATCATCTAAGTAGTGTAATAAGTTTTTATAAAAGCAAGATAGTTAAGGATCCAATCAGCATGTCGGCAAATGTATTAAATATAAATAGCGAAAAACGAACGACCAACGATCTTTTCATTTTATTTTATTGTATAATATATTTAACTAATTTTAATTGATTATTCTTACATTTTAACTTTTAAACAGGACGCATATTAATAGCAATATTTTTATATTGAAGTGCACATTCTGTATAAATATTCTTAAATAATAATAATAATAATCTCCAAAGGGAAGCACAATATCAAAATAATACTGGCCTTTTTATTCATAACCTAACAGGTTCCAGTCCTCAAGGTTAACTGGGCACAGTCTGAAAGCATGTTTTATGTCCAGCTTAGCTAAGAAGCAATGTCGGCCTAAACGGATAACCATGCTGACAGCATCATCAAAAGAAGAGTACAAAACTGGATATTGATCCTTTGAAATTCCATCATTTACTAAACTCCCCTTTAGAGACGATAAATCTAACATAACCCTTATTGTGCCATCCTTTTTTGGAGCAGCGCCTAAAGTGGAACAATGAAAGTTACGTAGTGGGGGATATGAAAAAGGACCGACAGTATGTCCACGGTTTAATTCCTTAAGAATAGCCTCCTTAACCTTTGCCTTGTGAGTATCAGAAGATTTGTTATTTTTATTGCTAGAAGTAAGATAGCCACTATCCAGGCGAAATCATGTTTAAAAACCGACACAATGAAGTCAACTAAGGTCCTGTTAGGATAATTGGACAAAATACTAATAATAATACAAAATACTAATTGGTGGCAGCGAGAACACCTATGGGAATACAGGCAAGGCCTGGCGCGGCGAAACTCTTGGTTAAACCGCCGACACACTTGATAGGAGAGGGGGACATTCCAAAACCGAGTTACAAATGCACTTACCAACCGGTTTGGACAGCTGAATGCAAAATGTCCTTTCTCGGAACAAGGAAAACAGGTAAAGTCCTAGAAGCGAGAGGCAGAGGTGCTAAAACCAAAGGATTGAGAAGATGATGTTGGAGTGAGCAAAGGGGCCCCGCGCAGCTACTGATTGAAGAAAAGGTCATCTATGGCGGGACAGTGTATGGTCGATTAAAAGCATACCTATGTTTCAATTTTCTACATCAGTGCACAAGGTGTAAATATTTTTATTTATATATGGTACTCCATTATACATGTCTCCTGAATTAGTGGAGGAGAAAAATTGTCTTTATTAGCACGGCAACGAAAGGCGAAGGGTGAAGAAGATTTAGAACAGCGTCATAAATTACTTCGGGGGGAAAAGCCTGAGACGATGAGTGATAGGGGCAGCGTAGGCTCCCGTATATATGCCAGGTACATGAAGTTCTTGCCAAATACCATAACAAACCTTTTGCCAGAGAAACGCGATTTATGTTTGTTTTGCCTGCTGCCCTATGCATCTGGATCTGCACTGTCTGTGAGGGTTGGAAGGAGTTTTTGAACAGATAATTTAGATAAGCACACATATATGTGATTAGCAAAGATACATAATGCCAAATGGTGAGGAGTATCATGTTCTGGAGCTTATTGGCGAAGGTTCATTTGGCAAAGTTTACAAAGGAAGAAAAAAGTACACAGGCCAGGTAAACGACTTACCTAATAAGATGCTATTCGTTATGGATAATTTTCAATTAATTTTCCTCTTTTTTAACTAATTCTTATGAAGCATTTTTTGACGACTCTTTACTCTGATAAAGCGAAGCAAAAGGAATTGATACCTTAGTTTACTGTTGTTTACATCGCTTTCATGCAAAATTTTCATTGTTAATTATTTATTGTTTTCCACCTGCACATTTAGGCGTGCGGTCAGTAAGTAAGTAAGTAAGTTATATTTGCCATCATTATAAAATCGTTAAAAATATTTGCAGAGAAAAAGAAATTGAAAACAAATAAATAAAATAATAAACTATATATAATATTAAAATGTATCATAAAAAATATAAAATAAAATTAAATGCAATTTTCCTGAGTGTTGATATGTTTGATGGCTGGATAACACAAAACAAGCCAAGGCGAGATTTCCATTGTGGTCCATTTCTACCCTTATAGAAAAAAAGATAAGCAAAACGAAAACGAAAAGATTATCAAAAGATCATATGAATTTAATTCACAAAATCATCTGAGTCCCTTCTCGTTATAACATCAAAATAGTGCTTTTTTAGGTTGTGTTTAAAACTGTTTGTAGTACTAGATCTTTTAAGACCCTTAGGAAGAGTATTCCATAAGGAGGGTCCAAGGTAGGAAAGACACTGTTGACCTTGGGATGTTTTTACACAAGATTGTTCAAGCCTCTGGAATGATGAACGAGTCGAAGCTCTTCTATGACTTGATGGAATAAATACATCAGACATGTACAGAGGACATTTTTTCTGAAAAAATTTATATGCATGATTGTTTACGCATACTTTAAACCTTTCGCCAACTGGTAGCCAATTTATTTCCTTAAAATCCGTAGCACCTACATGTGATCTGCTACTTTTTTGTAAATAGAAGCGAACACATTTGTTTTGAGCAACCTGGAGCTTCTTTTTTAAAACTTTTGTCAGGTTTGGATACCACACAGTACTGGCATAGTCGAAATGTGGTTGAATTAAAGAGTTACAAAGAAGTCGTCGCAGATCCTTGTTCAAAAATGAGCTTTGACGATAAAGAAATTTAATTTTGCCATTAATTTTGTCACATGTAAGGCCATTGACTCACCAGACAGTGATTGGTCAAAGATGCAACCAAGATATTCAACTTTCGTATGCTGCTTGATTTCTACTCCATTGTAGGAAATATTAAGTTTTTCTGCTTTCTTAATTTTTCCCCTGGAGGCAAAAAGAATAGACTTAGTTTTATCTTCACCAAAGTGTATGCTGAGTTTGTTGTCCACAAACCAATCACATAAATTACTGAAGTCTGTATTAAGAGCATTTTCCATCTCAGTTATGTCTTTGTGTTGAAATAAGAGACATGAATCATCTGCGTAGAGAAAAAGATCACATTGTACTAAAGCTTGTGGCATATCGTTTACATAAAGTAAGAACAGAAGTGGACCCAAGATAGAACCTTGGGGAACACCACATACTTGTGTTACAACACAAAACGATGCTTGAGGTTTTTTTTAAAAAATCCTGGTCCTTGTGTGCATAATGTTTGTGCTGTGGTGCCATGGCACACAACGAGGGTGCCGATAAGCCGCATTCACCGTAAAAAGTGCGGGCGTTTTCGGGCGAGTTCGGCGTTTTGAAAAAAATTCAAGTATTCGCCCGAAAAAACCCGCATAGGCCCGAACAATGCCCGAAAAACAAAAAAAAATAGACACTAATATGATTCATAAAAACTATAAAAATTAAAATAAACTTACTATGTGGTAGCGAAGTTCTTAAAAGAACTGTTTTTGATGGTTTTTGATAAAGTTTACTTTATAACTAACTTATATATAAACGTTATTAACTCCTTTCTCTTCTAGCGCCTTCTTCCCAACTATCGTCCACATGGTTTGTTACAAGGAATTGCATTTCGGGAATGTTCCGGGCGAGTTCGGGAAAGTGTGGGCGGTTTCAGGGGACAACTGCCAATTTTTTTCGAAAAGTCGCCCGAACTCGCCCATATATATGCGGGCGTTTGCGGCTTATCGGCACCCTCTTGGCACACAAGTCAAAGAAGCTATTTTTTATGCTACTGATTACAATGTGATAATTAAAGCTATACGTTCTCTTTGCATTCACAGCGAAGCTGTTATTTTCTCTGTTTTGCTTAGCTATCAAGTAAGTAAAAACAAGGTCACAAGGCCCTGGAACCAATGCCTATGAAGCATGTGCAATAACAGGGGAGAAGGGTTACAATTGAGTATTTTTATTGTTTTAGTGATGTTAGCAAAACATTTCAAAATCCTTTTTAATTATTCTTTATGGGTTATACAGAGTAACACGATTTTTTTGTAAAGGGCCCTTTCTTGGCCGTTAATAAATGATCCAAGGAAATCATTACATATGCAGACTGGAAAAAAAACACAAGAAACTTAACAAATTAAAAAAATTATTATTTTTAGTTTTAGTAACTTTTAGATCTTCAAACTTTCAGGATAGTCATAATGCGTCCTGGAATATAAAATAAATCAATAAAATGTATATGTTAATCTTTTCCATAAGGGTTATTTTGCATCTTTAAAATCATTAGTCACTGCATAACATGGTAAAATTACAAAACAATAGAGCATAATCATCAGCATAGTCATAATAACTTAAATGTCATGTTGGCTGTTTGAATATAACTGATTTAAAAAAGCCCGAAAACACGAGTATATACATCTTTATTCTTTCATAAATTAAAGCTTGGGCGTGTATCTGCATTACATATTTTATTTCATATTTTAATTTTTTCTGTATGTATTCTAATATTACTCCCTTTTATATTACTTCGTCAAAAGTCTTAAACAACCTGAAATTTCAGTTGTGTTTCGTGGTCACTTGTGTACAATAAGCGTCCTTCCTATTCCACTTAAAGTTTTTTAATGCTAATTTTAAAGCACTGATAACATCAAGAATTACTATGTTGTTCTTGTCATATTAGTATATATATTTTTTACTTTTTTTAGGTTGTTGCAATGAAGTTCATTCCAAAGAGCAATCGTACAGAGAAAGAGTTACGTAATTTACAACGTGAAATTGAAATTATGAGAAATTTGAAACATAAAAATATTGTCTCCATGTTGGATTCATTTGAAACCGAAAGAGAGGTATTTACTTTTATAAAATTTAGATAATAAGAAAATACTGCAACTATAGTTGTTATTTTATAAGAAATATAAAAAAGGTTTCAAAAGGTCTATAATTTTGCTATCTTCTATGCTATTTTATTGTTAATTTTTTAGGCAGGTAACCCTGCAAAATGAAGTTAAAGACAACTATATATATAACTGTAAAGTTCCTTATAAACATGCTTATAAACATACATCCAAAAAAATCAAGTGTACTTCCAAAATATCTGCTTACAATGCCTGATTTTTATATGTTATAATTTTTGTAACCGATTTATGTAACCGCCTTTTTCCTAAAACTAACAATCTGGGCTACCCATACTTTCTCACCCACAAAAAATATAATATTGTGTAACATCTTTTTTCAGGTTTGTGTAGTTATTGAATATGCTGAAGGTGAATTATTTCAAGTACTTGAGGATGATCAGAGACTTCCAGAAAATCAAGTGTGTACATTTTGAAAAATTAAATATTTTTTTGATTCTTGTGATTCTTTTAGATGACAAAAAAAAGCTGGACACATTTGTTCTGCTGTGCATACATGAAGGCTGTCTATGTTACAGCTTGGACAACAATACTATTTTGTTTTAGGTGCAAAAAATTGCCGCTCAGTTGTGTGAAGCATTGTATTATCTTCATTCTCACAGGATTTTACATCGAGACATGAAGCCACAAAATATTTTATTAACGAAAGGAGGAAATGTCAAACTCTGTGATTTTGGGTAAGTAAGACATAAATGAACTAACTTGGGTAAGTAAGGCATGAATATGCTAACTAAGGTAAGTAAGACATGACTGTTAATTTGGTGAAAAACTTTTTAAGGTAAAAAACTTTAAACACCACAGAGTGTATACTCTTTTTAGATTTGCACGTGCAATGAGTTTTCAAACATTAGTCCTGACATCAATAAAGGTAAAGTGTCAACGGATAAAAGATATAATTTATTATGCTTATATTTACATTCAGCACCTTCTGACTTAATTTTACAGTTTTGTAGATTTAAATCCATGCTTCTGCTGTATGGTCGATTCAATTTTCTACATCAATGCACAAGGTGTAAATGTTTTTATGTATATAGGGTACTCCATTATATATGTCTCCTGAATTAGTGGAGGAGAAACCATACGACCACACATCTGATTTATGGTAAGAGTTTTTATTGCAGTCTGTGAATAAATCACTGTTTTACTGTTTTTTATTTTGACGCATATGCTTCTATTTTTTAATTTTAGGTCTTTAGGTTGTATATTGTATGAATTGTTTGTTGGCAGTCCACCGTTTTATACAAACAGTATTTTTCAATTGGTCAGCTTAATACGCAAGGTTGGCAAAATCTAATTAAAACTATTTTTAAAATGTGCATAAATAATTTAATTTCACTGCAATTATTTTTTAAAAACTGTACTGACATTGTCAAATGTCAGATCATTGTTTTCGAAGAGTATGACATAACATCATCCATTGTTATATTAGAACCGAAAATGCCTTTTTTAATATTTCTTTTAATAAAACCATAATGAACATGTGCTGTTTTGTGGCAATCTTATGGTGAACCATAGTGGGGATGGATGTTTGGAATTTCTTTTAAGAGGGAGCTTTGTTATGATGCATTAAATGTGTATTTCGTGGGACCATTATTCAAATCATTCAACAGTATATTTATCACGTCTTGCCATAAAATCCAAAAAAGATTCTCCTGTCGTAGAGTCACATTGGTATTAAGTACATTTTTTTGTCTGTTCTCATGAAATAATAAAATTACTCTCTAAGGAGTGCTGTGACACAACCCTTTAAACAAACACCCAGGTATTATTATATACGTTTGATTTTAGGACCCAATAAAATGGCCTGATGACATTAAATCAGACTTCAAGGTATATGTAATGATCTATATTTACCAATCTCTTATAACAAAATTTTATTTCCAATAGTGGGTTGTAGGGCATAGAATTTAAAGGGAGGTTTTTAGCGGCTTTATTTAAATCTGTGGAGACATTTCACAACACTTAAAATGCAAATTACTTGACATCGGCCATAAGAAATTATTATCCTCATGGATTATTGATTGAGTAAGGTTTCACTTTTTGTTAAAACCTATGTACTTTCATTAATGTTGGAGATAGTTGAGAACTTCTGTTACTTAGGTGATACATTGGGCAGTGAAGGGGGTGTTGGAAGAAGGGTTACTTCCTTTGTTGACTAGCAGAGTCCTGTCAATTGAGGTAAAAGGTAGGTTGTATGAGGCCTGTGTAAGAAGTGTTATGTTGTACGGTAGTGAGAGATGGGAAGTGAAGCAGGAAGATCTTGACCGTTTAGATAGGAATGATATGAGAATGGTTAGGTGGATGTGTAACGCCAGAGTTCAAATGAGCTAAGAAGCAGGCTAAGTCTCCGTAGAATTAAAGATGTTATCCAGATAAGAAGATTGAATTGGCTGGGGCACTTGGAAAGAATGGAGGAGGATAATTGGGTAAGTAAGTGTAGAGACTTGATAGTTCCTGGGGCAAAGCCCAGAGGCAGACCGAGAAAGACTTAGCAGGAGGTTATAAGGACAGACTTGATACAGAGGAAGTTGAGTTTAGATCTAACACGGTCTAGATCAGATTGGAAGAGGGTCATTAATATACCCCGTCCAACCCATGCTAGCATGGAAAACGGACGTTAAGCCGAGAATGATGATGATGATTGGATGAGTTTGTTTTAAAGCAAAAAAATTACCCTAACCACATGGAACAAAAATTCTTTTTGTCATACATACACTCTAATGCAAAAGATTAATTTAAATAGAATTATCTATTTTCCTACAATTTTCCTGCAATATGCGGGAATGTTTACATTTCTTATAGTTATTTTGTTGATTTAGCAATACTAAAACAAATATTTTTTTTAAAAAATAAAAGAAATAGGAAAACTGTAAAACCTGTTAAATTATCTTGTAAGTCCACGAATCTGATGAAGCATCATATTGGTACGTGACTATGTGCAAACTATCCTGCTAATAGTTTTTGTTTTGTTTCAGAGTTTCTTGCAAGGTTTGTTGACAAAAGATCCTCGCCAAAGATTGTCCTGGCCAAAGTTACTTTATCATCCATTCATTAAAGATTTAATTAACTGTAAGTAAACTTCACAATAAAGTTTCGTTTGTGAAACCTTTTTTCTATCACAAGCCGTATGCTTGAAAATCAGGCACATCTTATTGAAGTATGTGAGGAGCAGTATGTATTAAGAAATTATATTGCTTTTTAATTTGTGATCATATACAAATCATGGTATTCTTTCCTTAAAAACGTGTGTACTCTAATATCACATTTACATTTTAGTTGACTCCATAGATCAAGACATGTCAAAGTCGAAATTTTTTGATGACAAGCATGCAGTAAATGCTGCACGAGAAAAAAAGGTGCTCTCATTTATATTGTATTCATTTCAGTATTCTTGACATTGGGGTTTTTATTAAAAATACAGATGCATTCACCAAACAGATGAATGCATCTGGAAAACAGGATGGATTTAAAAAATTCCAGTAAAATTTTTTTTAACATAGTAACATGATCTCACAAAGAGACAAGAATTGGTTTAGTGCAAACCTGTTTCCTTATGCAGCGAAAACACAACATGTACTCCTTTGAAATTAAAATTCTATCAGTATATACCAAGGTAGGCGGTGGAGTATGAGGGGAACAGAAATTTTACATCAACCATGGTTTTTATTAATGCTTGATCTCTAGGGTTTTTATATTTGTAGTATGAAAATAAATTAAAGAATTCCAATAGACATTTCCAACACCTAAAGCAGACTTTTGTCAGCTGAAAATAAACAGCCCACAAAAAAAAAAAAAAAATTTCCTACATAGCCTGATTATTTTGTTGTTTTTTCAATATCTCTATATTTTTTTGTTACTGTTACAGCATCTATTTACTTGATACCTAACATCAAAAATGGTCCTCATTGAAATCACAGTTTAAGTCCGTAGCTACAGTTTGCGTTATTGATTTAAGACATATATTAATGCTACTGATTTTCATGTTTTTCACAGATTTTGACCAAATTTGCGAAATTATGTAAAACTACGAAAATCTTCTTTATGATACCGTTTTGTGATAATAAATACTTGCAACATATAAACTCAAGATGAAATTGAGGGCAATTTTATTCACATAAAGTGATAATGGAATACTCTTGTCAAACAAATCATTAGAATTATTCTTATGGAAATTTAATACCATGAAAGTATTTTCTTTTATTTAAATTTAAAGTGCAGTGCCCACTTAGGTGCGCCTTCTTATAGAATATTTAAATTATGATATTCTTATAAACCACATTCTTATAAAAAAATGTTAATAAATTTCTGATTTGAATTGTTTATTGTGTCCCTAGCAACAGGAGAAAGGTAAAGGACCGAGCTGGATCGACCGATTGCACAAACATCAGAAATCAAAAAATAATGAAAAAACAAATGAACAAAACAAAAACATACCAACGAAAGATTCAAGTAAAACACAAATGTCATCAAAAGAAAGGTTGAAAAATCGAATTGCTTCAAAAACTTCTGTGGAACAAACTGAAGGTATTCTAATATGTTTAAATTAATGGCTTTTTCTCATCTTGTGATTCAGGGTGTTCAATTGATTTGCTTACCATGACCTGGTTGTATTTTTTAAAGTAACTACGAAAAATAACCCATTTTTACACTTTGTTATTTGATGTATACTTAACATTCTATCTTTGTAACTTTTCTAATGTATCTATCTTCATCAATATAGTTCAGTTAATGGAGGCTTCTCTATCCTCTGATGGTGGCAGTCAGATTTCTGCAGATTTCAACAGGGAAGCAGAACTGGACAGACGAATAGCTGAAGGTAGTGACCGTAAGACTGATGCTTCAATATCAAAGAAAGAGGAAGATGTGAGTTTTACGTTTTTGTCTTTCACTGTGTTGTAAGATATTTATGTTGGTTAGGAGACTTCAAAAATTCACACCTTTTTGCTGTTTTTTAACATAGCAAAAAATCGTGAATCATTAATTTTTGTATAAACTTCAGAAATGCTGACATCATCTTAAAGATGTCAATTTTAGACTACTATCAAAATGTAAAAACTGTAACACCATTTTTTTGTATCCACTCCTTGAGCTCTATCCTGTGGCACAAGTAGTCACTTTGTAACTTTAACTTTTAAGTTTGTGTACGGAGTGATTTTTTGTGCTATTTCATCTTCATAGCGGTTGCAAGAAACTTGTCTATCTACTAACGGTTACCTGTTTATGTTTGCTTGTAAGTTAGAAATGTAGACATGTGCTTCTTTATTCAAAAGTCCTATCAAAATTTGTTTAAGAAGCGTGGCTTTATTTTATTAGGCGCAGCTTTGTTTTGCAAATCAGAAGTAATTCTGATTTATGTTGGAGAAAAATAAGTTTGTTCTCAACAAGCCTGTTATGAGTCTTTGTGCCAATAATTTTTATTGAAGGATGTTGACAGTGATGACGAATGGAATACATTGCTTGATCAAACAGACGAATTTAAATCATCCTCAAATAATTGTGACATCGAATCGATAATGCAATCGCATGAACTTCCCTTACAATTTCAACAAGGCTTAGACACCTCGATCAAAAATGTACTCGGAGGATTAATGGAAGGGGGATCAAGACTGCGTTTGTTGTTGAAAATATTAAGAAATTGCTTAGAAGCAAGCGCTAGTAGTGACATTAAGGTCAAGCTTCTTGACTCAATTAATTTTTTTGATGATATACCAAACTATACACATCAACTCTTGAGCAATCAGGACAACTCGGAAGCTTGGTTTACGTCGTGCGTAATTGACGTTTTGAATTTGCTACCCATCGTAATCAATGTGATAACAGGTCTGAACAAGAGATTTTTCCCAAAGCTTGTTAAACTGTTTCAATCTTGGAAGTCCTGCATGGCGTATCCATATGATAAGCACCACAAAGTTAAAACGCCCTATTTAAAATGCATGCTGGGTATTCTCGTTGCTGCGGGCAAACAAAAAACGAACTTGACAACAATAATGGACTCTCTTCTTATCGAGGATATATTGTCATCAGGAAAAATACTACAAAAGATACAACCGTTGCTACAAATATTTTACGAGATAATACACCAATTAATAGAGCTTCATTTAAATTTTAAAAGCATACTTTTAGACCACATTGACAATGGTTCACAGCTATGGATTCTAAATTTAATAGTAAAAGATCTAACTCGAAAAGTAAATCTTCAGTCTGTTCTAAGAATACTAGCACAACTTTGCGAATCGGAGAAAGTCTTGGAACAAGTTGTTAATCACTGTTCACACATACAATCATTATTATTGACAGCTACTGACCCTTCTATGAAAGCATCCTTGTATGACCTATGTATTTACTTGATGAATTCATGTGATGTGCAATTTGACAGGTAGTTATATTTCATTTTGGTTTATTACCACCATTATGTCGGTGGTGTAGCCACTGTAAGGAACGGAGAGCTATCAATAATTCAGACTGAAAATCAAAGTGACGGCAAAGCTACAAAAAATCGCCAGTATTTTTATTACAACCCAGTATTAACTCTATAATATATAATTATCAATTCTTTTTTCGCAGCGCGTAAAAATTCATAGTTATATCAACCAAGCCAAAGAAACACAAAATGTTTTTAATGTCTTATTCTTCTCATGTCTATTCTATGATAAATACCGAGTAACATTTTAATTATCCACGAGAATTAATCCTCACAATATTCTTTACTTTCCGTCACATGCAGAAATTAATTCAGCATTTTATCAAATCTGCGAAAAAGTTTTTTCTAGCAAAATTTTCCCAACAAATACTTTTTGATTTTTTAGTTTCTCATCCAACTCGTTAGAGTGCGATTATCTTCAAGCTGATAAAAACACAAAGTTGTCATTACTGCTTCTTATCACCATGCATAACATCAAATTTCAAAATGATAACCAGTTTAAGCTGAGTCAGCAGTTTCTTGATGATGTATCATCCACAGTTATCAACTCCGACATTATAAAGAAAACTCCATTGAATCATGGGAAATATGATAGCATTGTTTTTCTATATTTTCGTGTTTGCAGGGATGAGCCCAAACATTTTTATATTGAGAAATTATGTTCAATATTATTCTGTTGCTTCAATAATTCCGAGGGCATGGCAGGTTATAATCCTGATATTTTGTCGTGCAATGGAGTCTCATGCTTAATTCACGTGGTAAACGACATGTTAACCCGCTCTTCAAATAATTTAGGTCAAAATCTTTCCGAAGACGATCTGCCAAAACTTTTTTCTATTTTTGGTCTGCTCATACAGAAAGAAACTCGCCAATCTCTGTTTGTTAAATATAAAACTAACAACCAAGTCATCAATTACACTAAAATGATAAACTTGGAAGATACTCTTGTTCGACTGCTGTGTTTGCCTTTGGCTGTAGAAATGGACCAGTCGCTATCGTATGAAATTCTTTGCTCGTTTTACCAAACAGATGTTTCGCTATCTCTGATGTTATTGACAAACTCACAAAAAAATGATATTAATACGGTTGTGGGTTTGATTGCTCACTTGGTTCTAACTGATGATATGTTTGTATCTCAGTTCAATACCATGTTGGCCGATCAAGACAAAATGGATTTATTCAAGAAACTTATGATTGATCAACAGAACACAGTGGTTTTATGTGACTCGCTTGCACTGGTAAATCACTTGGCAAGATACTCACCAGATTCTGCGTGTGCAGTTTTAAAGTTGTTTGCAGAAGGTAACGTGTGTATTACTTATATGAAAAAAGGTTTTATTTTACAACTGGAAAATTTTTTAAGAATGCTTTGGGAGTAATCATAGTGTCAACGCTTTTAAATCTAGGATAGTTCATGTGTCCATGTATTATTTTATTTTTCATATCACCTCACTGGCCTTTTTTACACTGCATGATACTGTCCCACATAGGAGATATTTCTGCAATATTCATGACTAGTCTAGTATAGTTGATAAATTATATAAAATCGTACTAACAGGTATACACTACACACCCTAGGAAGATGGTTGGGTGGGAAACCAAAGAGTCATCCGGTGTAGCTATGCTAGTATGGACGGAAGCTTATTTTAAGAACTTATAAATTGCAGGAACTCCATACCTTATGCGAGATAATTATTTGTTACTTCCACTGGTAAGGTAAACAGTGTACAAGTAGTGGAATCAAAACGCGTTTGACCAGAGAATGTTTAAATTATATTTGGACTTTTTTTTTGCTAAGCATAAAGTAAATCATCTAAATACAGAGTTTGTTACTACATCGTTGCATTTTCTTGTTTTTTTTATTAGATCAGTCGGATCTCTATCATATTATTGAAAGTTCAAATCCTTGCGTTGCCACACGAGCTTGCATGCTTCTTGGTAACATATCACGTCACACCAGTTCTCTTTATGCAACCATAGCCAGGTATGATCTAGTTCTGGTTTAGGGGTGTTGACATTGAGAAAAATTAAATCAAAAAATATGAAATCCAAAAAAATTTCTCTACAACTTTGTGTTTTAAAAAACTTTTCTGTCTCTCCTTTCCTTGTTGTTTTCTTCACTAGAACAACTGCGGTTCCAGCTAAGAATTACTATCACGATTTGATATTTTTGTTTATCCTCAATTACGTGTTCTTTACTATGTTTCTCGATCAGGATGATTGTGTGACGATGGAAGTGTGTACAGTTAATCCATTCTTTGTTTAATTTATCATTTTTTTAAAGGGGCCTCGTAAACTGTGAGTAAGAAAACGTACATGGCTTTTTGAGGGGTTCTTTTTTTTAGGCATAAAATCATCCCGATTTTAACTGACAAAGTTCAAAGTGATGATGTTGCATTGCGCAAGGTTATTTTGTTTTAACTGTTTCCATAACAACCGTGTTTCTTCTTCATGTAACAAAATATTCTCACGATTTTTAGGACTTTTAAAAGCAACATACAGCTAATTTTTTTAACTTTTCTCATTTTTTATTAAGGCATGCAGCTTCTTGTTGGGTAATCTGGCATACCACAACGCCAATTTATATCAGCCTCTGTCCATTGCTATACCTATCCTGGTTCATCTTCTTAACGATAATGTCAACAAAGTGAGAGCAAATGTTGCCAGTAAGCTGAGTTTTTGTTGTTGTCTTGTTCGTACATTGTATATTCAAATATTTCCTCCACGGAAGTACAGTTTTGATGTTCGATTCAACGCGGGATTGCTTTCAAAAGAATAACTATTTTTCAGTGATAACGGAACTAATTTTGACGGGGAAAAAATTTCGCGAAAAAATATTTTTGCGAACATTAGTTCTGGTCTTTTAAGCGATATGAAGATGTTATAATGACTGAATTATTGGTGAAGCGAGACAATACTATGATTTTAATGGAGTAACCTAAAGTAACCTAAAAGGTGGGGATAACAAAGAATTAAAATGTTTAAATTTATATACAACCTAAGGTGTTTTGGCTAGCACAGAGGAGGAGAAAAGGGTAGCTTGGAAGAATCATTATCAGTGTTGCAAAGGTGAGATTATAGAGAATGAATTATTTCCAGTTTTAATGATGTACAACAGTGGCTCATTAGAAATAGTTGAGAACTTCTGTTACTTAGGTGATGTTGGGCAGTTAAGGGGGTTTTGGAAGAAGGAAAAAGTTCAGAGAGTTACTTCCTTTGTTGACTAGCAGAGTCTTGCCAATGAGGTAAAAGGTAGGTTGTATAAGGCCTGTGTAAGAAGTGTTATGCTGTACTGTAGTGAGACATGGGCAGTGAAGCAGGAAGATCTTGACCGTTTAGGAAGGAATGATATGAGAATGGTTAGGTGGATGTGTAACGCCAGTCTAAGAGACAGAAAGAGTTCAGATGACCTAAGAAACAGGATAAGTGTTTGTAGAATTAAAGATGTTATCCAGATAAGAAGATTGAATTGGCTGGAGCACTTGGAAAGATTGAAGGGGGATAATTGGGTAAGAAAGTGTAGAGTCTTGATAGTTCCTGGGGCAAAGCCCAGAGGCAGACCGAGAAAGACTTGGCAGGAGGTTATAAGGACAGAGTTGATACAGAGGATGTTGAGTTTAGCAATAAACTCAAATAAGCAACCAAATGTCTTGTAGAACTATATATGTTGAATTTCATGCGTTAGTTCTCAATCGTCAAGGTTTATTTGTTTACATCTAGGTGCTTTGGGTAACATGGTTCGGCATTCCCCTGTTTTGTTTCCAACATTGATCGAACATAAAGTACCACTGCGGTAATTATAACATTTCTTGTTGTCACCCAAATTTAAAGATTTTACATAGTGAGTTTGGCTAATACGAATTTAAAATATTTATTACATAGAAAAATCAGACCTTTAATTTTTTCTGTGACTTTTTCCGCCGAGTTTAATTAATGTCAATCTTTCGTGATAGAACGATAAAAAACAACTGTATGAAATTAGTGTTAATTTGATTAGAACATTCGATTACAGCATTTGCTTGTTTGCTTGTTTGTTTGTTTGTTTGCTTTTATTTGTTGTTTTTACATTTCATCATTTAGTTTACTCGACGTGGCATGTAATGACAGCGATGCAGGAGTTCAAGATGTTGCATTGTGGGCATTAAGATTGTATTTCCGAAACTCTCTATGTAACAAGGTTAGTTGTTTCAATTGCTTCTATTCTAGTCTTCTTTAATTTTCGTGAAGATTAATTTTTGCAAATTGTAGAAAACAAGAACGATGTACAAGAGGACTGAAGAAAGAAACAAATACTTGCATATATATAGTATAAAATGGGGAAAAAATTGCAGTTGGTACCTATGGACATTCTTCGCGAAAACAGGGAAAAGTCGTGCAATTTAAGAAAATCTCGTTAAGGTATTGAATGCCTTAACGGAATCAATTTTAGCGGGGAAAAAAATAGTATCCGCGAAAATTAGTAGGGAACTCGCTTTTCGAAATTCGCGAAATTTAGATTTTTTCCTTTTTAAAAAAGGATTTACACTGACTTTTTTTTCTATTTTCGGTGGATCCACTTAAACTGTGTATGGGAATTACAACCAGTATTTATATGTACCCAATTGAAAAGCCCTGGAAAAACGGTGTAAATTAAGAAGCAAGTGCCATTCAAAGCCTTTTTCGCGAATTCGCAAAATTTAGATTTTTTCCTTTTTAAAAAAGGATTTACACTGACTTTTTTTTCTATTTTCGGTGGATCCACTTAAACTGTGTATGGGAATTACAACCAGTATTTATATGTACCCAATTGAAAAGCCCTGGAAAAACGGTGAAAATTAAGAAGCAAGTGCCATTCAAAGCCTTTTTCGCGAATTCGCGAAATTTAATTCTTTCGAAATATTAGAACTTGCCAAGAAACAAAAGTAGTTCTCACAAAAATTAAATTTTATTTTTAAGAGTTTCCTCGAGGTAAGGGGTAATTTTGGGGTATTAAATAGAATAGCTATTGATGTCTGCTATGTGCCGGTTGTTCTTTGTTTTTAAGAGTTACAATGTGGAAATGAAGATCTATCTGTTTTGTGCATGTATTGGTCATAAAAAGTGACCAAGGGAACGTAGTGTAATGTATGTTTGTATCCTTTGTTTTTGTACTTTAAACTTTTAGATGCTTGTAACAGCTGACATTGAAGGTAAACTTGCTAGCTTGTTGTCGAGCAGTGTAAACTTGTCACGAATGTCATCAATACACAGCACTATAAGTGTGTCAGCTAGTCGTCATTGTCAGAAATTGTTGAGTAAAATTCCTAATCAAAAATAATGGTGAATCGGAGTTTATCTATACGAAAAGAGGACTGCTTTCCGTTTAATCATCTAGTATCGAGGAAGGCCCTATATATTGGATTATGGAGTGTCATCAGAAAATGAAGCTGTAGTTTTTTTTATTTTCACTTTGTTTTTGTTTTGAAGTAAAAAAATTAAAGTTATAAAGTTAAATCTTAAATTTCAAATATTTTTACCTATTTTTCTTTTAATGTCTTTATTCATTTAAAATATTACGCTCTACCACAACAGTACTCGTCGCTACCTTCAGACACCGCCTATAAGTAACCTTTATGTTTTTCAACAAAAAAAGTTGAAAGTTTCAATTTACAGAAAATTATAAAAGTTTATACTTCTTATTTATTATATTTAATATATATTCTAATTATAACACATTTTTTGTTAATGTCTCATTTTTACCTTTCTTGGTGTGAAAAGCATTTTATCACGAGGCTATGCTGTGGTTATGCATTTGAACAAAGTGACATATATGACAAAAGCTTGACAATGCGGATTTAGGAAAAACAGTGAAACCTTCAGTAGAGGCTCTCAACAGTTACGATCGCGTTAACACATAATGTATTTTCTGAAAAGTACTTTGGGTTATCTAACCTTCCCTGATTGTTATTTTTTTATATTATTTTCACCTTCATCTCTTAAGTTCATAATTATTGCGGACCCCAGGGATTCTAACACAGACTCCTCTCTTGAGCTTGGACAAGAATATTGAAACGGAGGCAGTTTTTCCTCATTTTTCAAAATATGTGTCAAAAAAATTGTCAAACATTTAATGCGTTTGTTGTCTTGTCTCAACATATTTTGATTAACACGTATTATAATTTTGTACACTTCTATAACTCACGAACGTTTTTTAGTAAAGTGAGTTTAGATTCAATCGAGTCAAGAAGTCACTGTGTCTCACTGATAATGCCCGACGATGGGTACTAGTGTGGACTTGATGAGACCTTTAATTACAAAACATCCACACAAGAGAGCAATAGTTAAATTGTGACAAAATATATGCGTTAAATAAACGAGTGACTTGCAGCGGATTGAGAAAATTACGTATACGTGCAAGAGCTTTCGTTTTTTAAGAAATATCCCTGCACACTTGTTTCACATGTAAGTTAAAACGTAACTTTAAGTCTATATAAACCCCTAAAAAAGTTAAACTCTATTGGAATTCAGAATACCAACTGTTCCTACAGAAAAGGATATTTATCAGGACTTGCAACCATTTCATTCTGACCAAACTATTCAATAATACTTAACGTGTGGCTTCCTAATTACGTTGTCTATAGTTTTATCAGAAACATATAGGGTGTTATCTGAGACGTATAGGTGGTGCCAATACATTTATGTAAAGCGCCACAAGCTGTTTCAATCTGAAAAGTATCAATATCATGACATACAATTTAAGGGTCGTCTATAGAACTTGCTCATAGATTTTTTCAAAATGTCCTTTTAGCATATTGCTTAATCATTCTGGCTAAAACATTAGTTGATGAAGTTACAAAACCTGCCATGTTGGACGTTGGGCGACGATTCTTTAGCACCAATTGACAACTAAAATGTCTTTGATAGTATGTTACTACTTTATGTGGCACCTTTACAATTAGAAATGAGAAGTCATTTGTTTTATCGAACAGGCATTATGAAAACGTCCTATTGGGCTATGGTAACGTCTAAATACAGAAATTATGTTTTTACACCACCAAGCTCTTTTTTTCGTGCAGAGGGTGTTGGAAAAAGTGATGCAAACAGGTTCCACTTTAAGAATGTTTAAAGAGATTGAAAGACAAAAAGAGATCAGATCAGCTAAGAAGCAGACGTTTTTTAATATTGGAGATTTTGTCCTCATGTTGAGTTGATACATTGAGATGTTTGGAAAATAGGTTAAGAAACTGTAGTGTTATTGGGGCAAAGTCCATAGGCAGACCGAAAAAGACCTGGCAGGAGGTAATAAGGACAGACTTAATCCCAAAGAATTAGAGTTTATAACTAACAAAGTCTAAATCAGATTGGAATAACCCGTCCTACCCATGCTAGTATGGAAAATGGATTTTAAGCCGATGATTACGATGATGACGAGAAAAAAAAAGTAAATAGAATTCAGGTTGCTAAACTCGTCCCCAGTGCCTTTTGTCTCTTTTTTTTTCGTCTCGCCATTCAGTAAAAAAAAAAGAGACAAAAGGCACTGGGGACGAGTTTGTCAGGTTGCTACATTCAGTACTCTGAAGTAAACACATCATAAAAAATTGTATTTTATTTGACAAAATGGGATGGGTTCGGGCAATTTGGGTCGTTGTTGTTTCTTGGACAATATGGATCAGCTGTAAAAACACAGGTCGGATGCTACGATGGCCCATGGCACTTCTCTGATTAATAAAACATGATATTGTTCCAAACAAAAGTCCTACTGTTTTCAGCTTAAAACCCCAGCCAGATGTTTATATAAAGTATATTCTCATAAAAAAGCATATAGTTTGCTTGGGACACTACCATGATTTTAACGACTCGAAAAATAAAATTAACTACTCTGCTATTGATCTGAATTGATTAATAATATTATTTTATTCATGCACATGCCATGGGACCTGCTGCAATATAAATCTATTGTTTAATTGAGCACATGTTAGCTAAGTGTACTTCTCGCAAAAAATGTAAAATATATAGACCATTGATGAAAAACTGCAGACCAGATTTTTAAATTTAGTTGTGAAGAGAAAGTGTAGCACCTCATGCAGAGAAGTGTTAAGTGCAAAATACAGAAGAGAAGTGTGAGAATACAGAAAAGAACTGTTTGGATCATAGAAGAGAAGTGCTTTTGAATTGCACGAGAAGCGAGCCAAGAGGGTTATCGTAAATGTGTATACGTAACTAAGCATTCTTCGAGATGATATCGAATTCAGTTTCTCTCAAACAAATGTCAGAACAAATAAAAATCAAATCCACCTGTGAGGCCATTTCTGCTCAAAAAATGTAATTCTCGATATTGAACAAACTTATCAAAAAGCGCGTCAGTATTCTGACCATAGAAAATCGTATGAGACTCAGCGTAATTTTTCCCACATTAACTATTCCGATTTCCTGGTGGAAAAAAAATTATGCTGGACGTCCTGGCTACGTTTTCTCACAAGTTTAAATAATCCTCGCGTTACGTCAACATTGTACCAAGACTCCCAGCCGGATTATGTCGTCCCATAACGGTAAATAGGTGCATTGTGCCAATTCATTAAACTTAACTACTTTGCTATTAGGTTAAATCAATACCATGGGTGTAAAATTGCGGACCAGATATCTAAATTTAGTTCAGAAGAGAAAGTATCTGGTCACATGCAGAGGAGTGTTAAGTACAGAAGAGAAGTGTCAAAATACAGAAAAGAAGTGTGAGAATACAGAATAGAACTGTTTAAATCGTAGAATACATCCTCGTTGTGTTCCACACAAGGTCGGGCCTTATACAAATCGGGCGGTAGCTTTCGCAGCCCAACTTGGACAGTTTTTGACCCACGTAGTGCATATTATTAATAATAGATAGGACATTTTTAAGTGTTTTATTAGTAAGAAATCATTTTACCTTATACTGTATTGCAAAAAATTGCTTTTTGGTCCAGCTTTGTGCAATTAAACCAAAGTAGGGCTAGTTAAAGAATATGGTCGTTCAAAACCGTGATTTCGAGGAAATAAGTGTGCGCATGCGCGGTACATGATAACCACGTCATTGGTATTGGAAACACTCTCTACTATCTTGTTTTATCCACCACATAACTGCAGATTATATCTTTTTTTCTTTTTAAGATAAAGATTGATGACCATAGACTACTATTTCGTCTGGGGTTGCTACCGAGAGGCGAGGCTCACAATTTGCTAGCTAAAGAGCACTATTGCACAACCTTCTGACGCGAAGTTTTGCCCAAAAACAATTTTCTCGATTGCATGTATCCCTTGGCAAGCGTTCTATCGTAATCTTAACCATGCATGGGTTTTTATTTTACATTCTACATTCGTTTTCAAAATAAAAATGAAATAAATACTATAAAGAAATGTCAAAAGGACTCTAATAAAGAAAAGAATGAAATAACACGATATTATATTTCGACAGTCACTGCCACTTTTGTGTTGTAAAGGAAAAAAGACTTTCTGTAACCTGGTAGCTAGCTAGCTAGGTCTAGTAATAGTATTTCTTGTGACAATGGTTGGTTTTAATTAGTTTTCCAGAAGCCAGTTATAGCTAAACTTGAATGCAATAGAGCTGGCCACCTACACATTTACTAAGGTTATGTGCCCCTCCCCCTAGTGGAAATAATCCACGAATTTTAGTGATTTTCTGGGCTAGCTAATTTAAAGTTTTATGTTTATTAGTATTAGAGTATTAGACTAGCAATTGGTTACAAAATATAAAATACATAAAAAGAGGGATTATAGAAAAGTTACAAAACCACAATCGATGCCAAGTAAAGTTCCCGGTGCACTTGTTAAAATTACCGTTAATCCGGAAATTCTATTTTGGACATCCTTTAGCTTTTAGTTGTCCATTAAAAGTTCAATTTTAAATAACAAAGATTTTTTTGTTTAAAGTCATAAACACAAAATAAATTAACAAATACATTTTTCTCTTTACAGGGGCTACACTTAAAGCATTGTTCCCCTAACAGAAACAGCACCACTAAAAATCGTTGAAAAAATTCCTGACAGTTCGTCTACTTCCTCGTGTAAAAATGTCTGGAACAGTTCAAATTGCCCAAATATAAAACTAATTGTACGAAACAAATCGCCAAATAACTATAACAACGCCAGTTATGATAAAATTCTTTTAGCAATGACAAAAAAACCTAACAGACTACGGAAAACATTCCAACGACTATTACAATTACTCTTGGTAACTATTATTAAGTTGCCGTGGATATGCATTTAAGTTTAAGGCCAGGGCCAGGGCCTTGTTCAGGCCGTCTAAAAATATGAGAGCTAACAAGCCTCGGTTTTTTTTTATTATAACTTAAAAATGGCTACGCACCTCTGCCCTTATTCCAAAAAAACAACAAAACCCTGATAAGCCTCCAAATTTATCGCTTGCAAACCCGCTTTGCGGGCCGTTATAAATTTATTTCATTAAGTTCAGTTCATGCATCTTTCATTCGAAAAATAGTACAAGTTATAAAGTAGTTTAATAAAGGTTTTTCATATGAGGCGAGCCAGCTCGATCAACCGAGCCAGCCCACTTTCATTTAAACAGCACGGCAAAATAAATTAGACGCCAAATTCATTGTTTACATTGGTTAACCGCGCTCTGATTGATCTAAAACTAGCAGCGAAACATCTAGCCGCGAAAAAGTAGGAACCGTTTCTACTTTTGAGCTGAGCGAATATTTCGATGCAAAATCAAAACACACAAAACTGCGCATGCTCAGATACAATTCGCCGTCGAATTCGCTGTTCAATTCGTTTCGTGAAAATCCCCCTTTAAGACCCTAAAGCTTTGGGGAGACGATACGATTTTTTTATCCGCATGCAATGCGATTTTGTTGCATTGCAAGGTCAAAAAGTCGCTCTCGTCTCGCCACCTGTGCAACAATTTATATGCAACAAAGTTATCACTTTCTTCACTCACAAACTCAATATGGCTGTGCAAAGAGCAGACTTGACGAGGAAGATGAGGAAGAAAGAAGAAGAAATAGAATATGGACTCGACCATGGATCGTAAAATAACAACAATATGGTGCGTTTCATACTATATTCACTGACTTAAATCTAGATAATATAGCCTTCAAGAACTATCTAGGTTGGAAAGAACACAATTTCAATTGTTGTTACAGAAGGTCTACAAACATATCATTAAACAGGATAAGAATATGTGTGAGTGCATAAAACCGGAAGAAATGTGCTGTCTTACATTGCGTTATCTTGCTAGTGGAGAATCGTTTCGTTCATTAGAATTTCAATTCCGAATAAGCAAAAGAACCATATCAAATATTATTCTTGACGTATGTATGGCAATAATTGAAGAACTGAGAATTGAATATTTGACGACACCAAACACTGAAGATGCCTGGTTGGATATTTCCAAAAAATTCGTATTGCGTTGGAATTTTCCGAACGGCATTGTTGCTATAGATGGGAAGCATATTATCATCGAGCAACCGTCACACTCTGGCTATCATTATCAGAAATATAAAGGTACTGACAGAATCGTTTTAATGCGTATGATAGGCCCAGAATATAAACTTCTCTTCGTTAATGTAGGTATTAATGGCAGAAATTCTGATGGTGGAATTTGAGGAAATCGTGCATTAAAGTTTGCATTAGAGTCCAATAGTACTAATGTCCCTGCTTCCACACCATTTCCATTCTCGTTTTTGATCTCTCTGCTCATGCACGTACGGAGAGAGTGGAAAGTTTTTTCAAGTACCTCTATTGTATGCTTTCCATCAAACAAAGAATATAAACTGTCTTTTACTGCTGATCTTTTCTGTTTATTGTGTTGATCTGGATCGTCATTTTTCCACAGTACTGGATTTTCTCGATAAAAATGTATGAGTTCTCGTTTTTTTTGCTCGTTCATTTTCAACTTTTCTTCCACACAAAAACAATAATTCTTTTCCTACGAACTTTTCGTTATGATTATTCAGCATTATCCAGAAAATGATTGGAGAAAATCCGTATTCTAATTGATAGATTATCATTGTGCAGCAAAAAAAATGTTGCAAACCATGGGAGACGAAGCAACGACCTGAAACTCTGCTGCACGTTGTCTGCAACATTCAAAAAAATGTTGCAAAAAATCAAATCGATTTGGTGTCTATTTGATCGATCAAATCGATCAAATAGATACCAAATCTAGCTACCATTACAGAACCCCTTCGAGTATTGACCAAGAAAGATACCAAATGGAAATGGAAAACAGAGCATAAAATAGCATTCAACACCCTTAAGCGTCTACTCATATCCACCGACACACTAGCACATTTCAATCCACACGCAGAAACCCACGTCATAGCTGATGCATCATCAACGGGATTAGGTGCACTGATATCTCTAAGGCAACCGGATGGAACATTGAGGCCGGTTAGTTACGCGAGTCGCTCACTTACACCAGTGGAGAAACGATATAGCCAAATCGAAAGGGAATGTCTGGGAATCTACTTCGCAACCCATCGTTTCAAGATATATCTTTACGGCATGAAGTTCACTGTCTCTACGGACCATAAACCGCTAGCGCCACTCTTCCGCGTTAATGCTAAACCACCGCCCCGTATCGAAAGATGGATGATGTACCTAACACCATTTTCATTTGACGTTCAATACCAACCAGGCGACGATAACGCATCGGATTTCCTATCACGTTCAAATCCATTACCCTATGACCATAAGGACGACAGCAGGGCCGGGTCCTACGTTTACGCTATGCTAAAAAGTACTCTACCAGTTGCAATCTCCAAGTCCGAATTTAAAATAGCTTCGAAAGAGGACAAACGACTTACTGAATTAAAAGATTGCATCATCACCGGTTTGTTCAAAGGCAAATTTAAACAAACCGCTCCATGGAAACCACACCTGTCCATCAAAAATGATGTCGTCATGTTTAAAGACCGAGTGGTCGTCCCTAAAAAGCTGCGTACCAGAGTTCTTCAGTTAGCACACGAGGGACACCAAGGTATTGTTCGCACAAAACAACAACTTCGCTCCAAGGTTTTGTGGCCAGGCATGTCCAAGGAAGCTGAGGAATTCGTTAACACATGCCATTCCTGTCAAGTCACTGAACCCCTGACACCCCATACACTATTGGAGATGACAAAAATACCTCGAAAACCTTGGTTGCTGCTCGGATGCGATTTATGCGGTCCATTCCCGAAATGCGAAAATCTACTGGTATGCATCGACTATTACAGCAGATATCCTGAGGTGGAAATCCTACACAAAGTATATACACACGCCATTACAAAGAAACTCAGGAAGATGTTTTGCCACTACGGATCCCCAGAAGAAATGGTCACAGACAATGGGCCACAGTTCATAAGTGCCGGCTTCAAACGTCTGATGACCGAGTTCAACATCAAACACCGAAAAGTCGCTCCATACCACCCACAAGCAAATGGCGAGGTGGAGCGTTTTAACCGGACACTGAAGAAATGCATCCAAACCGCCGTAGCTGACGGTATCGATTGGCAAATCACATTGGAGAACTTTTTATTGTCCTACCGTTCCACACCCCATGCCACAACAGGTGTGGCGCCTGCTGAGCTCCTATTCGGCCGTCCCATCCAAGATAAGATCCCTACAAATGATACATCACATCTTGATTCGACGCGAGTGGAAAAGCGAGATGCCGACCTCAAGCTCACTAGCCGTTGGGAACACAACCCCGCTGAAGTCACGAAGGTTAAAGGGAACGCTATTGCCCTTCGCCGTGATGACAAGTCATTCAAGCGAAATAGCATTCATGTCAAGCCATTTCGCAGTTCAGGCAAGAGAGTGCACACATCTGCAAAGTGGAAAACAATCAGCACCAGTTTAGATAAATCAGATGTGGATTCAATTACGACCGAAACACCAGATACTAACGAGGTCGAAGGTAGCACTGACGAAAACGAACCCGAACCATCCTTGCCAGAGAATTACCCTGCCGAGGTCGAGAATACCGCTGACGATTACGAATACGATTCCGAGCCACCGACACAAGAGAAAGAACGTGAGGATGCCGAGGAATCCGATGCCACCATACCGTATGATATCTCGGAAGAAGGGGAGACGCGCTCAATACCGAAATCGCGGAACCACAAGCAGAGCAACCTCACCAGGCAGTCAAGAGCACACACAGGAAGAGAAGGCCTCTCCAGGATATCTAACTGACTACGTCCGTGGGGGAGAGATGTGGTATTCCGAAGAGACATAAACATCCGACATGCTCACATAGACATCCGACAGGCTCTGCCGTTGTTCGGTAGAATAGCGCGTACGCATGCGACCTTGTTAGTTTTAGAAAAGATGGCGTCTTCCAGTACACACGCGTTTTGATTTTTCCAAGATTTCCATGCGTAATTAGGGATATTACATGACCCAAGCCTGAACCTTGGATACGAAAAGATTGCTTTTAAACCAAGGAGAACTCTTCTTCGAGCTCCAGTTCCTGTTACTTCCTCTGTGAGAAGAAAGAAAACATGCGAAGCTCCAGTTATAACAGAGTCACTAGCACACATCATCAAACAACAGTGATAATAATAATAGTATTATTTTTTTTTTGTCACCACAAACATCTCCAGCAATGACTTTTCATGAACACGACTACAGTTTGTCGGAGAATGTAAAAAAATGTGAGTCCTCTGATGATAAAAACAGCGTAATTCAATCCATGGACGAGGGTGCCGATAAACCGCATACGCCGTAAAAAGTGCGGGCGTTTTCGGGCCGGCGTTTTAAAAAAAATTCAGGTATTTGCCCGAAAAAACCCGCATAGTCCCAAACAATGCCCGAAAAAAAAAAGATTCACCATAAATGACTCTCAAAGAATTAATTATTTAAAAAAGTATAAAAATTAAAATGAACTAACTATATGGTAGCTAAGTTCTTAAAAGGACTGTTTTTATGGTTTTTGATAAGATTTACTTGATAAATAACTTATACAGTAGAGTCTCCATAACTCGAACAGCCACGGGGAAAAGGAAATCGTTCGAGTTATGGAGACATTCGAGTTGTAGAGGTTTTCAACTTTTAGCGCAATATCCTCCCTTTACGTGAACCAGCTGGATAAAAACGTTATATTTAATCTTAAGTCTAACTTTAAGGGGGCTATTAGGTTAATGAAAGTCAAAAAAATACACTTTTAATGAATTTTTTAATGTTTATTTAGAAAAGAAGTCGGTGATAACTGTTTGCTTACAACTCATATCAAAATCTTTGGCGATATTACGATTCAAGTCCCTCAGGGAAGCTATCATTTCTTCTCCAAAATGTGAAAAAATACTCAAGTCTTCGAGGACGTTGATAGCTGTACGCACTTGCTCGGCCGTTGGTCTTGTGATCTTATCTTCTTCCTCCTTGTCTTCTTCGTCGACCTCTTCTAATTCTTCGTCTTGAGTCCCAGTGATCTCAGCAATGATGTCAGCAGTCTTCAGACGCCCATGGGATGTACTGACTTCAATGTCATAATCAATGAAATCTTCAGTTGATAAGTCAGGATCAATGTGGTCAGGAAACCTTCGTTTTATGTAAGAGAGTTCAGCATCGAGGGTCGGAATTGGGTCTTCTTCTACTTCGCTGGTTAAACTTTTAAAAGGGTCGTCATCTTCGTTGATCGCTCTTTCTGCATCCTTTTGGGAAATTCCTGATTTTCGAAAGCAATTGGTGAATGTTTTGTTGGAAACATCATCCCATGCTTTCCTTAGCATGTACATAGCTGCAAGAATCGAGAACTTCGGAGTCGATTTTTCCTCGTCCAAGGCTTTTATCAATTTCCGCACTGCTAGCGATCGACATTTTGCTTTCAGGGCGCGGATAATTCCTTGGTCCATAGGTTGGGTTCGGGACGTGGTATTTGGAGGAAGAAAGATCAATTCTACCCATTCCAGGTTTTCAACATGAGGATGTGCGGTACAATTGTCAATAATCAAAGCAATTTTTCGCTTAGACACAGAGAATTTTCGATCAAGCTCGCGTACCCACTCTTCGAACAGCTCTCCAGACATCCAACTCTTCTTTTGCGAACGGTATCGACAGGGTAGTGTTTTGACACCTTTAAAGCAACGAGGGTTGGCGGACTTGCCGATTACAAACATTGGCAATCGTTCCCCCAAGGCATTACCAGCAGCTAAACCAGTAAGTCTAACTTTGCTGTGTTTTCCTCCAGAACACTTATCACCTTTCATATGCAAAGTTTTATTGGGAAGGCATTGAAAGAAAAGCCCAAATTCGTCGGCGTTAAAAATGTCTTCCAGAGGATAGCGGGAGAGAATGGTTGGTAATGTTGTCTCCGACCATGGCGCTGTCATTTCCTCAGTGACGGACCGTGATTCTCCAGCGATGGTTTTGAAGGATACTCCATACCTGAAAGGAATGGATGAGAAAAACGTTTATCTCTGTAGTTGTGATTAGTGTAGATGGAGCTTTATATTTTGTTTGATTCGAATCATGGAATTTTAAATTTAGAATGCCATGGCCATGATTCGAATAGAAAACATTCGATTGTTACCATGTTTTGATTTGTGAAAGAATTTGAATAGAAAAAGATTCGATTTTTACCAAGTTTCGAAGTTTTGACGAGTGAAAGAAAGCGTGGAAGCCATGAAAGTCCAACAAGTCAAAAGATTAACAGACATTATTTGTTGTATAGAACTTCCTATCATTAAACTTATTACGTACGAAATCGACGCTTTTGTCATGGGGTATCATGTTTATAAAAGTAATTGGACACCCTCTGTTGGAGATGAATTTTATGGTTTCATGGAACCAACAAATAAAATGGATAAATATGCAGTTGCAGTCAAGAAAAATGATGGAGAAATCATTGGACATCTACCACTAGGAAAGTCAGGACGCTTTGCAAAAGTCATATTTTACTTTCTGAAGAATGACAGCTTCAATGTTTGCAAAATAACAATTACTGGAAAGTCATTGAATGCTGGTGATGGATTAGGGATGAAAGTCCCATGCAAATTATCCTTCCTCTCTGAAAGACAGTCTATTGATATTTTGAAAAAACAACTACCAAAGCTATTGTAACATTTTTTTAGATTTTATCTTCACGAAGATAAACAAACAAAATCTTAGTCAACTAACCTGGTTTTCCATTTAGCCATCCCCTGAGAAGCTTGAAATGACTCGACACCCAACGCTTCGGCAAACTCAAGAGCTTTCTCTTTCAGCATCGGGCCACTGATTGGGATATTCTCACTCCTCATCATAAGTAACCATTTATGAACAGCTTTGTTCACATCTTCGAATTTTTCTGGCTTTGATCTCTTCGATGTTTGCCCGTTGTTAAACTGCTTGTAAATCTTTTCTTTATTTTTTTTCCAAGTTGACAGGGTGCTTGGAGGAATTTTGAACTCTTTTGCCACATCCTTTGGCGCAGTACCCTTTTCCAACGCTTTAAGAGCTTTGTACTTGATTTTGCACGACTTATTGTCAATTCGACGCTTTGATCCTGCCACAGACGACATTGTTATGAGAGTGTCTTTCTTTTGAAATTCTTTAGATTTTCTCGAAAACGTTCGAAAAAGACGTTCGAAAGGTTTGGATGACGCATCATTAATCATTCGAATTAATAATAAGGCCTGCAAAACACGTATTAACAAGATTTTTAGACCCAATTTATCAGGAAAACTGTTCGAATTTTGATTATGATGTCAGAAAATTCGAGTTATGGAGAGAAAAGTCTCCAAGGGACAAAAAAATTTGTTCGAGTTAAGGGAAGATTCGAGTTATGGAGGTTCGAGTTGTAGAGGTTTTTTTATAAGAGTTTATTAGGAAATTTTCACTGTGCCAACGAATTTGTTCGAGTTAAGGAGAGATTCGAGTTATAGAGGTTCGAGTTATGGAGACTCTACTGTATATAAACTTTATTACCTTCTTTCTCTTCAAGCGCGTTCTTTCAACTGTCGTCCGCCATGTTTATGTTACAAGGTGTTGCATTTCGGGAATGTTCCGGGCGAGTTCGGGCGTGTTCGGGAAAGTGCGGGCGGTTTCGGCGGACAACCCTCAATTTAATTCGAAAAGTCGCCCGAACTCGCCCTTATACATGCGGGCGTTTGCGGCTTATCGGCACCCTCTTATCTATGGATAGAAAGGTTACTGCCTTAACGCTGCAAAATGAACGATTGCAAAGTCAAGTGTTTACCCAAAAAACAAAACACAAGCTCCATTCAGCTGGAAACAAATCAAGAGTGATGATAAAATGAATTTCTACACTGGCATAACCTCTATTAAAGCTTTCCATACAATTTTTCGCTTGGTTTATCCCTATGTTCAACATATGAAATATTGGCATGGGTCAAAACAATTCCGAAAAAAAGCAAAAGTTAGAAATGTCAACTGGCGATTCCAACCACAGAAAATGACAAAAAGATGAATTTTTACTCACATTAATGAGACTAAGATTGGGTCTACTAAATGAAGATTTGGCAGGTCGTTTTGACATATCATGCACATTATGCTCCCAAACTTTTCAAATATGGATACGATTTCTGAGTGCCACTTTGTGTAATGCACTGGTAAAATGGATACCGAAAGAAGCTGTGTTAGAGCACATGCCAACAGTGTTTAAAGATTGTGTTGAATCTTTCATTGAAAGATCCAAATCCCTTGAAGCACAAACCCTGACTTGGTCAGATTATAAACACCATAATACCATTAAATTCCTTATTGACATTTCCCCAACAGGTTACATAACCTATTTATCTTCTTGCTATGGTGGAAGGGCTTCAGACAAATTCATTTGTAATGACAGTGGCTTCTTTGAATTGTTGGAGCATGGTGACGAGGTCATGGCTGACCGAGGATTTCAGATTACAGAGGAATTAATGATGCGACATTGTCGACTTGTTGTACCACCTGGTACACGAATGAAATCTCAGATGACATTTGCAGAATGCAGTAAGACAAAAACGGTGGCAAACCTCAGGATTCACGTGGAAAGAGCAATTCGTAGAATTAGGACATTCAGGATTCTCTTGACTGTTATACCTATCTCAATGCTTCATCACGTTGATGACATTGTTTTTACTTGTGCCACTTTATGTAATTTAAAACCATTGTTGATTCAAGAAAAAAAGAAGGGAAATAGTAGATATTTACTTATTTTTTGTATATATTTATGGCTTTTTTGTATTCTTGAAAATGTTTTTGATCTATTTATGTGTATATATACATAATTGCCTTATATATACTTAAAAAAAAAAAAAAGCCTTGATGGTCTAGTGGTTATGACACCCGACTGTTTCAAGTGGGTGACCCAGGTTCGAATTCTGCCCAAGGCAATATATTTAAATTATATTTAAAAAAACACGAAAGTGCTAAAAATACTATAAATGCTGATAATTGACCTCTTTTTATGTATAGACAAGTCGTTAATCTTTCTTCAACCAGAAAAGAAACTTTTACACCTGAATCATCTGGTGAAAGGTAGTTGATAGAGTAAGGACATTTAATTTCTAAACAGCTAAGCTCCCAACAATCACATTTAACGATAGCATCAGGACTTGCACCGATATATGGGATTTTCTCATCAAGAAATAAACCACAAACTTTATGAAATGGGTCATTGATCCTTTCTGAAGCCCTACAATCAGCTCGTAAAATACAATATTTAGAGGCCTCAGCTATTTGGTTGTAACTGATCTGACCAAGCCAGCCTTTCTTAAAATAACTGTACGCTTTCGAAGTTTTATAGTCATTGAGGTCTTCACTTCCTAAATTACTAGGAAAGAAGGTCAGAAAATTAAAAATATTGCCATAAGATAACATGGGGCATGATGTGATTGCGTCATCTTCACCCAACCAACCACAAGATTCATCTTTGAGAGGGTCTAAAATCACTTGACCAGCTTTGAAGCATAATTTTGCTTAAGGTCTTCTTGAACTTGCCGGCTGTTTTGACAACCTTTATATTGTTTTCGCCGGCTATAAAGACTCTGGCAACAAGTTCATGCTTCCTACCACTAACATTTAGTCCTCTCAGTCTTAAATAGCTCTTTAATTCGCTAACATTTATTTTTTCTATTAACTGATAGTCCATTTTCTGATTTCACTACCGGAACTGTCCCCGCTAAACTTCTTCCCAGTCTCCTTAACGCGCATAAACAAGAATGGTAGCTACACAGACTAAAACGGTGTGTTCTAGGCATTTTTGCCTTTTTTTTAAAAGTATTAAGTCTTTACCTAAAAATGCCTGAATTCATTCACAAATCTAAAAAACACTTGATTAGTTATAGCTATAGATAGCATAGCACCATTGTTGTATCTTGGAACCCTATGGGAACTTTGTCTGTAAACAAGAGCTCCATGACTACATGTCTTCTCTATCTAAAGTAGTAGAAGTTTTTTTGGAGCCTTGTACTGGAAGGGCAATAGGACATAGGAATAATTAGGTGGAAAATATTACACTAGGTCTCAAACGGTTTTTCTGCAGCCATAATTCTAACCAAACTTTTTGATTGGTTATTTTTATTGCTTTTTGCTCATGTGGCCTTAATGCCTTTGCTTTTTTAATAAATTTGACTATGCATTGATCAATTTCTTTTTCGATATATTTATATGCATCACATGGATGCCTACCTACTATGGCCTGTGCCTCCAATGCCCTGCCTACCCCTGTTTCATGTCTTCGCCGTACCAATGGCTATTTATTCAAATCTATTTCAAAACAATACACAAATTTGATATGAAATATTGATATTGAGCAATACGATAAAGAAAAATGTTTTTGTGCTATTCTTCTAAGTTTCCCAGCCATTTGCCCTTAAACTTTTTGCTTTACATTCATCTGTGAAAAATCACTTATCAGTGGTGCGTTTTCATCTTTTAATGGTGTCAAATAGTGTATTATCTTGCTGTATCTGCATCAAACATGCAATAAAATTTTTGTTTGTTTAAAATGTTTTCACCCATTTGTTACTTCTTCTTGCTTCTCAGTGAAGTTCATTTCTTCTTCAATTTATTTATATACATCACATGAATATAGATCACTCTCCTTTGATAAACTTCAGTCGACCAAACAAAAAAATAGAAAGCAATCCTACTTTTGAATTTGATCGAATTCGATGCCAGATTGATCTTGATCGACATGGATTCTACAATGTTCTGTTTTTGTAACATTGATACAATCAACGTCAATTGATTTGACAACATTCGTTTGAGTGGAAACCTGTCTTAAGGTTGAGCATTTTCTATTTTGACCTCAAATTTTTTTTCTTTTCTCATTTCTTCATTGTAAAATTCTCCCACATTATCACTCAGATTTTGAAAAATGTACTAAAATATAACACCTAAATACTAATATCTTTTAACTAATTACTTCCCTACATTTAAACTAAACAAGCAACTAGATTATCCTGAATGTTTTTTGTCATATAAAACCCTTTTAAATCTGTTATATCTTGCCTTGATTATCTCGCTGGTCTTAATTAGTATATATATATAGTATTTCTTTACGGAATATATTTAGTTGGGCTGTGGCTCGAGACCAGTACACACATACATAGCAAATTGATTAAATGAATAAGCAAGCAAGAAGCAAACAATGAGTTTGGGTTTTTAAGACTTTCTTCAAAACTTCCTATAGTTTGCAACCTTTGTGCTAGGCTGGACACAGCTAGATTTGTGTCCGGGCTAAGCCCTCGGAAAATTTCTATTTTCTCACAAGCCAATGGATATGCTTCATTTTTTCATTTCATGCCAATTTAATAACCAATTTGAACAAAGTTTGTGTTCTTCGCGTGGCCAGAACATTCTGCGTACGCCATGACTAAAAGTGGTCGTTGTAGCTTTGTTGATTTAGCTGGGGAGCTAAACATTCTTCTTTAAATTCGTGTATTTTATTAAGTAAGAATTTTTTTATTGAATTTTATTGAAACCTTTGTTTTTTTCTTTTGGAGCATTTTTTGAGAAAAAATTGACCCTGGGATTTAACGTATAACTGGTATAACTGACTAAGTAACCCTGTGCCAAATGGTCAATTCCAACGTCACAGATTTAAACTGCGTACCCAAGCTCCCTAAGTACTGGGAAGTCATCTAATGACCTTTCAGGCCAAAATTGGTATTTGTTGAAAATAAAGTAGTTTTAATTTTTGGACCAATTTTGGCCTAAAAGGACATTTAAGGTGGCAAGAAACCAAAATTTTGATGTCACCATCATTTTAATCATCACCTTCATCATCACCATCATTATAATTTTGATTTTTGTCACCTAAATGTCATTTAAGGCCGAAGTTGGTACAAAAATTAAACTACTTTTGACAAAATTTGGCACAGTTAACAAAAAAAATATGCCGAAAATGATTGTGAGATCAAAATTTTGTTTTTTTGCCACCCTAAATGTCATTTTAGGCCAAAATTGGTGCAAAAATTAAAACTAGTTTAATTTTAACGAAATTTCGCACAGTTAACAAATAAAGTATGCTGAACATGATGGTGAGATCAAAATTTTGATTTTTTGCCACCTTAAATGTCATTTTAGGCCAAAATTGGTTCAAAAATTAAAACTACTTTATTTTCGACTAAAATTGGCACAGTTAATAAAAAAGTATGCTGAACATGATGGTCAGATCATAATTGTCATTTTTTGTCAACTAAATGCCGTTTAAGACCATAAACATTTCAATTGCAAGACTTTCAACCATGAAGATTAGGAGAGCCGCTATACCATTAGTCGCTCGATTATCGTGTTTGGGGTTCACAATTTAGAAACGTCCCCCACTTCCCTACCGCAAAATAAATGCGCAACAAGAATAACCTCAGAGTCGGTATCGAATGCGTAACATTCTTTGCACGTGCGTTTTACATAGCGCGTGTCGGTTGATTTACATGTGCGAATCATCGTCCACCTTCTCAAATACTCCTGAAAAAGGCTGCTATATACTGTGGCTATATTCTCCCTTATTAGAATACTGTGGTTAGCTTCTAAATTTTTGAACTTAAACCTAACAAAACGTAAAGCAGAAAAGGGAGAAAATCACGCTTAATTGGCCATTTATACAAAAACTTTGAAAAACTCAAACTACTGTCTTACCGGAACCTCTCTATAACTTGTACGGTTAACGATTCCCTGTGACTGTTCCAGTCATAGAGAGTCCACTGTATAATTATTTTTCATAAATAATTTGTTTATTTGTATATTTTATATGGCTAGCCTCATATATATCAAGGGATATACCCTTTCCATTATTTCCAGGAGGGGCCATGGCTTAGTTTGGGAGTCCTAGGAGTATTTAATGCGCATTTTAAGTTACACAGACAGCCCTCAAAATAGCGGTCGGACATCGGACATTGTTCGATCCAGGCGCAAATATGTTAGTTCTGGCCTGTCATTTTGTCCGGCACGTTTCTGTAGCTATACATCTGCCCTATTAAAACTTGGAAAATTAAAAATTAATTTAAAAAAAAATTAAGTGGATAAAAATTATAATTTTGGTCCACTTTGTTGCAGCGGGTTAATTTAAAGGACGGGTGACCCCGGACTCTAACGACTAGTCTCTTTAATAATAGCCGTCGTCTGTCTGTCTGTGTGTCCGCGAAAGCCGTGTCCCGTAACGGAAACACGAAGTTTTTAAAATGTGCACCAATACCAAATGCAGTATATTTTTGTACACTTGTTGCAACAGGTTAATTTAAAGGACGGGTGACCCCGTGGATTTATCCACGGGCTAACGACTAGTCTCTTTAATAATAGCCGTCGTCTGTCTGTCTGTCTGTGTGTCCGCGAAAGCCGTGTCCCGTAACGGAAACACGAAATTTTTAAAATGTGCACCAATACCAAATGCGGTATATTTTTGTCCACTTTGTTGCAACAGGTTAATTTAAAGGACGGTCGACCTTGTGGATTTTTCCACGGGCTAACGACTTCTATATTATAATGCCCGTAAGCGTCTGTCTGTCCGTCCGTCTGTCACGCAAAATGGTAGCTTAGCTGCGACGGGCGAAACCGTGGATTTTTCTACGGGCTAACGACTAGTCTCTATTATAATAGCCGTATTCCGTCTGTCTGTCTCTGCGCGGACCCCCCGCTGAGTTAGGAAATGATGTTACGGAAACACGAATATCAAATGCAATACATTTTTATCCACTTTGTTGCCACGGGTAAATATAATGGACGGGCGAACCCGTGGATTTTTCCACGGGCAATGACTAGTCTATATAATAATAGCCGTATTTTGTGTGTTCAAAAGGGTTACCGATATTCCTTTGATCTTTCCGCGAATTTTTAGAAACCAGTATGTACACCTGTGTAACACCATTTAACTGTACTAAGCGCTCAGTCCGGTGTCACGATTAATTTTTTAACTTTTACAAAAACTTATTCCGAAAAATAAAATAATATTGAGCGATTGTTTTTGCTATGACGGAGTCACAACGGTTGTTAACTGTGTTTTTATTTCAGCCTTTGTTGCGGATAGTTATTTTTTAAAAGATATGTTACACAGTCGCAACACTATAATGGTGTGTGCGCTTCACTTGATTTACGACATACTGCATACCTGTACTAAAGCGCTCCACCTGACTGTGTCGCACAGTTTGCAGTTCTTTTTAAGAGCTCCTTAGGGCGTTCAACAACGGTTACTTGTGGCTCATTCCGGCGATGCGGAGCAAGTAGCGAGACATACGGAAAATCCCCGCGGTCCTGCAGCTTTATTTCGGATCCACGGCAGACCCCGTTTTTACCGGCTTTGTTTTGATCGCTTACGCGTAATAGACCAATCACGAGGCTCCATTTTCACCAATGATCAATCCAAGTGCTTCGCGGCCTTGTTCTGCCCAGATTGCGAAAACGGCCTGTTTACAACCGGGACAGCCGGATTATGTACACATGATCCGATTATGTTTTTTTTGCACTGGTTATGTAGTGGTGACCGCATTATGAACGCTGATATAATGGCTGGCCAGGCAGGCTGTAATTGTCATTTTCTTCGAACTTTTGTGAATTAAACATTCTCTGGAAGATAGAACACCCCTAAAAACTAGAGATGGCGGAAGAAAAAAGTCTCGACGTAATTCTTAGTTTAAAACTAATCTTGTAGTAAATACATTTCAGCATAATATACTTTGAAGTAACTAAATTTCACGGAACCTAAATTATTCTTTTTGCGGGAATTAAGTTTGGTGAAAAGTTATTAAACTTGCGAATCCCAAAATTTAGTATTTGCCACGAAATTTCGTTTCATTTGAGAACAACAACAACTTTGCCACCAGGGCTATTCGCTTGTCAGAAGTGATGACGAATGATATAAAAGCGGTCGGCCCCGATTATATTTGTTCTATAAGTCTGGAATAATATTTGACTGTCATACATAAGACGGCCTGCCCCGATTATGTTCGTTCTATAATAAATGAGAAATAATATTACACTGTCGTATATAAACTGGCCTGCCCTGATTATATGTCCCTTTTATAAGTGCCAAATAATATTTTTTGAGTAATAAGCCGGCCTGTCCTGATTGTGTTGCCCTGATTATGTATTTTCTGCCCTGTTCTTAACCGGTGCAAGCTGCCGTACTTAATCAGGCCAATGTTCATTATCCGGGCAGAACAGCCTCAACATGCCGACGGAGGAAACGTGCTACCACTACAAAGGTCATTTTGGTTTGGAAGGGATGGTTTGAAATTTGTATGTCTCCTTTTGATCCTTTTTTCTTATGAGTACTTTGTATCCTATAGGATTATTTAGTTTCTGTGTGTTTTCACATGTTAAGTTGAGTATAACATGACGTTTTCTAGCCATGTATAAATCTTAAACAAAACAATTTTAAGTGTTTAGCTAGCTAAAAAGGTAGATTTTGAGGCAGCTAGCTATAGCTATCTTTTGTTTTTGTTCTTATTCTTTTAAAGTTTTTTTCAGTTTGGTATATTCTTATTTATTTTTATGTTGAAGTTGGGTCTACCTAGCTGGCTCCTTTTAGGTAACTCTAAAAAGTGAAAGTAGTTAAATGCAGTTTGGCTGCAACACAATTCTTAATTCTTATGCTAAATGCAGTTAGCTAGGCAGCTACCAATTTTATTACTGCTATGAAAGCTTATGCTGAAAAATAGAATTGCTGAGTATACATTTTTTTAATTGAACTTGACAGGCAGTTTCCTGATTTTTTTTAAACTGAAGTCGCAGTAAAATATATTTTTTTAAAAATGGTGTTATACTCGTGTCCGACACAGGTGTTTCAACAGAGTGTATATATCCTGTGTTTTGTAAACCAAAGCTGCAATAGTTTTTTTGAATAGGGTCTTAAGCCTAAACGCATGTGCCGCATGGTTTACCTGTACTAAGCGCTCAGTCCAGTGTCACAATTAATTTATTAACCTTTAACCCCCGCAGTTCGACGCCGGGTTTCCCGGCTTTTTTATTATAATACCTGTATACGTCTGTATGTCACGCAAAATGGTAGCTTAGCTTCGCAAGTAGCGAGACACACGCAATATGCGGTATAACAAGGACAGGAGGAGAACCCGTGGATTTTTCCAAGGGCTAATGACTAGTCTCTTTAATAATAGCCATATTTTGTCCGTCTCTGCGCGGACCCCCTGCTGAGTTAGAAAATCGTGCTATGGAAACACGAATATCAAATGTGATATATTTTTATCCACTTTGTTGCAACGGATAAATATAAAGGACGGGCAAACCCATGGATTTTTCCACAGGCTAACGACTAGTATAAAATAGAATAAGTTAAGTTTGTATTATTATTATTATTTTTATTATTATTATTTGTAAACTCATCACAATCGAATGGGAAATAATATGCTTCATTTTCAAATTAAAAAAAATCTTTATCCATGTGGCTCAAATAAAACTTCAAAATTCATTCAGAAAGTTCAGCTACATTTAAACAAGAATAAAAAATAATACCGCACGTGGGTTTCGTTTTTAAAACTGTTTGAATGAAAATAACACAATTAATCCATGATATAACAATGTCTGTTCCGCCTGTACGTTCAGTTTTGCAGAGTTGCTTCATCCGTGCTCCGTTGGCGTTTACCTCTACATTAGTTAAGAACCGCATGGCTGGATATCTTGTGTAAGATCTGGTTACCAACGACAAAGTGGCCAGGCAATAGAGATTCATGTCTACGTAGTTCTTTAACTAAGCCAGGAGTTGGTGAATTAGCTAGGATGGTCAGGTTGGCTATGAATAGGCTTGCTTTTGGATTAAAAGGACTATTCAATAATTCTGAGATCTAAAAGTGTCCAACCAAGACGAAAATCTATTAGACGTTTTGTCCGACGAAAGCTTCGAAACGAGCTACGGACATGTCCGACCAAGCTGCGGATGTGGCGGAAATTTTGTCCGACGAGTCTCCAAAAATTATTGCGAGGGCTGCACAGACTCAATTAGGGTCCATGCTCTACCAGACAACTCTATGCAACATTCAACAGGCCACACTTCCCCACTTTCCCTCACCTGGCTAGGGTTAACCAAGCCATGTGAGGGAAATTGTGCTTCGGGGAATCGAATGCCGTTCGCCCACACAAAATGCCCAATTTATTTCCACTAAAAGCTACCATGCCAGTGAAAACAGCTAACTATTCTGTTCTGTTCTTCTTCTAGTGCCTAATTTTCTTGAAAATCTTTCCTAAACTCACCCAAAGTAACACAAAATATTCAAACTTGATTTTTAGAAATCTGACAAAAAGGACCATCGATTTATCAATTTTTCAAATTTAATAATTGTGTGTGTATACCTTTTTTAGCTTCAACTTCTTTTGATTTAGAAGTTAGATATTTTCAACTTTTTGGTTTTGTCAAACAAAACAATGACCAATCAGTTTCCTCAAAAAGTTTCCCTGAAAGAAATCAAACCAAAAAGCCTAATAAACAATCAAATTTTTTGAATCCAATAATTGATTTTAACAAAATAAATCCTGTTCTGTCCACAGGTTTCAAAATCATGTATTGCCTGGGCTTGTTGCACTCAGAGCATACAGGAATGTCGCTTGTTTGATGCATTTCATCAAAGAGGTGGTAAGTGAGCCTGATTTGGTGCGAGACTACAATGAAGTATAATAGGATAGAAGGAAATATTTGCTATAGCTTTTGGATTATGAATAAGTTGATTTTCACTGTTTTTCAGCGTCTTTTGGCGTTTGGCGTATGAAAAATTATTTTGGATTTTCAAAAATTGCTTCATAGCTTTTGCTGGCAACGACTTCATTTAGCACCGGGCTAAGTGGTCCCGACACACGACGTACAACATAACTAACAACCTTCATACTTTATCGACATAAAAGGCTGACAGACGTTCAGTCATACTTCTCCAACCAAATGGACCCAACAAATGAAACCGCATTATCCGACATCCTCTCTATATAACAAATACATATTTTTTCTGTCGATGGTCATACCAACGTAATATCGCATAATACTGCATAATACCTTCATAATACTCTCTGTCGCTACATAACAAATACATATTATTTCTGTCAATAATCCTTAACCAACGTAATATCGCATAATACTGCATAATACCTTCATAATTCAAAAAAAGTACATAAATTATCTGTCGATGGCCATAACAACGTAATATCGCATAATACTGCATAATACCTTCATAATACTCTCTGTCGTTACATAAAAAATACATATTTTTTCTGTCGATGGCCATAACCAACGTAATATCGCATAATACTGCATAATACTGCATAACACTCTCTGTCGTTCCATAAAAAATACATATTTTTCTGTCAATAATCCATAACCAACGTAATATCGCATAATACTGCATAATACTGCATAATACCTTCATAATTCATAAAAAACACATAAATTTTCTGTCGATGGCCATACCAACGTAATATCGCATAATACTGCATAATGCCTTCATAATACTCTCTATCGTTACATAAAAAATACATATTTTTTCTGTCAATAATCCATAACCAACGTAATATCGCATAATACTGCATAATACTGCATAATACCTTCATAATTCAAAAAAAGTACATAAATTTTCTGTCGATGGCCATACCAACGTAATATCGCATAATACTGCATAATACCTTCATAATACTCTCTGTCGTTACATAAAAAATACATATTTTTTCTGTCGATGGCCATACCAACGTAATATCGCATAATACTGCATAATACTGCATAATACTTTCATAATTCATAAAAAATACATAAATTTTCTGTCGATGGCCATACCAACGTAATATCGCATAATACTGCATAATACTGCATAATACCTTCATAATTCATAAAAAATACATAAATTTTCTGTCGATGGCCATACCAACGTAATATCGCATAATACTGCGTAATACCTTCATAATACTCTCTGTCGCTACATAACAAATACATATTTTTTCTGTCAATAATCCATAACCAACGTAATATCGCATAATACTGCATAATACCTTCATAATTCATTTTTCTGTCAATGGCCATACCAACGTAATATCGCATAATACTGCATAATACCTTCATAATAATGTCTGTCGCTTCATAAAAACTACATAATTTTTCTGTCGATGGCCATAACCAACGTAATATCGCATAATACTGCATAATACCTTCATAATTCATAAAAAATACATAAATTTTCTGTCGATGGCCATACCAACGTAATATCGCATAATAATGCATAATACCTTCATAATTCATAAAAAATACATAAATTTTCTGTCGATGGCCATATCAACGTAATATCGCATAATACTGCATAATACCTTCATAATACTCTCTATCGTTCCATAAAAAATACATATTTTTCTGTCGATGGCCATACCAACGTAATATCACATAGTACAGCATAATACCTTCATAATACTCTCAATCGTTCCATAACAAATTTATATTTTTCTGTCAATAATCCATAACCAACGTAATATCGCATAATATTGCATATTACCCTTATAATACTCTCCATCGCTACATAACAAATGCATTTTTTTGTAGATAGGCTATAACCAACGTAATATGCCACATTATTCCGCAGTAGAAACAAGTGTTCTCCCTGGAAATGACGTATCAAAATTTCTAAAGTAGACCAATTAATGCAAAGTGATCACATATTGAAAAAAACAACAATTGAGGTTGAGTATACATCCATTTACCAATAGAAATGATATTATGGCAAAATACTCTTCTGCGAAATGATACATCAAAAGTCCTACATTAAAAGTCCTCAAGCACGCCAATCAAGAGAAGACTTTATACTTTAAACTAAACAAACACTGATGTTGGATACACGTCAATACACAAAGAGACACTATATTTTGGACAAGTACCTTGCCGCGATATAAAAAAATGAAAGTTCTAAAGCAGACTAATCAATGTGTAGACTTTACACTGTAATTGAACAAATATTGAGGTTGGATACACATCCATCCACCAATAGATGTCATATTTGACTAAATACCCTCCAAGAAAATGAAACATCAAAAGTTCCAAAGCAGACCAATCGAAGGAAAAACTATTCACTATAAACCAAACCAACACTGATGTTGGATAACAATCCATTCAAAAACAGACACTATACTTTGGACGAATACCCTTCCGCGAAAAGATGAAGCACGCCAATCAAGAGAAGACTTTACGCCTTAAATTAAACATTCAGTGAGGTTGGGTGCACATCTATGCACCCATAGAAACAATATTCTGGACAAATACCCCCTCGCAAATGACACAGTAAAAGTCTTAGCTGTTAGATTTGAGGAAAGATGTATAGTATGCACTAAAAAGGCGGCTTTGTTCTATACCTATGCACATGCAATAGAGACGACAGTGATAGCTTGGATAAGACTATTTAAAAATGACCTAATAGATCTATTCAAATAAAGCCTCCCTAAACCAATAAGTAAATGGGATATTCCACAATACATGGCTAAAAAACAACCTGGATGAAAGTAAAGGTCGAAATCCTAGCAGAAAAATTAAAAGAAGTCTGTAAATGTGAGACACATCCATACGTCATTTAAGGTAACACTTTTAGAAGTTGAGGTATGTGCAAAATAAAATCTGAGATATTTTAAAAGACCAATCAAAGAGAAAATTTTATACTTTACCCTGCACAAACACTTATGCTGGAAATACATCCATACACAAATAGAAACAATTTTATGGAGAAATACCCTCCCTGGAAATGACGCATCAACAGTCCTAAAGCAGACCAATCAATGCGAAGGCTTTACAATATAAACCAATCTGAGGGAACACGTTGCACTATAGAGGTATTGAGGTAGGATACAAATCCATCCACTAATAGAACAGATATTTTGACAAAATACCAAAACTGCATTCTGGACAAATATCCTCTCGCGAAAAAACATATTAAAAGTCTTAAGGCAGACCAATCTGACGACAGACGTTATAGTATACACTGAACAAGCAGTAGTGCTTTATACCCATTGATTCATCTATAGAAACAATCTCTTGGACAATTACTCTTCTTTGAATAGCATGTTAGATGTCCTAAAGCAGACCAATCAAAGAAAATGGTTGCAACCTCAACGGTTATTTTTATAGTATAAGACCACTGAGGTTGAATACATATCTATACACCAACAGAAAGAAATGTTCCCGCAAAATAACATGTATTATGTTATTGTGGAGATTATAACACAGGTCAGTCTAAAAGCAGATGTTATAATAGATGCTAAACAGCAGTTAGTATTCTGTACCCATCGATACAACACCAAAAACAATATTATAGACAAATGCCATCTCGTGAAATGACATATTAAAAGTCTCAAAGCATGTCGATCTTAGGGAAGTCGTCAAACAATACATTGAACAGACAGCAGTGTGCTATACCCACTCATACTTCATTAGAAGCGATTCTATGTTCATTCGAACTGACATTATTAGATGTCCTAAAACATGACAATCTGAGGGAAGACGATATACTATACAATAAACAAGTGGTATTGTTCTATACTTATCCATACACCAAGAGATACGATGTTCTGGACAAATACCTTCCTGCGTAATGACACATCAAAGGTCCGAAACCAGACCAATACACTACACAATATAGAATCTTAGATCCTTTAAAAGGGCAAATAAATTCAAAGGAAAACCATCTTCTGGTCAGTAATAAAGCAGAAATGCTGGACCCAAGTCAATGAAAAGGAAATTTTGCGAGAATTTTTAGCTCCATTGAAATATTAGATGCCCTAGCAGAACAAGACAAATAAAATATATGTACGATACAGTAGACAAGCAGAGGTGGAATATACCCTTGCATACATCACTAGAAAGATACTTTTAAGAAATATCGCGCGCGAAGAAGATAACGTTCTAGCAGACCATTTGAAGTAAATCTTTACTTTTGCAAAAAGGCAAATCGGATACCCATTCATAGCTACATCACTAAAGAGATATTCTGCGAAAGTAACCAAACGCGGAATAAAGTATTAAATGCTCAAGCACAATAATTTAGTGCCCTAACATCATAACTTCCCTTGTGTTAGGTTATAAATTATAAAACTTGGTATGGATGATATCTGTCACATGACAATTAAAAATCATGATTCAAATGCTGACTTTGTCAGAAATTCTTTGCGGACGTCAGCATTATTTCTCTTGCGTTTGTGTAGCTTATGATAGCTTGCGCTTCAGCTTAACAGCCAATCAAAAGGTAGCAATCTACATGAATTACGAAAGAATTTTTAATTAGATCATTTCAATATGGCTAGCAACATCTCGTTTCTGTGTTAAATTTTTGTCAAAGCCAAGTGAATGTAGAGAAAAGGAATATATTTCAATCAAGTGAAGTAGATGAAAAACAAAATAACATTAATGAGTCTGTGGAGGCACAAAGAAACAACATTGTAAACAAACTTAAAAAGACTACTCGTGATCTGACGACATTAAATCCATAAGCAAAACGTTGTATAGTCCTTTGATTCTTCTTTCTATGGAAAGTCGTCTCATCCACATGTTTTTTTTTACGTATTTTACAACGTTGTTTATTTCTACGTAATAAAAATATTGCTAGGACTACTCTCAAATTTTGCAGCAACAAATATCGTCTGTTTACATCAGCCATGTTTTGCAAAAAACACGTGAGCAAAAATCGCTAAATGGAAATGGTTCGGTGTATGTGATAAAAGTCGCTGCGCATCTTACGACTGGGCGCAAAATGTAGCTGTATGGAAACCGGCCTTAAGATGGATCTTGAAACCTTTCATTTTAGCATTTTACTTTCTTTCATTTTAGCATTTTACCCTGATTTTATATATATTGCGAAGTTATTATTAATGTAATATCTGGTATAACGCAACATTTAAAAGTGATGAAGTAGATCTGGTTTTAGCAGATTACGAATATCGAGAAGATGATCGAGCCAATTATTTCTTCTGAGCAAAATTTTCTTTGAGATAATTTTCCGTTCCCTTGTTCTCGCAAGACATGTGCACGTGACCTGGTTTGTAGATGCAGGCAGTTGCAACTTCAATGCTGTGACTTTTCTAATTGTGGAGATGCTTGTACTAACCCAACAAGTTCACAAAAGTAGTTCGTTTGTGATGTTGATGTAATTGTACGAAATTTAAAAAATCTTGTTTTGACAACAAAAGTTAAATATGTACATTCAATTAGTTGTAACTTCTTGTAGTTGTAACACTTTATTTTAACCTTATGTCAGTATAGGTTTTTCTGATTAAGCATAAAATTTTCTAAAAAATAAGGGGCCGCAGGATTCTTTTTGGAAAAAAATTAACATTGACCTTTGACACATAATGGCGGAAATTGGACTATGAAACAAACAAAAAACATTAATTTTTTTGATCCCCTGGCCCATTATCTTGTCAAATCAAGATTTAAATCCTCTCTACAACGAACTTTATACGAGACTGCTCTCAGCTCCTAGAGTAATTAAGATAAACTACGTTACGTTAAAGTAAATTACGAGTAAACGCTTTTTTAAAAGTTTTGCTTTGACCTGTAAGAATGTGCTAAAAAAATTACTTTGGTATGTAAAATGTTTTAAACGTGTGCGCGATAAGCATTATTTTAGAAGAAAAAAAGCGTTGCCGTATCATGAAGATAAAAAGATCTTTCCTCGCACGTTTTCCACTTTGTATGTAGTTATATTTGTCCGACCAACATTATTTTTTGGTTTAGGAACCGATGTCCTAATCGATAGCTTAAGCTCTAAAGAAAAGGTTTTTGGCAAGCGAAAGCGAAAGTGAAGGTAGATGCAGATAAATACAGCAGTTACTTTTTTCATTAACTTTTCTATTCTTAATACTTGCACATGTCCATACAACATGGCAGGGAACATTACAAAAATTCCAAATTTGGTTCTTCAGCTGTACTCTTCTGTGCCCAATAAGTAGGTTTTTTTGTTGCTTTAGTTCATTTACTCCATGTGATCTTTTTTACTGACGGTTTATATGGAAATGTTCATAACTTGTCTATAGCTATGCTTTAAAAAATTAAGAGGATGACTATATGTTTGTTTATCCCTGTAACAATAAATTGGATGTAAGAAGGGAAAGGGGTAAAGCACTTTTTTTCTATATTAAAAAAAATTAATTGACAATAATTTTAATATTTTAAAGTACAAAGAAATGAAAATATCGTAACAAATATATGTGTATGGTATACAATATAAAATCAGAATAGTATAATAATAGTATAGAAATAGTCTATGCAATAGTATTTGAATGATTGATACATAGTCAATAGTTTGTACACGCAGTAGACTACTTTTAATATTGGTGTTACACATGAAAAAAGGACCATTTGTTTAGTATTATTTTGTGGTAACATCCTGCCATTCTCATCCCTTCCTTGTTATTATGTCAATTTGGAGTGATGTTATTATCTATTTCTAATGTTAAAAAATAATTATTTGAGGAAACCTTGTTAAAATATATTTGTTAAACATTTATATACCTATTAAAAAAATGGCAGATTGTCCTAGCTTTTTTAAAGTAATTTTACTTATTTTATTATAGATGGATGTAAAAATGTGTAAAAGAAATTGCAAGGCTGGACCACCAAGTTGAACGGTTGCATTCCAAAAAGGGCCTCACGATGTAAAGTTATATATATTTCTACATTTTTAAAAAACTTTGAAAAAAATTTCATCAAAGTTGTTTTATATTGTATCTTCCAAAGTAAGTTTGAAAAAATACCCTGTATCTCTAAGAAATCTATACACATGCAATTCGCCACCCTTCAGAAAACGTATGGCTGTAACTTTTAATTTCAAAAAGCCATCCATACACATGGAAAAACCTTGCTTTTACGAATTGGCTTTTTAGCACAAAATTCTGAATTAAGAAGAAATCTATATTCGTTCATGATAATATCTAACATATTATCATGAATGAATATAGAATAACACCGGGGTCCTGGAGAGGAGGTTGATCACGCAAAACAAATGTTAATTTTAAAGTGATATATTTTGTGGTTGTAAAGATACATAAATTGTTTCTTAAAATTAGCTTTATACCTGTGATCTACGTTTTTCTTTTATTTTCGTCAATTCAGTCGTTCCGTTGTCATAACGTCGGTGTTATGTCCATTACCGTCCAAGGCTTTAAATAATGATGAATTAGAGATTCTTCAAATAGTAATAGTATGTTGAAGATGTTGTCAAAGTTATAAGTCGTCCACTAAGAAAGTATAAATAAAAAAATAAAAAAAATAAAAAAAGAACAGTAGCTGCAAACATATTATAAATATTCAATATTCATCATGCGTATCAGCATGACTTAATGCAAGCCGTAGTTTTTTTTCGTAGGATGACTTCTTCTTTTGATTCCAAATATGAATCATAAACTGTGCATAAAACATGAAATTAGTTTGGGACATATGTTTTGCAGAAGACTTAATTCATTGTAGGTATGAATTAAACTGCTCATATATGGATGTGTTTACAGAGGTTAAACCAGGAAAGGATTTGCTGTTGTAAACAGACGAACAGCCGTGACTGTAACCGTGAAAGACATCGTGGAAAAAACGAGTATTTCTAAAGTACCCAGCTTCCCTATTCAAACAGTACTCTTCAAGGCTGCAAGAAAAATCATAATATATATTTTCTGGGGCGACAGGTAAATGTGTATGGAGTGAATGTGCAGCATCTTTACGACCTTCACTTCCATTTACTATGTGGAAGCCGTAGCAGTGGCCATGGATAGGGAAAAACCAAAGAAACATGAATGAAGATCCCTTTAACGCCACAACTGGGTAATTCTTCGAACATTTTGAGTTCGTAGGTGTGTTGTCATGTACTAAGGATGTGCGTTCGTTGTCAATGTGGAACTTTCGAGCGTGTTGAATTTCCACATTCCAGTGAATGGATCAAAAGCATTTTTCCACAAAAGGTATAGATATTGTAATCCTTACATTAGAAAGGACAGTAATTTAAAATAAAATTTGACATAGTCATACTTTGTAAAATAATTTGGAAATAAGGATTAAGCCATTACCAAATGATCAGCCAACCACCCTCGCTAACAATTTCTTCTTCTAACTCTAAATTGACATCCTCTACGTCATCAGTAATATCTATCTCTCCATCTTCACTATCAGAAACGTTATCTGAGCTATTTACCAGTTCTGAAGCGAAACATGAAATGGAAAATATACATACATTTTTAAATTGACAATGCATTTGTTATAAATTCAAAATAATTGAAAATTTTAGCTATATGTCACACAGCATCTTAAAACGATTTTTAATGAAGTAAACACGTCTCTTTTAAGATGAAAGAACGAAAACAGAAAAAAACGACGCAAACAAATTGTATAATTTATCTCTTGTATTTTTCAGCTCCCAATTCGGAATAAACTAGCAACTCTTAGTTAAAACAAAATTATAAAAATATACCTTGTAAATGGGCTAGCTTTTTTATGGCTTCGGAAAACTTTAAGATGTTCACAAATCTGTTCGCTATCATCTAAAGTCATACCAACAGCATATTTAACTTAACATGTAAAAATATATAAAAAAACAAGGACAGACTTAGCAACGTCAACGTTACGCAACTTTCAAAATGGCCGTAATAACACTGCTCTCTGCTTTACACATCCCTTTTTCGTGGCTGCAAAATCTCGGATTGGTTTTTCAAAAAAATCAGGCGTTGCAATTGAATGCTACACGCGGGAGAATAAAACAAAGTCGGTAAATATATATCGCATTTGGTATTTTGTGCAGATATAAGAATTTCGTAATTAATTAACAGGACGCGCTTTTCGCGGACAAACAGGCAAAATACCGCTGTTATTAAAAAGACTAACGATATCATACGTCTATTGGTTTTTCGGTCAGTTGCTCATAAAGTTGATCTTGTTAACTCACCATATGATTTTTTAACAATAGCCAATAATAATTACATTATTTAGAACTATTTTCAGCTTTTGTACTCTGATCCTAACTTCAATGGAATATCAAATCTACTGAGACTCTTTAAATGAGATAAATTTTATACTTATGCCTTTTTGGAACATCTTTGTTCCATGTAAATAGAAGTTTTGACTTTTAATTTGGAATTTTTCCATATCTGTTAAAAAAGTATTTTTTCTTTTTCCTAATGATACGTTATATTACTGACATGCCTTCTACAGAATTTCAGCCTAAGAGCCTTTGCCGATAAAAAGTTATGACCTGTGAAATTTTAACTACAAACAATGGAATAATTTCATCGTAAACGGCTCTAAACTTTAATGTGATATAGCTTCTATACGGCAGCAGCTTCTTCAGTCGGACAAAAATCATTTGAACATTTAAATTTTTATGCATCTAAGAGATTTATTTGGTTTAAGAACTAATCAAGCTATACTATTGAAATACTGCCCCGAAAAAAAGAGATAGAATTTACACTTTTGCATGGTCTGAAATAAAAACACACGTAATGTCTTTGGATTGATTGCCCTGCTTTAGCGCTTTTGATGCGTCATTTTCAGGGAGGACACTTGTTTCTACTGCTGTACGGATAAGTACATAACAGTAAACCCCGGTAAATTTATAGTATAATGCCTTGCCTCAGATTGGCATTTTTTAGGACTTGTGATATGTAATTTCGCGGGGGGGGGGGGGGGGGGTATTAGTCCAAAATATCTTTTCTATTGGCTATCGATGGGCATAGAACACTACCGCCTGTTCAATATATTGTACAAAAACGCCTCTTTGTTTAGCCTGCAATAGGGCCGTTATTATGTCTTGTTGCAAAAGGATATTTGAGCGAAATATCGTTTCTGTTTGTGTATGGATGTGTATCCAACCTCAAACTTTGTCTACTTTGTAAAAACAGCTTTCCGTAAATGGCAGTTATGCGAAATATTGTGGAATATTACGTTGGTTATGGCCATCGACAGAAAAAGTATGTAGTTTTTATGAAGCGACAGACATTATTATGAAGGTATTATGCAGTATTATGCGATATTACGTTGGTATGGCCATCGACAGAAAATGTATGTATTTTTTATGAATTATGAAAGTATTATGCAGTATTATGCAGTATTATGCGATATTACGTTGGTTATGGATTATTAACAGAAAAAATATGTATTTGTTATTTAGCGACAGGGAGTATTATGAAGGTATTATGCAGTATTATGCGATATTACGTTGGTATGGCCATCGACAGAAAATTTATGTGTTTTTTATGAATTATGAAGGTATTATGCAGTATTATGCAGTATTATGCCATATTACGTTGGTTATGGATTAGTAACAAAAAAAATATGTTTTTGTTATGTAGCGACAGAGAGTATTATGAAGGTATTATGCAGTATTATGCGATATTACGTTGGTATGGCCATCGACAGAAAATTTATGTATTTTTTATGAATTATGAAGGTATTATGCAGTATTATGCAGTATTATGCGATATTACGTTGGTTATGGCCATCGACAGAAAAATATGTATTTTTTATGGAACGATAGAGAGTATTATGAAGGCATTATGCAGTATTATGCGATATTACGTTGGTATGGCCATCGACAGAAAATTTATGTATTTTTTATTAATTATGAAGGTATTATGCAGTATTATGCAGTATTATGCGATATTACGTTGGTATGGCCATCGACAGAAAAAATATGTATTTTTTATGTAACGACAGAGAGTATTATGAAGGTATTATGCAGTATTATGCGATATTACGTTGTTATGGCCATCGACAGAGAAATTATGTATCTTTTATGGATTATGAAGGTATTATGCAGTATTATGCGATATTACGTTGGTTATGGATTATTGACAGAAAAAATATGTATTTGTTATGTAGCGACAGAGAGTATTATGAAGGTATTATGCAGTATTAGGCGATATTACGTTGGTTATGGCCATCGACAGAAAAAATATGTATTTGTTATGTAGCGACAGAGAGTATTATGAAGGTATTATGCAGTATTATGCGATATTACGTTGGTATGGCCATCGACAGAGAAATTATGTATCTTTTATGGATTATGAAGGTATTATGCAGTATTATGCGATATTACGTTGGTTATGGATTATTGACAGAAAAAATATGTATTTGTTATATAGAGAGGATGTCGGATAATGCAGTTTCATTTGTCGGGTCCATTTGGTTGGAGAAGTATGACTGAACGTCTGTCGGGCTTTTAATATCGATAAAGTATGAAGGGTTCTAGTTATGTTGTACGTCGTGTGTCGGGACCACTTAGCCCGGTGCTAAATGAAGTCATTCCCCTTTTGCTTCCATTGTTATTCACAATGTTTTAAATGATAATACAAGGATAGCCAGTTTTGAATTAGTCTAATCTGAGTTTCATTCTTTAGGAAATATACTTATATATATAGCTTAAAAAGTTTTTTTATTGTATATATCTCTGCTATGCACAAGACTGGCTCTATCTTGAGGGATAGGTGACTTGTTATTTATGGTTTATTTTTTTTGCAAAATAGATGGATCAGACTTCATTCACCTACGTTCACCAAAATATATATAGCATATCTGCTGTCATGTTGATTTATCTTTTTATTAAGAGTGCACTCCAATTGATGGTTTGAAAGGTTTCTTTGATAATTTTTTGAAGAGTAGGAACTATAAACTATAAATCATCACTATTTTTAAGTCTATAAATATATTGTAATTATTTCCAAGCTAAATTTGACAATTCAAAGGTCAACTCAGAATTTCTGTAACCGGATGAACTTGTGATGTTTTTTCAGAGAGTTTACGAAAAAAGCCAAAAATTTTGAGTTGTCAGTACTGGAGATTAATTGTATATCTAATACCAGTGAAGTTTAATTTTATAAAATTTGATCTAATCTTTAAAATGTGAATAATGTTTGAATTTTGTTGTAGATTATTAACCTGTAAAGAAATTCTTGTTGGTTCACTGGAATTTTCAGTCAGTATAAGTATTTTATGCCTCACTAATTTAGCATTTATATAACCAGTAAGCCATATTGCCTGTATTTGAAGCCTGTATTTTATGAAAAAAAACCTTGGAAATTTGTATTTTTTCTTTAAAATAGCTAGGTATAGCCTGGAATCTTCATTTAAAATATGAGTGGCAGTCCTGTCACCTAACATGTCGTTATGAACCACGTCTACTAATTGCTTGTACAATCTTTTTTTAATTACAACAACATGCGTGACAACATTTTTATGAACTATACATTCTTTCCATCACCAAACTTCAGTGTTGATTAGGTTTGCAAAAACACCAAAAGTTTCTTTGTCTTAATCCAAAGAGACTGTCCCAGGGACTGTCTTTGTGTATCTAAAGTCAAGGATGCCTTTGGAGAACACTTCACACATAAACAAATGTTGTTTTATTATTGAGAAATATAAACTTTGTTTTACACCATCATTTTATATCATCCTTTGTACTCATACCTTCATTCTTATGAGGACATGTGTTTGCAAAAGTTTGACAGATTGATATGACATTTCACATCTTGCCATCTTTATCAATTGTTTACGAGTCTTTCTTTTTGTATAGATTGTTTTTTTAAACCTTTCTTTCTCTACTGTTTTTTCTAAACCCCTACTAGTCTTGATCTTGATCCACATGAAGAACAACTTTAAACTTCTCTGCAATCTCTCAAGATTGTGTAAGGGAAAGCCAGAAGGCACTATCCACACAAATAAACGTTCCTTAAAATGTTCTTGTTTTGTGTTCTTGAAAAGGAATCTGTCACAGCAATCTTTACCTGGCAAAGAAAATGTTTTCACTTTTCACAATTTTAGAAAAGCTCAGTACGAAAAAGTTTAGCAAGGGAGGTAGATAGATCACAATAAGGAAAAGTAAGACCAGCTTAATCTACAGTTTTTGCTCAATTTTTCTAAGTTTTTATTTTTATATCGAAAGAAGTAAAAAAAAAATGTGTACTATATATGTTTATATGTATGTCTTATTGTTTTTAGGTTATTTAGATATTTTTAAGAATGGCAAACACTTTAGTTTCAAGTGATGTTCCAGCTCTTGCTGTCGATTCTGTTTTATTTAAAAGCGTTGAAATGCCGAAGGACGCATTAACAGTTAAGGGTTATGACTTCAATGAAGGAATAAATTACCAAAAAATTATGGAGAGTTTCAAGTACACTGGATTCCAAGCATTGCATTTTGGGCAAGTTGTTGAAGAAATAAATCGCATGTTGGAGTGCAGAGACTTGCCTTTGGAAAATGTGAGTGAACACATTGATGAGCAGTTTAAACCTAAGACAAACTGTACCATTTTTCTTGGATACACATCTAACATGGCCTCAGCTGGTATTCGAGATGTGATTCGATTTCTTGTGCAGCATAAACTTGTTGATGTACTTGTTACAACAGCTGGTGGTATCGAAGAGGATTATATTAAGTGCATGGCACCTTCTTATCTAGCAGACTTTAAGATCAAAGGTGCTGAATTACGCAAAAAAGGTTTAAACCGCACTGGCAATTTAATTGTCCCCAACAATAATTACTGCCTTTTTGAAAATTGGCTTCAACCGATTTTAGACCAAATGTTGAAGGAGCAGAATGAAGAAGGTATCAACTGGACTCCATCGAAAATGATAGCACGTATGGGAAGGGAAATTGATAACGAGGAATCAATATATTATTGGGCATACAAGAACAATATACCTGTATTAAGTCCAGCACTTACAGATGGATCAATTGGTGACAATATTTACTTTCATAGCTACAAAAATCCTGGCTTGCGTCTTGATATTGCAGAAGATATCAGGAAAATGAACAACTTGGCGATATATGCTAAAAATAGTGGTATTATTATAATTGGTGGTGGCCTCACAAAACATCATATATGCAATGCAAATATGATGCGGAATGGTGCAGACTACGCTGTTTACATTAATACCGCTGCAGAGTTTGATGGTTCTGATGCTGGTGCACATCCGGATGAAGCAGTATCCTGGGGTAAAATTAAAATGACTGCTAAACCAGTCAAACTTGTTGCTGATGCAACTTTGGTGTTTCCATTGATTGTAGCAGAAACATTTGCAAAATATCATTATGCGAAAATTCAGAAATAAGATTTCCATGACATTTTTTTTATCACATAGTAACAGTTTGCATGGTTGTTGTTGTTGTTGTTTTTGTTGTTATTGTTGTTGTTATTGTTGTTACTGCTTGTTAAATTTATAGGATTGTGTTTACTATTTTATACATCATGGTTGTGTTTTGATTTTTTTTAAATTTACTTGCTGTTTTTAAAAAAACAAGAAGCATTTAAAATGGTGAGAAACTTTTGATGTGAAAAATTTTTGCATCAAAATATTATTAGAAACGTTAAGTTTGTCATTCTGACCTTTTGATATCTTTATTAAAGCATATATGGAACATTTGTATTTCTGAAAATAAAATGAAACTGTAAAAATGTTTTATAGTTGCATTTTCATTTATTTAACGTTATAAAAATATTGAATTATTTTACACTCCAAGTACTTTTGACTTTTTTAATAACAATTATTATCAGTTACAGTTTCACACTTAATATTTTGGTGTTGTGAGAATTTTCTTTCTTTTTTACTTCATTTTTTGTTGTTGTTAAGTTAATAATGACCTTAATATTCGCCTTTTTTAACTAGCAAAATGGCTTTATAAAGAGATATCTGAGTAGAAAACTCATCCAACAAAATATGTTAGTTTTTTCAAAAAAGCCTTTGTATGTTTAGTACACTTCGAAATTTTCGAAAATTAGGTCTCCTAATTCTGGTTACCATTTTCAAAGAAAGCTGAAGTTTCAGTACTTGTATTTTGAATTTCAAGCAGGGCGTACAATTGAAATTACTTAAATTAACTCGGACAACTCTAGTTTTTTGCAGCTTGTTGTTAGAAATGTATTTTTCATTTTTCATTACGTATTTTAGGGGTAAATAAAGAAACGATTGGGTTAGACAGAGATCTCAATATTACCTAGACATATAATGGGTGATTGGAACATTGCTGAAAGTGACGAGGAGTGGGGGATGTACAATCCGCCATTAAACGCGAAACAAAACGAACCATACATTTCAAATAGACTTATTCCTTTATTTAAAGAGATTGATGAGAAGAAAGTGTTGCCGCTAAATTTTATGTGCGCAAGGAAAGGCAACGTCAGTAAAGAAACACCACAAAGCCAACTTCCTGTTGTTTCATCAGCTCAACATGTGAATGAAGAGAGAAATAAATCTTTGAAAGAAAATCCAGATACAAAGTAAGTTTTGACTATGGAAAATTGAAATTTTGGCTTTTTTTCGAATTGTCGTCAGCAAACCGGTTACAATATGTAATTAGACAAATATTCATTGACATTTATACCTTCATGTCTTTTTAGTTTACTAGAATAATAAAAATGTAAACTGTTTTTGTATCGTGTTCCTGTTTTTTTTAAGTTTTTAGAGAAGATTTTTGATCCACTTTAGTCAGCTAGATTTGTAACAAGAATTAATTTCACTGATTTTCTGTTTGCAACATTTTTTGCACATGTCAATTTCAACGAATTATGTTTTAACGTAGTTTTTTTTTATCCTTTCCTACTGATTTTCTCATTCTGCTTGCCTTTTTGTTTGTAGCAAATCGTTCGAAGCATTCGAATTTGATGAAGCCAATGAGAAACCTTCTTTAAAGAGAAAGACACCTGCAAGTGGTGAGTATGTTTTACCGACACCTCTACTCATTAATACTTTCAAACAACCTTGTTTTACCAGGACCTCTACTCATTAATACTTTCAAACAACCTTGTTTTACCAGGACCTCTACTCTTTGATACTTTCAAACAACTTTGTTTCACCGGGACTGCTACTCTTTAATTCTTTCAAACAACGTTGCTTCAATGCGACGTTATGTTTTAATGTTTGATTTTCTCGCTAATCAAGGACGTTCATTGATACGTCATAATTTTATCTTCTCATCGTTCCGCTTGTTATCTTCCAGCGAAAATACTCAATTTGTTTGTATGAAACTTAAATCATACGGATAATATTTAATTTAATCTTATCAAATGTTATTTCTATGCTGTTGCGTCATATTACCTTTTGAAACTATTCTAAATAATTAATTTGACGTCAAATGTCCTTGTGCGTCATTTCTGACCCTATTATGCGTGAAAATAGTCGTAAAAACAAAAAATGCATTCTATTAACATACTTCTTCTTCTTCTTCGCGTTATTTGTTGAAAACAAATCAGTTTTAATTTTTGTAATAATTTTGATATATTGTAAAGAAATCAAAATTTTTGTGTCGCTTTTTGTGGTTGCTTTGCTTTTGTTGTTTCTTGTACTTTTTAAATTTTGGTCGAACTGTTTAATCTCTATACCAATTTTGGCCCACAATGATTTAACGTGTCTCAAAGAATCCAGTTTTAATATTGCCACCATACTCAACATATTTTCTTTTGTTTTTTGCGCCAATTATTGTCGAGACCAGGTTTAGCCTGAAAACTTAATCTTGATGTCGCCAGCTTTGTTCAATGTGACAATTTTTGTCAAGGTTTACAACTACTCTGACTAATAAATTGACGTCAAATAGCGTCACCATCATTTTCAGCCAGCAAAACATATCATTTTCAAATTGTATGTAATTTTTGCGATTATCAATTGGGTGAGCGAAAATAAAGAAACAAAAACAAATGTATTATTCTTTCTCATAGCAAAACGTGAAAAGAAAGGACAAGTGGCGACGATGTATAATGTGATGAACGATCTTCTACGTAACAAATCACGTGATGAATCAGAGACGAATAAACCTGATGATGAAGCTAAGGATTCGTAAAGGCCTCCAACCCCTTCCGTTCGTCCAATAGAAGTTAAAGGTTCATCATTGTCGAGACAAGCAACTGTATTGCTGTTTTATTCCTTGGAAACTTTCCTATGTTGCTGTTTCAGTTGGTGGATAAAATTCTTGACACAAAAGAAATGACAAATGGATTACCAACTAGGACATGTTGTGTAATGTTGACCAAAAAAGGTTGTGAGATACGCTGCTGCGTCTTAGACATTTAAATGAAACGAAATGTTCGCGTTAAATGTATAATACCAAGTTTCTGCATGTGATAAAAACACTGTTTATTTAAACTTATCACTGTGTGGATTCAAAATCAATGTACTTTATTATCAAAATTTTTTGCAAGAAATAAAATCGCAGCTACGCGGTTTTGCAGAAATTTACTAAATTTTGTGCAATATCAAGTTATTTTCGTAAACGCGAAAATAAGTAACGAAAATAAATACCGGTAAACTTTGAAAGTCTTAAACTGCGATTTTCACCCGCCTAAATGTAAAAAGTTTTATTCGCGGAAATCCCTGGGAAAAAATTTTAGTTGCGAAGTATATCGTTCCCGTGTAAAGACTTGTTGGAATTATTTTGATCTAAATTATTTTTAAAAAAGCTAGTAGTACTAATAATGTTCTTTCTTGGATCACCTATGTTTAACATAATAAAATGTATTTTATATTCCCTATTGCATTGAAACCATATAACTGTAGAGACATTGTTGAAGGAAAGCCACGAAGTCATGATACTTGCTTTTTGTTATTTTTAACACAAGAGCACATTGCATTGCCACGCTAGAGTGATTTAACGGTTTAAATAACCGCACGTGGTTAGCGAAAACTCATGATGATTTCGCAAAATAATTTTACAAAACTTGGCTACATGGTTTCTTTAAAAGGTTATTTCTCAAACGGGACTACCTTTGACGCTGTGGTCGCCACATTTATCTCGTCTTCTGTCAAATTTTATCTCATACCGCCTGACGCGAAACTTCCGTTAACAAGAAGCACATTTACGACTGTGTTAGACAAAGAAAGTTGGAAGCTAGTCAGGTTTAGTTTAAGTGAAATCGAAATGAAGACACTTGATGACAAGTATGTTATTTTTCCATGTCAATACCAAAACAAAAAAGTGCTATGGGTTTCAATACTAAACCAGAAAATACCTGAGAACGTAACCAAGGTTGCTGCAGAACTTTTTAAGAATATTGAAACGGCGTCTCAAAAGACGGTAGAGAGGTGCTATTTGCTCTGGAACGAGCCGAAGCATGTAACAGTAGAAATAAGTGAACAAAAACCAGCAATAAACAGACCAGGCAGCCAACTGGAAATTAAACAAGACATTGTAAAAAGTAATTTACACCCTGAGAATGATCAAAAACCACTTCCGAATAATCCTTCATGTGTGAAACATCACTGCAAAGAAAAAGAGTCACCAATGTTTTCTCTACAGAGTATAGTTGTGCCTCGTTCATTCACACCACACTGTAAAAGTCTGGGCAACAAAAAAGGGATTTTGGTGACAAAACAAGGCGAAAATAAAGTCTGCAATACGAAAGAAAAACGCGTTCGATTTTTTATAAGTGAAAGTTATAAAAGTTACAAACTATGGCGGGAAGCTCGAGGAGGTATACCCCTTTTAAAAACATGCAATTATGGAAAGCGCCAAGTCAATAACAGGGCGTCTTATTTGCCAAATATGACGTCAAAGAAACAAAATAACAAATCTTTCGTAAGAGTCGATCGATTTTTACCAAATTTGACATCAACTAAAAAGTCAGTAAACACAAACAAAAATTTGACGTCAAATATGAAATTTCTCTATAAAAAAGGTTGTACTAAGCCGATTGATTTCAGAAAGAATCACGCATTCAGGGAAGACGGTCATAATTTGAAAGTGAATAGTGGAAGAGACAAAATCTCTGGTCTAGAAAAAATCAGAACTAACAAACAATTGATTTCACCCTGTACGAAAGAAAAGAAGATCATGAGAAAAAGCATTCCTATATCGAATGATTCTCCAAGAAAAAGACATTTGACTACATGGAGTATACATGAAGGGCCAGCCAAAGCGATTTGGCCGTCATTAGAAAATAATCGATCCAGTGAACGGGTGTCGTACGTAAATAATCGATCCAGTGAACGCGTGTCGTACGCAAATAATCAATCCGGTGACAGCATGTGTTTTAATAAAGAAGATACAAACCTAACTACTCGGTTAACACCTATACATCCACGTTTTAAATTTCTAAAACATCAAAACAAAATTAACCATCTCACAAGTACTAAAGAGATAAATGCTTATAAGCACACTGTACAAAGAACTGTGGCTGACAAACTGCCACAACAAAGGAAACGAATTAAAAGTTCAAAAAACGCGCGTATCATCAGCGAAGAGAACTGTTTCGATAACAGAAAATTCCCGAAAACTTTATCCAAAAACACGCAAATTAGTAAAATAAACGAAGACAAAAAGCAACGAAAAAATACAACTAAAGAAAAATTTAATCCTCAACTCATTATACAAGATTGTCTATCAAAATGTTGTCAGGTTACTAAACCAAGTACTGGCGTAGCTGCTCTTACAGAAGTGAAACCAATAGGTACAAAAGAATCGCTATTTCCGTACTGGAGTCAAGCGTCGAAAAATGTAGAGCAACTTTCTTATGGTGCGAGAGAGATCATAAAAAGAGGTAAGCTTGCAGTTCGTATTTTCCTTCAGCTGATTTTATGACAAGATCACAATTTTTTTTAGCGCCTGGAGGTATTTCAGTTTCTCAGTGCAGTGAGATTTTTATCTTTCAACCCGTAATCAGTTTTTATTGTTTACATTCTATGACAATCGAATCGGTCTACAACATTCGTGGCTGCGTAGGATTACAAAAATCGTCGACAAAATATGTTGAAACAAAAAGCTAATTTTGAAGTTGGCCGCCACAAGTTATTACACAGATTATTTCTGTATCGCATTTTGAACTTGTTTCACTTATCAGCTTTATTTTGATTAAACTCTTCCCCTTGAATAATTGTTGCAGGCGTCAGCATTTCTGACAATTAGGCGCACGAATACTTGATGCAAAACAAAGCTAGCATTGTATTAACACTTCCTTTTTGATTAGAAACCGATTAAAACAATGAAGACTGTGTGGAAAAGACCCTTTTTTACAAAAAAATTAATTCGCTATCAAAAATCCAAGTTGTTGCTGCTGTAGCTGAGGAAAAGAAAAAAATACTTTGTTTATAGTGGCTAGAACTATTTATAGCAACCTAATCATCAAAATTACAGTGCTCTATCTGTGCGGCTGTTTTTTGCCTGCTTTTTACCTGTATATCTACCAACTTTGTTCCCAGGTGCTTACGGTTACTATTTTAATTTCAGGTGAGCGCAGCGGAAGTTTAAACTCCACGACTTTACGAAACGACTTAACGCAACTTCTAGATTTCGTTCGCTTAAGCGAAGAAAGAAAGAAAAGAAAATGGTTGAAGTTACTAGTCCGGAAGAAACGACTCTGTGATATTCTTAGTAAGTTTGAAATGTTTATTCTCTAAGTGTTATAAATTAGCTTGAATTCAAACGAAGCTAATGTTTTCCGCTCAACCAGGTAAGACTAAGGTCTAATATTGACCAATCATAGAAACATTCCGTTCAGCATTAGCCAATCAGACGCCAGATTTTTCGTCATGCACTGTCAACCATCAGGACGCTTTTGACTTCGTGGTCAGTCTTCTTCTTCGTGCTGTTTGAGGGGAAAATTCATCTTTGAATCCATTTTTATTGATTGCAAATTGTATATTTTTGGTATGAAAACCAGTGCTTCCTGTTGTGCTTGAAGAGAGTAACTGTAAAAAAAATCATCATTATTTGTCAATTTGGCGCGTCGTAACACTTTCAATAAAAATGATAATCACACGAACCACACCCTATCAACGTACAAATTCAAACCTTTCTTTCTTCTGATTTTTTGGCATCATCAATAAAACTGTAAAAACTTTAGTTTAAAATGTAGAGTATGTAAAATACCCAACCCTGCTCCCAACTTATCCCTTTTTTACATAGGGATGGCGTGATGTTCGTCTCGCTGTCCCGATATAAAATAACATGTACTGAAAACTATTGATAGTGGAAAAGTTGCATTGCCGATTGCCAAAACATAAGTATTATCTGACAGTCGACTCACTACTGACTGTATTTCATTTAAACAGCATATCAAAATTCAAGAAGAGGTTTAAGAACGACTGCAGTGACGTCACTTAACTTAATAAAAGCAATGGCTGTGTTTTCAAAAAGCTTTTCTTCGAGATATCCATGTTTTATATTTTCCAACCGTTCCCTTCCCCTCACTTGTTTTACTTCCCTCCAAGTATATATTAATTTCCAGAACATTCCCAACTCCATTCAACTCTCCCCCTCTCTTTATACGGTACTCCAGAATGTGTGACTTACAATTAACACGCATCCAATTAAATATATCAGTAATACAACGCCAATTATGGTACCAATTTGTCGCTCGCTAAAATTTACGGCAAACGAAAACTTTTCGTTCGTTGAGTTTCTTATGTTTGCGTCCACTATCTAAAAGGTAAAATCAATTGTTAGTTAAAGTTTAAAAGTTAATAGCGACATGCAAAAAGGTTTATATTTGTTTATTTCGAAGGACGATGGGTCCAAATGGACCTTTAGATCGGCCATTAACTGTATTTTAGGTGATTGACTACATATACACGCTCGCATGTGTTTATTTGTGAATTTATATACAGTAAACTCGAATCATTTTTGGGGTCCCTTGAACTTTCTTTATTGCTTTCTGCTGAAAAACTTTGGTTAACTCGAACCTCGGATAACTCGAACATTCGTTAACCCAATTTTCCAACTCGAACTTTTTATTTGAGAAAAAGAAATCAAAGACTTAGTAAATGTCAGATAGCGTTTTAAAACTCCTGATGTAACACGATAGATAATAGTGTCAATGGAAATTTAATTTACAAGAGATAGCTTTCTCATCGCCTGAAGATTGACCTTCTCGGTAATTGTTGTCCAAGCTTTTAAAAAGATAGGTTTAATTCGAAATATTATCTTATTTAAGACTAGCCCGAACATTCGTTAGGTCGAACTTTTTTTCTCGATCCCTTAAAGGTTCGAGTTACCGCGAGTTAAGTATTTGATGCAAAAATGAGTGTTATTATAATATAAACCAAAAATTTCAGGAATTTTTTCTTCAGCCACTCAGTCTGTGGTTTCACTATTATTTCAGGGACAGTTGTAGTTTGAAAGTTGTAAAAGCTGTAAGAGGTGACTCACCACTCATGGAAAAGGGCGCGCTAAACTTTAAACCGACGTTATTAAGATTCATAAAAGTCAAAATCGAAAAACTAAGTGTCGCCAATCCCAGATACCACAAGCTCTCACTTAAGCTTTCACTTTTAAGCCTTTAAATGACAAATCAGTTTAATCTAAAAGAAATGATGCTTAATGAAATATTTTAACGTCGAGAGATTTGACGCTCCCTATCATGTCGGATTAAAGCTCAGCGTGCACCTGTCGATTTGTGAAATAAGCCTAACAAAGAAATATACAACTCACCTCCGCAGACAAAAGAAATAACATAACATAGCTCCACATCTCCACAATGATGAAAACGTCGCAAAAGGACCGCCTTTAAATTCATGTGTTTTCACATAAGAATTTCTCTGTTTACATTTTTTTATTGAGAAAAATTACGTAATGTTGTAGACATGGTTTCTATACCCTGTAGAGATATTTTTATTTTTTCAAAACAGAAAGCTTTTAAGTTTAAAGAATATACATTTTTTTTCCGTTGGCTTTGCGAATTTTTTTGTTTCTTTTATAGACTTTTAAAAGAATAAGCTTTAATTGTAATGAAATGCACTTTTAAAAAATCATGTGTAAACCAGGCCTTCTTTCTAATCTATTTTAACAATAGCAATTGAACTTTTCATTAATGAGCAGTCTCTGATGCTTCAACGAATCACGTGACGTGGAATTCATAATATATATTTAATGGAACTATTAGCATCGCTTGAAATTGCCTGCAATGCTTATAATCGCTTGAAGACTGGGCATTAAGTTCTAAGTAACGACGTTGAACAATAAATCTATGGATGAAACGTTCGTGGTTTAGCAAATAAGATAAACTTGTGCATTTCGCGACAAAAGACTTCTGTGTTGCAAAAATTTAAATTTTTTAGGGTTTTGGAAATAAGTACTGAAATCAGCATCGAGTGTGCAGACTGAGTTCCTCTTTATGAATAATTATATTTATTGTTTATAACATTCAGCGGATAAAAAGATAAAATTTTAGTTTTTTGTTTTTAAGTGTACAATACCATTTTTTGCATCTTCGTCGTGCGCTGTCTAATATAATAGATTTTTAATAGATTTACTTGTACAAAGGAGTACATGAATATTTTCAATATTCTGGTCTGAATGATGCCAGTCCTTAATACCACAAGATCACCTAGGAAACCGCATGAACTAACAAGTCCTAGTACAAAGTTATTGCCACCTTCAATATTTTAATCTGTTAATAAAAAATCAAGTATAAAGCTTTTTAATTTAGAATCGAAGCAAGAGTATAAAATAGATTTAAATGAATGGTTAAAGAACATGGTTGCTGGTGAATCAGCAGTCGCAACCAAAAAAGGTGAACCGATAGACAACGAAAAGTCATCGCTTGAAGAAACATACAACAGTGTGAACTCCAAGTTAATTTTAGAAAGTGAAAAGCTAGAAAAAAATTATCAATTGCAGTTTGAAGAGCGTATGTGTGTTGAAAAACGAAGAATTTATCAAGAAATGTGGAAACGAGTCCAGGTGAGAGATTTTATTTGTTGTCTATTATTGCTTCTATTTTAGATATAGATAAAAACTATTAAAGAATTCAGTTATGGAACAGCATGGATGTGGAACCCAAAGTGATAACATTTTATAAACAACAATATACCGAATCTCTATAGCAATAGCAGTATTTCGCAACTTCGTTCCCAGGGCATTTTGCCTTGTTGATAAGTTTTCGTAATAACGGCTCAGGGGCCACAAGACCCTGGGGACGAGGTTAAGTATTTCGTTACTTCGTGCGTTGTGATTAAAATTCAGTAGCCCTAAGGATGCGCTGAATATGTAGGACAGGGAAACGTTGTAGATTTTTTAATAAAGTAAAAAGGTGCTAGTGGCAATAAAACCCTCTTCCTCTGTTCATTTTAGCCGGAGACGAAAATGGTAATTTCATAATTGATATAGTTGATAGCTCCAGTTTGTTTGCTGGACGACAAAAACTTTTGTTGAAATTTCGTTTTAAAAAGGTATTATGATTTTTACCATAATTCTATTTTTAGGAATGTCGTGTATGCCGCCATATTGGATTGTTATTGGTATGTGGAGACTGTTTATCTGCATCGTACTGCAGTAAAAAATGTCAAATACAAGATTGGATGAACGGTCATGAAGATACCTGTAATTCAAAACAAGATCGAACTTTTGCAACTTAGTTTAACGTATTCTTGACTTTAAATAAATTTTATTTTAAAAATCTGTCCGTTAAATTTAGTATTTGCCGAATAGTCATAGACTATAGACTATTGCGTCCAGTCCAGAATATCATACGCGTAGAAGAGCCTTGGTACAAAGTTGCATTTCACTCTCAAGCGGGAACTTAGCTGAATTTCCACGAATATAGAGGCGGGCTCTGCACTGTAGGTATAAAAGATTTTACTTCAAGTTATTTTTGAAACAGCCCTTGAGAATCTTGAAATCACATTTATGCTTTTCTTTGATGCTTTCTTTCCACGAATCAACTCTGGGTAACGTTTAAAAGCAAAAGATGATAACATACTATATAAAGAGTGTAAAATATAGAAGCAATCAAATAAATCTCAAAGATGAAAAAGGTTTAAAACTACCTTTTTTAATTGTTTGTTCTTTTGTTTCAGATATAAACGCTTTCTTATACTTTTCAGATAAACATTCTGGCATTTCAATCACTTTATGAAACCACACTCTAAACACATACATTTAGCAATAGATGAATGCCTTTTATCTTTTTTAGCCTACTTTGCGTTGGATGTGTCACTGCAGATTAAACTTACGTGTAAATTTTTCTTCGCAGTGTAAACACTTGTTTTTCCCGCGAATCAGGATATACGACCGCATATATCGCCATCTTAAAGTGGATAGAAAGTTCTGCATTCCCCAATACACTTGTGAATTCCGTTGAATGCGCTACTTATGATCTATGACATAATTCTATTTTGTTAGGGTTATCGCTTTCCAATAAGACATTTGCCTATTTTGCAACCACAAAAGAGTTGAATATTTAAGTTTTAGAATATTGTTGACTTTTTTTCAGTTGTAGAATTTTTGGAATCTCCAATTAATTTGGCGAAAACGCATGATATGCCATACTGCATGTCATTTAATTTTTCTGTCACCCAAGTCATATGTTTATCAGATATGTGACACAAAGATGAGCTAGTTTTTTGGCAAACTTGATCTCAGGACTTTTTGTCTTTTATTAGATATTGGACGACGAAAAGTGCAGCGCCGAGGAGAGACAGAAAGTTCTAGGGATGAGGTTAAGTTCTTCGGTTATTATTTCTAAATCATAAATTTTTTGTCTATATTCGTGTATTAGATTTAGTTAGCTTCGTATATCCCCAGATGCAAGATGTTTGCACGCTTCTTGGTACACATTTCACAAAAGTTAAAGAGTTTAGCTCCTTTTCGTTTTTTATTTATTTAGCTTTATATAAGTTTTAAGCTTTAATTGCGGGTGAAATAATTGAGGACCATGCTATCTGAAGTTCTATGCCAAATATCTAAACGGCAACAGTAGTTCTCAATAGTTCTTTTTACTATTTGAGTAAAGCAACATTTTTGGCATGTATAATTTGTTGCATAGACTGTCTGCTCTCATGTCACTTTAATAGCTGATCATGAAAAAAGTTTCACACTATCATCCGTGTTTTTGGTATTATAAATTCGAAAGCATTTTTTTTCGCGCAATTCTTAAGTGTCTTTTGTGCTAAAGTAACGACAGCCGCTCTTTTTGTTAGAGCCCTAAATATAAAAAATTTTATTGATAAAAAAATTTTAATCTATAAAAATGATTTATTTAAATAACTGCAACTTCGAAACGGCAACTTCGAAAAACTTTGTAGCGCCGACGGAAGTTAGGTTTACTTGCCACGGGTTTTCAGTCCTGGAAATATTAACGGGAATACCCACGTGCTAAGTTATTCAATGTAGGTGCATAAACAAACCTTAGCTTTGTGGGAGCCTACTACTCGTTTGAAGACGTTTTGAAGAAATTAACTCGTTTTAGGTATGCATATGTATATATAATTTTTAATTTAAATTTATTTATTTTTCCAAGAATATATAATATAAGTAGAATGCGCTTGGCGTGGTACTGCAAACTTTACGAGCGCTGTTCTTCAAATTTTCGTTGGGTTAACTACAACGCAACTGACCATGTGGGAAGAAATGACTATTTTAAAGTTCACTAGCTACATGTAATGTACTCTTTTCAACCTGTATGGCTCGCTTAACCCACAAATTAACCACATCAAATTAGAATATTAGCTTAGGAAATATGGCACATATTTCATTCTGGACGTTGTAGCTAGCCATAACACCAATCCGGTCTAGCATTCTGCCATTATGGATACCGCGTTAAGAAAAGACTGGTATCTAGTTTAACATGGACAACTCGATTGTAAACAAATCTGTTAACTGAAGAGATAGGCGAAAAATGGATTACAACATGATACAAAAAATGAAAAACGAAGAACTAAAAAGTTATCTAAGACAACGTGGATTGAAAGTAACGGGTAATAAGTCAGAGTTGGTTGCTTGAGTATTTGTGGCTTGTGAGAACAACGTAAAACCGATTCTTACAGCTGCTGAAGTAGAGGTTACGCTACAGGAAGAATACAAATCAAATGTTTTGTTGAAAATGAAGTCATACCAGATCATTCAAAATTATTGAATGGTTGGATCACAGAAGAAGACGGAATAACCAATTGGCCTATGATAACATATGCAAACATTTTTAACTTCATAATGTTCTTTGCAAGAGAACTTGGTAGTACGGATTTAAATGACTAAAAAGCAACCAAAGCATATAGCTATTTTAAGAATGGTTGGCTTGGATATGTATTGTATCATCCTGTTTCTGAGGAGTCATAGTTTTGTCTACTCAAAGCAGATTGCAGAGCATCAAAGCGTCTTCGTGACCCTCCACATAAACTTTGGGTTTGTGTAAATAAAAAGGATGGTGTGATAAAGACAGCACATTGTTCCTTTATGGCAGGGATGTCGGAAACCTGTAATCATATCACAGCCTTACTGTTTCGTGTTGATGCTGCCACGACGTGTGGTCTAACAAACCCTGCATGCACTACCATGTGAATGGTTACCTAATCGTGCTGAAGTGGTGCCAAAAATTTAAGAGACATTAAATTAGGACGTGATGACTTTGGTAAAAAGCAAGCTAAAAGAAAACTTGTACCAACACCAAAGAAACTATACAACCCTCTTAAAAATTGTGATGAAAAGCCCTTAGCACTTAAAACCGTTGCGACAGCATTAAAAGATGTTATACCAGACAGTATTTTATACACCACGGTACCACTACCCAAAATTGACTTCGTACGTGAAGCATACATTGCATGAAAATGTGACATCTGTACATGTTTTAGATATGTCAGGGAGCTTGTAAATTTTTTTTGAAAATTTAGCTCACATTATTACACCAAGCGTAGTACAGAAAAATGAAATTTTAACTCATGGTCAAAGTGAAAACGAAGCCTGGTATGCATTCAGAAAAGGCGTCATCACAGGCTCAAAAGCACATGAGGTAAAAACAAAAATAAACAAAATTGAAAAAGGGCATAAACCTGAACTATGGCCACTATTTCAAAAAATATCAGGAAATGCTTTCGTGCATCCAGATATTGCTGCATTAAAGTATGGACGAGAAATGGAACCACTGGCTATTGAGGCATTTAAAAAGGTCTTGTCTAAAGAACACAAAAACTTATGTGTCAAAAATTGTGGGCTTTTCTTAGATGCTGATAAGCCATACATTGGTGCGAGTCCTGATGGTATCGTGACGTGTGAATGCTGCTCGGATGCATGCCTGGAGGTAAAGTGCCCAATTTCAATCAATTATACTAAACCGACTGATCCTAATATAAAACTGCCTTATATTATTAACACAGAAGATGGACATCACCACTTAAAGAAAAGTCATCCTTACTACACACAGTGTCAGTTACAATTAGCTGTCACTAAACTAAAAAAATTCTACATTGTAGTTTGGACTTCGCATGGACATTTCATAGACGAAATTGATTACAATGAAACCTTTTGAAAAACTTTATTTGAAAAACTTGAAACATTTTACAGGTATTATCTAACATATAAGTACACAGGTGAAAAATAATCTGTACATATATACAAGGATTAGTGATTAGTAAATATATATATATATCTTTTTCTTTACGTTTTTTTTTTTCTGAGTCAACAAAGTTTTCATATTACATAATGCTGCACATGACCAACTTGTTAGGATTATATAAGTTTTAATCCGTCTTATAGCTTTTTCCGCATGAATTCTTAAATTAGCGACAGTTTTTGTTTTGCTGCATTCAACTGTAGCCATTTGGGCTTTCATCCTGGCACCAGGCAGAACAACTAAGGTACAATAACGGAGTAATAATTACTCCTTTATTTGAAATCCTCGATCAGCCATAATTTAGTCCCCATAATCCAGTTTGTCATAAAAACAACTGTCATTAACTATAAACTTGCCTTGTTTACCTCCATAACAATGGGACAAGAAAGTGATGTACCTTGTTGGAGAAATACCAATCAGAAATTTAAATGTGTTATAGTGTTTGTACTCTGACCATGTAACAGCTTGCATTTCTAAAGATTTCGAACATTCAATAAAAACTTCGGCACAATCGAATATACAACGCACTTTTCCATAACCCTGTCTTTTAAACATATCAGGCATATGATCCATAACACTTTCTTTTGGTATCCAATTCACTAGGGCATTTCCAAGTGTCATACTCATTACTCTAATCCACGTTTTAAATGTGTTTGAACAAATGGTTTGGCTAATTCCAAAAGGGTCAGCTAAGTCCTCATTTAATATTCCCAAACATAATCGCATCAAGGTAAGAAGAAACTCATTTTTGTGTGACAGCTTTCTCAAAACGTTTGGTTTAAAATGTCGACGCACTTTAGTAGAAACCACCTTTAAATGTGCAACACCTCTCCAATATGTTGCTTGTAAAACATATGGCCACAAAATTTCAAATATTTTATGGAATGCCTGGATGCTGACAATTCCTGTGTAGAAATTCATTTTTGCGTCTTTTTTTATTTGATGAAACGAAAATGGTACTTTTTCAGGTTCCAAACGTACTTGTTTTTTCAATTTTGTGTTACTTAGTGTCAAATGCTCTATTTTTCTTGACATTGATTGAATCAAATTATTCTTATCAACACAAGATAAACATTTTTCCTCGTCAGGTTTAAGGCTGTACAAATGATCTGAAAATGTTAAACAGGTTGATCCATTTCTTGGTGTTGTTAAAGTTCCAGTAGGAGACAAGGGTGGTGAGCAAAACGGTGAAGATTAATATTAATTGATTATTATTAATAAGACTAATATTTTTTGTTTTTTGGGTGGTGGAATCAGCTGTTTGAAAGAGTTCTTCTTGGTGTTGAACTTATTAGTTCATATCCTAATTTAAGCGTAGGGTTAGGATTTTCAGCTGTAGCAATTTTATCCACAAAATGTTCACTACAAATTCTATCATTCCTTGTAGGTTTCCAAACAGTTTTATTAGCATTTTCTTGTCTCAGTAACTTTATCCATTGACTTTGTTTCTCTTTGTATCTTACCTCCCCAGGAAAACAAAACATTCAAAATGGCTGAGGGCATCCACAGTCAGCATTCAGCTTTCCTTCGTGAATCATACAGGATTCCTTCTTCCACTTGTCAATACGTCTCGTATTATTCGTACAACCAACAACAGCGCAGTTTACAGGACCCATAAGATTATATTTATTTTGTTCATCTTTTTTACGCCTTTCATTCACTAATCCACCATTACTGTAACTTAACATTACCATTTTGTCCATGCTAAAGTAGTGTCCAGTTCCTATACTGCGCTACGGCTTGAAAAAGGCCGGATTGGTGTATTCTTGTGGTCGGATTGCGTCATAACACTGGTTGAACCAACCACGGGCCAGTATTCAGGTTAAGCAGCCATTATGAAATGGTGTACAAATGCTGTAATCATGATGTTTTTGTGGTGAAACCTTCATAACTACAATACTGTATTTTTCAAGGAATTCTTTTTTTTTTAGTCAAATCTTTAATATGTTTTACATAGTGCTTAATTTTTGCCATTTTGCGACATTTTAACCCCATTTTGGTTGTAAATTCTGTTTAATTAACTGTGAAGGTTTGACCGTGAAAAGTCCATTTTGTACCCCATCAGAGAGCAACAAAGGAGAGTATTCCAACCGCAAGAATAAATCCATTCAGGAAATTGTCTCTAAAATTGGAGATCTTCAAAACTTAGATTGTCTCACAAACCAGAGGCAAAAAAGCAAGTGTTTCATTGCCTGTGGTTTTGAGACAATCTCCATTTCCTATAGACAGTGAGTTACTACTGCTATAATAATTATCTGTTAGGAAAAACTGCTATAAGATGGAAATAACTTAATTATTAGAATTACAGTCTAGTTTAGGTAATAGAAAGGTCTATTTATGCTCTACAAAAACATAATCATTCTTTATACCAAGATAACGCTGAAACTACACACTCTTTTTCACAATCGCACACAAGGAGAAATGGATGAGATCCTATTTGTGACGAAAATTAAAAAAAAATTGCTAAAGAAAATGCTACTAAACAACCATTTTGTAATGTATCTAAATTTTGCAAATGGAATCCCAATTTAGTGAATTATGTCATGTTTTTTCTGCCATCATTGAAAAATTTAAGGTTTGCATTGCTTAATTAGATGAAAAGTTGCTAACAAATGGCTATTTATATGTATCAAAGCAATTTATGGTCTAAATTTATTGCTTTGTGTAATTTGCTTTGTAGGACTAAAAATTATAAATAAAAAGCTTTTGCATTGATTCATTCTATGCAAAGGATATTTAGGCATTGCTTAATCATATGCAATTATCCTGCAGGATATTTAGCCCTTTTCAAGCTCTAATGTTTGTCATGAAACAAACAAGCAGTATTCATAGCAGGTGCATTTTTATAACAAAAATTAAATACAATAGTCATAAATATCATGAAAAAGTAGTTTCAATAGTTTGTTTTTTGTTGAATTTTTTTTTTTTTGTCACTATGCAATAGAAGAGCGTCAGGCAGTGAGATATGTGTTGATAGCCTAATTAGGAGTGATAGTTTATGCCAGTTTTAAAATCATACCTGTTTATGATGAAGCCTTTTTCTATATTTGTATAGTTTCAGGTGAACTGACACTCATACTAAAACTTTTTCTTACTAACAGACAGGTAAAAGAATATATCATGTAAGCACAATTTACCTGAAATGAAGCTACCGCACCTGCGAAAACATTTGTGTAAAAAATTCCGACAACCCAAATATGTAAAATATATGTATGGGTACCATATACACATGTCTACATTAGGGTTACATATAAACACAATCACAGAAAAGGAGTTCTTGAGAACATTGGTGTACCTGAAAAATAAAAAACAGGAGTCACCCATAATGTTTGTATAAAGCCATCATATAATTTATACCAGGAAATATATACTGCACTAATAACTGTACCAAGAATTTCATTTATGAATGCAACTGCACAAAAGTGAATTGTTTCATAAGATCTTACTTTAGACTTGTTCACATTCATGTTTTATCCAAAGAAGACATGCCTTACAACACAATGCGTGTGCATTAGTAAAAAAGATCTTTTCAAATGTTACAATGAAGAAATGGTATATATAATTCTTTTTTTCTAGCTTAGGATAGAAACAGCATGGCTAATCTTCGGCGTATACTTGGTACGATGCCTTTTGGTGGAACTTTGAATGAAATGGAGGTATGAAATAAATATGATTTGCAGTTCAGGGTACTCCTGTTTTTTATACCGTTTTTCTTTTCAGCAGCACAGCAAATATTTATTATCTGATAATAAATGTCATTTTTTTAAAAACATGACATATTTGATATTTTTAAAACAGCTTATTAATCGTGTCTTAACAAAATTTGGCATTTTGGAGGAAAGAATAAACTAACAGCAATGTTTAAGATTCATTAGAAGTTCATATAATAACAGATCATTAGGTTAAAAATTTAACTAAGGCATAGAAAGTTGAAGTACGTGTTGAGGAATAAAATACGACTGCCAGCCTTTAAAGAAAATACTACTATATGTAGTTTATATGCTGCATTGTCAGCATAAATAATAATGTGTATCCAAGGTTACAAAACATGTAACATAAGTAATATAACATATGACAATAAACGCCTGCATCTGAGTAAAACATTACATATATGTAATTACAGTGTTTAAATTAGTAGTTTGCAAGTCAGTCACTTTTTTTCAGCTGGATTTTGTATTCGACACATAAATTTTTTGAATTGTTACTCTAAAAATGCAGATTTTAAGTTATTAAGACCTGAAATAAGTGTTTCATGTTATTTAAAATGGTCTGTTTAACTAATAAAGTATAAAGCATGTCTTTTGATAATTAATTTTCAAAATTTTATAACGAGAATATCTTAAGATACTTTTAAAACTTAAAAAAAACATGGTGAAAAACTACCTAAAGCTTTGCAACATACATGTGTATACCACTTCTCACCTTTAAACAGAAAGCTCGAAGATTTCTCAGAAAGATAACTTCACCTTTATGTAGATCTGTATTGGTTTCAATTTTTAAATTTAGTCAAGACTTTCTTTAGGCGCATCATATGATCAAGCAATGGGTGAAGCATGGGTTCAGTGAAATAGATACTGCTATTGCGTAAGTCTCAGTATAGCATAATCTCCTGGACATAATATTTGTTAAAACAGCCTTGTTGTGGCAATTTCATGAAAATTACTAATCAGACTATCTTATCAAAATCCTACAGCATATAGACTATGTTACTTTGATGTGTTGGCAGGCCAGGTAAAGAACATTAAAAATGCAGTTGTCTTGGTTTCCAGAGTTCTCCCATTATGGAATAATCCATTTCATGGACTGTGTTAGTCTAGGAAAACAGGGTGTGTTAACTTGATTAGAGATTTTAATATAGATTTGAAATACAATTCAAAGTTTGCTGCAATTATCCACCAAAGATCTTTCACATGTTTTAGGCGTGTGCATATGTTCTTTTGAAAAAGGTTACTGTGGGTAAATTCTCTAAAATTTGGCAATGCAATGATCAAAATCATTTTGAGGAGATAATTACTCCAATTAAAATTAGCTATTAAAATTTTTAACTTTTTACAGACCTAGATTGGAACAAGGATTAAAATCTATCCTTTTTCTAAAAGTTTTTTTTATGTTACATTCCCTTTTTTCAAAATTTGCTTTCTCTTCCTTACCTTCGTCTGAAACTGTTTTGCACATTTTTAAATATTTGCTTAGTGTGTAGTCTGTGTGTTTCTTTAAGGGACATCCTTTATTTCCACCTGCCATATTTTTTGCTTACAAGAAGTATATGTTAGTGTTTGTATATGTATTGTTTGTGTACATAAATTTTTGTCATGTATAGTTTTTTTAGTTCCGTGTAGTTATTTTACCTTTGTATTTATTTGAGGTTTTTTATGTTTGTTAGTTGACTTAAAATATATATTTATTTGTGTATAGCGATGATCATTAGTCTAAACTTCTGTGTCTGCCCCTGTATCTGTAACAATGTTAAACCTCTACTGAATGATATTGATGTTGTCATAAGTTGGCGTTGATGTTACATAATTTCATGTCACATGTTTATCAAATATAAAACTCAATTTGCCACTTCTAAGATGACTGGATTGTTCTTCACCACTAATATTTAAAACTAAAATTTAATTTTTGTCAGAAAAGGCTAATTCTACATGTTTTTTTGACTAGTACTTTAATCTGAATTTTATCAAGTCTATTTAGGCTGATTGTTGTAAGGACTTCACCTATATTTTATATTTATTCAAGAATACTTCGTTTTAGTTTTTAAATGTTACATAATTTTTTAGTTACCAACTTGGTGAAACTGAGAAAGTTATAGGAACTCTTCCATTGGCAAGAGATGCAGAAAAGGTATGGTAAAAAAATACTTTAATTTTTTCTCTCCAAGGCATAATTAAAGTCAATTTTTGCACCACTGATGCATTTTAGTCTAGTATCATCGTGGTTTATTAGGATAATCAGTTAAATTTAAAGCAGTTCTTCTTCGATTTGTCATATCATTATACCCTATATTTGTACTGTCTTTGAAAGTTCTGTTTGTTTTCTTTAAAAAAATTATAAAATATACTGGAATATCATGTTTGAATAAATGTTTGAATTCACGCTTCTAAGATATAAAACCATATATATTAGCGGTGTAGTCAGAAGATTCTTACATGCTCCGTTTACTGCTTATTCTTGTATCTGCAGCAAAAAATAATTTCGGCTTCTGTCCTGCACATAAAAAGAGTACCTCTATTGTTATAGATATAAGTAGAGCAAGAATATGATTTCCTCTTGCTTATTTTTATACTAGCAAAGAATATCATATTTTGACCTCTAACAAAAGTGTACTAGCCAAAGGTCAGTTGATTTTCTGGTCGAAATATTTCACTATTCCCTTTTAAATTAGGTGAAAATTGCATGCAAAGCAAATCCAACTGAAGGTAAGAAGTTATAATACCTCTTTTCAGGAGATTCAGATAATTCTATTTTTCAGGAAAACTCTAAATTTATTTATTTTTTGCTTAAGAGTTCATGTTTGCCTGTGTGTCTCAAACATGTTTTATTTAATAGAAATTTGGTTGAGCCAGATGAACACTTAACATCTAAGTAAACCAAAAAAATTGATCTAACCACTAGTCCAAATAAAAAAATAAGGACCTTAAAAATGCAGAAATAAATCTTTAACTCTTTTATAGATGTGGCTTAAGAAAATTTTTTAGGACGATGTCTTCAATAGAAAATTAACTTTACCTAATGTAATACATACCATTAACAGGATTTAAAGCAGCAGAAGTTGTGGATCAGTTAAACAGGTCGCTTAATTCTTTGCAGACATCATCAGTTGATATATTTTATCTTCATCTTCCTGATCATAAAACACCTGTTGAAGAAACTTTAAAAGGCGTTCAGAAATTATATGAAGGTAAGATAATTTGATGTCGAGCATCTAAGGTTTGTTTCTAGAAATTAAAAAATAACCTTGGAAGTCTATAGTAGAACCTTGGGAAATCCCTCATTGTTTGTTGATAATCTGGTTTCGTGTCTTTTGATTCGCTATAAGTTAAATATTTTTTGTCTTAATTGTTTTTTGTTCTGATCATTAGATTTGCTGATAAAAAACCTTTTCAAGGACAATGTTAAAAATTTAATATGTTCGCCAAATCCTGAGAGAGGTTTAATGTTTTTGCATTATCAGTCAGAGGTGTAAGTGCAAAGTGGCATACTTTAAGAAGATTTTACTTTTAAAAAAATAATATTGCACAACTAAGCATCAATCATATGTCTCTGTCACTGCGTTGAAATTTTGTTAAATTTTTTAATAAACAAAAATTTTTAGAGGGAAAATTCAAGGAATTTGGCTTGTCTAACTATGCATCATGGGAAGTTGTAAGTTTTTTTGGAAATATATTTAAAAAATGATTTGGTTATATGTGTGAATTTTTATTACATCGAGTGTCGTAAAATTAATTGCACTTCGTTGGTTTATTTAGATTGATATTTATCACATTTGTAAACAAAATGGATTTGTCGTTCCAACTGTCTATCAAGGAATGTACAATGCGTTGACCAGGTAACGGAATTATTTATTACACATAAAGATATACGAAAGTTCATATGAGGTGCTTTCCTTTGTTCCATCGTGTGCCATCCTGTTCCTGCTTTTCCTTTTTTAATTACCCATAAAAACAACCTTACATTGGGTTGAAGTTAAACTAAATCATTCAATTTTAAAGAAGAATGTACACATGTGGAATTATTTTAAGAACAATAAACAGAGAATAGAAAATAAAACTGGTGTAGAAATTAAGTTTCTTTGAAGTTTTATATTCGTTATACCAAGCTGTAAATGACGGTTGGCCTGTTGTACTAGAAAAACTTAATTTTGTAATCACTAGATTTGTTTTAGTACAATTTAAAATGATGTCGTTTTAGGATTTTTAAGGAGTTTTAGGTACAAGCAATTCAATATAATTAAATACATTTTTTTTCAAAAGCAGCCAACAAATCAGCTGTTAGTGACAGGATGGTAAATTTTATTACGTTTTTGTGCTTAGCTTTGTATTGTAAACATAAAAAGGTTATTTTTATTAAAAATTGTCACACTAAAGTTTGAAAAAATTCTTCTTTTATAAGCAACTTTTACTTTTAAAATCATTGATAAAAGAAACAAATTTCAATGCTGCATATTAAAAAAAATTTATAGTGGAGGCTGCTGATAAACAACAAAAGAATTTTTTGTTAATTTTAAGTTTCTTGGAATTCTCTTCAATTCTACTGAATGATTATAATTTTTTGCTAGTATTGACTTAATCCTGTATCTTCACACAAAATACCTACAGAAATACCTAAGATATAACGTTTTTTGTATATCTTCATTGATTTTTTCATACACCAGCCAACTTTTACTTTTTACACAACAAAAAGACATTTAAAGGGTTTAGTGTATGCTTGTGAAATTGAATTAACAATGTCATGATTATCACTAAATTAAAAAAAATACCAAAACGCTACACAACATGAACATTGCAAAAAAGACCAAAGAGTTTGATACTGGCAGTTGTAATGTTCATCTGACAAAAACGTGAATTTTTTTGTCCCTACTTATCTAAACAATGTTTAGGAAGAAGTGCAAAAACAGACGCGTATGTAACCTTGTGTATTTTTTAGAGATATCGAGTTGGAACTGATCCCTGCTTTGCGTAGATATGGCATTCGCTTTTATGTGTACAACCCAGTAAGAAGTGTAGAATTTTTTGTTTGTTTGTTTTTACTTATTTTGCTTTTAATTGAAAAAAATTCACAGAAAATTACTTTGAGCTATATCACCTACTCAAGGTGGTAAGATAGTGAATTCTTGTTGCTTATAATCAAGATAGTAAGGTAGTGAATTCTTGTTACTTATAATCAAGTTAGTAAGGTAGTGAATTCTTGTTACTTATAATCAAGTTAGTAAGATAGTGAATTCTCGTTACTTATATTCAAGATAGTAAGGTAGTGAATTCTTGTTACTTATAATCAAGATAGTAAGATAGTGAATTCTTGTTACTTATAATCAAGATAGTAAGATAGTGAATTCTTGTTACTTATAATCAAGGTAGTAAGGTAGTGAGTTCTTGTTACTTATAGTCAAGATAGTAAGATAGTGAATTCTCGTTACATATAATCAAGATAGTAAGATAGTGAATTCTCGTTACATATAATCAAGATAGTAAGATAGTGAATTCTTGTTACTTATATTCAAGATAGTAAGATAGTGAATTCTCGTTACATATAATCAAGATAGTAAGATAGTGAATTCTTGTTGCTTATAATCAAGATAGTAAGGTAGTGAGTTCTTGTTACTTATAATCAAGATAGTAAGATAGTGAATTCTTGTTACTTATAATCAAGATAGTAAGGTAGTGAGTTCTTGTTACTTATAGTCAAGATAGTAAGATAGTGAATTCTTGTTACTTATATTCAAGATAGTAAGATAGTGAATTCTTGTTACTTATATTCAAGATAGTAAGATAGTGAATTCTCGTTACATATAATCAAGATAGTAAGATAGTGAATTCTCGTTACATATAATCAAGATAGTAAGATAGTGAATTCTTGTTACTTATATTCAAGATAGTAAGATAGTGAATTCTCGTTACATATAATCAAGATAGTAAGGTAGTGAATTCTTGTTACTTATAATCAAGATAGTAAGATAGTGAATTCTTGTTACTTATAATCAAGATAGTAAGATAGTGAATTCTTGTTACTTATAATCAAGATAGTAAGGTAGTGAGTTCTTGTTACTTATAGTCAAGATAGTAAGATAGTGAATTCTTGTTACTTATATTCAAGATAGTAAGATAGTGAATTCTCGTTTACATATAATCAAGATAGTAAGATAGTGAATTCTCGTTACATATAATCAAGATAGTAAGATAGTGAATTCTCGTTACATGTAATCAAGATAGTAAGATAGTGAATTCTTGTTACTTATATTCAAGATAGTAAGGTAGTGAATTCTTGTTACTTATAATCAAGTTAGTAAGATAGTGAATTCTCGTTACTTATATTCAAGATAGTAAGGTAGTGAATTCTTGTTACTTATAATCAAGATAGTAAGATAGTGAATTCTTGTTACTTATAATCAAGATAGTAAGATAGCGAATTCTTGTTACTTATAATCAAGGTAGTAAGGTAGTGAGTTCTTGTTACTTATAGTCAAGATAGTAAGATAGTGAATTCTCGTTACATATAATCAAGATAGTAAGATAGTGAATTCTCGTTACATATAATCAAGATAGTAAGATAGTGAATTCTTGTTACTTATATTCAAGATAGTAAGATAGTGAATTCTCGTTACATATAATCAAGATAGTAAGATAGTGAATTCTTGTTGCTTATAATCAAGATAGTAAGGTAGTGAGTTCTTGTTACTTATAATCAAGATAGTAAGATAGTGAATTCTTGTTACTTATAATCAAGATAGTAAGGTAGTGAGTTCTTGTTACTTATAGTCAAGATAGTAAGATAATGAATTCTTGTTACTTATATTCAAGATAGTAAGATAGTGAATTCTCGTTTACATATAATCAAGATAGTAAGATAGTGAATTCTCGTTACTTATAATCAAGATAGTAAGATAGTGAATTCTTGTTACTTATAATCAAGATAGTAAGATAGTGAATTCTTGTTACTTATAATCAAGATAGTAAGATAGTGAATTCTTGTTACTTATATTCAAGATAGTAAGATAGTGAATTCTCGTTTACATATAATCAAGATAGTAAGATAGTGAATTCTCGTTACATATAATCAAGATAGTAAGATAGTGAATTCTCGTTACATATAATCAAGATAGTAAGATAGTGAATTCTTGTTACTTATATTCAAGATAGTAAGATAGTGAATTCTCGTTACATATAATCAAGATAGTAAGATAGTGAATTCTTGTTGCTTATAATCAAGATAGTAAGGTAGTGAGTTCTTGTTACTTATAATCAAGATAGTAAGATAGTGAATTCTTGTTACTTATAATCAAGATAGTAAGGTAGTGAGTTCTTGTTACTTATAGTCAAGATAGTAAGATAATGAATTCTTTTTACTTATATTCAAGATAGTAAGATAGTGAATTCTCGTTTACATATAATCAAGATAGTAAGATAGTGAGTTCTTGTTACTTATAATCAAGATAGTAAGATAGTGAATTCTCGTTACTTATAATCAAGATAGTAAGATAGTGAATTCTTGTTACTTATAATCAAGATAGTAAGATAGTGAATTCTTGTTACTTATAATCAAGATAGTAAGATAGTGAATTCTTGTTACTTATATTCAAGATAGTAAGATAGTGAATTCTCGTTTACATATAATCAAGATAGTAAGATAGTGAATTCTCGTTACATATAATCAAGATAGTAAGATAGTGAATTCTCGTTACATATAATCAAGATAGTAAGATAGTGAATTCTTGTTACTTATATTCAAGATAGTAAGATAGTGAATTCTCGTTACATATAATCAAGATAGTAAGGTAGTGAATTCTTGTTACTTATAATCAAGATAGTAAGATAGTGAATTCTTGTTACTTATAATCAAGATAGTAAGATAGTGAATTCTTGTTACTTATAATCAAGATAGTAAGATAGTGAATTCTTGTTACTTATAATCAAGATAGTAAGATAGTGAATTCTTGTTACTTATAATCAAGATAGTAAGATAGTGAATTCTTGTTACTTATAATCAAGATAGTAAGATAGTGAATTCTTGTTGCTTATAATCAAGATAGTAAGATAGTGAATTCTTGGTACATATAATCAAGATAGTAAGATAGTGAATTCTTGTTACATATAATCAAGATAGTAAGATAGTGAATTCTTGTTACTTATAATCAAGATAGTAAGGTAGTGAGTTCTTGTTACTTATAGTTGGCAGGTGGCTTATTAGCTGGTAAATACGATTTCAATATGAAAGACGAAGATCAACCAAAAGGACGATTTTTTCCTTCAGGAATTGACAAATATACAGACAAGTGGACTAAAACGTATGTATTTTAGTATCGAGGGTACTACGTCGTATGTGTTGAAGTATCAATATTTTGTACTGGGAGTACCACATGTATCTATTGCATCACATTAGCCACGCGATGTATAATACTTTCTTTTTCACATAGAGAGAGGGAAAGGGGAAGGAATAATACCTAAAGGAATAATAATATGTAAGAGCATAGCAGACCCAGACCCTAACCAGTTAAGGGAGGAGAAAGTGCGCCAATTTACTTTATGTTTGCAACAGTTGGACATGAAGTATAAATAATTACCAGCTTGCCACGAGTATGCGCGAGTTGAGAAATTGAATTAAGAATTTGAAGTGCAATAGACTTGATTTGAAACTTGACAACTTGAATTTGACTTGTCTGTTCGCTGTCTGCGACTGATATAAGAAGATGATAAAAAAGTATAAATTTATATAAAATAAGGCAAAAGAAATCGTGAATATGCGTCTTCGTGCCATGCACAGTTAATTACACGTAAAAATTCATGTTCAACATAATCACCTGATGTTAAATTAGAAATTTATTGTTTAAAATCGTTACGGTACATACATGTAGTAACGTAGCAAACGGGTGGTATGGCTGGGTTTGTTGCGTTGCATGGTAGTCACTAGTAGAGAGAACAGAACTTGAGTTCAATATTTGGGTGAACTTGTAAAAAGAATTTAGTCCGAATGTTTTAAAGAGTACACAATTAAAATCCATACGTTTTCTGTCTAGGTATCAAGACCGATTTTGGCATTCCTCATATATCGAAGGTGTTAAGAGTGTCCAGAAAGTAATAGCAGACACATACGGCAGTGATGTAACTTTGCTTGAAGCATCCATGCGTTGGTTACATCATCATTCTAAATTGAGCGACAATGATGGGATTATACTTGGATGTTCCAAACCTGAACATTTTCAAATGAACATTGATGCTTGTAATGGTGATGCGTTGCATCAAAATGTTGTTGACGCTTTTGATCATGCTTGGGATGGAATTAAATCTAAGTGTCCGAAGTATAATCGATGAGCTTCGTGCGAAACCTTAAAAACTACGAGATAAGGATTCTTTCAGTAGTTCGAGTAGATATACTTTGGATAATATTCTTAACTTGTCAGGATTTTCTTCCTCACAATTCTATTTTATAGTTTAGTATAATTTTTTTTCTCTTGTTTTTTCACACTAAACATTTGCAGCATGCTTATAAGTGAGTTGTATAAAGTCCTTCATTGAAGTCACGTGAGAAGTCAGTTGTATAAAGTCCTTAACTGAAGTGACGTGATAAGTCGGATGTATAAAATGCTTCACTGAAGTCACGTGATAAGTCGGATGTATAACGTCCTTCACTGAAGTCACGTGACAAGTCAGTTGTATAAAGTGTTTCACTGAAGTTACGTGATTAGTCGGTTATATAAAGTGCTCCACCGATGTCACGTGATAAGTCAGTTGTATAAAGTGCTTCACTGAAGTCACGTAAAGGCAAACCTCATCGCTTCAAAATTTAACATTAAAGACAATTAATTCTGATATATATCACACCAAAATCTCGGTGTAGGTTACGGGAAATTTAGGACCAAATATCTTATCCAGCTCGGGGATGGTGGGAATGTGCTTCTAAAGCACAATGCCAAATGCATAATCTAAATTTCATGCCGTATAAATACAAAGTGGTTAAAAACTTATTATTTTTTTCACCTGGATCTGCAATACGTTTACTTGCACTAATTGCTCAGCCTAGTGCCACTCACAATTAATTTTTGAATACCCACAGGAACTTATTATGTGAAATGAAAAATGCTAAACAACTGTATTTGCTTTGCAGACGTATCAATAGGCTTCATTGTAAGTCCTGTGAATGTTGGTTTATGAAAAATATACTGTATCTTTAATGCAATAAGCGCTCCACTGGATTTGTAACACATTACACGAAGTGTCCTCCGTGTGACACAGTTTACCCCTTACTGGGTGTTAACCTGGACAGAGACTTTAGGTCTTCCCGCTCCAAGCGAATATTACTTCTGGCTATCACTACTCTCCCAAATTTTGTTATTTCATAAAAGAAACCGTTAGGTTAAAATTTATTTATGGAAAATAGGTTCCCGTTCGATAAAAGAAACCTGAACATTATTTGTTGCGACATCATATTTAACCAACATGCAATGCCTTGTATATAGCTAGTTAGGTAACTAGCTATATACTCAAGTCTTGACTGTTCACTGTTATGAGAGGTCCAAATAGCTAGCTAGCTATCTTTATTTAAAGCGACAGAATGCCTTGAAAAATCTTTTGTATAGCTAGCTACATAAAAATAATATATTTAGCTCTTGTACTTTATCACGTCATTGTTTAACAAGAAATGTGCCCCTGGAGTGCTAGCATGGTACTAGCTAGGTAGCTTAAAATCACAAAATAAATATTATCCAGATGCGACCATCTTTCATCATCAGACATCAGAAAGACGTTTCTGTTCTTTCCTTCTCATTGTGGGGTACCTCAAATTCTTCTATATCTAATAAAAAAAAAATTTACTTAAGACTTTCTTAGTACCAACTGCGTCTCCTTCACAAGTTTCAGCGCTGGCCAATATGACGGACAACGTCGAGGAACCCTGGGTAATTTTGAAAATATGTGGTTCTGCCTTATGATTTTCAGTTTTTTGCTGCTGATATCAGCATATTTTAGCCCTCGAGTGTCACACCTCCGCATATATAGGAGTTAATTATCTTTAATAAAATGAAATGAAAATATATTACTAAAACGAAAATTTTTGTAATATATCTGACGATTCTCTTAATTGTAGTTCGTATTATGTACGTCTGAAAGAACTGTGAAATATTTTTTACTTAATTATAAGTCGATCTTTCTGGAAGTTTTCTTGAAAGTTTTGGTAAAATTTTCTATTAAAGCAATCATCGAATTATTTTTTCTGTGAAGCCAACACTGGTAAATGTAAAAACACCTCGTGAAATTTTGTTAATCTTATCAAGGGGAAGTTAAAACATAGGACTAAGTAAGTAATTTTCACTATTTGTTGAAAAATATTTTTTTCTTGAAAATGTCCTTTCCGCACAAATCTATCTACGTATAGGGATTTTTCTCATTTTTCGTATATTTTTTATTTTAAAATATTAACTTCAGATACAACTAGATAACTGGCGTTCGTGCAAATTTCTCAATATGGCTCACATTCGTCGAATACTTGGTTCTATGACTTTTGGTGGTCCAATTAATGAGGCTCAAGTAAGTCAGAGATACACCTTAACCTCAAAAATTTTTACAGAATTTTGGACAAAAATAAATGAATAAAACTTAATTGCCAACTGTAAAAAAAGAAGTTGATTAAATATTAAAAAAATGGAAAGTTGTTCAGGAATTCTTTTTTATTTTTTGGAAAAATATTTTTCTATTTCCAATATTTTTGACTAAAAGTTTTGCTAATTATGCATGGCATCATGTATTTGATCATTCGCAGTATTAAAAACATATTTTAAAACATACAAACATATTATACATATTTTATTAAAAACAAACATATTTACGGCCCCTATGTTTTGTTGACACAAACACTAGTGGAATATTATGCTTGTATCATTTTCCCTTCTTTTTAGGCACACCAGTTGTTAAAAGAGTGGGTTAAACATGGATATGCAGAGGTGGACACTGCCATTGTGTACGTTTGAATTGTTGGAAAGTAATGTCGTAAAAATAACTGGTTTTTAAATTTTTGTTTTATGACGTGAATGTTGACTATGGCCGGTACTTTTCATAATATTTACCCCATGTTTTAAAGGAAAGGAATTTAATTAGCTTAGGATTAGCTTTTTTCTCTTTTTTTCATCGTCAAACCCCTAAGGTGATTTTTGGGGAAACATGAAGCTATTATGCGGGTTTTTTTCGTTCTTTTCGAAGGGTGTTTAATAAATTTTCACGGGCACAAAATTATTTTTGCAGAATTCTTTTATGTCAAGAAAAAATTAAGTAGTTAGCCTTGTGGAATAGAAGTTTTTCCCCCAAGCTCGCCCTGTGCTTAGTTTCGTTGATCTGTAAACTTTGATTTTATCTAACCTGTTTTTCTTACTTAACTTTCTTAATTTTAGATATCATGAAGGCAAGTCAGAGAGGATCATGGGTAAATTACATCTATGTAGAGATCCCCAAAAGGTGTGTGCTATTGAAATACTATATGTAGAAAATTAATTTTTCAATTTTTTTGCTATACTCTTTAAATAAATATCTGCCGTGTTGTTAGTAGTATCGTTGTTATTGGTTTTAGATCAAGATAGCTTGCAAAGCAAACCCGAAAAAAGGTAAATAGGCACGTATGCAAGTTTTTTGAGCAATGAAGCAAGAAAAATATTTATGGAACTACATTTTGCGGGTTTTGTACCCTTTTTATACCTTATTTTATATCTTCTTTTTTTAATTGTCTATGGAAAGTACAAGATTTAGCGCGATTGTAATTGATGATAAAAGAGAGTAGTCTTGTTTCATTCGATATCCTACGATCTTTTTCCATCACTAATACATTCTTGAAACAACACTTTTTTCATTTTTCTTAATAATATATGCAACTGTTTTTAGTGCAGAAATGTCTTTTCTAAGTTCAATAGCAATTTGAAGTGATGCTTGTGGACTTTAAATTGACTCGATTTCTTCACCGTACAAAAATGCAATTCTGAGATTGAAGTTTATGGAGTTGGATAGATGATTTTTCTGTCTTTTCCGCACACTCTTCTTTTTAGGAGTCTAATCCATACCAGCGCTTTTGTTAACACTTTTTCACGTTAGTTGAGTATCTAGTGACCTCATTTCATTCAATTTGTTTGCAGGTTTCTCGGCTGAGCAAGTCATTGATCAGCTTAACCAATCACTAGCCGCGCTGCAAGTGTCATCAGTGGACATATTTTATCTTCATCTTCCTGATCATACAATACCCATTGAAGAAACCTTAAAAGGCGTTCAGAAATTATATAAAGGTAAATTGAAATCAATTGTTCTCCAACTTGGTAACTATGTCAATCTTTGAAATAATGAAGTATTGTTTTGTTTAAGTATCCAGCATGCAATTTTTTGATTGGTTGGGTTTAAATGCAAAATTGTCTAACTAAACGTTTTCTTGTTTTTGATTGGTTGAATTAGAATGCAGCATTGTCTAGCTAAAGATTTTTCTTGTTTTTGATTAATTGGATTTGAATGCAACATTGTCTAGCTAAACCTATGTTTTTGAATGGTTAAATTTAAATACAACATTATCTAGCTAAACGTTTTCCTATTTTTTTATTGATTGAATTTGAATTGCCTAGCTAAACGATTTTTTGTTGAAAAAAAAAAGTAGCACAACTGACTAATTCTAGATATATAGACATTGTCAGAAACAACAAAAAGTTGCGTCTTTGAAAGGACATTATACGCTTTTTTCTAGGTATTTCAAAATTCTTGTTGTTATAAACCCAGCCAAATATTGTCTAAAAAGAAAAAAGATTTATATTTCTGTGTGATTTAGAAGGAAAATTTAAAGAGTTTGGATTATCTAACTTTGCATCTTGGGAAGTGGTAAGTTCGCGTACTACATCTTTGACTTTGCGAGATATTGATAATGCTCACAATGATTTCATACCAAGTGTGTTATTTTGCAAGATGTATTTGAATGTTGACACATGTGAAACACAGTAATAAATGTTTATTTAGATTGATATCTACCACATTTGTAAACAAAATGAATACGTCGTTCCAACTGTCTATCAAGGAATGTACAATGCGTTGACAAGGCGAGTATAATTCTACATTACTTGAGTTTTATTTGTACTCGAAAAGGTCAATTAGCGAAAATAAATATTCGCGAAATTACTTAAAATGACTTCGCAAGTTTTTTGGAAAGCAAAAGGATTTTTTTAAGTTTTTTATACCTGATCTCGATAAATAGCCCTGACAAATTAAGTACGCGGAAATGATTGTCCTCAAAAAACCTTAAAATAGTTTATCGCGAAAGAAAATCTTCGTCAAATAACATAGCTAATTTGCAAAACTTAATTCTCGTTAAATGCATTTTTACGAATTTTAATGAATAATTTTTAGAAAAGTCCACAGTTTTAACATTTGGAATTTTTTTTAGAGATATCGAAGTGGAGTTAATTCCATCGTTACGTAGATATGGAATCAGGTTTTACTGTTATAATCCAGTACGTGTTTTCATACTATACGTTCCCAATGTTATTTGAAGGTTTAAATAAACCATGTGTATGGTCAATCCTGAGAGTAAAGTTAGAATTTTATCCTAAAAACTTTGTTGGCTTCTGTCCAGACAGTAATTCTCAAAAACGTCCCCGTCTCTGATAAACGTCCCAGTCTCTAATAATTGTCCCCGTCTCTGATAAATTTCCCCATCTCTGATAAACGCCTCCGTATTTGATAAACATCCCCTTCTCTGATAAACGTCCCGTCTGTAATAAACGTCCCCTCTCTAATAAACACTTACTTTTATCATTCAAGCAATTTATTTGTGTTGAATTTTATATAGAAATTTATAGGTATGTGAAAATATCTTCGAATTGTTTATTTTTGATAAAAAGTCTAGTTTCCATTTAACGCCCGTTTCTAATGAACGTTCCTAAAAATATCGAAAATTAAATAAGCGCACAGAGCTTTTATTAAAGCATTTACGATAACAGAAGACTGACGTTTAAATAACTAAAATATTTTTTGAACTCAGAAGTTGGTGTCATTTTCTCCATTTTGAGTTATCTAACATATTTAAATCAAAAGGAGGAAACTTTCTACCTTCTTTTACAAAAATTAGCGAATCACTTTATTAACAACTCAAAACATCAACGCGCAGAGAATTAACGCGCAGAAAATTAACGCGCAGAAAATTAACGCGGTTGATCAAAAATATAAATATATGGAGCATAAAATTTACGCTGTTTTCTAAAAAAAAATTTTAAATTGCATGAAATAACGCAATTGATTTATTGATTTGTTAATTTACTGTAATAACGTAAAGTCTGTTCTGAAAAATTCATGAAAAATATTTCAGCTAGCAGGTGGTCTACTGACTGGAAAGTATGATTTCAGCGCCAGTGAAGAATATCAACCGAAGGGAAGATTTTTTGCATCAAATACCAAAGGATGGGCAAATGCAAGAACAAAAAGGTAAAAATATAAAAATAAATAGGTTTGTAAAGCTGGTACATTTTATCCATTTTGCAGATCGTTTATATTTTCACGTATTTCTTTTTACACCAGGTGTGGAGGAAGTTTAGGGACAAATGGGAAGTGGCGTGGGGGCAAATGGGAAGTGACGCAGGGGCAGGAGGCATTCTTAAACTTGATAGCATAAGTTTTTTTAAGTTTTTTAATTTCTTAATTCAAGAATATTAGGACTCAAAACGTTATTAGCTGTGGAACACACAGCTAGTTTCGGCTGAAAGCTCGAACAAAATCCTGATCTTCTGAGATTTAAGTGAAGATATGCGTATCTCGGACGCGGTTAGTAAAATTGACGTCCATCACATCCATGTAAATCTTAGTAAAATCATTTTATTATCTTGGCTATAACTGGCGTATATATATAGCAGGCCAGCTAACGTGGTCAGTGTCAGTAGATAGCAATACAGATAGCTAGCTATTTTGTGCTTTTCTCCAAAGTTTTTCATTTAGTTTGGTATAAGTGCACTTTGTGCTATCCATCGTTGTTACTTCTTGTGTTATCTTTTACCAACCTGAAGCTAGCCACAAAAGTAAGGAATGCCTTCTTACTTTTGTGGCTAGCTTCAGGTTTTGTGGCTAGCTTCAGCTCAGGTCAGCTATAAATCTTGCAATAATACCCTGCAAATTTTAGCTGAAATACTCTGCTTAACAAAGTATCTTTCCATGCATCATAGTTTATAGTATTAGCTTCACAGCAACAGAATAAAATATTTTATCCCAGTGGTATAAAGTTTCAACAGAGTTTCAATGTTTACGTTTTGACGGGATAATATAATGCAGACTATATAGAAGAAGAAAATTAACAGTCGGGGAGAACTGATAATTAGCTTGTAACAGGATAGTTAGTCGATGCTTATACGGCTATAATACGGTGGAGATCTTTTTTGCCTAAAAAAAAATAAGAAACTTGAGCCTCAGTAGCCAAAACTGGTTTCTTATACAAAAAACAGTGTGTACAGTGTATATATTCAATCTTGTCTGTGAGAGGTAATTAATTGGCATGATATACGACAGATTGTAGCCTGTTTATTATTTTATTTGATATGAAGTTACATGGGTGTTTTTTTTTGAAAGGTCAATGTGGTTTATTGTATTGACTGCTTGACCAGTCATTGTTTAACATTAGTTTTGCAACCTTTATAGGGAAACAGATTAAGTGAAATAAAATATGTCGTCTGACAGTTTTTGCTATAGCACACCTCCGTAACTGTTTTACTGGAAGCACCCCACACTGGTTGTGCGAAATGGTTTAACTGGACTATGTGGTCAACCTAAATTGCAATGCTAACCTTTTGTTGCTTTAATGAATTTCTTATCTTCCATGCTTAATGTTTTCTTGGTGCTGCATATACTTTATTGACATAAACTAACTCCTATGCAGGGATTTTGTTTTTTTTAAAACATGCTTTTACTGGTACAACTTTTATTAGAAACCTTATTTACTCAAAAAATGATGTAACTTTATTTCATTATATTTCAGTCTTGCGTTTGTGAGAAGGTTTAAAAAAACGATATTTAGTAATTAGTCTAGCATCACCTGTTGCAAATGCTAGGCAAGCGAGGCTTAAGTTTTTTATTGGCTTGCGATACGTCGATGATTAGAAATAGGCTTTGTGTATCCTAGAGTAACAAAAAAAACCCAGCTCAGTTTTAACATTGGTTCCACAGCTTCATAGCTGTACAGCTATCTTGTTTTAACTGTTTCAAGGTTTGGGCTAAGGCAAGCGCTGTTGCTCTGTTTCTATATGTTTTTATATAAAGAAACTGTTACCGATAACTTTGTAAGCTGGTTAAGAGAGTTTTTTCCCATCTAACTGCAGAACAAAAATAACTACTTTCCTGCATAAAGTAATTTTTTTTTTCATTTGAGCAGATGATATTCTGACAAATTGATATTCTAACAAATTTTATTTTTAGTTACATGGATCGATATTGGAGGGAAAGTTACAAAGCTGGTGTCACTCATGTAAAAAAAGTTCTCAAGGAGACATACGGCAATGATGTATCTTTGCTTGAAGCATCCATGCGTTGGTTACATCATCATTCTAAATTGAACGACAATGATGGGATTATACTTGGATGTTCCAAACCTGAACATTTTCAAATGAACATTGATGCTTGTAATGGTGATGCGTTGCATCAAAATGTTGTTGACGCTTTTGATCATGCTTGGGATGGAATTAAATCTAAGTGTCCGAAGTATAATCGATGAGCTTGGTGCGAGAATATGCGAACTGGTTGTGTTGAATATATTGGCTAAATTATTTTTGCAACGCTGAGGCCAAAAAGAGAAACAGTACATATGACTCAGAATTTTGTTGGAATTAAATTTGTCGTCTAAGTTAAACCCTTTGATAGGTCGGGAAATTATACTTTCAAATAGACGAAAAACACTATATGTTTTTTTTAAGAATACGCAATCGGGCACTGTACTGTATTGTCTGAACTCGTCTTTGTGTAATAACAACTTTATGTTTAGCGCTGTTCTACTAAAGCTAAAACTTTAAAGGCAACTTAAGTTTTTAATTTATTTCTTCAATAAGCATAAGTTAAGCTTGCTTTGACCCTATTAGCACCCGGGGGCATAAGTGCCCGCGGCTTCTTCGACTTGCATAACTTTTATTGGCATGTAATTAAGTGCTAAAGTTTTTTACCTTTTCTTTAATATTTTGAGGAGCAGTAATGAAAAAAAAATATTGCATTTTTGGGACGTTGTTAATTTTTTGGTCAATTTTGAAATGTGCTGACATGCATGTGTGAGATGTTCTATTAGTTATATAATTATTTATTATACCAGTCGGTAGCTCATGGAAAAATCCACGGGTCCTTTATATATTGCATTTCGTGTTTCGAAGGCTATTAGATGTATTAGTCCTTAGCCCGTGGACAAATCCACGGGTTCGCCCGTCCTGTTTAAACCGCATTGCGTGCGTTTCGCTACTTGCGCAGCTAAGCTACTATTTTGCGTGACAGACAGACAGACACGGGTATTATAATATAGACTAGTCGTTGCACGTGGAAAAATCCACGGGTTCGCCCGTCCTTTATATTTACCCGTCGCAACAAAGTGGATAAAAATATATCGCATTTGATATTCGTGTTTCCGTAACATCATTTTCTAACTCAGCGGGGGTCCGCGCAGAGACAGACAGACAGGATACGGCTATTATTATAGAGACTAATCGTTAACCCGTGGAAGAATCCACGCGGTCGCCCTACCTTTATATATTGCATTTCGTGTTTGCGTACCAGGACGCGCCTTTCGGCTACGGCTATTATTAAAGAGATGTTCGTTCCCGGGTGGTTATTAACGGTGGTCTATGGGTTCTAGAGATGAAATACGGACCATATTTACATGGAATTTGTATATATTAAGAGTTTCTACAAGTAAGCAAAGTTTTAATAGCTAAGCATAAGTACAGTACACGTCCGTTAATTCGAAACAAGAATTTTAATAAACGTTTAAAGGTGTTATGCTAATATAACTTTATTACAACTCTACTACAAGTTTTTATAAAAATCTTTTAACGTTGTTTGCTTCGAGATGGGCAAGTCTCCAAATTCCTTGTAAACTTCATTTTATTGGAAATGTCAATTTTATCGATAATTGAAAGAAAGATGCCACCATTGATGCAATAAAAATGGAAAAAAAGAAAACGTTTTTTTTTATTTCCCCATAAGATTTTATTTATCAATACACAAAAGGTCGAATTAACGAGCATAATGTAGCCTTGGGACTAAAAAATTGTTCGAATTATCGAAATGTTCGAATTATCGGAGTTCGAATTAAGCAGCTCAAAATATAAGATTTTATTAAACCAAACTCAAGGGACTTAGCAATTTGTTCGAAATAACGGAAAGTTCGAATTAAGCGGCATTCGAAATAACGGACGTCTACCGTAGTTCCGGATTTATAGCCCCGCGTAAATCCTCCAATAAATGCCCACCCTCTATTAAACACCCAATTTGGTTATAAAACATTCTCGGTGACGAAAATAAGCAAGTCTCGATTATTTTTTTTATTTTTTTTTTTCGACAACCCAGACTAGTTTTTACTAAACGCACTACCGCTAGCACTATCTCCAGCACTACCTCAAGCCTTACTTCTAGCACCACCTTTAACACTATATCCAGCAGTACCTCCAGCACTACCCCTAGTACTACCTCTAGCACTACCTTTAACACCACTTCTAGCACTACCTCAAGCCTTACTTCTAGCACCACCTTTAACACTATATCCAGCAGTGCCTCCAGCACTACCTCTAGTACTACCTCTAGCACTACCTTTAACACCACTTCTAGCACTACCTTTAACACCACTTCTAGCACTACCTTTAACACCACTTCTAGCATTACATGCAGTTACGTCCAGTACTACCTCTAGCACTAACTTAACACCACCTCCATCACTATCTTTAGAATTACCTCCACCACTACCGTCAGCACTGCATAAAAGTTTTTTCCGTGCCGTTTGTGTGTGAAGCAAAACACAAAAGAAACCTTTTTTAGTTGCATAATATTGTCTCGTAGAACTTAAAATCATGACAATATCTTGAGAAGACTTGAACTAGTATTTATTACCTTGTTGGAATCAATTTTTGCAAGAATTAAATTTCGTTATTTCGCGAATTTTTAATCTTCTCGCGAAATTCAAATCTTCAAACCTTGTTAAATTGGATTCTTGCAAAAATTTATTGCATTAGTATGAAAAGCGCGCAAATTTTATTCTTTCGACGCACACCTCATGTTACGCACATTTGGAAACTAGCTCTAAAATGCAGAGGTTTTTACATGTTGGCTCATCTAATTCCCCGATTTTTTTTGATAGGAGTACTGATTGACAGGAGATGATAGGAGTACTATTTGATAAGACACTGATTGATACGGGTATTGAATGACAGGGGTACTAAATGATAGGAGTACTTAATGTTTTTTTTAATGCTGCCATTTTGATTCGCTACTTTTGTACACAAAATGTAGCATCGGAACCTTAGAGATTATTTTTGGAACCTTCTCTATCTGCGTTATGTGGACATGGTCCTAACCTCTCTAGATGTAAATCTCAGTTGAGAAATAAATACCCGGAAAATGTGAAACGAAATTTTCTTCTTCCTTGAACAACATATTTTACAACTATTAACTACCAACCTGCCAGCACTTCACAACTTTTCATCTATTTACCTGCCACCTTTTAAATATTAAGTTCTTGTGATTTCAGTTTATCTTTCTTCTTCAAATAGTTTTCAACCATTTTCGAGAGTTCTTCAATCCGTATGGAATTCCACGAACGACGTTTAACGTTCTCTATTGCAAGTCGATGTTGCATGGCGTCCTTCAAAGTTTTCAGAAAGGACGTGACATAGAAACGATCCACTGTTTCTCGTTTACCAGGCTTTATCATAAACAAGAAACTTTGTCCAATCAAATACATAAAAAGTAGTCCCTTTAAAATCATCCTGAGTTTGGTTACTTTCTGATACTACATGAAACCTCTTCTCTCTAAGGACGTAATCTTAATACAATGTCTCTCAGGAAAGAGTATTTACAATTTTTGTTTTTGTTTTTTATGTACAACACAGTGAATGAGAGTTTCTTGTTTGACTTTTCCTTTTGGATACACAAAGAATTTATAGCGCTGATAAATCGCGGATAACATAAAGGAGTTATATTTCGTCGGGCAAAGAGAAAAAGCGCTCTTGCTTTGCGGCTATTAAATAAAACAAACATATATGAAAATATAAGTATGATAATTTTTGTGTTTTTCACACATTTAATTGATTATTTTTTTTATCTTTGGTTATTTTTAATTATTTAAAAATCTCTCTCAGCCGATGTAATATATATGTTAATTTTACCAACATTTATTAATTGCATTTTCATATTATCTTTTCTTCCTTTTCCTTTTGACATTATATTCTTAGACAAAAGATTCAAAACGAGCGATAAAAAGTTATCATTCCATGTCGGCCCTATTTATTCTTCAATAAATTAAACTTCAACGTATTATCGCTATATTGATACACAATATCATCCATATCCCTCATATATTCTTTAGCGCGAAAACAGCCTGAAAACGTATAATCTACCCTAACATCGAATTTTCTCACCTGTGACGGTGCATTGCGTTGTTTCTTTGAACGGATAAAGAAGTTCAGTTGATGCAATAAGAAATTAAAATTGTTAAATATCTTCAACAAATAAACAAAACATGTTCATAGTATATTCTTGATTCTTGACTCATTTTTAGCCTTATTGTTCTTATAAAGTATATTCTTATGAATCATACCTCCATATATACACTGGGTGTATATGAAGGTCTCATTTATATTTTCACCAATCATGAATTGTCGAAATCGCAGACCAAGAGGGTGTGCGTTTATTAAAGGAGAGGCGAACTGTGCTGCGGCACGGCTGCTGAATAAAGTTAATGATAAGTGTTGATTTTAAAGACCAGACTGACTGACTTGGTCGTCTGCTCCATAAAGAAGTCCCACTATTAAATCAAATTTGTTTACGTCTTTGTGAGAGTGCTGAATTATTTATAATTGAGTATTTTTACACATTTGCTAAACGGGTGGCTAAATTAAAAAACAATGAGATATATTTCTCTTTATTGTGATGGTCACGGGTCACTGCACACATAGTCTATAGAGAAAAACTAGACTATGATAAGTTAAAGATCAAAATAACAAAATGTTAAACAAGTTATTTTTATTTTAAAGGTGAAGCCGCCATATTCGGTCGACTTGTTATTCAATGTTTCCGGTCTGTATATTTATTCAAATTTCGCGCCATCTCATCATAACAAACTTTATAGTTTTAGGGGTTAGCTTTGATACATATACCATATATTTTGTGTTGTGGGGAATAAAGTAATGGAAAAGAACGACGGCTAAAATGATTACAATTTATAAACAAAAACAAAATAACAATTTACTCCAAGAAGTGATTCTTATACTACCCTGTAGGGGTGTATTCCATTTAACACAAAAATGACCCAAATAGCCGAATCAGCTTACCTTACTCAAGGTGAATACATGTTCACAAAATGGAATATACTGTGCAAGATTCGCAACATTTTCATAAAATGCAATGCAAGTGTTAACTTCACGTTTTCCGTAATTTATGCAAACACATGGAAAACGCGTATCAAAGTCAAAACAAATATGGCGAATGCACGACGGCGACAAATGATGATCGCGTCGGTTCCTTTGATAAGATAAATATCAAAATTTTGTGCCGAGGTGATTTATTGTAACTAGCTAGTACATTTTGCAATGAAATGTTTTCATCGCTGAGTAACATACTTGCAACGTTTTTTTAGATACCAACCAAATATATCCAAAATACATTTTGATCAGTTGGAAATTTTGCTGGATTGTTATCCACTGCTTCAGTATTTTCGGGAAAAAAACAGAAAAAGACGAAACTCCCATATTAAAACGAATTTGTATCTTTTTGTGCGGTTCGCTTCCGCAAAATAACAGTTAGTGCAAATAAGCGACAAAATTAACCGTCATCAATAATTTGCATTATCAGTTGCATTATAAGTTCATGCCTAAGGAGTTTTCAGAAATCAGTGGTGGTTTCCAGAGAATGCGTGGGTTGGAAGAAGTTGTTGGTGCTAATTACGGAAGTCATATACCAATAAAAGCACCGCAGAAACACAACGAGACATGCGTCAATAAAGAAAAAAATTTCATTCCATTATTTGCAAACTCTTTGTGGGTATAAAATGAGATTCAACGACGTGTGCACAGGTTGGCCTGGTTCTGTACATCTCAGTCAAGTTTTTGATAATAGCGACTAGTTGCGACAAATAATGATAGAACCAGATAAATTAGTACCGAACAGCGGCTTCCTTATAGGAGATGCTGCATATCAACTCCAAACGTATATCAGACCCCTTACAAAAATATCACGACTTCTGTATTAATAAAAAATGTTAACGAAGCAGAATTGAATTTTTCAATCATCAATGAAGATGAAGTTAACAACTTTGTGGTATACGGGTCAACAGCGGCGGATGTCAAACGTATACGAAATGACATAGCAGCAGTATTTTAAAGGATTCATTTACCATTTGAAAACGATTATTTAACATTTCTAATTATGAAAAACTTCCTTTACAGTCTCTCAAAAAATGTTGATGTTGGCTGCTTCCCGTTTAGCCTTTCTTTCCTTGTATGCTTCGAACATGTGTGGCGACCTTTGTAACTGCAGAAGTGTACTTCCATTTATTTTTCCTTTTTTCTCCAATTCTTTTCTAACTTTAATGCCACTGCTTGAGATGCACGCTATGAGCCAATAAGCCAAGCCAAGCCAATAACCTCTTGTATTTTTTTAAAAAAATTGCAAACTTTACTACCACTTCCAGATTTTTTTAAACAGTCAACCGACTTGCTGTAGCCTCTGACAAGACCCTGTCACTTTACACGACACTGTAAAATCAGGAAAAATATCCTATTCCGCGGAGGTACTGGAAACTTTCCATCTTGTCGCCCATACCTTTCCAAACATTCTCTTTTCGAAATCTTGGATTTTTTAATTTGTCAATGTTAATCTCGTACAAATCAATCAACTTCAGTGTCATTATGTCGTCCAAAACATTTTTCCAGCCTCGTTTTCCAGCGACTGTGATGAAGACGACGATGTAGAATCTATAATTCATTAAGTACAGTAATAATTTTAAATAAATAAATTTACTTAACATTGTACCACGTGTAGTAACACTTATACCTGCACTTTTATTTTTTTCACTTTGCGTGTGTCTGTCGTCTGCTGATAAACGTTGTTTCTGGAAGATATATTCTCTTTTTCCATCGTCTTTCGTTTGTTCTCTTTAAAGGTTAAAAAAAAATTAAACCATTTTATCAATAAAATAAGCAACGAATAAAACAATTAATCTGCTTACAAATAGACCTTTCCCGAATTTCCTAATTATGCCTAACTAAATTAAAGAGGTCAATACTAAAAATGATTTTTATTCCTAAGTTCTCTAGCAAAGGGTAGAACAAATTACTTAATTTCGTAAATATTTCTGTTCATTAAGTCTCAATTTCGAGTTAAAAGTTACGGTCAAACCCTTCATATAGCCGAGCCTCCTAAGAATAGCCTCATTTTCAAAATAATTATTTTCTTTAAATCTAAATAAAATCCAACCAGAATATTATATTGCTCTGAAAACTTCATTTTTGTCATTATAATTTAATATTCTATCTGAATATTCTTATTTGAAGAGCACAGAACCATTATAAAATTTTGGATGACGTTATAATTATTATAATTTATGAAATTCGGGAAAGGTGTATTCTATACCTGTCGACTCAGCTTGATCGTACGGCATTTTAAATTCCATTTTTCTATTTTCCTTATGGCTTTCAATCTGAATATCAGAAGAATTGATTGTCGATAAAATATTTCCAGGCGGGTTTGTTGTTGAACAACAAAAATCTTCGTCTTTGTTTACAAAGAAATCCGCCATTTTATATATTATGCAGAAATTACCATAGAGATTTGCTGACAGAGTTAAATTATTTAATTGTGTTACATGATGGCAGTACATTTTGTGCAAGTTTAGCACTTTTAGCGGCAAAATGGAATGGCTTGGTGACTTTTGCAGACTCAAGGTGCTAATTTAAATGAAAAATGAAGTTAAATAGAATGTATTTAGCAAAATTTTTGAGTAAAATTATTAAATTTAGCCACTTATTTGCGTTAAATGGAATGACCCTAAATGTTCTTTTGTTTTAAAAAACCGAAGAGTAAACTTTTGAATCTCCAAGATATCGTTTATACTACAAAGATAAGAACACAGCGTGCAGGTTTTCTCTTGAATAAAACACAAAATTCCGCCCTCTCTACCACCTAAAAATTCGGAAAATAACCGAGGCGACAAGACGGAATATTTGGATTCTCTCCGACAATAATTTTTGAGACGTACGCATACAACTCTCTATCATCAATGATTTTTTCAAGCACACCTTCCATTCTTACAAAGCACTCTTCTTTTATCCCAGCAAACAAATTAATATCTTTCTCAAAGTAATGCTCAAATTTTCTTCTGGAAAGACAATTTTTTAACTCACGTAAATAGTCTTTCACGCACTCCTTAAAATGTGCTTTGTCCCAGTCGTATTTCTCTTTAATGTGAAACAAAATTGTTTTTACACGGTACGAAGTGAGAGGCTTAAAAACACCATGTAAACTCGGCTGTAGTAAGGCTTTTACTGTACGAGTGACTTGTAATTGGCACCCACAAGAAGCGGTTATATCCTTGCGTATCTGTCTTTCTCACATAGAGTAAGATCTTCTCCAAGATATCATTTCATTGTCTTATTCCTGTCTTTATACATACAGCAATCCTAAGTATAGGTTTAAAAATATTTAAATGTGAAAAACATAAACTTTAAGCCCCGACTTGTGACTTGTGCGCAAAAAATTGCTGCTTCTCCAGAGAAATTTTGGCGGAAGAAAATTTTAAAAATAACTCATGAATGAAAATAATATACAGGATAAAATTTTTTGAGGAAATTAATTGCCGCGAATTTTGCATGTTTTGTCAATTTCACGAAATTAGTTACCGTAATATTAGAAACGGTTTTACACTCGTAACTTTTCAACTATTGTCTTATTTTCAAAGTTACTTGGCAGACATAACTCTATCCCTAACTCACAAAGATAGCAGCTTCATTTATATGTCTAGTGACGGGGGTAAATTTGAAAATAGCAAAGTTGACGAGAAGTTATTTAGCATAACATTCGTATTTTAACCCTTTACGGCTTTTTTGAATAGGAAAATATTTTTTGTGCACTTGCTTAAAATTTATGATTATTTCTAACTTTCATTGGACCTTGCGATGAAAAAAATATTTTTCGAAAATTTTTTTTACTTTGCGGGGTTTCGGCTTTTTGTGAAATTTGAAATTACAATTAATGCAAGAGTGTTGTACAATGTATGTGTGACGTTATTCCTAGTGCTCGTGACGTCATCAAATAAATTTTTACCTAGAATGAATTGTATTAGACATTCTACAACTGTACCTATAATTGTATGTTCTCAAGGTTTCATTACTTAAGCATTAACTAGCTTGGGATTTATGGCCCCTTGGTCTTTTGCTCTCCCCCTCTCAGGGTTATTGTGGCACGCGTCAGCAATAAATAGTTAAAAAAATATGTTTGTTATTTTCGCTATCTGCAAGTACCTTTAGACCTCTCAACTTCAAATACCTTTTTAACTCGTCTGCCTTCATCCTTTATTATTTCAAAATCCATAGTTATCTTTAATTCTATTTAATTCTAACATGTTCTTATAGTATGTTCTTGCCGGCTTCAGATTATTTTTAGGTTGTTCTAGCCTGTTTAACTGTAATTCCTATTCTTTCCATATTTTCCAGGCTAAACTTATACAACACAATATGCATGCTTCCAAAAATAAAAGTGTACCTACTTTCGTTTGAGCTGATAATGAAAAACGCTGGCATATAATCAAGCATATAATTGACCTTCCCATTTGTTATTTCCAATAGAGATGCTGGCCCATGGTCCACAGCACGAATGAAATGGCCGTTTGTACTCTGCCACCAATTTGTCCACTGTTTGATATTACCAAAAAAAGCTAATCGAAATTTTTCTGGCTTTATGTAACCGGTAATTTCACTACATACTTTTCCTTCGTAGAAGTTCATTGGTTGTATTGCCTTTAATACTTTGTATCCATCCTTTAAATCTTCGTTATTAACTATTTCAACATCCTTACCGTTCATTACAATCATGATGTCAATTTCTAATTCACTGCTGCAGATCTTCAGATCCTCGTATACACTGCCTGTATGTTCAATTTTAACAAAATCGCACTATATCTCATGTAGCTTTATAGGGTTTTTTATTTTGCTTTAAAATCGGCTAACATTTGTTTAACTTTCTCTTGAGGGTACTGAGCAAACTGGAAATGAAAGAGTTTGAGCTTATTGTATATATTCTGTGTTCTGTAGCTGGGTCAGAAGAAGGAGCCTGAGCAAGTGTTTGAGGAATTGCATCTAAAAATACGAGATGCAGAAATTCCTAAAATAACAATCACATGAAATCTAATGACCAATCTTTCATTTTAAGGAATTGGTTAGGCCAAGACCATAAATTTTGTATTCAAAAATTATAAAAAAATGAAGGAAAAGGTAAAAGTGCAGATCTAACTTTTAGCTCATGGATAATGTGTAAATAAAGACAAGAAACAAACTGTGGTATTTTGCGTATCAACCTCAGGCTGCGTCTTTTAAACTTTATTCAGTACTTCTTTTAAAAGGTTGATTTTAACCACTATAGCAGCCAACAAATAATTATCTGTAATATCTGCTAATAGTTTAGTGTTTTTATCAAGGTTATAGCAAATATTTTCAAGATCTTTAAATTCATCTTCACTGATACTCATAGCCATATTTTAAATTGATCTCCCGTCACCTGTGATAAAAAAAAACAATAAAATCAAAAATTATATCAAATCAAGTGATGTTTAGAGGTATCTTATGGAGTTCACATCATCAAAAACAAAAAAGAAAATTAAAATTTGAAATAATTGATGTTATATGTCACATGTACCTATTCGAAAACCAATCCAGATATAGTAAAATTTGTTAGGGAATATGTTTATTGTTGTGGTAATGTTCACTTTCTAAAACTTAGTCACTTTCAACCAACATCTTTTTTGAACTAATAATAGGGAAATATATATATACTTGTGGAGTTTTCCTTTTAATAAAACAATTTTGACTCAAAATTTTATCCTCGTATTTTTAAGCCATTTTTTTAAATTTACCATATTAGAAAACTAAAATAGGCACAAGACCTAGTCAGTAAAAATTGAAATCAGTAAAATTTGTAGGTGTCAGTATTTGAAAAGTGAGTGAGCTTAAAGTTGATCCCTTTGGGTCCTAAAACGCCTATAAATTTATTTTGCCTGTTATAGAGCCATTGCTATTATATTTTGGTTTAATATTGTGCGTTTTTGTGGTTCTTGCTTGTTATTGGCCAATGTTGGCCTACTAAAGACCATACCGTTGGATCCAGTAAGTTATTCGGTAAGTTATATTTTTAATTAGGAAAAATAAGCCCCTGTGAAAAGTTATGAGTAACCTTCCAAAATTATGAGTATAAATGCAGATCCACCGTTGGATTTTTCATGAGGATTTTATGGTAAAAAAGACAGGTAAAAGTGGGATTCATACTAACTACATGTAAATTTATAATTTCATGGTTACCTAACCAGTATCTATTTGTCTAGGACTTTTGACTTGATTTTGACAATTGTTTAGCAAAAAATAAATTTGATTTGCGGCTGTTTTTATGAGGTTTTTTATGAAGTTTGTTCATATATGTTATATTGCGTTTTAAAGGAAATTTAAATTACAGGGATCGTCCGTCCGTCCGTCACGCAAAATGGTAGCTTGGCTGTGCAGATAGCGAGACGCACGTAGAAAAAGGACGTGCGAACCCGTGGATTTTTCCACGGGCTAACGACTAGTATATTTAAAAATAACATATTATTTTCACCAATAGTTAAAAAAAAGTATATATATATATATAAACTTCAATATTTTCGGGCATCTCTGTACAGAAAAGAAAAACGCTTTCTACAAATAGAATAATTTTGATCATGCTCAAAAATAAAGTGAGCTCGGATAACCGGGCTTGTTTGTTGATATGGAAAAATTTCATCATGGCTTCCTGAGATCTCGGTAGAAGCAACAGAGATCTTGGAAAGTCGAACTGGCTTGCTTCTCATATAAACACACACATTTTGTATAAGGTTGTCTACAGCATGAAAGATCTTGCCTAAGTGAGGCAGCCTAGTCAACTGGGCCAGCCCGCCTCCATAGAAACACCCCTTAGTTATTATTGTTTCTATGAAGTCTTTGCAACATACCTATAATCTTGCTGTTGGTTAGTTGAACTAAAAGGCATTCCACATTGTAACAAACAACAAACCTGACACAAGCGGGACTGCTGTCATCCATAACTAGTGGAACTTTCAAGTGCAAAATCCTGGGAACAAATAAAAAATTTTCAAATAAAAAGATTCCTATAAACAACTTTCAAAAAATGAGAGGTAAGCTTTAAGATTAACGCTGAAGCAAAATTAAATAAAAATTCTAACAAGATTTAGACAGAGACACATGACAGGTGTAGCTAAGCATAAGCTAGCTAGTTAAGTAGGCTAGTTGAAAGTCTAGTAAACAAAGTGTAGCTAGCTAGCTAGGTGCAAAATGACATAATAACGTAATAGAGACCTAAAAGCACATGTAACCATATACATAGCTTGCTCACAAAGGACTCCTTACTATTCCAAATTTCTGACTCTCTCTAGGCAACTATCAGCTTCTGACCTGGACTTCTTCTCTGCTGCACAGATTACTCTTGGTTGGACACCACCCCATCTTGCTCAGAAAAAAGAGAAAAAGAGCCCTGGTGACACTTGGGGACCTCAGTTTTTATTCTATAGTTTTTACTGAGGGAGATTATGTTTTAAAAACTGAAAGTTTCAACTACTGTTTAAAAGATGACAATTTGAAATTCTACACGAGGACTTCGGTCGAAAAGCGAACTTTAAGACACGGTGATTATGGTCTAAAAAAGGCTCGTTTTCATTCTTCTTTTTTCGCTAAAAGCACGCGAGCTCTTTTGTTAGCGTGTGCGCACATTGGATAAAACTGGCCTAAAAGTTAGGACGAGGTGAAAAAATGAAGCTAAACAATGCGTGGTAAAAAGTTCGATGAGTTTAAATGGTGTGTGGACAAGGGTTTGGATATACAAACGCAAGGTAATATTGGCAACAAAAAGCTGCAGCAGTCACCAAACCTGCGCCAAATTCGACACAGTCCAAATAAATAATAGTGATCTTGTTTGTATGCATATATGGCAGTGACAATGCCATTATCTGAATTTACAGAAATGTTCGATGTAGCCTATACGCAGGCTAAAACATCTCGAGATGTTTTTTAAATTGTCTAGTTAATAGGCAGGTTTATTTTTTGCCGAAAAAGAGCAGGACATAACAGCGGTTTATGTTAATCAACACGGGGGCAACAGGGTAAAAGTTGATAGCCTGCAAAATCTTGTTTTCACATGTACTAAACATGCACGCAAACTTTTTCTAATGCGTACAAACCTCGTATGCAGAAATACCCCATTAACGAAGATGCTATGGTCGATCTGAACATCCTTGTATACTGCATCTCGTTATTGATTGTGGTAGACCACACATTTTAAAAATGCAAATGTATGCATTAGAAAGGTTTGCGCCAAGTACTTAGAAAAAATTAGTGAGTCAATGAGAAAAAAGAATGGGAAAATAGTATACAAAGAGAGATACTCTTCTGAACTCTTACAAATATTTTTTTTGACAATGTTATAGCATATATGTCATGCTGTTCAATATTTTTAATGTGAAAATGACCGTTTTCAGCCATTCTCTAATATGTCAAAAAAACTTTTGTTATTGTTTAAGGCTAAATGAATATCGTAGTCCGTCAACAAAGTTCTGTATAATTTCATGCTGGCAATTATTAATTAAATCTACATAATATATAATATATAATTGTTTTTGTTCAGGACACGATACGGAACATCGGATTGCACAACAGGAAAAATCCCCATTTAAAAACCAGGTGAAACCTTACAATGTATTAATTCAAACGTACACAGTATGAGATAAGCATCTTTCAAACGACTTTCTTTCGTCTTTAATTAGTTCAATTGCTTATTCAACGACAGGTGCTTGGTCTTGCAAATCACAAACGATGCACTATCTGTATGAAATGGCAATGAAAATTTTCTCTTTTCAAATTAAAGCAGAAGAGATAAGTAGTTGAAAATAAACGCTACAATAATGGACATTTTTGTTTATCAAAAATGATTATTATTTGCTGAATGGTTGTAGCGATGTGTGAGGTTTCTTACAAAAGTGATTGCAAAGAGGTCGTTTTAGTTTTAACCACTTTAAAAGGTTGAAATTTAAAAAGAAAATTTCGTTTGCCCTAAGTATGGTGGAGCCACCTTGAATGCTAACATCTGTAAGTTTACCCAATATAAAAAATCTTAGTTACGGTGCTATAAAGAAAAAAAAAATTTTGGCAACGTAAGAATTGGCAATAGGGGTTGATACACCTAAATCCTATGCACCGGATAATTTTATTTCGATTTTCTGAAGTTTGTTGAAATCTGTTTTAATTTACTCTTTACATCCCTGTTGAATGATGCATAAATAATTGGATCTGCCACGGAGTTTAAGCTCCACCACGCAAGGACAAATATTGGTGGATTTTCTCCTATGCAAAGCAAACCTGCAGTGGCGTAGCCATACAACAATAAACCAACCATAGGTAGCCACGCGATTAAGAACGATGACATTAAAAATAAGCAAATACACAAAGAGCGCAACTGTCTCTTCGCTAATCGTTGTCGTTCCTTTGTGTTTTCTGTATGATCATTTGAAACTGTTAATTTCACGATGTCTTTAAATTGTTTTCTTGTTTGCATATAAACAACACTGTTCGCATATACCACAAAACATAGAACAACCGGAGTTATCACCACAAATGTAAAAGTACCAAGCGAAAGACCTTTGATCACGTAAACAATGCAACCCAAAGTGTATGGAGTGTTGCCAATGAGGAGTGTGTAGGAAACTAATGTTCTTGTGTTTGTGTTTTGATAAAAGAAAGGATATCGAATAGCCATAAAACGGTCAACGACGATCAAAAGCATATTTATGAAAATAGCACTTGTAATAACTACCCATAAGATTAAAAAGTAAAACTGCCATTCATTTTTTCCTATTTTGCTCAGGGATGTATCCTTCGTTATGATTACAATGCCAGCCTCAGTGAAACCGCTGAATCCATTGAGAACGTGAGACAGGAATAAAGACACAGCAAATTTATTCGATCGTCTTTTTTGTAAATTTTTGTTTGAAAGAATTACAAAAATCATTAATGAATTTAAAATGACAATTGGTAACAAGATAAACCATATAACATATGTGAAATAACCGACAAAAACGTCGCTAAGATCTTTGTGCGAATCTTCAGTAACGTTGCAAATCATTTTACAAGCATGAGATTACAAATAATTTTCTAGTCTTCCACGGGACTTTAAGCTTGGTTATAAGGTTTTTAGAATTTATGGGTTATTTATAAAAAAAAACACTGGCAGATATTGTGTGCAATTAAATATTTAAAATTTCCATTTTATTGTTAAAATAAGAATCTACATTTTTTTATCTTGATTTATTTAGGGGCGGATCTTGAGATCTTCAAAACAGCTGCGTGTCCTTTAGCTATTGATGTTTAACGAACGAGGGCGTACCTTTGTTAAATCACAATCATGACTAACAGCTGGATTGATTTGACAGCGGGAAATGTGAAACAAAACTTGCTTGTAATTTGTTTTAAAATTGTGTAGTTTGATCAACGAGACCATAGTCTTTGATTCTGGTTTTGGTGACTTTGCTGTGACGTAATAATTAAAACAAGAAGCCCTGCGGCTTGAAAATTTTGCCTGAAAGATTCTGAAATTTGAAGTAGATCTTAGAAACAGAGATTTATGGAGTAAACAAATCATTGAGTATTCCAATTCTCAATTATTATTGTAACTAACCCGCAATTAAATGACAGTTAAAACTCTAACTGGGTATTTTCAAAACTAATCAGGAAAATTTTTGAAACTACAGATTACAAATCTTGTTATGTATGAATGAAGTAGTTCATTGTTAATTAATTCAGCAATGAATACATATTAGCATTTGAATTTTTTCAGGTTTTAGGGCTTCAAAATTTACTCTCTTGTTAAAGATTTTTTGAAAATGCTGATGGTGCACTGTTTGATAACAGCTGATCTGAAAAAGAAAGTACGTAAAATAAAGAAACAAGAATACAATTTTACCATAAACTGAATTAACACCGGGCTGCTTAATCATTGCCTCTTTAACCCCTCTTTGCCTTTTTGATTTGAAAAGGAAATTTATTAAATAAATACAAATCAATTCCATGTGATGCAAAAGGCATATTATATATATAAGTATATGTATATAAATTTAATCAAGCTGGCTTTTGATATCTTTGTTAAACAAGTAACATATTAAGCAGGCGATACATGATTTGAAACCTGTGGACAATACAGGATTTATTTTGTGAAATCGATTTATTGAATTTAGCAAATTTGATCGTTTATTATCCTTTTTTGATACGAATTCTCAATCTTCAATTTTTTGGAGAGTCTAATTAGTTGCAATTTTTTATTTTGAAGAAACTGATTAGTCATTGTTTTGTTAGAAAAATCCAAAAAATTGAGCATAACTAACTTTTAAAATTCTAAATTGATAAATTGACAAAGGATAAATACACATTTAATGAATTTGTCGGATTTGATTAATCAATGGTCTTTTCTAAGAAATCTAGAAAAATATTTGGTGATACTATGGGTGAGTTCAAGAAAGTGGCACTCAAGGAAAGCTGATAATTAGCCAGTAACAGAATAATAATTAGCTGATTTAGAATAATTATATATACTATGCGTACAGTATTATTAGCTGCTCATACTGCCAATTAATTATACGTGATATATATATATATATATATATATATTTTTATTTAAATTTCCACACTTATCTTTGTTATCAATCTCCCCATAGCATCTATATTTATATAGATCCACATAAAGTTGTGCTTCAATTAAAACTATGAAAAGGGAACAAGAAACGATTGTGCAAAAAACTTATTAATTTTACTGTAGCAAGCAGTATGTCGTGTTATTAAACAACACACTATTCTGATTTCAAGAAAAAAAACATGAGAAAGACGTAGTTAGCTGCAAAGAACACAAAGAAGCCTTACTAATTATATTGTGCGTAGCGACTAATTATCCTGCATCGGCTAACTATATATTTTGTTACAGGCTAATTATCAGTTCACCTTGACTGTTCGGTACAAGCAACAATAAACTTTTGTCACGTTTTGACAACTTTCCTACAAAAAATATAAAAAAATCCTGTACAAATATATATTTTTTTATCTGATAGAAGCTCCACAAATTGTCGTTTGGAAGTTATTTTTAGCCCACTTTTTAACTATAAGAACAGGAGTTGGGTGTCCACCCATGGAAAAATTACGCAAAGCAGAACAAAGATTTTTTATTGCTGGCTCTTTAAGAAAAAAAGGCACTCTAATTAAAGCACTATTTTGTGTGCTAGATAGCTTGACAGCTATAGCTAATAGCTAGTAAGTAATTTCACGACTATTAAAATGTCAGCACCGATCAAAAGGAGATCCAAGTCAGCACCAAAAAATGAAATAGCCAGCACAGCCTAGCTAGCCAGCACACTTTTCTCACTTATATCTCTATAATAATAGCTGTATTCCGTCTTGTGTTAACCACGCACGAAATTGCGCATAGCTCTTTGATCTTTTTGCTACGCTATTTTAAAATTTTATTTTATTTTGCCTTTTGCGTAGTTTCACAAAAGTTTAATTTAAAAATTTTCTTTTACAAAATTCATGCTTAATTAACTTTTATTGTTCCTTCGATGCAGTTTCTTTGTTATAAATAACTGCAGTCAAAGTTGCGGACAATTACTTTACGTTGTCTATTTCATTGAAAAAGTTTTAATTATTCCCGCCTTTTCAAGGAAAGTAACAAAAACAAGTTTTTAATAAAAAAAGGAGAAAAATAAATTTTAGAAAGGTTTTGTAAGTGATTTTTTGTTTGTACTAAACATAAATGTGAAATTTATTTTGTAAATTTTGTTTCATCTTTAAACCATTTATATTTTTAATGACAACAATAAACCTGGATGTGCTTATTTTTTTGCTGAAACTTATTGTTTTTTAAACTGAACAAAAATTGTAAGAAAATGTCAAATTTAGTTTTTTAGAAGCTATTTGCAGGGAGGAGCCTCTTTTTTACATCAAACTCAGGCCGTAAAAATGCACAAATTATTTTTAAATATATGAATTTTACGAGAAAGCGGCGTAACACTACTTCCGATAAACTATACTATAAAAAATGAGAAAGTGGAGTTTACACTGCTTTCGTGTATATGTCGAGGGACCATGACTACTGCAGAGTAATTTAATAACAGATGCGCGAAATAATTTCATTAACAGATGCACGAAATATTTTCATTAACAGATGGGCTAAATATTTTTATTAACAGATGCGCGAAATAATTACGTCAGCTAATTCCCGTGGATTGTTCCACGGGTTGACGACTAGTATATAATAATTCATACCTGATAAAATACACGGTATTAAAAAATGTGCTTAGCTCCCCAGCTACATCAATAAAGCTACTACGACCAAATTAGACCAGCAAGGGGCGAACAACAAAATGTAAGCACTTTTAGTCATGGCTGTACACAGAATGTTCTGGCCATACGAAGAGTACACAATCTCTGTTTAGATTAGTCATTAAATTGACAGAGATTAAAATAAAACATCTTCGTTGGCTTTTGAGAAAATGGAAACTTTCCGAGGTTTTAGCCTGGACACAACGCTAGCAGCGTCTGAACTCTGTGCCGTCTCTTCCTCTCTCTCTCTATATAGCTATCTTCCAATAGACGGTTTTAAAGATTCCGCCCCGCGTAGCGGCGACGGAAATAAAAAATCTTTGGTTTTAGTTTTGATAATTAACTGCCCTGTAAGTCTGCAGCCATTGTTAATGGCGAGCTACCAAAAAACTAAACAGGCGGAAGTTCCTGTCGGGTGATAGTTAACCAATTGAATTCGGCTTATGAATGAGAGAATTTTACAACTGTAGTTTTACATTATAAAAGAGATATGATATAGTGATATATGGGGATATGCTACTGTTAGGTCAAAAGCGGTATGAATAGATATACTTTACATTTACTTTACAGTTGACGAACCCCTTGCAATTTATGACGACTGCGCAGGTAAATTGTAGAAATATTTGACGGAGGTTTCAGAAGTAACTGATCACAATGACGAATTTAAAGAATTTATAAAGTTTTATTTTCAGGACAGGTCACTTTTCTGACTGTTGCAGACACATTTTGACCTTAATCTGCTTGACAATGCACTTTAATAACATATTGACGCCATATGAAAATATTGAAACACGATGCCGTGACTTTGCTTTTAATTTCTCTTTTATAACAGTTTTGAGAGTAAAACTCATCTCCGACAGTATGACACAGTAATCCAGTAAAAACATTGTATCACATACTTTAAAATTTATCATCCCAGCCACAACATTTTCACATTGCAAATAGTGATAAATAATTCACAGAGATGATTTTTAGACGCACTTTCATCTTGCACCTCATTTCTGATGACAATATCATAATTATCAGTGATGATTGTCGCTATCGAAGTTGGCGCTCCTGCAGATAGTGGTTTACTTTAAAGTACATAACATTACACTTCGACCAACTGGTTTCCATAAGAACCGTAAAATGTTATGGTGATGGTCTCAGAATGATATTTCAATATAGCTGAGTTAAATGACACTTTAGAACCATCTTTAGACGTTTTATTTATTTTTTCAGGCAGTTTCAATATACCACTTTTGTGCTCACTACATCGTATAACACTGCTAAGAAAAGATGGATAGTTTTTTTCTATGGCCATAATCTTTTTTATCCTGTAATGCAAGGTTACGATTAACCTTCATGTAATGTTTTTCTTTTACAAGATGCGGATTTTTTAAAAAGCCCAAATTTTTAAAGCATTTTTTTTTTTATATTATTAAAGATATTATTTCGGTTTATCTGTTCAGTATTCATATTACTGTGGAAAGTTTAACATTTCTTGAACATAATAGTTTAGTAGGCGACGTTTCGGGAGATCCTTCTCCCATCATCGGGCGAAGTAAAATGATGTTGAGCATGTATTTATATAATTGCAGAGGATCGAAATTCATAAAAAATAACCAATAAGAAACGAACTGATAATTACAGTTAATTACGGTAATTAATGTATGTTTAACAAACAAAACAGTGCAATATTATCTAAATCAAGCAGTTCGAATAATAGAAACAATAACAGAAACCCTAACGTGCATTAGAACAAAATCAAACCAAATTGGAAACTATCAGTTGTGTCAATAATATTTTTTTAAAGGAAATGCTTAATGAAAAGCTTGGGCAATGAAACAGTGATAGAACCTCACTACTAGGTTTATGGAGACATTGCATTGTGTAATGTAAACAAAAAAGCCAAAATTCTGCTTTAATTTGAATTTGTTGTGATTTTGGATTGTATTTGAGTAGATTGTATTCAAGAAAAGTTTCACTTAACACTATAAATTTTTGTAGTGTTAGAAAAATACAAGATTTCAGGTAATTATGGCAAAATTCAATTTTTTTATTTTTTTATTTAAAGAGCTCTCAATACAATGAACGTTTTTCATTTCCTTAGCTCAATTCGTTAATACCAAGAGTCTTCTATACCTCAATCCTGCAATAAAGTAGAGTAATTTATTAAACAGGCCCCTGCGTTCATCGTAGAATCAATCTTACGTTTAAAAAATTTTCGTTTGTGCGAAGCCTGTTTTGCACGTGCCCTGTGTGTTTGTGCGTATCTGGTTTACCGACTGAAACTGTTCCCTGCCTTGATGACAGAATCTTGCATAGTTAACAAAACATTATGCTTAGAAATAGATTTAATATTTTGATTTTGTGTCACATCAGTAATATTTCAGGCTAAATTACGAAATCAATTCGTTACACCCAGCGCCAGAAATTCAAATTAATCTTTCCAAAATTTATACTTTGACAGCATTACATTAATTCTCATTTTGTGAAATCATAATCAAAGGCTTGGTTTTTTTAATCGTGCCTGCTTTTTGCTTTTAAAATGAAATATGCCTGCGTATTATGTTTGAAAATCAAATTTAAACATTAAACGATCTGTAAAACATGGGAATCGCCCTAATCATCCAAAAAATATTTCGAGAATCTAAGCCGATCTAATAAAAAGCAAGCAAACAAATAATTTTAACGCAAATAAATTTTATAAGTGCAATTATCTAGTGGTTGTTCAACATCGTTGATTCTCTCTTTCCGTGTCATTTTTACGTGTTTTGCAGATCGTTATGATTCGTTTCAACTTATTTTTAACATCTCTGTTAAATGATGCATATAGAATTGGATCTACGACAGAGTTTAAGCTCCACAACGCATGAACGTACAAAAACAGATTTATATTTATACATGAACTCCCAACAAAATATGCAAACAACATTAAAACAACCAGAGGTAACCATGCAATCAAAAACGATAACATTAAACTCAAACAGACACGCAAAGAGCGCAACTGTCTCTTCGCTAATCGTTGTCGTTCCTTTGTGTTTTCTGTATGATCATTTGAAATTGTTAATTTCACGATGTCTTTAAATTGTTTTCGTGTTTGCATATAAACAACACTGTTCGCATATACCACAAAAGATAGTACTGGAGGGATTGTTACTGCTATGGTCAAAAATGCAACTTGTTTATGTTTGATACTAGAAACTATCCATCCCAAGGAGTAAGGAAAATTGCCAATGAGAAATGCGTAGAGAATTAATGTTCTTGTTTTTACATTTTGATAAAAGAAAGGATATCGAATAGCCATAAAACGATCAATGACGATTAAAAGCATATTTATGAAAATGGATCCTGAGATTACTTGTCCTGAGAGATATAAATAATACCGCCATGTACCTTCTCTAAACATCATTGACGACTTTCTTGTTGCAATCACATTTCCAGCCTCTATGAAACCACTGATACCGTTCAAAGCATGAAATGTAAAAAGAGACAAAGCGAACTTGTTTGATCGCCTTTTACGTAAGTCTTTGTTGCAAACAATTACAAAAAGTAACAGAAGATTTAAAATGACAATAGGAAAAACTATAAACCAAACCACATACGTAAAATAACCAACGAAAGAATCATCGACCTCTTCATTAAAACTAATAGTAACATTACAAGTCATTTTACCAAACCTTTCAGGAATTATCTACGTTAAAAAAAGCTGTTAGGTCTTTCTTTCTTTGACTCTTCTTAACCTTTCACAATTCAGGAATGGCGTGTTAAGTTTTTTATTCCATAAACGTAACCTATTAAGTTTCATAAAGCAGATGCTGTGAAAAAAAATTATATTAAATTTTATGTATTAAAAAGTATATATTTATTCTTTTGATGATATTTTTTCGCTAAATGAAATTCTCACCCGCGGATGCAGAACTGATTTCTTATTGAAATATATTTCAGAAAACTTTTTAGAAAGAATCTCAAATTTTTCTTCCTAGCTATTAAAATGTACAGCATGTCTGATTTATGACATTAAAAGTAAAAAAGGTTGAAAAATGGATATACCTGAGGAAACATTTGCAAAATAATATTTTGATAAACGAATAAGATGCACCTGTTGTAAAAATCTTTTACTGATTCTTTAATCAATTCTTTTGACTTGTTTAAAGCTCTTCGGGTTAACTGAAGTTATTCTACGTTGTATCAGAAGAATTAAAATCATATACTTTCAATTGATTACAACTCACAGCATTTTCGAAACTTAAAAGATACGCCATTTATTAAACCATAAAAAATTAAGTAGTCTTAAATTAGTTAGAAATAAGATGCCTATTGTGTATATGTTTAGTTCTGTTTAAACTTAAAATATCTCTTTGAAAAGGAAAAATCATGCTGAAAGCCTAACTTTTTCAATAGTGTTGAGTTTTCTCTGTCTTTTCTAATAAACTTGAGGGAAAAAAATAAATTAAGCATTTAGTAAAATTTATTTGGTGTACTTTTCTCCCTGTAAAAATAAAAACGAACGAAAACCTAAGAAACTTCCAAACCCGTGGAGTTTTTAAGGCGTTAACCACCAGCTTTTATTTAACATACATTCTATCTAATTACGTTAAGGCTGAAATACACTATCATTTTTCAATGATCATTTTCCAATGATGCATTCCAATGACATTAAAAATGGCAAATTTTGGCGCAAATACACTATCATTAAAAACATGAAACTTGAGCATGTTTTCTTTGCAACATGGACTCTGAAGAAGAAATAGCAGCTGCTGTTGTTGTGTATATGTTATCAAAAAAAGAGAGCTAAACATAGGAAAAAAAAGCAAAGAAATGTATGGGTGAAGCTGTATAGGCGAAATGAACTTGGCATCTACAATACTCTCATGTATGAACTGCGTGTAGAGGAAATTGCAGAGTATACGCGATTTTTAAGAATGCCGCCGAATATTTTTGATGAGCTCCTAAAACTCATAGAAGTTGACATTGAAAAAAACCAACGCATTTGCGAGACCCAATTCCTGCTAAAATCAAAGTAGCTGCAACTTTGAAGTTTTTCTTATGTGGGATAAATAACGCCGAATTACAGTATTTATTTCGCGTTCACAAAAGTACTTTGTCACAGTTCATCGCTGAAGTTTGCGAAGCTATTTACATGCGATTAAAAGAAGAATACCTCAAGGTAAATATATATTTCGTTCAGTAATTTATCAAACAAACGTACTAAACTAGCAGTCACACATTAATACCCTGCACTTTGTGAGCCCTCACTTTCTGGGTTGAGATCTGACAAACTTTCTCGACTCTGAAAAGTGTTTTGATATATGTTCACTGGGTGTCGGTACATATTCTGTAATGTGTGGCATGTGTTGAAGAGTTCCTTGGGATCGGAGATTGAACTGGCGGTGTTCTGAAAGAGGGTACGGCGAGTAATCTCATCTGAACAACTACAGAAATGATGAGAAAGATATCAGGGATAAATTTTGTGCGTACTTTAACTCCACTGGTGCTGTTCCATGGCAAGAAAAATTTGTCTGAAATTTATACCCACTATCGAAGAAGTTGTTTTTCTTGGGACGATGGAGTCACGTAGGAATAGCAAGGACTGAAAGTATGGCCATTTACTTTCGTAAACATCATCTGTTTCTGTTGTTTACTTTCTTCAATTCTGAGCTGAAATAACTTCGCAGTATATTTATTTTACTCCTCACTATTTTCTCTAAAAAAAAACAGATCATAAAAACATGCATGTTTTTCTTTTCTCATCCAAACCATTCGAAATAACACAAACCTTCCATTCCTAGTCTGCCTTTGAATATCTTTTGCCTTCTCGTTTCTGTCCTTATAGAACGGGGATTTAACATCCCACCAAATCTCAAAAAAACTTTCGGTGGCTTCTTGCGTCTTCATTCTCGGGTGAATTACTTGTTCAAATCTTAATTTTTATCTATGTTTACGCCTAAACTATATCGCGTGCAACAAACACGTGTGCGAAAACAATGGATTCGATTTAAAACAATAGAAAAAAAATTACAGAGACCTTTCAGGCGAATGTCCTTTAAAAAACAATCTCCTTATTACCCAGCTTCCATTGCACAGACACAATTTCATTTTGAACAATAAGATTTAGTGAACGCTTCAAAACTAATGGTCACTTTAAGTAAAAAGAGGCTACAGGCAGTCACCTTGCTTTAGGAAGTAAAAAGATCGATTGCGACCATGTGTGAATGTGCATTTCTTTTAAAAATCTTAAGTCACGGATTTAAAATCCTGAGTCATGGATGACTTTCAAGATGATGCAGGTTTAACACGTTCAAATCAAGAACTTTTATAAGCACTTTTTTGACAATTCAACATGCCATCCAGAGTCCATGATAGGTTTCCACAATCAGGGTCATCTTTCTAAACTTCACGACTGCCAGAATTATTCTGATTTTTAAATCCATGTACCGAAAAAGGCTTGTAAAGCATGTCCTCGCAAGAATCAATGAAATAGATTTAGAGCCTGATTATATGAGTAGAGTTGGCTCGGCGTTGACTCGCCATATGCTCAGCATGATAAAATTAAACAGCTCGGCATAATGGCAGATCACTACAAAAAATATTTGACATTATATGAGGTGAGTCAACCCACCTAGGCGAGCTGGCTCGTTTTTTCAACCCGGGACAGGTTGGTTAGATGGGTTGACTCGGTTCATATAACATAAATTTGCCGAGCCAGGGCCGGGTTGAAAAAGAAGAGCATGCGCATTGTGATCCAAAACAGAGGAAAAGCAATAATGGCAAGCAAAGCAGCAGACATGAAGTTTAAATGGACTTTAGAACTTGTGGAGCAAATTATGTTGGTGTTTCAAACGTTTTAAGAGTTTCCTTCGTTTTGTTAAAAAATATGTCAATATGTTCTGTATTAGGCGATTTCTTCGAAGCAATGACAAATACAGAACACCTTGGAATTAGAATAACAAATTATTGGCGACCAAAATACTTAATGATAATTTTGATTTAATTTCGCTTGTTTGTTTACATCTTGCATCCGCCATTTTTAAAAAATTATGCGCACTTTTTTTCAACCCGGCACCAGTGTAGGTCTTCACCCGGGTTGACTTTTCCCATAAAATGCGTAATTTTTTCAAACGGGTTGACCCACCAACCGGGCCAACACCGAGCCAACTCGCCTCATATAATCAGGCTCTTGGCAACACGAATTATCTAAAACGTAAACATTATTTGTTTAATACAAGAATCATGGGAAGTACCCAGCTCAACTGTCAGCACTTGTTTGAACAATGTGGTATTGTTAAATGCAATAAAGAAGAAGATAAAATTGATTTTGAAGGTCTTATACAAGCTCGTCAGCTTACAGATAAAATATCGACGATAGCATTCAAGCATACGGACCAAAAATCAACGAAAACGAAATCGGCTGGGGAAAAAAAGAGAGGGAAGCATCAATGCTGTTAAGTAAGTTGCTGATAATGTTTCTGATGACGAGAAGAAAAAAAAACATTTTAAATATCGAAATTATAGTTTCCTTGTTAAATTTTTTAGATGATATTGTTTATTTTTTTATTTTGTAAAGACAGAAGGACAGGAAAACAAGGATGTCACCTTTGCGGTGAAATCTCGTCTAAAAGTCTCTACAAATGACATTTTTATAAGACGGAAAGTTTTTGTACCGATAGTGTCCGTTTTAGAGAGATTTTACTGTATTTGACAATTTCGTTGCAGCTAACGACTTGGCTAGTTTCACTTTTTAATACAAAACAACTTTAGTAAAAATCCAATTGGAGAAAACATAGTGAAAATAACAAAAACAATAATATTCGCTTGATATATGTTAAATTATTATTTCTAACGTGTAAAAAGAAATACAAAGACGCATATTTTTAAATACAAGATTTTGAAAGTCTGAAATCGTTACATCAAGGTAAAACAATAAACAGGTGCATGTCACAATAAATCTTAACAAAAAAATCCGTGTTTCTTGTGAACGAATTTCAGCTAACACCTGGTAGTAACCAATATAAATTAAGGGTTTCAACAAAAACATATAAAAATTTTTCTTTCTTTCTTTACAAACAAGAAATTATCACAGACCAAAGTAAATCCACCATACACATCAACATATTTTCATTCCAACATTTTTTTACAGTTTGTTAGACCCTTTTCGAAAACACTGCTTTACTTCAGCCAAAGAATTATCAACTTCTCGAAACTTGAACCGCGATTGGGGGCTTAGAACAAGGCACAGATGGTCGATGTTGGGTACCGTTGGGTAACCCATGTTTGTAACAACTTAGTCTTCAGGAGTTATGCAATGCCAACTGCAGGGCTCTTTTTTGCCCAATTTCGCCCGGACATTTGCGGAACCGGTCTTTTAAGAGTTAAAATTCGTTTTAATTTATTCTTAACATCTCTGTTGAATGACGAGTATAAAATCGGATCTGCAACAGAGTTTAAATTCCACCATGCATAAACAAACAGGAATGAATTTTCATTTACACATGAAAAAGTTCCAACAATATAACTGAACAACATTACACCAACCATAGGTAACCATGTAGCTAAAAATGATAACATTAAACTCAAACAGACACGCAAAGAGCGCAACTGTCTCTTCGCTAATCGTTGTCTTTCCTTTGTGTTTTCTGTATGATCATTTGAAACTGTTAATTTCACGATGTCTTTAAATTGTTTCCGTGTTTGTATATAGACAATACTGTTCGCATATACAACAAAACACAGTACCGGAGGAATTGTTACTGCAGATGTTAACATGCTTAGTGATTTTTCTTTGGTGAAATATACGATCCATCCAATGGTGTAGGGCGTACTACCAATGAGGAGTGTGTAAAAAACTAATGTTTTGGCCTTACAATTTTGATAAAAGAAAGGATATCGAATAGCCATAAAACGGTCAACGACGATTAAAAGCATATTTATGAAAATGGAACATACAATTAAGTTCCAAGACAATTGAATATAAAACCGCCATGTAACGTCCATGCTGACAGTGTATAATGATGCTTTTTTTGTAAAAATTACACTGACAGCCTCGATAAAACCATAGAAGCCATTTAGAATGTGAGATATAAAGAGAGACAAAGCAAATTTGTTTGACCGTCTGCTACGTAAGTGTTTGTCGTAAGAAATTAAAGAAAGTAACAAAGAATTTAGAATGACGGTTGGAACTATTATAAACCAAATGACGTATGTAAAATAAGTGACGGAAAGATCATTGACGTCTCTATCAATACTATTGGTCATATTACAAGCCATTTTTCTTTTAAAGAAACAGATCAAATCAGCAACGTTTTCGTTTCTATTCTTGCAGAACTAATATTTATTTTCAGTTGGTGTATTCAATCTAGGAGATTAAATGTTATTGTTTTTCAAAATTTAATCTATTTAATTACTTCGGCAGATGTTGTGTGAAAAAAAGAGAAAGAAAATATTAAACTTTTTTTATACTTTAAAGATAAGAAACCATGCTTTGATTGTTTCCGCTAACGCTATAAAAGAATTTCATATTTGGATACCAAACTATTCTGTTCATAAGAAAAGCAACTGGTCCAGGTGCGCTGTGTACCACTCTAACTTGACTAAAACTCAAACTCTGCTATGTTTCTAAGTGTTAAAGGTACGTCACATGTAGCCTGGAAATGAACAAGAGGATAGCCTGGAAATGAACAAGAGGATAGTCTGGAAATGGACAACACTTAGCAGTCATCGAATTCCTATTTTTTTAAAAAACCATTTATTCTGTTATTTTAGCCAAAGTTGTGGAAAACTAAATTTTTGGAAGAGGCATTACACCCGAATTACCGCATCGCTGTTAGCACTCCACTTGATCACGCTATTAACCTGCACCAAGAGGCCCACGAAAGTATGGAACAGTGTTTATCAAAATCAATTTCAGATGAAATTCCTTTTGATTTTCTTCTATTATTATTATTTAACCAGTAATATTGACTTGAAACTCAAGAGCTAACACCAATCTAATTCCCAGGACTTTTTAAATTTATTACGTTATACACCACTCCAATTAATATCTAATTGTGAACTGATTAGTGAACTGTACCACTATCGACACCCAAAAATTGATTATTTACTTTTTACGCTAATCTAATGATTGATCTAGCCAAAAAAAATTGTAGCCAGATCAAAGCCACATCTGCATTTTTAGAAAAGTTTAGTAGGAATACGGTCCAGCCAATACAGGCGTTCTTTTTTGGGTGGGGGTTTTAAGGAATGTATTTATTTTGTAAGATGACCAAACATTTTGTGAAACAAATACTTTGGGGCCGGGTAGAAGTAGTAGGCAACCTCGTTCTCAGAACTTTTGTCTCTCGCCGACGCTGCGCTTATTGACGATAATGAGAGACATAAAACCTTGGAAACGAGATCGTCTGAAAAGCTAATTTATTTTGTTCTGGAATATTTTTGTTTACATATTTTGCGTATTTGTTCTTGTGCTCATATTTCTCAACATGCATTGACGTAAATCAAAAACTACTCTCCCGTGTATTTTAATGCCGAAAAAGGGTGTATGGCTAATTTTGAGATACACGTGGCTGATTTTAAAATATACATGTGAACTAGCCCTCAGATGCATTTTGTGCACACTCTTTTTTTATAAAGCCAGTGAAATTTTAGTGAGCTACATTTTTCCATGACTTGCGCTTCGATTTTTCTTATTTTGTTTTTATTTACGTGGCGTCTTAATAAACACAGCAAGCGTTTTAGACTGTATTTTTCCTACTATAGCAAGGAATTTCCTTTGCTTTGTGCTTTAAAAACAGTCAAGCTAACAAAAAAATAAATAAATAATAATAATAAAAAATGCAAAACAATCTAAATTTTTACATTTTTATCATATATAGATCATTGTTAAACAAACTGATCTAAGGGGGATTTTTACGAAGCGAATTGAGCGGCGAATTCGAAGGCGAATTGTGTCTGAGCATGCGGAGTTCGATGCAAAATCAAAACAAGAAACCTTGACGGTTTGAAACACTCGTCGTTTCTGTATATGTGCATGTTAATGAGTATTCTATTACTTATATTTTGCGAAATGGCGACAAAATCGCTAAATGGACATATCGCTTTACGGCCGTAGTTCAGCGGGCGCGGGTTCAACTACCAAGTGAAAAGTTTTGTTCATCGGACGGACGATCATATATATTGCGCAATATCCTCAGATTGCTCAGAGCGCGCGTTCAAATACCCATGAACCGGCTTCGCAGCTGTGCGGTTCGTTAAGCACGGTCTCACGTCTCCGTAACACGTGACTATCCACACATAACTGTCTCACACTACGTTTCCCCGAGGCGACTATCCATACATCACCGCTGTCTTCGCGCTACACTTTCCTAAGGCTGAGAACGTTTCAATGCGTTGTTTTCACGACACATCGTGATCGAGATTTTCGAAAGAAAAATGATTTCAGAAATTTCAAAACAAAATGCGCATACCCGAAACTTTCTCACACCAATGTGTCATGGATTAGGCAACAGAAATAATTAAGCGCGTAACTTATTGCATCAATTAACCACAAGACTTGAAAACTTATCCGCGTAGAGAGATTTACCCATGGTTTCACAAATCGATTATAAATTTCATGATTAGTACGCAAATAATTTTGAGTCATAAATATTGTTTCGAATAATGCATTAATACATAAAAAATTAATACAAACATTGTTCCGCTGACGTTTTCACGAAGTAGCAACCTGCTCCACAAGATTGTTCTATAACATTCTGCATGTCAATCGTATATGTCCCAGCATAGAACGTAATGCGTTTTCTTTGCATTATAAGATTAGGCAAGTCTGCATGTGAGTCGTATATGTCCCAGCATAAACATGATCAAGGATAGCACCAGCTAGATGAGTAGGTCCTGGTACAATTTGTGTATAATCATTCATGATATCTGCTAATTCTGGCTGGTCAGCTTGGGCATTTATATTGAAATCTTCAAGTATAACATGTATGTCAGCACTTGCAATTTTCCTTGACAGCATGTTGTAAAATGTCTGCAGATGACTGTTAACTTTTCTGTAAATAACCATGACATTAAGAACATCAAATGAAAAGGACGGTTTGCGAAGTGAAACAGAACTGACCCCAGGATTATCATGAACATTATGAACCAATATATGCTTTCGAAAACACAATGAACTGTTTCTGAATTCATTTGTCCATGAGCTAAGAAGTAATGTTCATCACCCAAAAGAGCTGACGTAATACTCAGGAAACTTATAGCAAGTTGAAAACAATCAATATTGATGTTGGTAACTCATAACATGCCAAGGGTCTGTTGAAATTTGACTGCTTAAAATTAGCATCACCATGTTCTAAGATGTTATCTAAATCAAATGACTAAATCAAATGATATTCAAAAAGAAATTCTTTTGAGTTGGGACCAACATATAGCTAGAAGAGCATTGCACATACACTGAATACCAGCAGTTTCACCAAACTTTTTGTCGCCTTGATTAAATGACCCATTGACTGATTTAATATGGTAAGCCGGACCTGGATTAGATTCAATATCCCCGCACAAAAATAATAGAAGTTTGTGCAAGAAAGAAGATATCGTAAAAACATGGCAGAAAAACATAATTAGCTAGTTACATGAAATAAAATAATACACTAAGTCAATGGATTGATGAATAATATTCAGCACGACGTACCTTGGTACTTAAAGCAGATTCCCCAGGTATTGAAAGTCTTCTCGATCTAGCAGTTTTAAATTTCAGTGATTGAAGGTAGACTTTGCAGAACAACAACACACTAGGCACACTTTGTACAACAACAGTAGGTCTAGCAAGATAGCAGATTGCAATAAAGCAAGATAAATATTCCAGCGATACTTTATATTTATATTTATATTCCGCTACTATTTTTTAAAAGAACTTCGTAGAAATGTGAAAACACAGCTAAGAATGCCTCGATTCTCAGCGGGCAGTGCGCATGCTTCGACTTCAGCGGTAGCGATGCATAAACGACTGGTCTGTTGTTTGCAAAATACGGGTTAAGACACGCACAACGTGATAAGAAGCGGGAAATAGGGTCGCGGAAAAAAAGAAGAATTATGGCGCGGGGGAGCGGGTAAGTTACGATATTCGGTCAGATCGCATGTCACTTTTGGTCGCACAAGCCGAAACCAATACACTCCTGTCCTCCGGGACGAGTGTAACAAACAAAAATGCGCATGCTCAGATACAATTCGCCGTCGAATTCGCCGTTCAATTCGCTTCGTGAAAGCCCCCCTTTAAACATAAATGGTTAGATGAGTCTGTTTTGCTTTGATTTTCATGGAGAGCAATTTACACTGGTTTTGCTGCATTAGGTGACAAGAAGTTTTTTTATTTCATTACACTGAATAAATCTAAGCCCAACCTTGTTGTTGTTCTTATTTTTTACCTAGCCTGATTGTTATAAAGTGTGTTCTTATAAAACAGAGAGTGTATTTTTGGTCATTTTGATAATGGTGTTAGGTGAATTCCCGGAGAGTTGCCCCCGGTGTCCCCCCCCCCTCCCCCAGTAAACTGTCCTCCTGGAAGATTGCCCCCGGAGATTTACCCCCCGGAGGATTGCCCCCCCGGAGGATTGCCCCCTGGAAGATTTCCCTCCGATAAAATGACTTGTATTTTTTTAAAAAAAATCAGGAAAAGAATTTTTGTTACGTGTTCAGCCTGGAATTGGTCTTATTTGGTTCGTATATATTTTAGCCATTTTCAGCCTTTTGCTGCTATAAAAATATTTTAATAAAAAAAAATGTATTTTGTTCTAAAACAGTATGTTTTTTCTTTTTAAAACACAGTTTTCGCTATGCTGCAAATGATAAATCTATGAAGAATAGGACAATCGTTATTCAAACGAAATAACAAATTCTTTATAGCAATAAAAGAGACAAATTCGCTTAAAAACGACATAAAGTAAAAGTGTAACAAACTTATTTAAAAATCAGTATAAATGCTAAACTAAATACAATGTACAAAGTATTACAAAGCCAAGTTATGGGCAATAGGTATTCCATGATACGATGATTGGGGTGGAGTCATCTACGATATGCAAAATTCTGGCGTTATTGTCAAGATATCGTCTTCGTCGAGGTGGAGCAGGATGTCCTCCAAGATGTTGAAGTATCGAAATACGAACAATAGCCACATCTCCTATTTGCATAATAGCCAATATCGTCACTTAAACAGCTGTTAGGGCGTGTACAAAATATATAAAAGAATAAAAAAATTGAAGATCAGTTGACAATTTTTTTCTTCTTTTTTTGGTGGGGAGGGGGGCAATTCTTCGGGAGGGGTGGGGGTAATTCTCCGGGGGCAATCTTCCAGGGGGAAATTTACTGAGAGGCAATTCATCGGGGGTGGGGCAATTCTCCTTTTCCTCCTCTTCTTTTGAAAATAAATATAAGACCCTGTTTGAGTGTTTCGCTCATTTCATTGCATTTAATTTGTTTGTCAAAGATAACGAAGCTAATATACCATCCAAGTCACTTAATTTAACCTTGAAGGAAAAGTCTTCCCTTTAAGATTCACCAACACGCTCAATGTTAACGTGGGGTGTGATTCAGTCAAAAAGCCTGAAATTGAAAATATTTCGTTAACTTTTTTTTTATTTCTCAATATCCGGTTATCAATTTTGTTTATACTTCAGTAGGTAAGCGATTTCTCCACTTGCTAAGCGACTAATTTTCGTAAATATAGATTTCATCTTAATCAAATGCGTTATAACTATTTAATATCCTTTTTATGTACATACAAAGTCAAGATCATACCTCTTTTCCAAACTTTCAATTAATAATTTTACTTATGTGAGTGGATGTACACGATTTTTAGAAGTTTCTTATTCGGTTTTTTATTTTTTGTTAAAATATATTAATCAATGATAGTTCTAAATATTTTTTAATTTATAGGATTTGTTAATTTATAAATTTTAAGAAAGTCGCTTGCTTCATTTTCAAACATACTTTATAGCTTTTTAATTCATTCCTTTTGTTTTACCTGAAAAAAATAAAAACATTCAATCTTTAAATGCGTTTGAAATAAATTTGTCTCTGCAAAATAATAGCTTCATTTAAAAAGAAGTTTTTCTTTTAAAACAATTTTCTCAAATAAAGAAGCCAAATATGAAAAAAATTCTTATTTAAAAAATAGTCGTAACAATGTAGTTGTAAAAGTTTCTTAATTTTTTGAGATTCTACATGTAAATTTCTTATAAGCTGATTTCTTATAGTATAATAAGAACGTGTATGTTAAAGGTCAAATAAACATGTCGACATTTGTTACAACGACACTAATAACATAGATTGGATATGCAACGGAGAGTAGCTATTGCTTAAGTTGTGCTCCTTGTATATTTTTAAAAGTATAAAAATATTACATTTGCATAACTTATGTCACTAGCACGTCAATTTACGCTTTCATTTTATCCTTTTCGTCTGCTTTTTGTTAGTTTTAGACAAAATAAACTTTGAAGACTCACACGAGCTTAAATAAATGTCAAGGGTCCTGAATAGCTAAAGTATTTATAGATCTGACTGAAGTTTCTGCCGTTAACACAAAAGCTGACTAATTGAATCGCCTGCAGAAATGTCAATCTCTGTTAATAGCCTGTATTGATTGTTTCATCTAATTAGTAACGATAAACGCAAAATATTAACGAGGAGACGTGTTGCTAATCGTTTAATAGCGCAACATTCATTGCTTTTAATTGTTTTTACTTAGTTCAAATTAATGTTATTCTCCAACTAACCACAAGATAGCTACCGTCAACTCCTGATAAAGTTGTTTACAGATAAAAACTGTCGTGCTTAGATAGAAAGTAACCCAATGTTTTTGTTTTGTTTTGTGGTATTTTTCTTTCTTTGATGCGTTGCCGTCGTCAGTATTGCCGTCGTCATACCGATGTCGTTAGCGTCGTCGTTGGCGTTTGTAGTTGCTGTTGTTGTTGTTGTATTTTTTGTTTGTTGTTATTGCTGTCGGCATTGCTATTATTTTTATTTTTGTTTTTGTTATTGTTGTTTTTGTTGTTGTTTGTATTGCTGCTTTTGTTTTTGTTATTGTTATTCTTACGTTATTAACAACAGATCACACCTAAAACTCAAGCATCGTTTAAATCATTAGAGACAATTAGCAAGAATATAACCATCAATTTGCTGCCCACTTTTTATTAGCATCAAAAAACAAATAGATAAACGATAACATCCGCTCTTATTGTATTTCGGAGTAAACATTCGTGACCGAGATTGATCATTAGACTAAGATGCTAATGATTGAGCAATCAAGACAAGGTTACCGCGAATATGATATGATTTCGGCTGATATGTGATCAGCTATACTACATAAGCTTTTGTTATTTTTGTCTGTTTTTTTTTTAATAAAATAATCAGCCATCGTGTAACTAGACAGTTAGAACAAAAAATAACAATAGGAAACCACGTTTTTTATTATAACTGGGGAAAAGGGCTTCAGCCTTAATGTTCTCATATTTTCGCAAAATTTGGTGAACTAGCTGACGGATGACGGAAGATATGGATAAGTTTTTATGTAAAAAATGAAATGTTTGCTTTTTAAAATATTGGGGTTGCCTTAAAGGAAGAAAAGTTTGCGCAGAAAAGAGAATTAAAGATTGTGAATTGAAGCAATGATCCAGGAATATTTCCACAAAATGGCTTGATAATTTTTTTTCATTTGGATCATTAAAATTTCCTATTTTGAAAAATTCTTTTGATGCAAATAATTGAGGGGTTTCCTTCCTATACTTTATATCCTTTAATTTTCGCGCAGCAAAGTGCGCGAAAATTAAGGGAAATAACTCGGATAGCAAAATTACATTGCGAATTTTCTTTTTTTCTTTTTTACAAATGCAGAAGAAAAGATTGTGGATTGCTACTCCTGGCTAGAATTGCGGAAGAAAACATTTTGACCAAATTCGCAATCTGTTCTTGAGCAATAATTGATTTCAGTACCATCAACTTTGTATATTCAATAGGATAACAGAAGAAGATGGGGAATACTGGGCAAAGAGGATAGTGAACAGGCGGAAGAGGACGTTTTTGTGTTGTTATACAACCGGAAATCACATTAGAAATATTTTTTGTTAAACTTTCAAGCTTTATATGACCACTTACTGCTTTGTTGAATGCAGAGAGGTTAATGTTTTTCTTGAGAAGGTTATGGTAGTTTTCCTTGCATAGTGATAATTTTTTCATCATGTGATGCTAAAAATTTTTTTTATCTTCGCTTAGTTTTTGTTTACATTTAGAGTTACCATATTTGTTTTAGTACGCGACAGAGGTCAATATTCGAAGGTATTGCCCGAAATAAACAGTTATTATATGGATTATTATCCGAGTACTGCATTTTACGACATAAAAATATAACATTATAAGCAGAATGTAGAAACCATGTCTTTATAGACAATATTCCCATATGGAACGTACATTCGAACAATAAATATACTTTTTCAAATCGAATATCGTATAAACATGACATTTATTGTAGCTACAAAATAGAATTCTTTAATAGATAAAAGTAAGTTTCACTTATGTTTCGCGGTTTGCTTACTTTTTTCGTGTTTACTTACATTTAATGCTACCATATTTAAACTTTAAACACGGTTGCTATGGTGGCGGGCAATACCGTGGAATATTATCCGCTATGACGTAAGTTCTAACCAATCACATTGCGCGATCTTCGAAAATATCGATGGCGCCTTTTTACCTAGGTAATAATTGGGAATAATACCAGGGTTGCGCAATAATCGAACGCCTCGTAACCAATCAGATTGCGTTTTGCCTGATGAATTGTTTTTGTATTTTATTTGTATCCCTTACTTCTCTTTTAACACAGTTATATTGTAATTTTGTCTCTGCAAACACACGGGAGAAACAAAAAAGTCGTAAAAAATTTTTTACCCTCTGTGGCTTTTTAAATTACCTAGAAATTATATCGCTACCATTTCTGTATTCGCCAAACCAGTTTCGCCAATACTTACAGTTATAAACTGGAACTATTTTCATCTTCAAAGATGAGAAATTTTGCATCCGTCTAAACTTTGCAAAAAGCTGGGTGTTGATATTTTTTTAAAAGAAATTAGCCTCAAACATTCGTAAGCGGAAAATTATTTTTGCAGAAAATTTGCTGTTAGGTCAGCATGACCCGAATAAATTTAAGAACGCTAGATGCTACAACGTAGGTCCGTTAAAAAGAACCATGGGAACGACGTTGTTATCAGAACATATATGCAACAATGTATGTATAAACAGAGACTGCGGCATAATGTTTAGTGGAGGAGGGGTTGGGCGAGAATAAAAATGTTTGGTCGCCTACAAGTTATTTTATTGTTAAGCCTTACGTTGTTTTTTAAATGTGGTTTATTAAAAAACCGCTAACTCCCTCCACAAAACGACGCTTAAAAAGCCTTCTCTATGCTTGCAAACAAATGAACAAACAGTCCCAAAACACCTGGTTCGTTGCAACTTTCTATTATACGCCTGAATCATGTTTGTAATGACTTAAAGTAATAAAGTACTAACCCTTACGAGGTTGTTTTATGTTAGCCAGGACACCCAGCATAATTTTTCTTACCACCAAGAAATCAAAACATTTAAGGTTGGAAAAATTACGCTGGGTCGCAAACGAATTTCCAGCGGTCAGAATAATGACCGCGCTCTTTGATTGGTTACTTTTATTGTTCTTTGCTCACGAGATTATTATCAGGAAATCTTTTAGCTTAAACAAATATAATTAATTCTACTAAAGAAGTAAAGGTGTGACGAGCTTTCATATGAGAGACGCTGAATTTTGACATAGTTAATGGAAAAACATTGACTTTGATAAGAAAGTTTAGTTAGCCAAGCTTTGTCATGGCGCTAAAATAAATCTATATTATAATACCCGTCTACGTCTGTTCGTCTCTCACGCAAAATTGTACCAAAAGTAGCGAGACGCATGACGCTATGCACGCATGACGCTATGCGGTTTAAAAAGTACGGGCAAACCCGTGCATTTTCCACGGACCACAGACTAGTATTCCTAATAAAAGTTTTAGTAGCGTTTGCCCACTTCCAGGTACCATCCTGAAAGGGATACATTAAATATTTGAAACGAGATAATTTTATTTTGATGTTGCTAATAGCAACACGTAATATTCGCCGTACACGATTGTAGGGCATCGATTTGCTCATGCAACATACTGAAAGTGATAACTTTGCAAAAAATTCGTGCCCTCGTAACCTGTGATGCGTATGGTACAAAGATGTTTGTAAACTATTTTTAGTTTGCGACATTTTTCCATGCACAAACTGAACCTTTTCTGAATGAAACTTACTCAGATTGAGACAACCGAAGACGACGGCAGGTTAAAAGATGGGTGTAGCCAGGAAACATGGCGTAATTTTTTTTACCACTGGGAAATTGAAATAATGTGGGGAAATATTGACCGTGCTTTTTGATTGGTTACTTCTCTTGTTCTTTGCTCAGGTGATTATTGTCGGGAAATCATTTTTTGAGCTAGAATGGTCTCACTCACCCGAATAAATATGAATAATTCTTTCTATTATTTAGGAGGGTAAGATATGACTACTCTAATTTGATGCTTGTATTGGATATTCAGAAAAAGCCTATTTATAAATCCAATGAAAAAATTGCTGATATTACTTTCGTGGCGTACAGGAAAGTCAGAACGCAGGTAAAGCGTCATCAAAATCGAATAAAAATTTTGGGGAAAAAATGAATTAAAGGATAAGCAAATGCATAAACTTTTCGAATCTGAAAATCCGAGGTTTTGTTGTTAGGTGGCATCATACAAAATTTTTTGACTGTCCTAGAGCTAACTAAAAATCTTGAGAATTCACCAAATTTCAACTGCTAAAATTGCATACTTCAGAAGTTAATACAACTAGAATACAGGCCTTTTTACTTTTTCTGACAATCCAGCACAACAACAACAAGAAATATACTGGGGACGAGATTGTCCAAGTGGTGCAATGACAACATTCACTACATCTGTATTAAACGCTGTACGCACCAAGATGATCTCAAGTTATTGTTTAACCAATTTTAAATTTCGCGCTATGAGAAAACTGGTGTGGAGCAGGTGTAATGAGATAATGATCATGGGTAAACGAAGGTCTCAAACAGAATTTACTCACGTGCAAATGCTTTTGAACAGCAGATAAGTTTCAAAAATGTGTACATATGAGTTCTATTTAGGATGATTATGCTCTGTATACACTAAAAACAAAATTTTGAAAATTATAAAGGGGATAGGGGTGGGGCACTGTTGCAAACGGGTTAATAGCCGTGTAACTGGTGCTTTGAAACGTAAAATGTATGCTAATACAAATGTTTTCCATTGCAGCAAGGTTGCTGATACACCTAATGCAGCAATGATATAAAAATAATTCCTTTAATTGATTAAAAAGTATTGGATACTTTCTCGTAAATTCAGAAGGCAACTTTTTGCATTTCGTAGAGATTTACCGAATAAAATAACAGTAGCCGTTTATTTGAATTCATTTTATATTTTTACTACCATAATTATTTACAAATAGATAAACAAAATTCTATCAATTAAAAATTCCTGTCGCTGAAAGACCAGTTGGAGATAAAGATTGAAATACGTTTGCGACATTTTGTCAACACAAATAAATTAAAATCCACGTAAATAAATAGAAGGATATAAATACAACAAATAAACAAACAAACTGGTTGAAACAAAACAATTATAAATAAATTACGAAATATTATGTACAAGAAATATATTGATTAAGCTAGTAGTCACGTGATAATTAAATCTAGTTTTAGCTCTGTAGCTAATAAGACGGTAATGGGTCGACGAAATGTTGGGTTTGTGGAGGGGAAAATCTGAATTTTTCAGAGATAAGTTAGAAAGGTTCACAAACACCATTCAAACATCAACATAGGCAATCTAAAGTTCTTAATTTAAAAAACTTTTCTAAGACAGCCCCGACCATGACAGATAGATAGATATTATATCAGCCCCTACACTTTGAAAACCATTTCGTCGGCTTTGGCTAACATTTTTTTAGTTCTGTTCGAATTAAATGTATTTATAATAAACAAAAAATTTGAAGAACCGAATGTCTTGTGGTAAGTAATATATAATAAATAATTGAATATCCTGACACTGTATAAAATCTGATAAATTTCTAGAAAAGAGTAAGTTCTTTTTTAATAAGACGAGCAGCTACTACTCCTGCAATGAGATGATAAACACCCGCAAGGATGTGTTGCCGGTAACCGAGAGAACGATGTTGCTAAGTGACTAAAATCAAACAAAGTTGGTGGCAGTCTATAAGGAGGTAGCGACGAATCCAGTGACGAATGTCGGCTTAATGACGTGTATAAATTATGTGTCGGTGACGGTATTATTCGATTAGAATGAATGTCTTGAGGTATTGGACCATTTACATCCTGCCCTGGGTTTTGTTTCTTCCACTTTGTTCTTCGGTTTTGAAACCATATTTTTACCTGTGTCTCCGACAAGCCAAGACTCAGAGCTAGATTTAGACGTTCGCAAACGGATAAGTATCTTGTGGTACGGAATTTGTTTTCAAGGGATACTAATTGTTCGTAGGTAAATGCCGTTCTTATACGACGGCTCTTTGATGTCGGCGTCGTCGGTGAGTTCGGTGACGTTGAATCGTCGTCTGACAACGAGCCGCTGTCGTTGTTTTCGCTGTGGTTGTCTTCGACATCTATGTCGTCTGAATGTTTTCGAACTGCAAACAAGAATTAAAAATAATATTAAACTTCTGCGCAATGTGAAGTAGCAAACAGGGTATAGAAAACAAGCTGAAAAAAACATAAATGGTATCTAAAACAATACCTTCTCAGGTATGTTTCCTATAAACATCCTGTTTACAGTATCTCATGATGTTGTTATTTCGTGAAAAGCCATAAAAATTCCAAGCTTTTACAATATTTGAATCCGCAAAATTACATTTTTTTTTTCCTTCAAAACACCTTAATTGAATTATAAACCATAAAAGTAATAAAAAACAACTTTTGTTTCCAAATGAAAAGTATTATTGTTTCAAAAGAATGTTGTTTTTTGCTCTGACTAATAAAACTCACTAATCAGTTAATTAGAAGAAATGAAATTGTCAATTACGAAAAAATTCAGATAACAGTAAATACTAATTCATAACCTTACATTAAGTAGATAAGCATGCACTTGTAATAAAAACGATTCAATTGGACGAGTCAAATTTGATCAAGATTATTTTATCACTTAATTGCCTTTATGCTAACAAACAGATCCGCCTAACTGATCATAGCCTAACAGTAATAAGCCTTAATGATTCTCTAATTAGTTTCTTCTGTCAGTTTTATTAGCTTGTAATTAGCTATACAAACAATATCCTAATCCTAGGTAATATTGTTTCCATCTCCGATGATTTAATTGGCACGAAGTAAAGAAAATCAAGGGGATTCAGAGCGGTGTACTCTATGATGAAGAGTTCGTAACTGGTTCCTTGTTAATGCGTATTGATAGCGAATAAGACTGTTATCTGAATTGGTAATAGCCACTAACTTATCAATTCATTATAACACGGCTTTAGAGACAACTGAATTAACAAGATGCTGGTGGTCAAACGACAAGACAGTAATAAGAAAAAAAGACGTCATTCGATGATAAATTAATGTTGACGATTTCTCGTTTTTTTGGTTTGTAATACGATTTTTATTATTCATTTGCAAAACACACCTACAATTTTTGAAGAATAAATATTCGTGATATATTGAGCTAGTGACCCAGGGGTAAAGTTAAAAAAAAAAAAAATAGAAGAAGAAAGGTCTACGTGGCAACACCTTTTTGTTCCTGCTTCGGCGCCCTTATCCTCAAATAATGCAAAACGTCCCTCTAGATCAAGCTAATTTTAGAAAATAGTAACTGTTGAGTATTTATGAATTTATTTAATCGTTTGCAGTACAAAGTAAACGCTGTTCGTAATATTTCATTCTGCAAAATACACATTTAATAAACAGCTCGGTTTGCTCATGTAAAATCAACTGAAATACTTTTTATTTTGTTTCGTTTTTGTTTTTTCGTAAAGTTTAGGATTTTGTGAATTTGCAAAGTCTAGTTTAAAATTTAATTTTTAAATTAGGAAATTAAAAAAACAAAGTATTTCTACAATCTTCATCGCAGTTTTTCGCTGTTTAGAAAAAATGCCGAGCATGATTCCAAACTTCATTAAAATATAATTAGGCAATGAATTTTTGAAAACAAAACTGGTATCCTCGTTGTGTTAACTGGTGTATTTGTTTTCAAACAGCCTCAAGCTATATTTCTATTCTGCATTGTGCTGAGGGCGCCTAAAATTTCTTCTCATTTCGGTTATTGCTTAAAAGTATTAGCAAATTCTTAACCCCAATAAATAAAAGACAAAATTTCTGACATTTTGCTAATTTTTATTTAGATTGAAAGAAACCTATCTTAACAACTGTAAACATGAAAAATGAAACATTAAATGTAACATTTCCCCCCTCCCATGTTTAAAATTGTTTGTTTTTGTTTCTTACATAGAAGAAAAAAATAAAAATATAAATATAAATAGTTTGGAATTAACAAAAGGAATATTTATCACCTTTAGCTTCCTTAAGATATGTCGTTCTTTCGTCAGCGTTCCTTTTTCGTGGCGTCTCGTGATTCCATTCTTCTTGTTTAGTTTCAACAAACTTCTCCATTTGTTTCCACGAGAAACATTTTGCGGGAATAAAATGAGTTGAAAATATATCTTCCTTCTCCTTCTTTTCTATTTTTTTACTAATAGTTTTATTTATACCCAGCAACGACTCGATAGAGAAGCTCATCCTTGCAAGTGTCTAAAAAGGATACCAACGTTTTATTTCTCCAAGAAAATGCTCGACTAGACCAATGCAGCTACTGATTTGCTAGAAAAGGCAATGTCTGACCGTCTCTACACACGAACACAACTGAACAACTTAAGGTAGATCATTACTCCAATATAGAAGAAATACACTATTAACGCAATTAGCGCTGCAATTTTTAACATACAATGGATAGATAATACGTCTTTAAGAACTGCTATTTACAACAATAACACACGCAGATCATTTGTAGACAGTATAGCAAGAAGGATAATTAACTAATCGAGAAATATTTTTTTAACAAAGGAAATTGTAAAAGAGAGTTACTTGGGTCATTAGCTAAATAATTATTGTTGTCTTTTGATAGCGTAATACACAAGTTGATAGGTAACAAAGGGGACAATTTTTACGTAGGATATAGATAAGAAATAGGGAAGCGAGGAAAAGACTTTAGGGAGTGGTAATAATAATTAAGTAAATAATTAAGTAAAAGTAATTAAATCTGTTTTAAAAATATTATACTGTCAAGTAAAAACAAAATGAATAAAAATAAACAAAATTATAAATACCGCATCGCGAATTTGTGATTTTAGTTTTGTATATTTTTTCAAACGGTACCGTTCGCTGTGTTAAGCTCATTATTAATTAAATACACACGTGATTTTAATACACAAAAAGAGCATCCTGAAATTGAGCTAAGGAAACAGAATCTAATCATACAGCGTTGTTATTGTGCAAGCTGCACATTCGTTATATCTTATGTTGTTGAATATGCGTAAAAAAATAAAACTGACTGGTCATCAAATGCGACAAAACATATTTTCTTATAGCAATTTATTTTTACGTTGTAAATGTTTTGGCAGGTCTAGTACACAACACCAGTTTTCTATAAAACCCGTAAACACATGAATGGTATCAATAAGCGCTATCCAAATATGCACACTGTCATTCTCTGCTTTGTGACAATAACTACATGCTATATACCCGTTAAGTTTACAAACCGTAACAAGATTCCAACTTTACTAATGAAATTATGCATAATTTTGGTTACAGTAATTCTACTTTCTGTTACACAAATATATATGCTGAAAAGCTTTTGTCTCTCATTAACATGATAAAACAGTAGAAATAAAAATACCGGGGACTGTGACGCGAGGGAAAGGCTATTAGCCGTTTTTGACCCCCTCGTTATCAGCCCTTTATGTCACATGGTATACAACTCCGGTATTGATTTATTTAATGGACGGCAGTTAAAAAATATTCTCACTAGATAGCACTCGTTTGACATATTAGTTACCAACCAAGTGAAAATATCTACAAGAATTTGCCGCCGCTACCGACAACTACCTTCTTTGTCTCACGAACGAGTATGTTTGTGAGAGTTTCAATATTACCATTGTAAAAAACAATCTACAACAGTGCGAGTAGCGGATACATGCATTATCAGGATAGGGAATATCCTTATTCCCAGGGTCTGTTGACCAGAGGGCCAGTCATGCGACAGATGATGACCCTTGCACATACCCACGTGATGAGATAAAGAAATTCTATTTTAATAAAGGGTAAAATGCCTTGGAAATGATATGTAAAGTTAAGAAACATTTACAAGATCAAACAGCATTAAAAGTAAGTAAGTAGATACTCTCCAATGTAGCTATAAGTAAGAAGTGCCAATTTCGGCTGCTACTGATCCTTAAAAGTAAGAATCCACAACGTGAAAAATCAGGTCCCCTATTCTCTTGTCGTGTCGGTGTTTTAAACAAAGTAGTTTAACTTCCAAATTGATGTTGACAATCTCCAATTACCTCTTCAATTAACAGACACATCAAGATAATATATTATTCAATTGGTCGTTTACAAACCGTGGAATATTATATAATAAAAATAAAAATTGATGAAAAAGACAACAATGTAGCTTAGTACGTGCTCTGCAACTTGGATGTTTTGAAGACATGTACGTGCATGGCGGAAGCGACACCACACTGGAACTAAATACGTTTGTGTTTACTTTAGATCTCTTTACTAACATTGAGATTTCTTAACGTTTAGAGGAATGGAAAAACAAACATAGCTAAGAATGTTTATTTTATTTCCAGGAAACGTTTATTTATTTTTAAACAATGTCACATTCAAATGAATCTTTAATTTATGTTCATTAGCTAGACTTCTCATCACGCAAACTCTGCAACACGGGTCGTTCGAAATACATTTAAATACAAAGTTCTGTTTTATCAAGGTGTTCTTAGCTACAGTTGCTACCGTTTAAAATTCTACCTTCAAATCATAGCTTTCATATATAAGCTGTAGCATATATATGCAATTTTATAAGTTTCTTATGGTTGACTTATACTCGGGTAAAAGCCTTATACACAGGTGGTTTTCACATGGAAAAACAAACGTCTATCCATCGTGTTTTATTAGCCATGTAGTATTCTTCAGTATACTCCAGAAAACATTATCAGCTCTATATTTTCCATATTTTGAACATCCATATTTTCAACAAATCTCAGCAAAGTTTTAGATACCATTCAATGTTTTATTTTCTGCTATAATGGGCTTAGCTATACAAGGGAGAACTTATAGCTACATGGAAAGTGTTAGGAAAAAAAATAATTTGCTGATGCAAGGGAGGCCTTACATTTGGACGAGCTTATAATCGGAGGCTAACAGTATGCTTAAATCTCCGGATATTAAAGACGGTAGCGTTTTTAGAAGTTTAATCAGTTTGAAAGTTCTGCAAACACTCAAAAAATTAACTTGAGTCGTCAAAGTTAGCGCTACTAAGATCCACCGATTCTACGTTTCTTACTTGTTATACCACATAAACATTATGACATCTTCTTGAAACTTACTCCAGGAATCCTCATATTAAGGAAGGCCTGTATAAATATTTTAGTCCTTTCTCTCTCATATTTCAGACAGAAAAAAATTCGACCCTTACCAATTAATGTCATACCGAGGAATGGATTATTTGAATTATTTACAAAATTAGACATTTAAATCGATAATAGGTGCTTCATTTTGCAGCTTAGCTTGGTTTTTAACTTGATGTCTTATTTTATAATACGTAAAAATGTTGCGCAGAAAAAATACTTTACTAAAATAGTTTCTTGAAATGCTATCAATGGCTATTTACATTTGTAACTCTAGGACTACGTATAGAATAAACCTTCGCACTATCTTTGACCAATGTCGCTACGGAAATATCTAAACGGTTTATTTGCTTGTGGAAATTACGTGACCAACGTATAATAATTTCCTCGTCTCATTATCTGTGGTGTCTTAAAAACATATCATAAGTGACTCATATAGGAGCCACTGGTTGCGGTAGGAAGGTCTATTTGCGCTGTCGTTTAAAGTAGTTTTGACACTGTGCACTGTTTTACATAAGAGTAAGTTCCTTTTAAAACTATGCATAACTCCTTAAAAAAAGGTCTCAAAATACTGTGCACAGTTAGTGGTCTCTCACAACACCAAGCACAAGGAACACATATTTTCTTTAGAACACATTTAATAACTATCTATTATTAGTATTGACAACAACCTGCACTATTTGATATGATATGAAATTACGTTGGCGTGACTAAGTTGACATAATATTGACATTTTGCTGTATTGTCAACACGTGTGACAATGATACGTGACTTAACGTGAGTTGAAATGTAGTTCCAAAATTAAATGAAAAGTTAAACTTCAAATAAATACTAATCAGGGCTCGATTAAAAAACTCTCGGGAAATAAGTTTTCTGATGGGCGTTAGGTGTTGATTATATTTGTTCAAGGTCCTCTCAAAATAACGTCTGAAGTTACCATACTAAACCATACGACTATCAATAATATTTTCTATATTATTCTCATTTTTATTTATATTGTACTCCTTACCCCTCATCTCCCCTCTTACAATTACTGTTGAAAACACCACCTGATCTTGAAAGCGCCCAATTAATTTTTCTTCTAAAAAAATGTTTTTACGTAAGCCTTATTGTCTTTTCCCGTCATGATAATTTGGTAATATTTTTTAACCTTTTAGAACAGGGGGGCAAAAAATGCATATATTTTTAACTACAGGGATATATATTTTATGCAGAAAAAACTCTAAGGATGAAAAGATGTTTGCTGTTTTGTCGACGTGTTGCTATTCTTAATTGGATTTTGTGTTTGTTGTGTTTGTTTGCTTTTTTATTTATCTTAAATAATGTTTACAAAAAACTATTGACGAAGGCGCAAAGTGATTGACAATTTATATATCATTGTTTGAGTCTAGCCGCTTTTTTTTACCGCTTCTGCACAAACAATGTTGATAATGACAGACTTAATAGCTGCTAAATGTTAAATAACTGATTCTTCTTTTCATGGAGATGATGCAATTTAACATCAGAGCTTCATAATTGCAACCTTAAAAGTTCTAACGATTATATGCAATTAGCATAGCAAGAACATTTTAAACTTCGTTCTCACTTATCACTTATTTGAGATTTATGGGCAAGCTACAGAAAGCAAACAAAGATGCAGAGAAAACATTAAATACAGCAACCAACCAAATGGATGGATGGCCTAAAAACACGATTGACGCTGATTCAGTAATATTCTCACATCTTCACACAAGATTAAATATATAACCGCTAATGAAAGAAAATATTAAAGGTCAAGCCAACAATCATAAAGCAAATTGATGTAATTAGATTGTTAAGGGATTGGTCAGTTTGATAGTCATGTCACCATGCCATAGTAAGATTACAAAAATTGCACCGTAGCTGTGTAACTACATTATTTTTCCGTAACTTAGATGGTTGGGATTTATAAAGGTGAAAATAAGAACAACATCGGATAACCCCCCTCCCTTCTAAATAAAAAATAAACAAATTTCTTTTTCTTTAATTTACAACGCAATTCAAACAGATGTTAAATCAAGTATACAATCATATGGATCATCCATGTGGATTGCAGTTGTTAGCCCGTGGAAAAATAAGTTTCCTGCGCCGATATTTCGTGCGTCTGAAAATATTTCATGCTTTCGTGCGTTCAGTAGCATAGCATATTATTAAGACTAGTTTCAGGCATTAGTATGCCTGAAACTAATTCTAATAATATGATATATACATTTTTAGCACAATTTAACAATTCGATTACTATTTTAAAAGAGGCAAAATTTGGAACTTCTCACAAAACGTGCGTAACATGTTTAAAACCTTTTAAATTAAAAAAATGTCAAAATGTACATAGCCTACCTAAAAAACAGAGCACGTCACGTATGACTAATCCTCCATTTTTTCAGACAATCCCTAATAAACATGTATCTACTAATTTGTAAACACATGTTGACACTGTAAAAACCGCAGAACAACTGATAACAATCTACTACAACTAGTTGTGTGAATTGAACAACGTAAACTAGCTTATCTCTGCTTGTCTGTTATACTATGGTCACGGGAAAAAACTAACGACGCACACTTGTGACGTTATAATTACCTGGAAACGCTCATAGATGCTTTGACGCCCAAAGATCCTTTGACGCCTAGGCATTGCTTTGCTGTGAATAATTATTGATTATTACTATAAGTTATAGACTATAATATTATTTCCCTTAATGTTTTTAGAGAATGGCTACTTTAAAATAGTTTATTCCGACATGAAGTACACATTGACAAGCAAACATACCGAAATCATAGATATTTTCAAAAAGCAGATTCTAATAAAGTATTAGGCAGAAATTTATTTTCGCAAAAATATTTTTCACAGATTAAAGTGCCTACTGTCTGCGATTTTTTTGAGTCATTCAAAAACAACTGATAACCATCTCGCTTATCATCGCGTCTTCATGATGACATAAACGTTCATCTAATAGATACAATTTATGGCAATTTAAAACTTTTTAAACTTATATCAACGAGTATGGGGGATCTAAAAGGTCGGAGAATCAGTTAATCTTCCCCCTTCACCCCTTAGAAAGACATCGTATTACCACAAAACTTGTTTCTTAAGATATTGAAAAAAATAGGTAAAAAAAATTAGGTGACGTCATTCAGTCCAAGATGACCTCTTTTAAATTTAAGAAGAGGCTAAAACGATGGATCATAAATTTAAGAATTTGAAATAGTGCTTTGGTAAGAAGGATACTTTGTTTGTTTGTTCGTTTGTTTGTTTGTTTGTTTGTTTATTTGTTCACACGCATAGGGAAGAAATCTAACTCGTTAATTATTAACCAATTAAGCAGCATAAACACAGGAAATCATGCTTGCATTACCACACCGACACGTTAAACTTATCACAGATCATTAACTTGTGTGAAAAAACGAAGCAGAGTCTGCCTGTACTTTGTAACGAAGAAGCCGAAAATCGGTGGCACCGTTGTTTACACGCCTCAAGGATAGAATCAATTAAATTTCGGCAACATCTTAAGAGATGCGTAGTAAAAATTATAACTGTTCGTTTAAGTACCATGGAAGTTGATTATTTGTTAACATCATTAATACATTGCTCCCAACTTTGATTTGACCTCATTTATCGCCATATGTGTTTGTGTATTAATAAACATTTGATGATTTAAATCACACCGTGTTACTCATCCACCGTCCAATAGAAAGGGCATAGTAACTTCAATTCGTTCCAAATAAAATTTGATAATATAACGTTAAATTATAAAACGATTCTCCAGTTGCACCCTTTCCAAATTACTAAGGCCAACGCTGTAAATAGTCGCCATATCAGTATCGTTGCAATCAAATACAGAGATGCGCGAATAGCTAACAAAAACCAAATCAATGTTAGCTGACAAAAACCAAATCAATGTTATCTGACAAAAACCAAATAAATGTTAGCTGGTAAAAACCAAATCAATGTTAGCTGACAAAAACCAAATCAATGTTAGCTGATTGCATTTTAGAAACTAAAAGAATAGTAGAATACCTTTTAAACTTTTTAAACAGATGCGAAATTGAATCGTGCAATTTTTGCTCTCATGGTCTGTATAAAAGGATCTACCTTTTTTAAGGCTAAATGACTTGAGCTACGTATAAATGCAGAATAAGTTTATGCAAGACTAGTGCAATATTTAATGTAAGGTTATGTATTTAGTTACCTACCATATCGCATATTTATGATCTTGCAAGAATCTTGCTAAAACTTTATTTTTCTTTTTATTTGAGTGTCTGAGACATTTTAATGTAGTCTTATTGCTTACGATAACCTACCTCGAGTGACAGTGTCCAACAGCAAAAACATTGCACCATTGATATTATAAGTTTTCAGTCGGCGTTAAGTATAAAAGTGGAAAGGTAGCTAGCTACAATCTCGGACTTAATTTATTGGAAAAGGGGGCCGAATTTCATAGTTGGTTGCACAAAAAGCTATAAACACTATTTCTACAAAAGGCAAAGACATTACGAACTCGTCAAAGTTCACTTGTCAATGATCGCAAACGGACTTAGGGTCTTAGGTTATTTGGTTAGTTTCAAATTCTTAACCCATACTAATTTTTGCTGACGTCAGCACACCCCGTTTCCCCGAATTTTAGCGCCTTAGCGGGCCTTCGTGTGGATTTTTCCGAAATGCGGACATGGCAGAAACTGCTAGTAGCGCATTTTCGGCGCTATTTACCTGGCCTACACATCTCCCAAAGCGAAGCTTTTGCAGCCTGCCGGCTGCAGAGTTTGGACAAGGCGATTCCATTTGGTTAGTTCGAGAAACAGTCAGAAATCGGCCTTTTCCAATAATATTATGTCCAGGATTGTAGGTTATGCTTCAACTTGTTACACTTATAATAATTTTTAAAGCTAGCTTGTCTGTTTCAGCTGACTGTATAATGACAGCTTGATTATTCTAAGTGTCCAGAGTTTACGCAGTTCGTGAACAAAGCCTAGAGAATTACAGCCAAAAATCCGGTGAAAATCCGCAACAAGTTTCTATGTTTCGTCTGAACATAAAAAGATTCATACATAGACAATTTTTTAAGTCTTTTTGAAACAAACTCTTTTTTTTGCGGGAGGTGACCTGAATGCGTTGGAAACATAGCTTTACAGTCTTTTGGAAATTTTGTGGTTCTCAATGGAAGATAATTTTCCGTATCATTTCTCCTCATCATCCCTCCGTCTCCTAATCGTCATCATCATCAATCATCAATATCGTCATGGTCAATTATTAAAAGGCTGTTACAGCACGGACGTTATTGTTTTCAGATAATAAACATTCTTTTTTAGCGGTCACCCGAAACATCTGTTTTCACTAGCTGTAATCCAAGCATTCTTGCCTGTTAGTATGAAGTCACAAATTACTTTAAGTTCTTAATGAAGCTGCAGCGCAACCGTTTTGTGAGAAACGAGTATAATTAATACAGGAAGGGATAGATGGAAAAATGAATACAACAATCAGTATTACGAAATACATAAAACAAATATATTAAAAATTTAATAAAAAACGAATAAGAAAAATAAAATTATGTCCCTTGTTCCTCGAAGTATAAGGTTGTAATGTCACAAGTGAACGTTTCATTCATATTGAAAATAAATTTTCTATACGACAAAAATCGTACAATGGCATTCTCGATGATTTAGCAAAATAAGGCGACGTTTACGCTTTCTACAGACAGATTACGAAACACACTTTATGCGAAGCATCTTAACAACAAAAAAGGGGAGCCGTGTTTTTTTCAAGTAAATAATTACTGTTTATGCGATAAATACTTTGCAAAAAAAACGATACGCGTGCGATAAGACGATAGGTTACAGTGACTGGAACATAATTAGTTGTTACTTTACCTTCTCTAATCAACTTAAGTAAACTGAACAAACAAATAAACAAACAAATAAACAAATTAACACTATTCCATACAATAATATATCTTCTTAGTGTTTGTTTTTTATTACATTTTTTATTTTTATTTAAATTGTTTGATTCCAATGTGCAATATTTAAAATGATAAATCAATCAATAAAACTTTCACGGACTGTCAATCATTTTAGATTTTATTATTTGATATCTGTCTCTCATATTCAGGATTTTTAGAAGGATCAATTGCGTCGTCATCATCATCTAAATCGTCTTTCACTGAACCTTTTTCTAACTGTCGCAAAACTAACTTCTTATAAACGCCATCAAACGCTATGAGCTCGTCATGTGTACCTTGCTCGGCGATCGTTCCTTTATTTATCACAATCACCTGAAAAGTAATTTACAAAATAGGGTAGTATACAAATAAATAATTTTGAAACAATAGTTTGCTGGAGTCACCAGTTCAATAATATCACTGAAGACATTTTTACCCTTGATGCGTCTCTGACGGTGGACAAACGGTGTGCTATAACTAGCACGGTACGACCAACCATAGCTCTATCAATGGCCTCTTGTACTAAGTGTTCACTTTCTGCGTCCAAAGCACTGGTAGCCTAAAAGACAAAAAAAGAACTAAAAAAATAATGGGGTGGGGGGACGAACAGGATCTTATATTCTTTTTCTCAACATCAGCCCACGAGCAGCATTAAGGCACACATAAAAAAAAAGAATCACAAAATCTTTCGATAGTGACCATGAATGATCATAGAAGGCATCCACCAATAAACCTAAAAGAAAATCCATAAGCATTTTGCTTACTTGTGTAAAACGAACATACCTCGTCTAAAAGTAATATATCAGGATCCATCAGGAGAGCTCGAGCAATGGCAACTCTTTGCTTTTGACCACCGGACAATTTGATACCTCTTTCCCCCACTGATGTTTCATAGCCTTCCTAAAATGTATATAAAAAATAGCTACGTCGGAATAAGTTTATTATTCGTGTAAACGGGATCTGGTCCTTAGCTTTCTGGTATATTTTTTACTGATAAAGTATTACTAACTTCAAACGTTGAAATAAAATCATGAGCATTCGCTTGTCTCGCAGCTTCTTCGATCTAAAAGAATATTCAAAAACATATATAAATCCATGTTACAAAGGAGAAATATATGGAAGCGATAATGCTTAACAAACACATACTTCAGCCTGCGTTGCATCTCTTCCATATGCTATATTTTTCGCGATGGTCGTAGCAAATAGGATGGGCTCTTGACTGACTATCCCCATTCTCTTTCGAAACCAACTGGTATCAATATCTTTCAGTGAATGGTCACCTAAAACCCAGAAAATACTTTGTTTAACTAACATTTCAAGGCAACGATATTTTACAGAAGTCCAAATGTTACGAGTAAGAGGAAATAGCGTCCAAAAAATCTTTTCTATTAAAGTATTTACTCGTCACAAAATGTTATTACTCCCAAAAGAAATCCTAGTGCGTTTTCATATAATTTATTTATACAAATTCTGGATACAAAATCCACACAACCTTTACATACCTACTGTAACAACACCATCGATAGGATCATAAAATCTTTCCAAAAGATTTATCACTGTACTTTTCCCTCCACCTGAAGGTCCAACCAACGCTATGGTTTCACCTGGTTTCATCGTAAACGAGAAAGCCTGAAATGTTTGAAAACATCAACACAATTTTCTATTATCAGAAGGCCCGAGAATTAGAATCCTTTTCCATGCAACTACTAAAGAGCTACCTGATTTTCTAGCACCTACGAAATTAAAAATTATTCATGTTTGTAAGAAGTGGTTATCAAAGATTACAAAGTCATTATTCGTAGGAAATCCGTTTCTTGCTGACTTCAATAAGGACAAAATTAATACTTTTTATTATTATTACCTTTAAAACGGAGGTATCAGGTCTTGAAGGGTAATGAAAGTAAACGTCATCAAAGGATATGTTGACTAGAGGTAAAAAAAATACTTGATCAAATAATAGGACAAAAAATTTGACGTTAAATTTGATAAATACAAAAAGATTCGCCAACACTTTGGACATCATGAGATGTCAAATTTTTTTAACATGAACACAACTTGACATAAATGAAACAATTATTACTGTCAAGGACTAACTTAATAACTTCAAATTTCCAATTAATATAATAGTGCTGAAGTGATATTCTTGCTTTGATTGTTCCGAGTGTTCACCTTTTTATAAGCATCCCGAAAATTGACTATGGGTTTAATTAAACCCACGATTTTCAAATACGCTTATACATGCTTAATTTTCTCTATTAGAACTAATACACAGTCAACGCTGGTTGTAGTTGTGGACAGAGACATTTTAATTTTCTGAGTGAGTGTCAGAGTGAGTGTCATAACAAACAGACAACACCGCTTTCTTGTCTCTCCAACTACATTCTTATCGCTTAGCTCTTACATATTTTTACTTACTGATGTTTAAGTATTAAGTCTCAAAGTATTTGTTCAGTCTTTAAATTACAAAATATGCTTAATTTTTAGAGCAATCTTAGCCTCGTATACTTATAAAACAAAACACGATCAACGATTGTAACCATTTGCAGCTAACTGATTTATGCTTCCTAAGTTGGTGCAAGAATTTCAACATGAATGCAATCTTACCTTTAGCATCTGATAATTGAACAGTTCCAGGTGTTAGTGCAGGAACTCGATCAAGCAACTCAAAGATTCGGACTGACGCACCCACAGCCTGAGATAATAACAAACAAATGTAGTTGCAAATCATCTTGTTGTCTCGCTCAATAATAAAATATGATAATAATATTAAAAATAATAATAATAATAATAAAATAGTGGTTTTTTGTAATAACTTCTTCAGCCATATTATTAGATGTCATCTTTTTGTACTATTGTTGCTAGAGATGACAGGGCAGTTAGTACATTATAATTGTAACGTCAGTATTGTTGGATCATTTTTACATTTTGTTTAGTTAGCATTTAACTTTGTGAAGAAACTGTTAGGTAGAATGATCTTGCTACAAATTACCTTCATAAAGTCACCATATAAAGAAGATAAGAATGCAAAAGCCATTGCAACATTAAGTGCATACAGAATGAAAGCTGAAACAAAAAAGAATTCACAATTCTGTAAAAAAGAACTTTAAAACTGTAAAGTACACTAGCCTAAATATCACAAATTAACACAATTTGGAATGAAAAAAGGTAAACGGTACAAAAAGGGTACAAAAAGGGTACAAAAAGGGGACAAAAAGGGTAACCAACATTGGTAAGAAGTCATCACCCAGCTTACTTAAAAAAGTTAATTGTATTACAGGAATTTCATGTACAACAAGACCAAAAACAACAAACATATCAAAATATCAACAAGCAAGATCTATCAACAAGCATATACCTGTGAGTTCACCAACGTTCATATCTCTGTCATGCACTAACTTTCCTCCATACCATAAAACAAGGACAATAGCACCCTGAAATAACATAAAAAAAAAATCACGATTATTTAATTTTATTGCCGTTTCCACTTTTTTTACCACATGATGAAAGTGCTCATAATGATGGAGCAACATATTGTTTTAATAAAATTAATTCAGAGTAATGGTACAATTCTATTCGAATGTCCTTTGTGAAAGGAGAATAAGAAAAAAAGAACTCAGTGTAAATTATCCAAAATATATTCACCCTGTTTTCCTTATTTTTGTTAAGCTATAAAATGATTGTGAAGAATCTAAATACTACATGACCTAATACAACACTGTTACTAGCTTAACGTTAGTACAATTTTTGTCAACATTCACAATCTAACTCTTTCATTTATTTTACACATACCTGCGTCATGATTCCCATGCCCATATTAAAAAAACCTAAAAAAAGGATACAAATACAAAATAGGTTTTTAATGTATAACAAAAAAGCAAATAAAATCAATGACAGAAAATAAATTAGAGTTTGCAATGATTTTTTCTGGTCTTGTGTGTTTTATAGACTTGACTTTGGATTGTTGCTGAGCAGAAGAATGTCATAAATTCACATCATATCTTATTAAAAACCAGGAAAAATTAATACAGAAATTTATCCTTTTGTCTCTGCATATATTGGTTTACTCACAATGCAAAAACATTCCAGCAAAAGTTACTATTATAATGGATAACTTACCACCTGCCAGAGACAGTTTAGCCCCAGCTTTAAAGCTCTCCTCAACAGCTTCTCCATATTCACTAGAGCTTTTAGGTTCTTGTGAAAACGAACGTACTGTTCGTAGGGAGCCAATTGTTTCTTCTGCTGATGAGGCAGATTTTGCAAGTTCATCTTGAAATATTTTTTGTTGGTCACGAACATATGCACCTATCAGATAATATCACGAATATTATTTTTTATATATTTATGTAGACTTTCAGAATAATCAGAAAAAAATTAAAAAATTAGGGTTTGCTGAGACACAAACTTTTAAGTTATTTATAGTAACTTAAAACTAAAACCAAAACATATACGTGGGCTTTAAATTGACAACTTCTAAATTGTGATAATCTAAACGGTTATATAAAAAAATCATACATGCATACCGTATTTTTGTGCACCAATGGCAACGAGAGGAACCACAGCCAATAAAACACCACCTAGTCGTGGGCTTGTAATCAACATAATAATAACGGATCCCAGGATTTGTAAAACATATCTCACCAACATGGATATATTGACCTACAGAACAAAAAAAATGACTCCATAAATATGTACAGTTGTCTCAATTTTTTTTTTACTTTTTTTTTTTTTTACAACAACGAAATTAGTTGATATCCCTAAACAAAAGCATACTTACAGATAATGCATTCTGTACAACCTGGCAGTCCGATGACAAACGATTCATTAACTCCCCAGTTCTATAAAAATCAGGCGTTTATTGGTTATAAGAAAACAAACATTTGAAAAACTTTTTTTTATTATATATTTGTATTCGCTATGCTAACTTAGGCATAAATGGTTATATTCTTTCAACTGAAACAGCTGAAAATTCTATGAAGAAGATCCATGGTGAAAGTGTTTTACTTACCTATTTAAATCAAAGAAAGCAACTTCCTGGCTTATCATGTGGTCAAATAACTGAAATAAAAAAGTATATTATAACACACTGATGTATATAAGAAAGTCATGGAGAGATACAATGTTTGTTTACAATCACTTCACTTTTCAAAATATTTAAAAAAGTGCCAGAAATGTCCAATCAAAGGTATTGAAATTTGTATACATTTCTTATTTCTTGATCTTGAAAGATAACACTCTTGTACATGGAAAGAAATCATAAATTCAAACTCAGTAATTACAAACACTCATTGAGTAAAATTTTTTTTTAAAATTAACTGTCCATAATGAAAGTCAGTTTAAACTTGGTAGTTCTGGGTCTAAAATATATCATTTAGCTTTACTCACATTCCTTCGTAGCCTAGCAACTAAACTTTGGCCAGCCAGCGTGTACAACCAAGCACGAAAAAAAGATGCAAATCCTCCAATCATGTATATTATAAACAAGGTCAAAATCTCCCTGTTTAAATCATCTAAATTAACAATTTATATAATACATTTAATCTGAATCTGAATACAAAACTATAAAAAATTTTCATCCAAATTAGCAAACTATTATCAACAGATTAGGAAACAATTATGCTTGGGAATAGTATTGTTTACCTGTTTTAGTTCAACTTTATGTATACTCACTGTAATCATTATTGAAGTTTCTTTCACTGCTGATTTTTATGTACGAATCACAAATTATAAAAGGGTGGTTATGCCTTATCTACACTCTTTAGTTATCCAGACAGCATGTCTTTAATGTTCATCTACCCAACAACGCTGCTACAAAAAATTGCAATTCAATAGAAAGTCTCACCCATAGTCCCTACAGCAGCAGCTTGAATCACCTTTCCAAAAAACAAAGGGGCAATCATTTGTGAGCCTGTTGAGCCAATCAACCCAATAGTTCCGATGAACAACTTCCAAAATTCCTGGAAAATTAAATTCAAAATTTGTAAGCAAAAAAGGTTACTTGTACAGATACACTGTAAATGCTTGATTCAGTGTGGGCAGTCAATTTTTATTTTCCCTAAAATTCCTTAACTTTTCTAGGTTTTTCAGAATTGCTGGCCAATATGTTTATGTTGATACATCCATAAGGTATGTCTACAACACACCTATGAATCAATTTGTTATATATATGCTGTTTTTGATATTGTTACTAATACACAACAGTTTACAAACCTCTCTTATTCACAAAGTTAGCACTTACTGGTTTTGCTAATGACATCAACCTTTTAACATTAACATTTTTCTTCTCTTTTGTGCCATCATTAGAGCCAGACTCTTTGTCATTTAGAACTGCATATCGATTTTGCAGTTTACGAAGGTAAATTAAATATCTGATGTACCATAAAATGTCCAATATAGAAAATACAAATGATGAAATGCACAATGCATAATATCCATTATGTTGCATTATATTTTTATTACTTTCGTATTTTTTTAAAACTACTATGTCTTTGTATGTAATGTATACAAAGCTACTAAGCAAAATAATAAATGATAGCATTTTCAAGAACATCTGCTTGCCTTTGTTGTTGACCCCATTTTGTCCAGCTTGAACAGTCATATTCTCCAGTAACGCATATGCCACAATCAAGATGACACATCGTGCAAAACTGATACACACCAACTCGAAAACAGACGTTGAAATTGAGAACTCCGTAATACTAGCTGTTGTATCACTTGATGGAATTTTTATAACCCATAATGCAATTGCAGATATGAAATCTGCCAACAGAAAAAATGCTGAAAATGTGTAGAAACGTGCCACAGGAAATCGAAATGTGGGATTTTCCATTTCAGTAACTTTAACCTACAAAAGATTGTTAGATGAAGTTCTGCACACATAGATATACATGTCGTAAACTAAAATAAATAAAATGTTTGTAAAAAACAACAACAACATCTCATTACAACATGTAAAAAAAGTTTAAAAAACTAAATAAAAACATTAAATATATAAATCAATCAGTTGCTTGATATATGTGTATGTGTGATAATGTATTAATGTAAGCTATTATTTGGTAATGGACAAAAATAAAAGGCGTGATCAAATTTAAATAATTTGACTACTTATATAATGTTACATAATGTATATAAAATATTATATATTATTTACTTACTCACTTGTACTTAGTAACACATTTACACATTTTTAAAATATGCTCATGTCTGTAATTTGGTAAAAATTAAAAACTGTATAATCATTTTTGCAAACTTAACATTGCAGTAAGGATATATAAATGGGTTTTAAAAATAAATTTCTGATCCAATAATTATCAACAGTTCACAAATTTTACTACCTAGCATTTTTTTAATATTTTGTTTTATGCTGATTTGACAAAAAAAATGCCTAACACTGCATTTTAAAAATGTAACATAATAGCCTAAAAATGCAAAAAAGCTTTTTGTTGACCAATCTGTTGTAGATCAATTCATAGTGTAAACAATATATGAGGAGGTAAATCAATATTTAGCTTATTTTAGTTGTGCTGACTTCAGTAAACCTTCCAGCTGTCCAATTTGCTTAGACTTATAATGTTTATTTTCTGTTATGTGATGCTAAACCTGATAACACTTGCAGAATACCATTGACTCCTGTAAACCACTGGTGCTTCCTTTCCGGCACTGACCAAGCACTGCAGACATATGATCAAGTATCTGGATTTATGACCCAGTTGTTGATTGGTGGTCACCCCATCACTGATAAATTTGTATGCTCTCCATGCTGCTCTTACTGCACGGTTTCCTTGTACAACCAATTGGCTCTAAGAGTTGTAAAGGTTTTTGTCCAGTGGTGGGAGAAACGGGTAATTTCAATTCCTACTTGTGCCTTTTACTGATGGGGATGTGGGGCTTCCTATGTCAGCCAAATCAATAATGGCTCAGCTTGTGCATGCTACCTTTAGTTCATTATTATTGGATAGCAGAAATAAAAAACTTTATTATTGCTTTCACAAAATTACTTCCAGAACACTTTATTGCGCATTATCACTTGTACTGTTGTTTTCGAAACTATAGTAAATTAAAGACCTGTCGTCTTTTAAGATGTTATAATACAAAAAATAACACAAAAAAAATTCATAATAAATTCGAATACAGGTAATAATTATAGTTTTCAAGTGATAAACTCATGTCCAAAACTGATATTTATGACAATGAAACATTATTTTATTCTGCGAATTATATATATTTCTTTCAAAAAATGATGAATAAAATTACTTTCAGACAATAACAGGAGACAGTTATTCTTGTTTAGTATTCCCTTACTTCGTTCAATCAGAATGCATTTGTTTACATCCTGCTGAATTATGTCACACAAGTTAATATTTTACCGAACAGAAAGGCCTCATCGACACTGTCATGGTGGCGACCGTAGTACTACTTTGATCTTAAATATCTTGAGAGCCAAAGCTCACAAATATAGTTCTTTCTCCTTTAAATCAAATAAATACCTGTTAAAATGTGACACCAATCTGTAATTCAAAATTATTAAACTACTGTCTTATATCTCAGTTTTATCAGTGTTATATTCTATAGAGAAAACCATGCATAACTTCTATTGTTTCACTACAAATTGCATACTTAGAAAACAATTTGGATTTCTGAATAAACATTCTCCAGAACATGCTATCATGCACTCAAAACTACTTTGAAGATAAGTATACTCTGGGTATCTTTGCTGACTTGTTTAAAGCATTTGATAGTTTGGTTAAAGGGAACCCAGCTCTTTATTCTTCTCTATTATTAATTTTAAAGGGAGCTCAAGGTATAAAATAATGTTGGACTTATGTTATAGAGCTTAAAAAGTTGGTTAACAAGTCTTTTTCAATTTTAAAAAAACGTTTTCTGTTCTCAAAATATTCACATTTGAAGAATTTCAGATTTAATTATGCTGCATAAATTATGATATCAAAGTAATAGGAAATTTCGACATTTTGTGTGATAGTTATTTTAGACCTGTCAAGGGGTGTGCATTCAAACTTTATGCGAAGATATTAGAAAGGTGAATAATTAATTAAAATAATTTTTTGCTGAATTTACAATAATTTGTAAGTCCCAGGCCTCTTAATCTTTTGCCGACGACCTAATAACTCAAGATCTGCAACTTGGTTTGCAATTAAATTTCCAGGTAAGCTTGTATATGCGATGGCCCCAATGGCTCACTTCTCTTTTCAATAAAAACACTTCTCTTCTTAGTCAAAACAATTTTCTTCTTTCCTTTGGAATCTTCTCTTCCGTTCCAAACACTTCTCTTCCAAAGTGAGAAACACTTCTCTTCCATGAACTCAAAAAAATCCCAGACCTAATTCTGGTACGGAATATTGATTGAGCTAGATTTTGCTTACTCACGTTTTTAATTAAATGATCCACATCCAGGTTTTTCGCGTTTTTGATAATTAAGAGAGAGTGAATATATTATGTATCTGTTTAAGGCATTCTTTTATCTTTTTTAATATGCAAGTTTTTATAAGAATACCAAAATTTTAACCAAGCTGGCCATTGTGCTAAACAAAAAAAATATTGTTTTGATCTAAAATCCTAGCCTGATATTTTTGTAAGGAAAATCCATTATAATAAAGAAAAAGCATGTGCTTTGCTTGGTTGACACCACCATAATTTTGCCATTTATTATGTCTATTGATAAATAAAATTAATTACTCTGATACTGATCTTAATTGACTTGTGATATTATTTTATTTATGCACATGCTTGGGGACCTGCTACAATATTTTAATAATAATATTTATATTTGTAAATTGAGCACGTGTTAGCCAAGTATACTTCTTGCGAAAAGTGAAAAAAATTATAAAGACCATGGGTGTAAAATTGCAGACCAGATTTTTAAAATTACCTGTGGAAAGAAAGTTTGGGGCCACATGCAGAGAAGTGTTAAGTGCAGAAGAGAACTGTTAAAATGCAGAAGAGAAGTGTGAGAATATAGAAGAGAACTGTTTGGATCGTAGAGGAGAAGTGTCTTCAAATTGGAAGAAACGTGAGCCATAGGAGCCATTGTATGTAAATTTCAATAAAAACCAGCATGCAGATCCTGTCGATATTATTCAGAATAAAATTTATAAACAACAAATATCAGTCACAAATGATATTTAAAGTACCGCCTGAATGTAATGTTACATGTGCACGATAGTTATCACCTTTACATGAGCTTTCGGTAGCGTCAGAACTTTCGTTTTTATTATATATCCATTGTTAAATACGTGATCTATTTTTGCATGTCAGAGTTCGTGTCCCACACATGAAATTTAATGATAGCAAGAAATTTTCGTGTGGCCTATTGTTTTTTATAATTACCGCAGCTGCTAAGGGATTAACACAAAAAAATATTTAAAAAGTTAATTACCCTTCGTGTCTCTATTGTTTCAGCGCAACATTTACCATTATTGTTTCAGCGCACGAACATCTTTTATTTACACATGAGAGTATGTCTGATTTCGTAAACGCGTAAGCGAATGTTATTGTTCTGCACATAAAAGAAATGTTATATGTTTGTGTATACACGCAACGAGTTATAAATATTTAAAAATTTAAGCACAAAGAACTGCGATAGAAAAGCTTGTTAGATATGATTTTTTAAATCACGTTTTCAAAATTTAAGACAAAGAATACCGATGGAAAAGCTTTGTTAGATCGCATTTTAAAATTTAAGAACGAAAAGAGGCGATAGAAATGCTTTTTAGATAACAGTTTAAAAATTTAAGAATGAAGTTTTTATTATTAACTTTTTTTTAGCGCGGTGAATATATTAATAAAACTTTTTAGCGCGTTAGGACAAAACACTTGCAAAAAACTTTTTTATTTTTTATGGGTATAAATATCTAAACTAAGAGTGTTAATATTATTCCTGAATATTGTTGATAATTTTGTGATTGTTAACACATTCAAACAATAATTTGCATGTCTTAAATTCGAACGAAAGTTTTTCGTATATATTATTGTTAACACACAGACTTCTAGATAATAATAGAAACATGCAAAATATGTGTGATAACAAGAGACACAAAAGTTTTTTATGTAAACATGACATTGTTACGCGGCATCGTGAAGTGCGTGAACATGTAACATTACATTCAAACGGTACTGTGTATACTCTTACAAAATAATACAATCAATAGCTAAAAGATTTATTCAGGTTCTTTTTTAACAATTTAAACATATATTATTGTATACCATACTTTTTAAATTATATAACTATAGCCATGCGTAATTCCAATATATAAATTTTTTCTGGAAGTAACCTTAAATATGCATGCCCATGAAGTCTTGGTTCTCAATGATAAGACTTTTTTAGCACGTTGTCTTATGAGTATCCTGTACAGAAAGGGTAGAGCTAAATTATAAATGAGTTAAGGCATGTCATAAGGTTTTAATTTTCTCAATAGAGCAATGGATATGTGCACACATATACACAAGCAAAATATATAAACAACACAGACCATACGAATTGAAGATATCAACTTAAAAAAGCAACTTAGCTAGCTATATGCTTAAATATTAAAACTTGCTCTTAAAAAAGAAACTGGAAATTAAAAAAAAAAGATTTTCATTTTTTTATATAATACTTTATCACATTTTGTGTACATATTTTTAAATATTAATATTTTATTGCATAGTTTGCAAAAATGTACTGTTTCTGATTAGCTTGCTGCAGCTAGACATATGCTAGCTGGCTATAGATAACAGGCGAAACACTGTAACGACTGAAGTCAAAGTAACAAAAGAAGTTGCTAACCAATTTTTCCCTGCATAACCTTTTTATCAACCTTCCACTTTGTGCACTTGCGAATGCGTTTTGTTTATAAAACTTTGATTCTGCAGCCTCAGCAAAAGCTTTTTGTACAGTCAATAAAAAAACACTCTCCAAACACTCTCCATCACAATATTATGGAGTTTGTAAATGGCGTGCGATGCAACCTATCAAATCAAGTGATCATAATAATATAGTCACTGACACAAGCACTTTTTGAAGTTTAAAATTGCAAAAATGTTCTAGAATGTACTCCAATTTAAAACAGAATGACCTCTTTAGTTTCCGCTTAACCTTTTGTTTTGTTTGTGTTGTTCCCAATGTGGTTGGCTCATTTTTTAGACGACCTTGTCTGTTTTATAAAGAGCTCCTCTCTCTGCTAATGGCTACCTTTTTACACTTAGGTTACCTGAATAGCTGCCTTGCACAAGGTGACCACATTTGCACCTATGATGCAACCACCTGCTTGTAGGAAAACTTAAATCTTTGTCGGATTTCTATTTTATATTGGAACTTCTTAAACCACCTTTTAAACCTTGGATTCAATTTTCTGCAAGCGGTTAGCCTGGTTAGCTAAGCTTTCTTTGTGGATATCAAATCCAGTTTATTCCTCAAACGAAATGTTAGACTCAAACAAATGTCAGAGTAAATCCATAAAATTCAAAAATCCAATCAGCACAAAGTCGGTGGTCACGTCCCGCCCTCTCAAATAGCTCAAGAATTAATTATATTTCTTTATGTGAGTAAGAACATTTGTGCTTAAAACAAAAGATTTCCTTGATCAAGTAAGCAAAAAACAAATAAATCAAAAAGTGTGGCCAGTATTCTACCTGCAGAAAAATCATTTAGACCCAGTATAATTTTCCAACCTTGACTGTTTCGATTTCCTGGTGATAAGAAAGTTTTTGCTGGGTCTCTTGGCTAGCACCGGTCTGCTTTCTTTTAAGACTTCTATCTCTAATGTACTTGGCAAATTATAATGGATATCAGTTTTTAATTCTTTTTTTTTTTCAATTTTCACAGATTAAAAAATATGTCACTATATTTGATTGAGCTTAGACAGTCTAAGGTTTATCATTTTTTGTTTCTTTTTGTTTCAGTGGACCCCAGTGAAAACAATCAACTAACTACCTTAAGTGGATAAATTTTTGCGTGGATTAATTTTCGCGGTTTTCGCGAATTTTGGCCTTTTTTGCGAAATTCAGTCCACGCGAAAATTTTGAAGGCCCTTGATTCGCGAAAATTAATCTACGCGAAATTATTTGAAATTTTACAATCGCAAAAATGAAAGTTCGAGAAATCAAAGAAAAAAATCAAATTATTGTACTTGATAATATTTTTACGTTTATCTTTCTCGGCAGAACATCGAAAATACTAAGGGGTCATCTACAAATTTGTATAGTGTTAAATAGTTATACGATTTTTAAAAAATCTAATACGAATTTTATACGATTTTCATACGAATTGTCATACGAATTATATTCTCTTTTATACGATTTTCATACGAATTGTCATACGAATTATATTCTCTTTCATACGAATTGTCATACGAATTATATTCTCTTTCATACGAATTGTCATACGAATTATATTCTCTTTTATACAAATTTTCATACGAATTATATTTCGTTTTTAAACTTTTAAAATGCGATCTAAGAAAACATTTCTATCGCCGTTTTTCGTTTTTCAACTTTTAAAATGCGATCTGAAAAACATTTCTATCGCCGTTTTTCGTTTTTAAACTTTTAAAATGCGATCTAAAAAAAAAACATTTCTATCGCCGTTTTTCGTTTTTCAACTTTTAACATGCGATCTAAAAAAAAACATTTCTATCGCGTTTTTCGTTTTAAAACTTTTGAAAATGCGATCTAAAAAAACATTTCTATCGCCGTTTTTCGTTTTTAAACTTTTAAAATGCGATCTAAAAAAACATTTCTATCGCCGCTTTTCGTTTTTAAACTTTTAAAATGCGATCTAAAAAAAAAACATTTCTATCGCCGTTTTTCGTTTTTCAACTTTTAACATGCGATCTAAAAAAACATTTCTATCGCCGGTTTTTGTTTTTCAACTTTTGAAAATGCGATCTAAAAAAAAACATTTCTATCGCCGTTTTTCGTTTTTCAACTTTTAACATGCGATCTAAAAAAAACATTTCTATCGCCGTTTTTCGTTTTAAAACTTTTGAAAATGCGATCTAAAAAAACATTTCTATCGCCTTTTTTCGTTTTTAAACTTTTAAAATGCTATCTAAAAAAACATTTCTATCGCGTTTTTCGTTTTAAAACTTTTAAAATGCGATCTAAAAAAATATTTTATTTTGAAACTCATATACGAATTTAATACAATGTCAAACGATTTTCTTTTTTTTAAACCATACGCATCTAAATAAAATCTCATACGAATTTTTTGTTAAACTCGTACGAATTTAACTCATACGAATTTAATTTAAAACTCATACGAATTTAATTTAAAACTCATACGAATTTAATTTAAAACTCATACGAATGTTATACAAATTTAGAAAAATTTCATACAAATTTAATTACTGTATGGCAAAAGAAAATTCGTATAGCATATACGATTTTTTTGATACGAATTGCTTTGAATTTTGTAGATGACCCCTAACAAGTAGTCTACATCTTTCAAGTAGATTATAAATAAATCAAACTCAATCTATAATAATTGTATTATTCTTGTTCTTATTTTTGGCTGGACCTCCGTTCCTGTTAAAGAAGGACCGAATATCCTTTGATTTTGGTACGTTTGTTTGGTCAGTCGCTTTTCTCTTCTTCTTCTTATTTCTCTGTTGATTGATATGTTGATTTGGATTGGCAATAACAACTGGTATTTGTTCAATGAATGATCCCATAATAATTTCTTCCTTCGGCTCACAATAAAGTTTGAGTACGAGTTCCTCATATCTTTTCAAAAGAAGATGTCCCAGGACACTAGCTGGCATTGTTACTTTGATGATGCATGGAATTTCCAAACCCCCCTGGAATAACGGTGATCGTTTATAGTGTGTAGCTGTCAGTTCTGCTTCCACATTGGCACCTCTGTCCAACAGAAACTTTGTTGGCCGAGATATCTCCCTTGGCAAATGGCCAACGGTTGTTTGGACACCACCATCAGCTTGTAATGTTTTGATTGCGAACATGTCAAAGACATTATTTTCTTCGAATAAACACGTTAACTTTTCTTCCTCAGATGAGCCCCAAACATCACGATACAGGTAAAAACCACGAATAGCAGCTGAAAAAACGAAACTCTTGTTTGCATGAGCCATTTTGTCTTTGTTTTTGCAAGTGAAGTTTTTGCAAGTTATTATATTATTCTTGGATAAAAAGTAAACAATCGAAACTTGAAAGCGAACGTTCTATGGCTAGATGTGAACAGCGCCTAATAGAAAGAAACACTTGTCTATTTTTATAAAAGGAGCTTAAAGATTCGAATTCGAAATAAGGTGTTCTATTTGTAGATGTGCGTGGATGTGAGCAGTGCTTTAAAGAGAAGAAGACACAGGGTAGATAAAGCTTTACAAAGTAAAAACATTCAAATTTTCTACACAATAAACATTGATTGTGTTTCGCTGTGAAAAGTGGAAATAAGGTGTCTCGTTTTGGTTCCAGCTTGAATCATGTCTATCCTTCAAAGCCTTGGTAAGATTAAAGAAATGAGAAACAGTGCTATGGCTAAAGAAAAGCAAGCTAACTCAGATTTTACTGTTGGAAAATCAAATGAATCTTCAAAGAGGTTGCCATTAACAACCCAACAACAGCCATGTCACTCAGAGACAGGTCTTGGTGTTTTGGATTTCGATGCAGTTTCAACGGCAGTAAGTAAAAACAACGTAAAGACTAAAAGAGAACGATATTACAAGTACACACACAAAGAGAGATTCAATATAGGAAAACATACAGCAGAATTCGGTGCAAAGACCGCATTAAGAAAGTTCAAGGGACGATTCCCAAATTTAAACGAGAGTACCACACGTTCAATGAGGGAGAAGTATGAGAAAGAGATAAGATTGGCAAATCTTAAAGGACGTGATCCAGAGATGAAGTTAAAATCCGAGCGGCGTGGACGACCTCTTCTACTTGGATCAATCGATATGTTAGTGCAGAATTATTTACGAGTGAGTACCTATTTGAATTTACATGGTATTTTTCTCAACAGGACGATTTTTAGGCCATTTTTTTCAAGTGGGAGGAGGTCTGTGACACTTTTTTTATAAGAATAACTTCTTTCTATATTAATATCAGGGCGAGATTTCAGAGTTAGAACAAAATCAAATTGACTAATAAACCTGATATTTTGTTCTATCTATTACTTTTCTATTGAAGCAAAGTTTAACTATTTTACAGGCTGTTCGAGCACGTGGTGGTGTGGTTTCGTTTACCATTGCAGAATCAGTTGCGATCGCTTTGATCAGAAAGCACCCGGAATATAACTTGGATCACATCAAAGTAACTGGCTCATCTTTTGCACAAAGCATCCTACGTAGAATGAAGTTCGTGAGGCAGTTTGGAACCACTGGCAAAGTACAAATCTCAGAAGATCTTCGTCAGGAGCTCTCAAAGAGTTTTTGTATGGTATCGTAAGCAAAATCGAAAAGCATAAAATACCACACTCAATGGTGCTAAACCTAGATCAAACTCCTTCAAAGTATGTTCCAACCTCGAATAAGACCATGGCTAAACAGGGATCGAAAACCGTACCAATTAAAGGGTCAACAGATAAACGATCTATAACGGCAACATCATTACAATCACACTGGAAGGACATTTCCTTCCTATTTAGCTGATTTACACTGGCAAAACAAAGAAAAGTCTGCCTAGAGTTGATTTCCCAAAAAGCTTTAGTTTGAGTGCGAACCCAAAGCATTACAGCAATGAAACAGAAGCAATTAAGATCTTGGAGGATATCATAATACCTTACGTCAAAAAAGAAAGGAAGAAATTAGGTTCAAAGGAAGATCATTTCGCCCTTCTTATCATGAATGTATTCAAAGGCCAAATGACACCCAAAGTGTTGAATGTTTTAAAAAACAATCACATCTTACTTCAAAGTGTGCCTGCGAATTTCACTTACCTCTTTCAACCCCTTGACGTCCAAGGTGGTCCTAACGGGTACGTCAAAAGAATGATGAAACAAAAATTTTCAGAATGGTACACTGCCAAGATCATGCAAGCTTTAGATGCGGGTAAGCCGCTTGCCGAAATAGAGGTGGATTTGAAGTTGTCGATCGTAAAGCCCCTACATGCCTAATGGATTATAGAGGTCTACAATCAAATGACCTCGGAAGAAGGAAAAAAGATCTGTTTGAAAGGGTGGCAGGTGTCAGGTATTAAAGATGCAGTCGACCAAGGGTTATCTGAATTACCATCCCTGGATCCATTCGCAGATATAGCTCCCATGCTCGAGACTGGAATTGACGAAAGTGAAGCTCAAATCCAGTCAAATTCTCTCTTGGAAGACTCAAAGTACATAAGTGAATCTGGAAGAGATGGAGAGGAGGAAAGCGATTGTGAGTATGTTGATGGAGATGAAGTTGATGATGACGAAGGAGACGATCCTTTCGATGACGAGTCGGAGTCGGATGATGATGATGAAAATGAGGAATGAAGATCATAAGATTTTTTTTCATTTACTGTATTTAGGTAGACTTTCTAGAAAACATGTTACAATCAAAAAATATTACGAGTTCAACTCTTCATTTCAATTATAAACTCTAGTAACCTCCTAAAAGTACTTTCTTTGAAGTTTTTTTAAAGCTTTTGAGTGACTTTGTCTGCCTTTGTTCGATTAAAAAACACACATCTCTTTTCTAGTTAAAATTTATATAGTCGCGAAATTAAATAAAGAAGGCCTAAAATTTTAAAGACCCTTGATTCGCAAAATTTAATCCACGCAAAATCTTTAAATTCTCGTCTCGCGAAAATTAGTACACGCGAAAATTTATCCACTTAAGGTATATATAGCTTTTAGTAATTTTTTGGGCTAGCCACTATAAATATGCTTTACCTAGGGTAGAATATCATATAGAAAATCAACTTTAACAGTCCTTATTTTGTGTTCCCTAAAAGCCGTTAAAAATGGTAGTTGCAGATTAAAATGATATATATATATCAATTTTTTTCGTTAAATTCCTCAAAATTAAATTTTCGCAAAAAATTAGACAGGCCTATCAATAAGGCCCATTGTTGCGTATTGTTGAATTTCCGCGCCCGAAGGCGTAGGAAATTCTTTAAAACCGTCGTTTTTTTCTTTCGGAGCATTTTTTGAGAAAAATCGACCCTGGGATTTCACGTTGGTCCGTCACAGATGTAAACTTCGTACCCAAGCTCCTTAACTACTGGGAAGTCTAGTATTGACGCTTCAGGCCAAAATTGGTATTTGTTTTCGACAAAATTTGGCACAGTTAACAAAAAAGTATGCTGAACATAATGGTGACATAATAATTTTGATTTTTGTCACCTAAATGTCATTTTAGGCCAAAATTGGTCCAAAAATTAGAACTACTTTATTTTCAACAAAATTTGGCACAGTTAACAAAAAAAGTATGCTGAACATAATGGTGACATAATAATTTTGGTTTTTGTCACCTAAATGTCATTTTAGGCCAAAATTGGTCCAAAAATTAGAACTACTTTATTTTCAACAAAATTTGGAACAGTTAACAAATAAAGTATGCTGAACATGATGGTGACATCAAAATTTTGATTTCTTCTTACCTAAATGTCATTTCAGGCCAAAATTGGTCCAAAAATTAAAACTACTTTATTTTCAACAAAATCTGGCACTGTAAACAAATAAAGTATGCTGAACATAATGGTGACATCAAAATTTTGATTTCTTGTTACCTAAATGTCATTTTAGGCCAAAATTGGTCCAAAAATTAAAACTACTTTATTTTTGACAAATTTTGGCACAATTAACAAAAAAAGTATGGTGAACATGATGGTGACATCAAAATTTTGGTTTTTTGCCACCTTAAATGTCATTTTAGGCCAAAATTGGTCCAAAAATTAAAACTACTTCATTTTCAACAAAAATTGGCAAAATTAACAAAAAAAAGTATGCTGAACATAATGGTGAAATCAAAATTTTGATTTTTGTCACCTAAATGCCATTTTAGGCCAAAATTGGTCCAAAAATTAAAACCACTTCATTTTCGACAAAAATTGACACAGTTAATAAAAAAAGTATGCTGAAAATGATGGTCACATCAAAATTTTGATTTTTTGTCAACTAATGCCGTTTAAGACCATAAACGTTTCAATCACAAGACTTTCAACCATGAATGATAGGCTGTATTTTTTGTTAGCAATTTATTTTAAAATGTGAGTTTATTATGACACGTTTCGTTTTGTTTGCGTTTGTTGTAAGATATAATGTCACTGATGGGCTTTATCTTCAGAGGTTCATGCACCAAACCCCTTCGAATGTTTGGCACAATAATACAACGAATTAGCAGGTTTTCATCAAATATTTTGGTAGCGCGCGGAAATTCTTAGAGCCCCCAGGGCTTCTTGTTGCTCTTCAAAAATGTTGCAACATCAACAAAATTCTGAAAAATGGGGAAAATGCTGTCCTATAGTTTCACAAAAGGTTTGGCTACCTGAAAGTTACTATCTCACAAATCGTCAAGTTGAAAACGGTTATTAGGCACTTTAAGAATTGAGGACGGGACAAAATGATGAAAGACTGGATCAAGTACACTAATCTAGTATGTGAATAATCACCTTAAAGGGATCTGAGGTATAAAATGATGTTGGGCTTATATTATAGAGCTTAAAAAATTGGTGAACAAGTCTTTTTAAATTTTTTAAAAAGCTCTTTTCGTTCTCAAGATATTCACATTTAAAGAATTTCAGATTTAATTATGTTGCATAAATTATGATGTAACATTTCATTAGCAAATTTTGACATTTTCCGTCATCATCAATTTCAGACCTGTTAAGGGATATGCATTTAAAGTTTATCAATGCATAGATATTATAAAGGTGAATTGATTAACATACATTTTTTTGACAAAATGACACTTATTTGCTCATCCCAGGCCTCTTATTTTTAGGGATGACTCCATAACTTGGGATCTGCATGTCGGTTTGCAATCTTTGATCCGCTTTAAATTGTTCCAAGCCAGCTGATTTTTAAGTTTTCAGCAATAACTTTCCAAACATTCCCTCTCTGTGTTGTCCGTGCTTTATATTTGTAGGGTTAAAAAAGAAGCACTTCTCTCAACAACGGTTTGTCCTTACGAACATTCCAAACCATATGTGACCTTAAAAAGTTTTTAAAAAATAGTAGAAAAAGCAGCTTTTACTTTCGTACACACAATTTGGTTTTTTCACAGATTAGCTATACACTTATATTACATTTATGTAACAAATTTGAAGAAAAGTATGTACATAATGATGATTTTACCTTTTTTGACACTTTGCAATTTCTTCATCCATTTTTATCAAGTAAAGCGAAAAAGAAAGTTGTCACCTTTATTTCATGATGCGAAACCATATGTCTTCATGTTGTGAACTTTTGCTAGATGGCTGAATAGGTGGAATCACCTGGTTCTAAGCATGCACAGTGTTGAAAAATTACAGAATTTTAGGAAATTCTCGTCCTTAAAACTTCCCGTCCTTATTTCTTAAGGTGCCTATTTGAAGTGCTGGTATGGTCATCCTTTGGAAAAAAATGAGTGGACATCCATTTCCCTGCTGTTATACAAAGAATCTTTACAAGACAGTTAGTTTTTTATTCTGACCTGAGTGACATGTAACCTGTAACTGAGTAATTTGTAGTTATTTTTATTTTTTAGAATATGCAAAGGATAGCCGAAATATGTGATGTATTAAAGTTATGATTGTAATCAGTTAGAACATGGGTAAATCACTACTGTACATGGCAGTCCTGGCATCTTCAAGTTTCCTTCTCACACAGTTGATAGCTATGTATTATTTTGATTTCTCTCCACCCCAGTCAATTTTGGCGAAGTTTAGAGGTCAGACGCATTTGTTAACAAATGTAAAACTCCTGCAAAGTTTGTGCACTAGAAGTAGTCTTCACTGTATCTTAGTTGATAAACATTTGTTGCAAAAATTTCGTAGTCATGAGATCGAACACAGGCAGACTGGTGCACATGATCATCAAAGTTGTAATTTTTTTTGTAACATTTATGGAACTACTTTTTTGATCAAAGGCATTGATTTTCACAACAATAATGAATTTTTTGTAAAGTCTTTGGTGGATGCTGGTTTCACTGTAGTTGTTGATGAGAACTTTGACAAACGTGAGGAGTCACTAGAGCATCGTCATGGAAAATACAAATTAAAATATCACTTATTCCTTGAGAAGAATGGTGCTTTTATACATGTAGTTATTGTTTATCCCCGATTAAATAGAGAATGGAGTAACGAATGTAAACTTACATTGGTTCGTAATTGGTTTCATTATTTAGACACCTCACAGTACTGCACTCATGAAAACATATTTAAAAAAATTGATTATGCAAAAGCTGTCATTGATGGAGTAAACATTTATATACCAAAATATTTATCCCTTTTTTTAGAGGAACTTCAGAGTACAAAATTTATACCATGTAACTATAACCAAGCCAGGTCTTTTTATTCAACTTATGGAATGGATACAACCCATGAAAGTGATATGTTTAAGTCTAAAGCCAATCACATATTATCACTTGTTATTGAGATTTTATCAACATTAAATGTCCGGTTTTGGTTAAGTAGTGGTACATGTTTAGGATGGTACCGACAGTGTGACTTTATATCACACAGTAAGGATGTTGATATTGGGATATGGATAAAAGACTATAACCAACATATCATTGAAGCATTCAGTGAAAAGGGATTGCATTTAAAACATCTATTTGGAAAGTTAGAAGATAGTTTTGAATTATCTTTTTCAATGGATGATCTCAAATTAGATATATTTTTTTTCTATGAAGAAGATAACATAATGTGGAATGGTGGTACTCAAGTTAGGACTGGTAAAAAGTTTAAATATATTTTTCAGAAATTCAAATTGTGTTGGACTACATTGCATAATTTACTAGTTCGAATTCCTTGCAAAACAAATAAATATATTTTGGCAAATTACGGTGAAAACTGGAATAAATTAATAAAGTCTTGGGACTGGAAAGCAAGTCCGCCCAACGTTCATGAGAATGGTGAGTGGCCAGAAGAAGAAAGAGAAAAAGTGATTCAATTATTTTAAACTGCACATATTATATACTTAAAATAGTAAAGGTCAATATATAAACTTATGTACTTTGTTCTGTTTACATGACTATTTTTTTATTTTAGTTTATCTTATGGTATTTTTTAAACAAAAATAGGTACTTGATTACGCAACTACAGAGACTACAGTCTATTTACATTTCTTCTATTTGTGGTTTTATAGCTTCAGGGTGATGGCAAATTTACATAATATACTATTTTCGGAATAACATTATTTTCTTATTATTTAGCCTGATGAGGTTTTACATAATTTGGTGCTTTTTCGGGTAAAATATTTTGATATTATTTATAGTTATAGTTTAATGAATTATTTTTGTATATTTTAATTTATTTCCAAATCATAGATTTCATATGTAAAATGAAGTTTTTTTTGTAGAATACACCAAGTTATAAGTTATGGAACAGTTTCATGTATATATGAATGTATTTTTTAGACCACAGATCATAGCTTTAAGTTATAAACAAAGAGCAAGAACTTCTGTGCACTTTTGGTACTAAATGTGTTTTCGTTTTATGTGTGAAAAAAGCCAACAACTGCACTAAGCCTTTTATTAATTTTGGGCTGATGGTGGCAGAAGCATCTCATGACTATTTGCTACTAAACTTATCATGTTGTTAAGAAACCTTGAAAAATATAAAAGAATAATCTAATATTGTATATTTTTTCAGACGCTTATCTGTTTGGGTACTAAAATATATTTTATACAAACAGGCTTTTTTTTAACATCTCTTTTTTATTAGAATAAATGTAAGCATGTCTGGTTCAAGTAAAGCAAAGTCCAAAAACAAAGAAGGTAAGACTAAATCATCGAAAAGTGATGCTGATAAGTTTACTGAGTTGGAGCATCAACTTATTCTAAGACTGCCAGAGCCATATGCTGCCACTTTAGATCATGCTTTACAAAATGGGGGACTGAAAGATCGTTTGCAAATAGAGTTTGAAGACAATGTGAGAAATGCAAGTGTGAAGTTTGATGATGTATTGTTTCGTGCTAAATTATATGATTTACCAACAATAACCGAATCCTGGAAAACATTTGACAAGAAAAGTTTGTGGAAGACTGGCGACATATGTCAAATTTTAATTTGCAAGGATCCAGAAAGTGTTGAAATAAGTTCCGACGAAGAGGAAACATCTTTCGACTACCTAAAAAAACAACTTCATCAGGCAAAAAAATATCAGTATCCTCATGGTCTAACCCCTCCTTTAAAAAATGTACGAAAACGACGTTTCCGCAAGACTGCGAAACAGAAATACGTGGATGCACCTGAAATTGAAAAAGAAGTTAAAAGGTTACTGCGTGCAGATGTAAGTGCTGTCGATGTTAAATTCGAAATTGTTAATGACGAGTTAGAAAAGCAAAAGCAGGAAGAACAGGAGGATGAAATCGATGTAGGTGGACCTTCAATTGAACAATTTGATGAGCATTCTAACATGAGTAGCGTTTTAGGTTCAGATAACGAGGGTGGACAAAATGAAGCTGACATATTACCAGACATCAGTAGTAGTGAGGATGAAGATAGCACACCAAAATCAACAAAAGATTCACACCATTCGGGTCATTCCAGGCTGAAACATGCAGAATGTGAGAAACGTATAAAGGAATTAAAAACGAAGCAATTAGAACAGGAGATGAAGATTGCAAACGCAGCAAATCCGTTTTTAAAACAGAGATTTCAAACTGTGTTAGATGAAATGAAGAAAGAAGAGGAACAGCTGTTGGGTGAACTAGATGGAATTAACCTTTCACCAAAGTGAATTGTTCAGGATATTGTGTTTTTTTACATGCATTTGTGTACTGTGTTTTTAAAACAATCAAGAGGATGTAAAATCGATTAAGCTCATCGTTTTAAATTAAACCTATATTCATAAAAAAGGTTCTGTTGTTCAATCAATGAATCTGCTTTTAAATTTCATAAGTTTATCTCATCTGGTATGACTGACTACTGCACTATCACATGTGTCATATAATTTTTTGTATAATATGATGTAAAAACCTAAGCAAATTAAAATATAGAAATTAATTTCTTTGTTATATTTTTCGCTCTGGTATATTTAAAAGTAATTGTCTGCACAAGTGACATTAGGTTGTACTTGAATAGTCATGTCTTTCCATTTAAAGTTCTCATTCAAAAACACAAGTAAGTGCTGAAAAACTTTGTCTAAGACTTTTTCTGTCCCCAGAGCCAAACATAAATTATATTACTTAAGAACTGCCGTTTTCTAGAAATTTATCGTTTACATTGACATGTAATTTATGTGTATACGGTATTGTCTATTATTAGTAGCTGTTATAAATATTTTGTTTATATCCATATACTCTACACGGAAAGTATGTGTATTGTTTTCTTATGGAAACAAGAAAGAAAAGAGTTACTTTGTAACTTTAAGTTTATACTTGCTGCTAATCGTGATGAGTATTTTAACAGACCTGCAAAGCCAGCCAATTTCTGGCCAGGAGAACCAAACATAATTGGAGGTGAGAATCCAACTTAACTTGTAAATAAATAAAGACAAAAACGTAATTGAAAGTTAGCTTGCGAATTTCACATAATATTGTGAAATTTGCTTATAGGTGCTCATATTTTTTTACATGTTTTGCCTAAAATTATTCTTTTTTTGTTCTTAAGTTTTTCAGATTTTTGCAAATCAAAATTTTCTCTAAAAGTACTTATTGCAGTTAAAAATTATGCCTTGCATAATATCTTCCCCTAGCCTAGGTATTTTTAGGAATTATATTGTTGCTTTATAAAAAGGTGATCAGGGTAAACAAAGCGTACTTTCTTATTGTAATATTTCTAGGACAAGACCAAACAAAAGGATTTGAAGGCGGCGCGTGGTTGGCTATGACGAAATTTGGTAAACTTGGATGTCTTACTAACATTAGGACAGATGATCTACATGCTGACGTAGAGAGTCAAAAGCGGTCGAGAGGAACGCTAGTTTCAAACTATGTAAAAAGCAGTATTGACGCCGCTTCGTATTTGAAGCTGTTAACAGAAGAAAAGGATTTATATAGACCATTTAATATTCTTGCTGGTAATGTCCTTGGAGATTTATTGTATTTGAATAATGTTGATGATCAGTTAGCCGTGCCCTTGAAAAAAGGTATCTGTTTATTTTTAGAATAATTACAAGGAATGTGTTATTTGTGGATAATCTTCTCCATTACCACCTAGCTTATTACGAGCATCTAAGGGCTTTTCTAATCTTAAATCGTCTACTTGATAGGATGATTGACGTTATGTTTTTATTGTTTTTATTTTTTCAGTTTTATTTCTGTTTATTAAAACATTGGTTATAATGTTTATTTAGATTTTGAGTTATTCTAACGAATTTCAAGCTCCACTCGAGTTTACTATAAAATCTTTCTGTAGGAATTTTTAAACAACCATTTTATTAGACACAATTAAAAGGTTACACACGACAAGTGCATGCTGTGCGTCGCAGCTGATTAGATTTGTACTCGTTTGTTAACAGGTGACACTACCGAAATATAAAGAAGATGAAAGTAAAAATAAGGATTTTCAACTATAATCTTTTTTTATTTTTGCAAATTATTTTAGTAATGACTTTCTGACCAACTTTTCCATAGGTTTTAGTGGTATGACAAATTCCGTTCTTAACTGCGAGTGGTTGAAGTTAAAACATGGCATGCAAAACTTTAAAGATGCTATTCAAAAATCAACTTCCAGAGAAACTTTGATAGAAAACTTGCTGACAAGTTTGTGCGATAAGAAAAGGTTTATTTTCGCTTTTTGTAATAAAATCATGCTTTCGTAAACATTGCTTCTTAAAAAATTTCATGAGCATTAACTTTCGCCAAAAAAAAGTTACTTTTATATATTATCACAAAGCAAAAATTTGAGATGACTATCAACTTCTGCAAATTTAAGGAAAAACATTTAATCCTTATGAAAAATTCGCGACATCAATTGATGTCGCGAATTTGGCTTTAAAATAGGCTTTTGCTTGTAAAGAAGGAAAAATCACACATTTAAGAATTTAGCAAAATTTTGATGGTAAAGTTTTTTCTTAGATTTTTTCCAGATCCAGCAATTACGGTAAAGAACTCGAAAAATGAAAGTTTATCATCCGTCTTTATACCTGAAGTTGAATTTCCGCAAAGCGGTATATATGGTACACGGTAAGTCTAGCTAACTATGTATGTATGGATACTAACAAGCTCCTGGTACATGTACAACAAACGATGAGCTAAGGGAGTTGTAACAATAAGAGAAAAGTTTTTCTAGAAACCACCGTATTTGTTCGCCTGCGAATTGTAAATAGAAAGAATTGATAGGTATTTTTTTTGTGCTGTTTTAATAGACGACTACTTCTTCTTACTACCCGTTTCAATTTCTTAGTTTGTGTATGTCACTGTTTTGAACGTTACAGCTTTAAAACATCGCAATTACTAAAAAAGAAAAAATTCCGCAAAAATGAAACTGCTTAATAATCGCAGTGTTGATTGGGTTAGCCTTGTAAACATTGAACAGCAGTACTGCGACCTAACACTCCACCGATAGGCTACTTTTTCGTAGGTTTAATTATCACTACTTGATTTAGTACAAACACTATCATTCTTGTTGACCACCTGAACAAAGTGACATTCTTTGAAAGAACGCTGGCTGACGCCGAGCAATCTTCAACGCAGTGGTTACGCAACTGCTACGATTTTATAATAGATGCACCGATCGTGTAGCTGTACTCTCAACGAAGGAGAGTTTCTTATGGACTCCTCCATGATATTTTAGGATTTCCAAGTGAAACCACAGGTTGTATCAGCAAGTTTTATTTTCTCCGGATACGGCAGAAGACATTGCGAATATTGGTAGAATTCTTATAGAAGTTTATAAAATTTGAGACTTTGTTGTTAACTTGACGCATCTTATTGATCATCTGAGGGTCACTGGAATTATGTTCCAAATGTTTATAGACCACTGTCGTAGAAACTTTTAGTTACAACTGTCTTGTTTTCTTGACACATTGCGAATATTTACGTCTTAGCCTGATGTAAATAGGCTCTAAAAGTAGATATATATATACAATTATGAGTAACAAAATTCTTAATTTTTAAATATAAATTTTATTACATTCTTAAAAATTAGAATTCTTTTTTTATGGTTACGAGGTGCAAACAAGAAACATTTGATCTATACGGTTATATGTTATGTTTTTTATCCCATATTTAAAGCGGATCTCCACTAAAGAAGATTTTTGCAAAATATTTCGTGACGGTATATGCGCAGAAAGAAAAAAATGTCATCGCTGCAGCGAAAATATCGTCTGAGGAAAAATAGAAATGGTTTCTACTTTTCGTCAAGTGGTTAGCGCCCGTCAAGTGCTAACCAATTAAAAAACGGAAATCAATTTTCAAAGAGCATGGTCGTGTTGTGTTGTCAGAATTAGTTTAGCAACTTCTTTGAACAAATCATATAAATATTCATATTAATTATAAACAATATCAAAAATAGTCTTCTTCAAAGTCAAAAAAACAACACATGTTAACATCAACCATCTTGAATTTAAAACATTTAAAATCGTCTAGAAATTAATTTTTCTGTACTTCTCCACTACTTTAAGGGCAGATATTTTCGCGGGCAGAGGGTAAAAAATCGCGAAGTTAATTCTCGCGAATTCTACTTCTGGTAGAAGTTTTACAGAAAAAACTTTTGCGAATCTTCCAAAACTTTTTAGAGTTAGTTTTTTTGGGCTGATTATATTTTTTGTTGTGATTAATATTTCTACTATTGTCCTCGGAGCCCTCGTTATTTAAGAGTTTTCGGCTTTGAAAACTTTGAAAAGACTTTCGCGATTTTTAGAAAAAGTTGGTTTTTTTTGCGAAAATAACTTTCGCGAATTTAAGGTTAAATCTCTTACCGGCACATATTTTTGCGACAAGCGGTCAAAATCGCGAAATTTTCTCCTCGCGAAAGTTTCTGCCCTTGTAATAACAATCATTGTAAAAATTGTCTATTTGAGATTCGCCTTTATGTTCTCTTGCTTCTTTTTTTACCATCCTCGTCCAGAGGACTTTTATTGATTTCCGCCAGCGAAAGGCGGAATCTTTAAAATCGCCTGAGGAGATATAGAGATAGATAAAGACAGCGTAGCTAGGCTGGACGCCCGAAACTTATCCAGGTTAAAGAATTTTTTTCTGAGAACGACGCTAAAATGAGTTTTAAGCCAATAAGAATCCTAACAGTGCAACAGATTGTTTTATTATCCAATGAACAATACTTTATTTTAAAGTTTATATGCTATCGAAAGTTAAAGCTCGTGCAGTGTAGCATAATGAAGATCGTCTTATAATGCGCCATCTTTGATGTTACGTCATTCCTATCTGTACAATTTTTCAAGCACGTAGACTAAAGTTATATTCAGCAAAACTAATTAATTATTCATGAATTTTATTTTTTATTTATTGAGTTGTATTTTAACATTGCAGGTAGTTAAGGCCAGGATTCACTTGTATAATATCATCAAATATATTCTATAATACAGTTATAATTTTTCTACAATATGCTTATAATTTGTTAAAATATCGTTATAATTTCATTGGATTTCATAACATCGTTGCCTACTAGATAATAAAAGCTTTACTGTTCGTTGGTTAGGTTAGGTTAGGTTATAGGTATATTTCGCCGTTATATAAATGTTACAGGTTAAAATATCTTGTAATATATACAAAAATGGCAGGAGCAAAAAGAAGGCACAAATTGCCTTATCACTAAGCCCCGTTGTTAAGCAAAAAGAAAGAGAGAGTTAAAATAATACTTAATATAATAAAGCAATATTCTAACTATATATATTCCATAAAAAGAGTAGTTGAATTTACAAAGGTCTATGTGAGAGTGTGCATCTAAAAATATTTATAAGATCAGTCGTTAATAATTTTGTTTTTACATTTTTCTCGAAAATATTGAGAGTTGAGTTTGTTTTAATATCATCAGATAAAAATTTATTCCATAGGTATGGTCCCCTATGTCTAATTGAAAACGTGCAAGATTTTAATAAAATCTTTGGCACTTGATAATTATTTTTTGAAAATCTAGTATCATATTTATGTTGTATTGAACTAAATTGGTTAGTAAACAATGTTGGTGTTATGTTTTGTTTCATCTTGTACATGAAAAGTAAAACTTGATGCATATTTAATTGATAAATGTTCAAAGCCCCAATTTGAAGAAATAAGTGTTGTGTTGGTGCATATCTGTCTAAACCAAAAATTATGCGACAAGCATGTTGTTGTTTATTATACAACTTTTTTAATTTATTTACATTGTTACTTGCCCAGGAGATATTACAATACGTTAAGTAGCTGTGTATTAAAGAAAAATATAGGTTCTTTAAGCAATGGAAATTATCTTATAAGTATCGTTTGGCGTTATATAATATCCCTAAGTTTTTAGAGATTTTAATTTCAAGGGTTTGTATATGTTTATTCCATGTTAATGATTCGTCTAAAAGTATGCCAAGAAATTTTATTGTTTCTTCTCTCTTTTTTTTTCTCTTTTTTTAGACCGACTGATAGCCTTGTGGTAGAGCGTTCGCTTTCAGTGCGGGAGGTCTTGGGTTCAAACCCTGGCCGAGTCATGCCAGAGACTATAAAAGTGTGAATCTATCCTTTCTGCTTAGCGTTCAGCATGAGAATAGGATTGATATCTTAGGCGGTTGTCTAGTTGAGCGATTGCTGTGCTTCTACGACTTTCGTAGCTCAAATGGGAGCTTTAAATGCGCTAGGACCCCCTTCGCAGGACCCTCGTTGATAGCAGTACCAATAGGAACTGAAGAGGCTATCCTGGGTAAATAATAGTAATAATAATAATAATAATAATAATATGTTTACGTTATTAATTTTAAGAGATGGTAGTTTGAGTGGAATATTATCCGTTTTGTAGCGGTTATAGAATAACACATATTTAGTTTTACTTATATTAAGTGAGAGTTTATTTGCTTTAAACCATTCGTTTATATACACAAGTTCTTGGTTAGCTGTTTTAAATAAATCGACAATGTTAGTATGGGAGTAAAAAAGATTAGTATCGTCAGCAAATAGAATAAATCTCAACATTTTAGAGGAATTGTGTAAGTCGTTTATGTACATTAAAAACAGTAAGGGTCCAAGAATGGATCCTTGTGGAACACCACACTTTGTTAGTTGAAAGAGCGTCAATTTATCGCCGTATGCTATGCATTGTTTTCGGTTAGTCAAGTAATTTGTAAACCATTTCAAATTGTTGGAAAAAATTCACAGCAATTTGCCCGTCTCTTCTTGCAGCTACCATTTTAGCTTGCAGACAGACGTAGTGTGCTTATTAGTGATCTCAGTTTACTTGACGTGTTCTTAACAAGTCCGACCTCAAGGTACTTATAAGGGTATACTTATGAAAAAATGTCGAATTGTTGAAAAATATATTACAATTTTTTTTAAGAATACTTCGATTTAAAGAACGTTTTTATGACGTGCTGATAGAGGGAATGGGATCTAATTTATATACAACGAAACGTTTTTCAATTTCTTAGATTGCGTCAGTGACTGTTCTTTTTGTTATTTCCTTACTCGGTCCAGCGGATTATTGAAAAACGCCACTTTAGATGAAATGAAATTTCTTGGGGGCGAGTGGTGTGCTTGTTCGACAGAAATTAAAAAAAAAAAAAAAACAGTTAAAAACAAGATAAAAACTTTTTTCACTTGGATTTGATATTAATAATTTCTTTAAATCAATTAAAAGAGGAAAAGAAAGATTAACATACATACGGTAAATATTGAATCTGAAATTCGAATTAGAGAGACTCCCTAACTTGAATCTCTCTCTAATTTGAAAAAAAGTTTGTCCACCTTGGAGATCGAATTAGAGAGAGTCAGCTATACTCATTAGTGGAAACAACTTATCTACGCTAATTCAGGCCCAAATAGGGAAATTTTTTAAACATATTCTAAAAGCATATTTCCCAGCCTTCATCAAGACTTCTTACACAATAAGACCCAACACCACGTCTGGGGACGTGGGTGGCGTTGTATCCGAGTCTGATTTGATTCCCACTTGCTTTGCTTTTACAAAAATAAAAACAAACATAATATCTGTTTCGCCAAGCTTTTGCTAATCTCTTTTCATTACTAAGGACGCAATACAAAATCAAACCTGAAATTGCCAGCCCAAAGGCACAACAAAAGAATCCCTTCGCATTTATATTTTATTCTATTGTCTTACACAACATCCTCGGAATGAAAAGTTCATACAAAACCGATTGTTCTCGTTCTTTTAAAAATTAGTGTGGAACCAATTTGTTTTTATTTTTTAATGATTAGAAAACTTTCAGAAAACTTTCAGCATAGAACACAGTATAAAACTGCCAACCTCGTCCCTGTTGCCTGATGTCAATACTCTTAAGCGTGATTTCCAATAAGTCGCGAACGTGCAACTGTTGCGGAGTTGTTGGAAAGATAATGTTGTGCAACACAGTAAATGTTGCGCAACTGTTTCGATGTTGCACAAAAAGTGTTGTCGAGATTGGCAAATTTCTAATTTTGTTCTGTGTTGCAGCTTGTTGCAGAACTGTTGCTAAGCAATAGTGATTCATTTTTGTTGAATATTTATTTTGAAAATTTTGGTTCTGTAAAATTACCCTTGTACTGAACAACAACAAATCAAAAATAAAATAGCCGCTGCTATCAAACTATCCCATATAGCTCGAGTAGTTTCACTTATGATATTACATACCGTCGCTCTGCCAATACGAAAGTGAAATGACTGCGTTTGTTGGGATTCGCCTGTGGCCAAATAACGAAGCGTTACTATTAATCGCTCAGCAGATGTTATCGGTTCTCTGCTTGGGCAAAATTTTTTCCGTATTTTTGGTCCAATCATCGATTAAAGATGCTCAAATCGGGTGACATCCGAAGGTAACGATAAAAATATTCTCTATCGTGCAGTCGTAGCTCCGCTATCAGACTTCTTGACTTCTTCTCTTCCTTTGATTTTGTTTTTGTCTTCTCGCGAGTATACTGATCAATAGTTTGAGCTGACAAAGAAGGATAAATCGCGTGTTCACATGTGCCATTTTTAAGATGTTTTGGTTTTTGATTTGTTTTGGAAACATAGTGTTGCACAATAGCTTGTTGCAGCAGTATTGCGTAACAACTGTTGTGCAACAACTGGGGAACATCGGTGACTTATGGGAAAGCACTCCTTACCGCTTACGTCGCGCGTCAATCCCTCGCGATATGTCAAAAAGGCAAGAATCCCGGCGACACCGAGATTGCGGAAAAGTTAAAACAAAGAAAGAGTCTGGAACGAACTTGGATCCATATTCATGTAATTAGCCTCTGGGATGGAGCACAAAGAATTCTAAGAACTATTTGCTCAATGTCCCAGTCAAACCAACCAATTTACTTTTTAATGATATGCAGGTAAGCAAGTTACTTTATGAATGTTTATAAACCACATCGATCTTGTGATTGAAAGTTAGGGTGAACGGTGATGGACATCTGAAGACAGGGAGTTTGCACGCGAAATTGAATGTGGTATCATGGAAACGAGATCCTTCTTTCTCCTACTTATTTCTATTGCAATTGTACATGCCAGACCAAATTTTCATTTCGAAATTGACGATGACGAACCTCAAGCTAAATATGCATCTGTTGTGTTGGATTCAAAGACTAAAGAAATGTTGATCAAAGACGGCAAAGTTGTACCTTACGTTTCCTGTGCTGCATTTAAAAATACAATGAATACTACTGGGTATGTTATTTTTCTTATATAAGCCAGGGAAATATGCTGTTACATTATAATTATTTGCCAGCTTCAAATATTAAAGTCCAATAGCTATACCTTAAATAAGCAAATCATAGCACAACTATGCTGTGTTATATTTTTAATGTTAATATACAGCTTTTATTTCCCAGTTGCATTGTCTTATATATTTAATAAAAGAATTTCCTTAAAATTTGGCTTTGTCAATAAAATAAGATTAGCACACTTTCAGTCGAGGTAGCTATGTAGCTTAAGTATACATTCTTTTTAGAAACAATATTCTTTTTAATTTTGATTCTCTGGCATATTTTCCTGCTATTTTTTAAAAAAGAATAAAAAATATTTATTTTTAGGAGGGATAAATGAGAAAAAATCTTTATCTTTTAGTGTTTTCAATGGTCAGTGTTTTCTTCAGGGCAGCGCCGTACTCAGATGTATTTTGATACCGTTAGAACAGTATGGGCGCCCAAACTAATCCTCCCAAACTAACCTTAGTGAACATAATTTTTTTAAAAAAAAATAAAAAAGAATTGCTTTTTTTGCACTCACGAATTCCCTTGGTTACAACATTGTGCGTCATATTTAATTTTGAACCAATGTTGATAGCTTGATTAAGTTATTTGCACACACAACCTTGTTTCCAACAAACTGAATTTTTTTCATGTTACAGAAAAATATTGGTTGTAGAATAATTTTTTAATCCAAACTTATTTTTATTTAAAATGGTGGTTGCGAATTGCATGTGTGGCTGCCGTGATATGCAATGCAAAGGAAAAGCTGTTTTAGCCAATCTGGAAATACAAAATCTGAAAATTTCCCTTCGGGGAAACTAAACTCACTCTTACTGTAAAAATGGTAGTAGCTTTTAATCCAGGAAGAATTCCTAATAGTGTGCTTAACATTTAAAATTCTTTAAATTATTTAATCTGTATGATAATTAAGGAGAGTTATCCAGAATGCATCTCTACATATAGCATAGAAAACATTTCACTTTAATAATATATACAAATTTATTATTAGTTACTATCTATATGGCTTTTTTAATTTCTTTCTTTCTTTCTTTTCCTTTTTATCTTGTTATGTTATGTTATCCCGTTGTCTGTTTAACAATCACATGACCCAAAGTTCTGCGAAAACACTTTGCTTTTAATTTTACATGAAATTATCATGAGTTATTAATTTTACATAACGTAAGTGTAACATTCCTTCATCATGTTTTTTGATGATTTTAGCCTCTGATATCTTCTCTAATGAGTTTTGCCTGAACGATTTGCTTATTTACATCAGTGAGAGATTATTAATTGCTAAACGTCCCATTTGGATCAGGATAATGAATAATACAATTGAGTGGCGTCTCATCATCTATTGCTATTCTGAAATGAATCAGTCAAATAATAATACATTGAGAAATAATTTTATTGAGTTGACTATCAAATCATTTTGTAAAAGCAAATGACAAGCTAGATGGTTCTTGACCCCCTTCGGGGCCTAGGCTATATTGCATTTTTAATATTTTAATTCTTTTTGCTAATTAAACCCATCAACAAAAAAAATGCTGTTTCCAGTTAGCAAAGAGTAAGTAAATATCAGTAATGTTTGTTCTGGTTAGTATTGATCGTCACCTTATAAAAACAGCAACAAAAACGAACTCGTTTTATTATTTTTTTTAGCATAAAGAGAACCCAAGGTATAAAATGATGTAGGGCTTATATTATAGTTGATTTATTGGTAAATTAATTACCATAAATGTTTTTGCCATAATGACACTCGTTTGCTCGTCCCAGACCTCCTAAATTTTTTCTAATGACCCAATTACTTGGGATCCGCAACTTGATTAGCAGTAAACATATAGGGCCTATACAAGATAGTACACATTTTAGTGTATTTATGGTACGTTTATGTCTAGGATGTTTGTGATATAATGATAGTTTTTTACAATGGTTTTAACTGTTTTTATCTTGTTTTTAGACCTGATAATGAAATTTAAATTTCGAAATATATTGTCTACAAAATAAATACATTATTGGTCCACTTTTTATGTTAATGTTGAAATTGCCATAATGTTTTTCCGAAAAGACTATCTTCAAACCACCCATCACATCTATACATATGCTCCTTTGGCAACTTTGAATTAGTTTTAAAGTTCATTTATTTATGTGTTTATTTATGATTATTGCTTTTTTTTATTTCTTTGTAAAGGTTAAATATTTTTTTTAATCATTTACCATTAAGGCAGCATTTCTTGTGGTAGTTCTTAAGACCTTCAACACCACCTAAGAGATTAAAAAAGGTGAATTATATCTATACATAAAAGAAATGTTGTTTATTATAGTTGGTCCCTTCTTAAAGTAAGCACGAATGGATCATACAGCGATGAGCAGCAAGCTGTTGCTGCTGGTATGGTTGAAGGCTATATCACAGCTGAACAAATCAGCATGGCATATCAAAATTCATTTGCTCATTATTGCGATGACAAAAAAGAATTTTGTGACAAGTTTAGGACATTTGTGTCACAAAATACAGCATGGATTCAAAGTCAAATAAAAGCAAATCCTAAAAGTAGTTACTGGCATCAGGTTTGTGTCATTATGTCGTTTCAGATAATGTATCCATTTTCAGTTTTTAATTAGTTGTTTGAAGTTTTGACTGGCAACAGGTGTAGTGGTTACCAGGAGGGAAATTTATTTGTTGTTTTATTCTTTATTTAGGTAAGTTTAGTTTATCAACAGTTTTCTGGCTTGGAGATGGGTTATCATGCAAGTAAAGTAAAACCTGATTTGACATGGGTTGAATTCAGGTTAGTTTTTATTCCCGATAAGTTTTAAGACGTTTCAAATTTACTACATTTTAATTACAATTTTTACCGATATACCCTATGTTTTGCAAAGACAGAAGCACATCTACTTTTTTGTCTTTCTAATTTACATCTGCAGTTAAAAATTATTGATGCAAGTGCTAAACATGTTAACAAGGCAAGCATCCAAAAAATTTAGTGGTTAGTATTTATTTTTTTCTGACACTTTCTGTGACGTTTATTTGCAGCTATTTTCAGCTAAGTGGTGATATGGAAGATCTTGAGCAAGCTCTTACTAAAAAACCGTCCAATAAGAAAGTAGTTGGCTCAGGCTCATGCTCTGCTTTGGTGAAGTTGTTTGAAAAGAATCAAGATCTTGCCATCTCTCAAGTAACATGGAACGATTTTAATGCTATGTTAAGAATCTACAAAATGTATAACTTCTCTCATCACGAATATACTGGAGGTAATATGCACCAGATATTTGTGTCAACTCAGTTAACTGCATATTACTGTATTGTATGATCATTTAACAATTTTCACCTAAGGACCATTAATAAGTGGTGCCATTGAAAGTTTCTCATCATATCCTGGTGTGTTATACAGTGGAGATGATTTCTACATCCTCAGTAGTGGTTTGGTAGGTTATAATTTGTGCGTTTTTATTAATGTTATTAATTAAAACCAGACACGCAAGAGACAACCTTATTCTGGGTCCTTTAAACCTGTTTTTCTGCCCCAACATTAAAGAGAAGAGACACAGGGTGCTGCAAAAGGAAAAATTTATCTTAAAATATTAAAAATAGCAATGAAAGAGGCATGGCAGAGTTGCAGTAAAACATCCATTAAGCTAAAGCACATTTTCAAAATTTAAAAGATGTTTAGATGTTTTTAATAGAAGTTTCCATTTTTAAAATAATTATGTTTTTATTGATAGGTTACTCAAGAAACAACAATTGGCAATAGTAATAGTGAGTTATGGAAATATATCAGTCCACAAACAGTTCTTGAAGGCGTTAGAACATGCGTTGCAAACCGACTTGCAAAAAGTGGAAACGAATGGTGTTCATTATTTGAAACACACAACAGTGGAACGTACAATAATCAGTGGATGATTTTGGACTACAAATTGTTCGAACCTGGTAAAGACTTGAAACCAGACACTTTATGGATATTAGAGCAGTTACCTGGTATCGTGCACATGGCCGATCAAACGGTGTTGCTACAACAACAAGGATATTGGGCAAGTTATAATATCCCGTAAGTTTAATGTTTGGATTGTTCTGTTTATGTTCGTTTTGACAGGCAGCACTCAAATTGCAACTTTGAGTATAGTGTTAAAGTGAAAGAAAAATCTTTTAATTGTAGGGTTAGTTCGGGTTTAAAAAAGAAGCTATTTTATTAATTTAATTCCTTTTTTATGAAATCAGTAATGTGTATCTTTTCGTACTAATTTTAGCGCTATCCCATCATACTAATTTTAGCTCTATTCCATCATACTAATTTTAGCTCTATTCCATCATACTAATTTTAGCTCTATTCCATCATACTAATTTTAGCGCTATTCCATCATACTAATTTTAGCTCTATTCCATCATACTAATTTTAGCTCTATCCCATCATACTAATTTTAGCTCTATTCCATCATACTAATTTTAGCGCTATTCCATCATACTAATTTTAGCGCTATTCCATCATACTAATTTTATTTCGCGTACACTAAATTTTAATCGTACTACTCTGTTTTCCATTTTTTTATCCTTTCTTTATTTATTTTTTAGATATTTTCCATACATCTACAATATCAGCGGTGTGTCAGCTTCGAAAGCCAAATATGGAAGCTGGTTCGATTACAATTTGAATCCACGTGCGCAAATTTTTAAACGTGACCATGGAAAAGTGAGTGACATGCAGAGTTTAGTCAAATTAATGAGGTGAGCTGTTCTTAAACGCCTTTAAAAGCGCTTAGACACCAAACAGCGCCAGAGCTAGGCCAAAATACCAACACACAATGGATTAGCCTTACTTCGTGACTGTTCAACTTTGAGATATCAGAGTAAAGGCTAATAACAAAAAGAAAGCGGCGCTCGGTCAAAAGTAATGTTTAATCCTTTCAGTAATTGTTGAGTGATTTGAGTAATTGTTAGCAAAATTGAGTACTTGTTAGCAAAATTGTTGGCAAAAAAGGGTAAATATTTTAAGTTGGAATGATTACTTTTCAAAATTTTTGGTTATTATTGTATTTTTTGTGAACACACTAGCAACTTTAGAAGCATATCATAGTGTGCGTGACTATTTTTGTATTTCGTTTAGTAAGGTATTAAATGAGTATGGTAGTATTCTACAGCAAAATATTTGCAATAAAATAATATCTCTCTATGTAGATATAACAATTTCAAGAAAGACCCCATCTCAAAATGTAACTGCACTCCACCATACAGTGCTGAAAATGCTATTTCCGCAAGAAGCGATCTAAACCCTGCGAAAGGTACATATCCATTTGGTGCGCTGGGACATCGCAGACATGGTGGTACTGATTGTAAGGTAAGAGGTCTTCTTGGCGGTTGATCTTCTCGACGGTTGATCTTCTCGACGGTTAATAAAACAGTTTCTATTGAAGTAAGAATACTAAATTATTTTAAAGGGTGAAGTTTTCGTGTAACTGTTTTTGTAGGTTACGTTTTCGCGATTTTAATTTTTCTTTTTAATATAATTGGTAAAAATACAGATTCTAAAAACTAAACCTAATCCAGAAAGAAAATGAAAACAATTCTCTTGCGTCACCATGGAAACTATACATACATCTTTATTATCTTCTGGCGCTTTTAAAAATATTTCATAACATTTTTATGTCATTAAATTTGGGGTAATTAATGGTGTTTTCTTCATAGGCTACCAGTTTTGCTATGGCAAAGAAGTTGTCACAGTTCATAGTAGCAGGACCCACGTCCGACGACCAACCACCTTTCCAATGGTCAAAAACAGAATGGAAACGACCGCTAGGCCATCCGGATACATTCAAGTTCGAGCCTCTTTTGCTAGACTGGAGCCTGGAGCAGTGGACTGACCATCCAGATGTAGTGGTCTACTGAAAACAATTTCTTACATGGAACACTCTTCCAGTTAACATAAATTCTTTTGTTACGCACTTGATTGAAGACACTTGATTCTTGTAGCAGTTTGATACGCAGAAAATTTGATTCTCGTTTCAAGAAAAAAGCCAAACCGAATTTAGGTACAAGCTAAGAAACGTATTGGCTTAAAGAGTTGGCTACTAAGTTTGAACATCCAGTTAGTACGAATTTTAACCAAAGTCTGATGTTTTCACATGTGTTGATATGCATGTTTAGCTTAGTAACTTCAATCAACCAAAGCTGAGATCCTTCTTTTTATTTTTAAGTTTTTGGAACATGTGTAAAAAAGCGCGTATTGGATCGCACTAAGTAAAAAGTTTTTAACGAATTTACGACGATTATATAAATGTTATTTTTTGTAAAAATGGCTGTAATATTTTGGATAAAAATGCATAAATCAATTATTGACTTTTCTATTTGCGAAATTAGTTACCTGATATCATGGATAATATTGATATTTATATTTTATTGGCATATTTCTCCTCGTTGTTTTTATTTTGAAACAATACTTGGGTTTGAAACACACTTGTTTTTGAAAATCATACATTTAATAAGCATCCCATTTGAATGAGTGCCACCGTTACAGGCTTAAAAACTAAATAAGCGCCTGGGCACATGCACGGATTTTTGGTATATATAGTAATTGCTGCTGCGCGAAGATGCACGCGAACAATAGTTACTGCTGCGTGAAGATTCGCGCGAACAATAATTGCTGCTGCGCGAAGATGCGCGCGAACAATAATTGCTGCTGCGCGAAAATTAGAAAGCGTAAAAACTGTTAAATAAAGTTGATTAATGAGTAAAAAAAACGGTATGTAACACATTAAGATTTATAAAAAAAACTTAAATTTCAAGCAAATTTATAAAGACATTTCAGGTAGTATAAGAAATCTAAAGTAGGTTTTTAATAAAATGAATGCAATTATTTCTATACCTCTGTGTTTGCCAAGGTTCACATATTATCAACAAATCAGCCAGTCACAAAAGATTCTCTTCAACAAACACATGGTAAAAAAAACATTATTATTCGAAGTATTGGTTTTTAATTTAAAGCTACTTCACTGCCAGGTGCCAATTCATAATATGAAAAACAAAAACGGTTTTATGCATACAAAAAACAAGCACTCATCTTTTTAACAAAATAATTTGCCATCTCTCTTAGCATTTACCGTGGAAATCAGCTCTAGGGAGAAGAGCAATAAAACATCACAAGAGAAACGCTGGTTCGTTAATGCTGTAAGTTTAATGTTTCAGAAGTTATATTTTCTCTTATAAAGACACGATAAATTTCCTACCCTATATACCTTGAGCAAGAGAATAGTAATATAATTTCTTGCATTCAAAAGGGTAACAACCTAATTCCCAGGGATCACGCTTAGGTTTCTCCTTTAGGCGCTGCCTGAGCCTGCTTGCGTAGATATAAAAATATGCTAATAAACCTTGGAGGTGCTCGAAACGAGAGATCTAGAAAGCTTTCAGAGTTTTTATGACAAAAAGAGTTCAATGAAAACCTTTTTCCTTCTTTAATTACAAGTTGTAGTTTTACCAGTTGTTTCATAACAAGAACGTCTAAATCTCAACTGGGGCGGAATGTGCTTATCTGTTTTTTAAATCTCTTCTTCAGCCTGAGATGTTATTTGTTTTTTCCAAACAGATACTGAGGCATACATGCATTGGTGAAAACAGAACAAACTGTTTTAAAATATTTGTTCTTAAATCTATAGACGCAATCAGGCTGATAACTTTCTTAATATGTTTTGTCAGCCTCAACGTTTTGTAGAAACTATCTTATAAAAACACGTACAATAAAAAGCAATTCCAAGTATTTCTTGAAGAAATTGCTATTTTAATGTTTTTTTGTATGCATTGTCCATCCACCTTGCAAATTAACTTCAACCTAACGTGTAAACATAACATGAAAATATTATACACTTTGCAATAGCAGAGTCGAAAATTTCCAATTTCCTCAAATATGTTTTTTACTGAATTCTATAACTACGAAGAGAGTGGATAATTTAAGGTTCTAAACATGTGGCAAGGTTTTTAATAAGCACCAGTTTAATAGACACTGTATTTTCTCTATGAAATATAATAAAATTTATATTACATTTGTAAAAAAGTAAAAATTATAATCATAAATGAAGAAAGATAATCTGTATTAATTCAGCGTAAAATTTCAACTCCATTATGCTATCACTCTAAACTTCGTAACTAACTTAAGCTGGATTTTGGTTAATAATTTGGTGGAGTAGCGACTTTACAATTTCTCCTTTTAAAGTAACTTTAACTTTTCAATAGTTTTGCGGCTTCACGACTTTACGGCAATGTAATGTCTTCTATAAAAAACCAAAACTGAATTGATCCAAAGACAGTTATTTCCTTAGTTAAAAGATAAAGTTATTATAACATAACCAAAAAATAAACGTAAAAATATTTATCTAACTTTATACAGTACGCTGTTGACAACTCTGATTTTTACCATAACTCGAATATCCTTTGACTTTAGCAGTTGTTTGGACAAAAAAGTTTCGTTATTTTGAATCTCCAAAAAACTTTAACAAAGCCATTCTTAGTTGGCTCACTTTAGAGACTGTATATTGTGGAAATTGAAACTTTAACAAATTCGTAGAATATCTTAAAATTTCTTTCTTGGTCTTTCGTGTGTAAAGAAAAAAATACCAATTTATCTATAATCTATCACTTTTTCAAAGGGAGGAGCTGCTAAAAACAAAAAAATTGCAAGACAACATGTCAATTCGCCGTAATAAACTCTCTCGGGAATTTTTATACAAATTTAAAACTTTTGGCCTACGCAGTGTTGTTGAGTTTTACAATCAAATCTAGAAAATACTTCTGCCATAAACGGTCCGATGTAAGTTCTGGATGAAAAGAAGTTGCTAAAATATTTCCCTGCTGAACAGCCACCACAATAGATTTGTCTGAACCATCTCTTGCGTCTACACAACCCAAGACCTGCACCTTCCCACTATCGCATGATGTAACTGCTGGCGCTCTTATAAATACTCCGTGACAGGTCTCTTGCCCCATAATGTCCTTATCCAGTGTAACTGGTCCTTCAAAACTATTAATTTGACTTCCAAAGAAATTTCGTGATACTGTTACATCAAGCCCACCAAGCTAAATAAACATTGTTACGTTTTGTTGTTAAATGTGAATGGCAAAGTCGGCGGTAAATTCACCTTTGAAATATATTTTTGATTTTCACATGAGAGAAATAGGTGGAGAATTAAAAATACTGAATGAAAGCACTCATCTATAAAACTTTTTTAAAAATGAGTTTTTCTACGAATAAACACTGAAGATTTTAAGTTCTCATTTGACAGAAATATGTTTTTATATATTACACTTCCGTTGTGCTTGTATCAAAGGTGCTCACAAGGACTTTTCTCGCATTTGTAATAATAAAGATCTATAAAAGTGAGTTTCTCGATAAATCTTTTGTTTTATCCCAACTGTTGATTTCTGAGGAAAACATATACAAGGAAGATAATCATTGCAAGTGATTTCTTGATACCTAAACCATGTTTTTTACCAAACATACATAAACAATGGATAGGAAAAAAGATATTCATTTTTTCATAGAATCTGTTTTATTCTAGTATGTAAATATGAAATTGCATCAACGAAGTGAGAAAATACAGAGCTTAGTATTTACATTACAAAAAAATAAAAAGCTATCTTACCATATATTGTCCACCTTGCTTTTGATTAACAAGGTCATTGGATAGCATGATTAAACCGCCACATGTGCCCCATATGACTGGCCGGTGATTAGTCATGCTTCCAGAGATGTATGTTTTCAATCTTTCTCCAAACTCATTTTGCTTTAATAACCTTCCCATGGCTGTGCTCTCGCCTGTCAATAGAAAAATTTTTATAATAAAATTTTTAAGAAATTCGCTGGTGGACTTGTTATAGAGCATTCACTTCCAGAGTGGAAGGTTGCAGGTTAAAGTCCTGGTTAAGCCATGCCAGAGACTATAAAAATGTTATATCCGTTTTCAGTTGATTGATTTCCGTGGCTTCTATTGATTAAACGGTAGCTTTGGTAATAATAATAGTATCCATGGGAACTACAAAAGCTATCCTGTGTAAATAATTATAAAAAATAAAAAAGTTACCCAATTCAGCATTAGATAATAATGTCAAAATTGGAATAAAATTGAGCAAGCACACAAAAAAACACCTACCACCCGGCAAAACAATACCATCAAGATCAGCTGTAATATCATCAGCAGAACGTATCTCCACCATGGTAATAGTAATGCTAAATTTTAGGGCACAATTTTGAAAAGCATTTTTGTGTTCTGCAAAAGCACCTTGAATTGCAAGGACACCAATTTTGAATGATTTCTTCATAACTGCAATAAAAGTGTAGCACTGAAAACATATAGTAGTGAAAACTGAAAATATACTGGGCATAAATTTCAAAGTTTCTTATTTTAAAGGGACGAAAATTTGGTAATCTACAGCAATAATCCAGAGATCAATGCAACAGTAAAATTAAAATAATGTAAACAAACAAGGAAACAGCCAATTTCATTTAGAAATTTGTCAAGCTTCATTGACAGGTCACACATAAAGCTATCCTTTAGTGAAATTGTTTTTTATTTGTTTTAATGAAAAAACCTTGGTTTCCACCACAGTTGAATATGCACTATGGAGTTTTTTCCCTGATACCTACGTTTGTAGATTATTTTTTGAAAAAATATGGCAGATTCTCAATATTTTTGACCAAGTAGTTTTAGTAATTATGGTAATTAATGCATTACATCAAATGAACAGGGTACTGTACTAGAGGTTTATCAAGATTTGTGGTGATGTATATGTCTAACCTATGCAGTGTGATATTTTAAACAACCAGTAATTCATAATTAACAAGACTTTAAAGTCGTATAATTCTGATGATGATGATAATGTGCATATTTTACATGGCTAGCCTCACAAATATTGAGGGATATACCCTGTCTTTTATTTCCAGGAGGGACCATGGCTTAGATGGAGAGTCCTAGAGTATTTAATGCTCATTTTGAGCTATGCAGACCCAATTAGGGCCCGTGCTCTACTAGACAACTCCTGGCAACATCCAACGGCCCACACAGTGTGCTATCTCCTCAATTTCCTTCACATGGCTTGGGTTAACCCGGGCTATGTTAACATTCACTCGCCCATGGTGAATCACCGTCAAGAGGAATCAAACCCTGGTCTCCTGCACAAAGTATGAGAGCTATAACCACTAATCTATGGCGCCATCTCTAATAAAAACTAATCAAAAATTTAAAGCTTAAGTAAAATAAGTTATAAAAAAGCCACAACAAAATACACACGATATAAAGTTTAGGATACAGTACACAATTAGACTAGCTTAACAAATAAGATGTGCATATTTTACTGGTTAGCCTCGTAAATACTGAGGGATATATATCATGCCTATTATTTCCAGGTTAGATGGAATAGTATTTAATGCTCATTTTCAGCTATGAAGACCCGCTTTACCAGACATATGGTTTGAAATACCTAGGGCTTCGGTAACATTTACTTGCATATATTGCGAATTACTGCTAAGGGATTCGAACCGTGATCTCCCTGCACAAAGTGAGTGGGACAGTTATAACCATTAAGCTACAACACCTGACTAGTAAACCCTTCCTTATTATAAAAAAAGCTTTCATGCGTATGAAACTTGTATATGGTATGGTCATGTGTTACAGCCTAAAACAGTCAGTCATTATGTTTCTTTGGATGAGTGAAACCATTTTGCACTCAAAACATCATACTGTAGCTAGAAGAAAGAATTTTCCTAATGATTTTGTGAGCAAAGAATGGAGGTAAACAATCTAATCAAAGAGCAATCAATATTCTTTTTTCTCTGGGGTAAATAAATATTCATGCTAGGTCTCCCAGTTTTACTAAGGAGAATTACACTACTTATTTTGCCTCTGTAGCTACTGCCACACTACTACTAGCTATACACGTTGCTAAGTTTTTTCCATCAAAATTGAGTTATATAATATATTCTTCTTCCAATCCCCATAACATTCATCATCATATATTTCCCTATTTTTGTCAAAACAAAACGCTTAATGTATGTGTAGCTAGCTGGTAGCTAGCTATGTCAAAGGTTGTTGCAATTGCTTTATTTTATTTCTGTGTCTTTGTGTTTTTAGGGACATCACCTTGTAATAAAATATTAGGTACCCCCAAAATAAAAGGTACCCCCTTGGGTTTCCATGTATTATTTTTATTACAAGCTATTTCTCCGTAAATTCATTTCGACGGTAACCGATCACAAAAGGATAGCTTCTGGGCCGAACGCTCACAACGCCTTGCACAAGACTGGTTAAGCTTAATTGATTTAATTTCGCTAAAGATTTGGATAATATCGACGTCAAAAAATGTTATGGCGTTTTCATGGATTTATTCACCTATAACCATAGAGGGGACCTTATATTTTAGCCATTTACACTTAAAATATGTGGTCCCCCCTATGGCGTTTCCTCATAACTAAGCGCCCATAACCAAAAGGGGTACCTTTGAATTCAAGCATCCATACACGAAATATTTGGTACAAACTGTGAATTTTTCACGGATTCATTTGCCTATAACCAAAGGGGGGACCTTATATTTTAGCCATTTACACTTAAAATATGTGGTCCCCCCTATGGCGTTTGCTTATAAAAAAGAGGCAGTAAACAAGATGGGTACCTTTGAATTCAAGCACGGATACACGAAATATTTGGTACCAACTGTGACGCTCTCATGGATTAATTCCCCTGAAACCATAGGGGGTACCTTATATTTTAGCCATTTACACCTAAAATATGTGGTCCCCCCTATGGCGTTTCCTCATCACTAAGCGCCCATAACCAAAAGGGGTACCTTTGAATTCAAGTATCCATACACGAAATATTTGGTACCAACTGTGACGTTTTCATGGATTTATTCGCCTATAACCATAGAGGGGACCTTATATTTTAGCCATTTACACTTAAAATATGTGGTCCCCCCTATGGCGTTTGCTCATTAAGAAACGCCCATAACCAAAAGGGGTACCTTTGAATTTAAGCCTGCATGCAAGAAATATTTTGTACCAACTGTGACGCTCTCATGGATTAATTCCCCTAAAACCATAGGGGGGACCTTATATTTTAGCCATTTACACTTAAAATATGTGGTCCCCCCTGTGTCGTTTGCTCATAAAAAACCGCCAGTAAACAAGATGGGTACCTTTGAATTCAAGCATGGATACACGAAATATTTGTTGCCAACTGTGACTTTTTCTCTTATTTATTCGCCTATAACCAAAGGGGGGGGGGTACCTTATATTTTAGCCATTTACACCTAAAATATGTGGTCCCCCCTATGGCGTTTACTGTTAAAAAAGCGCCAGTAAACAAGATGGGTACCTTTGAATTCAAGCATGGATACACGAAATATTTGGTACCAACTGTGCCGCTCTCATGGATTAATTCCCCTAAAACCATAGGGGGTACCTTATATTTTAGCCATTTACACTTAAAATATGAGGTCCCCCCTATGGCGTTTCCTCATCACTAAGCGCCTATAACCAAAACGGGTACCTTTGAATTCAAGTATCCATACACGAAATATTTGGTACCAACTGTGACGTTTTCATGGATTTATTCGCCTATAACCATAGGGGGGACCTTATATTTTAGCCATTTACACTTAAAATATGTGGTCCCCCCTATGGCGTTTGCTCATTAAGAAACGCCCATAACCAAAAGGGGTACCTTTGAATTCAAGCGTGTATGCAAGAAATATTTTGTACCAACTGTGACGCTCTCATGGATTAATTCCCCTAAAACCATAGGGGGGACCTTATATTTTAGCCATTTACACTTAAAATATGTGGTCCCCCCTGTGTCGTTTGCTCATAAAAAACCGCCAGTAAACAAGATGGGTACCTTCGAATTCAAGCATGGATACACGAAATATTTGTTACCAACTGTGACTTTTTCTCTTATTTATTCGCCTATAACCAAAGGGGGGGGGGGGGGGTACCTTATATTTTAGCCATTTACACCTAAAATATGTGGCCCCCCCTATGGCGTTTGCTCATTAAGAAACGCCCATAACCAAAAGGGGTACCTTTGAATTCAAGCGTACATGCAAGAAATATTTTGTACCAACTGTGACGCTCTCATGGATTAATTCCCCTAAAACAATACGGGGTACCTTATATTTTAGCCATTTACACCTAAAATATGTGGTCCCCCCTATGGCATTTCCTCATAAGTAAGCGCCAATAACCAAAAGCGGTACCTTTGAATTCAAGCATCCATACACGAAATATTTTGTACCAACTGTGACGCTCTCATGGATTAATTCCCCTAAAACCATAGGGGGGACCTTATATTTTAGCCATTTACACCTAAAATATGTGGTCCCCCCTATGGCGTTTCCTCATAAGTAAGCGCCAATAACCAAAAGCGGTACCTTTGAATTCAAGCATCCATACACGAAATATTTGGTACCAACTGTGAATTTTTCATGGATTTATTCCCCTAAAACCATAGGGGGTACCTTATATTTTAGCCATTTACACCTAAAACATGGGGTCCCCCCTATGGCGTTTCCTTATAACTAAGCGCTCATGACCAAAAGGGGTACCTTTGAATTCAAGTATCCATACACGAAATATTTGGTACCAGCTGTGACGTTTTCATGGATTTATTCCCCTAAAACCATAGGGGGGACCTTATATTTTAACCATTTACACCTAAAATATGTGGTCCCCCCTATGGCGTTTGCTCATAAAAAAGAGCCAGTAAACAAGATGGGTACCTTTGAATTCAAGCATCCATACACGAAATATTTTGTACCAACTGTGACGCTCTCATGGATTAATTCCCCTAAAACCATAGGGGGGACCTTATATTTTAGCCATTTACACCTAAAATATGTGGTCCCCCCTATGGCGTTTCCTTATAAGTAAGCGCCAATAACATAAAGCGGTACCTTTGAATTCAAGCATCCATACACGAAATATTTGGTACCAACTGTGACACTCTCATGGATTAATTCCCCTAAAACCATAGGGGGTACCTTATATTTTAGCCATTTACACCTAAAATATGTGGTCCCCCCTATGGCGTTTCCTCATAACTAAGCGCCAATAACCAAAAGGGGTACCTTTTAGTTCAAGCATCCATACATGAAATATTTGGTACCAACTGTGACTTTTTCACGGAATCATTTGCCTATAACCAAAGGTTGGACCTTTCTAGCCATTTACACTTAAATTATGTGGTCCCCCCTATGGCGTTTGCTCATAAAAAAGCGCTAGTAAACAAGATGGGTACCTTTGAATTCAAGCATGGATATACGAAATATTTGGTACCAACTGTGACGCTCTCATGGATTAATTCCCCTAAAACCATAGGGGGTACCTTATATTTTAGCCGTTTACACCTAAAATATGTGGTCCCCCCTATGGCGTTTCCTCATAAGCAAGCGCCAATAACCAAAAGCGGTACCTTTGAATTCAAGCATCCATACACGAAATATTTGGTACCAACTGTGAATTTTTCACGGATTCATTTGCCTATAACCAAAGGGGGGACCTTATATTTTAGCCATTTACACTTAAAATATGTGGTCCCCCCTATGGCGTTTGCTCATTAAGAAACGCCCAAAACCAAAAGGGGTACCTTTGAATTCAAGCATCCATACACGAAATATTTTGTACCAACTGTGACGCTCTCATGGATTAATTCCCCTAAAACCATAGGGGGGACCTTATATTTTAGCCATTTACACCTAAAATATGTGGTCCCCCCTATGGCGTTTCCTCATAAGTAAGCGCCAATAACCAAAAGCGGTACCTTTGAATTCAAGCATCCATACACGAAATATTTGGTACCAACTGTGAATTTTTCATGGATTTATTCGCCTATAACCATAGAGGGGACCTTATATTTTAGCCATTTACACTTAAAATATGTGGTCCCCCCTATGGCGTTTGCTCATTAAGAAACGCCCATAACCAAAAGGGGTACCTTTGAATTCAAGCGTGCATGCAAGAAATATTTTGTACTAACTGTGACGCTCTCATGGATTAATTCCCCTAAAATCATAAGGGATACCTTATCATTTACCCATTTACACCTAAAATATGTGGTCCCCCCTATGGCGTTTCCTCATAACTAAGCGGCCATAACCAAAAGGGGTACCTTTGAATTCAAGCGTGAATGCAAGAAATATTTTGTACCAACTGTGACGCTCTCATGGATTAATTCCCCTAAAACCATAGGGGGTACCTTATATTTTAGCCATTTACACCTAAAATATGTGGTCCCCCCTATGGCGTTTCCTCATAAGTAAGCGCCAATAACCAAAAGTGGTACCTTTGAATTCAAGCATCCATACACGAAATATTTGGTACCAACTGTGACACTCTCATGGATTAATTCCCCTAAAACCATAGGGGGTACCTTATATTTTAGCCATTTATACCTGAAATATGTGGTCCCCCCTATGGCGTTTCCTCATAAGTAAGCGCCAATAACCAAAAGTGGTACCTTTGAATTCAAGCATCCATACACGAAATATTTGGTACCAACTGTGACACTCTCATGGATTAATTCCCCTATAACCATAGAGGGAACTTATATTTTAGCCATTTACACTTAAAATATGTGGTCCCCCCTATGGCGTTTGCTCATTAAGAAACGCCCATAACCAAAAGGGGTACCTTTGAATTCAAGCGTGCATGCAAGAAATATTTTGTACCAACTGTGACGCTCTAATGGATTAATTCCCCTAAAACCATAGGGGGGACCTTTTATTTTAGCCATTTACACTTAAAATATGTGGTCCCCCCTGTGTCGTTTGCTCATAAAAAACCGCCAGTAAACAAGATGGGTACCTTTGAATTCAAGCATGGATACACGAAATATTTGGTACCAACTGTGACGCTCTCATGGATTAATTCCCCTAAAACCATAGGGGGTACCTTATATTTTTGCCATTTACACCTAAAATATGTGGTCCCCCCTATGGCGTTTCCTCATAAGTAAGCGCCAATAACCAAAAGCGGTACCTTTGAATTCAAGCATCCATACACGAAATATTTGGTACCAACTGTGACACTCTCATGGATTAATTCCCCTAAAACCATAGGGGGTACCTTATATTTTAGCCATTTACACCTAAAATATGTGGTCCCCCCTATGGCGTTTCCTCATAACTAAGCGCCAATAACCAAAAGGGGTACCTTTTAGTTCAAGCATCCATACATGAAATATTTGGTACCAACTGTGACTTTTTCACGGAATCATTTGCCTATAACCAAAGGGGGGACCTTTCTAGCCATTTACACTTAAAATATGTGGTCCCCCCTATGGCGTTTGCTCATTAAGAAACGCCCATAACCAAAAGGGGTACCTTTGAATTCAAGCATCCATACACGAAATATTTTGTACCAACTGTGACGCTCTCATGGATTAATTCCCCTAAAACCATAGGGGGACCTTATATTTTAGCCATTTACACCTAAAATATGTGGTCCCCCCTATGGCGTTTCCTCATAAGTAAGCGCCAATAACCAAAAGCGGTACCTTTGAATTCAAGCATCCATACACGAAATATTTGGTACCAACTGTGAATTTTTCATGGATTTATTCGCCTATAACCATAGAGGGGACCTTATATTTTAGCCATTTACACTTAAAATATGTGGTCCCCCCTATGGCGTTTGCTCATTAAGAAACGCCCATAACCAAAAGGGGTACCTTTGAATTCAAGCGTGCATGCAAGAAATATTTTGTACTAACTGTGACGCTCTCATGGATTAATTCCCCTAAAATCATAAGGGGTACCTTATATTTTACCCATTTACACCAAAAATATGTGGTCCCCCCTATGGCGTTTCCTCATTACTAAGCGCCCATAACCAAAAGGGGTACCTTTGAATTCAAGCGTGAATGCAAGAAATATTTTGTACCAACTGTGACGCTCTCATGGATTAATTCCCCTAAAACCATAGGGGGTACCTTTTATTTTAGCCATTTACACCTAAAATATGTGGTCCCCCCTATGGCGTTTCCTCATAAGTAAGCGCCAATAACCAAAAGTGGTACCTTTGAATTCAAGCATCCATACACGAAATATTTGGTATTAACTGTGACACTCTCATGGATTAATTCCCCTAAAACCATAGGGGGTACCTTATATTTTAGCCATTTACACCTAAAATATGTGGTCCCCCCTATGGCGTTTCCTCATAAGTAAGCGCCAATAACCAAAAGTGGTACCTTTGAATTCAAGCATCCATACACGAAATATTTGGTACCAACTGTGACACTCTCATGGATTAATTCCCTTAAAACCATAGGGGGACCTTATATTTTAGCCATTTACACTTAAAATATGTGGTCCCCCCTATGGCGTTTCCTCATAACTTCGCACCCATACCTAAAAGGGGTACCTTTTAATTCCAACATGCATACACAAAATATTTGGTACCAACTGTGACATTTTCATTGATTTATTTGCCTATAACCAAAAGAGGGAACTTATATTTTAGCCATTTACACTTAAAATATGTGGTACTCCTATAGCGATTGCTCATAAAAAAGCGCCAGTAAACAAGATGGGTACCTTTGAATTCAAGCATGGATACACGAAATATTTGGAACCAACTGTGACTTTTTCTCCTATTTATTCACCTATAACCAAAGGGGGGTGGTACCTTATATTTTAGCCATTCACACATAAAATATGTGGTCCCCCCTATGGCGTTTCCTCATAACTAAGCGCCCATAACCAAAAGGGGTACCTTTGAATTCAAGCATCCATACACGAAATATTTGGTACCAACTGTGAATTTTTCACGGATTCATTTGCCTTTAACCAAAGGGGGGACCTTATATTTTAGTCATTTACACTTAAAATAAGTGGTCCCCCCTATGGCGTTTGCTCATAAAAAAGCGCCAGTAAACAAGATGGGTATCTTTGAATTCAAGCATGGATACACGAAATATTTGTTACCAACTGTGACTTTTTCTCTTATTTATTCGCCTATAACCAAAGGGGGGGGGTACCTTATATTTTAGCCATTTACACCTAAAAAATGTGGTCCGCCCTATGGCGTTTCCTCATAACTAACCGCCCATAACCAAAAGGGGTACCTTTGAATTCAAGCATCCATACACGAAATATTTGGTACCAACTGTGAAATTTTCACGGATTTATTTGCCTATAACCAAAGGAGGGAACTTATATTTTAGCCATTTACACTTAAAATATGAGGTCCCCCCAATGGCGTTTGCTCATTAAGAAACGCCCAAAGGCAAAAGCGGTACCTTTGAATTCAAGCGTGCATGCAAGAAATATTTTGTACCAACTGTGACGCTCTCATGGATTAATTCCCCTAAAACCATTGGGGGTACCTAATATTTTAGCCATTTACACCTAAAATATGTGGTCCCTCCTATGGCGTTTTCTCATAACTAAGCGCTCATAACCAAAAGGGGTACCTTTGAATTCAAGCATGCATACACGAAATATTTGATACCAACTGTGAAATTTTCATGGATTTATTCGCCTATAACCAAAGGCAGGACCTTATATTTTAGCCATTTACACCTAAAATATGTGGTCCCCCCTATGGCGTTTCCTCATAACTAACCGCCCATAACCAAAAGGGGTACCTTTGAATTCAAGCATCCATACACGAAATATTTGGTACCAACTGTGAATTTTTCACGGATTCATTTGCCTATAACCAAAGGCGGGACCTTATATTTTAGCCATTTACACTTAAAATATGTGGTCCCCCCTATGGCGTTTGCTCATAAAAAAGCGCCAGTAAACAAGATGGGTATCTTGGAATTCAAGCATGGATACACGAAATATTTGGTACCAACTGTGACTTTTTCTCGTATCTATTTGCCTATAACCAAAGGGGGGCTACCTTATATTTTAGACATTTACACCTAAAATATGTCGTCCCCCTTATGGCGTTTGCTCATAAAAAAGCGCCAGTAAACGAGATGGGTACCTTTGAATTCAAGCATGGATATACGAAATATTTGGTACCAACTGTGACGCTCTCATGGATTAATTCCCCCGAAACCATAGGGGGTACCTTATATTTTAGCCATTTACACCTAAAATATGTGGTCCCTCCTATGGCGTTTCCTCATAACTTCGCACCCATAACTAAAAGGGGTACCTTTTAATTCCAACATGCATACACAAAATATTTGGTACCAACTGTGACGTTTTCATGGATTTATTTGCCTATAACCAAAGGAGGGAACTTATATTTTAGCCATTTACACTTAAAATATGTGGTACTCCTATAGCGATTGCTCATAAAAAAGCGCCAGTAAACAAGATGGGTACCTTTGAGTTCAAGCATGGATACACGAAATATTTGTTACCAACTGTGACTTTTTCTCTTATTTATTCGCCTATAACCAAAGGGGGGGGTACCTTATATTTTAGCCATTTACACCTAAAAAATGTGGTCCGCCCTATGGCGTTTCCTCATAACTAACCGCCCATAACCAAAAGGGGTACCTTTGAATTCAAGCATCCATACACGAAATATTTGGTACCAACTGTGAAATTTTCACGGATTTATTTGCCTATAACCAAAGGAGGGAACTTATATTTTAGCCATTTACACTTAAAATATGTGGTCCCCCCTATGGCGTTTGCTCATAAAAAAGCGCCAGTAAACAAGATGGGTACCTTTGATTTCAAGCATCCATACATGAAATATTTGGTACCATCTGTGACGTTTCCATGGATTAATTCCCCTATAACCATAGGGGTACCTTATATTTTAGCCATTTACACCTAAAATATGTGGTCCCCCCATGGCGTTTCCTCATAACTAAGCGCCCATAACCAAAAGAGGTACCTTTGAATTCAAGCATCCATACACGAAATATTTGGTACCAACTGGAAATTTTTCACGGATTCATTTCCCTATAACAAAAGGGGGGACCTTATATTTTAGCCATTTACACTTAAAATATGTGGTCCCCCCTATGGCGTTTGCTCATTAAGAAACGCCCATAACCAAAAGGGGTACCTTTGAATTCAAGCGTGCATGCAAGAAATATTTTGTACCAGCTGTGACGCTCTCATGGATTAATTCCCCTAAAACCATAGGGGGGACCTTTTATTTTAGCCATTTACACTTAAAATATGTGGTCCCCCCTGTGTCGTTTGCTCATAAAAAACCGCCAGTAAACAAGATGGGTACCTTTGAATTCAAGCATGGATACAAGAAATATTTGGTACCAACTGTGACTTTTTTCGTATTTCTTCACATATAACCAAAGGTGGGGTACCTTATATTTTAGCCATTTACACCTAAAATATGTGGTCCCCCCTATGGCGTTTCCTCATAACTAAGCGCTCATATCCAAAAGGGGTACCTTTGAATTCAATTATGCATACACGAAATATTTGGTACCAACTGTGAAATTTTCACGGATTAATTTGCCTATAACTAAGGGAGGGAACTTATATTTTAGCCATTTACACTTAAAATATGTGGTCCCCCCTATGGCGTTTGCTCATAAAAAAGCGCCAGTAAACAAGATGGGTACCTTTGAATTTAAGCATGGATACACGAAATATTTGGTACCAACTGTGACTTTTTCCCGTCTTTATTCGCCTATAACCAAAGAGGGGTACCTTATATTTTAGCCATTTACACCTAAAATATGTGGTCCCCCCTATGGCGTTTCCTCATAACTAAGCGCCCATTACCAAAAGCGGTACCTTTGAATCCAATCATCCATACACGAAATATTTGGTACCAACTGTGAATTTGTCACGGAGTCATTTGCCTATAACCAAAGGGGGACCTTATATCTTAGCCATTTACACTTAAAATATGCGGTCCCCCCTATGGCGTTTCCTCATAACTACTCACCCATAACCAAAAGGGGTATCTTTTAGTTCAAGCAACCATACATGAAATATTTGGTAGCAACTGTGACCTTTTCTCGTATTTATTCGTCTATAACCAAAGGTGGGGTACCTTATATTTTAGCCAATTACACCTAAAATATATGGTCCCCCCTATGGCGTTTCCTCATAACTAAGCGCCCATAACCAAAAGCGGTACCTTTGAATTCAAGCATGGATACACGAAATATTTGGTACCAACTGTGACGCTCTCATGTATTAATTCCCCCAAAACCATTGGGGGTACCTTATATTTTAGCCATTTACACCTAAAACATGGGGTCCCCCCTATGGCGTTTCCTTATAACTAAGCGCTCATGACCAAAAGGGGTACCTTTGAATTTAAGTATCCATACACGAAATATTTGGTACCAGCTGTGACGTTTTCATGGATTTATTCGCCTATAACCATAGAGGGGACCTTATATTTGAGACATTTACACTTAAAATATGTGGTTCCCCCTATGGCGTTTGCTTATTAAGAAACGCCCATAACCAAAAGGGGTACCTTTGAATTCAAGCATCCATACACGAAATATTTTGTAACAACTGTGACGCTCTCATGGATTAATTCCCCTAAAACCATAGGGGGGACCTTATATTTTAGCCATTTACCCTTAAAATATGTGGTCCCCCTATGGCGTTTCCTCATAACTAAGCGCTCATGACCAAAAGGGGTACCTTTGAATTCAAGTATCCATACACGAAATATTTGGTACCAGCTGTGACGTTTTCATGGATTTATTCGCATATAACCATAGACGGGACCTTATATTTTAGCCATTTACACTTAAAATATGCGGTCCCCCCTATGGCGTTTCCTCATAACTACTCACCCATAACCAAAAGGGGTATCTTTTAGTTCAAGCATCCATACATGAAATATTTGGTAGCAACTGTGACTTTTTCTCGTATTTATTCGTCTATAACCAAAGGTGGGGTACCTTATATTTTAGCCATTTACACCTAAAATATGTGGTCCCCCCTATGGCGTTTGCTCATAACTAAGCGCTCATGACCAAAAGGGGTACCTTTGAATTCAAGTATCCATACACGAAATATTTGGTACCAGCTGTGACGTTTTCATGGATTTATTCGCCTATAACCATAGAGGGGACCTTATATTTGAGACATTTACACTTAAAATATGTGGTTCCCCCTATGGCGTTTGCTTATTAAGAAACGCCCATAACCAAAAGGGGTACCTTTGAATTCAAGCATCCATACACGAAATATTTTGTAACAACTGTGACGCTCTCATGGATTAATTCCCCTAAAACCATAGGGGGGACCTTATATTTTAGCCATTTACACTTAAAATATGTGGTCCCCCTATGGCGTTTCCTCATAACTAAGCGCTCATGACCAAAAGGGGTACCTTTGAATTCAAGTATCCATACACGAAATATTTGGTACCAGCTGTGACGTGTTCATGGATTTATTCGCATATAACCATAGACGGGACCTTATATTTTAGCCATTTACACTTAAAATATGTGGTCCCCCCTATGGCGTTTGCTCATTAAGAAACGCCCATAACCAAAAGGGGTACCTTTGAATTCCAGCATCCATACACGAAATATTTTGTACCAACTGTGACGCTCTCATGGATTAATTCCCCTAAAACCATAGGGGGGACCTTATATTTTAACCATTTACACCTAAAATATGTGGTCCCCCCTATGGCGTTTGCTCATAAAAAAGAGCCAGTAAACAAGATGGGTACCTTTAAATTCAAGCATGGATACACGAAATATTTGGTACCAACTGTGACGCTCTCATGGATTAATTCCCCTAAAACCATAGGGGGTACCTTATATTTTAGCCATTTACACCTAAAATATGTGGTCCCCCCTATGGCGTTTCCTCATAAGTAAGCGCCAATAACCAAAAGCGGTACCTTTGAATTCAAGCATCCATACACGAAATATTTGGTACCAACTGTGACACTCTCATGGATTAATTCCCCTAAAGCCATAGGGGGTACCTTATATTTTAGCCATTTACACCTAAAATATGTGGTCCCCCCTATGGCGTTTCCTCATAACTAAGCGCCAATAACCAAAAGGGGTACCTTTTAGTTCAAGCATCCATACAAGAAATATTTGGTACCAACTGTGACTTTTTCACGGAATCATTTGCCTATAACCAAAGGGGGGACCTTATATTTTAGCCATTTACACTTAAAATATGTGGTCCCCCCTATGGCGTTTGCTCATAAAAAAGCGCCAGTAAACAAGATGGGTACCTTTGAATTCAAGCGTGGATATACGAAATATTTGGTACCAACTGTGACGCTCTCATGGATTAATTCCCCTAAAACCATAGGGGGTACCTTATATTTTAGCCGTTTACACCTAAAATATGTGGTCCCCCCTATGGCGTTTCCTCATAAGCAAGCGCCAATAACCAAAAGCGGTACCTTTGAATTCAAGCATCCATACACGAAATATTTGGTACCAACTGTGAATTTTTCACGGATTCATTTGCCTATAACCAAAGGGGGGACCTTATATTTTAGCCATTTACACTTAAAATATGTGGTCCCCCTTATGGCGTTTGCTCATTAAGAAACGCCCAAAACCAAAAGGGGTACCTTTGAATTCAAGCATCCATACACGAAATATTTTGTAACAACTGTGACGCTCTCATGGATTAATTCCCCTAAAACCATAGGGGGGACCTTATATTTTAGCCATTTACACCTAAAATATGTGGTCCTCCCTATGGCGTTTCCTTATAAGTAAGCGCCAATAACCAAAAGCGGTACCTTTGAATTCAAGCATCCATACACGAAATATTTGGTACCAACTGTGAATTTGTCATGGATTTATTCGCCTATAACCATAGAGGGGACCTTATATTTTAGACATTTACACTTAAAATATGTGGTCCCCCCTATGGCGTTTGCTCATTAAGAAACGCCCATAACCAAAAGGGGTACCTTTGAATTCAAGCATCCATACACGAAATATTTTGTACCAACTGTGACGCTCTCATGGATTAATTCCCCTAAAACCATAGGGGGGACCTTATATTTTAGCCATTTACACCTAAAATATGTGTCCCCCCTATGGCGTTTCCTCATAAGTAAGCGCCAATAACCAAAAGCGGTACCTTTGAATTCAAGCATCCATACACGAAATATTTGGTACCAACTGTGAATTTTTCATGGATTTATTCGCCTATAACCATAGAGGGGACCTTATATTTTAGCCATTTACACTTAAAATATGTGGTCCCCCCTATGGCGTTTGCTCATTAAGAAACGCCCATAACCAAAAGGGGTACCTTTGAATTCAAGCGTGCATGCAAGAAATATTTTGTACTAACTGTGACGCTCTCATGGATTAATTCCCCTAAAATCATAAGGGGTACCTTATATTTTACCCATTTACACCTAAAATATGTGGTCCCCCCTATGGCGTTTCCTCATAACTAAGCGCCCATAACCAAAAGGGGTACCTTTGAATTCAAGCGTGAATGCAAGAAATATTTTGTACCAACTGTGACGCTCTCATGGATTAATTCCCCTAAAACCATAGGGGGTACCTTATATTTTAGCCATTTACACCTAAAATATGTGGTCCCCCCTATGGCGTTTCCTCATAAGTAAGCGCCAATAACCAAAAGTGGTACCTTTGAATTCAAGCATCCATACACGAAATATTTGGTACCAACTGTGACACTCTCATGGATTAATTCCCCTAAAACCATAGGGGGTACCTTATATTTTAGCCATTTACACCTAAATAATGTGGTCCCCCCTATGGCGTTTCCTCATAAGTAAGTGCCAATAACCAAAAGCGGTACTTTTGAATTCAAGCATCCATACACGAAATGTTTGGTACCAACTGTGAATTTTTCCTGGATTCATTTGCCTATAACCAAAGGGGGGACCCTATATTTTAGCCATTTACACTTAAAATATGTGGTCCCCCCTGTGGCGTTTGCTCATAAAAAAGCGCCAGTAAACAAGATGGGTACCTTTGAATTCAAGCATGGATACACGAAATATTCTGTACCAACTGTGACGCTCTCATGGATTAATTCCCCTAAAACCATTGGGGGTACCTTATATTTTAGCCATTTACACCTAAAATATGTGGTCCCCCCTATGGCGTTTCCTCATAACTAAGCGCTCATGACCAAAAGGGGTACCTTTGAATTCAAGTATCCATACACGAAATATTTGGTACCAGCTGTGACGTTTTCATGGATTTATTCGCCTATAACCATAGAGGGGACCTTATATTTTAGCCATTTACACTAAAAATATGTGGTCCCCCCTATGGCGTTTGCTCATTAAGAAACGCCCATAACCAAAAGGGGTACCTTTGAATTCAAGCGTGCATGCAAGAAATATTTTGTACTAACTGTGACGCTCTCATGGATTAATTCCCCTAAAATCATAGGGGGTACCTTAGATTTTAGCCATTTACACCTAAAATATGTGGTCACCCCTATGGCGTTTCCTCATAACTAAACGCCCATAACCAAAAGGGGTACCTTTGAATTCAAGCGTGAATGCAAGAAACATTTTGTACCAACTGTGACGCTCTCATGGATTAATTCCCTTAAAACCATAGGGGGTACCTTATATTTTAGCCATTTACACCTAAAATATGTGGTCCCCCCTATGGCGTTTCCTCATAAGTAAGCGCCAATAACCAAAAGCGGTACCTTTGAATTCAAGCATCCATACACGAAATATTTGGTACCAACTGTGAATTTTTCACGGATTCATTTGCCTATAACCAAAGAGGGGACCTTATATTTTAGCCATTTACACTTAAAATATGTGGTCCTCCCTATGGCGTTTGCTCATAAAAAAGCGCCAGTAAACAAGATGGGTACCTTTGAATTCAAGCATGGATACACGAAATATTTGGTACCAACTGTGACGCTCTCATGGATTAATTCCCCTAAAACCATAGGGGGTACCTTATATTTTAGCCATTTACACCTAAAATATGTGGTCCCCCTATGGCGTTTCCTCATAAGTAAGCGCCAATAACCAAAAGTGGTACCTTTGAATTCAAGCATCCATATACGAAATATTTGGTACCAACTGTGACACTCTCATGGATTAATTCCCCTAAAACCATAGGGTGTACCTTATATTTTAGCCATTTACACCTAAATAATGTGGTCCCCCCTATGGCGTTTCCTCATAAGTAAGTGCCAATAACCAAAAGCGGTACTTTTGAATTCAAGCATCCATACACGAAATGTTTGGTACCAACTGTGAATTTTTCCTGGATTCATTTGCCTATAACCAAAGGGGGGACCCTATATTTTAGCCATTTACACTTAAAATATGTGGTCCCCCCTGTGGCGTTTGCTCATAAAAAAGCGCCAGTAAACAAGATGGGTACCTTTGAATTCAAGCATGGATACACGAAATATTCTGTACCAACTGTGACGCTCTCATGGATTAATTCCCCTAAAACCATTGGGGGTACCTTATATTTTAGCCATTTACACCTAAAATATGTGGTCCCCCCTATGGCGTTTCCTCATAACTAAGCGCTCATGACCAAAAGGGGTACCTTTGAATTCAAGTATCCATACACGAAATATTTGGTACCAGCTGTGACGTTTTCATGGATTTATTCGCCTATAACCATAGAGGGGACCTTATATTTTAGCCATTTATACTAAAAATATGTGGTCCCCCCTATGGCGTTTGCTCATTAAGAAACGCCCATAACCAAAAGGGGTACCTTTGAATTCAAGCGTGCATGCAAGAAATATTTTGTACTAACTGTGACGCTCTCATGGATTAATTCCCCTAAAATCATAGGGGGTACCTTAGATTTTAGCCATTTACACCTAAAATATGTGGTCACCCCTATGGCGTTTCCTCATAACTAAGCGCCCATAACCAAAAGGGGTACCTTTGAATTCAAGCATCCATACACGAAATATTTGGTACCAACTGTGACGCTCTCATGGATTAATTCCCCTAAAACCATAGGGGGGACCTTATATTTTAACCATTTACACCTAAAATATGTGGTCTCCCCTATGGCGTTTGGTCATAAAAAAGAGCCAGTAAACAAGATGGGTACCTTTGAATTCAAGCATGGATACACGAAATATTTGGTACCAACTGTGACGCTCTCATGGATTAATTCCCCTAAAACCATAGGGGGTACCTTATATTTTAGCCATTTACACCTAAAATATGTGGTCCCCCCTATGGCGTTTCCTCATAAGTAAGCGCCAATAACCAAAAGCGGTACCTTTGAATTCAAGCATCCATACACGAAATATTTGGTACCAACTGTGACACTCTCATGGATTAATTCCCCTAAAACCATAGGGGGTACCTTATATTTTAGCCATTTACACCTAAAATATGTGGTCCCCCCTATGGCGTTTCCTCATAACTAAGCGCCAATAACCAAAAGGGGTACCTTTTAGTTCAAGCATCCATACAAGAAATATTTGGTACCAACTATGACTTTTTCACGGAATCATTTGCCTATAACCAAAGGGGGGACCTTATATTTTAGCCATTTACACTTAAAATATGTGGTCCCCCCTATGGCGTTTGCTCATAAAAAAGCGCCAGTAAACAAGATGGGTACCTTTGAATTCAAGCATGGATATACGAAATATTTGGTACCAACTGTGACGCTCTCATGGATTAATTCCCCTAAAACCATAGGGGGTACCTTATATTTTAGCCGTTTACACCTAAAATATGTGGTCCCCCCTATGGCGTTTCCTCATAAGCAAGCGCCAATAACCAAAAGCGGTACCTTTGAATTCAAGCATCCATACACGAAATATTTGGTACCAACTGTGAATTTTTCACGGATTCATTTGCCTATAACCAAAGGGGGGACCTTATATTTTAGCCATTTACACTTAAAATATGTGGTCCCCCCTATGGCGTTTGCTCATTAAGAAACGCCCATAACCAAAAGGGGTACCTTTGAATTCAAGCGTGCATGCAAGAAATATTTTGTACTAACTGTGACGCTCTCATGGATTAATTCCCCTAAAATCATAAGGGGTACCTTATATTATACCCATTTACACCTAAAATATGTGGTCCCCCCTATGGCGTTTCCTCATAACTAAGCGCCCATAACCAAAAGGGGTACCTTTGAATTCAAGCGTGAATGCAAGAAATATTTTGTACCAACTGTGACGCTCTCATGGATTAATTCCCCTAAAACCATAGGGGGTACCTTATATTTTAGCCATTTACACCTAAAATATGTGGTCCCCCCTATGGCGTTTCCTCATAAGTAAGCGCCAATAACCAAAAGTGGTACCTTTGAATTCAAGCATCCATATACGAAATATTTGGTACCAACTGTGACACTCTCATGGATTAATTCCCCTAAAACCATAGGGTGTACCTTATATTTTAGCCATTTACACCTAAATAATGTGGTCCCCCCTATGGCGTTTCCTCATAAGTAAGTGCCAATAACCAAAAGCGGTACTTTTGAATTCAAGCATCCATACACGAAATGTTTGGTACCAACTGTGAATTTTTCCTGGATTCATTTGCCTATAACCAAAGGGGGGACCCTATATTTTAGCCATTTACACTTAAAATATGTGGTCCCCCCTGTGGCGTTTGCTCATAAAAAAGCGCCAGTAAACAAGATGGGTACCTTTGAATTCAAGCATGGATACACGAAATATTCTGTACCAACTGTGACGCTCTCATGGATTAATTCCCCTAAAACCATTGGGGGTACCTTATATTTTAGCCATTTACACCTAAAATATGTGGTCCCCCCTATGGCGTTTCCTCATAACTAAGCGCTCATGACCAAAAGGGGTACCTTTGAATTCAAGTATCCATACACGAAATATTTGGTACCAGCTGTGACGTTTTCATGGATTTATTCGCCTATAACCATAGAGGGGACCTTATATTTTAGCCATTTACACCTAAAATATGTGGTCCCCCCTATGGCGTTTCCTCATAAGTAAGCGCCAATAACCAAAAGTGGTACCTTTGAATTCAAGCATCCATATACGAAATATTTGGTACCAACTGTGACACTCTCATGGATTAATTCCCCTAAAACCATAGGGTGTACCTTATATTTTAGCCATTTACACCTAAATAATGTGGTCCCCCCTATGGCGTTTCCTCATAAGTAAGTGCCAATAACCAAAAGCGGTACTTTTGAATTCAAGCATCCATACACGAAATGTTTGGTACCAACTGTGAATTTTTCCTGGATTCATTTGCCTATAACCAAAGGGGGGACCCTATATTTTAGCCATTTACACTTAAAATATGTGGTCCCCCCTGTGGCGTTTGCTCATAAAAAAGCGCCAGTAAACAAGATGGGTACCTTTGAATTCAAGCATGGATACACGAAATATTCTGTACCAACTGTGACGCTCTCATGGATTAATTCCCCTAAAACCATTGGGGGTACCTTATATTTTAGCCATTTACACCTAAAATATGTGGTCCCCCCTATGGCGTTTCCTCATAACTAAGCGCTCATGACCAAAAGGGGTACCTTTGAATTCAAGTATCCATACACGAAATATTTGGTACCAGCTGTGACGTTTTCATGGATTTATTCGCCTATAACCATAGAGGGGACCTTATATTTTAGCCATTTACACTAAAAATATGTGGTCCCCCCTATGGCGTTTGCTCATTAAGAAACGATCATAACCAAAAGGGGTACCTTTGAATTCAAGCGTGCATGCAAGAAATATTTTGTACTAACTGTGACGCTCTCATGGATTAATTCCCCTAAAATCATAGGGGGTACCTTATATTTTAGCCATTTACACCTAAAATATGTGGTCACCCCTATGGCGTTTCCTCATAACTAAGCGCCCATAACCAAAAGGGGTACCTTTGAATTCAAGCGTGAATGCAAGAAACATTTTGTACCAACTGTGACTCTCTCATGGATTAATTCCCCTAAAACCATAGGGGGTACCTTATATTTTAGCCATTTACACCTAAAATATGTGGTCCCCCCTATGGCGTTTCCTCATAAGTAAGCGCCAATAACCAAAAGCGGTACCTTTGAATTCAAGCATCCATACACGAAATATTTGGTACCAACTGTGAATTTTTAACGGATTCATTTGCCTATAACCAAAAGGAGGACCCTATATTTTAGCCATTTACACTTAAAATATGTGGTCCCCCCTATGGCGTTTGCTCATAACTAAGAGCTCATGACCAAAAGGGGTACCTTTGAATTCAAGTATCCATACACGAAATATTTGGAACCAGCTGTGACGTTTTCATGGATTTATTCGCATATAACCATAGAGGGGACCTTATATTTTAGCCATTTACACTTAAAATATGTGGTCCCCCCTATGGCGTTTGCTCATTAAGAAACGCCCATAACCAAAAGGGGTACCTTTGAATTCAAGCGTGCATGCAAGAAATATTTTGTACCAACTGTGAAATTTTCATGGATTTATTCGCCTATAATCAAAGGCGGGACCTTATATTTTAGCCATTTTTTCCTAAAATATGTGGTCCCCCCTATGGCGTTTCCTCATAACTAAGCGCCCATAACCAAAAGGGGTACCTTTGAATTCTAGCATCCATACACGAAATATTTGGTACCAACTGTGAATTTTTCACGGATTCATTTGCCTATAACCAAAGGCGGGACCTTATATTTTAGCCATTTACACTTAAAATATGTGGTCCCCCCTATGGCGTTTGTTCATAAAAAAGCGCCAGTAAACAAGATGGGTATCTTGGAATTCAAGCATGGATACACGAAATATTTGGTACCAACTGTGACTTTTTCTCGTATCTATTTGCCTATAACCAAAGGGAGGGGGGTACCTTATATTTTAGCCATTTACACCTAAAATATGTGGTCCCCCTATGGCGTTTGCTCATAAAAAAGCGCCAGTAAACAAGATGGGTAACTTTGAATTCAAGCATGGATATACGAAATATTTGGTACCAACTGTGACGCTCTCATGGATTAATTCCCCTGAAACCATAGGGGGTACCTTATATTTTAGCCATTTACACCTAAAATATGTGGTCCCTCCTATGGCGTTTCCTCATAACTTCGCACCCATAAGTAAAAGGGGTACCTTTTAATTCCAACTTGCATACACAAAATATTTGGTACCAACTGTGACGTTTTCATGGATTTATTTGCCTATAACCAAAGGAGGGAACTTATATTTTAGCCATTTACACTTAAAATATGTGGTACTCCTATAGCGATTGCTCATAAAAAAGCGCCAGTAAACAAGATGGGTACCTTTGAATTCAAGCATGGATACACGAAATATTTGGTACCAACTGTGACTTTTCTCGTATTTATTCGCCTATAACCAAAGGGGGGGTACCTTATATTTTAGCCATTTACACCTAAAATATGTGGTCCCCCCTATGGCGTTTCCTCATAACTAAGCGCCCATAACCAAAAGGGGTACCTTTAAATTCAAGCATCCATACACGAAATATTTGGTACCAACTGTGAATTTTTCACGCATTCATTTGCCTATAACCATAGGGGGGACCTTATATTTTAGCCATTTACACTTAAAATATGTGGTCCCCCCTATGGCGTTTGCTCATAAAAAAGCGCCAGTAAACAAGATGGGTATCTTTGAATTCAAGCATGGATACACGAAATATTTGGTACCAATTGTGACTTTTTCTCGGAATTATTCGCCTATAACCATTGGTGGACCTTATATTTGAGACATTTACACCTAAAATATGTGGTACGGCCTATGGCGTTTGCTCATAAAATAGCGCCCATTACGAAAAGCGGTACCTTGTATTTCAAGCATCTCTACCTGAAGTATTTGGTACCTACTGCGACGTTTTTATGGAATTATTTGCCCATAGACCTTATATTTTAGGCATTTACACTTAATATATGTGGTCCCCCATATGGCGTTTCATGGTAACTAAGTGCCCATGGCTAAAATTCGTTTTGTTACTAGAAAAGTATTCTATAATTGAATATATATCTATAATTGAAATTTTAAGTATTTTACAAATGGTTGCTTTTATTTAAATCTATGCCTCTTTTTTTGAAAGCTTTTATCTGGTCTTTAGAAATGAAAACATTCAATGGATTTGATACTTCTTCAATGTTAAATCCCGTCTCCAAGCATTTTTTGTCCATGTGGTAATGTACATTTGTTTTTTTTCTTTTTCCATTGGGCGACCTTTCCCCTCTGATTAGGCGCAACTTCGTGGCCATTAAGCACAGGTCAGTGTTTGCGAAGTTGCCACCACACCCTGCACATTTTCGCATATAATTGTTAGTTGGTTTGATAACGAATTTTCCCTCCTCAACTTCTCTAACGTTCTTCTAAAGGTATGATTATAAAGTTACACAACAACAGTACACACAGAGGGAACATTTGAACAGGGCAAATTTTGCTTTTTCCACAAAATGGACCCTGGCCAATCTTGGAAAGTTTTTTTGGTTCATTATGTTCCATGGAACCATACCTTTACTGCCGCTGTGCTTTTTTTATTCTAAATAAAATTTGAAATGTATTATAATATTTTATATTGTTCTGTATAAATTTTTTTCTTCGAAATCACCGAAACCTGTCTTTTTAGTTCTTAATGTCGACTAACGTTTTTTTAAATTTTCGTTGTAATATAGGAAAAAATAATAATATAATCATTTTTAGGTTTTATCTTCGAGTTGATAAAGTAACTTTTTATTCTAAGCCTTCAAAAAGGACGTACATTATTTTCCTTGTCTTCTATTACAACTACTTCCTGTTGTCCATTACTTTCCAGTGTCCAATTAAATTCGAGAGGTGCCACTTCGAGCATAGAACAATTGAATTGCAAATTTCTGTATGCTTTCCTGAGAGACTGATGTAAGCACTGCTGGTGATACCATCTTGCAGGTGAGCAAGTATCACAGCAAACCTATTAAACAGAGCGACAACTTTATACAAATTTTTTGATGAAAAATGCGAAACAATATTTACCAGGTACTGACACAGTTACAAACGCCATACCCAAGAGTCAGTTGGTTTGCCTTGGACCTTTGGCCCTTCTGCCTTTCCACACACTCTGCAGATACTACTGCACCATTGTTCTTGACCTAAGCATATTAAAATCGTAAAGTGCGCTCTCTAACACAACTTGTAAGGTGAAAATAAATCCAGCCTACAGTAATGCTTCGAATAAACGCCCCCTTCTATTAAACGCCCCCTCGAATAAACGCCCCCCCTTTTCAGTCATTTTTTAAATAAACGCCCCCTCTAATAGACGCCCCACTCGAATAGAAGCCCCTCCCTCATAAGGGGCGTTTATTTGAGGCGATAATAAAAGTATACTTACTTACTTACTTTTTTCCTAAAAATTTAGTTTTTCCGTTCATTATTAAAAACATGTGAATATCTTTTATTTTCTGTTGTGAAGATATATATTATAGGTATCCTTAAAAACTGCAAAAGAGACGAAGTGTAAAAAAATAATTAATAAACGCCCCCCTCTTTTAAACGCCACCCCCTCGAATAGACGCCCTCTAAAAATGTAAAAAATTTTAATAAACGCCCCGGGCGTTTATTCGAAACATTACCGTACCTCCCTCTTCGATCAATTTTGTTACGATTTCATCTCTGTAACTTTGTACGCTTTCTCTTGTCCATGTTGTAGGTACTTCTTGTTTTTCTAATATCAGGCATTCTGCAAACTAAAAGAAACCATTGTTGTTAAAAATTATTTGGATATGTAGTAATTTGAAAAACAGAACTATACTTACTTTTAAACAAAATATGCCACACGAGACGCTATCCTGTTGTCGTGCATGTGGCACAATTTCAACACGAAAGGTTTCGGCAACTCCATAATTAGCAGAAAGATAAGAACTAAAAAGTATGGAATATAGAATAATAACACGGTTTTTCAGAATAAATATGTAATACTTTTTAATTTGTAATCCATTGTCTACTTACTTCCATTGCTGTTTTACCTGCACAAGTTCTTTAGACAATTCTCCCATTGGATTGAAATAAATTATTGTTGCAGCAGATGGAATGACAACCTGGATGTAAGTACCCGCTGTTAGAAGTATGTTGGAAGACAAATGAACACATTGAACACATACAAATAAAACGCTAATAAACAAGTGAAGGTTTTAGTACCGATAACGTCCAGTGGTATCCATTACAGCGGCAACCAACAATTAAATCATATTTTGATATATCACCACGCTAAAAGAAACACGGCATGGTATCAAAAGCTTAGCACAAATACAATCTCATGATTTGCTTAAACAAGAGATTTCAATTTGGAATCTCCTTTTCTTTATGCGCAACCTCCTTCCCAATGCCCTTTTTTGCTTTTCGACATGGTAAAGAAGTGATGGGAACGAGGCGAGTGGTACATAGTGTGAATAACAAGAAATGTTTTATGCAGTAACTTTTTGCAAAAAGGACCAAGAACTAAGAAAAACCTATATGTGAAAATAATTGGAAAACAGTCTCGAGATTGCCTGTATTTACCTGTTTCATTTTTGATGCTGACGCGTCGAACATCCAGGCCATCTCTCCTGGGGTAATAATATTTACACTCTACGAAGAAATTAATTTTATCAATTAATTTTATCAATTCGTATGGAAAACTTGCAAGTCGAAACAATGGTATTCAAATTCACTACCTTATTATTATTTTCCCGGGTAAGTATCTGCAAATATGTGTAAATGATTTCGTCATTTACACTGGTGTGCAGAGCGTCCTTTAACAAAACATCAGTCAGTGGCACGCTTCCAAATTCTGGAAAGCGGCTTAGGATAATTTTTTTGCTTTCAATTGATGACTTTAATGCAAGCATTTCTAAATAGTAAGCAGACATTATATGACATAGCTCCAATAAATGCACTGTGTAATATCAACACAGTTATTAAAAAGTGAATATAAACAACATTTTCATATAGAAATACCGTAAATCATTAAGTTTTTTTTAAGGAAATCAAGAAAACTTTTGCAGTGGTAAAACTCGTACCGAGCATAATCTGGATATCATAAAAGGCAAAGGTTTGGAAATCCAAATTGGCTTCTTTAGTTTAAGGACGACTTATAAATGCACGCTTAACGTCAATGCCCTCGGTGCTTTAAACGTCAAAAATAGAAACTCCAACACTTGTTCATAGGTAAAGGATGTAGAAGACACACTGTGCAAAAACTTTATATGTAGTATCTAAACATCAGTTTTTTTCTTAGTGTAAACTTTTCAATTTATGAGTCATTACAGGTTTTCAGGATCTGTAGGAAATGTCTTGTTATGAACAACTGAAATAAATATGATTTTATAGGAGTGTTTGATTGTACAGTACATGGAAAAATTATAAGTAATGCACGCTTACGTCCATAGGCTGTTCCTTCACTAAAACACACTCCCTTTGTGATTGAATTCATTTCCATTTCATCTATAATAATGTCAGAAGGTGATCTCATAATCCTAGTAAGATGGAGTCCGGTTACCTCGAGCTCTAAGCGGACAGAACAAGAAGTTCGAGATAATCATCTTTTTTTAAAAGAATACAAGAAAAAAATTGCAAAAACAATCTAAAATAAGCCAGCCAAGCCACTGCAGGTAAATAGGAAAAATTTATTAAAAGCATAGCACATTTGTCTAACTCTTCTCTTGAAATCAAACTTTCAAATTTACAAATTTCTCTATTTCTTTGTCCTGTTATCCTCTAAAGTGTTCCAAAATTCAAAAGTGATAACAAAAGCGGAACTGTTTCTATCACCAGCATTTTATGAAAGATAAAGATTGTAATTTGCCCCAAGGGACTAACAATTAGCGGGAAGTTCAAGATACAGTATTCTCTTTATTTAACGTCTACTCTCTATTTAACGACCCTCACCAGTTAACGCTCAACCCTAAAATCTCGAACATTCATTAAACGCCCAGAGCGTCAAATAGAAGGAATACTGTAGTGGAATTCGAAATAGATTTCAGTTAGTGAGACCGTATGGATGCTAATTTGTTTTGAAAGTTCAAACCGAAAAAGACAATTAAAATTAAACAATCATAATGACTAGGGATAAAAGACCAATACTTGATTAGGAAGGAAAACAATAAAACCTATTCAGTTATTGCAAAAAGTATGTTCTTGCTATAACTAAAAAGAGTCTTATTTGAATAGTACCGTCGTCAATGTTGTTGGTGTACTACTCATTTATCTTGATAGTTGTGTCAGGACCAAATGAAGATAACAAAACGATGCCAAACTACTCTTAAAATTCGAAACTTAGTATAGACGAAGAACTAAGTTACCGTTATCAATATCAATAGTCTCTTTCTGTTCAGTCTCCATGGTTGATTTAGGTACTGTGAGAAAAAATAAAGTGATAATTATACACACGGTGAGAATACAGTTTTTAAGGCGGAAGAAGGATAGCGCAAAATGGACTATACCATGATTAGGTGCTAAAAAAAGATTTGGTTTATGGCCTTTCATAATAGCCTTAAATAGCGTGAATTTTGGTCCTCTGTCATTTTCAATTGCAAAAATACCACATAACTACAAAGTGTGTGAGACATGCCCTCAGCCCAAAAGCTAGCTGTTTTTTAACATTACATAGTTTTTATACATACAGAACTAGCAATGGAATAGTAAAATTATCAATACCATCAGCCTCTTCCGTGTTCATTTCATTTCTTATTTCAGGAACTAAGAAAAAAAAAACAATTAAAATTATACAGTTAATATATCGTAAATCTCTTGATAAAAAGTTTGTCATACTAACCACAATATTTCAGTATGTCTGAGTCAGATATTCCTTCTACAGTATCATTGATTAAGTGGAATTCTATCAATAAAGAAGGTAGGATAGAGATTAGTTCCTTAAACATAATATTGACAAATCTTTGAATAAAAGTTGGCGTTCAGCAATTTACTTAGAAATTTATTCGATGAAATCAATAGCGTATACTCGAATATGTAAGAGAGATTCCACAGTTTTTTTACTAAATAAGTCAAAAGTACTTCACCTTTTTCCACAACATTTGGGATTGAAGAGTCGTTAACGTGGCCTTGGTCATGAGTGGTTTCTAAAAACAATTCTGTAGCTTTTTTATTTTCTCGTTTCTCTCTATAAATATATAGAAAATTATATTTGTCTGAAAAAAACTTCATTTCAGCATGATAATTCTTCATCTAGATTAATTTTCTTCTTTGAAAATTTTACTTCTTACAATCCATGTAAAACAGTTTCAATAGCAACCCCTTATAAATTGTCACTATATGATGCGCCGCGGCAAATTTTTTGCAATTTTACATATTATGAGACTCTACTCCTCAGGAACCAAACCAAACGTTGAACATTTCTTAGTGGCTTGGGATAAAGGACCAATAATTGATTAGAAAAGAAAGACTAAAACCTATTCAGTTATTGCAAAAAGTATGTTCTTGCTATAACTAAAAAGAGTCTTATTTGAATAGTACCGTCGTCAATGTTGTTGGTGTACTACTCATTTATCTTGATAGTTGTGTCAGGACCAAATGAAGATAACAAAACGATGCCAAACTACTCTTAAAATTCGAAACTTAGTATAGACGAAGAACTAAGTTACCGTTATCAATATCAATAGTCTCTTTCTGTTCAGTCTCCATGGTTGATTTAGGTACTGTGAGAAAAAATAAAGTGATAATTATACACACGGTGAGAATACAGTTTTTAAGGCGGAAGAAGGATAGCGCAAAATGGACTATACCATGATTAGGTGCTAAAAAAAGATTTGGTTTATGGCCTTTCATAATAGCCTTAAATAGCGTGAATTTTGGTCCTCTGTCATTTTCAATTGCAAAAATACCACATAACTACAAAGTGTGTGAGACATGCCCTCAGCCCAAAAGCTAGCTGTTTTTTAACATTACATAGTTTTTATACATACAGAACTAGCAATGGAATAGTAAAATTATCAATACCATCAGCCTCTTCCGTGTTCATTTCATTTCTTATTTCAGGAACTAAGAAAAAAAAACAATTAAAATTATACAGTTAATATATCGTAAATCTCTTGATAAAAAGTTTGTCATACTAACCACAATATTTCAGTATGTCTGAGTCAGATATTCCTTCTACAGTATCATTGATTAAGTGGAATTCTATCAATAAAGAAGGTAGGATAGAGATTAGTTCCTTAAACATAATATTGTTAGCGGTTCAACAATTTATTTAAAAATTGATTGAATAAAATTTGTAGCACTATATTCGGATATTGAATATAAGTTACGTATACCGTAAAAGAGAAGTCAAAAAAAATTCTTCACCTTTTTGCACATTATCGGTAACTTTATATTTACAGGCATAGTCATGATCAGGAATGTTAGCTAAAAAATGTATGCAGGTGAATAGAAAACAGCATTATTTTATAAGCCGTTCCGAACACGACCCCCTACCGTAATATTAATTGCAAAATTCATAAGTGAAGATACATAAAAATCGAAACATGTTTGTACTTGTGATAAATTTGAAGGACCCTGTTGTACATGGAATTTTTTATATATTATATATTAGATCTTACACATTTATGTTTATATATTTTTATTTTAACATGTTTTTTTTAGCTATGTACAAATCTTAAACATAACAAATTGAAGATTTTGTCTAGAACATAGATTGTGAGGGAACCTAGCCGGCTATAGCTAGTGTCTTAGATGATGCTGTTTTGCAAGGATAAAGTGTTTTTTTTTTCTGGTTATTACTAAGCTGCAACTATAGTTTTTTAGCTTCCATGGGTAGCTAAAAACCTATAGTTGAAGGGGGGTAGAAATAGGTTGCAAAAAAATTTTCAAATAGCTTTTTTTATTTCTTAGCTAAATGCAATGTATGACACACGCAGATGGAAAGCGAATATTATAAAATTACCTCTATTTTGTTGTTCATCGGTACCTTCAATTGTTAATTTAGGAGCTGAGAAAAAAAACAATAAAATAACTATAGAAGCATTTGGTTTGTCGATTATACTTTTTTGGAAAATATGCGAGGTACCTACCTTCAACAAATTTTTTCAAGTTCTTTGGGTGATGACTGTGTTTATTGTCTTTAAGTTTTACATTGCCGTGTGGCGTGATAGATTCGACAATAAAAGGGCCTTTGAATCTGGGTTTGAGACCCTTTTTTTTTGATTGATCAGCTAGTAAAACCTTTTCACCCTCTTTAAAATTTCTTTTAGATGTTGTCGTTCTCACGCGCTTGTCATAAGCGTTTTTTTGTCTTTCTTGTGCAACTTGTATGTTCTAAATACGAAATACTTAACAGTTTCACAAACTGCAGTAAGTATACACTTGTTAATTTCGTTTTTGAGTTTGTCAGTCAACTGTGCTTTAAACAAATCTGCAATGAAGAAAAAAGGGGTTTAGCGCCGCGTTGTTCTTTCGTCGTTCTCCCACTTCTACTTGGTCTGCTTTGGCTAGTTTCACAGATTTTATAGAAAATTCGTACAATAAATTTTCGGACTTTCGGAATTTCAAGCTCCAAGTTGTATACAACGTATTACGTACATTTCCCACAAAATTAAAAGGCTTTGTGTTTAAGAATTAACTCGTGCCAAAAAAAAAATTTATGGATTCAAATTTTGAAAAAGAAGACGAATGAGTCATTTTAGGAAATTTTAGATTTATTTTAAAGAAGATGTTATATCAACAAAAGCTCAAAAAGATATTTTATCTTGAATTTAAACACCTCGTGATGAATTAGAATGAACTTAAGGTTACTGTAAAGGAAACAATTTTTTTTTAGGTTTTTTGCAAAAAATTCATAACATATAGAAAAAAAATTCTCTTTCCAATGACATATTTTATACTCTATGAAAATATTTGGAACATCCCTTTTTTCTGGAAAAAGCCTTTTTAGAGCTGTTATATCCTTCACACCTTTGAAAAAATATGTGCAAAATGAGTTGAGCATATTTTTTGTAAACATTATGCATAATATGGAACTCCCGTATAAAATATGCATAATAATATTTTTTAGATAGTTTACTTTCTCTATCGAATTAAAAAAAAAATCAAAGTTAAGGAATATGCATATGAGCTGTCTCTTGTAAACCTGACTTTTGTCTATTAATGATTCTGAGGGCGTGCACGCATATTCAGCATAAAGAAAAAGTTCGCATTTCTATCATCTTTCTGCATACTCAGTTCACACATTTTTATAACACCTACGAAAATCTTTAAAAACAAACATCTCGTTAAAAAATTGGTGTGTGTTTATTTCATTATATTTTCTTTTTGGAAAATTACCATGTCACGAAAATAGGACCATCAAAAAAGTTTTCAGAAAAGCATTCAGAAACAAAAAAAACATTAAAAAAAAATTTACAAGTATTGATAAATTATAAGGGTTTTTCTGAGACTACTCATCAAGTGAGTTTTTTCCTTTACAGTAACCTTAAGGTTTTTTGCATATGAAAGCTGTTCGCCCTTCTTCTTCTTAATTTATTTAACGTCGGAGAAATAACTATGTACATATAGCTTCCTGATATAAAAAAATAAATAAATACATACTTATAAATATACAGGAAACTAATCAAATCCGACAAAAATTTGTTTATGGTTTTATGAAAAATGTATAAAAATTAAGAAAAAATATTTAAATAGACCGAGTGACTGAAATCATACTCCTTTAGTTTCGTTTTAAATTTTTTAAGGCTGTTACAACTTTTCAATTCGGAAGGTAAAGTATTCCAAATTTTAGGCCCCAATGAGCGAAGACATTTTTCCCCAAAATTTTTTGTATTAAAGTTCAATGTTTTAAGATTATTTAAATATTGACTTCGTACTGGCCTGTTTGTTTCGCTGCGTTGAAAGATGTCTAACATAAATGGCGGATTTAAATTATTAAGAGATTTAAAAATCTCTATACATAGATTTCGTATTCGCATAATTTTCATGTAGTTACTTTTGTTCTTGGTAGAAATGTACCTTTCTTTTCTCTCTGAATATCCGCTATCTACAAATTTTAGGGCTCGCTTATGGAGTTTTTCGACCCTAGAAAGTGATTTTGAAGATGAGAAATTCCAAATAAGTGGACAGTAGTTAAAGTTTGAATACACAAAACTTTCTGCTAAGACACTCTTAGCTTTAAAAGGAAGTATGTTTTTAAATCTATACAAAGCATTTAGTTGCGCAGATGCTTTCTTGCAAACCTCATTTAAGTGCTGATCAAATCTAAGGTTATTGTCAATTTTAACTCCTAACAGTTTGACTGTGTCTTGCGAATATATGTTTTTATCTCCGATTCTTATCAGTTTACTACTTGTGTTTTCTATCCTATCTTTGCTGATTATAATGCATTGAAATTTGTCAGGGTTAGCAATCATTTTATTTTCATGTAGCCATGCTAACGCCTGCTCAGACTCACCTTCTAAAATTTTAATGAGGTTTGGAATTGAATTGGAAAAGCTTGACAATGTATTATCATCAGCATAGTTGTGTAGGTCACTTCTGGTTATAAAAAGAAAAATATCGTTAAGAAAAATATTAAAAATTATCGGGCCTAAGATTGATCCTTGCGGCACGCCTGAAAGAATCATTTGGAAAAGACTGTAGTGTCCGTTTATACGAGTAGATTGTTCTCTATTTGTTAGGTATGACAGGACAAATTTCAGGGCATTAATTTCAAATCCATATGCCTCAAGTTTAGCGATTAGTAAATCATGTGGCACACAATCGAATGCTTTTGATAGATCCATTAAGACTGCACCAACCACGTAATTCTTATCAAGTTTTTTTTTCCATTCTTCTAGTAAACGAATTAAGACATGCTGTGTGTTATAGTTTTTCCGATAGGCTGACAAAAATATTGAAAGTTTCGATTCTATGAAAGACATGATTTGATCCTTCATTATGTTTTCATAGAATTTTGAAAATACATTCAACACACTGACAGGTCTAAAATTTTTAATGCTATGTTTGTCTTTGCCTCCTTTGTCAAGAGGTGCTACCGTTGCACGTTTGGCTCCATCGGGAAAAATATTCAATTTTATGCTGCTGTTTATAGCATTTTTCAATGGGCCAATCAGATATTCACTAGCTAACTTCACAAGCTTTGGGGGTATTTTGTCTCTACCTGGAGAGGAATTTATGTTTAAATTAGTAAAAAGTTTTTTGATTGTGTTGTCATCTACCTCCTCAAAGTTAAAAAAATTTATATTTTCGTTGCAGGCTTTAATTTTGACAATACTCGGATGACTCTCGTATGTTTTAATTATCTCATTAATTAGTCTCTCTTTGTCTAAGGAATTTCGATAATCAATTGATATTGGCTTGGTTCCACTACTTTTTTCTACAATGTTAATATAGTGTTCATTAAATAATTCAGCAAGCTCACTGTCATTGGTTATCTGAGCACCATCTTTGATAATCATAATGTTATCATTGTTCAAACCACTTTTATTGGTTATAAACGGCTTAATAGTTTTCCAAAAAGTTTTATTTTCTACAATCCCAGAATCTATAACATTTTTAAAATACATTTTTATGGCTTTCTTTCTGAGTCCAACACACTTATTTCGTTGTTTTTTATAGTTAATCTTGTTTTCTTCAGTAGGATCTTTATTGTATCGGTTTTTAAATCTTGACCTGGTATAAATGGCTTGCCTAAGTTCTTTATTCATAAAAGGTGCTTCATTTCCCCTGAGCAGTTTCTGTTTTAACGGGGCATGCTTTTCAATAATAGAACTAAACGTTTTTGTCAAGTGGTCGTAATTTGAAGCAGGGTCATTTTCATTAAAATCAAAACGTGTATTCCTAACATCAGAAAGAAACTTTCTCTTATCAAACTTTCTGTTACTTCTATAAACAATTAGTTTTGGTTTCAATCTTACCAGATGAGATCTTAGGAAAGTTGTAATCATCAGATGATGGTCACTGAGTCCAGTCTCAGTAACCATAGTGTTTTGAAAAGACCTTTGTTTATTTGTTAAAATAACATCAATTGATGTTCCTTGTTCACTTGCAAAACATGTTTTGTCTTTGACTAAGTTTTTTAGGTCAAAAGTATCGCAAAGAGAAGTTATGTAATGATAATTTATTATTTCATTTTTATTATGAGTATCAATGTTTATGTCCCCCATCACAATGATGTTATCACAAAATGAGAGTGTTTTGTTTAGAATTTTCTCCAAATCTTCAAAGAAACTTTGAAGATTAGAATGACGTGGTGGACGATAAAGGGTGATAATAGCCCGAATTGTGTTTCTCTCGCCTAAGGTTCACACAAATTCTAATAAAGCGCAAATATTAGTAAAAGTAAGATAGTTAAAATTACTTGGTATATCTTCACGATGTGAAAGGCCTCCAAATACTTTGTAAACTCCGTTTTATTGGGGTTTAAAATACAATATTGAAACAAAAACACCCACTTGTTTCACAAGTGTTGTAGCTTTTTCGATGTTTTCTGCTGCCAATTTTATGGTAGCTGCTACTTCTTCAGTCGTAGGTTCACCCAGAACTGTACACTAATATGTTATAATGTAACGTAGATAAACAGCACAATTTACACAATAATAAGTATTTAATTTTGATAACCTAAAATTGAAAGTTTTCCGCCTTTCCCTATATTTGCATTAGTTCTGGATTACATATTTCTCGCACTACAAAAACACTTCCTCCTGTCCTACAATTTAAGCCTAAATTGTTTTAAGACTACATATAAATGTAAAAATGCTGTTTTTTTACCTCCTCAAAATCCTCTTCGAATTTGGGTGGTCGGCCACCAAACATAAGTTTGAAAGGCGAAGTCTTTGTAGACGTTTGACGTTCTGTCCTCATTGAAAAAAGGCAGACGTCAAGATACTCGTCCCAGTCTTCACCAGTTTCACTTACCATTTTTTTTAATTTTCTAAATAAATAAAAATATAAAAGTATGTTCACTGCATTTAATCCTATCGGTATCGGAAATTCGCGCATCTAAAAAAAGTGATTCACAAGTTTCGCTGTGTCGCATCACAATAAAGCCTTCTCAAAATGATAAGCAAGACTTCCCGCCTTGTGACTTGAAATGAAAATCTTAAATGCAAGGTGTAAAAAAGAGTTTACTTTTTCAATGTTTTGTTGGTATTTTCATCCTGTCCATTTGACTGGGGATGGTATACCGCCGTCTTTCTCCTTTCAACGCCCATTTTTTTATACATCTCATCGTTTAACTAAACAAACAGTGAATCATGGTAACACCAAAGAAAATTTTGTGTACAAGACTAATGTCATTTTTAAATCAAGAAAACTTGATTTTTACCTTGTTGTTGAATTCGCTCCCATTATCTGAGAGTATGGCTTTTGGTATACCAAATGTCGTCAGAACTTTAAGCATGTTGATGGCCACTGTTTCCGCATGCTTATTAGGCAATGCGTAAGCAAGAGGCCATTTAGAGAATAAGTCTGTACATGTTAAAATGTACTTATTCCCTCTCTTGGTCTCTTGCAGAGGCCCAACAAAATCTATCCCGATCAATTCCCACACCTTGCTCGTCTAAATGATTTCATAGGTAACATTAATACACAAAGCATGACGCGCTTTTATTCATAGGACGAACACACCGCTAAAGACGGTAATATCGTTTTCCAATCATAGTCTCTGAAATTAAACAAACTTTTAAGAAATCGAACCTGAATAGGTGTCATTTCTTTTCTTAAAGATGGCAACGACCCGTGTTTCTGACATGTAGCACATTGTTTAACCTGAAGGAAAATGATATACTGTTCCGTTAAAAAGCATGTTACCTTAGGTGGATAACTTTTAAGAAAGTTATTTTTATAAGGTCAAAAAATTGAAAATATGCTTCTATAAAAATGGAAAATTTCATTCAGTAAGAAAAAAAGTGACACGTTGGAAAAATCTTACCCAAGATTTGATTTCAACACACATCCCAGGCCAGTAATACTTTTCACGAATTTTATCAACAGTTTTTGATTCGCCCGGATGGCCACCTATCGAGCTGTAGTGGTATTCTTTATAGATTCTCTGTTTTTCCTCCGCAGATAGTACAACTTCAGCGTAGCATCTTTGCCCACAAACCCCAACACACCTTACAAGTCTACCTGTTTTAGTGTAAGAAAATAGTGATTTCCACTTCGAGATTTTATCTCTTGAATTTTATCAAAAACTGGATCTGGCCAATGCGCACTACCTTGTCATGTGTTTCATGTGTGTTTCATGAACTTAAGGAAATAAATAGGATCCTATTCATTATCCACGGGAATACGTCATCATTTTGATTTGCGCAGTGAGTCACAATCTCGTTAGTCTGTAGTACAATTTCAAAACGCACACAGACTGTTCCAGTAAGTTTTTTACATCTGTTGTTACAGAAAAATTCTCAATGGAACACTTACGGGGCTACGAAACGATTCAATCAGTTCAATTCCCACTCATTCCGAAGAATGGCTTGTAATAGACGGAGCACTCAAATGGGTAATGTGGACGAAATTATACACAATTTAGAAGCACATAAACGTCTAGACAAACTGTTTATGAATAATTCATTTTTCATGATGAATTAAATTTTTCCATCAGTATTATTTTTGGCGGTAAAATAAGTTACGATCTGTAAAAGATATAAAACATCGGTAAATCGAAAGGACTATAGGTAGCCGTTAGTTGGTGAGTTCAAAAAAAGTACGGCTTCCGTTTTTCACGTGGTCAATTCTCCGGAAAAATAGCCCGTTAACCCGTTTATCGACTTGAATAGTCTCAAGTAGACCTGGACTGATGGTTAATTGGATATTAGCTGGTGGCAAAAGGCTAACGCTATTTTTTCCACCGTCGTATTAATCCCGTAAAAAGACAAACTTGAAGCAGCTTTATATTTGATGCACCTGCAAGATGCTTTTTATTTGAAAAAAAGGAGACACGTCGGGAGAGCGTTGTAAGTTTTTCTTTAACTCATTGTTTTTAGATTACTTTCCACCCTTGGCACTTCCATTCTAAATTATTTAATGCAACTTCCATCCCTACAATCCTAAAATATACATTCTTTATGACTATAAATCAAATGGATGTTTTTTCTTTGTTAAAAAATTTCTTTGTTCTGAGCTTTAAGAAGGTAATTAATCCCTCCTAACGTCTTAAGGGCTTTCTTAACATTTTTTAAAAAGCCAGAATAACACAGATGGACGCTGATACAAGAGGAACAATTACTAAACATAAAATTTTCAACATTATACAATAAGGATGACGAAAAAAAAATGATGTTCTTAACAACGAACTCACATGCAATTTCTTTATGAGATAATGATCAAAAAAGCGAATTTTTTTGACAAAAACTTTTGCGTTTGGGGGATTTCTTTCTTTTCTGCTTGAAAAACCTTTCGCGAAATGCCAAAACCAGGAAAAACATTGTGTTATCCATCTTCGTTAAAGACGTAATAATTATGCCTCTGCTAATAAGAAGTTAACACAAAATTATAAGAATAATAGTAGATCTTAAGAAGATTCTCTAGGTTGAATTTCCTTCGATTGAAATTAACGAATCTACGGTTGGGTATGGTCTTGGTTTTGTTTTTTCAACTTTGGACAGATAACAGGCTAAATTTTCAGTTTTAAGGGACTGTTCATATGGAAGCGGGATGGCTCGGCTGGGCCAGATCTCCCTACTATCAAGAAACACATACAAAAATAAAAATGTGTTCATATGACAACCGAGCCAGCCCGCCTAGCCGAGATATCGCTTATTTTTACCGAGATCTCGGCTAGGCGGGATGAAAATTTTCCATACAGGCGGGCTGACTCCTTTATTTTTGAGTATGATCAAGATTATTTTATTTGTAGAAATCATTTTCTGTACAGGAATGCCAAAAATATGAAGGTTTAACTTTTTTGTAAAATTATATAACTATTGGTGAAAATAGTATTACAAAATATCAGCCCGCCTAACCGGGCCAGCTTGCCTTATATGAACGTAACAAAATATCAGCCCGCGTAACCGGGCCATCTCGCCTTATATGAACAGCCCCTAAGAAACAAAATAAGAGTAATAATTTTTTTTCTTATAATGTCACTTTTTATGAAATACCATTATGTTTGCATGAAATTCAATGACTTAATTAATTAAAAAAAGTTATTCTACATAACACCCGATATACGCCACAGATAAAGTGCAAAAAATCATTTCCTAAATTTTAAGGAAAAAAGAAAAATTGAGTTAATAACCAGATGAGCTCCTAGAGAGCAAAATAATTAACGTTATTAACTAAACTGACATGATTTAAGGATTAAGGATTTGCTTTTTCTTTCTAAATTAGTTCAAGTATAATAGCTGCTTACCTCCAAGAATGCAGTAATGCTTTGATTTTTTGCGCAATAACCTCTTTTGTACTTTAGTAAATTTTTGTGGATACGATCCTTTCTTTAAATAATTTGTCAAATACTCAATTTCGTTTTTAAAGACATCCATGCTTTAGCTTTGAATAAACTTTCACCGTTTTCTTGTAAATTGAAAAAGACCTTCTTCTCTTTTCAACAAAAATAGTGATAGCACATGATAGTGTTACTCCTCACCTGTCCGATGACGCACAAGTGTTACAGATCAACACAGATCGCGCAAGGCGTGAAGGTTTACGTTGCAATATAAAAGGTGTGAAGGTTACTTAATTCAAAAGATTCTAAAAGATTTTCATAATCTAGAGAATCGATGGGATACGAAAGTCACAATTTTGGCTTAGGTTTTGTCATTTATCTAATTTAACGCGGTAAATTAACTAATTATTTTCGCGGTACCGCGTTAATAATAAGAGGAATTAAATTATGAAGTATTTTATAATTCGAGACTGCGGTAATAATTAGAGGAATATACCAGCCAATCCGCACAAAATTAAATGAAAAAAAAATACAAATTTTTTTTCGCTATTTTTCATTTTTATTTTCTTTTTTTCAAACTACTTTCTATCCCTTCTTTTCTTCTTTCTTCAAACTTATTTTATCTCCTCTGATGTTTTTTATTTGTTCACTGAGCTCCTTTTTCTGTGATCTATAAATAAATCCTTCCGGGATCCCCATGCCTGCTTTAAGGCAGATTGTCATAGGTCAAAGTACCTCCTTTTTTCAAAAGAAAGAATGTTAATTGTGACAAAAATTTAGGAACATGTTCGATAGTTTATTGTTTTTACAATGGCAATAGCATGTTTATCTTCAACAAGAGTACCGGGTTTATTTTCTTGTTCAGCTGTTAAAATTGAAATAATTATAGCAGTCCATTGGGTCCATCTGTAGATATAATAATCTGAAAAATGAGAATTGAAATTAGGAAGTGGATTTGATTTTCAATAAACCTGAAAATCAAAAAAAAATTGCAAATTAAAGATTTAAAACTTATAAAAGATCAAAATACAACAATTAAAAAATCAAATTCAAATTTTTGCTTTTTAATGTTTCATAAGTTTCATCACACACACGATGTCTCCTCCCAGAGTATCAACCTTCTTCCTGGAGCAAAAAGAAGACTTAAGAAGAATGAACATTAATTTTGGTTCTGATTGGTGTAGTGAGATTTCTTAATTTTCTCTTATAAAATTAAGGGCCTCTGTAATCAACTGATCTCAAACACTTTCATTTCCAGGACTTTTTGAACAGAAGAAATCCAAGAAAGAATGATTGACGCGTATTAAATGAAAATCAATTGAAACGATATTGGCAACAAAAAGAATATTATCTGCCTGGATATTCCAGGACTTCTTAAAAATTTTAGACACTTATCTCATCTTCTTATGAAACGCTCTTAATAAAAAATCTCTGTTCAGGAGTGCAGTGGGTTGGTTAGAAAGAACCTGTAGGATCATTCAGCTGCGGACGGAGTTCGCATATGAATAAAATAGTCCCATATCTTCCTTCTTTCTTTACAACTTTCACGGTTCGATACATGGGCACATTCTCGACACTGAACACAATAGTAGTTTTATGGATTATTTCTTGGGCGAAGTGGCCACGACACGCTGGCTGTGCTGATCGCATAAACTTCTTCTCACGAATCGACCAGTCAGGAAAGAAAAGAGCGAGGTGAGTATATTAAATTTCCTTGCTTTTTTCCGCTTTTTGTATTTTCTGAAGTATTAACAAGGTTGTTCTTGTCTGTCTATTTTTGCATCGCCTATATCTACAGCTAATTGTACGTAGGTAAGCCAGTCTCCTTTATTTTTCTGGCCCCTGATGTAGTGAATGTGATCACATTCATATTGGTGTGTTAGATTAATACTGACTGTTTAGCTTGGTCAGATTAATACTGACCACAAAAACTTGTCAGATTGAATCTGAGTACCAGCATTGTCAGACTGGCTTGTCATTGTTGATTCTGACCGTGAACACTCTCAAATCAGCTAGCTATATACAAGAAATATATTTTTTTATCATAAAATGTTTACAGACAAGCTAGCTACTTGCTTGAGACACTAGACAGTTAGCTAGCTAATCCTTTAAATCGAAGAACAACTTGCTGTAAATTTTCACTCCTAATTCAAAATACGCGATGCAGTCATGTAATCTTGTAAAAACAAACCTTGGCCCACAAGAATTCAAAATAATGAAATCCGTTCTTGGATCGTTTAACCAGATAAATATTAAATTTGGTGATACAGCTAGACGACAGTGTATTTGCAATGCTTTATATGCGATAGCATGGTATATGTTTAAACGCATTGGTGCATGGACTACAGCAGATTTAAATGTTCTTATTGAAGGTGATAAGATATATAAGAGTCTTGAACCTAATCAATTTTTGTCTTTGGAGGAGCATAATAAAAACTTCCAAGTTGTTAAATTGGAATATTGTAAAGATATTAGCCAAAGACAATGCCAGATCCTTTAACACATTTTATGTAAATAAAAGCACCAAAGCTAATGGGATTCTATTGATTATTGAGGTTATACACTTAGTATCATGTGGAATAAATTTCATTTCTTTTTATTTGATTCTCACAGTCGCAGTGATAAAGGGAAGGTTATCAAGAACCTCAGATTATCAAAAAAGAGACAACGGGTCCTGGGATTGAGGTTGATAACCTGAAAAACTTGAAATAATTGCAAAAGTTTGTTTTTCCCGCGAAAATAGTTTCAGCTTTAGAATATCTCGCAACCACGTATGCAGGACCTGTTAGGTTTTATAAATTTGGAAAGATAAAATGCCGAAAAAGTCCTGCGGACGGAATGGATATCTTGTACACAATACGCCGCGTTATTCAGGTGATTCTGAAAACTAAGACTGCACGGGTAGACTTCATCTTTGGGGTGCAGAGGCCGAGTTTGATCGTCAACGAAGATATAACAACAAGTAGTTTGTAATGAGGAAAACAATTATATGCGAGGTAATCAAATCAAAAACCAATACATGGATGAGCAAATCTAAACCTCCCAGATGTTTTCCACAAGCCGAATAATAAAAACGAGTGAATTAGATATGTATGGATTGGTTTTGGGTACGGAAAAAATATCCCCAAAAAGAATGCTATTACAATAGCGAGAATTAGAAACACAGTAGGGTGGTTTTATTCCTGTGGAATGCAAATAACGCAAATATGTGTAAAGTAACAACATAAGCACAATAAAAATTTAATTTGCAATTAAAAGTATGTTAAATCATTAAAAGAACAAATAAACGATTATTAATTAAAAAACGATACACTAAATGACGACATAATTTAAACATTTATTAGAAAACAATTATTCGGCGCATAACATAGTTGGATGGAAATCAATTAGAAAATGAGACTTTCCAAGTTCCCAAGTTCCCAAGCTCCCAAGCGCACTTAAAACATAGTACTACCCACATACTGCACTTTAAATGTTTTATGATACTGTGTCAAATAGATAACACTCTCGAAATTACAGTTCAATTCTTACTTTGAATTTTTAAAGAAGCAAAGATTATCCTTCTTGGTATTCACAAACACCGCGATATGTGCTACTACATTTTAGACCATTTTTTACATGTTCATACTTTATACATTCAGAGCGTTTATCAAGAAAGTTGTCATCTTTATATATTGCAATTTCGAGCTTTTTGTAATATATAACATGCCTTTTTTTGCTGCAAACATTTAATAAATACGGTGCTTTCTCTACTTTGTTTATTACCAAATAATTTAACACATCTTATAAATCGTATAGCTACAAACACACAAAAAATAAACAATAAAGAGAAAATCAGGTTAATTGTTGTGGGTTTACGTTCGACTTTTAACATCCCAAGGCTACGACAAATTTTTCACCAATATCTATCACCAATATCTCAGCATGACTTAAAGGTTTAAACTAAAAAAAAAGGATAAAAAGAACAAAACAAGTCTTCTGGAATTTACAGCCGAGTATCGCAAAAAACGACACATTCCATTATACAATTTTCATTGTTAAAATTAATACGGACGCTGATAAAAAAAGTCTTTCAGTCTTTCTCTCATATGAAATAATATAATTGTTAGAGCTAACCTTCACTTCTTCCATTAATGCTTTCGCACTCTTTTCTGTCAGCAACATCAATTACCATATTCTACATAAACAAAAAACACGATGTAGCAAAGGAAAATCAATTCCATGTAAACATGGAATATTAAGAACTGATTTCATTTTTTAAAAATAAGTTAATGAAACAACGTGGAGTTTCCTCAAATAATTAATTTTTAACATACACAATAGATATACAGCCAATGTCTAACTATCTTTAATTTGAACAACAAAAAAATGGAAAACATCACAAGAACCGCCGAAAAATCACGGTCAATAAAAACAAAAATATTCAATAATTTAAATATTCAAAATATCAAATATTGTAGGTTGTGTTTTCCAATACATGACATGGTTCTTATGCAAACACCGTTTTTATAAAACTGCACTTTACTAAAACGATTAAGATATTATCTTATAGAAAGATCCGCTCCCAGGTTCCTCCTATGTGACTGACGGGTTAAAGTTCCATATGTAATCAGGATTCAACTAGCTTGGGAAAATCACATTATAAAATGTGATGTTTCCATAATAATAACTTTATTTGATAATACTTTCAACGAAGTTACTCCCACTATCAATCTTAGATATATACATTTCCTCTTCTGCCAATAAAGGGACGAAAATCCAAGGTAACCGTATCAACTTCTACCTAAAGCTCCACCCAACATCTGAACATCACACAACATCTTTTTATTTCGCTTCTTCTTAGTTTGCTCAAGAAGGGTCCGAAACAACCAGTCCATAATATCTGGATAGTGATACTTTGTTGAACCTTTTTTGCAACCATCTTTTGCTCACCAAAACACCTTTTGAATTTCTGAATTTGGTGCACTTATAAATAACCTCTTGTGTTAAAGATTTTCAATTACGATCTAAATTCCATAACTTTTTCTTTGTTGATGGTTGGAATAACCATTAACAAAAAAAAATATGGAATTTAGATCGTAATTGAAAATCTACGTATGTGCAACGTTCTGAGGAAAGTCTTGGCATGATGATAGGATGTATATACAATTTTTTTTTTTTGAATAATTATACAGGATAAGATCGTCAGTTCATACGTACATATACACAACGAACTGCTATCAGTTAGTAAATAAAAAAAAAATAAATAAAATATACAGGATAAGATCGTCAGTTCATACGTACATATACACAACGAACTGCTATCAGTTAGTAAATAAAAAAAAAAAAAATAAAATATATTAAGTAAAAAAAGAATAACTTAAAGAGAAAACATATAAGAATAAAAACAACTGAGGTGGAACATATATGAAATAGAGTATGCATAAAAAAGTATGAAGCACGAGTGCTAAAAATCAGATCTATTAACATTGCTGATGTATCTTTTATGCACGTAGGTTTATTAACTAGTTGTTTGAAACCATAAGCATCAATTATCGACTTAAAATCTTTGTCTGTGTTTTTTGTTTTACAATTGATATTAAAATCTCCCATAAGTATAATTCAGTGCAATTTCCACTCGTAAATTTTTCTAGATGATCATTTAATAATTTGTTGAAGTTACTTTGCAAATACTTTGAACCCTCAGAAGGGCAAAAAACACAACCAACTAAAAGTGATTTTGATGAGTTTAATCCATCTTTAGTATAGACAGCAACTCCTCCGCCTATCCCAGTATTTCAGTTTCATTTTAAAAATGAATATCCTTGCAGAATATATAAACCATCATTATCTGTGTGGTAATTGTTAACTATATGTGTTTCTGATAGTCCGATGATTTTCCTTTTTATAGAGCTCGAAAGCGCTTTGAAGTTAGGCATGTTGTTTAGTAATCCACAAATGTTCTGTCTTCAGTTTTTTTGTTTACACAATTCAATATCACCACATAGTAAAAGTAACAATGATAGTACAAATTACACTTTGTCGACTCAAGCAACACTAAACACACCTTCTCTAGTTGCTGCCATTTTTATATCTAGCCAAGATTGTTTGAGATTCCTTAATATTATTTCTTAAAATTAATTTTTACTGACAATAAATTCCACATGTCTGATTTGAAATATCTTTTTGGAATTAGCTGCATGATTCTTCATTCTACATATGGCATCCGTTCAACATCAGCTTGAAATTTGATCAGGTCATCTGTAAGTACACCAGTGCTTACTTTCACTTTCCTAACCCCACATCGTTGTTGTCTACTTCCCAACTGCACTCATCATTCGACCTGAACTCAGGCCCTGTAAACAACATTCTCTCAAGTGTGTATTTGGAAGCATCTGATCCTTCTGACGCAATGTTGACAGGATTTTTGTTTCACCCTACATAATTTCAGACATCGATATTGCTGTTGCTTCTAATAATCTCAAAAACTTTAGAATATTTTTGTTCCCTACGAGTGCATAAATAGTGTTGCACACTATAGGCACTATTGACTGACAGTGTATCGCTATCATCATAAAAAGTTATTACATTCCAGCATTCCTAGTTTCCCCAGTCTTCTGTAGGGTATACATATATGCATTACAAATATACTTACAATGATGTAATAAGTGACATAGCCATTTTGAAATAACTGTTATAAACCTTGAAAATTGAAATATAATATATAACAAGGAGTATTTTATATACTATGATCAATAGTTTATAAATAATTTTCTAAAAGAGTATTTCTTTAAAGTTTTATCATTCTCTATAAATGACCACTTTGGGTAAAGCATTTGCGTAGTTGTTTGCATTTTTTACATATTCGAAATGAAAATCTTGATATATTCATGTTAGTTTTTACCCTGCTTAATGTTATCAAATTATGTCTTTCCTCTGGTCGCATGGGTTGGAGTGAGTTTTTAATTTTTATTAAGAAAGGAACTAATTGCAGGAAAAACTTTGGGACCTGTTAGATAAAAGTTTTTTTTTTATTTTTCTTTCATTTATACTAGAATGTAAGAAAACCTAAGGTTTAATTGTATTCAGCAAAGGTAACAATACTTAAAAAATAATTTTTGGAGGATACAAACCAAACTTAAAAAAATAATTTTCTGAGGAAAAATGCACAACAAATAGCCAGGAGACTACAAGTATATACCTGTGTTACCTGGTGTTTAGCAGCAGGTAGAGCGATTATAAAGAACCATAAACTGTGCAACACATTTAAGTGAAGTGCTTGTACAGGTGTGCAGAATACCTTTTTCCAAAAATGTATATCCTTACTTTGGTTTAAATAAAAGCACAGGAAACAGCCCATTGTTATATGCCCTGTCTCAGCAATTTTCATGGCAGTAATGGAAGTATTATAGCATATAGCATTTAGCATTACTGGTTAGTAAATTTTGTTGTAGCTAACTACATTTGGCTACTTTAACTTTTTAAGGAGATGTAAATAATAGATAGCTGCAAAGCCAAACATAAGAAAATTGGCTAAAAACTGAATAAAAACTTCAAAAGGTTAGCAATAAATTAGACTGGATAGTCAGCTTGCCAAAGCAGGACCTAAGCCATACTTTCCAATGTTTGTAGTCATAATGTTAAAATTTGTTTGTTCAAGACTTATACATAGCTAGCAAACGTGAAAATATTTTTAACATGAAAACATACAAAAAGAACAAATAGTTTTTAGAAAGCAAAACCTACAAACCTTCAAATGGCCACCATTACATTAGAACACCCATCAAGCACACTGTTATCAATAGAACTTTGAAGCATATGAGCGTTCATATTTAAAATAGCGTTTGTCACATTTCACAATTTTTAAACTTTGTTGTTTTTGAAACACATATTCTTGAAAAAAAATTCACCAAACTATTCTTTCTAATTAATGAATAAAACACAAACAGCATATTAACATATAACAAAATGAAATAAACCAAACCCCTGTTTTTTCAAGGACTTCTATGAAATCATTTTCGGAGGAAACAAAGCATAATAAAAGAAGTTTTATGAGGAAATAAAGTGACAAACAAAGAGTAATTTTCTGAGGAAATAAACCCAAAATTAAGTAATAATTTGCTCAGCTTACCAAGACTGAGGTCATGGATTAAGCCTAAACGTACTGATGGGGTAAGGGGTAAGGAATTTGGGCAGCCGATTTAGCACCTCTAAACACCTTGGCGTTAAGCTTTAAAATGCAGCATAAATCTTTATATTTCAAATTTTCCAGGGCCGTCATTAAACAAACGTGACATTTGTTAAAATACCTACTTAAAATTCTATTACTGTACCCTTAGAAAGAATTTTAACATTCTATTAAAAGTTTTTACACATAATTTGGATGAAAAAAGGCTAAAAATTAACCAATAAATTGGGTTAACACCATGACCAAATTTTGCAGAATGATTTTCCATGATATAAAAAGTTAAATTTAGTTTCAAACTCTAAAGACAATCCTAAGAAAAGGAAATGAAATATACGTTATATATGAAAACAACCGATAAGTTACTACAGTTTTTTACTGATTATTAACATTGAGTCTTGTTTTACCCTTACCCATATACCCTCAAATGTTTTTTTAGAAAATCACGTTTTCAATGTTCTCAATATGGTCAGTTGGCAGTTAAAATGAACCATGGTCCCATTTTTTTTGTTTATATTAGAAAACAACAGCCTCAAATCTTTGGCTTCTCAGTCTCTGACGTTAAAAAACATGGGGAAGAATTTGTCAATTATGTATCACTACGAGACCTATAAAATTATCAATAGCAACCTTGTGAATAAACATTTTTTTACAAGAAATTTATAGTCCTGTATGTTAACTTTCTACTGGGTTTATTGACAAGTTTTTAACGTAAATATTTTGTAGACTGGTTTGTAACAAAAAAATGTAGGAATATACATCTTATAAAAAGAAATAGGCAATGCCTCCTTGTTTCTTTTACAAAAATTGCCTGGATAGAAAGGAACACATAGATAAGGGATCATGTAAACATTATCTACCTGAATTAAATAAAGAAAAGTTGACTAAAATAAATCATAGAAGTTGACTTATTGATACCTTAAGGGAAGAAATTTTTGTGAAAATTAATTTTGGTGATGAGAAGACGATGAGGAAGACTAATCAAGATGTTGTAGGTGAGAAGTGTATACGTAATGATGAAGGTGTTTTAACTAGCACAGAGGAGGAGAAAAGAATTATTATCAGAGGTTGCTAACACTGAGTTTGATTGGGATGAGGATAATTTGTCTGATGATGACGTTGTAGAAGGGCCAGCTATGCAGATCAAGACAGAATGGGTAGTTGAGGCTATTAGGAAATTGAAGATTGGCAAGGCTGCAGGATTATCAGGTATTGTTGCAGAGATGGTAAAAGCATCTGGATATATTGGAGTTGAGCTTATTACAAGTCTTGCTAATCAGATTATAAAGGATGGTGCTATTCGAGTGTAATAGTGAATTGTTTTTTAAGGGCAAGGGTGATGCATTAGAAAGAGATAACTATAGAGGTTTGAAGTTGGTTGATCAAGTAATGAAAGTTACTGAAAAAGTGATTGATAAGTTACTGAGAAAGAATTGATATAGATAAGATACAATTTGGTTTTGTTCCAGGGCGTGGCACTACAGATGCAATATTTTTATTCAGACAGCTTCAGGAAAAGTACTAAGGAAAGAGAAAGAATCTCTATTTTGCCTTGGTAGATTTAGAGAAACCTTTTTTGATAGAATGCCACGTAAAGTTATTTGGTGGGCTATGAGAAAATTAGGTGTGGATGAGTGGCTAGTTACGATGGTACAGTCTATGTACAGCAATGCTAGAAGTCGTGTCAGGATTAACGATTCACTTAGTGATAAATTTAGTGTAAATATTGGTATACATCAGGGTTCTGTACTTGGTCCTTTGTTTTTTGTTCTAGTCTTAGAAGCGCTGTCGATAGAGTTCAGAACAGGTTGTCCATGGGAGTTATTGTATGCAGATGATTTGGTTCTCATAGCAGAGTCGATGGAAGAATTAATTGAAAAGTTTGAGAATTGGAAGAAAGGACTAGAAGAGAAAGGGCTAAGGGTGAACACAGCAAAGTCTAAAGTCATGATTAGTAGCATTGCAGCCAAGTGTGACCTTGTAGTTAAAAAGTGGCCTTGTGGAGTTTGCAAGAAAGGGTTGGTAGTAACTCAATTTTTTGTCAGACTTGCAAGCATTGGGTACATAAGAAGTGCAGTAGTATTGGTGGAAGGTTAAGAGCTGACATTCAGTTTGTATGCAAGCATTACAAAGGTGAGATTATAGAGAATGAATTATTTCCAGCTTTAATGATGTACAGCAGTGGCTCGTTAGAGATAGTTAAGAACTTCTGTTACTAAGGTGATATGTTGGGCAGTGAAGGGGGTGTAGGAAGAAGTGTTACTTGCAGGATAGGTTCTGCTTGGAAAAAGTTCAGAGAGTTACTTCCTTTGTTGACTAGCAGAGTCTTGTCAATTGAGGTAAAAGGTAGGTTGTATGAGGCCTGTGTAAGAAGTGTTATGTTGTACGGTAGTGAGACATGGGCAGTGAAGCAGGACGATCTTAACCATTTAGAAAGGAATGATATGAGAATTGTTAGGTGGATGTGTAACGCCAGTCTGAGAGACAGAAAGAGTTCAGATGAGCTAAAAAACAGGCTAAGTATCCATAGAATTAAAGATGTTATCCAGATAAGAAGTTTGAATTGGCTAGGGCACTTGGAAAGAATGGAGGAGGATAATTGGGTAAGAAAGTGTAGAGACTTGATAGTTCCTGGGGCAAAGCCCAGAGGCATACTGAGAAAGACTTGGTAGGAGGTTATAAGGACAGAATTGATACAGAGGAAGTTGACTTTAGATTTAACACAGTCTAGATCAGATTGGAAGATGGTCATTAATATAACCCGTCCAACCCATGCTAGCATGGAAAACGAAAGTTAAGCCGAGAATGATGAAAAAAAAATGATGATGAGAAGGTGAAAACGGACTAATTTCCCAGAATTTAACTTTGTGTTTTTTAATTTTCAGACAAAAATGTAATGGAAAATATTACAAAATATATATATATACGGGAGAACTTGTGAATTTTTCCACAGGCTAGCGACTAGTTAAATTAATTACCCACAATCTATTTCTTTGGGTTGCCATATGCATCATAAATGTCACTTATAACTAGTACAGCCATTGAAGCACTACTTGAACTAACAATCTTGGCTGCAGAGAACCTGGATGAAAGATCCTGAAACACTACAACATGTTTAGATGAAAAGACAGGACCAAAAAGATCAACAGTCACATCTTCTCAGTATTTTGAAGGAAAAGCATGTGGAAAAATTTGTTCTGCTGTCTTTTTAGTTGAACATGCTAAACAATATAGGAATTTCTGTAAAACCATACGTAATAACTAAAAGTTAACGACCAGTCTTCACAGAACCACCACAGAACCGGGAGGAAACCACCAGTCTGCGCAGAACCACCACAGAACCAGCAGCAAACCACCAGTCTCCACAGAACCACCACAAAACCAGCAGTACTATCACAGAAAACTGTATATAATTTTTAGGGAACTTTTTTAATAGAAGGTCTGTTAGAGTGACTATAATTTCTGGAAGTATTGGAGCTATTTTATTAATCCATTTCTGACCGTCTTGCATAATTTTGCTGAGTTCAGAAATTATTTTGTCCTTTTTTGTTTCTTTTGCAATAAGCTTGTAGACAAATTAAACATACAAACACAAGTCTAATTTGCCTATAACCAGTGTGTAGTTTAGTGTGTATAGATCATTTATCTTGTCTTGTTGTTCTTTAGAAATTTGTATAAATGGATTGCTCTTCAGGAAATGAAATCCGAAAACGCACATCTTCATGTCTCACATTTTGATTCGATCCATTCAAATGGATCATTTTCGTGCAGCATTAAATATAGTACAGAGTGGTTTAAAATCAATTACCACTGTGATAATCTGGATAAGATCACAGAATGGATGATTTTTTTCGGGATGTGTTAGGAATAAATGCACCCTTATGCAAAGAAAATTGACCAAGTTCTCCTTGCATGTATAGTGATGAAATCGAAATTAAGGATTTAACTTATGTTGGATCAGATTATACACCATCTGCCCCATAGATGATGCCCTAGAAAGTAATTCATTTCTTTGCAAATTGGCACTTTCTTGGATAAGTATCAATATCCTGCATTTGAAATTGTTGCCATCACTTCTTCTAGAACTTTTACATGTTAGAAACCAAAAACATTTTACCTTGTCACTCTTTAGAATTGCTAGCTAACAATGTGTGAGAAAAGGTACTAGCTATTTTGTCAATTCCGTTCAGTGGTAATTCTTTTTTACTCTGTGTGGAGCTTCCACAAATATCCAAGTTATTTGTGCACTGTCAGGCTACCATTATGGAAATAATTTAAAAACTGGAGCTCCGGACAAATAACTAAAGAGCTGAAGTTCTAAAAACCATCAGCAGAAACCTACGGGGGTACCTTTTATTTTGGGGGTACCTAATATTTTATTACAACCTCCAACTTTTCTTCAGTAGAAAGGCAAAGGAGTTATTCTAAAAGCGAGGCCTCTCTTCCATTCGACTCGTGCGCTCACCCTGCAAATCAAAACATTGCTCAAAATAAACGTTACTAAGAGCAATTGCCATAAGTTGAAGAACCCTTCCCCGTGGTGTTTTTAGGTGTAATTGTAGCTGCGGCAGGAAAGAAAGCACAGTCAGTGTCACTGACCGTTGTTTATGTTTTTTTATTACCAGTAATGAAAATAGTAATAGCAGCATTGAGCAATACTGCGTAGAGAATAATATACAAATATATATATTTTCTGTTTAATTGATACCAAGTTTATTAATTAGCATAGCTAAACACTTGAACTGGAGCTTCACTGCCACTGTTTGGACCTATGTTGTATATAAGTCGTCAACAATAAATAGCTGCTCGTTTTCTGTATTAAAAAGAAGAAATTGGTGCCATTAAAGAAGAATGACATTATTGGAAACATTAATCTTTCCCATTTTTGACATGTCTAATTAAGTAAACAATTAACATTTACTAACCTCAGCAATTTATTTTCACTTTTTTGCATAAAAATATCTCATATGGTGAGAGCCTTAACTGATAGCATTTTTTTCTCTCTTAGATGTATATATAAAGCATAGCTTGATTAAAACTCTATTTATAATTGTACCTTTATAGCTATAGTTCTTTTTGTTTTTTTAGCAAAATAAAATATGAAATTTTGTGATGGTTGACATAAGTTATGAAGGAAACGATCGGTGGAATATTCCTGATGACAGACAGCTTGCCCTACGTGGAAGGTTAGCTAAATAATTTTAAACAAAACTTTTGTTTGTTTTGTTTGTAATATGTATATCAATATGTATATAAAGTGAATCGTGAATGGTGAATAAGGCAGACAATTAGCTGTAAAATATCTTATTGATTTTCACGTTAACAAAGAACATGTGGCGAATTTAAAATACTGAATTTTGGCACTCTTTTGTGGGTATTAAAAACAAAACAGTTATACTGAATTCTTTTCAGTGTATTCAGGTCTTTCTAAGAGTACACATTGCATATTCCTTTCTGATTTTTTCAAAGCTTACAGCACAATATGTTGCTGCTGAAAAGTAGGAATTGTTTCTACTTTGTGGGAGATTTTTGCTATGTGAACTTCCTCCTTAATGATTTACATCGTGCATCAAACATGTGAAAAAAAATCTTTGCAATTCTAATGATTCACAAAAATTTAGAATATGGCTGTATTCTGCCAGATAACTCCCTGGAACATCCAACGGCCCACACAGTGCGCCATCTCCCCAATTTCCCTTACATGGATTGGGTTAACCCGGGGCTTTGGTAATATTCAATTGCCCATATTGAATCGCAGCCAAGGGAAATCGAAGCCCAGTCTCCTGCACAAAGTACAAGAGTGATAACCACTAAACTGCATCCCAACTACAGTGCCTTAAAACCGTAATATATTTTTACACACTCCAAAGGCATGTATGCCATCACAGATACTATACATATATATATACATGTCTATGGTAAATCCAAACCCTGGCTTTTAACAGAAATTAACTTATTATTTCATTGTATATTTGTGTGTGTGTTATTCTATAATCCCTTTTTTATTATGTTTTATTTTGTTTATTGTGTTATTTTGTTAATAAGTCAATCTGAATAGGAAATAAAACCTGCAACCTCTTAAGCTCTATCCTCACTTGTATATTAAGATAGCAGTATATAACTCTTTTTAGCTGTCCAAACATCTGCATTATTTACTTAGTGTTTCATGTATAAATAAATATGCAAATTTTCTTGACTATTGCTTCAAAATATGCACAGAGTCAGATGTTAAAGAGGCTCTCTTCAAACTTTTGGATTAAGATGCAATGACACTTTTATTGATATTATTTGGAGCGCCTTGTAAACTTAAAAAAGTGTATATACACGATTTTTTTGATAAACCCCTGCCTCTTTAAAACACTTCCATCTAAAGGCCCCCTGAAAAGTTGTAAAATCAATTAAACGCCTGGGATATTTATTAGAGGATTTAAAGTTATGAATATATATACTTTTTAACTAAGTATATATGTAAAGGAATAAAAAGCTTCATATTGTAAATTTTTTCAGACTTGAAACTGGTTGGTCCAGCTATCGTGGAAATGATTTCAGTCATAAACGAGAATTGTCACTAACAGAAGAAGAACAGCAGATCATTTTTAATGTTTTACAGCGGACTGAATCTATTCAAGCTTCAGAAGAACAGCGCATAGGGTAAAAATTGTTTTTAATTCTATCTGCATATCTAAAAATATTTTTTAAAGGGAAAATTTTGGCACATGTGAAGCAAAAAGCACTATTAAATAAATGCTTCTTTTTGGGGTGCTCCATTGACATATCTTATTACTAAATGAACCTAATTGGGTGTAAACTATTATTTTCTAATATGAAAGTATATTATTTCTGTTGTTATGTATTTGTATATTTAATTTTTATTAATTGTGCATGTCATGTTTTTTTCACAGCTATATGTTTCATGTCCAGATGTTTTAAATGTTTCCTGTGAATCTCAAGTTTTTTTAATCTCTGTCAGCATGTTTTAATGCATGTATAAAAAACCATTTAGATACATATCATTTATATACTTAGTTATATATAGCAATTAGACAAAAACAAAGGATATCTTTAAAAAAAATAAACAAAAAGTAATGAGTTGTGAGAGGTCCTTTTGTAATATCATTTTGCTGGAATGTCTGTTCTCAGATTACTGTAGTATGGTTTGCATGCAGTATTTTTTTAATATACAAACCTCACATGCCAATAATATTAATAAAATTCCTTTAAAGTTTTTTTAGCTACACATGCAAGTCTGTCCTGGTCTAAACGACTTTACATGAGAAAATTAAAACAAAGTGAAACAAATTTTTCTATGAAGCAAAACTTGTCACAGTAAAAGGAAAAAAAGATAAAACTTTCTAATTTTTATATTTTGCAAAGCTACCTGTGGAATGTGATAAATCATTCATTGTTGTTTCCCCCTAAAAAAAGGCTTTGGTTTTTCTCATTTTTTAAGCTCAATTGTAAAAACAGTAACCATTACTTTTAATCTTTTTCAGCTTAAAGTAAGAAAAAATTTGTAATCAAAAGTGTGCTAACTGAACCAACTTTGTGCAAATCACACTAGTGATAACTTTTTCTTTAGCATGCAGGAAAATTATCTGTTTTGTCTTCGTGTAGGTTACTTGTCAAAAATTTGGAATATATGCGAAAGAATGTATTAGGTGATGGAGTAACGACATGTTTAATATGTGGTACAAAAACTGGTTTGCTAAAGGAGAGCTTGCGATATTGTGCAAAATGTGGTCAGGTAGCTCTTTCTATAGATTTCTTCCTAGCTTTCTTATTTGTTGTTAATATTAGTTTAACCAGATTGCCAATTATGTATATTTTTCCTATGCCTACCTTCTGTGCATTTAGATGGTTTGTCCAAAGTGCAGCATTGAGAGATGTAATATTCAAGAAGTGCCTTGCAAGCGTTGTTACTGTGTGTTGTGTTATGAAGAAAGACAGGTATTTTTTTCCATGTTTGTCTTCTAATAGTTAACTTTATATGAGTCCGAACTACAAGCCCACCCATTTTATTACCATTTTGTTACTGTAAAGCGATGCTTTTATTAATAAATTGCTATATGTAGTAAAAGGGATAACAGATTAAATGAAAATGATGAGATAATAGTGTGAATTGTAGGAAATTTTAAATCAGATTTTTGTTGAGATTGTGGAATTGAAAAATACAGAAATGTTTTTGACATATGACTAATTCCAGCTATTGTCAAATAAAATTTTTTGACTTAAGTGAATGGTCAAGAAAATGGAAAGGGAGGAAAAAAATCTCTATTGCCATTTTTTGTGTGATGTTACATATTAAAGAAAATTTACAATTATTAATTTTGCATTCTTTTGTTTTTAATTTTACATTAATTTATTCCCCTAGTAAGGCAGATAAAGATATCAAAAGTCTGTAATTGTAGATTTATATTTTATCAGTGTGTGTTTTGTTATGCTCCTTGAGCAAAGTAAACAGTTGTTAAGCATAAAAATGCATTTGAAGAAGTTTTTCTTTTTTCTAACTGTAAACATGAACAAATTGACCAGAAATTCACCACACACTCAAAGCATGATTTTAGGAGATATAGGACTCGCACACCTAACCAGAGAACAAAAAATGTAACGCCTGGATACCATAAAAACAATTGAATGTGATTTGCTGCACACCTAACCTTTTCTAGTGGTAAAGACAAAACTGCAGGATGAGAAGTGAATACCTGGAAAATTTTAATTCAAAAAATTTATGTTAGTCCTTAATAAGCAGATTGAGATTTGCCCCAAAATAATCTCAAACTTTTATTAATAACGTCCAATCTACTTGTTCCAGCCAATGTATTTATAATTTTAATAACCTATTATTTATTCTTTTTTAACGGCGAAATATATCTTTTCCATCTAAATCAAAATTAAAAAATTTAAAAAATTCCTAATTTAATATTTTTTTTCAGCTTTGGAAACGCTCGGGAGCATGGTTTTATAATTCAATACCAAAATATATTATACCCAATACAGACTGTGCTGAAGCAAGTCGAAAGGTAATGCGTATTTTTCTAGCATGTCTAATTTTGGACAACCATCAAGTATTATGAAAAACAAAAATAGTTCTTTTTCAGTCAATTAGGATTTTGTGTCTATATGTCGTATAGCATTAAATTTCCAATGTAATCATTTCCAAATGAAATTTTATTATTTTTATTTAGTTTACGAAACAATACATTACTAGGTTTAGTTTGGGAAATTTTCCTAGCAAATCAAACTAGCACGAAAAAGTTAACTTAAAAAGAATAACTTTATAGAGCGTACTATACAAAATAGCACCAATTTTATGTAAAATGTTAGTTATTTTAACGAGAATTTCTGATTTACTGATTTTTTTTTGTAATAGGGCACATTAGTAAGACATTGCTCTGGTAGCTCAATCCAAGGATCAGATTCGATTGGTCGAGGTTCATCAATGATGCATTTAGGTAAACTTAACCAAAATTTTCTCTTATTTTGTGTATGCTGAATATGGCTACTGCACATATACACAAAGCCTTCTATAGAATATTGCAGGACCTGATCAGGGCAAGCCTGAAAAATTTATCTTAACTGAGTTGCTAAAGAATAGGTCTATGATTCGATAGTCTTTTTTATGCATGTATTTTGTGTTTTTGTCACTAATTAACTCCATAAATAACTATAAACCATACATCATTTTGTTTACATTTTTATGAGTGCTGTTTCTTTTATAATTGAGTATTTTTATACAATTGTCAAACGGGTGGCTAAATTAAAAAACAATGGGATATATTTCTCTTTTTTGTGATGTTCATGCGGTCAATGTACACAAAGTGATTTAATAAGAAAAATGGCAGAAATGTTGAACAACATGTAAAAAACATATTTTTATTATTTTGTACTACTTAACTTACCAATAAAATAGCGAGTAAAAATAAAGAAAGTGAAAAACCAAGGAAGAAAGATGAAGCCACCATATTGCACGTTCGATTTGTTATTGAAAGTTCCCAGTCTGTCTCATGATAACAAACTTTATCGTTCGAAGTTGGTAGTATGTTGTGGAAGAGGGACTCAAACATGAAAAAATATTGTTGTTGGTATGACAGATATTTATTTAGTTCAAAAAAGTTTAAACGAAGGTTATAAAACGCTGTTATTACTATAGTACGTAAAATATTCTTGGTTATCTCAAGTAAAAGATGTTATTTTTGATGTTTACTAAAAAGTACATTAAAACCTACTTATTTTCACCCTATACAGCCATGGAATATCTGTAAAAATGTTGTTAGAACAATATATAGATAGTTAGCCGTAAAATATAGTTTTTTATTTGATATTATAGTAGTTATCTTAGCAGATTTTAGGATTTAGAAATCTATATATATTTTTCTCTCGCTTACAATTTATTTTCTGGCTGCCATAAAATAGTTTCTTGTTCGCCCCTCCTTTAATGCTCCTTTCCCAGGAATTAATTTTGGAAGTTTTTGTCATTTTATGATAGTGTTTATATTATGGGTTTCTTTTTTTAAATTACGCTTTAAAGGAGAGTGATTTATAAAAACAGGTGCCTTATCATAGTAAGATCATTCTTGTTAGATGCTGTATAAGGAAGGCTTCACCTGTTTTGCATAATTTTTTAGTAAAACATTTGTAGCACAACTTCATATTTCATTAAATTCCAGGAGATAAAAACAAAAAAACACTACTTCTAATAAAGCAATAATTTTCATGCCAGGACATTAATTAATTGTGCTGAAACTACACCTCTTCTAGTGAAATAATTTAGAAGTACTGTTCCCATCAACCCACTTTTTTGCACTGGTTTTATCTTATTTAACTAATTGTCTTAACCTGGCAATATCAACTCTGAGTCGAAGATATGTAGAGAGATTTGTGGTTTTTAATGTGTCATGAGAGGCTTGTTGTCAATTATACAAACTATTTCTGCAACTTCTGCAACATATAAAAACCTGAATCTGTTCCTTTATTTGAAATCATTGTCTGAAATGCAATTGGTCTCTTTGTTACTCTTTGAAACTTTTTAGATTGTCAGCATATTAGAATATTGTTATGCTTTGAAAATTTTACCTATGCACCTTGAGATAAACCATCCAAGACTTGCATGTGTTGTATCAATGCAACAGATAATTTTACATCTAATAAGTTGTTTAACATTTTGAGTTTTTTGCATCTTTAAGACATTGTACTATCTAGATCTTTTTAAATGACATCATGGTATTCCGGTAAATAAGTAATGGTATATCATTCTATGCCACGTTGACTGATTTGTACAATTCAGTAATGAAGAAATTACACTCTCTTTGTAAGAATTCTGATAGTTTGATTTGTAGTGAATGTGCTGATCAGTGTGTGTTAGTTTACGACCTGAAACTGAAGTAATACCATTCTTGCATTTGACCGTGTCAAGAAAAGCGATGCTTCTATCTTGTTCAAGCTCAACAGTGAATTTGATTTGTCAGTGGAGGCCGTTGATTTTTTCATTGAACTCTTATGATGGGATTTTATTATTATAGCAAATATGTCGTCAACGAATCTTTTCCAAACCTTTGGACGTCTGTCTGATGTGACAAATGCTGTTGTCTAATGTGCTTCAATGTATATTTCGGAAACTACCGTTGATGCAGGACCTGCCATGGCAAATTTTTTTGTTTGAGTGTAAAAGTTGTTTTAAAAAAAATACTATGTTTTTGTCAATACAAGTTTAACCAAATGGAGGAAATCTGGTACTGGAATCTTTGTCTTTTTACCACATGCAGCATCGTTTTCAATAAGATCTTGATGATGTTCCTTTATGGGAACATTTGTGTAGAGTGATGTGTCATGAAATGATACCATACATTAGTCGTCTGCTATGTTTATTGCTCTGATGTATTCTGAGAATTCTTTTGAGTTCTTGCTATGGTCACTGGCTATAAATTTTTATAGGTTGTATAACGGTGTACCAGTGCACGACATTATTATTTGAATTAAATTTCCCTGTTTATAAATTGTTGGTAGTCCGTAAAATCGTGGTAGTGGTCCGTCACTAGGTTTCAGTCGATAATACTGTTTTTCATCGATGTATTATTTTTTTTTTAACTCCATTAAGATGTTCCTTCTTGTGATTTACCTAGCTTGTGTAGTAGATATCTGAATTTCGGCTTCAGTATTTCAAGTTCCCGCAAAGTCTTGCTAATTTCGCGAAAATTAATTCCCCTCAGGTTTACGTCAGTTGTTACTGTGGTTTCAAATAATTTATTTTTCAACAACGTGTTTTTTAAAGGCGCCCTTACAATACTGAAAATTTATATATATAAAAAAATAGAATCAAACAACAAGCATTACTGCGATTCTAGGCAAAAAAATAATTAATGTAAATATTTTTTAAAACAGGAAAAATCCAATTTTCGTGACTATCTCTAAAAGCGAGTTTTTTAATAATTTTTGTCAAATTATCAAAACTCCCATTTTTACAAATTATTTCCTGCAAATAATAATACCATCAAGGTAGATAGAGGCATACAAGTAAAATATACGTAGTTGTTTAGTCACGTGAATGTTAACAGTTTTTGTCTATAAACATGACGTCTCATCTTAACACTTCTATAACAATGTTTGGTGAAAACATCCTAAGGTATCATTTAAGCTTCAATTTAATAAAAAGTCAAATCCGCCTATAGCTTATAAAAAAGGACCTCATTTAAATATATATATATTTTTGTTTGCATTTCATTTTTTAAATTTACACTTCTCTTAGAATACTCTGAAAGTATCGATGATGCTAGTGATGACTCAGACATAGAGACTGCATCAGTAAAAGCGTTTGATATACCTGAAGATCAACGTTCTGTTACCTGGCATAACCAGATTGATGTCGATGAAGAAAGCATAGGGAGTGGAAAAAACAGATCGGCCAGTTATACGTCGCGATCAGGACGAGCTAGCAACATTAAAGGTAATCATAAAATTGTCGACCTGGACATGGGGTCCACTTGCTTAAATAAGCTAATAAAAACTTGCTTCAAAAAGTCTAAACAAATGGAAGAACTGGGAAAGGCCGGGATAGCAATATAAATTTAACATCAGTAACACGTTTGTGTTTGGATGGTACTGTCTGCTAATATTTTTTGCGGAGCTAAGCCAACGGGCGAAGTCTATTTGCCATTAAAGCGTGCGTAAATATTTCTTACTAGAAATTTTTTTCTTTTTTCTAAAAGTTAGTCAGTCGTCCACTTATTACTTTTAGTTAAGTTCCGCTTAAGACCTTCAGATGAAAAAGTATTTTTTCTACTGGCGTATTTCAAAGAAGATCTTTTTTTTAAAAAAATGATTGTCTGTTTGTCATTTTGCGTGCTGGTGCTGAAGTGACTTCTCGGCGCAAAATGTGCAAATCAAAATTGGAAATCGGAGACGGCGCTCCAATTTTCTTTTCTCGAAAAAGAGAAGAGGAAAAAACGCAAACAAGAAAAACTGCACATGAAAGTTATAAAGTTTTGTCATTTGAGCGGAGGGAAATAAAAGCAACGTGTATGCCGTTTTCATTGGCTGAATAAAATGATTTTAAAAACGATTTTAGGACAGAAGTGCCCTATTGTAAAAAAAAACCTTGTAGACCTGTAACCCGCCATAAAACCTTCAAGTAAACTTTTTCGCTTGCTAGCATAGAGAATCTGTTCTCGCTCTTGAAATCTTATATATATATTGATTTAGTAGGGTTCATTATCCTTAGCACGTATTGTCAGTAGAATAGTTTGATCGATGTCAATGAATGTTGCGGTAAAATGTTAGCCTAACAGAGCATATCAAATAAGCAGTGTAGTTTTTAAAGTAATTTTTGCTTCTTTAGAATGTTTCTATTCTTTCATTAGGACCTTCGTTTGAATTTTCATCACCCGATGATGAAGACGGCCCGTCAATGAGGAAACTCTCCAATGATGATCGATACACTAGTGAGTCCAGTCTACCCCAAGATCTCTCACCGATGTTGACCAGAAGTGGCCGTTCAGTTGATCGTAACTTATTGCACGGAAGTTCCTCATCTTTGGACGTCAAATCAGACAAAAAACATAAATTAGCTATCAGAAAACCATGGCGAAAAAAGAGTCGTGACCAGAGTGACGTCATGTCGGCGTCGCTTGAACAAAGTCCGACGTTGTCGCGTAAACTTCAGCAAAATGGCGTCAATAACAATACTGAGAGTGTAAGTAACAACAGTGAGGAACAAGACATAGATAGTATGTTTAAATCGTACGAGGAGAAGTCGAACGCAAACGGTGAAAAGAAAGAATATCACGGTAACAATTATTGTTTGTGTGTTCACACGTATAATGTACACCTTTAGATGTTTTTCTTTCTTGTTGTTTTTAAGCTTTTTGGGCGTTTTTTAAAGCTTAGTATGAAGTAATAACATTTTCGTGATTTAAACCTTTTCAAATGAGACCAGAGATTGTAATTCTAATACTTTAGGACTTGCAACTACGTACTGTCCGTGATCAACTATTTTTTCTATATATCTTATGCAGCGAATAAAGTAAATTTCTTTACATGTAATGCGTCATGACGTGTTTATATATTTATTTATTTGTTCTTCAGGCAAATACGGCATGATCGAGTTTACGCTGCAGTATGATCCCAATACACAAGAATTATTAGTCATTATTCAAAGGTGCAAGGTGTGTTACTAAAACCCAGTAAATTGAAAAAAACCTCACAAATCTCTTTGAAAATTGCAAAATTAAGGGAGATGTCCTATAAAATCTTTTTTTCTTGGCTTTCCAGCATGATTATTTAAACAATTACCATTAAACGTATAGCAACTTCTGCTTAAATCCTTAAGAATTTTTTAAAAGACCTTTAAATGGTGGGATGAGAATCATAAATTGATTTTGATAGAATAGACTTGTGAAATTCCACTTGACTATTATTTTTTTGTAGGGTTTAAAGGGCGAGAAAGGCAAGATACCGTCCGCGTATGTAAAAACATATTTACTACCAGAAGCAGCTAAGGTACAGTATGAAGTCCAATATTAGGTTATTAGCATTCCGCTCTCTTTTTGAAGTAGTTTCTGTAAAAACATACAGCTACTACTGCGAAACGGAAAGAGATCTCAAAAAACTACTTTTTCTAATGTTTTTTTCTGGAACAAGTTTCCAACTTGGTATTTTGGGTTTTTTCTAGGCTTCAAAAAAGCGAACAACCACGATAAAGAAGACCACTGACCCTGTGTTTGATGAAACACTTGTTTATTATGGAGTGGCTGAAACTGATGTACAAAGTAAAGGACTTCGGTATGATTCTAATTTCTAATTGAAAAAAATTTTTTAAGAGTTCTAAAGATCTCGTAAACGTAAATATAAAATTATTAAGAAAAATAAATAAAAACAACTTCTCACAGCAAGGTGATCGCTTTAATAAAAAGTATAAAATTGGTATGTTTGCTTTTTTCTCGTACAGAGAAGTTGGTTTAAAAGAACCCCCGTCTTAAACTTAAATTCATCCTCAGTTAAAAAATTATTACACTATGTACTCGCAATAAATTTATATATGAAACGATAAGATCATTTATAGGCGAAAGAATTACACGAGAGAATTGTAAATGTAGTCTTTCGCAAATAAATGTTCACTCGAGTAACAACCAAAAAAAAAATCGTTTTTATCCACGAAAATTTATCACGCTAGTGTTTTCGTCAAGGAGAATTTTATCATTTGAAATTCTTCTTAATTTTTTTCGTTATACTTGAATTTAAAGGGGGCGAGTCTTGCTTTTGTGTTCATTCAAAGGTATTTAACCTTTGTGGACAAACATCGTGCTCCTGATGAGTTCTAATTTTTAACCAGCTTCGTGTTGACATGTGTGAATAGTTTCATATTAAATTCCACTTGTAGGTTATCTGTGATGGATGAAACCAAAATAGGCGGCAGTTCTATCATTGGCGAGACATGCATCCCATTGAAAAATTTGACAACTCGACCAGTACAACAATTTCGAAGGATTTTGGATTCACGAAGTAATGTAAGTTGGCTTTTGTGTCATTGTTTTCCGGTTGGTGTATTCTCGTAACAGGCTCTCTAAGCAAGGTGTCACACTACAACGAACAAAGAAAGGGAAATGGACTCCTTCTTTTTATAATATTTTTGTTACACTTTTTTTTATAAAAAAGCACTTTCTTACCTTAGTCTGGACGTTCTTTGATAATTTTGTGTGTCAAAACACGGCCATTTTTAGGTTAAATTTTACTTAAAAGTAATACTCCAACAAATTGGTCCTAGTGGAAATCCGCCTTATCAGGAAGTGCTTTTTTAAGACTTGTTAGTAGTACCTGTGACTTGAGCCTTTAACCCTATTCTTTATTCGGGGGTTTCTTAATGTTGGGGGAAGGGGTAGCGCGCTATCCTCCCGTTGTAATTCTGAAAAGTTATTTAGTAGACACGTAATTTACCACAAGTGTTACCCAGACCTTAAGTAACAACATGGACAAAAAAATTGCTGTTGTCAGCATTTTTGCTAATTTTATCATCAAATTTGCTAAAATAGGTAAAAAATTAAAACTTGTATAGAATTTGCATAATTGCTTCGTATGTAGTCACACTTTTGTGACAAACAAAACAAAAATTTTGCCACAACTAGGTCCAAATTAATTGTCAGTAACTAAATATACATCCATCCTAATATAATTATAGGCGGAAATTTTGTTGAAAATTATGTTCTCTAACATTATTTCCTTATCGTTAAGTATGTTTTTTTAATCATTTTCTGTATAGGACGAGACATTATTTCTCGATTCAAAAAACACAAGTTCGAATCCGGGAAGAATCGAAATCGCATTGCATTATTTGTCAAAACAAGAAAAGTTAGTTGTAGAAATTATAAGATGTGCAGGCTTGAAGGCGCTTGATCAAAACGGATATTCTGATCCCTATGTTAAGTGGTGAGTCACTGTGGTTTTTACTACAGTCTTTTTAATTTCCATTATTATCTTGTTAGCCTCGATACCTTTCGTCGTACGTCGGATGTTTCGATTTTAACATTAGCGCTTCATTTCCTTAATACGCTTGGATAGACGGTTCCTAATACAAATAACGTATGAATACTAGTATGGTGACACGCATCAAACTTCCCTAATACTTTAATACCAATTTTAATAGCTTAATATTTTAATGCCACTTACTGATTGGTTAGTATTTTAATTCCAATTTCTGATTGGTTATCTTCTTCATAGTTACCTACTACCTGATCCACATAAACGAACGAAGCAAAAAACAGCTGTGAAAAAGAAAACCCTCAATCCTGAATTCAATGAGGTAGCGTGTTCTTAACATCTCTCCTTTCCATTTCTCTATCAACAATATTTTGAATGCTAAGTACTTTTTTTGCAATTCAAAGCCAACATTTAGTTTAAAGGAAATGGTAAAATAGGGCTAAAACAAAAAGAGCTGATAGTGTTAAATTGTTCTAATACTTTTGTTTAGGAGTTCTCGTATAAAATACCGCATGCTGAACTAGCAAAGAAGACATTACATGTATCTGTTTGGGATTATGATATGGGAAGAACAAACGATTTTATTGGTACAATTTTTTGTCACTTCCCTTTTTTATATTTAATTTTTATTTAATCTGTTCGAAAGAAAAGTAACCAAATTCATGTTTATTTTCAGGTGGTCTAACGCTTGGTATTGAATCCAGCGGTGAAGCACTACGTCACTGGTTCGAAACTCTGAAAACAGCTGATCGACGTGTTATTAAGTGGCACACCTTGAGTGAGACGTGTCCAGTTATTAATGAGTAACGAAATGTGGCGCACAACGTAGTTTGTGTTATTAGTGTTCTACAAAGTGTTTCATTTCATTGAAGACATAAAAAAACTTGTTAAACAACCTTTTTTGCGTCGGTCAGAAAGTCGACAAGTTCTATTAAGTTGCGTCACGCCGTCGATTTACTTTCTAACATTTTAAAAATCGTTTCTTCAAAAAAGTGATCTTGAAATTACAAGCATAACGTTGACCTTCACATCGGCAATTGTCACATTTTGACGTCAATTAAAAGGGCAGCTGTAGAAGTCACATCCATATATTTTTTGTTGTGTTTTTTTTTCTTAGCAATGCTTCTGTGTGCGTAGGTTCCTATTTGTTTTTTTGTTAAAACTATTTAATATATTTTTTGTCAAAGTATTTTATTTTATTATGATAGCGATTGATTTTTTTATAAGGTGTATAGTTTAAGAATTAAAATTGATTGTTTGATTTATTTTATCCACAACACTCTGTGTATCACGGCGTAACCATGCTTTTTATAAGAATGTGCTTTATAAGAATATTAGGCTGAGATTGCAGATTAAATGTACCCCCCTGGTTAGAATTTTTTCATTCTTATGAAATGTGTATAATACTAGACTCCCGGAATATTGCCAATCGTTTCTATCATATGTTCTTACATGTCGCTAGTTCTTATAACATGTACCTTACTTGTTGAACACAAAGTGGAGCGGAATTGTTTGACTAGAATACGTACATTTAATATACTTCGTAACTTTTAACCTGTTTTTGCGGGTTTTTTTTTTTTTTTTTGTATATCAACGTATTTTTTTAATACAAACGTATCCTTCACCTCTTTCGCGACTGAACCAGGAACCATGGTTTTTTGGCAGATGTAACTCTTGACAGACTCTAAAAAAACGTTTTCACAAAAAATAAAATTTTACCTACTTTTTACTACCAACCTCAAGATACAGCCGCTCAAAGATAGGTCAGAAGCGTTTTGCATACACTTTTTTAAGGGACTCCTCATTATTTGGACACGCACAAATGTATAATTTTTGTATAAAATATATTTCGGTGTAGATATTAATCATTGGGATGTACAATAAAACACAGTATTTGGTGTTGTCTCTTTCTTGCTATTATATTATTCTCTTCTGTCGGAAACCCCGAATTTGTATTAGTCTGAATCGGATTAGTTTTAGGTGAGACAAGGGAGTAATATTTGCGGAAGGAATGTTTCTGTCAATAAATGTTTTTTGGATATCTGTAAAATTTTAGTCTGGTAACTTGTTGAGAAGTTGTTGAGAAGATGAGATGTTCCAATTTATCGAATTTCTTTATTATCTGAAATTTTTACAGAAATCAAAAAGAAATGGAAATTCTTTTTGTCATTTCTTAAAACTAGTCGTTAGCCGTGGAAAAATCCACGGGTTCGCCAGTCCTTTTTATACCGCATTGCGTGCGTCTCGCTACCTGCGCAGCTAAGCTACCATTTTGCGTGACAGACAGACGGACGGACAGACGTATACGGGTATTATAATATAGATATATGTTCATTATTTTTAGAAAGGGAGCGGATTTGCAGTTCCCCTGTATCAACAAACTCCGCAAAACGATGAGCCAGGATTACAGGGATTTGCGAATGGATTTTTGACGTGGATGCGTTTTGTTATAAGCGTCGCCTGTAAAAATTACACAAAATTTTCGCATCTGTTTAACTTTATTATTATTAATTTATTGTTATGAAAAACAAATTTCTACTGGTGTGCTTCGTAACAATAAAATATTTCGTCAGTAAAGAAGAACACGACAAAATAATATTTTGATTTGATCAGCCATTCTGCTAACTGTTATTTTGTTTTGATATTTTTAGTTCCTGTCCCAAGAATGATAGCAATAATTTTTAACGTTAATATTCGATTGAAACGGAAACTTTTCTCAATCTGATCTCAGAAATAAGATAACTGAATCCGTGGGAAATCTACCTCTAACTTCTTCATTCTTTTGAGGAATTTTATTATCTTTGTAAGAAATTAACAGGTATGTTCAAAATCTTAGAACTGAGAACGCAGATTCTGGACTTCTGAAAATTTTCTTTTGGCGTTTACTAGCAAAATAGAAATGTTCGCAATTATTTTAGGTCAAAATTTTGATAATCGTTCATAGGGGTGCAAAAAAAACTTTATACATAGACAGCGGTCTTGAAATATTCCCATCATGCATCATTAATATATTGAGGATGTCTATCCAAAATATTTTGGTGGATGTTCGATATTTCAAATGATGGAAAATAACAAGACGACATAAAAATAGAGACAAAAGGGACTGTGAACGAGGTACGAGCAATAATGTGATCAAAGGTCCAGTTAGTCTAATAACCGATGCATCAAGAGTCCTGGTAATGCAGATTCTGATTTGGACGAAGACGAAAGACTAAATTATGATTGATTGTAAAAGATTTTTCGTGATTTTTATAATTGTTTTAAATATCCGTGGTCACTCGCACCATGATATCATCATTGTGTTTATCTTTAACCAACCTCATCCCTAGGACTTATTAGGCTTTTTATATTTGGAACTCTTCGTGTTATCTTTTCACGCGCAGAAAACTTTGACTTGAATATTAGCGAAATAAAAAAATGTTTATTTTGTAAAAGTTTATATGATCGCAAAATTAAAAAAAATTGTCAAAAATTTTTAGCTTGAAGTTAGATCCTGAAAGAAAGAATATGCGGTGCTTGTAAAATCCGTCGAAAACAGGTTTAAAAATTTTACCATTTTGAATTTTAGTCTGGTTGAAGCAACTGTTAGAAGAATTGATGACATCTTTTTGACGTGATAGCGAATGAAGAAGTATCTACATTATAAACAAGCCAAATACAACTTTTTATAAAAACAGTTAGGAAGAACAACAAAGCTTTCCTTAACTTCAAAATAAGAACAAACTAACATAACTGGCAAGGCTGAAAGTTATAATTTTCTCTCTTTGTATGAGAAAACTAAAACCGGGAGAAATATTGTGCAAAGTTGTTAGTAGTTAGATATTAAGTCGTAAAAATTTATAACGTACTGAAAAATAAATTAAAAATGCCAAATATAAGAACAGAATAAAACAATTCCAGGCCTGAACATGTTAAAAAGAATAAGAACTCCTTAGGTTGAAGTCAAATTACCTGGTTTTTATAATTACGAAACAAGTGTAGTATTGTGAAGGCTTGAATGACTTTCATTGTAGCTTATATCAATTCGACGATAGAACATTTTTATCAATAAACAACACAACAGAAGAGCTCAAAATAAAGAAAAAGCACGAGGTATTAAATATCAAGCCAGCGATGAATAAGATCTATTGAAAGATTAATATGAACAATAAACGATGTTAAAAAAATGTTAAAAAATCAAATATAAATGAGTTTGAAACTAATTAATTATAGAAATGTATTCATTGACTGATCACCCAAAATAGCCATCTCCTCATTCGTGTTTTCATGAAGAAGGAAGGAACAAAACTTTTGCAGCGCTTCACTTTAAAAATTGGGAATTCAAAGGTATGTTCAAATTAGTTATATGAGTTCTGTAACTTTGTTCCTGTTGTTGTCATAGTATTCAGAGTTTCCAAATATATTTTAAGGAACCAGATTTTTATTAATATTACCATTCTCCCTTATGCTATTCTTTTTGATGCATCTGCTTATTCGAGATTTCTTTTCGTTGGACAGAAATACAACTAAAATGAAATTTGGAAAGATAAATAATAGAAACAACCCCCCTAGCGGCACCATTACCCTTTAAATAGATGACAATATTGAATCTATATACTATGCATGTGCTTTTCGTTTGTAAACTAAAATTGTTGGTGTTGTATTCGCGTGACAAATACGCGACAAGGTATTTAAAATGATAAAATAAAAAAATAAAAAATAGAAAAGTATGGAATAATTATTTACGGATACGTCGGCTAATGTCCTCTTTTATTTGCAGGTAAACAGCATCAAAGAGAGAGAGTAAAGACACATCAAACTTGTACAAGATAGCATGTGAAAGTTTCTTGTAATGAACGTCAGCTTGAATCAAACCAGTTATGCTTTTCTTCCAACATTTCAAAAGTTAGAGCTTCCTGTTACTGAAGTTATTCCAGAATGGTTTACCATCGCATTCGCTTCAATCAACGGAGGAGGGTTCTGCTTAAACGTTCTCTCCTTATGGTTGTTAGCTACGCGTAGATTTGTGTACAGATGTAAAATTAACGCGTTTATCGTATCGCTTTGCTTATCGGATCTTCTCGTGGCTTTATCGAGTTTTTATTTTCTCGGAACCATTACCTCAAATAATATCAGTCAATTTTCAAAACGCGTTGCCACGATTATATTTAGTTTCGCGCTAGAAACATCACTGATGAGTTTATGTTGTCTGAGTTTCGACAGACTTACCGCAATACGCAAACCTTTTCGATATACCGAAATTTTATCGAAAAGACGAGTAATCGTTATTATCTTTTTGGGATGGTTGTTCTGCTTGTGTTTACTAGCGATACAATTCGTGTTTGGTTTCATATACAAACACGAACGATACGTTTATTTCAACTGGATTGTATTTACATCACTCTCGCTAATCTCGATAACATTCTTAGCGTTAGTTTACGTGTACTTGATTTACGAAATCCATAGACATTCGACGCACATCAAATCACATTCAATTTCCGCGGTAAGGGAGGAATACATTTCTGATTATTCAAGCGATATCAGTAAAGATCCAATCAATTGCGACCATATGACGGACGTAACATTCGCAACAACCAGTAGCGAACAATCTCGTTTCGTCCAACAACAACAACGACAAAATATCGACCCGTTAATAAAGCATCCCAAAGAACATAGAAAGAGTATAGAAAAAAGCAAAAGTACTGATTTGGTGCGTGCAGCCTTAGCAAACACAAGAAATTCGACTCGAAGTTCGGGCGAACGAAGACGACTGTCAGCACGTGGACAATTAATCAAGAGAGAAAGAAAATCCGTTTTTCTTTGCTTGTGTATCGTCTTTGTTTTTGCCGCAAGCTGGCTGCCGGTTACCGTATTTTTTGTCCGATGTTTGATCGCTCACTCGTGCGAGAAGGATGACGCATTGTTGTTCGTTTGTTCTTGTTTAGTTTCGATGAATGCTTTGCTCGACCCTATTCTTTATTTTATCATCAAACGCGAATTCCGAGAATTTTTGTTCGGTAAAGTTTGTAAAAGTACGTCCAGAAGAAACAGTGGTGATAGCAGACGTGGAAGCAGTGGAAATTTTATTTAATAACAAATAGAAATTTTATTTATTTTTATTTCTCTGAAATACTATTTCTTTTTATATATAATGAATTAAAATGAAAAATAAATCTTGCAGATTTTTATTTCACTGAGGTTAAAAAAGCGCAGCATCGTGAGCCAATAAAGGCTTGTTTACACAGCTGGACTAAAACATTAACTAAGCCTAGTGGGAAGGGTGCCTAATGGCTTTTACAGAAGATATTGAGTGTAAATGGTTAACAAAAATAGCGATAGCACGGGTATAATAATTACCCCAATATCACCGATAACTCTCCCTAAAACGTTAGTGTTAATATATCAAAACTTAACAACCACACCTTAACGGCAATAACACCTTAGTGTGAACAAGATTTAAGTAAAACTTTAACTCAGACAGTAGAGGCTAATGCTAAAAAATGTTAAATATCAGATATAAAACATATTACAAATATTCGTTCAAACTACAACTAAAATATTATACAAGAAGACTGGATACGAAGTTGGAGGAGACAGTTGTACGTATGGGAAGTTTTGAGGTTAAAAAATCTTTCTTGCTATTCAAGAGTGACGTCAATGAAATCACATGGGCGAAGGAGATGAAGAAAACGTAGATTCAGTGGATGGTGAATAATTTAATGATGCCGAATGAAGATTTAATTTAAGAGCACGCTGTTAAATATTTAAGAACAATTTGATTGAAAATACGTTGGCGTTCATGAATACACCACAAACATGGAAAATTAATATACGAGCTCTCAAAAACCACACACATAAAAAAATGACGTTAAATCGATTAAAGTTTTTTTTTAGAATCGATGCACTGGGAGCGAGTTCAAACAAAGTTAAGTGATTCATGTTTAAATATTCAAACATTCATGCGTTCACATCTGCGTAATTCTGTTATCCTACGTACTGCAATTAAAATATGCATAGAAAAGATAAGTTGTTTCAAGAATGTACATCTTTAAGCATTGATTTCAGTCAAAACAACCTGTCATTGACTCCGACAACCAATCATTAAAGCAGAAAAAAATCTGACAAAACTCAGATTCGTGAGTTGAACGTTTAAAAGTAAAAAAATAAACTCTTTACAGTATTTTAAGATGGTAAGTTTGACCATTTGTAACAAAACGGCGCCACAACTACGAACGCCCTATACCCAACCTCTTTTTTGTTCAGTTATATTTTTTGTTCACGTTTCCCCGAGATATGAAAAAAGAGGTTTCCCTGTCGGTCGCGGCGTACACAATTATTCTCTTTAATGGCGTTTTTAAAACAGATTTATGGCTGCTTATTGTTGATGGAAAAGAATCGGAGGTTGCGAATCGCGGTTATTGTTTCTAAGAACCTTGTCACAGACATAAATAAACATCTACATGAAACTCGTACCCAGGCTATTAGTGCTGTGCAGAATTTTTTTCTAACCAGGCTGGTCATTAATCTATTTTACTCTGATATTCTTATACAACATATTCTTATAAAAGAAAAATCGTGTATTTAAGTTATAAACGTGATTAGAACTTTGATTTCAATTTGGCGCACTAGCCTAGGAGCGTGTAAACTTAACAGAAAATGCTCAAATAGATCGACGTCGGTCAACAAAAATTAAGAAGCAGTCAGGCATCGATTGATGTCTATTAATTCGACGAATTTTGTGTAAGTAGAACCTGGCCCAAATGCAGCGATCAAACAAGTGAATTTCGACTTTCCAAGTAGGTAACCAACAAGACATGTAAACAACACTCGAGACTATAAAACGGAAAAACTTTGAAGCTCAATCACAAATTTTGTGGGGCATGTTAAAAAGCATGTATATATTATACACATACCATAACTAATGCGTGCTTAAAAAATTCGTTTAAATTGTTTAAAAAAAATGTTTACAATCAAATGGTTGCTACTTCAATGTGTTGAATCCAAACATTTCACATATTTTCAGTTCACGCGTTGTTTCTCAAAACAAGACATCTTTGGAGTAATAAAGCTATACTTGTAAAGAACATCTCTCGAAGTAAGAAGATTTGCGTAGTTGGGAAAGACGGCGTCACCATGACAATACTAAAATAAATGCATAAATGACAAAAACAATTTGAACTTTAGTTTTCAGGCGCACTTCGTCGACCACAAATTTAGTTTCCGAATTTGTTTTAAAATTAAACGCGGCTTTTCTCAAACGCCTATTTTTCAGGATGTATTTTACATTTGAAGTAGTTTAGTTTTATCTATATTTGCCGACGGGAAATCGCCGTCGCAGCAAAGTCGATAAAATTTAGCGCATTTATTATCTGTAGCCTAAAAATTTCGTGCGTAATTTAGCATAAGGTGGTTTTGGCCGACCAACAAATAAGATACTGCTGCTGTTATACAAATTGTAGTAAACTTTTGTTATTCTGGTCCTTAGAATACACACCTACAAGAAAATTGAAAATGGCTGAAAATTATTTTTTTAAACCTTCAGTGCCTTACCATATAAATTGTAAGCAAGGTTGATCCCCTCCCCTCCCCGGATAAAGGCACTTACAACCGATGAAAATAGCAGTAACAAAACATACAGCTGGTTTTGCAGATAAGGTAGTAACATAAAAACTAACCAGTTACATAGCCTCTGCATATTTTATCGCACCTCTCATGGAAGAAAGTGAAGAAGATCGATAACCACCTCCAAAATGATGCCTAAGTAAAGATTTAAAACATCATTACACTTTTCCCCAACAAGTTGAACTAGTGAAGTCATACGAAGGTACCACCCTTTTCACAAGCATAGTCTAATCTGAAACCATATTGTTTCTATCGCTTGAGATTCATTTTATACTCAAGACTTTATTTTTATTTTTTGGTGTTGCTTCAGGCACATGACTTCATTTTCATTGCTGAGATCATTAACCAAAACAAATAAAACAAACAAACAAAAAATAAATAAATAAATAATTCTACCAGTGATTCAAGTAATGAAATAATATATACAGCTGATGACGACCATCAAAACCACGTGATTTCGGAATGAGTGAATGGTAAGCCTTGAAAAAAGACTGATTGAAACCTCCAAATATATTGGTGATTGACAATTCAAATTCATGGTGACCATAAAATGAAGCCGGGTCGAACACAACTATAAGTAAAAACATATTTCACAGACTTTTAGAGTGGGTTATATATGTTACCTATTCAATAGCGAATGAGTGGAACTTGTATTTCAAAGAAACAAGACATACGCTTTATTGGTTGGGACACCTTTGGTTATTATTATTACGATAAAGCAATGAATAGGTTGGTTACACATGTTTGTTTACTTCGTGACAGATGATTTTCAAAAAAAAGTCTTTCCTTAAAACCAGTGTCTACTTTCATTTATGACAGTAGGAAGGTACTATATTTTCTCACCTGGTCCATCATCCATCTCAGCAGCATTACCTCCCCACAAATCACCATGCAGTAAGGAAGGGTACACATCTACTTCTTTGAATAACCTACTAACCACCAACTGAAGTTTCGACCATAACTCTACAAGTTCTCTATCACCAGACTTAAACGGATACGAAAATATTGTGATACAAGAATAGTTCGAAAACATTTTTTATGTGTCGAAAACTTGTACTTTAACCACAAAATCAACATACAGTGAATGTTTTCTTTTATAAGCAAAGTAAGTCAATGTTCGAAATCAAGCTGAAATTTGCTTATGAGGGAATCTCAATCAGGCTCTAAGTATTCTCGCGCTAGGCTATTGGATGAACAAGTAAATAGAACTTAAGACAAACACGTGCAAAAAATTGTACTCTAATCAAAATACCCAAGACGCACAGAAACGCATCAGAAGAATTTAAGGCCGGGAAATATGGTTATGCTTAAAAGATTCTCCTATCTGAGCCTGTATATGCTTATAAAAACACATTCATGTACACAACAAGTAAACAGAAGAAATGAGCAACAATGAATCCCAGCCAGGATCTATTATTGTATTGTTTAATGACAAATTACTTGGATGTGCTTATTTTTCAAATCATATCTTTAAAAAAAAATTAAAAAAATCTATTTAAGCTGTGGATTTGTTTGATCTGTTTTAGCATTGAAATAGATAATAACAACATACCGATTCCAGAATTGCATTGACTTTGCTATCTATCCTCTGTCTTGCATAAAACTCCTGAAATAAACGATAACAAATCTCACAATAAGTTTGTCTTTGGGTTGAGAACTTATTAAAAACAATCGAAGAAACAAACAAAAAAGTTTCAAGACGCTTTCCAGGAGGTTTTTCTATTGTTGTAACTTTCCAGGAGTACTCTTAAGGAGAATACACCCAAAAAAGCCATCTTTTTTACATTTTGTTGAAGGATTGCAAGTAAGCCACATTCAAGAATATATGGTTGCGTGTAAGTTGTGACATTTAGGTTGTGTTTGCTTTGAAAATACGACAAGAAAAAAATAACGAAAACATTCTCCTGTTTCCAGAATGTGAACATAGAGGAACATGTTTAAAAACATATTTTTGATGTTGACAAAGACTCAAGGAAGATTCAGCTTGTTTGAACAAAGTCACAGTATTCTGGCTTGTTTGAACAAAGTCACAGTATTCTGTCATTATGTATATTTTCCAGGCAGTAGAAGGATATTTTTCTAATAATAGCGTCCAGAATATTCTTGTGCAAAGTTTTACTGTTTTTTATCATATTATTGTGAACAATGGAAATACGCACTTATTCCAGTACTCTTTTCTGCTTAATTGTAGGGGGGGGGGGGGGGGGGTCAAATTGCACTTTTTCGAATTTTTCACCTTTTGAGAACAAATTAAATTTTGTCATCAAATTAAACAAATTTTGAGAACAAATCTCAAGAATAAATACTATTTACAGGTTAAAAATAAGAAATATCAACAAAATGTCAGCACAATTTATTCCTTAAACATCTCAAAAGCATTGTTATCTTTATTTTTAGTTGTTTTACTAGTGTTAGTTTATTTAAAGTTAGTCGTTTTACCCCCCCCCCCCCCATTTTACAGAAAATTTCGTAATACCCCTACTTCCCTACTTTAAGAAATTTTCCCCGGAGTACCCACCCCCTGCTTATTCGACCCCCTACAATTAAGCACAAAAGAGTAGGTATAGTTTCATGCCCTGGATCTTAATCTAACTAAAATAATTCTGCTTTATTGATTCAATGAACTCAAATAATCCTGTTTTTTGTTAAAAGTTACTACAATTATTTCATAAATAATTATATTTAACAATTCAATTTTTTAAATGTTACGACTCATGACAGTTTCTTTGTGATGTATATTACAATTTCGCAGATATGCTTGTGTACAGGGCTGAAAAACTGGTAGAACAGGGCTAGGTCCAACTGATTAATCTGCATCTTTTTAAGCAATTGCTTAAAAAATATCAGTCAAAAAATAAGAAGATAAAAAACTTGTCAAATGTCACAGTGCTACCTGAAATTGTATTAAAAATGTGATTGAAAAGAACATAAAGGGAACGCATATAATGCTTAAAACGTTCATTTTCTTTCTTTTGAATCAGAAGATTTTTGTATTTATAAAACAAATATCAATTTATCTATATAAACAAAGTGTACATGCCACGTACTAGCCAATTTTCTGACCATGAATTATCCAATGGATGAAGGCCACAACACGTACTTGTATGAAAGCCAAACTTCTGGACTGCAGTTTCATGTTTTTTCGTTGTAACGTTTTTGTCATTTTCTTTTTGTTTCTCAATCATATTTATATTGTGTAAATGCAGCCTAATGAGCAATAAACAACAATAAACTACAATAAACAATGAACTACAATGAGTTGCAACAAACAACAATAAAAAACAATAAAAAACAATACCCAACAATAAACAACACTAAACAACAACAAAAAAACAAAAAAAAACTACAACAAAAATAAAAAAATGATAAACAACAATGAACTACAATAAAAAACAATAAACAACAATGAACTACAATAAAGAACAATAAAGGACAACGAACTACAATAAAAACAATAAACAGCAATGAACTACAATAAAAAACAATAAACAACAATGAAATTCAATGGACAACAATAAACAACAACAAAACACAACAACAAACAGTAATATAAAAACAATAAACAACAATAGAAAAACAATAAACAACAATGAACTACAATAAAAAACTAAAAAACAATAAACTACAATAAAAAACAAAAACAACAATAACTACAATAAAAAACAATAAACAAAAATGAACTACAATAAAAAATATAAACAACAATGAAATTTAATGAACAACAATAAAAAACAACAAAAAACAAAAAAAACAATAAACAACAAATAAAAATAACAACAACAATGAACTACAATTAAATCAACAACAAACAAAAATAAACAACAATAAACAATAATGAACTACAATAAGTTACGATAATAAACAATAAAAAACACTAAACAATAATAATAAAAAAATGAACTGCAACAAACACAAGATTAACAAAAAATATTATAAAATATATATAAGTTTACTTGGCAATATCTGTTCCAAGTTGTTGCTGATACTTTCGTAATGAATGCATGTCCAAATGTTCCATGATGAATAGATAGTCTTTTCCATCAGCATTTTTACAAAGCTGAAATATATATGGCAATGATAATCTAAAAGATTCTAGCACAATTCCTCATGATACATGGTATGCTGATTGTATCAATGCTGATTCCAACGGACGATCAACCTCTTTTTGCTCATAGTAAGGATTAATGATTTTTTAAAAAAGAAAAACATGCAAAAAATTTACCTTAATTGGTTCTGGCACTCTGACAGTTTTTGTGTCCCTCATAGCTTTCAAACTTTCATATTCTCCCATAAACATAATGTCAGCCTGTTCAGAATATAAGCAAAAAATGAGGATTATTAATTCATTAATTTAAGAAAACTTCTGCTTCCTAAATTTATAGGAATTATACAGAGAAGTTTGGTATAAATTACATGCTAAAAATGTTTTTTTAATTATCTTATATATACTAATACAAATTCCATTTCTGGAATATTTAAAAAAACTTCAGATGTACATACACACATTTTTTATATAAAAACAACTTAATGAATGGTACCCTGGCTGGACGTAATCAGTTAGACTTAACCTACAAACCAGTATTCCAGTGTTTCAGGCATCAAATTCCCAGGAAACCTAAATCCAGGCATCCGAAACCCCAATCCACGCATCAGACTCTCCGAACAAGAGATATTAAGGTTTTCCCTTTCATGCACTTCCTAATCGGAAAAAAATCTTATCAGCTAAATATCTTTGTAGATTTAATTGTATATACCAAATTAGATGTTTTACAGTTAGATCGGCTAAAACTTGCATCCTATTGGTCAACATATTGAAATAATCAACCAAATCTTTACGCTTGAGAAATTTTATAAAACCTGGGATACGTTGTTTTGCAAGTTATACACTTGCTATTTATTGTAGATATATTTACCAATCCCTTTTCACTAATTCCAAGGGATATACCCTGCCAATTGTTTCCAGGAGGGACCACAGAGACAGTTCTAGAGTTTTTAAAGTTTTTGGATTTTTGTTAGTTTTGAATGTTCCAGAATTGTATAACTGGAATAATTCTCTCAATATATACTAATTTTTCTTTTGGCCTGACACTAAACACTTATTTCTATGTTGTTATAAAAAAGTGCAGAAGAAAATGTGTTTTTTTCTAACATTTTTGTTGAATGAAATGGATTGTGCAATTGTTTACATTTCCTTGAATTTCATTGCTCAAAAAGCTTTACATGGGTAGCGTCACAAATATTGAGGAATATACCCTGTCTATTATTTCCAGGAGGAGTCATGGCTTAGATGGGGAGTCCTAGCGTATTTAATGCTCATGTTTAGCTACACGCAGACCCAATTAGGGTCCGCACCCTACTAGACAATTCCCTTCAACATCCAACGACATACACAATGTGCCATCTCCCCAATTTCCCTCACATGGCTTGGGTTAATGCTATACCGACTGAACCAGGGGTCCAATGTTCCAGGATTTTTCGTTCTACAATTTTCGTTTACTGCAGTTTACTTTACTTTAAACCGAGCTGTCATTTTACTTTGTTAAGATAAAAATCTACAGGCCACAGACCTAAGGTGGCTAGGATGACTGCCGTAAATAAAGTAATACATACACCTTCGTCGCTATTTCTTTTCACAAACATTTTCCTTGAGCCAACTTTGTAGCTACTTCCTTCACTAATACAGCCTCCGCCACCAAATCCAAGGCTGCTCACATTATCAACCTTAAATACACTTTTTAAATAATTCTCCATGAACACATAAACAGCAAACGATTCGTTTTAAACTATAGCTATATATTCAAAATCCTCAGCCTCGAGTCAATGGTATCTTACAAGCATGTGCAGTCTTTCATGTTCCATGAACTGTGCACAGAGTCTACCATATTTGTTATTGCCTTTATCAGCTGTTACTTCACTTACCATGTCATAAAACTACGGCCAAGCAAAAGATGAGCGAGCTTAAGCAAAGGCGGCGGCGGTCTTTCTTCTTCTGATGGTGTAGTGCAACCACTGTATCTTTTTAAGATATTTTATTCTGTTTTTATGAAATAGTAGAAGTAGTGTTATTTGAAACATTACGGTATATGAGTTTAAATTGTAACCTACCAATTGTAACCAACCAGTATCTATTTTTATTTACGATAATGACAAACATTCTGGGCAATTTAAACCTAATTCCTTCAGTTTCTTTAAGTTTGAGTAAAGCTACGTTAAAGCGTTCTGCCTAATATTTTAGGCTAGGTTGTCATACGTTATGACGACAAAGCAAAATAAAAGAAAAAGAAAACGAAGTTGTTCCTTTTGCATTAGCCCAAACGTTAGTTAATCAATGTGGTACTACGTAATGACGAGACTTCTTCCATTTGTAAAAAACAAACCTTTAACTTAAAATCTTTTTCGTCATAGGGATTTCTAAATCGAAACCTATTAAACCTAAAAAAGTTTTATCTGCAGAACCTTGGTAGATTCATACCCTTTAGGTTCTATTAACGGTATTGGAAGATATAATGTATGCACTCACTACGACAAGCTCCACATCTCAGTGAACACGATAATTCTTCCCATTGTAACTTGCGAGAGGACGTCTTAAGGTTTATTCATTGTAGTGAAGGCTTTCAAGTTTGTCTTTTTCAAAGATCATTTAAAAAACCTTATGAACTTTCTCTTGATATATATATACAGAATTGATAAGGTCAATGTTATGACGATGCTGGCAATGTATCTGTTAAAATTAATAGTTGTCATGCTAACATTTTAAAGCAAAACAGATTAGCTTTATACATATCCTTGTTATTCTCATTGCTTAAATTTAGTTGTCTGTAATTCATGCTTTGTACATTAGTTCTGAAACATAAAGAATTGAATCAAACGTAACATATTTTAACAAATTTTTCAAAAGTAGATTAAAATTTTTACGGAAAAATGTTCCTTACTTAACTATTAATCCCAACTATGCCCATAATTTTAATGTTTGTAACATGATGTGTGGAACAGATTATTAACATGAGGGTTTTCAATGATTTGTATGAAAGCATTTTGTCCATGGTTCCATTTCATTATATTTTTGAATTTTTTATTATATTTATGAAGAAAGAAGATTTTGATTTGGTTATTTTTTAACAACCTCCAATCTGCAGAAAACGTTATTTTGGTGCTAAATATGAAGAAAGAAGAATGAACATTTTAATTATTGCTTTTATAACTTTCAATCTATAAAAAACATTATGATGGTGTTGTGTTGTCTTATTTCTGGTTTGATTACAACCTTGATGATAAAGATTTTAATGTATTTTATGTTGTCATTTATTCCCCTTTTTCGATCAATTGTTCAGAATACTTAACGTCTATTGCGTATGTCAGAGAGTCGGTTTTATTTATGGCGTTTCCGTGCTTAAAGGGCGTACACAACGCCCTTTAAAACTCCAGTTGGTTCTTATCGCACCTTTTGTGCGATGTTGACCCTGCGGGTCAATGGTTCGACTAAGGTTAATTTTTTTCTGGCTACGCCCCTGGTAGCAAATTTTCATAAAAATTTTTTGACGACAATTTATAATGACTCACTTAAAATTGGCTAGGTTTTTTTATTGGCTAGGTTTATTTTCATTTTTTGGCTATAAAATGGACAGTTTGGCCTGAATAAACATTAATGTTGCGGCGAATATTCTAGTATAGTCACTTATTTTTACTCTTGCCACTTTCTCTTATGCCGCCTTTGAGAAGAGCTTCACTTATGCTCATTAGTGACGTAAGAAGAACATTTTTTTTGTACACCAACCACAATTATTGGTAATATAGGCTGAAATGTATTTTTTGAGAAGAAATGAAAAAATTACCTCAAAATTTTGTGTGTTTTGGGGAGAAGTAGACGTGGATAAATATTTCGCTGTTTCAGAATTTTAACTAATCAGAACGCAAAAGCTAATCTTTCTTTTTAGAAAAATCACTGGAAATAATACAAAATATATTCTTTGTATTATTTTTCTGCTAATACCCAAAAGAGTGGTTACATTCAATTTAGAAGTCTGTATATTCTTGTTTCTCGTGGAAATAAAAAAGAAATTTCGTTCACTATTCGACTCGTGGAAATCCGCCTAATTACAGTGTTCGAGTTCGAACGCTCAATGACTTGAGCATGATTATGTTTTCAAATTTTGTTGAATGGCGTTTGATCAGTATGAATGTTGTTTTGATCTTTTACTCATACTCTGTATTACGCACCACCCCCGGTTTTTCTCTCTCTATATAAGCATTAGCAACGAGGTACACTATTGTGGCGCATTTGCAATCAGGGGGCGTTGTGAGCAGCAAATTTCCCAACCGTAATAGGAAGCGTAAAGGACATGCAGAAGGCTAAAGTAAAATATTAAGCATTTTATTATAAACTAAGGGATAACTCAACATGGGAACGTACAGTGACATCGAGGAAAAAATGGATGAACCGTCATCCCTGCAAGATATATTAGTCCAAAACTTAATCTTAGATTTCGGTGAATGTGGTTTTCGTTGTGTACGATGTTCTTTTTTTCTTTCCAGTTTATCATTTTGTCTGACAGGGTTGGCTACACTATTGACTGGAATTTGGTTAAACACAACTCATGAAGATATATCCACTGAATTGGCACAACAAACTTTAACTGGATATCTTAACGCTGCAAATTTTTTGATAATATTTGGGTTAGTGGTGTTAACAAGTTCACTTTTGGCTTGTTGCGGTTCACGTAGAAATAATATTGGTTTGCTTACAGGCTATGCTGTTTTGTTATGTTTGTTAATCACTGCTGAATTAACTGCTATCATTTTATCGTGCGTGTACAGAGACAAGATTGAGAAAACGATGGCGGATGAATTGTATTCAACATTAGATCACTACGGCGTACCAGGTTATGAAAAGTTAACTTCGCAAATTGATTCCTTACAACGCAGATTTTCCTGCTGCGGTAATACGGCTTACACTGATTGGTTAAGAATAAATTGGAATCCGAATAGAACGCAGTCAGTTGTTCCACTTAGCTGTTGTTTACAGCCAACCGCGGAGAATTGTAATATCGTGACAACAAAAAATACAGAAAACATATTTGTAAATGGTTGCCATCAACATTTGAAAAAATACATGCTCGAAAACTTGCATGTAATACGTGGATTTAGCGTATGGATTTTAGTTATCGGGATTTTGGGTATTTTATTTTCTCTTTGTTTAATCATAACACTTCGAAGAAGAAGAAAACTGTTTGCTGGAGATATTTTTTCTCCCAAAAGAAGAAGAGATGAATATTCAATGGAGGAGTATAATTACTGACAAAATTTGGGCTCACAAACACCTATGTGGTCCTTCATTTAATTCAACGGCTGTAAAAATACATATTGTAAATACAGGTATAAAATATATTTTTAAATATTTTAGCAATTTTATCGCCGGACGCGTAAGGCATCAGGTACGAAATCTCGTAATTAGTATTTGACACATATATCGACGTGTTTGTCGTATCTGTTACCATTGTGGTCGTAATTTTGACGTGTTTACGTCCGTTTTACGCTACTTAGCATAACTTTAACCTTTAGAATATTTTAACCTTGCGATACCTTTACCCCGTGATGACTTCATAGGTCAGCAAATTCTAGAATTTACCTTTGCCAGACGGATTCTATTTTAACACCTTTTTCCATTTTCGAGAAATGAAGACGCAAAATTGCTAACAGGCTACTTTTGCGAAAAGATCTTTTTAGGAAGAATTACACTGAATCTCATATGTGTACATCATCATCATGTATGTAATTTTATGAAATTCTCTGAAATTACTGAAATAGCTTATGATCTGCAAAATTATCCTTTACAAAATTTAATCCCGTCGAGGCTTTAAAAATCACCTTATCCAAACTTCGTACTCGGGGCTCTTTTATGCCTATGACATACTGACGGAATGGCTTGAGAAAACGTTAGTACAAAAAAGGTTGAATAGATTGATTTCAAACCATAAGAAGATAAGAACACGTTTGAAAAAAATTTGAAGCATAAAATTTGAAACCTTAAATAAGTTAAAATAAATAATATAACAACGTTATAATAAGTAATAAAGAAATACAGTAATAAACAACTAAAAAAAACGTGCTATCAAACCATACATCTTCTTTAAATTATCAACAAAGACAGACACCCAAATCAGATTAAAGTAGACACAAACACAGTACACACATCCACGAAGGTTGATTTCAACTTTTGGATTCGAAGGTGGAAAGGTATCGGCACATTGTCGCAGTTCTGTTTTGATTACTTTGAAAAAAATGGCACTGGAGAAATTTGAATTAATAAATCAGAACGCATTCTAGCTTTAATTTAGCAAAATAACCATATTGACATTATGTAATTAAGAATAGCAGCGAAGAATCAAAAACCTTTTATAAGGCAGATCACCACGAGAAGAATGAACAACTAATATGACGGCGAAACAACGAATATGACGGATGGCGAAATAACAAAAATTGACGGCGAAACAACGAAATTTAATGGCAAAACAACAAAATTTAATAGCGAAACAACGAAATCTGATTGCGTAATCACCTTAAAAAGTGCCAAACACAATAACAACCAGTTTCTCTAAGTTAATATTTAATATGGCCTTTCCCCTGAATTACCTAGGTTTTCTCTGTTCAGGTTTTTTCAAACTTGTTACGTATGATTTTTTGGTCCCCATCGTAGAATCGTGTTTTAAGAAAATTTCAACTGTATCCAGTAAAGTAATTGAATCAGGATAATCATCCAATCGCTACTGACAATTTTATCGCCACAGAAATACTCCTCGTCTATAACGCATCTAGTAGTTGTTGAAAACTTGTAACATACCAAGGCGCTTGTTTTCTCACATTTTCACGAATTCGATTTCCACCAAAACCGATGAAGAGATCAGCCGGTGGATATGCTTCTAAATCTGTCATACCATCACCAACCATCACTAAACTAAACACACATAACGATATAAACATTTATGGGATAATATATTGAAAAAGCCGGTCGCTACTACAACGTTTTCGATCGTGGATTCCAAACTTCAGTATTTGGAGGTGCACGTAACATTTCTCGTTCTAGTGGATGTATCTTAAAAAAGTTGCGTCGAATAACTTTCAAAGCGCCTGAAGTGTAATTTTTTGCATAAACTAACATTTTAAATACTTTAAAGGGATTAATTTTCGCGGGGATTAAATTTCGCGAATTTCGCGAATTTGGCCATTTTCGCGAAACTAAGTCCTCGCAAAAAATTTGAAAAACGGCCATTCGCAAAAATGAATCCTCGCGAAATATTTGAAAATAGCTCATTCGCGAGATTGAGATTAATTCCTCGCGAAAAATTTGAATTTTGTATCCTTTTTTAAAGTTTGCTGACCAAACAATGCCATTTTTAACACATAGCAAGACAATTCGTTACGTAAAAAGTGCAAGAAATATTTTTCTCCTTATTGTTTCACTTTCACGATAACCTCTTTCCCAGTTTTTCTAAAAAGTAGTTTCCAATAACATCTGAAACGTTGACTTATGCGTGTGGGCTGGTAGAGAGAGAAAAAAAAAACACCATTGCAGCTACATTTACTTTTTACAAACATTAGTTGATTACAATGAGTTTATCATGAGATTTGTCGTTTTTGGTTTCTTCCTGCCTTTTGTTAGAAGCAATTGAAAACTTTCTTCTACAACATGACATGCTCTTTTTGTTACTCTTGCTCCCGAATCTTTTGCTTTCTCTCTATTAAGTTGTCTTACCATCGGCTGTTTTTGTTGTTGCACTGGTGTAAGGAAAGCTTCCTAAAATCACTTCGTTCTTCGGTTCAGCATACAGGTCTTTGATAATTTCTAACCATCAGTGTCACAGAGATTGGCTTGGTATCATCGATCACTATGCAATTCAAGACGAAATTGAAAACTCGTCTGGAAAAAAGCAAGGAAACTACAAGAAATACACGCCAGAGGATCGCTACCGCCTTTGAAAATATGCAACTGAGAAATTCTCAAAACTTAATGAAAGTATTGTTCGCCAGTTTCGACAGAAATATGAAGTAGAGCTCAAAAGTGCTGCTTCTAGAGGGGTCACACCATATCTGTGTCCAAACCACGTGGAAGAACGCTGTTACTTGGAAGTATAGATGACATGGTGCAACAATATATCCAGGCTGCCAGTAAGCGTGGTGCAGTAATAACTAGAGATGTTGCTGTTAGCATTGCAAAGGCGTTAATAAAGAAAAATCCAATCTTGTAGGTAACGTAGATATATCTTCTTCCCATTGGGCACAAAGTCTATTTCGAAGGATGGGATATGTGCGTCGCAAGGCTACCACAGCAAAACTTGAGATCCCAGAAGGTGCAGCTAAGGAATCAAGGTTGATGTTTTATTATAACATCGTTTCGAAGGTCGAAAAGTACAAGATACAGGATTCGTTGATCATTAACATCGATCAGATGCCTACAAAGTATGTTCCAGTAGGTGGTACAACTTTAGCAAAAAGATGTTCATCAAACGTAGTAATCAACGGAAGCACTGACAAGAGAACCGTTACCGCTACGTTTTCCATCTCACTGTCAAACAATTATTTGCCCATGCAACTTATTAATGGCGGGGAAAACAAATAAGAGTTTACCCCAGTTTCAGTTTCCAGACGACTTCTCACTAAGCGTCAACAAAACACAGAAACGAGAAAGAAACATGCAAAATAATAGGGGAGATTTTTGTGCCATACATCGCAAAAATTCGGGATGAGGAGAATCTGGCTAACGATGAAAAAGCATTGGTAACAATGGACGTATTCACTGGACAGATGACAGCTACTGTTTTAGATCTATTTCGTGAACACAACATCGAAATATCATGACTCACATTTTTCAGCCACTCGACTTGACAGTTAATGGATTTGCTAAAAAGTTTATGGAAAAGAAATTCAATAACTGGTACAGTACACAGATAACCATGCAGTTAGATGAAGGGAAGTTGTTCCATGACATCGACATTCCCTTGAAGCCCATACACAATGGTTAATTGACCTTTTCAATCAAATGACCAAATCAGATGGCCGAAACACGATTATTAGTGTATGGAAAGCGTCTGGGATTACTGGTGCAATTGAAAGAGGGCTGGTAGGTCTTGATTGTCTTGATCCATTCAATGACATTGATCCAATGCTTGATTTTACCGTCAACAACGATGGAGTGAGAGGAATAACCACTTTGAGTGAAGAAGAATTAGGTATACGATATTCAAAAAAAACAAATGATGACGATGACGATTCAGACTCTGAATGGGAATGGGAAGAAATGGAACGAAATGCATTTGATGGCTTTATTATTGACGAGGACGGCGATTGATAGTTTTTCGTTTCTTTGTATATGGTGAGGTGAATAAAGATGTTACATCAATTAAAAAAATTCTTCTTAATTTCATTCATTCGCAAAACTAAGTCCTCGCGAATTTTTTGAAAAGGTACTCTTCGCGAAATTAAGTCCTCGCAAAATATTCAAAAATAGCTCATTCGCGAAAATTAATCCCGTACATTTCGCAAATTTTCGAGCTCGCGAAATTTAATCCCCGCAAAAATTAATCCCATCAAAGTACACTGCCATCTTAAGTATCATGGGAATTAAACAGATTAAATACCAACATTCAAAGATTGGGAGTTGAGACCAAATACAGCTTCAGTGTTTCGTGCTTGTAAAACTATACAGAAAAGAATACGTGACTATTAAGGAGAAACGTTAATAACAACAAAGATGGTGCGTGACGTAAAATTTTACAAAAATCTTGAAAGTACTGCACCAACTTGCGACGGCATTGTCGTTTTTCCTTAAAATATGGAGTTAAAAATCAGCTTGGTAAAGATAACACAAAAAAATAAAGTTGGCTAGGATGTAATACATTATAGCTACCGAACTAAACAAAACAAGAAAACCGTCCGGTTTGATCACACATTCGTATTGTACACATACTTTATACTTAATATTGTATTATGTTTATAAATCTTGTATCTATGGTAACGTTCTTGTTTATATAGACATGTTGTATAATTTTTATTTTACATGAAAATGGGTGCATGACACTTGAAAATGGGTATATGACACCCGAAACATCGTAAAATGTTGTTTTAATTTGAACACATAGACATGGATGTCCAAGTTTTAACATAAATATTGCCAATCGAATTTCTAATGTCTCATATAAAAACAACAAGAACTGAAGCGGTTTGAAAAAAAAATAATTAAAATGTATTTATTAAAATATAAAATATATAATGATAAAATTGGTATGAAATATTAAACCACAGACTTAAAGAAAGAGATGATGATAAATTGAATCATATTAAAAGTTGACTATTTTTCGATAACTGAGATATGGCTGGAGAGCACACAACTCGAGCCAATTTCGAATATTATAACATTGTTAACATACAGTAAATCAAAAATCATTTCAAGATAATGAACACCCTTATTTGATGCGAGACTTCTCGAAATTCGAATAGAATATATATCTACTGGTTTCATTATTTTGGGTATACTATGTAAAGCTACACCATAATAAGAAAACAACAAAAAAACGCTGCTATACGCAAAAAAATACATAAACAAAAACGTTTTTGGTCAATATAGCGCGCTATTTGTGGTGGCTTTGATTTTGATACTATTCGCGCCCCTTTCAACTTTTCGTTACCACCAAGACAGACCGCAGCCCATACCAAACCACACATTTCTACAAATGTTTGAAAAAACTCTAGCTAGCTACTGATCACAATGTACGTTATCCTAAGAAGAAACTTGGTATACTTTGGCGCACAGACAGACAAAAAACAATTATTATAATATAAAAGATGCTAGTCCTTGACAACCATTTACAATCACTTCGTCTAGTGAAATCAGGAAATTAAACAAGAAATTTTCCGTTTGGTAATTCTGTGTTCAATTTTTCTTCCAATATACTAAACAACGTCAATACGATTTTTTTTGTGATATAAAATATTTTTGAATGATAAGTTTACCAATTTATTTTCCCCTCCTTTTCCCTTTCAAAAAGCTGACCGAGGGGTAGCCAATATGGAGTATTTACGGTATTTGATAGGCTAACATAAACAGTAAATTTAACAATCTACTTAAAAACATGCACACATCAAAATTTTCTTCGTAAGAATGCAATATACATACTTTTTATATTTCCCATTAGATTTAAGTTTTTGTGCGACTATTTTCTTCCCACCAGAAGATGAGGTGGGCTGAGACTCATCAAATCCGCAATATGAACCTGCAAAATGAAAAAGAAAAGAGGTGTAAACTCCTAACATGTTCTTTATACACACAATTGTACTGAACCTATCCTGGGCATTGATACCGTATTTTCTCTGTGTTGCTCCAATACAGTTTCAGTTTTTCTATTTCCAGAGTGGCTACAAACTTTTTCCCCCAAGTAAAACATGATTTTAGAGGATTAAAGAAGATTTTGAGGATTCTAGAGGATAAACTTTTTTAATATTAAGTCTATCAATTTCTGGTGTCAAGAAATATTTTTCGAAAAGCATTACTTTCAGAATAAGTTATTAAAAAACATTTGAAATAAAGATTGTGATAAGGGACGTAATGCTAACATGAAGGATAGAACTAACATTTCATATCACGACAACAAATTTAAAATCTCCGTAACATAATAGTGTATCAAACTATTATCAGGGTACCTGAAAAAAATAGAAGAGTTAAAGAGGAGATTTAGTCACACTTTCAACTTTTTAAAGGACAGTAGAGGACTTTAAAGGGGGTTTTTTGAAAAAGAGGACTTTGAACGAGACGTGGCCACCCTAATTTCTTTCATTTCTTTTATGCTTTACATTTTTTTACATAAAAGCCGAATCTAAATTAGGATTAGGAGTGTTTTAAAGTAGAAGTACTGAAAATGAAAGGTCCTGCTTTAATTAGTCCCTTTCCGTACCCACGTGCCTAACTATAACACTGATAAAGTAGTCCATTTAAGTAGAAATCACACAAAAAGAAAAAAGCTAACATAGTCTTAACCCACCATCTTCTGCAAATATTAATCTATTGGTAAAAATATGATCCTCTTGTATATGAAGCTCATCTGCAATAGGTTTTATGATGGAATAAAAACCACCTGATACCAAATATACATCTTTATTTAAACTACGCAGCTTGTCGATCAACTCTCTGAAAAAAAGTACAGAGTGTTAACTCACATAGCCGTTCGAAAGTATTTCTTGATGTGCAAATAATTCACACTGGAAAAAAAGTTAGTTTCGACTTGATATTCATAGTCCACTGATACGGGCCTGCTTTGAAATATAAGAAATCAGTTCCACAGGATCTTCAGAGCTTGCAGTTCTTACAAAAGCCTACACCGAGATAAAACGATTTTTAAGAGAAACCTGTACTTGAAGTTTTTTGGTAATTATTTAAAAGAGATAATTCCAACAAAATATTTAAAAAAAGTGTGGAGTTTGAATAAAATTCGGTTTTGTTTTTTATTTGTATGTTTTAACGTATGTTTGTGTTGCAACGAGACATAAAAGGTGTTTTCTGTTAATCTGATGTAATTTATATCTTCGTTGTGTGGACCTGTAAATACATTGCATAAATAAACCACGTGTTTTTTTGGCGCTTTTTCCTTTAGAAAACACAAAAAGCTCACGAGTTATTTTGTTAACGCATGCACACTTTAAACACGTAGTTTTGCTGAAGTGCGCACGCAAAACATTTTGCGCTATACCGAAAATTACAGTCACAAAAAAATAAACCTTAAATTGCACTGGAAATATCATATTCTCAAGTCATACTGCGTTGCAGTATTTTTTAAATGGGTTTAAGCAAATTTTAAAATCTGAGTAGGAAGCATACTTAGTACCGCTCGTCAGCTTCGAAGGTTGCGTTCGTACAAATTCATCAACCTAAAAAAGAAAATTAAATTTAAATCACAATATACACGTGACCAACATTAACTTTACAAAGCATTAACATTAGCCATGACAAAATTTGAACAAACCTTTTGCTTGGATGGCTTGATTAACTCTAATCTTTTACGAAGCGTTTCACGAAATGAAATTCCATTGCTCATTGCTTTCTCAGTTCTGTAAAGCATACGATACCAATCACACACGTTAGAAATGCTATCCTCCAAATTTAGTTTTAAGCAGAAAAAGGGTTTTAAGTGGGCCTTCCTTCATTAGCTACGAGGTGAGTTCACGTCTTTGACAAGAATAAAAAATTCAAACTGTTTTAGCTTTCCCAGAAATGAAAGTAAAGCAGAAAAAAAACACAAAACTAGCAAGCAAGAAAAAATTCACCATTTTGTACATACAAATCGGAAACTTCTTTTCCCACTCCACAAAACTCTGCCAAATCGTCAATTCCCTCGCCAGTACACACTGTGCTGTCCACATCAAAACACACTGCATCTGAGGACTGCCAGATGTCTTTAGCATTCATTATTTTTATGACTATAATTTCAGTAAAATAACAGGGTATTATTAAAACAAGTCAAAAATCCATTTAAATGGCAAAATTTACCATTGGCAATTCAGAAACATCAGTATTCATATAGTTCAATGTGGCTTTTAAAATTGTGAGTCAAACTGTCAGAACATTAGAGTTATATAATTGACGAAATACCATGATCCTCTACGTTTCTGTGCACGTGTTCGCAAAAAATTAAAAAATTAACAAATATCAATAGAGTACCAAATTTTTAAAAAAATACAGCAGTGTCTGCTTTCTTTCTTAGCAGATAATACAGAATGTCAAAAAAATTACATAACTTCTGTGTTGTGGTTAAGTTGAGAAAGAAGTGTGTTTTCTTTTCACCTAAAAAATGAACTTCTTTATATATTCTTTGCTCTTATTTTCACTTCTTATTTTTTTCACAATTTTTGCATTAAAAAAAACGTAAACTGCAGAAATATTTCCAATGAAAAAAACTACATTCTTTGCAAATTTTCGGGCACATCTTTCGAGAACAATAACTGTATAAACCTCTCAATGAATCTTAAATTCAATACAGGGATGTTCACCACTTCTTCTGAAGAAAAGTTTTCAGAAACAAATTCTTCAAATAATAGAATCAATTTTTCTTCGTTTTCAGAATCTTGAGAAAAACTATCTGTCCAGGTTATATTAAGATTATTTTCTTGGAAAATATGAAGCCATGTTGGTATCGTGCAATGTAAAGTTAGCCTTAGTTTATTGTTATTAAGTGACATGTCTATACACTCTTCTCCATCTTTATAACATCTACTACATATATCTACATGTAATAACATTTTTTCGGTGAGCGGCAAGTAAGCTAACAATTCTCCATACCCGAATACAGCAAATGTCTTGAAAAATGGAGCAATCGATTCAATTAAGCACTCTAAAAAACGTTCCACCTTTTTGAAAGGTGCAACATTGCAGAATATCTTCAAGTTGGACACAAAGGTACTCATCAACTTCATTGTTTCTTCAGGAAGAAATGAAAAATCTTTACTGAAGTTGGTTTTGATATTGCAAATTTCTTCTGCGCTAGCAAACAAGTTCGGTTTATTTTTTTGAACAGAGACTTGAGCTAAATCAATATTTCCCAGCGCTATCAACAGATCGGGGGATACTTCTATATTTGGAAAGAGCTTCTGAATTTCACAGCACGCAGGTTTTAATACATCTTTAGACTTCGAAAACTTTGCATCACTAGTAAATAAATATATATATAAAAAAGGGGTGGAAATAAATAGTGCAAAAATTTAAAAGGCAAGGAAGAGCAGTACCTAACTATGCCTAATGATATGTGGAAAAAGTATAACGCCACATTAAATTACCCTGTCTAAAAGTTCACTATTTGCTGTAGGTTCCTATGGGCATTACTAACAACAGTTCCTGAGATGTGTCCTTTTATTCTCCTTTATAAGTTTTACTTTTATTAACGTAAAAAAATGAGTATAAAATACTTAGTTTGTATTTCTAGATATCTTAATTTGTTTGTTTTAGTTGAAAGGGTAAGTTAAAATTGGTTGATTAAAGAAAGAATTAAAAATTAAAAATTCAAATGCTATCTTGCTCATTCAGTACGTTTTTCTGCTACAAAGAAACACATTCAGTATCAATTACTCATTTATTTGTAAGTCCCGCGACTATGGGAATCGACAACAGCATTAAATTATGATGCCCATGTTTGCAAGTTTAAATATTCGAAAGCAAATAAAATAAATTAAAAATGCATTGTCATCTTTTATTTTTTGACGCTGCTTTGATAACATCTACTTTTTTCTTTTTAAGATGTAATGTTTTCTTTTCTAACTTATGTGCAAATATTTTGATGCTTTGCTACACAATATCATTATATAACACTATTTTACTCTGCTGTCTATAAATCTACTTTTGGTAACTTAAAAATAGTAAAAAAAATAAAAATTACCTTATTTCATAAACATACCAATCAATCTGCGTTACATTATAACAATACACTTTTGTAGAATGCTTAACTTCATTATGAACAATCCCAATTATTGCATTTTCATTCTTTCCATTCACATGTTGTTCTGGATGCTCCACATTACATATGTAAACAAGAGTATCGCATGCTGTATGATACATATACCAGTTGTTTATTTTCATACCAGTATTATAGCCAATATCACATAACGATTTCATTCCAGCTGTTTCACAGAACACTGCTTCACGCAGCAAGTCAATTAAAGCAAGGGATAGCTTACTATTACTTTCATTCATATCATTTTCACTGTTTAAATTCCCTTCTTGCCGATTCCCTTCTCTCTGTTTGTGTAACTTAACAGAAGACAGGAACTCAATACATCTAGCTGTCTGCAATAAAGATTTTAGCACTATATCTATGGTGTATTTATAAAACATGGTTGCTGATATATTGTCACGATTACTACCAGCTTGTATTGATTTAATAAACTCGTGTTGGATTTGGTGTTTCCAAAGTAAAACATTTCCATTCTTTCTTGCTATCTGGTTCAATCTTTTGCAGACCTGCAGAAAACTTTTGTACGAGGTAATATCTAAATGCTGTATAATTGCCGTGATGCTGTAATCATCCAAATTTGTAAGAAACATCCTTAAAAAAATTACAAAAAAATAAGCGTCTTATTGCAGAAATCAACCAATATTGTAAAATATATAATACATTACTTTTAGTTCCAATTTTACGCATTTTCATTAACATTGGGCCCTAGACTTCAAATAAAAGGACTTTAAGTTTACGAATTTGGCTACCAGGTTACGAATTAGAATCCTCATTCTAAGTTTAGGAGCAAATGAAAATACAAGGTTACTTAATTTCTAAAAATTTTTACTGTATATTTTATTTTGCATTGTCTGTTTAAGTTAAGTTAGCAACACTTGATGTACAACAGTAACTTGCATTCAAAAGATACATGATCTGCTAATCTGTAATTTACCAGTTTTCAGTTAATTACAATAAAAATTTACTTTAGTACTCAGTTTATTGGCTCAATGCTCTTTGATACTAATACAGAACTGTAATTTCAAAGAGTTAATTGTGCCGTAATAGTTGTAGAAACTAAAAAACTTTTTTAAATTATTATTATTGTTATAATTATTGTTAATGAAACATTGGGTAAAAATATTTTGAAATAACTTTAAATGCAGAAACTTCTGAGGAAAAAAATTTTTTATTTCACGAACACAAACAAATTAATGCTTTTAAAAACCTTCAAACCTGTTTGTTATCAAAGCATAATATTAAGACTTGATAGACAACTATTTAAATAATTGTGAGATCAAATTTTTTGATTACCATTTTTCGAAAACACAGGAAATTCGCAAAGTTTCTGTTCTGTCATTGCTATCAATATAAGTGCCCTGTTAAATTCTTAATTTTTATCAAAGCTTACAACAATAATACCTCCCGAATATCATATTTTCAAGCACACAAATCACAATGGTTGCAATAAAAAATATATTAAAATTTAAATCCAGAAATCTAAAAATACAGGCACAAAATATTTTAAAACTTTCCACAAACACAAAAATAATGCAATAATCAAGAAATTGCAATCAGATTATTTCTTCTGATGCGTTTTCCTGTCCTTTTCATTTTGTGTCAGTGAAACAAAGTGTTCGAACACCTTGTTGTAAGAAACTGTTGGTAATAAATTTTAATACAAAAATCAATTATAATGATAAACTTTATATGATAACAAATCACGAAAAATTAAGATAACATACTAATAATAAAATCGTTTAAGCGAATTATATCATACGGCATAAATTATTTGAAGATAAGGATTTCATAGAAATTAAAGGGTAGTTTTAGGTAATAGCCAATATTTGAGGCTCTGGAGGAATAGGAACTGCCATCTGATATGTTAATTTAATGTCATATTGTACTATACAGGATTATCCCATATCACAAAATTGGTGCTTTCAAAGTTTTCAATCAGAAGATCATTGTTAAAATTAAAAAACCTCATAAAACATAAAAAAACTTATAAAGAAGATTTTTTATCCACAATAGCAGGGAATCTACCCATTTTAAACTTCGATATATCATAGGATGGAATTCTTCCCAAGGCTAAATCTGCGAGGATATTTCCAGTAGCAGGAGCCATCTTAAAACCAGTACCTAAAAGGCAGATACAGAAAATGTAAAATATATCAAGGAAGAAACTGTCGACTGAAGACTGTCGTTCAGCTATGCTATGATGGAGTCCTTATTTCATGCTAAGATGGCAACATATGCTTGCGATAAGATGGCAGCGTTTGCTTGTGCTAAGATGGGCACCTTTGCTTGTGCTCAGATGGAGACATTTACTAATGATAGAGCCACTTAAATTTTTGGTCACAACCTTGAATTCTAGACCGTGAAAAATTTCATTACCTGAAAAACCTGCACCGATGACAATGTTTTGATATTTTGGATGGACATCAATAATAAAATCTCGATCTGGTGTTAGCTGCAAGAAAATATTATGTTTAAATTGGAACAACATAAATTTCCATACCTTAAGAGTGTTAAAATATTCATATACAAACCTTTTTCAAGAATATTTGCGGGGTAAGCCTGTAATTTACAAACTAGATTTCTGTAAAATCTGGATTATGCTCTTTACGAATTATAATTCTGGGCAAATGTGCAACTTTTATGGCTTTTTTTATCAAATTATCTTATATTTGTATGATTAGTGACATTCTATTATGGAATAGAAAAGGTTAAATTATTAGTACAAAGGCAAAAAATTAATCTTCTAAATATTATTGTTTTATGACACTTGGAATTCATTCATTAAAACTGCATTAAATTGCATCTGTATAGCAAATGTTTTTTACAATATGTTTTAACAATGTGAGGTATATAAAAGCCAAATCAGTTTTCAAGCCATTTCTCTCACATATATATTAACACAACAAAACCACCTACTGTATACAAACAGTTTTCAACAATGCTCGGCCTCTCTTCAACACCATCTGTGTAAAGTCTGACAAAGTTTTTCACCTCTTCAATGTCATGTGCTACGTCAGGATAATCAATGTCAACAATTGGGCCAGTATGCTGACAAATCTTAATAAAATAATGTTCAATTAATTAATACATCTGTCTGTGTAAACCCTGTAAATGAAAACAAGCCAGTAGAGGGAATCTAGAAAATCTAGCGACAGCAGCATGATAGTTGTTAATGGAGTTGTACAGTGCAGTTATAGTCAGAGATAAACTTAATAAATGATCGTCACAGATTGAAATACAAAACAAATTTAAAAAATATACTGAAAATACAGCATTAAAATGGGGCAAATATTATAATAAATAGCCCTTTTTAGCCACAATATTTATCACAACAAGGCTTCAAAAACTCAAAATTTTGTACCCACATATTTTTGTACCCCCCAAAACTTTGTAGGCATTCTTGACCCTCACCATCATGCACCGCAATATCAGTTGTGTTAATTTTCATTTGTATCGAAATGTTTACAGTTTGCTTTGAAAATGCAAAATTTACACATTTTAATCAAAGTTTATATCTGGCTTATTAATCCTGAGAATACAAGAGAAGGTAAATACAGGATCATGAATAAATAGAAATCTAAACTGGACTATCAAACTTTGTAAGTTTCTCTGCTATTTTTAAAGTAAGCATTAAATTCACAACATCGATTTTCCCGTAAATTTTCCGTACATGCTTACGAGCAAGTACCTAATTTTTAAAGCTCTTTAATAACAACAAAAAGAGAGAAGAAAATCAAATTGTAAGCTTAATATTTTACGTTCTTTGATGTGTTCTTTTTTTACGTTCTTTTTAATCTAAGGTCTTTTTATTACGCAATTTCAAGCCTCTTTTGTTGATGTTTTTCTGCTCGTTTTACTTTACAGTAAAACTTTACAGCATACACAAGTATACTTGTAATGTTATCTGCAATCTTGCTAGGTATACCACCTTCTTACCATTTTTACAGCATTAACTTTAATCACAAACCTTAATTAAGCCTGGATATTCATGACAAGCCAATCCATATATACCAAACATAATAAATGAAGGACAGTGTGAAGTAGAGCCAGATTTTTCCTCCTTTAGTCTCCAGTAACAAGCACGTGTTCTCCGGATCTGCAAAAGGAGATTATTACATGATTCAACTTGCATTTTATTCAGTTGGTAAATATTAAATAGAAATGAAATTGCTCGTTATGATTAACTTACATTTAGTGGTAAATTCAACCCAAGGGGTTTGGTCAGCTTCGATGTGAATGGACCTTTTATGTGAATAAGCAAATACTTTATTTTTCTCTCATAAAAAATAAAAAGATTCAAAAGATACATTATTTGATTAACAAGGAGTTACTAAAATGATTTTTATACAATTTTGAACCAACAACTATCATTTGGATTCAAAAGATAAGACAGCAGAAGTTATATGACCAAAGTTAAAGGAAAAATTGTGTGTGTGACTTGTGATAAATGTCATGTCTTATAAAACACAAAACTAACCTGCAGTGATGATAAGTGAACGTGAGTAATATTTGCCCTTTTTTGTATGGATAGTGATAGTACTCCCAGGCATTATCCTGGTAACAGGCTCTCCATCTTGAAATACACCACCATTTCTGACAAATACTTTCTAGGGAAGAAAAATATGGTTAGGTAAAGTATAAAAACCAGCAGCAAACAAAAATTTTAACAGATAATATTAAACTATCGATTGGCCCATGCAAAAATCAACTATATGCAAACACAAATCTAGTTTAAACAAGTTTGAATGTTACCCACTTGTCTTTATAAAATATATTCTTCATTTAAACAAACAATTGTGAATAACAACTAATGATTTTGAGAATACTTTTGCTTACAGCAACATATCTAGCATTCTTCCTTTAAAAGCCTTTTATTGTAGTTTTTCAATAGTATTCAAAGATTAGTTAAAGAAATGCGATTTTCAGGTTTGTGATCTTTGCTTTTGCTACTATAAAACATGTATTATAGTTTGCAACCTCCTTGGAACCTCTCCCCCTTTCAAAATCATTTTTCCATTCTTGATATTTCCTTCTTTCTCAGAAATGTTCAACCCATACTTATTAGCAGTACCACCACAGCTGAACTATGTGTCTGCAACTGTTAGCAAATGATCAGTGCCAAAATGAATTACAAAGGCTATTTAATTTGTTTAACAGTAAAAAACCTAACCTAACACTAACCTAAAACCTAACAAAAATCGAAAAAGAATTTCATGGTTCCTCTCTGTTCACCAATTTTTTATTGTTTAAGAGACTTACTAAATAAAGATAAGTAACAAACAGTATGCAAAGCATTTCACCTGTAAAGCAGCAACACATTTGGATGCCAATACCATGCCACCATTATGTTCTACTATACCAGAATAGCCATGAGGTACTTTTAACAATGGGTATTTAATGTTAATTTGTTCAGCAGTCAATAAATCGTATGGAGCACCCAGTCTATCCAAAACTTCCAAACAACGTTTCAACTTCTCCGCACCATTTTTGAAAACTTCTAAAATACCGTTTTGACTAAAAAGAAACAAATTTCACGAATGAGCATGTTCTTTAATAAACTAAAAAAAACGACTATATTTACAGCTGCATGATATACTCTAGCTAATTTATATATATTAAAATGTTAATAACTTTAAATTCGATGTAAAGAACTAATGATAAATTTGGTTTTCGTGTTTTCACTTGTTAATAAAATATGATTTTAAGGCAATAAATATCCACATTAGTTCAGCCTTTCTAATTCACATCAGCATTTAATAATTGCCAATGCGATAACAAAGCAGGCAAGCACACAACGTACCATATTATTAAAGGCTGAATTTACATAAAAAAATAAAACTGAGAAAAAAATTTGCGATTATCATGTGTTAATTCTGTTTCTACCTTTCAGTAACCAGTACAATCATATTCAGACTAAAGCAAAGGGTGGGTAGGGGTAAGGTTAGGGTGAGTATATTCTACTGGTGTTGGCTATTTATTGACATGTGTTCAAATGCAAACCAAAAGTGGTTTGTAAACAATGGCAACAACAACATTGAAGGCCAGCGTTTAAGGAGGATGTTGACTATAGAAGTTGGAAGAAAAATTTGGAGATCTACCAGATATTTACAGAAGTAATACTTGTCATTGACAGGTTCAGCATGAGATCCATATCACCCTTTTTGCAGACCAAAGGCAATATTGTCTTTTTTTTAAAAAAAAAAGAGCAACCTGGAGAGTACAACTAAGCATGCAGCAAGTATAAAATGAAGGTTTGATTTGTTTTTAGTGTGGGAAATTCCCTGCTATGAACTTTATTATATGATATATTTTACTTTTGAAAAAAAGTCATGTGCCTGCTTTGTGTCTGCAAATTTGTGTTTCATGTTGGCATTTTATACTTTGTTACACAACACCAGTTAAGCATGTGTTGACATGAATTAAAAAGGCTGCAAGTTAGACTTCATATTTTAAAATTTCCCAGATTCCTAGAAACACACACAATGCCTTGTATAATAATTTTCTCATCCACATAGTTAAAACAATGGAACATCTGGCCTGCTTTAATCTACTAAACAAGCTTCGAAAATCATTGGAAAACATTTGCCTTCCATTTACTTTGATACTACTTAGGTTACATCTTTGCCCGCTCAGGGTCTATTGGCCTTTGACCTGTTATTACAGCACACAAATCATTGATATTTCTGTGTCAAATTAATATTAGCAAAAAAACCTTGGGAAAACTATTTTCTAAACGAATTTTAGAGTAAAATTCAGAATATGAGCTAAAATGATCAGTCAAATATTTATAATAAACAAATAGAATTATATTGTGCACAGATCCCAATAACCATGGAGTTGACATAGAAGTTTATGACACCGTAAAAACTGTATATAAAAATAATACATACATTAGCAGCTTATCATCAACCTCTTTTTCCAATTGCTTCCACAAGGCAAAAGAGTCAAATGACGTTTTTGCATAGCACATGGAAGGATACAAGCAGCGCACAATTCTACTTTGTCCATGCGAACTGCCTCTTGTGTGGGGAACTGGAAACTGAATTTTACACATATAAAGTTTTTCTTATTAAAAGTATCATTTCAAAAGCTAAATCAATGAAAGCAAATTGTATAAGTGGTGGGGGATAATTTGTGAATCTTAAACACAAAAACTGGCTGTGTGTAATAACAGTGCTGGAAAGTTTCTCCTTTGAGTTGTTTTTAAACTGTCATTATCCATTATCTCCATCACATCACAATAAATTGCAACAATGGAGAGAATATAGTTGTGTACATCTTCAATTATTTATTCCTACTTTAAGTGACCACCTATATTAAGTTAGTGACAGTTAAAAAAAAGGATAAATGGTTTTAATGGAGTCTTCACTCAACAATTAAAGAATCCTAAGTACTAGGTTTTAAAATACTTGTCTTGCTATTCATCAATAGGCTTAAGTCATTTAAATGTACTAAATATGCTTAGAAAGTTATGAATAGATAAGCCCTGTATCAAAGCCAACGACGAAGAGAAAAGAAACATTTTTTAATTTTCTAGCATGTTGATACTAAAAGACTTTTAAAAATGTGGATCTAGTCTTTTCTATCTTTACTACTTAGCACTATACCTGTTCTAAAAGCAATACATCCTTTTTTTGTTTTGCAAGTGAATAAGCTGATGCACTTCCATTGACACCAGCACCCACAACACACACATCGTAAATATGGTTACTCATTGTGGTAGTCTATAACAATAAGCAGCATAAAGGATATATCAGGATTTGTAACTGTACTGTTTTTTATTTGTTTATATACATACTGAAGTATTTCTGGAAAAGGATGTCAATAAAAAATGAGTAGGGACATAAACTAGGTAGTTATACAGGTAGTTGTTATCACTTAAAGTTTGGTGTGTTAGATATTACTCATAGGTAATTAATTATTCTCCACCTATAATTGCCTATACGTTTTACCCCTATTTGAGTTACCCAACCAAGTTCTTTCACACATACTACAACAAAGTTACTGGCCCAAAATATCACCAAAAACCTATCAGTTAGTGGATTGTTTCCACTGGGGGTCACTGAAGCAAAAACGCAACAAAAAATGATAAACCTGACTACCTCAGCTCATTCAAACATGTAACATAGAAAGGTTTTTTTCAGCCCATTTCCTTCTAAAGAAACATTTTAGAGGCTTTAAACAATTATTGAGTGTAGATCGATAAACTTCTGATTGACATGATTCATACAAAGTCGTAATGATACCTTTGTGCGAAGAAACAGACTAAAAAGGACCTTCCTTCACCTAGTGCCTGCATCTTTTTGCCTGACACGCAATTGTTAAAGACGAAAAGGCTCACCATGGGAAATGTAAACATTCAAAAAGGTCTATCGACTTTGCAAAAGTCATATGATTGTCTCTTTTGTGACCAGATTAACAAACTTAAAGCACTGTTTTGCATTTTGAGAATGAAATTATATACAGGAAAGACCACGAAAGTGCACAAGCATTGACAAAAAGGAAAGAATATTATTGAGTTTTTTTTAATGTGCTTTTAAGGATGAGCTACTTTGTCCTATAAAAAGGGTTGCAATATTGGTAAGTCGTCCACGTATTACTTCCTGAATATAAAGGAGATATAGTATTCAACATGTGTTAGACCTATGTACGTTCCCAAGCCTTGTGGAGATAATGATGTGCTATTCTCCATAAAGCACAAGTGTAGTAGAGCGTAGTAGAATGTATTTCTCTGTAGTAAAGCGTATTTCTCTGTAGTAGAGTGTAGTAGCCTGTAGTAGCTTGTAGTAGAGTGTAGTAGCTTGTAGTAGAGTGTAGTAGAGCGTATTTCTCTGTAGTAGAGCGTATTTCTCTGTAGAAAAGCGAATTTCTCTGTAGTAGAGTGTAGTAGCGTGTAGTAGAGCGTAGTAGAGCGTATTTCTCTGTAGTAGAGTGTAGTAGCCTGTAGTAGCTTGTAGTAGATCGTAGTAGCGTGTAGTAGAGCGTAGTAGAATGTATTTCTCTGTAGTAAAGCGTATTTCTCTGTAGTAGAGTGTAGTAGCCTGTAGTAGCTTGTAGTAGAGTGTAGTAGCGTGTAGTAAAGCGTAGTAGAATGTATTTCTCTGTAGTAGAGCGTATTTCTCTGTAGTAGAGTGTAGTAGCGTGTAGTAGAGCGTAGTAGCGTGTAGTAGAGCGTAGTAGAATGTATTTCTCTGTAGTAAAGCGTATTTCTCTGTAGTAGAGTGTAGTAGCCTGTAGTAGCCTGTAGTAGAGTGTAGTAGCGCGTAGTACAGCGTAGTAGAATGTATTTCTCTGTAGTAAAGCGTATTTCTCTGTAGTAGAGTGTAGTAGCGTGTAGTAGAGCGTAGTAGCGTGTAGTAGAGCGTAGTAGAATGTATTTCTCTGTAGTAAAGCGTATTTCTCTGTAGTAGAGTGTAGTAGCCTGTAGTAGCTTGTAGTAGAGTGTAGTAGCTTGTAGTAGAGTGTAGTAGAGCGTATTTCTCTGTAGTAGAGCGTATTTCTCTGTAGAAAAGCGAATTTCTCTGTAGTAGAGTGTAGTAGCGTGTAGTAGAGCGTAGTAGAGCGTATTTCTCTGTAGTAGAGTGTAGTAGCCTGTAGTAGCTTGTAGTAGATCGTAGTAGCGTGTAGTAGAGCGTAGTAGAATGTATTTCTCTGTAGTAAAGCGTATTTCTCTGTAGTAGAGTGTAGTAGCCTGTAGTAGCTTGTAGTAGAGTGTAGTAGCGTGTAGTAAAGCGTAGTAGAATGTATTTCTCTGTAGTAGAGCGTATTTCTCTGTAGTAGAGTGTAGTAGCGTGTAGTAGAGCGTAGTAGCGTGTAGTAGAGCGTAGTAGAATGTATTTCTCTGTAGTAAAGCGTATTTCTCTGTAGTAGAGTGTAGTAGCCTGTAGTAGCCTGTAGTAGAGTGTAGTAGCGCGTAGTACAGCGTAGTAGAATGTATTTCTCTGTAGTAAAGCGTATTTCTCTGTAGTAGAGTGTAGTAGCGTGTAGTAGAGCGTAGTAGCGTGTAGTAGAGCGTAGTAGAATGTATTTCTCTGTAGTAAAGCGTATTTCTCTGTAGTAGAGTGTAGTAGCCTGTAGTAGCGTGTAGTAGAGCGTAGTAGCGTGTAGTAGAGCGTAGTAGAATGTATTTCTCTGTAGTAAAGCGTATTTCTCTGTAGTAGAGTGTAGTAGCGTGTAGTAGAGCGTAGTAGCGTGTAGTAGAGCGTAGTAGAATGTATTTCTCTGTAGTAAAGCGTATTTCTCTGTAGTAGAGTGTAGTAGCCTGTAGTAGCTTGTAGTAGAGTGTAGTAGCGTGTAGTAGAGCGTAGTAGAATGTATTTCTCTGTAGTAAAGCGTATTTCTCTGTAGTAGAGTGTAGTAGCTTGTAGTAGAGTGTAGTAGCGTGTAGTAGAGCGTAGTAGAATGTATTTCTCTGTAGTAAAGCGTATTTCTCTGTAGTAGAGTGTAGTAGCCTGTAGTAGCCTGTAGTAGAGTGTAGTAGCGCGTAGTAGAGCGTAGTAGAATGTATTTCTCTGTAGTAAAGCGTATTTCTCTGTAGTAGAGTGTAGTAGCGTGTAGTAGAGCGTAGTAGCGTGTAGTAGAGCGTAGTAAAATGTATTTCTCTGTAGTAAAGCGTATTTCTCTGTAGTAGAGTGTAGTAGCCTGTAGTAGCTTGTAGTAGAGTGTAGTAGCGTGTAGTAGAGCGTAGTAGAATGTATTTCTCTGTAGTAAAGCGTATTTCTCTGTAGTAGAGTGTAGTAGCCTGTAGTAGCTTGTAGTAGAGCGTAGTAGCGTGTAGTAGAGCGTAGTAAAATGTATTTCTCTGTAGTAAAGCGTATTTCTCTGTAGTAGAGTGTAGTAGCCTGTAGTAGCTTGTAGTAGAGTGTAGTAGCGTGTAGTAGAGCGTAGTAGAATGTATTTCTCTGTAGTAAAGCGTATTTTTCTGTAGTAGAGTGTAGTAGCGTGTAGTAGAGCGTAGTAGCGTGTAGTAGAGCGTAGTAGAATGTATTTCTCTGTAGTAAAGCGTATTTCTCTGTAGTAGAGTGTAGTAGCGTGTAGTAGAGCGTAGTAGAATGTATTTCTCTGTAGTAAAGCGTATTTCTCTGTAGTAGAGTGTAGTAGCCTGTAGTAGCTTGTAGTAGAGCGTAGTAGCGTGTAGTAGAGCGTAGTAGAATGTATTTCTCTGTAGTAAAGCGTATTTCTCTGTAGTAGAGTGTAGTAGCGTGTAGTAGAGCGTAGTAGCGTGTAGTAGAGCGTAGTAGCTTGTAGTAGAGTGTAGTAGCTTGTAGTAGAGTGTAGTAGAGCGTATTTCTCTGTAGTAGAGCGTATTTCTCTGTAGTATAGCGTATTTCTCTGTAGTAGAGTGTAGTAGCGTGTAGTAGAGCGTAGTAGAGCGTATTTCTCTGTAGTAGCCTGTAGTAGAGCGTAGTAGCTTGTAGTAGAGTGTAGTAGCCTGTAGTAGAGCGTAGTAGAATGTATTTCTCTGTAGTAAAGCGTATTTCTCTGTAGCAGAGTGTAGTAGCCTGTAGTAGAGTGTAGTAGCTTGTAGTAAAGTGTAGTAGCTTGTAGTAAAGTGTAGTAGAGCGTAATTCTCTGTAGCAGAATGTATTTCTCTGTGGTAAAGCGTATTTCTCTGTAGTAGAGTGTAGTAGCCTGTAGTAGAGCGTAGTAGCTTGTAGTAGAGTGTAGTAGGTTGTAGTAGAGTGTAGTAGCTTGTAGTAGAGTGTAGTAGCCTGTTAAGAAGCGCAGGGGTTTACAGCAGTTAAGCTTCATACAAATAGTTTCAAAAAATATTCTAACTTTTCAGTTAAATTGAACTGGGGAAAACGGCGTTCAAGTGACTACCATCGCCATGATGGTCTCGCACTATATACAAACGAAAAATTATCTGGACATCTTCCCACAAAAGATTCTTATCAGTACATCAATTGTAGTTGGTAGATAAACAAGCCATGATGGCCGATTTGCCAGTGGTCATCATAATATCAGAGACAAAGAAACAAATTTAGCAGACACGCCTAAATATTCATTTTCAATTTCACATCTTGTGTTTTACTGCGCTTACCCAACGAGACATGATCAGTTTGTTTGAGTCTAACAGAATACATCACAAGCAATGTATGTTCCAAATACCATTAGTAAAGGCGAGTGATCAGTATTACGTAAGAGATACGGTTGTTTCCGTAAATTAGACCCTTGATAAAAATTTAGAAAAAAGCTCCTGTTTTAGAAGCAATCCATACATCTCAGATTCAGTTGTTTCGGTGGATTGGGCCATTGTTAAGCATTCAGGAAAAAGCTCCTATTTCTAGAAGCAATCCATATATCACAGATGCGGTTATTTCGGTAAATTGAGCCATTGATAAACATTCAGGAAAAAGATCCTGTTTCTAGAAGCAATCCGTACATAATAGAATTACTTGTTTTGGTGAGCTAGGCCATTGATAAAAATTCAGGAAAATGGTCATGTTTCTAGAAGCAATCTATACATAACAGGTTCAGTTGTTTTGGTGAATTGGGCCTTTCATAACCTTTTAGATAATACTTTTTGACATTCAATTTTGGCCGGAATATAAAATTTCAGAACAAAAGTTACCGAATTTGGCGCTTGTCTATGATAATATCAGTTAAACGCTCCATGTTTCTCTTCTTTCGTTCAATTTTGACAATATAAAACGAAATTTTAGACCAAAAATCACCGAAGTCGGCACTTGTCTATGCCATTATCAATTAAGCGCTCCATGTTTCTCTCGTTTCGCTTAATTTTGGCCGGAAAATGAAATGTGTCTAAGGTATTGTCACATATACGAACTCTACTTGCCTTGTTTCGATGAATTAAGACCTGAATACTTTTGTATATGCCGATTATCTCTTGGTTGAAAAAAACCTTTTTTTGTTTCACAACATTAAAACTTGTTAACGTATACCGGAACAAAGTTTTCGGCAAATATGTATCACGCCGTCTTTGCTAAGGATTAATCTGTTATGCTTTCGAATATAGAAGAATCCGTTTTTTGTGAAACAATTGTTAATATATATTGAACGATTGTAGTTTATAGTTGTAGAGTCTTGATGAAATTTAGTGGTGTTTGTGTATTTCACAGACTAAAAGCTACTTTCTAAAAATATGCTCATGCACTACGAAAGTCAAAACAATTAGCATCCGTGGCATCACAGAATGTTTCACAAAAAGATTGCTACTTCTTTATGAATTGCTTTTTGTTAATATAGGAAGTTTTTTATATGATTACTTCAAAAATAATATGATCAAGCTTGTGGTCATCCTTTTTAATATATTACATAGGGAATACTATTGAGACATTCACTTTCCGTTTGATAGCCCATTGTGATTGATTTCAATTTATTTCCACAAATGAGTATGTATAATACAGTGTCACGTATGAGGTGTGCTAGTTTTACGTATATTATACGTCTTGTATTATTCTAAGAAGCAATTAACTACTTGTTAAAAAGGGAAAAATATATATTCTACAAATAGTTGAAATATAGTATAGAGCTATTAGTTTTTCTCTTCTTGATTAAAGTAGAATGAAAAGTCCTTGCAGGCTAAAAGATTTCGGAACAAATTCAATTTATTTCATTCCCTTTATAGTTCAGAAACATACTTTAATGACTTGACACAAGTTGATAATATAAATTGACTAGTCGTTGATTAGTCGCCCGTCCTTTATATTTACCTGTCGCAGCAAAGTGGATAAAAATATATCGCATTTGATATTCGTGTTTCCGCAACATCATTTTCTAACTCAGCGGGGGGTCCGCGCAGAGACAGACATACGACGGCTATTATTATAGAGACTAGTCGTTAGCCCGTGGAAAAATCCACGGGGTCGTCCGTCCTTCATATTAACCCGTTGCAACAAAGTGGACAGAAATATATCGCATTTGGTATTGATGCGCATTTTAAAAATTCGTGTTTCCGTTACGGGACACGGCTTTCGCGGACACACAGACAGACAGACAGACGACGGCTATTATTAAAGAGATTACAAACAATAGAACATACTGTGTGAAATGAGTGAGAAGGATAAGAAGGAAAACGAAGGAGGAAAAAGCCTGTTTAAACAAGACTTCGGATACGATACGAAATCTTAAAAAAATATGTAATCCCGGAAAAGAGCTATGATAGTTCAAATAATAAATACAGACGATAACAGCTACATTATTCCGGGTCACTGTCTGAGCCGGACAGGGCAACATGCCTCTCTTCAGGATTAACCTTTTACGCCATTGGTAAGCACTGAAATATAAAAAAAATATCATAGAAAAGCATTTGAGAAACCATATCTAATCCTAAGTTTTAAAACTGCAAGAGCTGTTGTTAAGATATCCCAATCAGAAGCACACAATAAAGAAAAATCCTGAACATTTGACAAAACCAAAAAAAAATAAATATAAATATAAACTAGCACAATTAGGCAAAAGAAGCATTCAGCATACCTCATTCGCATAAAAGTTGAAGCTATTGACATCTATCTCATTTTCCAATTATACTGTAAAAAAGCCAGTAGCTAGACATTTCTTTTTTGAGTATGCCGACTTCTTCTTCGCATCTTTTCAACAACTCATTTTCGTTGTCGCCACTATTTTTTAAACCCTACAGTACCTCAACCCGAATGTTTTCACAATGAGTGTAAAATCATGATATATGAAGTGTCAAGAAATGTAACAACAATTCTACTTACCATCAATCTCTGTATTTTCCATCCATGGGAAATCAAAATCACTGTCTTCGCCAGACTTCTCCTCAACACGAGATACACCAATGTCCCCGCAATGGTGTTATAACATTTCATGAAGTCTTTATCAACGTCTCCACAGATTTACATACTATGAAATTCAATCCTCCTTTTATTATCTGCCTTCTTTGTTTCTTGTTTGTCCTTATATGCATTGCTTCTGCCCATGAAATAAGGTGTCGTTGTCCTTTTCGCTTGCTGTTGTTATTTGGTAGAGCAACTTTTCCATTTTGCTAGCAGGATAATTCTTTGTTGAGATCCACTCTAGATCTTTTGCATGAAACAAGAAGATATATTCAGATGTTGAATATATCTTACCTACTTTAATCATAGAAACTTTGCAAGATTGAATTGAATTGAAGAACACTTTCGAAAAGTGAATTTAAATTTCATGAAATAGATTTTCGCCATGGAACCATTGTGTGATTGTTTTTTGAAGAGTACATACACATTTTCAATGTGTTTATTGAAATTTCAATACGTTCTTGTTTCAATTATTCCTTTTGAAATTTACTATATTGATCAGGAAGGAACCATTTTTAACTCGAAATATACTTGCTCTGCACTTCACTCACAAGTTACCTAGTGTACCTAGTGTAGATAAACAACCACCTCCAATTTACATTCGCACAGCGGTCATTTTTTTAAATAATGGAACAATATTCAGCAACCTTTCCCAACAAACTATCTCATGCTGATTACGTAAGTCTCAAATGATTTTCCATTATAGAATACTTCATAGAATGTTATTAAACAATTGATATTTTATACTCTTAGCCTTTTACTTTGTGCAAATTTAGTACTATACTGTGAGTTCTTGTGTTATGGTAGTTATCCTTTTTAAACAATTTAGTTTTTTGCGGTTGTCTATACCATGGCAAACAACTCTGTTTGTGGGTGACCACGGTAAAATACACAGTATGGATTGGTGGCCCCCTAACTTACCGCTGGAGGCAAGAAAGAAGGTAAGATAACTCTTGTACGCGCCTAACTGACTGGCCATCTCCAAAAGCCACCCCCACCTCTCCCCCTCCTAGCTAATGACGGCAGTTTATTGTTTTCCACTTTCATATTAGAATTACCTACGTCCCCTAAACGACTATCGTGCAGAGAAACGCACAGTTCTGTGAAAAAACGAGTCTGTCTAGCCACAAATTTAGCCAGGAGACCCAGCGTTTTCCCTTCAAACCGCCTTTACGATCAACTTTTTCTTTCTCTATCAAAGAAAGCTTAAATAACTAGGCTAGTCATAAAGTATGATATGAAATGTTATGGAAGGTTGAGCTGGGTATCCTGGCTACAGACTCAGCCTAGTGTAAGTGGCGGCTTCTCAAGTTTGTAGATACCTGATGATGACGTTAATAAATAAATCTTAGTGTTACATTTCCTTGTTTGAAACAGGGAAGAGGATGGGGAACAAGGATGCAGTAGTCCGTAAACCGCGGAGCGCCCTGCAGTGCAGCGGATAGACGCAGCAGCGATGCGCTCCGTCCTGACATAGTCACCAGGTCTCTATATTATATGGATTCTCGGATTTCCTGAAAAAATCATCAATATATCCATTTTTCATACATATGGTCAATATGTCAATATTTAGAAGCCCGTTCATTGCAGTGCATATGGACATAATATCAATTCTACATTATCGATATATTGTCCGTTTTTTTATAGTGAGTATGTTGTAAAAACAAAGCCCTTAGAAGTCAAAAATGTCATAAGGAGAACATTTTAAACCTTGTCAAAACCCAACAACTTTACTATTCAAATCTGGCTGTTCAAATCTTCGTTGTCGAACCATTAAAAAGCAATGTAAAGAGCCTTAACTTTTGATTAATCACGGTAGAAAAATTCGAAGAGCTTAAATTTCTGATTTGTTTCCATTTTAAAAAAGCAGCAAAAGATAAATAAGAATCTCCTCCATATCGTTACTTACCGGTACTGGCTTGGATAGAACTTGATGATGTGGTTACAAAAGACTGGGTAACAAGGCGTACGGCGGTTCTTTTGATCAACGGCAATTAAAAATAATTAAAATACCGGAGATTAATGTAGTTTATTCTATTACACCGCAATTTTGCACACAAAAAGATAGAATAAGTGTATTACTGAATGAATTACAAATTTTGAATTGATTTGGATTATTGTTTGTTGCAGTATGAAACTAATTACTGCACTCCCTGTTGTTCTTTAATTTGAACTACCACCTTTTAAAGATGGATTGGATTCGAACCAATAACTTTCATAGTCTTGCAACAATAGACTTAATTTACTTGGAATTCACGAAATTCAATGTCACTTCAAATAAAAACACATCATAAAGCTTGTTGTTACAAAATTAATTGTGAGTTAAAAACCGTAGCTAAGTATTACAGGTTTGTTGAAACTGTTGTCTCCTTGAATTAACAAACTTTAGACTTTCGCCCAATTTTTTTTTAAAGTAAAGGGTGTAGCCACCTATCTGAAAACTTTGTTGCAGCCAACTGGTTTTCGGCTATTTTCGCTTTTTAGCCAGATTTTTTTAAAAATTCACGTTAATTTAATGTCCCTTATTAAAGTGTAACGTAAATATCCAGGACGTTTAAAAAGCTACTAGTTGTATTTTTCTGACATCGCAACAGCGATTATAGCCAGGGACGAGGTTGTATTATTATAACCTCGCTACGGACGACGTTGTACTTATATAACATAACACAAGTTCAGCTGGGAAGAGGCCAGGGAAGGGCTGCAGAAAGTTAGTATGTATCACCATGCTCGGCAGCATGGCTGCATGTATTAATGTAACTGTGTCTCTTTTATTACTTGCAGAGTAATTAATTACCCAATGGGTTATGGCATATGCTCGTCATTCATAAAACAACGCATCCATCCATACCGTACCGTACGCATTTAATTTTTGCAACGTGGAATTCATCGTTAAACAAATTTTAAAATTCTGGTTAAATACTAAGAATTAAAACGCAAAGGCCTACTAAATATCTCGATTAACATTTAAGGTCTTTTTTTATCACATGAAATGTGTACAACTGTTCTAAATTTTAACGAGTTTGTTCGGAAACAAAAAAGCAAGGGGAACTTTATTCTAGTCAGTACACAAGCAAGCGAATTGAATTAAGTAATTGGGAAAGATGTCCTATTAGGGTAAATATTTAGGCAATTAGCCTGGCACATCCACACCTACACATACAATACTGAAAACAAAATTTAGGAAACCATTCCCGCAATATATACGATATTGAATGTTTTGTGAAGCTAAACAAGGCAAATCTTATTCTGATTAAAAAACAATTAGACAAGTAGCGAAACCTATCAATTCATCATTAAAAAAGTATTTTGGGGAATAATCTTACGCAATATAAAAAAAAGAACAGAATAAAAAACGGTCCAACGATCACTTTTTTCTACTCAAAAATCGAAAGGGCGAGTAGCACGCGCGTGCGTATATCATTGCATGTGCATACATCAAAGATTTTGTTAAAGCTCTCTCGCACCTTGTAGGAAGAAGCTCGCACCAAATGAAATGTTCAATGTTCTAGCAAGCGAATAAAAAAGCCTTTCTTCTACTTTGTAAACAGGCAAGGGAGCAAAAGATCCTGACATACAATCTAAAAGATATCTGATAAAAAGGCTATCGCGAAAGGTGAAGTATTAAATCTCTTGGTCGGCCAATTCGAGAAAAGACTTTATTCCACTCAGAAAACAGGCACGAGAGTGTTAGACCTATCCATACATCATTTGAAATGAGAATTTTGGAAGTTGCCTTTCACGCTGAATATAATGTTAGATATCCATCCATACACTACTAAAAAGGAGATTTAGCTAGTAAGCAAATCAAAAGCGAAACTTTATTCTACACCACAAAGAAGCAATCAAGAAGAAGACCCTACCAGATATGTCTAAAAACACTTCATTCCACTCCGATAACAATCACGCGCGATAATATCAGATGTCCTAGCATGTAAATTCACGGGAAGACTTTATTGCACTCAGTAAGAAGCAGGAACAAGGGAGACCGATCCATACCACCATACAATATTAAAAGGATATTTTGCAAAATACCTTCAGGCGGAAAAACATACAGCATGTCCTAGCAGACCTGTGTATACAAAATTAGTTCTACTCAGTAAACAACCAATCAAATAAGAGATCCATCCATACCTTATAAAAATAGAGATTTTATCAATATACATGCATCATTTAAAAAACGCATTTTTTGATCTTACCCTTCGCGCGAATTAAAATATTTAGCACGCCAACCTTAGATGTTCTAACAGCTCAATTCACGGAATACTTTATTCGACGCAGTAAAAATGAAGGAATGTGGGACACCTATCCATACATCTATCAAAAGAGAGATATTGAAACAAGCAGTAGAGTTGAATAACTATCCATACACAAATAAAAACGATATTTCAGAAAAATACTTGTGTGTATCATATGTTTTTTTTGCTGTTCATAGGAAGCAGTTTAATGTGATTTTGAACTTTCAATATTTTTAAAACTAAAACCTTATGACAAAAATGATAAAAATGTATATGGACTTTTTTTGTTCGTAGCTGTTAGAAAAACTATTGGAGGGACATAGTTATTAATATAGTCTAACTAGCTAAATAAAATTGAGTTATGACTGTTATGGTTGCTACGAAGTTAAGTTATATTGTGCTGTCCTAGGCCCGTTCTTAAGGCTCTCTAGCCATTGAACGCTACGACTTTCTCATAATAACCGGTTGAAAATAGCTATTAGGTAATAATAGTATGAATAGAATTTGATTTAGCTAATATTGGGTATATTTTGACTCCTAAAAAGAAATAGTACTCTAGCATTTTTTTTTTTTTGCAAAACAGTAAAATTTGTTGAGTTATTTCTAAAAGGTTTTAGTAATTCTAATAGACTAAGGCAGTTCACAAGATAGTTAGCGTATTGCTCTGAATAGACCCGTCATCATGCTCCATCCATACTACACGAAGGTAGCATAGAAGCACACAGTATGTTACAAAAAAATTATGGTCCTTTTTTGAACATTATATTTAATTAAAACGTATATACAGTTGACTCTCTCCGATCCGAATCTCTATTATCCGAATTTTTAACTATAATCCGAACAAATTAAAAATCAGCGTCAATTTTCCTTAAGAAACTCTCATAATCTACTTTCTACTATCCGACTCTCTGTAATCTGAAAGAGAATTATCCCCCCTTGAGATTCGGATTAGAGAGAGTCAACTGTACATACATTTCAATAAAATAATTTGTTATAATTTTTCTATACCGAAATATCGCCGCTTTATTAAAAGAAAAATGCTATTCAGTTGATGTCGACATAAGTATGATATATAAAGGTAGCAGAACTACTTTAGGATCCACTGACAGAGATGCGACAAGGTTAGATGAAAAGACTGATCGACTTCCTCGAACACATATGCATATAGACTTGATAAGCGCAAAACAAATGTTACGTCATATCCATGCTGAAAGTTTTAAAAAATGTTGTTTACGCTTTTCAGAAATCATTTCAGAAAGCCGAGTATAGAACTTTCGACACACGCGACCCATTCCGCCACACACGGATATCGCTAGTGGCGTTAAAGTTTCATGCTCTACTTGCAAAATAAGTTTATTGTAATTTTTCTTTTTTTCCATTTTATTTACATCATATGCTTTTGGTAGCACACCTTCGCATCTAAAAATGCCATTTGACCAGTGTTCCAAAAGCCTCTTGTGCATACATAACTCTCGATTCCTGAGAAACATTCGCTATCCACTGGCTCAATGGCTCACCAGGTAACTGTTGTAGACACGGTTCAATGCGTACATCATGACAAACCTCTTTTAGTTACATCCCCGTGACATTACGGATTTCATTGTCTAAGCGAAAGGAAGCCACATTGTTTGCATGACAAAGCATGATCAATTGTGAACTTGAAATTCGAATCTGAGCCCAGAAGCATAGCTTGTTAATTGTGTATCTCTCGTTCCTTGAAGGTAGTCAGTCAACTAGATACACTGCTTCCTGGTTGATATCATTCAGTCTGATTTCCTGCTTACACATTTCACAGTGACAGCAGTTGTCTCTCGTTATTGTTTACTTTAATACCTCCCGTCAGTGCTGGTATTAATTCGAATTAATAACTACGAGTACTTCTTCCAATAATTATATTATGTGTGGTATGTTTGCATACAGTATGTTAATTTATGCTTGTAGCCAGCCACTGATAAAACAACTTTATGTCCCTTGCGACTCTGTTTTAGCAATTTTACTCAGCATCTTTAATTCATTAATCCAATCTTCTACCTTATCCAAAATATATCCACCTTTCAAGCTTCTTGAACCAATTACATTATTACATTATTACCAATTACATGTTACAAACTGCGGTGTTATAAATTAGTTTCCTCAAAAAATTATTTTTTTAACTAAATTTTACTTATTGGATTTGATTTTCACATGGCAACTACAATCATGTTCATAATAGTTTTGGAAAAACCACTTTCCCCCTCCCCCCACTCTTCAGTGTTGGTTGGAGGTCTTTTCCAGAGTCGCCGGCAGTATTTTGGGGCACAAATCAACACAAAATCAACACTGACTGTTGGGGGAGAGGGGGGAAACTCTGAAAAAAGCCTCAAAAGCCGTTTTTCCAATAATTTATGAACATGATTGTAGTTATAGCTCAGCAAAACCTGAATAACTGAACGTATATCCCGAGTAAATTAAAAAATTTCCTTCTTTCATTTCTTTTCTTATAGTTACCTCTTTTTTTGAAACATTTGTTTGTAAAATTTTTTGAATTGATTTGCATTATTGTTTGTTGCAGTATGAAACTAATTACACACCATGTTGTTCTTCCATTTGAACTACCACCTTTTAAAGATGGATTGGATTCGAACCAATAACTTTCATGGTTTTACAACAACGGAAATATTTTTTAAATAACATAACACAGAAATACAAAAGGTCACACATAGTATCAGTATTTACACAAAACTAATTTTGTTACCAGAAAACGTCCTTATCCCACTCTTCCAAGAATCATTTTCATCAAAGTTTTTTTTGGTTTTACCTGCATTAGAAATACAAAAAAAAACAAAAAAAACAGTAAAGAAGCAAAAATTACCACCAAATTGATTAACATAAAAAGCAAAGTATAAATTAGAACAGAAAAATCCCGAGAAGAGTTGTGAACAAAAAACATCGCGCATCATCATTAAATTAAAACAACAGAAATTTATCTAGTTTTTAAAATCATTACACTGTAAAACTAACTCCACCACTCCACGATTGTTATAAATTAAAACAGGGTGTAAAAGAAATTGCTTATTCAATTTTTCAGCATAAGTCGCAATAAAGCCTTGAGGTAGGAAATTAGCTGACTGAAGAGAGGGATATACTTCAACTTAGGGGTATTTCAACTGGCAATATTACCTGTACATATAACATGTCCCTCCTGAAAGTCAATATACTGAATAAAAATTTGACTACTTATTTGAATAATTATGGTACCAAGTTAGCAGTATCTCTACACTGTCTCAGTTTAACAAGGATTGTACAGATTTCAGACATGTCTAGCCTAGTTAAAGGGGAACTCCAGTAAAAATCACTTTTCTTTTTTTTGTTTGTTTTATACGTACTCAGAAAAGCATAAGAAATCAAAAAAAACTTACTTTACTTGTTTTTCTTATTTAAAATTGTTGTACAAGCCTTCGCATATTCAATTTTTTTCTCATAAAAAACAGACAGGCGCGATTTCATTTCGGACTGGACCCGATTATAAATAATGACATCACATCGTGCAGAAAGTTTAAGCAAGCGCATGTTAAGACCTATAAATACAGCTTACATTAAATCGCTTTTTGTATGTAATTTACGTTTAAATCTTTAAAAAATGGTTAGTTGCTATGTGTTTCTATGTACCGATCGATCAGAGAAGTGTAAAGAAGTAAGTTTTCACAGAATCCCGTCTGTGAAAAAGAAAGAACTCAAAAACGGCTAAACAAAATACGTCGTGCAGGTGATCTACCAAGCGATCAAAGTTTTTATATTTGGTTGGTGCACTTCACAGATAGTTCTTTTAAAAGATATCTGCAGGAAATAAACTTCCATATTAAGACTCTGCCACTTTGTAAAAATGCCATTTTAGCTAGTGAACGCGATTAAAGTTTCTCATTTCTTCCCATCTCAATATTTGTACTTATATCCACAGAACTCAACCAAATAACGTTTTGTACATTTTTATATTAAATAAGAGAACATTATACGAATTTCCAATACAAACACCGACAAAAAAGCTTTCTAGTTACACATGTATCTTTTGTAGCGCTCAAGTTTCTATTCTTTGTTTTTCAAAAAAGAAGCTTTTTTGATGGAAGGACATGCCAAGTATTTTCAGGGGGTAAATGTACCCATTTTCTTCAATCTTTGTAACTTTATAACGGCTGCATGTAATGCTGATAATGCAGTTTCTAAAACAGCTTTGTCAAAACAACCACTTGTAAGTCAGTAGCTTCTGCAACACATTTATGACCTACCATAATCATAAGATTGATTTTTATTTATACAATAATAATACCCCGTTTTACCAACTTATCTAGACCCGAACATTATTTGATTTTATATCACGCATTTCAATGGTCCTCCATCACGGAGAAAATTTCAACGTTACATAAAATTTGTTTACATTTGTGCGCAAAAAAAGCGCGTGCAAAGGAAAAATATTGCTGAACTGTAAAAAAAAAAAAAAATTGGCTTGTAAAGTATGAAAGATTTTTTAATGAAGCAAATGATAAAGTTTTTTGACGAAAAGAATGTTCAAAAAAGCGATTAAGTATATTTATTTCTTAAAAAAAAAAATATTTTGCTAAGAACGTTGCTTGAGCCAGTAAAAGACACCTCATCACTTTGCATCATTATTAATTTCTCCCTTGTGAGACAGAAGAGGTTCGAAGTCGTGTGGCTGTAGCTTTGTAAAGTCTTTTTCATAAAGAGAATTATCCGATTCTATGTTTTATATAACATTTTTTTTTTAAATATTTTTTTTTCACTGGAGTGCTCCTTTAACTAAGTTTTTTTTGAGATATTAAAATTGAGTTTTTTATATAATAATTTTTTAGTGCAACCCGAATTAAAATCAACCAATATGCATAAAGCCAGCATGGCCACATCTAACATTAGAGAAGAAAAGATTTCCCAATAATGATCACGTGAGCAAAGAACAATAGAAGTTCTTGCCTTAAAGTATTGTCCAAATTTCTTTCATACAAGACAAAAAATATCTTCGGATCAATTGTATTTCAAGTGGCAAAAAGTATTCCTACTACTAAAGTGAACACACAGCACTATTTGTCTTTCTTTAAAAAATAAGCTTACTCAAAATAATTAACAAAATTCAATCTAGCTCAGGCTACAGAAATATAATTATATGCTTAACTCAGATATCTTTGAATAGATGACGTACACTGTCTCTTTTTTTCAAAAATAAATATAAATGTGCCAGCTCTTTCAGAACATGTATTCAGTATGGAATTAGCTGCATTTCATGTTGGTGGAAATTATATTTAAAAAAATATTCTCTTTATATAAAAAATCAACCCTGGCCTACTTTTCCACCACATCAGATTTTAAAAACTAACGTTTTCCTCAAAAAATTATTTTTTAATCTTTTTATAAAATTATTATTCAGCAGATAATTGAAAAAAACAACAACACCAATTTAAACTTTTTAATAGGAAATTTCCACAGTTAATGTGTACCATTAATAGCATGGCTTTCCAATGAATGGCTGTAATAAGTATTATGACAATCAACAGCGTAAGTTATTGTTGCCAGAAATTGTATACTGGAAAGAATCAATTTTTATATGTAAATTATACCTATTATGATCATTTTCCTCAAAAAGTTATTTTTTGGTCTTATAACAGCAGATCACTGAGAATTTACGGAACTAAAAATCTTGTGGTAACATTTTTAAAATTAAAAATCTTGATTTTGTAAACATTAAAATGCACAAATCCTAACAAATTATAAATTTTTTCAAAATAAATTGGAATGATTATCTGTTTGAAAACATCAATGCACATGCATCTTGCCCACGAAAAAAAGAATTGTATGGAGCAAAAGATTGAAATGGAATTAGAGTTTAAAAAAGAATGTCTTTTAGTAAGGAACACAATCGTTACGAGAAAATATAACCTGCTGTGAAAAGATAATCTGCGGCCATGTTGAGGGGCGGATTCACACGGCAAACGAAATAGTAGATGATTGCAGTGAATACAACATCGTACGACATAGCCCTCCCTTTGTCATGTATTCCTGCAGTATATATTTGCTATAGGTTACTTCTACCGACAAAACAATGTGTTAATATATTTAACACTTTTAAACCATTCAATAAGTGAATACTAAAAATTAAAAAATTGGATGCGCAAATTCTCCAATATAGATTCATGCGTGTTGTTTTTTTCATGGAATTCCTGGTAAAATGTGCATATGTTATACAGTGATAGTCTTGATCTCTAGTTCTGATTCACTGGTGGGACTGTCAAGATTGAGGCCCTGAACGCCTCTTCAATTTTAATCTTTAATAGATCCCAGTATTGTCATACTATCAGTGAGTCAAACCTTTTGAGCCATCGAATTATTTTTATAGATATTTTCTGATACCTCAATATTTCAGCTTTCCTTTCAGGCTGCATCCTTTTCCATTTCTGAAAAGACAACCGATAGCCAATGATATATTGTAGTAATGTTGTGTATCGTAATAATTGAGATTTACTTTTAAAATTTCAGAATATAGGTCTATACTTCAAGTTTAAGTATTTTCCAGGTTATTTGAAACCCTGGTTTGTGTAAAGGAGGAAATCTCGAGGTTACTTGTGGGGCCGTAGATTAGTGGTTATAGCTCTCGTACTCTGACCGGGGCTCGATTCCTCTTGACGGAGATTCAACATGGGTGAGTGAATCTGAATGTTACCATAGCCCCGGTTTAATTGGTTACAAGAAGTTCAGAATAAAAGAAGTGAAGTTTATTCAAAAGAAATACCACAGCCCATTTATCTTTTATCATTCAGCACAGTGGGTGTTCTTTTTAACTTACTAATTACAGGCTTTTTATTAGTAGCTAGCTAAACATTGGCTTTATAGTAAAAATAAATATACAGCTACTTTACCACCGAAAGCCTTAATACAAGCTGGAATTCAGAATTGACAGTTCTTTATGCATTTTAAGCCTTCAAAGAGTGGAAACACTTTGAACGATAGCTGGCATCCAAATTACATAAGGCGGACGTCACAAATATCTGGTGTTAGAGTCACTTGAGCACCAAAAATAAAGTCGGTTGGTAGATCGGCGAATGATAACTCAAAATTTCGAAAAATTTTATCCAACCATCCAGCCATTAACGCGCGCCATTAAATCGCCGATGTTTAATGATAACTTTGGCACCTCCGGCAGTTTCCGCGTGAACACTTTTCACATTTTAAAGCGAAGCACAACAATCGCTGCAATTGCTGTGGAGAGACAACAAGCGTATAATATTTTTTGTCATTTTAGTTTTTCCGACTCAGTATATAAAAAATTTCGATCAAAAATTAGGGTCAGTCGGGTGACTCTAACACCAAATATTTGTGACGTCCGCCTAATCATTAATAAATAAATACTGACCGGTTTTGATAACGTACTGTGAAATACAAAGCCTGGCTCAAAAGTACAGACCGAGCTTGTGAGTTCTGTGCCCCTGACAAATGGCTTTGTATTTTACAGGGCAGAATCAAAACCGGTCAGTAGCCATTTTATAGCTGAAATCTATTCTCATCTTTAAAACAACAATCAAATTTTGCACATGATTAGATGGAATACCAATACATGGAATCACAGTCCTGATATTTACTTGCGCACGCATCTAAGTGATTATGTAATGCCCGATGCGCACGCAGAAATGGAGGTAAAAATGTAAACAAACTAATCAGAAACAGTCAGGGATAACCGCAAATTAGGCTATCACGCCAAATTAGGCTAGTAGCTTAGTTAGGAGATTTTTCATAGACTATTTAGGCGAGTATCTCCTATTTAGGCGATTTGCTATCTTCTTTGTTAAATATAACGGAAACGACGTATAGTTGCACCATGTTTTTTGGCTATCCAGTGGCCTGTCAAGTCGTCTTTGGTCAAGTAAAATTTCATGTAATTTGCTTCGCGGAACTAAAAATTATACGTCAAAAGTCTTTGGATCGGCTAATTAGACGAGAAATAGTCTATTTAGGCTATGCGTCACCATGTTGAAAATATGCGCGCGGGAAATTTAGCCTTTGTTCAGAAGCAACCGTGGCCGTAAAAAAAAGAAGCCGTATCACAGCGCATGCGTTCTAAATCAAAACAAACTAAACGCTATATCTTCTGACAGCGCAAATAATAAAGAAAAATATATTTGGACCATCAAAAAGGGGTTCTATAGAATGTTTTTAGCTAATAAAATCATTGCGACTATGTAACAGAACAGCGATAGGCAGCAAAAACCATGTTGATAGCCTAATTAGGAGAGATAAATCGCCTAAATAGGCTATCGTAGACTAATTAGACTATCATAGCCTAATTTGCGGTTATCCCTGACTGAGAAAAGTTACCTCAATTTCTGCGCGCGCGCACTATAGTTGAGTGTATGGCAAATTTTAATCCACAACTACTTAAATTAGAATGTACAGTTCAAATTTTAAAGGGAGAAGAAAACGTTCAAAATTACGTTAAAAACGAACCAACCAAAAAGGGTATTTGTTTCAGTTATTTTAAACCGACTTCCAAACATTCCAAGTCAGCTCTTCGTCTGAATCAAATGTCTTTTCGCATGTTACGCAGAAGCAAATTGTATGTTCAGCAGTGGCTTTTACTTCTACTTTTTGCTCATGAGCAATCAGAGCTCTTACAGCCAACGTTCCATGTGATCCAGATGTTGGAAGCCCACGCTGGGAAAGGAAAAATTGAAGTTCAGCCATAGAAAGTTCTAAAAAATTCTGCAAACATTTAATATCTTTAACCGAAGCCATCAAGCTCACTTGATTTAACTTTTTAGCTTTTTTAATTAATTTTTTTGTGTAAAATATACAAGAATTGATTAAAAATTAACTTGTATAAACAGAAAAACCACGCCACCACATAAACTTCGCATCCCAGCTAGCAGCGGTGTTGTATTTTGTCATAGTGATTACCCAGAATGCTTTGCGCAACCGTGAAAGATCTATTACGTCTACCGTTAATGATCGATTAGGCCCCTGGGGGCTTATTTGTCAAAATGGGTTTTGGGGGACGGGGCTTATTTGGGAGGGGCGTGGCGGGGGGTTAAATGGGAGAGGGGACTTATAAAATTATGCAAAAGTCTTAGTGTGCTAAAAAATAAAAATAACAATTTTAATAAACACAACATATATTTCTAAAAGTATAATAAAAACAAACACTAATCGATCTCAATATCACTATTGCCTTCTTCGTCCTCGTCTACGATCGTCTCTTAAGGGAGCCGCATCAATCATTTCCTCCGGCATCTGGGATAAATGGGTTGTCTTCCGTCTCGTTTACCAGTTGTATTTGTTCATTGAGCATTGAGGGTATTTCGAACTCGTTGGGTGAGCGCAGAAGAACACAAGATGTGAAATTGAAAAGGAATATTTAGACGGGTCTCCTAAATTTGCTTCTTTGTATGTGATATTATGATGAACACTGGCAAATCAACGTTTATGCCTTGTTTATCTGCCAACTACACTTGATTTACTGAGAAAAAGCTCTTTGTAGGATGTAAACATATCCAAATTTAGTTTTGCTTCACCCAGTGAACGGCTATCATGAATTGCGTTTGAACATATAAACTACATTGAAAAGGCTTCGTTTATTTTTTCCTGAAGACTTTTGTAGTGTTTTCGCAAATACTAAACACGGTAGAGCAATTTTAAAGTAACAATTTCTGCACTTGAAAATTATAAAGTATGGATGACATTACACACTGGTTGTTCACGTTCCAGCTCAAAGATAGAAATTTCGACTATTCTTTCATAAAACCGCAACTAGACATTCAACAATCAAGAGCAAAATTAATATCCCCAAAGTAACTTGTGAGGAATTGACGATTGATGTATGAATACAAAGCATAATAGTGAACACTCATGGTATTTAGGACATACATTGCTTGTAATGTATTCTCTAAGGCTCAAACAAACGGATCATGTCTCGTTGGGTAAGCGCAGTAAAACACAGGATGTGAAATTGAAAATGAATATTTAGGCGTGTCTGCTAAATTTGTTTCTTTGTCTCTGATATTATGATGACCACTGGCGAATCGGCCATCATCCCTTGCTTATCTACCAACTACAAGTGATGTACTGATAAGAATCTCTTTGTGCGAAGATGTCACGATAATTTTTCGTTTGTATATAGTGCGAGACCATTATGAACGCCTCTTTACTACAGAGAAATACACTCTACTACAGGCTACTACACTCTACTACAGAAAAATACGCTTTACTACAGAGAAATACATTCTACTACGCTCTACTACACGCTACTACACTCTACTACAGGCTACTACACTCTACTACAGAGAAATACGCTTTACTACAGAGAAATACATTCTACTACGCTCTACTACACGCTACTACGCTCTACTACACGCTACTACACTCTACTACAGAGAAATACGCTTTACTACAGAGAAATACATTCTACTACGCTCTACTACACGCTACTACACGCTACTACACTCTACTACAAGCTACTACAGGCTACTACACTCTACTACAGAGAAATACGCTTTACTACAGAGAAATACATTCTACTACGCTCTACTACACGCTACTACGCTCTACTACACGCTACTACACTCTACTACAAGCTACTACATGCTACTACACTCTACTACAGAGAAATACGCTTTACTACAGAGAAATACATTCTACTACGCTCTACTACACGCTACTACGCTCTACTACACGCTACTACACTCTACTACAAGCTACTACATGCTACTACACTCTACTACAGAGAAATACGCTTTACTACAGAGAAATACATTCTACTACGCTCTACTACACGCTACTACGCTCTACTACACGCTACTACACTCTACTACAAGCTACTACATGCTACTACACTCTACTACAGAGAAATACGCTTTACTACAGAGAAATACATTCTACTACGCTCTACTACACGCTACTACGCTCTACTACACGCTACTACACTCTACTACAAGCTACTACATGCTACTACACTCTACTACAAAGAAATACGCTTTACTACAGAGAAATACATTCTACTACGCTCTACTACACGCTACTACGCTCTACTACACGCTACTACACTCTACTACAGAGAAATACGCTTTACTACAGAGAAATACATTCTACTACGCTCTACTACACGCTACTACACTCTACTACAAGCTACTACAGGCTACTACACTCTACTACAGAGAAATACGCTTTACTACAGAGAAATACATTCTACAACGCTCTACTACAGGCTACTACACTTGTGCTTTATGGAGAATAGCACATCATTATCTCCACAAGGCTTGGGAAGGTACATAGGTCTAACACATGTTGAATACTATATCTCCTTTATATTCAGGAAGTAATACGTGGACGACTTACCGCAATATTCTAGTTCAAAACTACATAGCTAGAGCTAGCTAATCCCAATTAGCTAGCTACCAATTTTCCTAAATTCCACTTTGTGTTCTTTACTGCAAGGAATAGCACGTGGAGTGCATTGATTATTCTACTACTTCTCCACAATTTACAACAAATAGTAGCAAATACTGGCGCATAAGCAACGAAATAAATCAGTACAAGAAAAAAGCCTAGCTAGCAAGCTCCTTGCATACCCTTGCATCCTTCCACAAGTACTAAGAATATTTCTCATCATATCGGACAGTATACAAAGTCTATCGGAACTGTATATTCGTACGCACTTTAATATGACATAAAGTGCGTATTAATAGTGCGTAGCGCTATTCATACGTAGAAAAAAGGAAAAAGAATCCTAACCCTAACCCTAAAGCACTTTATGTACGAATAGCGGATGAACATATACGTACTCAAAAATGGGCAAAAGTGCGTACGAATATACACTACGAAGTCTATCTGGAGCATACCACATAGAACTCAAAACCCACTTTACACGGAACATGTTTACAACCTTTTCGATTTGTTTTTGTCCGGGCATAGCCGCAAAGATGCACTTTTGGGATCGGGTGAAAAAAAAACAATTTTGGAAAAATACAGCATCGTTATTTGTTTTCTTACAATGATTTTCCATTTTTTTCCGTTTTTGTTTCCATATACACCTTTTCCGAATTAGTTTTCTTTGATGTGCCGCTGCTATTTCTCGACTTTATTTAAATAAAAAGAATGTGATTTTTACCTAAAACTCAATACGAATGTGAAATCTTCAGATTGATACAGCAAAAAAACAACCTGTAAACCAATTTTTTTAATGTTGTGATGATTAATCTCTGCACCGAGGCTATTAGTACAGGGCGAAAATTAAAAAGACTTTAACCGTAAAGGGGGATTTTCACGAAGCGAATTCGTGAAAATCCCCCTTAACAACAAAACTACCAAAACAGCATATATATGTCGGATTAAGTTAAAAAGTTATATACACACCAATTTAATGATGCTGAATATGATCTTAAAGTCAAAATATCAAAATTATAAAATTTGTCCATAATTTCGGAATTTCCAAGAAAAATGAAAGCGACTTCAATTGAAGACCTCACAAAAAATCGGCATCATTGTTTGTTTTCGCAAAACTAAAATTAATATGTTGGGAAAATAATCTAACTGAACAGCGCTTTTGTTATGGCGTGTGTGAAACATTTGGATGATCCAAACCTTTCCCCGCGCCTGTTGTCTCTTTTTATATCGGAACGACAAGCCTCGCTGTTTCAATATAAAGAAGAATCGACATAACCGGAAACGAATTTTCGGGTACTTCAGGCTCATTTGTTCAAAGAGAAAACAGACCACAATCACATAAACACTTCAATAAAAATGCCCGTTGTCTGTCTCTGCCCGATTTTATAACAGTGCTACGTACACACAAAATAGCAAATGAGATCAATAAAGGATAGACGAGTCCACAGATTTATCCACTGTTTATCGACGAAAATTTAATAAACGCTTAAGTATGTGAATTTGGAAAAGTTCAGCTTTTTGCAAACATAAATCTGTACAACACTAATTAAACTTGATAAAGAAAACATGCTAAATAAAATAAAAAATTAAACTTGTAAACTAAAAATTGCTACCCTCAAAAAATAATAACAGCATAACACAAGTAGAGCTCACTGTCCCTGATTATTTGTGTTAAAAAGGCTTTAAGGCAAAAAATCTCCAGATTTCATCTCTAAAAAAGGTTTTGTAAGCCCTTAAAATTTGGCGGGTAAAATTTACTAATCCGTCAGAAAATCAACTTCTAGTTGCAATGGCATTTTAAACACTAAAAGAAGAAATGTGTATTCATTAATGGTTCTTAATGCTGATGAAAGTTGCACGTAAGAGATTCGGTGTAAAATTTTAATTTAAGTTCTTATTCACTAAATTATACTAAAATCTGACTTTAGCTGTCATTTGTCATTCTCGTTTCCTGGTTGGACAGATCAAATTAAATACCGACTTTCTTAAATGTCGTACGCTGAGTATAAAACTTGTCGGTCGAAATATGGAGCTCGACAAAATCGACATAATCGATAAATCTCGCATGATATGAACAACGATACAGTCACACGATACACACAAGTTCATATATATCATCATAACGCAAGTTGGCAAGTAAGCAGCAACAAAAACTAATAACATGTACATGAAAGTTCGAGTAGCTTTTCGCTGGATATTCATGCGAGGACTCAGATTATCTGTAACACTTCCTTTACGTGTCTCGTTACGTAGCGATAGATACGATAATACTGATTGGATCGTACTACTCCTTCGTTTCCTTTCATCAGTATCGTCTGCAGTACAAGGAAAATGAACATGTTCCAGTGACAAATAGCTTTCTTTCACTTTGGGAGACTCATCAAGGGTCAGTTTCCGGCGATTATTCTGAAGCGCAAACTGTACAAGTGTGCTTGTGGAGTCTCGCTTTGAATTCGGAGGTGACGCCGTTAAATTGATTTTAAATTCGACTTTTTTGCACGTGGAATCAACTGATGGCGGCGGTTTTACTGTTCGTCCTGTTTTTTGAAACCTTGTTTTATAGACGACTGTCGTAATAATCATGGAGGAAACAGCCACTGTGATGTTGACTGCAGAAAACACGGCTAACTCTTTAATAAAATGCAACTCAAAATACGGAATGACGAACAAAATACCCAAAGGCCATGTCAATATAACAATAATGTTCTCTGTACGTACTTTTATCCCTTTGTGATATTTGATAGGAAACATAAGTGCCGTCATTCTATCAATACATAATAACGTCATCGTAATTAATGCTACGCCGTCTGTAAGAAAGACAGAAATATGCGTCGCTATCGTCTCAGCAAAGGTGATATTTACCCTCTTCGCTTCTTTAATAAAAAAATTAACTGAAGTCGGAGTAGCTAAGATTCCCGTCAGCAAATCAGCCAAAGCGATGTTGAGTAACATTTTGTAAAATAAGTTTTTAAATGTTGTTCGCCTTTTACGCACAATACATATGATAATTAAGACGTTTAACGGAACTGATATGGTCATCATGGAAAAGGACGTCACTGCTGAAAATATTGACAGCGTTGTCATGTTGTGAGTGGTCCCGCATTTTTCGTCAATTCGTTCCACGGTCATCATTAATACAATACGAATCTATACGGAAATAAAATTATAAGCGTGATATTATTGATACTTAAAAAAAGTTGTTTTGTTTTGTGGTTAGATTTTAACTTTTTCAAAAGTAATTTTCAATAAATAACAAGTGGAGATTATGCATTTCAAGAACTGCAGGGTTTGTCAATGTTGTCATATTTAGATTGTAACTTGTGCAAAAATAATTTCCTATAAGTTGTGAATTAAGTAAGAAGGAAGAGCTTAAAAATTTCAGGAACTGCAGGCTTTGTTAATGCGAAAAATATCTAGGAATTGTTAATGTTGACAAAGTGTAAGATTTGACAATAGTGGGAATATGCAACACTAATCAATGCTTAGCAAAATTCTGGGCTTGTGATTTTTATCTTTCAGGGGAGGAACTTGCAACAACACGTTTGTATATCCTATAAAGATAGAAAGAGAGATGCTAAACGTTTCCGTCCCGATGTCAAAAAGATACAAGATGTCCTGGAAACGAAGTTGGATGTATAAGATAAAAAAAAATAGTGTGTATCGTTTTTTAAAAAAGAAAAAAATCATCTTTCACAGGTATTTATTTTCGCGAATTTTGCGAATAGCAAGTTTCTGAATAATCCACATGGAAACTTATTTTTGCGAAATAGCTAAGAAAAACCCGCGCAACTTGCGAAAATTAATTCCCTGGAAAACTTTTGTCATCGTTATTTCGTTTATAACATGCAAAATTTCAAGTTGTAGAAAATAAAAGCCTGGACGTAGCTTTGAGTTTTAAATTTTAAACTTGTAAGTTCAATTTTGAAGTTACTGAAATGGCCATCCAACTTTATTAATATAACGCGGTTATTGTTCCGTACCTAAAAGTTGAATTTTGTCTCACTTTAGCTTTCGTATCTTCCCAATGAAAACCATCGCTTCTCTTCAAGGCTGAATAAATGTTTCGCGCTCAAACTTTCACGAGTTGGTGAATTTTATGTTTGTTTATTTATGCAGATTTTACCAAGAACTTTAAAAATGTGAAGGTTTCTGTCTTAATGAAGTCAAGTTGATTCTTTCTTATTTGATCTATTTAAAACTAATAATTCGTATCACATGCTTTTCAACACGACTCTTTCGACACGCAAGGTCGAATTTAGCTTTGTACTAATACAAGCAAAATCAACTTAACCACACAGCCATAGAATACAAATTTATTAGTTTATCTATATTTATTCTTTATATATATTAATCACAAAGAACATTAAGGAATAATAAGGATAATGTGATTTTCTTTAGATATGTTTTCTAAATTTGCTCTGTTATATTTGCTTATATTTATTTCTTGTACCTTGCCTTCCGTGTCAACAGCTATATATTTCATCGTTTTTCAACTTTCTGAACATGCTAAAACATGGTGCTGTCTATGGAACTATCAATTTTCCAACTACCTTTTTTCTCAAACATTTTCTAATTCTTATTTTCTTGAACATATGAACTCGTAAACTGATGCTCTTAAATGTTTTAAGCTTAAAATAAAACTCGTTGGTCGAAACACAGAGCTCGATAGTATCGATATGATCGATAAATCTCGCATAGCGTGAATGACTCCACAATCGCACGTCACACATAAGTTCATGTAGGCCATCATAATACATGTCGGCAAGTACGTGATCACAAAAACGAGCAACATATAGAAAAATGTTCTTGTAGCTTTACGTTGTATTGTCATGCGAGGACTTAAGTTGTCAGTAATACTACTTTTTCTAGCGTCGGGTCGTATACGTAAGTAACATAAAACAGATTGAACCGTGCTACTTCTTGGCTTACGTTCATTTGATGTTATTTCTTCTGTCATCTCGGTAGAAAAGTCCGCGTTTGAAGAACTATTATTAACAAGTCCTTCATTTTTGTTTGCGACAATCGTGCTCGCAAATCCGACTTTTGAATGTCGTTTTTCTGTCGGAGTCGATTTGACGTCAGAATCAACAGAAAGTTCAACTTGATTTGTTGATACAACAGACGATGAATGATTTGGTTTGTTTTTTGGTTTCAATTGAAACCTTGTTTTATAGACGACTGTCGTAATAATCATGGAGGAAACTGCTACTGTGACGTTGACTGCAGAAAACACGGCTAACTCTTTAATAAAATGCAGCTTAAAATACGGAATAACGAATATTACGCCCAACGGCCACGTCATAATAACAATAATGTTCTCTGTACGCCCTTTTATCCCTTTATGATATTTAATAGGAAATATAAGCGCTGTCATTCTATCAACACATAATAACGTCATCGTAATTAATGCTACGGCGTCCGTGATAAAAACTGATAAGTGTAAAACAAGTGCGTCGGCATAATTGACGTCTTCATTAAAAAATGCTTCTTTGATGTGAAAATTGACGGATGCTGGTGACGCTATAAAGCCAGTAAATAAATCAGCGAAAGCAATATTTAGGAGTAACTTATAAAACAAATTTTTAAACTTTGTTTTCCTTGCTTTCATTATGCAAATTATGATAATCAGATTCAACGGTACGGCCATTATTGAGATTGTCATGGACGTGACGGCTGAAAAGGTTGACAAGGCTGTCATATTGTTTTTTGTGCCACATTTTTCATCGATCTGTTTTATTGTACGTGTCATCTTGTATGTTGGATGTATAAATCAGCTTCTTTTACATTATAAATTCTTATATATATTCCTGTCTGTCTAAAACAACAAATGGATGTCGACTTCACTTTCTTTTGTTATTTTAATAAAGTTAAAGTGGAAAAGGTTTTATATATCAACAGTACCTCTCTGATTTCAGCTGCAATTAGCAATCGAAACTTGCTGAAAGCCAGTTTGTTAAAAAAATTAAAAGTTTAATATTTTCTAATCCTTTACCGACACGCATATGAAAGTTCTACCGAAATTTCCGAAGTTAATCCGATTTTAATAGGTTAAGTAAAGATTATCATCACCCTTGCGATAATACATATTTTTAAAATTAATAGATTATATGGCAATGCTCTATGTTATGTGAAAGCAACAAAGTAGTGTGTCAGATCAGGTAGAAGTAAGCTACAGAAAAACAGTCTGGGAACGAAGTTTGGATAAACTCACAAAGTTGCAGTAAAAGACGTGAAAGTGTGGGATGTTATTTATATAATTATGTATTTTTGTTTTACTATGTATTTCTCTGATTATTATTAGTAAGTTTTATATTTTTTAAAATCTCCTCCTCCGCAGAGACCATAAATCGGTGAAGTAAACTTAGCCCCAGGGGCACATACAATTTGTCACGTGATAGCCAATATGATTGAGACTAACAGCAGTTGATTTGTCAAAAAAGTTTCTTAACATTCTTTTAGAAAAAATCGCCAGTCACCGCTAGCATTTTAGCTCACACACAAACAAACGGACGACGGGTAATATTTTAAGAAATGTAATCTTACTGTGATTTAGTACGAGCTAGTGTGATTTGTGCATCAAATGTATCTTTTAAATAGCTCATGCTTCATTACCATCTTACTCTGGAGGTAATAATTTTGACTATAAACGAAAATATTAACTCCCAAAATAGAATTTAAAATCAAATTTAAATTGAAAAAATAAAAAATTGAAGCAGCAGTTGACGAGTTCGAAGAAAGAAAACGAGTGAAATCGGAAAAAGAATCTACATAGCTAATAGTACATAGCTATTTGCCATTTTTTAGAAAAGCAGTCACCTTTCCTAGATGTCTAAAAATTTTCGAAGTTGATTTTACAAGAAGAATTTTAAAAGGTTAAGGCGTGAGTATACAAAATAGGTGTGATTTTTTAAAACCAAAACCAAAACTTTATTTTGATATATTAATAGACACGAAAAGAAAATGACCCCTCTCCTACAAAACTACTCCTTTTACAATACTACTAATTTTTCAAGTTTCCTGTATGCTTTTTTGTGGTCACAAGACATTGATCTAAAAACGCTTTTTTAATTTTTTCTTATTGTTTTTTACTTTTGGAGTTATTTAGTATTAAAAATTTTTCCACAGTTTTTAACCTCTAATTGTCAGAAAACTCATCATAACTCGCGTTCTGCTCATTCTCAAGAAATAAAAAAAAGAATTTTAGATCAAAGATTCCTCTCCACGCTAAGCGTGCTCTCCACCCCTACATCCTTCGCAAAGCGTGCTCTATACCCCCACATCCTTTATAGTTTTGTAAACGAGATTCACGACGTAAGTGATGCGCTTTTAAAAATATAAAACTGTGAAAAAAAGCTTTTAAGTTTCTTACAGAAATCTTATACATCTGTATAATAATTGTTCACTATGGTAACGACTATTTGTTAACAAGTTTTGTTCACATCTTCTGTTTCTCTTTTGAGTGGTGAAACAATCTTCCACCATGTTGCATGCTTCATTGTTACATTGCAAAATAAACTTCGTTCCCAATCCAGCTCGAAAGTTTTTGTGCTCCGTTAACGAAGTCACGAAGCGAATTCCCCGTTCCCTCTATACGGCTAATTCGCAATGCATTATGGTAGTTGTATTCCGCGAAAACGTAAACAAACCATTCGTAGTAACAAAAATGGCCGAACAAGTACACTTCATCCTTAATTCTACTCAAAACCAAAGCGATATACAAAATTCTAATCAAGACAACAGTTTTTTTCAAAACTTGGGCTCTCCTGCAAGCATTGGCTCAAACTTTTCATCAAGTTCAAGCTTTTTATTGCAAGCTAAAAGTAAAGGAGGAGGGATAACTTGCTGTGTACCTCTCTGTCAAAACAACTCAAAGAAGAATCCAGACTTATCTTTTTATGTCATTCCTAAAGACTCAGAGCTTCGAAAGAAATGGCTTTTTATGATCAGTAGAAAGGATTTTGTACCTTCTACATCGCATAGAGTTTGCTCTGTTCATTTCACTGGTGGAAAGAAGACATATATGAACAATGTTCCCACAATAGTCCCAAAAACTATCAAACCAACAGCTAGCAAACCAAGAAAAACTCTCAACAGTACAAACTGTAAATTGCAACTATTTTCTCCTGTGAGGGCTACGACAAATGACATTGCTGCAGAATTATCTGTGGAGGAAGAGTTAAAACAAGAGTTGGAAAAATTGAGAGCCGAAATTAGTTGTATGAGAATTCATGAAAAGGAACTTGATCAAACTATTGAAAAACAACAAGCCACTATAAGTGACATAGCATTTTCAATTGACCGGTTTAAACACAATGAAGCACACTTTAAGTTTTATACCGGATTCGAATCTTATAAATTATTCAAAGCAGTTTTAGAATATTTACAACCAGCTGCAAATAAACTAATATATTGGGGTTCAAATACTAACACTGAAAATACAAAAAATATAAACTCTACAAAACGAGGCCGATCACGATCATTGAGCGCAGAAGAAGAATTCTTTATGATACTGGTTCGAATTCGATGTGGACTTTTGTTAGAAGATATGGCTGTTCGATTTAATATGTCGACAAGTCACATAAGCAGAATATTGATTACATGGACAGATTTTTTACATTCACAATTCCGTATGCTTCCAATATGGGCTTCAAAAGAAACAGTACAAAATAGAATGCCGAAATGTTTTCAAAAAAGTTACCCAAATACCCGTGTCATATTAGATTGTACAGAAGTATTTGTGGAAATGCCTACGTCATATCGCACACAGTCCAGTACCTTTTCAAATTACAAACACCATAATACAGCAAAAGGATTAGTCGGAATAGCTCCTGATGGATCAGTGACATTTGTCTCTGATTTGTATGGTGGACGCTTTTCGGATAAACGAATAACAAAAGATAGTGGTATATACGATTTGCTAGAGCCTGGGGATTCTGTGATGGCTGATAGAGGATTTGAGCTCGAGGAAGATTTACCTGATGGAGTAACATTAAATATTCCACCATTTTTAGATGGAAAACCTCAGCTAAGTTTATTAGAGGAAAACGAAACTAGAAGAATAGCATCTGTACGTGTACATGTCGAACGAGCAATCGAACGTATAAAAAATTACCGAATTTTACAAACAGTTTTCAAACTATCAATGGCTGCTGAACTCAATAAGATATGGGTTATTTGTTGTTATTTAGTTAATTTTTTACCACAGTTGGTACCAGATGTAAATACGAATGACTAAAAATTATAAACTTTCGTACACTATATATATATATATACTAGATCATGAAATATAAAGACAAAACAATATTGTGAGGAAACAATTTTATTTACTCACACTGTTGTTCTGTAATGTTGCTGTGCATGAAAGTGAAATAAAAGTGTGTTAGCTCAGGCAAAGTAATTCTGTTCCATTTTTCCTTTTGAAAAACTATTGTTTCCACATGTCGGTCAACTTTTGTATAAACAATAAAATCAATTTCATTGACTTGTGTTACTGCCATCACACCTTGACATTGGTGAAAATAATTATGTCTTTCTTTGAGTTTTGGCTTGCCATTCGATATTTGTAAAAAAAAATTTTTATCTTTGCATGCGTCAGAAATAGAGCAATCCTTTTTTGAATATGGGCACTTCACCTCAATCAATCGAGCATTCCCATTCAAAGTTGTTGCGCCATCAGGACTTGCACCTAACCACGGCCATTTTGGATTAATAACGAAACCACATTTTTCGACTTCAATATTTTTCTCGGTTTGATACCAGTTTAGAGCATTAACTTCATTTTCTAAGCCCCATTTGCAGGCCTCTGATGTAAAGTTTTTATTTTTATTTAGACATTTTTGTAATATGCTTTTTGGATGTATATTTTTTCTTCTATTTATAATAGATCCAAAATTGGATGATGTTATGCGTTTCTTTCTTTCTGTGTACCACATATCACATTTATACTGAGTACATGTGGATTTTTCTATGTCTCGAACTTGTTCGGCATTGACATGAATGAAATTGTTTACAAATGACTTTTGCTCATCTGATAACTCTGCTATTTCTGGTTCAAAGTCAAGAGCCTGCAAAAATAAATTAACTGTCGGACGTAATTCAACTGTTTCACTGTTTGTCTGTTCAAAATTAAATTCTTTTATAGATGTGTCATAAAATGATGATGGTTTATAGTCATTTCCTTGTAATAAATATGCCATTGAAGTTCCTTGCCCTATTTCAAATAAGTCTGTCGCTAATTTTTTGACTTTTTCGGTTGAGGGCTCATGTGCAAACAGTGGTGTAGAACAAAATTTTCTATTTCCTGTGACCAACGGTCTTTTGCGACTTTCATTTGTGTCTTTCGTAAGGTCTGCTTTCTCGAATGCCATTGCAGAAAATTTTATTGGTGCAGAATTTGCACTTTCTCCAGGTACATGCCATTTTTGTAACAAATCTGTGCATGTCTTGTCATCAGGGACAATTTTTAAGTCCAACTGTTTGTATTCAACCAATTGAAATAGAACTGCTGCGACATGCTTACAGCATCCTCCTGCTCCAGCTTTACATAAACATTTCGCATACAAAATATCACCACTTCTTTGACACAGGTGGACATAAACAGAATATTTTTCTCTTTTCATGGAAGCAGCTACAAAACATTTCACAAGAAAAGTTAATTTTTCAGCCATAACATTACTTTTAACTCTCACTTTCTTCACGTAGCTCTCCTTGAATAGTTGGTATCCAAGAATTTTATGCTTTGTAGCACCCTTCGGCTTGCTATCACAGCTATTTCCAAGAACTAAATATTGGTGAATTTTCTCCTGGGTGATCGAAGGCATAGCTGCAAGATCAGTTGACCATTGACTTATATCTTCGTGTGTTCTTTCCTCCACTTCTTCGTCCCTCTCGGCATTTGTTAATTCTTTAAAAACAGGTCTTGGTACCACACAAGAGCTTTGAGAAAAGCTAGGCCCAAGATCTGTAGAGCTTAAAATTATATCTAAATCTGTATCCTTATTTATTACTTCCATTTCGACTTCTTTCACTCCTAAAACCTCACTAACTAACAATATTTAAATGTTTACATCAATAACACGGGTTTTGGATAAGGGAGATAATGATTTTCTTGAGGAGATTTGAAAATTATCACAAACAATAACGGCTTTTTGTTATTATCGCCACAATAAAAAGAATGCTGTTATTTATTTACAAACTCTCGCTTCTGGGAGGGAAAACTGTAGAATACAACTACCATAATGCATTGCGAATTAGCCGTATAGAGGGAACGGGGAATTGAACGGCAAATTCGACAGCAAATTGTATCTGAGCATGCGCAGTTTTGTTTGTTATGCTTTTGCATCGAAATATTCGCTTAAGTAGAAACGGTTCCTACTTTTTCGCGGCTAAAGGTTTCACTGCTATTTTTAGCCCAATCAGAACGCGGTTAACCAATCTAAACAATGAATTTGGCGCCTAATTTTTTTTGTCGTGAAAATCAAAAAGCGAATTCGCCATGGAATTCGAGATTGGCTGTGACAGATTTTGCAAACAGAGGATCTTTTTGAACAATCTGTAAATAGATTTAATTCAACGATCCAGTTGCATGGCGGAAAGTTTGTGTATTCGTCTTTGCTCTCATTGCTATCGCTGGATGACACAGCGTCTACAATTTTTTTTCGGCTAGTGCTAGCTTGACGACTGGCAGTACAAACCATTTGCCTTCATCTTCTTTTAGCTGGCGAGTCTAATATTTTTGTTTTGGATTCTCTTCTTTTTTTTGATGATATAAAAGCTTTATGACGATAGGACATTTTTATTCGCTGTTAACTTATAAACTGGTTTTGCCATGTTTTTCACAGTAGGTTATATTCAACTTCGGAAGACAAAAAAGAAAATATTCTTATGAGAAATAGGAGAACAACTTCAAAAGAATCTTTTAACTACATACGAAATCATTTTCCTCTTTGAGTCGGCTATTATTATAACATTGAACATTATTCAGTAGTAAAAATTAATACCCAAGATGATTACGTGTGAACAAATATCGCATAACAAAATTTTTTTGGGACAATAATCTTAAATGTATTTTTTTAAAAATAATTTTGCACCATTTAAGAGCCCAGATCTTTCGCTATCTAATCACTGAAAAATGAAAAAAAAAATCATTTTTTCGCATACTCACGCATTAATACAATGGTTGAACTCTCTACGAACACATAAAATAATTCTCAAATTTAAAATGGTGAAAAGGACGTAAATTAGCTCTCCTATTACGAACGAACCTTATCTAATGTGAACCAGTAATAATATTACTGGTTCACATCAGATACAAAGGTTGATTTTAAATAAGCAACAGAACAATCTCGTACTGAAGAAACAAAAATATCCCCATTATTTTTTCCATCAACACCAAAAAGAGGCTATCATAAAATTTCTATGGTATAGTTTGAAACTAGTCTATAAAGCCCGTGGAGAAATCTACTTAGTCGAAGGGTCAATAAAAAGAAAGTTGTTTTAGATGTTTTGCTGACATCAGCAGTGTAGCGCGGATAAAAAATTCGCGAAATTTGTTTATTCTTTGTCTGTTATGTGTAGAGGTTGAAATGCTGGTTAAAATAATGTACAGGCTCGTATGTTCTCAACGAACGCCTAAGGAGATGTTAGGGATTAAAAACTTTGCGAACGTCAGCAAAAACCTGTCAAAACCTTAAAAATTTTTTTTAGAAATTTGTATACCTAAAGTAAATAAACACATCCACTTTGCCTGTTACGCACAGACACATTCTCTGTATTATTATAAGAGATGAAACAGAATTAAGAAATTCTCTATTCCTTATGACATGCATTCAGCTAGGAATCCTTCTAACATCCAACTACAAGAATATTATTAATTCTTTCCAAACTACAATAAGCTAAAATTCTATCTTGATTATTAATTCCATTACGTACGAACTTTGCTTTTACTTCAACTGATAATTTTGTGTTTCACTTGTTTTACATTTTTTTAATAAAAACTTCTGCAAATATTGAAAATGTTAACTAAACTTTTGTTAGTTTGAAATGATAGTGTTTTTGTGAACACAAAACAACTGTGTAAACAGAGCCTAACATGCTGTGTACACGGTGATAGTGTAGCTTTTCTATTTTTGTTTTTTTATGCTTCTTCTTTGGCCCCAAAATTATTCTTTTTCATTGAAACAAAAACAAATATTTTTGAAGCATATGCAACTTTACAAAAGTGTTAAATTTTGTTTATTAAATAAATATTTTTACGACGCGAATTTTGAGCTGCCATACAAAGTCTGTCAAACATCTCCTGATATCAGACTTGGGCATGAGACATGAGGACGAGCTCGGCTTCAATCACGCTCGCATTTCTCAGTGGAAACGATTGAAACTAAGTTTCATACAACGTTTTCGCCATTGCATATTGTGACGTATACGTAAACATCTCGCATAAGTTTATGGATATCAGTAAAAATGTTAGAAATATATACTAAATGTTTTTGTACATCTGTAAAGTTAAGAATAAATTTTTTGTTTTGCTGAACTAAGTTAGTTGTCACGGAGGACTAACGACACAGAACGTACAAAACCATATATAGCCGACGCCTCTCTACAACGAACACTTTCCTTAGTAACACATGAATAGCCGTCAAACTCTCAAAACAAAAAGTCTATGTTGCAGACGATTTAAAGCTGACACGTCGTCATAGTGGACTTTCCAAATTAATATAGAACTGGGCCACATTCAGGGTACATCCGCAAAATGGGTCAGGGAACAATCCTCATGATAATGTGTTGTATATTTCACATACTGCAAGTTCAAAATTTAAGTTTTCTGCGCTAGGAAAAAGAAAATATGAAAAGCTGTTGTGAGATGTGTAGTCTGTTTTAATTTTTAGCATGAAAGATCGCATATTTACAGCATGTTTAATATCATCAGGCTTCTTCTTTTTTCAAAAGCATTCTCTTGACACGCCTAACGCGACATTAATATACTTATTTCTATTTTTCTATTTTTATTTTTGCAATTTAATTGTACAAATGTCTTCAAATGTCTTCACCTTCCTTTAAGGAGGCTTTCACATCACCAAATCTCATAATATTAAGAAATTAAGAAGCAACATGCTTACCAGAAAGTTTGAATGTTGATTACAACAACCAATGTTTGTTAATCTCAAAATGTAAACAAGCACTTCACTACTCCAACTCTACGAGCAAAAGAGAAACATCTGCTGACCAATGAATCCACATGCAGAGAGTAGAAACCTAATTTTAAAGACAGTAAATTCGTTAAACCTTTACAATTAGCAGCCATACGTAACACTTTGAATTTTTATTTCGTTTTTATTAATATTCATTTTTTTTAATCATGCTTTCAATTTGTCATACTAACGCTAATCAAATAACAAAGTTCGTATCACCACTTGTTCATGTGTGAATTCATTCTTAACGTTCAGTACGACAATAAGATTGATATCTAAGTCGATTGTCTAGTTGATCGGTTGATGTTCTCGTACGACTTCAGTAGTTCAAATGGGAGCTTTAAATACACTCGCAGGGCACTTCGCAGGGCACCTCACAGGGCTCTTCGAAGGACACTTTGCAGGACACTTCGCAGGGCACTAAAAGTATTTATAGATTCCAAACAGTTTACCTGGGTAAATAATTGTAATGGATAAATAAAAAGCGCTATTTTTTATTGTGAATAAATGAGACAGAACATATTATAGAAATGCGCCCATTGACATGTTTATGACGCCACATTTAACGCTGTGTCGCCATCAACCTCTCTTTATTTAAATAGCCACGTCGTGGCAAGCATACAAGCCATAAGAAACAGGTGGTTTTTAATTTTGATTAAGAGGATTTTTACTTTACCGTAACATTAACCCGTCAATGTTTGTTAAATAAAAAAAATAATTTAGTATAAATTTTTATAGAAATTTGAAATTTTCTATCGGAACAGAAAACAAACAAAATTCTGGTAATTTTTACCTTTTTTATCTAGTGCTAAAAGTCAATTGTCATTCGTCCTTTGTCCCGCCTTTATTGTCATTTCTTCGTATTCTAGGTCACATAAATTCTCACTCTCGCACAAGATAATAAAAATAACTAATGTTTTTGTTGTTTTCTGATATTATATTAACATGGATGAAGAAATATGTACAAACCTTTTTCAATACACCTAATCTGATCAAAATATATTTGATTTCTCCAGCTGTATTTGTTCAACTTAAATTCTAATGTAACACTTAATTCACAAAGGTCTGGGTCTACAATATATTCATTGTTCCCAGAGCTCTTTGAAATAAACTTTGAAACCCGCTTAGAAAGTAAAGGAAATTTCAAAAACTACATATTATTGAATTTCAACGGTATCACTTCGTTTATATGACAGCGGTGGCACACAAGTGTCAACATAAATTTAGCGATACTCTTCCAATATTATTGAATTCAGTCATTTTTGTGATAAATGAGGTCTTGGCACGCATGCTTAAATTCCGCAGCGAGCGTACGCGCTGTACTAACATTTGATGTACAAATTAAACTAAGTTACGCAGTTTGGATAGATGTACCAATCTGCGCCTTTAACGCGCGCTGAGACAGTGGAAATAGTTTCGAAATTTACACTTCATTTACTTTTAACCGTATGAGTCCGTTTGTGCTTTCGCAGTTGCGTCACACATTCGTAACTAAATGAATTTAACGATAATTTTCTGATATGTCTGGGTCCAGCCGCCTTTCCTGGTGGAACAATTGGCAAAGAGATTCGAATAAAACATTTGGCCTAATAATTGTGATAAATGTTGCATTTTTTGCATTTTAAGTTAAATTGTTCAATTTTGCCCACCATTCTATGGTCCAATTACGTACTATTTGATGTTCAACTAGTCTTTTGTTTCCTATTACTTTTCTACTTAGTTTTTCAGTTGTAGTTCATATTTTATTTACAGGACCCTATTAGATAACAGTACTTTTTTGTAACTGGTTAGGCCATCCTATGTAAATATTATTAAATAAATAAATAAATAAATAAATAAATAAACAAATAAATAAATAAACAAATAAATAAATAAATAAATAAATAAATAAATAAATAAATAAATAAATAAATAAATAAATAAATAAATAAATAAATAAATAAATAAATAAATAAATAAATAAATAAATAAACAAATAAATAAATAAACAAAAAAACAAATAAACAAAAAAACAAATAAACAAACAAACAAACAAACAAACAAACAAACAAACAAACAAACAAACAAACAAACAAACAAACAAACAAACAAACAAACAAACAAACAAACAAACAAACAAGCAAACAAACAAACAAACAAACAAACAAACAAACAAACAAACAAACAAACAAACAAACAAACAAACAAATAAATAAATAAGAAGCTAAGAAAATGTAGATTTCGAAAACATTTTAACTTATATGGCGTATGCCAACAACGCTGATTAATGCCATATTAAAAACAACCTAATTTCTTCTGAATGTTGAATAAAACGATGGTGTAGAGAGCACAAAATCGCGGTATGTGTCAATCTTAACTGGTTCCAAAAATTGTCTTTTGCGTTTTTAAAATGCTACATTTTTGCAAAGATTTTGCCACAATCTCTACTCATTTCAATCAAGTCCCTTCATCTATTGTTCTCTTGGCTCCCACGCAGAGTCGAACGAGTTCGTCAAGAGAAATATAGGTTGTAGTGAAGTGCCTTACAATCAAAAATTCAGAAATGATATTAATCCAGGAACTTGTTGAAAGCAATTTAGCCGATCTAGCAAAATTGTTTCTGTCTTTTGTACGTTTATAATAGAAGAGATTTTACATGTTTATGTATACATGTTCTTTTATAAACATAACGCTGATAAGCATGTTCAAGCTCACATATTGACATGTAAGCATATGTTACGTATATTGCTCAACCTTGGCGAATCCTTGTGATGTCATAAATATCTTAATTTGGCACAATCTTTCAACGCTTATCACAACTACATTGACCTTGTGTAATTATACCTTTAAGGATGTTCTAATAAAGCCAAAAAACAGAACTACTTCATCTTTCCTTTATAGCTCACATATGAAGATGTAAGTTTTTTAATTTATTTCCTCAGAGAGCGTAAGCATGTCTCAGCATTATTACGAATTTTGACTTCTTTTTAAACAGGAAAGCATGCAACATCCTTTTTGCAGTTTCTCATATGCGAAATTCTAGATGTCTATTTACAATGACCGTAAAAGCTCGCGTTGTGTTCTTTTTAATACACTCTTATTCTTTAGTGCAGCAGAAAAACTGTTTTTAAACGAAAAAAATTATACTGTAATTATACTATACGAATTAGTCGCTTTTTAGATTAAAAAATAGCTTCCATGTTTTGTTAGAACTACTTGGGCTAAAAATCTTTTTAACTAACATGTGGCAATCATGTCAAGAATTACATCGAAAGCAAACTTGTCTTAATCTCGTGGATTTGTTTAAGAGCATTCATGCGTCCCTCGTCAGAGTCACTATTTTTGGATCATAGAGGGACAATGAGTATTAAAATAAAAACTAACCGAACAACCTGATATAGAAAGGGATTCAAACATGTATATATTGAGACATTTTGCTTCACATATTTGGTGACAAAGGGTTTAGAGGGTTACCGAGTGAATTGTTAAAAAACATTTAACGAAGGGTCTATTTTGATAATTAATACGATGCGTTCTATAGAAACGAATATAATGCTATACTAGAAGATGAATTCGAAGAAATACTTTAATGAAATCTTCTTTTCGTTCTAATAACAGCACATAGGACAAATAGGTTATATTACGTCCCTTTTATGCAATCATTAATGCATACACCTGAAAAATAAAAAAAACATATAATAAGATTGTGAAATTTTTTTCATCCTTTTTATGTACAATTCCATTGCGATACAAAAAGAGGAAAAACCTCCAAGGTCTATATTAGTGAAACTCACGATTACTACATGACTCTGATACAAGAACTAGTTAGCATAAAAGAATCAAATGATTTGGTTAGTATAAAGTTTTGCTTTAACATATCTTTTTGTTGTTGTTGTTAATAGACATTCTAAGTAAATTGCGTATCTATAATCAAATAAAATGATGCAATAAATACGTAAGCTAATAAAAACAGTTTTACAGCACAAATTAACTAAAATCATTTTTTCAATTCAAGCCTACCACAATAATAATTCGACGAACCTAAAGCAGTTGAAATAAAAAAACTCTGTTTTCCATTCTTGCGGAACTGGGAAAACCTCATGGAAAAAGGCCTCAATTTTTTTTAATTTACAGAAAACAATGCATCTCTTAGATCAAATTCAGTTTGGTAATATTACCATATGAGCTGTAGTTAATGATGCAATGTGAAATACGATAGAGTCAGATAGCTGGGAAGTATGGCTGCAAAACGCATATTAGACGATTTCCACAGTATCTAACTCCTTAGTGCAGAAGAAGTAACCAAGTAAAATAGACAAAGCCAAAATGGTGGCTAAGATTCAATCCTTATACAGAAAAAAAGAAGGTATATTGCATTTTTTTCAAAAGGAAATGCAAATATATACAAAACAACTTTGTGAATTATTGTGAAATTTCAACATTCAATTTCTTCAAAAATGCTTAAGTGGATGTTGATATGTTGATATTCAGAGTTTGAACCTCTGCTTTTATGTAATCTTTGTACGTGGGTAAACTTGTTGCCCTGAAATTGGAAACTTAGCAAGTCACTACAAAATGGATCATTAGGGGTGGCTTGATTTCCGGTGTCTTAGTTAATATTAATTACAAAAATTATAAGTTTTAGTGGAATAATCGAAACTATTTATTACCTACGGAATCGCAACTGTGTATTATGAAATCAACTATAGAGTCCATAACTTTAACAAGTCGCTCCACGTTTTTCATTAACCAACACAAAATGTTAGTTAAGGTTCAACGTTTTTCATTGTTGACAATATATGCTGGAAAGACAAAAGTAACGTATTTTCCTGCTCAATTAGGCAGGCGCGCCAATAAATATAAAACTTCAATTTTGCATGTTCAAACTAGCATGTTTTTTATTAAAAGATAATCGCTGCCATCTATCCTTTTAGGTTTATCGCCTAAAAGCTGTCTGGCGTTTTGAAAGGTCATAATGTAATTTTTATAAAATCATGCTTTTTTAAGTAGAGAATGTAACATATATTAACCCTTGTGGCACTGCACGTTATTCAAAAGTCGTTTCTTTTATAGTCAGCAAAATAATCAGCTTCCTGATACGTAAGGCGCAGTTTATAGAAGATCAATTCTTCGACGGTTCACTTTTTTATACCGTTGGGTAGCCTAATTCATCATTTTACTATAACATGACGGCCTAGTCTTCAGCAGTTACATCAGCGCATGGTGGGAGCAATTTTGCCCAATGTTTTCCATATTCCAGCAACTGTCATTGAAAAATTACATTCAAAAGGATCATTCGCTCTAAGCAAGAAATGCGTTGCGTAGGTTTTTATTTTAATTTTTTAAGCAAATCAGATAAAGTGTCTTAATCCTACACAAAAAAAACTTCGTCTACAATTTATATGTAATTATTGATGGTGTAGTGATTTACTCATCAAAACAAACGATAATTTTGATGAATAATAAACAGAAAGTTATTTGGTGTCTAAAGCAATTTGGTATCCTTAAATGTGTTAGGAGAATTTATTGAGTCATCAAATCCGCTTTTTTTTCTTCTAAACAACTATAACTAAATTTTTCTTCTCTCTAAACTTCTAAAGTACTTTATTTTTGTAATGTATATGTCTATAGTGATATTGTGACACGGATGTAGCGACCTTGAGTTAATAATTGAAAAACTGGATTCAAAATACACAAAGTATTTTTTTGTATATGAGGCGCTGCAGTTAAAGACGTGAATACTGGAAACAAATTTTTAATTAAGTCGTCATAACGGCAACTGGTAATCATTTAATGATAAGAGCCAAAATTTTCCACATTCGCATAATTGCTACAATATAATTTGTTGAGTACAAGAGACGTAGGCGACAATTGAATATCAAAAAAGACAATGACCAATTAAGGAAATAGTAATTAGTATGTGTTTGCACAAGAAGAGACATCTTTGATCTAGCGAAAAACAAGGTGTAGAAAAATACGAATTAAAAAGTTTACAACTCCTGTTGTATTATCCGACTTCACGCCATGGGCAGTCACATTTTTATTTTTAAATGGTTCTGGTTTAAAAATGATTAGTGTAAGATTCAAATTGAAGAATGTTGTTTAAGGTTGGGTTTAAGTGAATGCAATTGGGAGGATGTCCTAAACCTGTAACTTCTGATCTACTGTTTTATTGTCAAAGTGACTTGATGCGTAAATTGCCTACTACAAATCAATAAACTGCTTTATTTAATGTTTGTCAACGTGGTTAATTGATAGTGGGTGGGAAAATACAAAGTACATTTATAGGCAATATAACCATATCTTAGGATTTTAAACTCAAACTTCTGCATCTTGCTAGAACTCAAAGAATTCTTTGTATGGGAATTGTGTAACAAACGGAAAATAGGTTAAATGAATTTCATTTGGCTGTCGGAAATTCAGAGCAGAATGTTAATTTTTTTTCTAAAACTAAAGTTATGGAATTTTTTAGGAGATAGTAATATTTTGGAAAAATTTAACCTTCGGATGATGTCACAGCAATATTGCTGACATAAGCCATAAGCAAACATTTATTACCTTTATCATTTTAGAATGTCATTTGCACTGTGTGTTTTTGAGATTCGGTGAAATGAGTCTGAACGTTGGAGCTTAAAGACCCTTGGGTTCTTTAATTTTAACTAGTGCCCAGTATTCTTAGTTATAAACATTATTAATTTTTTTACTGAGATTAGCTTATTCCTATTTATTTTACCAGAATTTCAAAATTAAGAGAACCGCAGTGTATGTGGCATTTTCATAGCTTACTTCGAAAACATATGTTTCATCACTACTTGTTATACTATAATTTTAAATAATTTGACCTCGGCTCTATGCTTCACAAATATTTACCCGATTTCGTATGGTGAATTTTAAAAAGTTGAAGGTACTTTTAAATTTCTCTGCGAAAAAATATTTTTTTTCACGTGTTTCTTGATTCAGAGGTGGCGTTATATTCATAACATCGCAGATGTTGAATCAGGAATCGATGCAATTAAAAGTCTCTACTAATGGAAATACTTCGAATCATATATTAAAACATCGCGTGTTGTATAAAACAATTCTTTTGACACATCAGCGTTTGTTAGCGTGTAATTCAGACCTTTTTGCAAATGTAAAATAAACTTTGGAATTTCTCCAATAGCAATAAAGCGACGCCTTTTTTCCAGTGCTGATGTCGGCATGTCATAGTCATAACAGTTGCACAATTATAACACCAACTTTTTTTAACAATGGCATAATGTAATTACTTTCAAAGTTTTGCGAGGAAGATTTATCAAATTAGATCTCTGATTATAAAAGGGTATCTTGGCGTTCTCATTTTTGATTATTAAATCTAATAGCGTCTTTACCATAAAATAGAATCAATGAGTAATATTATGAGTAATGTGCCTTAATTAAGAAGCATAGCTGTATGTTATTAACTGGAATAACATTCAAGTGCCATGATCAATTTAAAAAAGTGCTGTTTATGTAGATTGGAGCCGATGGAGACAAAAGACATACCTTTTATCAGAACCAACATTAAGAACGTATAGCTATTTTTTTTAATCAAGATAAAATAAAGGAGTAAAACAAAATTAGCCACAGCTACTAAATTCTTCAGGTTTCCTGTCTTTAAAAATGTTTATTGATTTTCTAACCAGAAAATATGAGAATTCCTTAAAAATCATGCAAGTGATTAGGACAGGTAATAAGCTTACTTTGATTACAGAGATGCAGCCTTTATAAAATTTCTTAACAAGTTCAATACAATTGTAAGCGCAAGCTGTCATTACTATGTTAGACCCTAATCAATATGTTAGACCCTATTTAACTTTGTATCACACACCGACTTGAGTGCCTTGTGCAGAGGCTAGACGCTTAAGCGGTCAAGTGTAAACCGTGCACATATAGTGTTCCATATGGAGTATGCATTTTTTTTAAAAGAAATACAACGTTACAGAGTTAACCCATTAAAATTAAATGCATGTGGCTATATTTAACAGCTTGAGTGATATATTATGTTTTAATATCATTACAAGGAGGTAACCAAAATTTTAAACAAAACTCAAAAATAATTAGTTCCAAAGACCATTCCCTTGTCAGCAATATTAAACATTTTCCGTTTTGTTTAAGTAAAATGTCCTATAACTTCGGCAGAAATTGAAATAAATACTTGAAACTTAGTATGATATGTTTTTCCCGGTTTGATGAAATGATGCTGAAAAATGTGGCATATTGCTCAACCTTCGTGAATTCTTATGATGTCATAAGTATTTTAATTAGACGCAGTCTTTTAAAGCTTATCACATTGGTTTTGTCTAATTAACCTTTAGAGATTGTTCTATTAAAGCCAAAAAACTGAATTTTCATTTTCATCTTACCTATATAGTTGACAAAGCAACTTTTGAGTTTATAATTTATTTCGTCAGCATGGTTTCGAATTTTACCTTGTTTATAAAACGGAAAGCATGCGTAACATCCTTTTTGTGGCTTCTTACATGCAAAATGTTAGACATCCATTTACAATGACGGTAAAAACCCGCGTTGTGTTTATTCTAGTACACTCTTACTTGTTAATACAGCACAACAACTGCTTTTCAGTAAACCGGATTAGTCGCTCTCTAAATAAAGAAATAACTAGCATGTGTTTTTAGAACTACTTCGACTAAAAATTTGGTCATGCAAAGTTATGCAAAAAAAACTGATAGGGGTACAGTTGGAATAGGGTTAAGACAATTTGCTTCATATTCTTGGCGACAGAGGGTTACTGAGGCTTACCGAGTGAACTTCTAAAAAACATTGATTAACTAAGGATCTATTGTGGAAAATCTCACCTAGTCATAATACGATGCGTTCTGTACGAACAAATATAATGCTATACTAGAAGATGAATTAGAAAAATTACTTTAGTAATGTCTTCTTTTCGTTCTAATAACATCACATAGGACAAATAGGTTACTTTACGTCCCTTTTATGCAATAATTAATGCATAACGTCAAAAATAAAAATACATATAATAAGATTATAAAGGTAAAAAGCAAAGCTAGCATTGCATTGTGATACAAAAAGAGGAATTTCCAAGATATCCTTATTTAGTTAAAACCACGATTATTTTTATTACATGACTCTTATACCAGAATTAGTTAGCATAAAGCTATCCACCAAATGATTTGATTAATATAAAGTTTCTTTTTTAACACATCTTTTTTTTGTAAATAGACATTCTAACTTATTTGCGTATAAAAACGTAAACTAATAAAAACAGCTTTATAGTATTTTTTTTCTTGAAAATGACAAACCTTTTTAGTTTTAAAACATGTTTCGTCTTGAGCGTCAAGAAAACCTCACTTGATTTAAAATATGTACAAGCCTGGTTCTTTGTCTGGGAAAACATCGTGGAAAGAGGCTTCATATTTTTTGTTTCCATAAAAAATGCATCTTTTAGGTCAAATATGGCTGCCGTTAATGTTGCAATGTGAAATACGATAGAGATAGCTAGAAAGTATGGCTGTAAAACGCATATTAGTCGATTTCCATAGTATATAACTCCTTAATGCAGAAGAGGTAACCATTGAAATAAAAGAGACAAAGTAAAAATGGAAGCTACGATCAAATCGTTATACGAAAAAAATGCCACATCGCAAAAAAAATACAAAACAAGTTCGTGAGTTATTCTGAATTTCAACATTCGATGTCTTCAATAACGCTTATGTGAATCCTCTCTCAATACTTTTTGCAGCTTTTGGCGAATCTTTTGTCTTTCCATGCATTCTTTATTGCATATAACATCCAAAATTTCTTTCTCTAAAGTGTCACGGCCTTTATTTTTTTCTACATCTTTTTCTTTTCTTGGATAATCATTAATTTTAGAAAGGAAGTTGGAAAATGTCTCAGGCGTGTTTTTGTACGTACCCATGTACCGTCCAAAACAGTTAGATATCAGAGTCACAGAAAGTAACGAAAACACCACAAATGTTGTACATTTCATGTTTTCTGTGTAACCGTAGCACTTTCGTCACTTTAGTCCAGTTGATGTGTGGTTATTCAAAGTTTGAACCTCTGCTTTTATGTAATCTTTGTGCGTGGGTGGTGAAGTTGTTGCCCTAAAATTGGAAACTTAGCAAGTCATTATAAAATCAATTATTAAGAACTGCTTGATTTCCTGTGTCTTAGTCAATATTAATTAAAACAATTATAAGTAAATTTTTTAAGATATTTGTGTAAAGCGCGGTACTAGATTATGTTATGTTATGATGTTTTAACTTTATGTGTAATAATCGAAACTAATTACTGCCTACGGACCCCTAACTTTAACATCAACTCCGCGAAATATGTAAGAAAGAATATTTACTTTTCTTAATAAGCAACACAAAATGTTAGTTAAGGTTCAGTGTTGATAATTGTTGACGATATATGTTGGAAAGACGAAAATAACGCATTTTCTTGCTCAATTAGGCTGGCGCGCCAAAAATATAAAACTTCTATTTTAGGTACCGCCTTCATATAAAAAATTACACTTGTTTTCAGTTCAGTCACTGTATGTTTCTTCCTCTTTCGTTTTTTTAAAGATTATAGATAGTATCTTGTTTATAAAATCATGCTTATTAATCCTATTGGGAGGCTAAAAAAGCCCCTCTCTCACTTTTTTGGTGATAACTTTTGAATTGCGCCATATTATGGGCTAAAATTTTTTGACTTTTTATTAAATTTAATCTCTTATAATAATACGGAGACTGTGTCTGTCCGTAACAAGCAAAGTGGACTCGGGCTACTTAAGGTCAGTCCTTTTTTATTTCAGGGTCATTTTCAATAAATCAAGTTATCAAGATTGTGGCATAATTTATTAGCCATCATATCGTTATATGAATAGTAAAACGCAGAATTCAACTTTTGTGAAAAATGTTGATGACGTCATATGCCATAAACGCGCTTCACCCGCATTTTTTTCAAGCGGTTTTCCGCAACATTAAGGGGTCTTTAATTTCGCGGGAAGTAGCATAAAGGCAAGTCTTGGCATGAAGTGTCTTTCGAATACTCTGTATCAAATTGAAATACTTACCTCCCGCGAAGATATGACGTTGTCAATTTCGAAAAATAGCTTTAGATTTACTAGAATGCGCGTTTTCGACATTTTGGCGATGTATATAAACTTACGACAGGGTTATCCTGTAAATTTACCACGTAAGACACGTTTTTAACCCTTTGTCGCAAAAATTGTAGTTGTTCAATGACGCGGAAAACCGCTTCAAGGAAAGCGCAGGAAAAGCGCGTTTTTTGCATATGACGTCATTAAAATGTCTCGGAAAAATTGAATTCTGTGTTTTACTATTCATATAATGATATGGTGACCAATAATTTGTGCCAGATTCTTTATAACTTGACATATTGAATATGACCTTCGAATAAAAATGGACTGGCCTTAAGTAGCCCGAGGATGAGTTTATTTTCCTTTGATGTTGCCGAAAAAAGCATGTCTAATATGTTAAGTTTTTTGACGATAACACTACTTTAACGTCAATACCCTATATTAAATTAATGAAGCCGTTACAGTGCACTTAAAACTTAAAAGTTAACCTTTGTGGTGTAGTGCGTTTTTAAAAGCGCCCTTCTTTTTTAGTTAAGAAAAAATCTGCGCCCCGAGACGTGAGGTCAGTTGGTGGAAGGACAACTCATTTTTGATACCGTTAGATAGACCAAAACTTCCATTTTATAAATATGACAACCTAACCTTTAGCAGCCACAACAATGCAATGGTAGGGCCCATTTTTTCCAATGTTTTCCCAACTTAATGCTGCACCTGTCATTAAAGGATCAATAGGAACATATGCTTCTAACAAGAAATGCATTGCATAGGCTTTTATTGCAATTTTCGAAAGTAAATCAGATAAAATTTTCTAAACTTACAAGCAGAAAAATGTCGTCTACAATTAATATGTAATTATTGACGGTGTACTGGTTTACCGATCAAAACAAAACGATAATTTTGATGAGTAGTAAACAGGAAAATATTTGCTGTGTAGGGCAATATTGTATCCTTAAATAGTTTTGGAGAATTCACTGAGTCACAAACCATCCGTTTTTATTTCTTTTACGAAAACAAAGAGAAGTAAATTTTTCTTTTCAAGGGAGGGAGGGGAAACCGACCTGAACTTTGGTGAGTTACTAAGAACCGTTCTCAGGAGTCAAAACTGACTTCGGAAGCAGTTTAATCTTGTGTAAATGACCTCTAATCTTTCAAAGTCATTCATTTTTGTAAGTTATATGTGTATATGTTATATGTGTGTTGCAACATTGCTTTAGCGACCTTAAGTAAATAATTAACAAACTGGAGTTAAAATATACAAAGTATTTTTTTTATATTGGTGTTGCAGTTAAAAACGTGGAGAACTGGGAACAAGGTTCCATTTAAGTCGTCACAACCGCAACTGATGATCGTTAAATGATAACAGCCAACTTCTCGCTATTGGTACTGATTTTAAAGCGATTGGCGTAAGATGAAAATTTAAGAATGCCACATTAGATTCAAAGAAGACATGCACCTTTAACATCTGCGCTGCGAGAGAAATTAAATAGTCATACGTACGCAAACCGCTTTGCATTTAAGATGCACATTAATTTATGAACGTACGTAAATGGATCAAATAAATCTTCTTGGCTAAGCCACGTCTAAATCTAAGTCAGGCGCAAAAGGCTTGACAGGCTCAATACTCCGGAACTTTGCTAACTTCAAAATGGTATATTTAAACTTAACTTTCAAAGGATAGGACGATTATTTCGAACACGTGGGTGCAAACACGCAGATAAATAAGATCCGTGAGGCCATCAGAAATTACAGATCGACCGTCCTTGGTAGGGCATTCTTGATTTTGCCTCTAGAAAGAATATTACATATAAAAGTAAATATTATTTGGACTTTCCGATTTTGGTATAATGAACGAAAGTAATATGTGTTCATAAAAAGAAATAAATTAGGCAGAATTTGTGTCTATTAAGCCAAAAAGATGGTTTCGAAACGAGAAAACTTTACGTTATGCTATGTATGCTATGCTGCATACCTTTGGTGTGTTATCGCCAATTTGAGTAAAACATTTTCCACAAAATGTTGTTTTGGTTATGTATCTGAGGTGTCAGGTAAACATAGCCTATCGCATACTTTAACTGCGCAATTGTAATTAACTGCATGTTAATGCAGTGATATAATTTGCGTGTTTAACCTCGCCAAAATCCGGTTTACAGTGTCAGTTTACATGAAGTGTAAACATTATATCCACGTTTTTTATCAAAATTTGTCATTGTTTGTCATCACTCCTTTAATACTCGCAATATTCTGTCTGTCAACAAGAAAATCGCCATGTCACGGGCACACAAAACATTTTTTATTTGCATGAAATACCAAGTGCAATTTATTTTTCCCGACTCTGTTTTGATCGCCCGCATGTAGTAACCATTGATGAAGCGCGATCTGACATGCCGACAAAAGAACATACAGCCACTTGTTCAGTGTTGGGTTTGTAGGTTTCTGTTTGACTTTTTCGTGTACAAAAATCTTTTTATTTATGTAATTTTTCTGTATTTATATTGTCACGTTTTCTCAGCCACGTACATAATTTTGGTGTAATGACAGATGTATCTAAGTTGCAATTAAGTTTTTTTTGAAAAGGGTATTTCTGCGGCTATACGCAATTGCGACATATTTTACCTATACTAGGATACACTGAGATAGCTACACTCAGTCCGATGTTAACGACAGGCTGTTTCCTGTGTTTTTATTAAAACCGAAATGGCAATAAAGTTTTTTCGGATAAGGTTATTACTCCTAAACGGGTGTGCAACATTGTTTACCCTTACTTTTTGAACATTCATGTGAACATATTTCGCAAATTAAAAGAATGTTCACTGAGTAATAACTGGCAGAACTAAAAAAAAGAAGCATGCTACCAAATCCATGTAGGTTCGGAAGTGGTGTGAAGAATAAGGAATCCTTTTGGTATTTTTCTCTTCTAAATACTTTGTGTATATTGGAATACATATTTTCGGTACGTACATGTTTATGATAAAATCTGATGATATCATCACGTTTTCTAGCAATGTGTAAATCTTATGCAAACCAATTTTAAGATTTTGGTTTGGCCAACGTCATTTGCCATTTTTGTAATTACTTTTTGTTCATTTATATGTTACTTTTTAACAAAATATAGTGGCTTCTGCTTAAATCTCCTGTGATGATTTCAGTTGGTTCTTTTGTGTGTAAAATAATCTAATCTCACAAGCCGCCCACGAGTAGAGTAGTATATTCTTTGCGTGGCCAAATTTCTTTTCGCAAATTTTGGGAGTGGTGTGTTTTCCATCTTTTTTGCGGAAAATACTATTCACAAACATGGCAAATAATGAACTTATTATTTATCCCGAAATTAATCCCTTTAACATAGTACTGGTCAAAAAAAAGCCCAGACATTGTGAAACCATTATGTACATATGCAACGCAGAATTTCAATTTTTGTTCTAAAATTTAACGTAGACCTAAAAAACCAACAAATGTGGCAGGATTCAGCACATTGAGCCAGGGGTCTTCTGTGGCCAGTTACCCTAAGGAAAGTAAATTTAAATGTTGCAATTTGCTTCGCTAAATTGTTGCACCATTCTCCAACGATGCTCGTAAAATGGGCCATCTTTATCTAATGTCAAAGCTTTGAAGCAAGGGTGATTATTCATTTAAAAGATAGAAGATAGAGTTGTATTTTTTGAAGTATTATTTTTTGAAGTTTATTGAGTCTAGGGGATACTTCAGTTGTTTCTAACAGAGTAATAACTTTTTTCAGCATTAGGGTATCTTATTATATAAAACTCTTAGACCTGCTAATATGCCATTACCTTTTATAGATTTGCGGAGACAAAAACTTTCAATAACAGCCTACACTTACATATTATTTAAATGACAGTGAAATTTCGAAAAGCGTAACCACAAGCAATTCCTACAACCTTTCTTTATTAGATGCACGCACTTTTTTGAACATGTTAGGGTTGCTTTCTGAAAGCTGTTTTCCACTTCCACAAAACAACAGAAAAGTTTGTGAACATGCATACTTAAAATGTTTACATCAAGCGGTTGAAAAATGTTCCTTTCCGTTACGTTCCGGGGAAAGTAGAATCGAGTTCAACTTTTTCTTTACATTCTGTACAGAAACAACTGGTAGGAAATTAATTAGCGAATTAAATTACTCTTCATCATGAGAATTGCGCAAAGTGTGTTTACTTACTGTATTGAAACGTGTGCAATGGTATAAAGTAGAATTTATCAACAGAATATTTCCTGCTCCTGTCCATCCGTTTCCACGAAAAATTTTCTTGATGGAGAAAATAGCTTTGATGTCGAAGCTTTCGGTGATTATGGTTTTGTTTTGGTTTCTACAGTGATGTCAGTGCAAAATTACGTGTATACGCTACTAGAATCACGACAGGTATAAATTTGACTGAAATAGACGAGTGTAAAATAAATTAGCAATACTCTAAGGGTTGCTGTGTGTGCCAATTTTTTATGCACCTGAACACGAACGGTTGAAATGAGGGTTAAAGATATTCTAATTGGCTTATCCCTCTTTATAATTGCCATCATATGCAGTTATTTTTTAAGGACGTAAAAGGAAAAACACACGATTAGCTAAAAAATATTTTATATAATAACTGCTATAACACAACATGTGTTTTCGTTAGTAACATGTCAACTAAAATAAATTATTTTAATGCAAAAAAATAAAAAAATAAATAACCAATTTTTCGCATCTTAAAAAAATTATATAAAAAAAATAAAAATGAGGAAATATGTTCCATTTTGTTTTACTCTCCTGTCAATATTTACTGCTATCGCATATGTTTTTATGATAGTAAGGAATAGGCTAACAATATATCATTTAGATAATAAAAAATGTTATTGGCGCCAGGTTGTTTCATAATAGTACTAGCTTTCCCTGTATAATTAACTTATCACTTAATGACGTTGTTAATGTGCTTTGTTTTTTGTTATTTTTCTGTAATTCTACCTAATTTTTTCTTTAATTTGTTATTATTACTAGACTCGATACTACTACTATACAAACATAAAAGACGCGTAAGGTAGCTCGCTGGTCAATTCACTTCAGGAAGATGTCCTTAGCTGCAGCCATATTACGGCGGAATCATTTTAGAAGACGAATATCTGTAAGTTTGTAGGAATGCTATAACATAACTCTTAACACTTGTAGATAAAGAACCTGAAATGATCATGTCTGAATATTATTTTGTAAGATTCTACCTCTTCCAAATGATTTAATAGTATTACTGTTCATACCTTCTAACCTTTAAAGGACGATTCCCGCATATATGAGGGTTATATCAGTCCGCAGTTGGACCTCCGTAACTTCTGACGAAATGATTGTAATAAAAATTGTTCCGCATGTTTTAGAAAGAGGATAAATTAGGCTACCCAAAGGTACCTAGCATGAAAAATCTAGGTTTTGTTTTCGGTCACCAATCGCTTCTCAAACTTACTAATAATAGCTGACTGTTTGATGAAGTCGATTCTTTTCAAATAACAGGCCGTCTGTGAATCATAATCAAACATTCTTATAATAGCTTGCTCACTTGTAATAAAATACCCCATTCCAGGTCAAAGTTTTCAGCAAGAAATATTAATACACTCAATATCGCTGCGGAGCATTAAAGAGTAAATTAACTTTAGAAAGATGTATTAAATTGATTATTAACATTATGTTCTGTGTAAACATATTTTCTAATGCTAAAAAGGATTTTACTACATGGTTCAAGTTAGTCCGCTGGATTTACTTCAACCCAATATTGCAAATTTGCCCTATGATCTTTTCTCTTCTGTTACCCAAGAGAGTTATTGAGTACAACAGGTATCATTCAAGGTTATAATTTAGTTGTAAAGAATAAAGCTAGCTTGTTCGATTATCGTCTATCTATGACCAGTTACAACAACTTAAAAAGTGAAAATAAAAACAACTTCTATTATGGAATTAGAAAAAAAAAATTGTAATATATCAGAAAAAAGATCTCATAAAAAATATAAATTAAAAACTCTTTAATCCTGTTTTTGGCTCTTTCTTTTCTCTTTTTCTTCCTTGTTTTTCTTTTTTTATAACGACTAGATTTCCAGCTGCAAAGGAATGATAAGGAATAACAGTGAAAATATGTATTATTTTCATTACATTTGCTGTTAAAACAATCATTATCTATTTATTACTGTTCTCTTTGGTTTGAGTTGCTTTTATCCATAATCATTAGTCGACCATTAAAGAGATAGTATTTACACGAAGAATTAAAAAGCCAAAAGGAAATCAAGTCAAAATTCCAAAACACAGCAAAAGTGAATCGGTTGCAACTTAGCTATGTTTTAACCAGCATTTTTCGGGGTTAGAATGATATCCTAGAGTAGAGAAATTACGTTTTCCTTTTGCAAATTGAATATTATGCAGCGACGTTCCACTAGACGGAGACAAAGATGTAGCGAAGAAGGTAATAAAGAAGAAGATCCTCTCACCAAATCATTTTTAGCTATTGTAAGTAAAAAGATCATTAAAGACATTTTTGTTTCTAAAACGTATGCACCTTTCCTGAATTTTTTTAATATACCGCAGTATAAGTTTAGGACGAAATTTTTGAAAAAAGTTTTAAAAACTTTATTATTGAAAAATATAACTTCAAATCGAAAAGATTGTTTTGCTTTTTTTTTTAATTTGAAATAAATGTTATAATAATCTTTTGCAATATTTCAAACTTTAGGAAAAGCTAACAGATGAACAAGTTAAAGGTAGGTTTACATTACTCTGTTTCGCAAAAGAAAGATAGGAATTCCTAGAACAATAATAATTATAAAGTATAATGGTCAGAATACACAGCCAAATCAAAACCTCTGGTCAACACCTAAAGAATGATCTGTAGTGTAAAAATATTGAAAGATCACTTGTCCTAAACTATTCAGTTCGAAAAATACTTCGTAGAAAATTCAGAAAAACAATGGGAAAGAAAATATTTATTCCAGTAAAGCCATAGCTAACGAAGAAAAGAAAATATTTAAGTAACTATAAAAGAACAACTCTAGTATAAGGGCTTTCAACTGCTGAATTTCAGTGCCTGTGTATGAATAAAAAAGGACACGGCTTTAATAGCATTTTTGCTCCAAACAGAGGAGGTGGTTAAGTTACGGGAGTTTTAATGTCCCTGCGAATTCCAACCGGACGGTTGCATCTTCCTTCCCTTTAAATGTAAGTATGTTGTATTACTTTCAGAGATATGTATAGCACTGCTCTAACTTGCTCGCCTGCCACACAAGCTTTCCGTAGATGGCACGAAATAGGCTGACAACACTACATTTAAAGAGCGCCAGAGAGGGGACTTAACCTGAAACCTTTTATTTGCAAGCCAAACGTGTTACCACCACTACACCATCTCCACAGTTTATAATACCTCCATTGGAAACCATCAGTTTAAACCGATCGTGTATTCCAGCATTAAAATACCCTATTATATTCTTCGACTCGCCATTAACAGATAACTGTCGCTGTGTTAAAAATACACTAGTAAAATTTAAAAATAAGAAATTATAGCACTTAGAACACTTATATTTTAATCATTCTAAAATTTAGAAAATGTTCTAGAAAATATATATCGTAAAATAATTATATATCGTATAAGGGTAACAAACAGGAAACATATTTCTAGAGTACCAGGACGCGTTTCAAATGTTTGATAAAGACTGCAATGGATACATAACCACAAGAGAATTAAAGTCTCTAATGAGATGTCTTGGCTGCAATCCTACAGATTCTGAGCTGCAACAAATTGTAAACGAAGTGGATGCAGATGGTTAGTGTGACAATTTACACCTTTTTACAATGTGTGTTTTCATGTGTTTATCACAGTGTAAAAAGTAGAGTCGCGGTCGTATTCACAAAGAGCATATTTAAAATGATAAACTGATGATGAATTTATGGTTTTGCAATGTTTATTTTTGGGTGTATAACACTACATACTTTCAGTGTATCGGTGAATAATATAATCTCTGTCATAATAACCTTTTTCTTTCCCGCAGCCAATATTTTAATAATACCAAACTAAACAACGCATAACTTGAAATCGTCTTTCAAAAATCTAGAAAATTAAAGCTCTACCAAAGAAATTTTTTGTCAAATCAGTTTTGCTAATTTTAAATTATAATTTTCAAATTAATGTGATGTATCATTCCTAATTATAAGGTAATGGAAAAATCGATCTTCCCGAATTTATAAGCCTAATGGAGAAGATGGCAAAACCGACAGAAGAACATGCAAGTACTATTGAAGCGTACCGTGCATTTGATGGAGCAGGAGTTGGTTTTATTCATAGTAAAATTATTAGGGAGATTATTATAAAGTCGTTGGACCAAGTGCCAATGAATGAAATCATCGACATGCTTGATTATTCAGACCTCTTACAAGATCGGAACGTATATTACGAAGGTAAGCGTATATCTAGTTTTTAAACCTCTACATTTCAATTCAGGGTCGTCTTTCTGGCTTTATTCCTAATGTTTTTTTTAAAGAAATTAGATCACTATTATCATGTGATTGGACTTCGATGAATTGTCTTCCGCCCATTTGATGTGTGTTTTATATATTGTTACCATCAATGGTCTTACAAATTGACAAGGAAACATTTCCTATTCTTGTGCTATATTTTTGCGGTTTTAAATGATTATCAAAACACGAGATTTCTAACAGCAAAAAAATAAACACTTTAAAATTGCAACAAGGGGTAAAAGTTCATTATGTGACATTCTAGAAAATGGATTTTCAAAAGTTTCCATAAGTGTCAATAAGATATGACCCCTCCACTTTTTTTATTGTGACGACGGTCCTGCAAGTGGTAACGAATTTTTACCCGTGATCTATCTGCCTGTCACGCAAAATGGTAACTGCAATAAGGAGACACACTAAATGCGGTTAATAAATGACTGGCAAACCCGTGGATTTATATACGGGCCACCGACTAGTTTTGTAAAAATACAGAAAAAAAAGTTCTTTTGTTGTTAAGTATCCATAAAATCAAATCTTCCTTCTTAAAATTTAAAACGTAGGCTTTATTTTTAGAATTTGCCAAACTGGTTACACCCCGTGGTTTATTCAACGTTTCAGCTCAGAAACTGCATGATTTCACACATGGCCATCGAACACAGCAAATTTCGTTTGAATCTGATGACAACTAATAAATACTTGAATTTCATTACAACTTGTGACCTAATGAATTTAACTTGGCAACATTTAAAAAAAAATGTGGAGTATTACGGAGAATTTTGAATACCAGTTTGACAATACGCGGAGTGATTATTCTGTCAACTATTCAAAGATTTTATATACAAAATTTCATTTATTTATTTTATCAACTCTTAATATCAAATATTTAGAAAAAGTTAGCACAAATTCGAAACTTTCTACGAAAGAAAAGTATCCTTTTCATCTGTTCTTTGTCTTGAATTAGATCTTAAAGTCAATATTATGCTAGGAAAGCTTACATTCTAAGCTTTTGACGGATAGACATAATTTGTGACTGTAAAATAGAATTCCAATGTAACAAAATATCTTTTTTACGAAAAGACTGACTTTTTTAAAAATGTGTTACTTTTTGCAAATAGACCGTAAGATAAGCTAACACCATAGGTCATAGGTTTTGCGTTCAATGTAGTTCTGTTGGTACAAAGCAGGCGTAGAAACTTTGTGAATAGCTGTTCGCCAGTAAAATAGACAAACAAAAATGAAAGCTGCAAAGAAAAATTAAAAAGTAAGTAAATCTTTTTCTACTTGATTTCTGACCTGAAACCTGAGACCTTAGTACTGGTACTGAGCTACACCAATACTCGCAAATTTATGTCTGCTAGTGTTCCCTCATAGTTTCTTTTGTTTACAACATACACCGAGCGATATAACTCCTGAGTGAATGTGCTGTAATTTTGTCTTCGTGTTTGAAAAGTCCACATCTCTCCAGTAAGACATGAAGTTTTACTTTAAATCGAATTAAACCGGTTTTGTTATTATTAATGCAATGTTTCTATTTTGAAGGTATAGAAATTTAGACAAATTTCACGTTACTGATTTCTGAGACGACCTCATAATATTCCCTTCAATAATACAGAAGACCAGTGAAGCTGTTTGTAGTATTTTATACGTAAAAATACCGGCATTTATTATAAAAATCGATACCTTGAAGCCACGCAAAGACCGCTGAATCTCACTTCGAAAAACTCCCGGGGAACAATCGAAACAAAACAAAGATAAGTATAAAACTCAATAAGTATCATAACCATGCAGCACAGCAAAAAAAGAGTTCTTAAAAGAACAGCAGTGGGGGGATTATTTTAAACGTATTTTTTAGGATTTTATTGACGCAAGGCCAAGGAAATTTACATCACAGTTTTTGGTCTTAGAGAGATTCTAAAATACACGGAAAAAATTTCATTATCTGTTATTTTGCCAACCAACAATCGGGTATATAATGTTTATTGCCTGTGCATCATTCAGCTAGCTTAAATCCACCCAAAGCATACAGTTTCAGGAGTGCTCCACTTCATCTCGGGGCCTAATTCACTTCTTCTCTACAACTAACTTAGCCAAACGTATCTTGCAATCAAATCATTTTAAAAGGTGTATACATTGAATGGGAAAGCACCTTGGATAGGAACAGGATTCTCCTTTGTGTAAGGAAATTGATGAAAATGCATGACAGATGGTTTATCGTAAATAAAGTAGACGTTTTCACAATAAGTTCGAATAATTTGGAAAAAAAACGAACTTTCTATTTCCCTTGGCCTAATATGCTTAAGAAACGCGCCAACACCCTTCATAGCACATGTACAGCCTATATACCTTTGTAACTCTGCTTAAAGGATGGTGTCGCGCATTGCTTTATACATTATTCTCTGGAAGGCCGAAGGCTGAAGAGATTAATACTTCAGTTTACCGTCGTCCGCATCGCAGAAGTACCATGAGCAAAATTTTCATTATTCTTATTTATTATTTTGCCTCCAATACTTGTGTTACAAAGAAAAACTCTACTTGGAGTTTCATTTAAATAACATGTTCTTTGCATAGCGTCTTTCACAGCACAGAAGTCGATGAAATTATTTTTCCTCACGATCGATTACAATAATGTGATAATTCAAGCTGTCACAACATTCTCATCGCGTTTGCTACAAAAATGCCGTTTTGTCTGTGTACATTGTCTTGCTAAGCCGTGTGAAAAGAAAAAACAAAGCCACCTGGAACTAATGCCTATAAATTATGTGCAGCGGGAGCAGGGTTTCTATTGGTCAGTAACTTATCAAATTAAAGAAACGTAAAATGTTGGTCAGGTGAGGTGCGCGCAGAACATTTCAAAAGGCTTTTTTAGATAATAATTGGGTAATTTATTTCAGATTTTTTTTTTTACATGAGAAGTCATTGCAAAACTGATAAACATTTCATGTGATAAAATATGCAATGTAAAAAGGGACATAACCACAACACTCTTTTAACGTTTATGACTGACAAATTTTCCAAAAATTAAACCTCATTTGTTTATGACGTCCAAGTTAATAGACATTGATTAAAACCCCGTAGTAAGCTCTCTAAATCTGAAAATGCTTTAAATTCTGATTATGATAAATTCTAAGTGTTTAAAACTATTTATGTTAACTTTTTACCACCTATGCAATTTGTTTTACCCAATCTTCATGATTCCAATACGATATATGTTTTTGTTGTGTCAAATTTTAACGAAAACACAGCATGTTAAGTTTTTTAACCAATTTTGGTCTGACATGACATTTTAAAAAATCATGTTTTGATTTCTCCGTTAACAAAATATTTTAACTGTTTTGGACTTATTTTGACCAAAAATTATATCAATAAAAAATCATTATCAGCATACTTTCTTTGTTCACTATGTTAGGTTTATGGAAAACGAAGCCTTTTTAATTTGCGGACTAATTTTAACCTAAAAAAGTATTCAGGCGGCAAACAAATTTTATTTCCACCATCAAATTCAGTATGCTTTTCTAATTTAGTGTGGCAAATTTTGTAGAAAATAAAGAATAATAAAATTCTTAAAAAACTTCATCCTTAAATAGTACTAAGGTGAAGATTAAGATTTTGCCGAGCCTATCATTTTAGCATGCCGTCTTGTTTACTAAGTCAATTTTTGTCGCTAACCTAAATTAGGTTCAGTCAGAATGTAAAATTCAAGAAACCACCTCCAACAGCAGAAGAACGGCGATGCGTGCAGGCGAGGCATATTTTAAAGGGGCTACGGAACGGCTGTTTGGTTTTTTACTTTAGTGACTTACACGAAAGTCGAGCTGATGGCGGCGAAAAACAAAAATGGATATTTTTTTGCATGTATGTAATATAAAGACTCGTCTAGAATTTTTATCTTTTCCAGCCTTGGTCATGTTTTCATACAGAATGAGTCTTGCTAAAATATTTCTTTGCAATATACTTTTCAAATAAAAATATTGAACCAGCGAGCAAAGTGCGCTGGTCTGTTCATTGCGCAAAATGCGTTTGCCGTATTTTTAATATGTGCGCGGGATGTACGGAACGTGAGCATTTTAACCTGTTCGTACCCCCTTTAAAAAACGTTCATAGAAACAGTAATAATACCATGCACGGAGGAGCTTGCATTTTTATTTATCTATTTATTTATCTTGCCCTTAATTTTAATATTAAGGTAAAAATGTATAAGATAATACGAGGAACATATAAATATTCGTTTATCATAGTTTTCTGACAGAAGCAAGAAGAAGACAATGAGTCTTATACTTAAATATTTTAAATACATTATTTTTAAAAAATACTATTTAATAATTACAACTGAAAATTCTAAAAATACGTGACTTTATTACCTTTGTTAAGGTTTTTTTTTTTTTTTGGTTTCTTTTAAAATAGGAAAGAGTCTCGATTTTTTGGGTTTGTTGTGAAGTTATTCCATAAATATGGGCATCGACCTAATAATGCTTAATACAAGTACCAGCTTTCAAAAGGTTGCACTGTCTATTTTCTTGTACAGTTGTTTGTTTTAAATGACGTAAAGTGTTATGTCGATGTATCTTAATGTTTAACCATGTTTTCCTCCAACTCCTGCATGATTTGATAGCGTGCAAGAAATTATTGTCTGCAAGAAAAAGTTATTATAACTCTTTGGATTTAGATTTGTATTGACACGAAGTTCTTAAGCATAATTGTTATTGCTTTAACTAATCTAGCAACAACTACTCTTTGATACAATTATAATATTGATGAAACTCAACTAGCATATGCACTATAAAAAGAATATTTTATGAAACAACAACGTACAGCAAACTATATCTGCTCCATCGTCCTGTTTTTCATTTTTTATTATATGGATGTAAATTCATCATATATTTCAACATCCTAAGGTTAAAAATGTTTTACACGGGGGTATTCGGACGTTAAAAAAATTAAAATTGTGCCACATGCGTGTGGAAGTTGAATCTTTAGGGGCAGTAAATCCGAGAAAAATTTTAAACAACGATTACCAGTCTGGATATGTTATCAACAAATGGTCATTTTGTGTCAACCCCTTTAAACTATATATATTTTTGTGAGAGAGTGTGTAAGTATACACATTTTTGAAACAGGTGTTGTCTTTTTATCCCCAAAAAACTGGAAAAAAAACTGTAATAAACTTAAAAGAAAGATTGTTTGTCCTAACGCTGTATTGTTAAAAATCTGAAAACAAGTTTAACGTCTAAGCATAGGAATAATCATCGTCTATATAAGTATGTCAAACCAATACAGTCATGCAGTTTGTTTCAATTTACAGCAATCAACACATCGCAATTTTATGAAATTTTGCGTAATGGTAGTAAGAAGTACGGGGTGTTGGAGCTGGTAGTAACTTACTAACTTCAAACAAAATTTAGGGAAAGACAAATGCTAAGACTATGAAACTCGCCATAGTAAGTGACCAAACTAAAGGGAGTGATTTCTTGCTTAGCTCCTTTTTTTCCTTACCGCGCCCTGCATTAAAGCAAAAAATCTTTCATATTAATTGACCGCTGGCAAAACATTGTGTTACTTATGTGTGCGTCGCTTGCGTGAAAACAGTTTTACAATTAGATAGTTATATTTTATGGTAATGGGTCATGTTTTCAGAACAACAAACCATTTATCTATTTTATTTACCTAAATTAAACTGGCAATAGTTGCTAGCTACTAAAAACACGTAGTGCGTTCCTGAAACAGCAGAGAGATTAATAGATATAAAATATACATTTTCCAGGGTCCTGCGTCCCGAGTCCCGACTCCCGGGTCCCGACTCAACAGGGTCCTGTGTTCCGCGTCCCACTTTTCCGATATGTCCCAAAAAACTACAAATAGGTATTGAAACTTTCAGTTTGAGTTTTGATGGATTTTTATTATTTTTAGCTAGCATTAAGCCAGAGTTACGCTTGTGCCATATTACAAAATATTGAAGCAAATCTAAGTGTTTAAGTATTTTAAATTAAATCGAGTAAAAAAAAAATTAATTAAAAAAAACAACAACAAAAAAAACAAAAAAAAAACGAATGGGCGATTGTTTTCTTCATCCTGTATAATATTTTCAAAAAATTGGATATTTTTATCAATAACGCAAAATGTCATGGTGACTCAACAGTTAGCAGTTGGCGGAAAAAAGTCAAATTAAACAATCGTCCTCTTCAAGCATACTTAGTACAGGTCCAATATCACAATTTACCCTTTTTTTGCTTCTATCTACTAACTTTGTCATAGTTTTTTATAATCCAAAAAGGTATATGTTACATCGTATTAGCATTTAAAGTTGGGAAACGTAAGATAGAACGTCATTTTGAAATTAACGACACAATCTAATTTTTTTTATCTGAATTTTTCTGCAATGTTCTAACAAGCATTGGTGTCGAGTTTTCGGTTAAATTTGCCATTTATACACGATGGGGGAAGGATTTTTCTTGCGAACTCTTAGCCACACCTACCCCCCCCCCTACAATTCCTTGCTTGCACAAGGTTTTTATCTGAAAAACAAACATGACAAAAGTGATCCCTTTCGGCAGTTTTCAAAATAAAGTAAATCAGTGGAGTAAATAAATCGTGGGAAAAAAAGGTTCCTGACCTCCCTCGAAATTTTTATCTGCACGAATTTTACCCCGATGAGGCATTGTAATTTTAAAATGTCAACTAAGATATTACTTTGTACTAGCCGGGAAACCCAGCGTTGAAACGCCGGGTTGGGCCACAAGTAATTGTGTGACCCGGCGTTGAACCTCTGTGGAGCGGCTTATAAGAACTGTTAACAGGGTCACACATTCTGGTAGGGCGATTTAGTACAGATATGTCGATACTAAAGTGAAGGGCACACAACGTTATGTATATACTGCTTCGGGAATTTATTTTTTATTTTTCAAAACTTTAGCTGAAATAAAAACAAAGTTTACAATCCGTTGTTACCATGTCATAGCAAAATGATTCGGTCAACATTTTTTATTTTGCAGAATACGTTCCCGATAAAGTTGACCCGTTACTACAGGTAAACCGTGGCGCATAGGCGCAACAGCCTTTTTTCGAAAAACAGCCCGTTGTTAAGACGGGACTAAGAGATGGGCACAGTTAAACGAAGTCAAACAGGCGTATGGGCATATTACCCCTTTTAAATATACCTTTATCGCAACTTTGGTTTAAATAAAAACACCGGAAGCAGCTTGTCGTTACTCCGTCCATCTAAATATATTACTCGCCACTTTGCTTTGCATAACAAGTTTTTATAACATTGATAAAAAATGTAACTACAGTGGCACCTCTATTAACGGTCAACTCCATACATTGGTCACCTCCTGATAAGCGGCCAGAAAAGAAAATCCCTGCCGAATTCATGGTCAAACTCTTTTAAAAAATCCCCCATACATCGGTCATCTCCAATAAACGGCCAACTGGCCACTTTCTATTGTCCCAATGTCTAATTTCACCTCTATTAACGGTCATAAAAAATCTTTATGCAAGCAAATAAAAGGAAAAATAAAAACAATTGTTTTTTTTATTTACAATAGGTATATTTCTTCATAATATATCATGTTTGAAACTTTCTACCGAGGTTAATAGCATGTGAAAGGATCTTTTTCGTAACTTGCTCTAGCCACTTTAACGCTTTCACATCTCCCCTTGCTTAATATTTTGCGGGTATTTCAAGTCCTAAACCAGCCCTATGATATACTTTCTTTCCAATAACAGTATATATGTGATAGACAGTGTCGACCTTTAAAAGTCTATTGGGTGGGTAATGAACGCATGGGGAATAGTTAACAAAGAAACGATCGTCAATTGTTTTTCTAAGTGTGCTTTCACTGAAGCTACCCTTGAGTTATTTGCAGATGATGACGTTTTTGCTGAATTCGCAGAATTGCAAAGTTTAATCTCGGAAATATCTCCTGAATCAACAGTCAACTCCTACTTAAATCAAGACGAAGATGCAGTGACATCAGTAGACACAGTCGATATACATTCCACTAAATGGAAGGAGAACCTGAGAGAAGCAACAAATTGTTGCGCGATCGAAGGTGATGACGAGATAGAAACACCAGGAGAAGTCGAGGTTGATTTTGATATTGAACAACCAGAGTTAAAAATAAGGTCAAGTCAAGCAGCCTTATATATTGTAGATGGTTTGAGCAACTTTTGTGAAACATTAGGTGATGCTGTCTTAGTAAGTCCCTTGAATCTTGTTACACTACGACTTAAACATTTAGGCTGAAAATGTTTTACAAAAAAAAGCAACAGATTATTTGAGTAAAGAGTTGTAACATGATTATAGATTGTACTGATAAGATACATGTATTTACTTGTGTTTATTTTAATCATGAATCATTCTTTGAGCCCCTCCCACCTCTTCCGACCAGACGTTTTGATAAAAAAAGGATATTCATATAAAACCTCAATACATTGGTCGCCTCTAATGCAACGGCCACTAAGCTGGTTCCCCCAAAATGGCCGCTATTAGAGGTTCTACTGTACCTAACTACAATTAGCAAAAAATTATTGATTAAGAATTTTGTTTGGCTACTTTTACTTTATTGACAGAGTTAAAGGTTAAGCTTCTTTAAAGAGTTAGCTTGATGGCCACAATTCAGAAAAAATAATTTTTTTTTGGCTTAGATAAAAAGCTCTACTGCCAAAGTGAATAGAAAGTTTATAATAATAGGCATAAGTGAATCTAGCCATTGACCTTTTTGAATGTTTACATTTTTCGCAGTTAGCCTTTTTGGTTTTAACAATTGTGTGACAGGCAAAAAAAATGCGGGCGCTAGGTAAAGTGAGGTGCATTTTAGTCTGTTTTTATGCAAATAATCATCAAAACGAAAATCCACTCAAAACAGTTTATATGAAGAAAAAATGTCGCGCAAAATTATTCGCACACCCTCTTCTCATACCATGTGACAATATGAAAACAAGCTATTACAACACAGCGTATCATGTGATAAAAAATGTTACCGTAGTTTAGGATCAACTCAAAATCGAGTGTTAAATTTGTCGACAATACAGGGTTGTTAAAGTTGAAAAAATGAACGATAGAATTCTTTAGCACGCTTATATGAAATCATAATGTGTCGCTTTTTATGCTATCTAATATTTAAGCACATTGAAAAGTTTGTTTGATTTTATAATCCATAAATGTTTATATTTACTACTGTTTTGGGTTTAGAAATAAAGATAACTTTATCTTAAAATTAATGACGTCATCCTCTTTTTTATTTGAATTATTCTTCATTGTTTGGCAAAGGTTCGTGTCAAGTTTTGGGGCACTACTATGTCAAAGGATTTTTATTGCTCCTTCTAGCCACACAGAGGCCCCTAAAGTTCCGAGTCTGGATACGGTCAAGATCCTATTATTTGTTTCTAAGAAAATGTTATATCTTTGACAAATGGATTAATATTTTTATCAGAAAAACAACATAAAAACATGATCCCTCTTCGAAATGTTTAAAACAGGTAAATCAGTTCTGCATGAATTTAACCCGGATAAGGCATGGTTATTTTAAAATGCTCACTAAAATAATATTAAAATTAGTTATTTTCCTTTTCTTCTGAATTGTTTTTATAAAACATAGGAAATTTAAGAACCTGAAAGAATTTCACAAAGGCGAAGTAGCTAGTAAGTATGTTTTCATGAATAAGAATATACGAAAAAAACGTAATTTTGTAACTGTGATTTCATGCTTCTTAAAATACTTCATTTAATTACAATAGGTCACGATTTGGAAATATTTCCAGAATCTAACAACGACAGACAAATTTACGACAAAATGTAAAGAGAAGCCTGAAAGAATTGTTTAATGAAACGATAATTGCTCTTTGTTTTTGTTATCCATTCACGCCCAAGATAAAATTAATAGAAATAATAGATAAATTGATTCGCCCTTTATTACGGATGACTCCAATTATTATGTTTTGTTTAATAAAGGAGTGAATGATAAGCTTGCTGCATTACACATGTGTCGAGGAGTTGCCTAATTTTCTGTGGAAAGGAGGTTTTGTTGTCACAGTTGCTGAAAATGAGCGCTACTGGATAGGATTTTCTTTCTCTTGCAGAAAAGCCCTCAATTCAAGTGATCACCATTTATTTCTCATTTCCTCCAAATACAATATAAACTGCTTTATCTACAGCGTAAAATATTACGTGAGGTCATAAGTATAGAGCAAGATCGATTCTCCGGCAATGTTAATTATTTGCATTAATAGCTACCATTATGATTTCCATGAAGTTAAATGTTATGCCGTGCTGTACGAATCCCTTCGTTAAGGCCTTATTAGCGCTGAGGATTTCCCGTATAAACCTGGTTAAATAGATATTAGTTAATAAAAAAGCTGTATAAACCTCTACTAATGAAGTTACATTTAGAAATAGTCATATTGCCATGCTAGCTAGGCAACCACAAAGTTTTTATTCTTTAATTCTAAAGTTTAAATGCTATTTCAACTTTTTCTTCATGAATTTCGTGAATTTGGAGCGCTGTAGGAAAAATTATTAAAGTTATAATTTTAATACAAGAAAGCTTGCCCTGATTGCATGATAACAATGGGTTTGAAGGTAGCCGGGTAGACTATATGGTTATTTGAACAGATGTGGCAGTATGTTTAAAAACGTCAGAGAAGATGGACCTCTGTAAACGCGATACCTGCAGTGGGACCATGTCTTACCCGTCTCACAGGAAATTAAGAGTGGGGAATTAGAACACGAAAGTCGAGGTTAGGACCCTAAACAGACCAAAATCAATTCAACCAAATGTTGTCTTGTTGTCGTTACCTCCACACTCTTAAATGCTAAATTCTACATACGTTTTAAATTTTGATTTTTGTATCAATAATGCTTAAATGCACAGAAAACAAATAAAACAATACTCATTTCTTTTTTGAGATTGACGCAATTAAATTACTTTTGACTGAGGGACTTGCTACTAGTTACTTCAAACTAAACTGATAAACTTACATTTACATCTGTACTATATATTATTATACAAGAATCTGCCCTTAACACATTAAGACATTATACAAAGCTTTCAACACTTAAGCATGAAAAGTTTAGGATTTGTGGCCCCTAGGGTTGCAAGGACCAAAAAACGGAGGTATGGTAAGTTCAATCAGCACAGAAAAGCGGGATTCTTGTTTTTTATTCTCGGCAAAAAAGTCAAAATTTGAATGAATGGACAGCATGTAAAATTTATTTTAATCCAATATGAAAACAGCGTTGACGTCAGAAAAGTGCTGGTGATGATCTAAAACAGACTGCAGAACAAAAATATTAGATTGTATCAGATATTTGCTGTATAAAAGTCTATAATATGCGTCCGGCTTTTAATTTTAAGTGTCTTAATCTCTTCACCCTTAGAAAACCTTGCTTTTATGCAATAGCATCATACATCGTCTGTGATCTCCCAACAATGCAGGCTTCCATTACACTATTTAAAAAAAACAGAAAATGATTAAACTATTTTTGAAAAAATATAGCTGCAGAGGTTCAAAACTTCTAGTTTTCAAACCGAAAAGGTTAGGAATATTTTCAGACTTCTTTTGAGTTCAGAATTCATAAAATTATTGCATAAGAAGACGTGCATATTACAGATACTTTTGGGTGCTTTAAAAATTTTTACGTAGAATTTTTTATTGTCAATTTTTACCCTATTTTAGGAGACAAAGGTTTTTTAGGTCTCATTTTTTCATCCTCCGTAAAATTCAGGGCAAGACTATCAAACTAGGCAGAGCAACTAACCAAAATTACAGAATTGGATTTAAATCAAAGACATTAATTCTGACTTATAGCTGTCTAAATGCAAACTTATCGGAGTTAAAAATAAGATCTTTAATAATAATTGACCAATGACAAGTCACACATCGTACGCCATGTTTTCCAGATAATGCGACTGACACGGCAGCAAGTTTTTGAGATCTGACTGTATGGTCAGAAAAAAGAGAGAAAAAGTATTAATAATGGTGGCATTGGTACTTAAAATTATAACTGTCAGATTGTGGCATGAAATTATAGACGTGTTCTTATATACTCACATGTACCAAAATATGTATGAAAGTATAAAAGTTTTTCGACGCAAACAATAATTAATGCTTTGATTCCAGTGTCAAAATTGCATTAATTGGCTTATATTGATTCTTCCGTTTTTGTTAAGATAAAAAAATCCCTAATGTTTCAATAACATTCTTTTCAATTCATACTAACAGAAACAGCATACATAAAAACGGAAATTTTACCAATACTGTCCGCTTAGTTTTGTTATTACATAATTTTTATCTATTAACATTCATCCTATGACGTAAGAGAACTGCTGGATGTTTCGTTGATTGGATGAAGATTAGCGAGTAAGAAAATAACCCTTTAAATTAATAAGGAAACATTAAAATTTGATCTGCTATCATATTGATCTATTGTGGTTAAAGCAATCTTAGCGAAACAAAGGAGCTATGCATGAAAAGAAAGTAGATCGATTAAATATATAACCTTCCCCCGTGTTATAATGTCTTTATGTCTGCTTGTCTTACAAAGGGACAACAAAGAACATAAATATCGCCTAAACTCATGTTCCCTTCAAAAGGCAATGTAAAATTGCATGAAAGCGTCATTTTGGATTATTAGCACAGGATGGCTGCAATGAAGTGCTTTGTGATTTTGGGTGTTCTTTTCATGGCTGTACATGCAGGTAATCTTTATTTTTACCTCTTTTCAATACCATTGATTGCAAGTAAGTTGCTAATCAAGATGTCAGATGTATTACTTTACTGTGTTGTTTCAGCTCCATTTCTCAATGATGACAAAGAACTGGATAACTTGGCAGCAGATCTCACTGAAAACAGAGAAGGTAAAATGTTTGGTATTGATGGTTATTGAAATCTCTTTTTGACCATTTAACAATGAGTTATTTGGTTGTTTATGGGTTATACCATTTGTCAACTGAGACTAACCTAACGTTACATATTTAGATTCAAGTGAATATGCCATCTCACGCAAGCTTAGAGAAGCGTCAGATATGCTCTCAAAGATTTCTGGTACATATTTTTCGTAAAGATGATCATGTTTTACTAAAAAACGGATTCCTTAAATCAACAATCGCACATTTCTCTAGAAGTGCTATATGGAATGGCGTTGCAAAAATTTTAATTATGTATTTTACTTTTCAGCAATGTTGGAGAATCAATGGAGGGACCCACAAAGAAGTAAAAACTCAAAGGGTCGAGGTAGAGGGGGTAATCAATCAAAACCTACTCAAACAACACCTACCCGCAAAACACCTGCTGACATAAACAATGTCTCTGATAAAGGATTTAATAATGTAAAAAAAGAACTGAATCACCTTGAAGCGGAACTCTCATTTCTACAACGTAATCTATATTTTTATTTTAATGTTGACTGGTTAAAGAATATGCCTACAACTTAAAATATATGCTCGTACCTTTTTTCTAATCCATTTTGATACCATTTAACCAATATGTCGGAAGCGACAAAACCATAGTGCTGTTTTTTTTCAAATACCGAGATGGAAGGCGATACAGCTATCGCATTTTAAACGTTGCATACCTGGATTTTGCATCCAAATTGGAGAGCCAAGTGCTGTTGATGGTCCTATCTAGAAGTAATCAAAAACGATAATTATCCACAAATATTATTTGCAAGGTTGTAAAACGTATAAAATCATCTTATCTGATAACTATTCTAGAAAAAAAGAACAAAAAGCGCCCGAAGATTTTGCAATCTATTTTTTCAAATTTACCTTGCTAAAATTAAACTTTTTTAAAACGAATATATTTCGTGCGAAAGTTAGGAAGCTCAAATCAGATTTTTATAGACATCTTTAACTTTTACTTTTTTTTTGGTTAAAGAAAGGAATTTATCCATAAGAAAAAAAGGAAATTTTTAGAACTTTAAGCTTCAAAATTACTTTTTCACCAAACTGCAATGCTGGTAAAAAGAATGGGATTTCAGTACAGAGTATTTTCTCAGACTTTTGACTACACATACACTTGCAATAAAATATCGTCAATTTTAATACGCAGCTTTTCTAAAGGCTACCTATTAATATCTGTATCTTTATTTCTATCTAATATCTTTCCAATCTAAAGCAAATGAAGTCGGGTTGTCGTAACTGTTAGAAAAGGCAAGAAAGAATCAAGCTTTTAAATTGTGATATATTCGAACTTTTGCATTACCAGCTTTATAGAGTGATTTAATGTGATAACTTAAAGAAATGCTAACTGTCTTTCCTGCAGATATATTTGAGAAGTTCTGTCGAAACGAACGCTAGTATTTCGATTACAAGTAGTACCAAGCAAGGATTGATGCAGTATAATTTCGCTTTGTTTTAGGCATGCTTCCCATTATGGATATGAAGGTGTTGTAAAGAAAATTGGCACAAGTAGAAAAATGACGAACGTGTACGCATTAATAATACGTGTTTACAGAGATTGTATGTGTTTATATATCGCACAGTGCAAAATATTTTGTCGTGTATTTTCATTGAAAATTGTTAAATAATTCTGCACAATATATTCCCTTATTAATATACATTCTTTTACATAAAATATGGCCTGTTATTACTTCCACTTTTTGTTCTTTCAAAGTTAATATGGTTTGGTTGATGGAGATCCTATCTATCTGTGACATGTAAGTCTGTCACATGGAGTCGGTATATGAAATAATTCTGGAGCGCAAACAGATCCCTTATCTATGCAAACAAAATATTATACTCGATAGTGTGTAATGTAATGTTTTTTAAAACGGCTTACAGGTTTTCGGTGTTTTTTTTCAGAATATATATCAAAAAATCTAGAATCGTGATTAAAAACGGCATATACATCGCGAAAAATGTTTTTAAAACATTACCAAGTTATCCCTTGGTGGATTTTGTTATTTGTATGAGTAAACGTGACAAAATTTTTAATTTTGTCGTTATTGGTTTAAGAAATTTAAAAAAAATCCAAACTTAGTAATTGCTCATCGGAGGAATCAATGAAATAGCAAGCACCTCTTATAGTAGACGATAATTCAGGTCTCAACGTATATTACCTCTAGAAACGACCTCTCTGTAGTGGACACAGTAATGATTGGTTAAATAGACCTTAATAAATTTTTTATATTTTTGCTAAGATAGCAAAATCTCAACGTTTTTACTTTGTTTCAATTTTCTTTAAAAAAAATACTTTTAACATCATCTTCAAAAAAACAAATCCCCCTGACGCTTAACGAACTCAACGTCAGATTTATCTTACCCTGACACCCAAGGACAATTATTTAATTCAATTTAGAGGAAACCTTAATGTAGTGTACATCTTTCTATAACGGACACTTCTTTGACGTTGTGATGGTGTCCGCCATGGAAAGGTTAGATTGTACTTCGTGCGGAGACAAAAGTTACCGTAAATCATAATTATTCAAGTAAGCTTGACTTCAGGAGTTTCCCTTTTTTAAAAGTTTCGCTCCGGTATAAAAACAGACAAAAAACCCCAAATTTTAGGGTTGTCGTTTAGGTACTCTGGGCACTTATATAATTTTTGAACTATTACTCATTTAACCTGAACGCTCATTTGGTGCCTGGGTGCGTATTAAAACTTGTAAAAATAAGCATTCTCTTGCCAGAGTTATTTGAGATTAAAACAACTTTTTTCTATCATATTAACAACAAGAACAACAACAAAAACAGCGCATTCATCTTACACATGATGCAATGCAGCATCTTCGGGTTTGATGAATCGAAAAAAGTTTTAACGATCACAACTTAACAATTGCTTTGAGTTTGACTTCTTTCATTTTCATTTGATAACGCCAACAACATGAAACCACCCTGCCTGTGTCGACTTCTACTTAATTCAAGAGCCTTCGTAAACACACAATAATGATAAAGATTTTATGTTCTTTTCATTTTCCTCTGTTAAAATGACAAAACTTAAGTATAACTTTCCTCTGCCGTTTACTTTTCCCTTTTTGAACTTTGAATTTTGAACGTCTCTCGATTTCCTATTTCGATTTGCACATTTTGTGCCAAAAAATCAAACAGAAAAACATTTTTGAAATAATATCTCCTTTAAAACTAGCAAAAAGGTAAAATATCTTCGAAACCTGAGATCACAAGCGTAACTTGACTAAAAGTGAGAAGTGAACACCTTACTGACTTTTTGAAAATGTTTCATGGTAAGAAATAAAAATATTCATGCTCACTTAATCCTATTCGGGGGAGAAGGAAGACAAAGTCTTAAAATATTGGCTATTACTGGAAACTACCTCTAAAAGTCTCTATGAAATCATTGTAATCGGGGAAATATAACAACTTCCATTAGAACTATTTTTAGTGCTTGAAACTACAACACAACCTTATTATATCAAGGGGAATTATTCTCCATATTTTGTACACGTGATTAATGCGATTTAAATTTTTTAAAAAGAATGTCAAAATTCGCTGTAGAACTAAAGCAAGTGAATTTTTAAGAGGATAGTGATATTTTCAACGCATCCTCTCAAAAATTTCAATGTGTAGCATGAAGTGTAAATATGCTGCTGATATTTATGCCAGACATGAAAACTACCCTACCTATTAGGTCCCATTCCGTTCCGGTTCTGTTAATTTTTAGTTGAATATTACATTCCTCAGCGAAACGAACCATTTCAGTTCATATGGTTCGTTTTGTTGTGGTGTACGTTCTTGCTAGCTTTGCAAAACTGATTTTTGTTATTTAAAACGTATCTTTCGTATTGAAATAATGTCGTCAATTACTAATCAATCAGAAATAATGACTGAAAATGTTGATTTATTTAACGAAGCAGTACCTGAAACACCAACACCAACTTCCTTTACCACAGAGATTGGAAATGTGCTGGTCTCACAGCAGGACCATGGTTCGTAATAATATTTATACGTTTAGCTGATCTTATGATTTTACAACACCACCACAGCAACTTATAGCTAGCCAGGAGCATATACTGGGGGCAGTCGGTAGACAGGTTGTAAATGTTTTTGTAAACATTTGCAACTCATTTATAGCCAGCTAGCTAACAGACTTGTAATCAGGGGATCTTGAAAACGGGGTGAATAAAGGGGTGTGTGAGGGGCAATTCTGTATTATTTCATGACAGACTTCATTTGACAACAGTGTCAACAAATCTGTGTATGCATGTAGCATTACGTCAGAGGGTTAAATCATAAAGGCACCTTGGACAATGTTTGACCTTCCTTAACAGGTTGGCTCGTTAGTGTAGAATATATATGCCCTGTTTAAACTTGTCAAATAACATAACACATAGGTTTAATGTACATATGTTAAAAGTGTGTCATACTTTGTTTACACCTGCAACAACTATGATGAAACTTCTCCTGTGGCCAGTGAGATTTGTAAAAAGTACAAATAAAAATTTGTACAAAAAGGCAAAACTTTGCATGATTGTGTGCCAGCGGAAAAGACGAATTTAACTGATCAGCGAAAAAACATTCATGAAAGGGTGTGTTTGTTTTGACTTAAGGAATCAAATATCTCATCAACTTCAAAAACCCTTTTTGTCCCGTTGTATATAAGTTCTTAGGCGCCATGCAGTAAAGTTATTAAGTTAAAAAACCAAAGTATTGTGTTTAGCTTCTTGGAATTCAACAGCAACATTACTGCATGCCTCAAGAACTGTTTATGGAAAAACAATATTTCAACTAGTTCAGCTAGAACTGAAGCGAGGTAATTTTGAAACTTTTTTAAAAGAGCATCTAAAAACTTGACAGGACTTGTGTATATGATGTCAGCTTGAAATAAAGGATGTCATTAGACTTTTTTAAATTCAAATTAGCGTACAAATATTTGTGTCACATTTTGTGGCAAGATGATGTCATATTTTTCTCTCCACCCTATTATGTTTCTAAATATAATTGACCCCTCCCTCCCCAAAATGTTTCTAAGTTTTGGTTAATATTAATCCTCAATTATATAAAATTAAATCTTAACTTTTGCATCTTTGAAGGGCTTTTTATTTTTAAGCTAAGCAGTGTAGGTAAATAGGTAATGAGGTGTAATACACTTGATCATAACTTCCTTTTTTAATGAATTATCTGGTATTTAGATATCATAATTCAGAATGCCAATAGTGAAGAAGCAGAGTCCAGTAGAAAAGTGGAACAAATGGAAATGAGGTGTTTCAGAAGAAAACATTATCAGAAAAGATCGAAGGTGAAGTTGTTTATGAGGGAGGTTTGTCGGAAAAAGTTGAAAGTGAAGTGATTCGATCGTCAATCTTTTGCAAGAAACATGCAAAGAGACTTTGAGGTAGAGCTGCGACTAATCCCTATGACTGGAGAAGCTCTACCACCAAATGCTATCAAAGGGACGAAGCTAGACTAGATATTGCAGCTAGAAACTCCGGCAACGTGGTCAACGAGCATTCTTTGATGTAAGGGTTTTCAACCCGTTCGCTTCAAGCCATGTTAATCAGAATCTTCTAAAGGTATTTTACAGAAATGAAAAAGATAAGAAAAAAAAATTCAACCAACCAGTGATTGAAATAGAGCACGGCTCGTTTACTCCTTTGGTGTTTTCGAGTCAGGGTGGTTGTATTTGTGAAACAGAACGATTTATCAAAGAATTTTCGTTGAAGTTAGCGCGTAGTCAAGGAACGGAAGAAGGTGTTGTGATGAGCTGGTTAGGAACGAAAATATCATTCGCGCTATTGAAATTAGCAATCTTGTGTATAAGAGGATGGAGAACTTTGAAAAGGAATGAAATGCCAACTGATCCATTAAACATCCTGATATCCCAGTTAGTTGGTAGAATTGATGTGTGAACGAGAACTGTTGAATATTTTATTTTTTGTTTTTTGTTTTTGTTATTGGCTTAAGCGTAATTTGTGTATTATCTCTTATAATAAGACGGAGAGTGTGTCTCTGACGGAGATTTGTCAGGGAGATTTGAAAGTGATGTCGTTTGTGAGGGAGTTGTGTCGGAAAAGGTTGCAAGTGAAGTGGTTTGTGAGAAGGTATGGAAAGAAGAAGAAGAAAAGACTGCCTATCCAATGAACAATGAAGGGGAGCAAAGAATCTCTAACGATAAAATTATGGTTGTTTCGAAAGTAATCGTTAAAAAGATCACATTCTAGGAGTTTATTGTGACGATCCTGAAAATTATTGGCCCTTTAAAGTTAATAAAGTAAATAAAAAAGTTATTCACGGAAAATGGTTGTGTGACGATATTGACACAAACGAAAGCCTTTGTTTTTTATCAGGTGCCCTGGAAAAATATCATTTATTAACGTTATAAGGGATGAAACAAAGTATGATAAACTGTTTACATTGAATATAAAGCAACATGTAAATGGAAAACTACGATTAAGTGAAGCACAGGATGTATTTTTAACTGCGTATTTCTTTTCTTTTTTAATTGAACGATGAATCACATTTAGCAAATTTTTTAATTCCCCATGTCATCTGTGAACTTCCATTCGTTACGGACACGTATATTACTAGCTGTTTTTTAAGATTTTCTGGTGCGCGTGCGATCCAGAGTTAGGCTGCCAATGCGAAATTTACCCTTTGCCGCAACCGCAGCAACCCTCACTTAAAAAATTTAACACATATTTTTGACAACGCAACACACAGATTTTGAACATGACTTGGTTCAACAAGCATATATATCCATTATTTACCGGTGTGCTGGGGACCGTGGTTGTTATTAAAGTCCCCTACTCGAGAACAAAACGCAAATTTTTAAAAGGACTTAGGTGGCGTTTGCATGAGAGTTCCGCTTCGCCGAAATAAAGTGAATTCACTTGTCTTCGTTGACAAGCTTTTTCAGTATACCCCGCAGGTGAAGCAAGTGTAACTGCGCATGTATAGCAACCTCGAGTGTTGGTCTTTTATGATATTTTGACGGGATGGCACTAATATTAGGGTGTAGAAGAGTCTTGAAGACAAGGTTGTATGTAAAGTAATCGTATAGTCGGCCTAAAGGCGTACTGCGGCTCGAAATTTTACTTAAAATCAGGCGAAATGAATCCGTCTTAGTGCACTGGGTATGTCCGTTGCTTTAACAGAAGAAATTAAATCTATAAAATCCCAAAAATATTTGAAATTCTTGAAAACGATGATCTTTAAATAATGTATTATGTTAAAGCGTAATGACTTATATATGTTATATTCTTGAAAAAAAGTTTTTCTTATTATTTTCCTTTCTAAAATTTCAAAATTGAAGTATTTATCTTTCGTAAGAAAGTCGTCCTATCGCAAAAAACCAAACATAATTTGGGCCTGTTAATTACAGAAATTCATCCCAAAATATTATTCCAAAGTCAAAAAAATTCGCGCAATATTGGCTAGTTAAAATAATATAAGAAATTTTTTTTAAATTAAATGTGGAGTTCAAAAATATAAGCAGTATGTTATAAGGGCAATAATTTAAAAAAAAATCAACCACACCTTTTTAATAAAATGTAGTTAACTTATACAATATAAATGAATAAAATTGTTAATACAATCTTCTCCGTTGTTTACCCTGATACGCAAACGTTTCCAAGCACTTGCATTAGGTCATTTAAGTCCGTTCTTATCCAGTGGGCATGGCATTCTAACAAGTTTTACCTAAACATTTACCTATACATTGTATACAATTTCTTCTGCATTAACAGACAGACTATGACACAGATATATTACCTGAAAGTACAGACTATGACCTTTTGCATGAATGACAAACAGAGCTGGCTTAACTTTTTTTACGACTGGTTTTTGAACGCATTCAATATGCTTCTAAAGTTTGCACATAACATCAGCAAACACAAACTGTAAATTGTTCTCACCATGTGGAATTTTATTAGATATAAAGGGTATCCATACACCTCAACACGTTTCATGTTTAGCGCTTTTTGTGCAACAATATGTCTGCAAGTCGCAACTTCTAAAAATCAATCGTATTTCTGTTGTGTTGAATTACAAGTGTGCCAAGTTTTATAGCAAAATCATTTGTAGTTCATCAGTAATTTATAAGAATGTGGATGCGGGCACTTTATGCCCCTTCCGGTGCTACAGCAGTCCTAAAAAGCATGGGTTTAATAGGGTTAAAACATTATTTTAAAGAAGTTTACTATAAGATTCCTGGACTTTCTCTTTTCTATTGTTTTTTCTCAGATTTTTCCTTAAACACAAACACTGCACTCTTTTCACGTTTTCCCTCTCCCTGAGCCTTGGTTGCTGTAACAATACACACAGCTTCGTTGGAGATTTCATTATCCAATATATCATTATTGCCTTCAAACTCATCTAAAAAGGCATAGGTGTTGTTAGGAAGATCTGCAAACATACAAAAATCCACAGCTCGTAACATTCAAATAAGCATTTTTCTTTTGAAACTTCCTATCAGATACCTGTTTTTTTTTCTTTTTAAAATTGCTGACCATTTTTTTCTTCTATAAATACGGTTGCCAGAACTATCTCTTTCATATACAATAATGCTTGTCGCACGTTTCTTCCTTATTTATCCTTTAGGAACTATGAAAGATTTTAACTTTTCAAATGGATCCATCTTTAGTTAATTTATATAGCATTTAGATATATATGACAATAAGAAATCAGCAAGTTAAACTTATTGCTTGGTTAAAATGAACTAAACAAAACAAGTTAAAAACAGAAAGTTTTCATTATTTACGGTTTTTAGTAAATTCATATTATTTTGTTGGAATATAGACACTACTCTTAACAATATAATTCGTCCAGGCAAGCCTAGCTGTAGCTAGCTATGCTGGTAGCCAGTTAGGCGTAACCTACAAACCAGATATCCTGTGATCTAGACATCCTTTCTTCCACCATTTTGCCCACCGAAATGGAGGGATCCCATGTGATGATCTAAAGCTTAGGAGCAAGCTCTGTTCTCATAAATGTATTCCAGTTTTCGTATTTAAAATGCACTGCAAGTATATTGGTTTTCCAATAAGAAATATGACGCTGTGTGTGTCTGTTAGCTTTATACGTTAGAGTTGATTATTTTAAGCAGATATTGAGTATATTTAAATATATTTTGTTGACCAAAATAAAGTGAAGTCCTGTTCTAGTCAAACTTGCTGTAAAACATCTGATTTGGTACAATAAGTACAAGACTTTAGAATAACTCCTATAGCTACTTTTCACTGAAAAAAACTGTCTGTCTTCGTGGCTTTGTTTAGCTTGATGCAACGATTTTGTTTACTTATGCTTTCGTTCGTTAAATTTAGAAGGTCCTTAAATTGCCACGAAGCCATAAAGCAGTGACGTGAAGCCACAAAGCCTGTTAGCTAGCTGGATGTTAAAAGTTTATTTTACTGTTTTAGATAGCTAATTGCTGTTCAGAAACAAAACAATTGTCTTCAATTAGGAAGTGTGCGTGCCAACAAAAGGAAAAGCCTTTATATTCCTTGTTCAGGAGATGTGATGCCTGATCATAGTACAGGATTCCTGATAGGTACAGCCTAGCGATACAACTGCTACTGCTGCTGTTCTCTTTTAATGTTAATGTTATATGTTATATATATTATGTTATAATGTTGTTTCTGTCCTAGTAAAGTGCACTAGCTAATTAGCCTTAAATCAGTCTTTGCGGTGCATTTTTGAATCGATAAGTTGGCTACAATCTTTCCCAAAATTGTTACAAAACTTTTTAAAATTCCAATTATTCACACACTTTCACCCCCTCACATCCTGGACAATGTTGCACTCGGGTTTTTTGAAGACAAAAGTTTGCTGCTAACTATGACTCACCAATATTATGTAATGGGGAAGGAATTAAAAAGCATGGTAATTCTCTATTTATTGCCATTTCTGTCACAATGGTCAGTTATTCTATTTTTATCAAAAACCTTTGGCAGCGATTGTAGCATAATGCTAACTAAAGCCACAAAATTTTTTGCCACCATCCCCATCAGCAACGCAAAGAAAGTTTAACTTTGTTAACTAGCTATAGCCACATAATTCGTTTATAGAATCACACTTTCGTTTCTCAGTATCGATCTATGTTTATAAAAATTTATCTGCACAAGTATTTCTTAAAATTAATTAATACCAAATCAAGGGCAACAGGCAAAGTTTTTTTGTTCTCCCTTTTTGTCATAGCAAGGATACCATCTTTAACTAAATACCGCCGTGTATGCATCCTTTTTTTATGTATAGCATTAAAATCGTAGCCGTAACACCCTTTCATTCTATACAATTCCATCATATGTACAGACATTTGGTATTTAGGAACTATATTCTTCTGGTGAAATCACAGAATAATTATTGACATAGGCGAAAATTTCTTTTTATCATATTGTTCTTTCTGTGACGGCTCAAAAAAGATGTGGGACATTGTGACATTTTTTATCCTTGTCTTTTTGAATTCATTATGTACCAACCCACTCAGAAGGTCAATGTACAAAAACATTACTCACTTTGTTGCAATGTAGAAACCTGTTAATGAATGAACTTTTTTATGATTTGCAACGTTTTTAATGGTCTTTTGTGAAAACAGATACATTGTCATTTTGTATATTCTATAACAGCAAAAAAGCTGCAGTCTGTACAATGCAATACATTTTGATCATAGAGATATTATCAATGAATTTCTTTGTTTTTGTGAAGAAGCAAGACAATGCCAGGGACTGTATTTGTTAAAAATATAAATAACTTGCTTAAACAAGGTAACTAAAACCTCTGAAAGATTTAAAGTTGTCGTTGCAGCATCAACTCGATTTGTAATCTCTGAGCAAACTTGGGAGTAAAAGTAGCTAGGTTAAAACAATTCAACGATACTAAAGACTAGTGTCCCATTGTATTGCCATGAAGTTTCCATAGGTTTGAATAGATATATTTGGACAACTAGATTTCACACTTGAACTAAAGGAGACTTTATTTTCTTTGGGAAAGCGTTTAAAAAATACCATGTGTCATTTCTGAAGTATTATTTGTTCAGCCTGGATGTTTCTGAGCAGAGATGGTAAAGTGGTAGCACATTCAACTTGTAATCATGAAAAACGACTTAGAACATCGTGGTCCATTGAGAGTGGAAGGACTTGGCGAATGGTAACCCGCTTGGACGCGTGGAACCAGGTGATTTGCGTGGAAAGTCCTCATTAGGCCACAAAAAGCAATATCACAGCCTTTAGAGGCCTGTGCACGTAGTTGACGGCGTTCTAAATCTATGGCACTAGGGAAAACGACTTAGGATGTCGTAGTCCATAAAGAGTGGAAGGACTAGACCAATGGTAACTTGAGTATGGTGAAGGGGTAGCACATTCGACTTGTAATCATACTGTTTCTGGTTCGAGTCCCCACTCCGGCGCACTTTTAATGCAATATTGTCAGCCTATTTGGTGCTATCTACTGACTGCTAACCGCTAACGAGCTTGTGTAACAGACAGAAAAGTTAGAGCAATACTATACGTATCTCTTGCGGCAATGTATCATAGTTACAGTCGGAGGGGAGTAAGAGCTAACTGTTACTTGCTTACTTACTAAAACCTTTTTATTAATTGGAATGAAATGTTTTACAGAAGTGAAATGTTGTGCGAATCGCCTTGCCAGGTCGAATTCATCATTCTTGTGTGGACTAGATCAATCTACACTTGCGCAGTTGCGCTCACCGAATTAAAAGTTTATCTTCAGTTTGTTTGCAAGAGCTTTTCACTGCAACTAAATTTCACTTATGTCTAATTGAAATTAGGTATAAATTAAAGAGATAGAAACTTGACCACATAAAATTGAGTTGAGAAGAAGTCAAGAAAATGAAACTAACTAGTTTTCCCTCAAAACCCAAACGAGAATGTTTGTAAAAAATTTGTTTTGATTTTAGTTTAGTCAGACGCGAACTAGCAAAAAAAAACTACATGTATGTTTTTATGTAATATTACGAAAAACAACATAAAATTTATAAATTTTCGCATTTTATTATGTCTAAATTTCAGCCCCAATAATCCATAATTAAATTAATAATGCAATAGAGAGATTTTCAATACATACATACATTGCACAAGAACCGCCTCAATAAAAAATAAAGATGTTGATACACAAATAATTTCAATGTGTCACTTCAATTAATCCACATTGGTGTATGCTCACCAGCAGGGTTAAAAAAGTGGATTTCCTGAACTACAACGTGGCAATGCTTACTGCAAGCTTCTTTTGTGATGTTCACACACAAATATGGCTATGAAGTTTGATGGCAAAAAGGGGCCATGATGTAAAGGATAACACCTGACCAACTCAACCTCTATATAATATTGATCGCAAGTGGGAAGGGAAGCATTATCTGTAGAATAAATAGTTATGTACTTTTGCTGATTTCCCTAAACTTTTTGGTCCTTGGTTTGTGGTTTAAAATTGACGATTATGGCTAGAACAAGCTATGGAACTTTCCTTATCAGAGTAGAATTATCTCACTTACTGTGTCATTGTATACGTGTATGTAGCTACCTAGAGGAAATCTGTCAACAATAATTTTTCTATTCTAGCTTGTAGCTGATTTTATTCTAGCTATAATAGCTAATTTTATGCTAGTTAAATTGGTAATTGTATGACAGTTAAGTAGTTAATTTTATGCTACCGTTGTAGTTAGATTTATGCTAGCTACTTGTTTATAACTTTGTTCTACTTTATGACAGCTAAAACCTATTTAAGTTTTCTTATTATCCTACGTGAGTCGGTAGTTTTATCCTAGCTAGCTTAAGGTGTGACTGAGAAAGGGTTTATTACATGTAAAATAGTGATATACTAGCTAAACGAATCTTCGTTTTCCTAAACAAGCCCTTCAGTCAGTAGCGATATAGCTTAGATTAGCCTACGATTTTGTTTGAGGAGCTATATGTCCGAGCAAAGGTCACGTGATATTAGTTAAAGCGATTTATGTATTACGTGGCTAAAAAGTTGGTCTCAGCGGCACCATTTACGGTTGGTACCATTTTTGTTAAAAAAAAAAACTCCATCGCCGTACTAAAAACATGTTATCTCGTCATACTTAATTTTTCTTATATTTGCCTTATTTAATAAAAAAATAGCCTTCACTTTGCGCCTCAAATATTGAGAGCCATTCCAAATCTTTTCTGGAGATGTCGTTTTTGCGCATAGCATCAAAAATTTTATTTTAAAAAAATTACTTGCTTATTTTTAATGAGTCGTCAGTTTTAATTACACATGTTTAACGGCTAACCAACTTCTCCTTTGAAATCCGTGTTAAAAACAGATTTTGTTGAAGAACTGATATTTACCCATTGTGAAATTGACGTTAAATAAATTTGTATTATTTATCTTATCTTATAGTTTAGCATTCCCTTGCTTCGTTACACAAGTTAGTATTTTACCGAACAGAATGTCCTACTCGAGACTGTCATGCCGGCGACCGTAGGACTACTTTGAATATAAAAAGATTATCACAGCTTGTATTCACAATATAATGAACATTTTAAACACAACTTGTTATCAAGTTCTTCTATCTAGGAATCATAACAATAACATAAAGCTCGTTGACACAAATTTAATGAGTTCCGGCGACATAAATCTCATCTGAGTCCATTAGCAGAACCAAGTGCTGTATATGTCTTTTTCATCCATTTGTCACTGGACGTGTACGTTCGAGAGCCACCGTAACTGATTTCAGTGAAGAAAAAATAATTAAACGTAGGGCGACGTCCCGAAGGAGGGTGTGTGTTGCTCTTTTATCCAATTAATTTCAACTCCTTGGTGCTCGAAAATCAAATAACTTTTATGATAAGATGGAATGTTTTCAAATGCACGGTTTAAAAATTCTTCTGTCATTGGCTCCACAATTGCGAAATGTTACAGAGTTTAATTTATTTTGATACCTCCAACAATACCTTCAAAAAGTCCGTTTTGAGAACAGTATCCAAATTTATATACGGAACAATTTACCAGTAAAATGATTTTACTGTGCCAGTGTGCTTACTCAGGTGAACGCGCAATCAACCAGTTGTTCTGTATGCTATGTCTGTATGCTATGTCATACTTAATGGAGGCTATGTACCATCGCCTCGATTAAGTATGCTTCCTCAACCAGAAATGAGATCGAAGAACGTAGATATCAAGCGAAAATGCAGAGAATATGCGAAGGTGTATTTTACACCGCCCTGGCCTAATTATGCGTGCTTTGACGTAAAATGAGCGCAAGAACGGGCCAAGCTAAATAAAACGAATATTACATATTTCACTAATGTCGCTTTACGGGAAAAGACATAACTATCTACCTGCTGGTGGTGTAATGTTATATTTTTTTACATTAGTCTACACCCTATTGATTAAAAGTCAGTAAGTTTAAAGTAAATTCTGGGATGCAATCAGATGTTACCGATCAAGACCTCTTGCTCACATCCTGTATACACCATCTGACGTATGTCAACTAAAAACAACGTGGAGAGAAAGAGGATAAGTAGTTATCCGATAATCTCGAAAGTAAGTATGTTATAAAAAGTTGTTTTACAATCGTTATGGTTATTTAAAAATGCTACGAACAAAATCAAAATGAGTTCCAGCGATACAAATCTCATCTCAATCCAATTGCAGTACCAAGCGCTGGATATGTTGCATGCAACCATCGATCACTGGATGTGTAGGCTCCACACCCACCGTAAAATATTTCAGTAAAAAAGAAATAATTGATAGCCAAGCGGCGTCCTGAGGGAGGTCGAATTGCATTTTTCCTTCAATTAACTGCAAGTCCGCCGCGCTCATAAACCAACGTTCTATTGTGATAAGGGGACGGAATTTTTTCAAGCAGGTTTTGGAAAAATGCAAAGTAGCTTCTGTCTTCGTGGTAATTGCCACAATATCTAAATGTTACTGCTTTTCCATTCACTTTGATACCTTCTTTCTGCCCTTGCCGATGACTGGAATGCGGAAGGGCGTCTATATGAATATAACTACCCATATGCTTATTTAACGGGCCATGAGTTGCATTGTGACTACTTAGGTAGACGCGTAACCCACCTGTCTGTCTATATTGGGTAATAATGGTGTATGGTTGTGTAACATCAGGTTTTGAGATTCGCAGTAATACATCACTACGTCTATTAAATAAACATCTTGATGTCTGCGTTGGTTAATCTCGGCAGTAGAGAATTAGAAATAAAAGTATATCAACCATGATTGATACCCATCTCACAAAACACTTTTTTCAAGCCCGATGGTAAGTAAATAGAATACACACCGCTCGTGGTATGCCCATGACGTTGTAATTCGCGACAGGTGTAGCAAGTTCGTTTGGAATCCTGAAATATAAAAAGTACTATTTTAAACGACGTTTATATCGATCTTAATAATATCATAATAACAAAACATTGCAAATAATTTGCATAATAACATTTATACTTTTTACAAACATTGTTTTTTCTAAAAAAATTTTTGTTGATACTCTATAGTTGACATCATTCATTTCCTGACTTAATTATTATAAAACATTCGTTCTACATCTCTATCTATCGTAGAAGCTGTTACGCTGCCGGGTTACCGCTCTCATTGATATTTATATTACAATTACCTTCGTGTCACAGAAAAACATCCTGGCGAACGTTTTTTAGCGTAAAGGCGGAACAAAATGTTTTTCACCCACGTCCCCTTCCTGAATATTGTCCCGCCAGACCTCTCTTGTAAAAAACCTCTTACTTTGTTTATTAAGATTTGTTTGTTTTTATTTAGCATCCTCATTTTATTTACTTTCATTTGGGGAACCTGTAAAAAAACCATGCTGCTAAACTACTGTTCAAGCCGTCAAATTTCAATAAAAAGTAATTAAAGTTATTAAAACCTGCGAAAGTAAACCATTTACCATGTAATATAACAACACGCAAGGAGTTCCAACTATGACTCAGTTTTGTGAAGTCATAAAACCGTCCGTGCGTCATAAAACGTTTTAGTTTCTTTTCAAATATTTGTTATGGGCGTTTTATACTGACACACAATTAATTTGTTAAGCTTAAAATTACCATACTTTACAGGATTTAATTTTTCGATATGAAATATAATAGATGCATTATGCTTCGTTATTTTTTCTTTAATCAATAACAAGACGTATGATATACGCAAACAACCTGGCGAATAAAGTTTACAAAAAGCTGTCTATCAAATTGGGATTTTTGTTACGAAGTTAGACACGACATATTTTACTATTCAGATACGCAATAATATTTGTTAAACACTTATTTTTCAAAATTGATTTGTTAGACCTTCCTGAACGGAAAATTCCTCGAACTTTTAATTTTCGATGGGTCCGTCTTGGGTGAACCGACTGACAGGAAGAAGAAAGACCACAAACCCACAAACCCCAAAATTTGCGAAATTCATTAATTCAGTTAATTCTGCCTACATTCACTTTTAAAAAGTTTGGTGGAAACACCTTTATTTACTAGTTAGTTAAACAAGTGTTTTGAACACTTGTCTTATCTTTTTAAAAAAGAAAAAAGAAAAAAAAGTAAAATAGTTACCAAGATGAGATTCGAACACACGACGACTCCCGTGTCGGTGCTCAGAGAGGCAAAAATTTCCATTCTTGTAGGACACATTTGCGTTTTAATACAAGCTCACGAGCTTGTAATAATTACACTTTATAGGGATTTTTTTTTGTGAACCCACTGCTTATGCTTGCCACCTCTGTAATTCCATGTTTTATCTCCCTCACAAGTTTTTGATTACGCATTCTTGATTGAGCAATACACGTGATTCTAAATTAAATCCGACTGTATTTTTTTTCGTAATATGTCTAACAGTAGGTGTAGTAAGACGAGATTGCATTTCAATAATTACTAAGATGATAAATTACAAATTTAATGAGTTGAAAATTTGTGGCAAACATTATAAGTTCACCAAATTTAATAGAAAATAAACGTGCTGTTGAAGTAACATAAATGGCGGTGATTACGGAAAGTACCAAGATATTCAAGTTTATTTTATTTGTGCACATAATGTATTCTAAAAAAATCTCACAATACAAATTAATTAATTTCAACAACAGGGACAGAATGCCTTGTGAATGCACAGGGAATGTGATAAGTTGGGACATAATTAAACGAAACAACAACTATTGTGTATATTTAAGAAGAACTACTTTATTCATCACTAGCATACTGTCTGGCAGTGAGCGGGATTTGATCCGCGGTCCCCAGAACTTGGAGTCGCAGAATAACCCACTACAATACGTGCGGCAATATGCTAGTGATGAACTCAGATAGTTTATCCGGATGGTGTGTATACATAGATGAATACCTATCATAGCACATTCGTATTTCATTTTTATCAGAAAATCCAGCTCACTGCCAGGTAGTGAGCTAGTAATGAACAAGGTAGTTATTCTTCAATATGAGTTACACGCATTATACTCGCCTGTCATGATGAGAGATCTGATAGGGACGAAGCATTCGGTGTTAAGGATGAAATATGGATGTGCTGTGATAAGTATTCCCCTATGTAACTATTTCATACTTAGTTCTATGTTAAACTTATACCGTTCTGCGCTCACTCGATCTTCCTGCTAGCCGAAGCTGCATGTTAATAGACTATTAGGCGTTATATTTTATCCTGCACCATGTGGACCGCCAGATTCTTATAACTTGCTTTTTTTCACTTTTGACTCCATTTTAGAGACTTCCTTATCAACAAGAAGTTGGACTTTAGACTCTGAAGCTTGCTTCTAAACATCCTGATTAACATGCCGCCTACAGATAAGGTTTTAAATTAGAGAGTTAATTAAATTATAGACTACAACTAATTTGGTTTCAGAGGAGTACAAAACTACCATTATCAATACAAAATATCCACGTAAAGTGGGTACTTCAAAAATAATTATTGCCTCGTCCTTCCAACGCGCACGTTTAAAATATACATTGGCAGTTGAGAACAACAAAAAATTAATAATTAAATGTTATGATCTCGAGCAGTGACAATTTTAGTAGCGCTAAAGGCAGAAATGTGATTTTTAACAGCACAAGTAAAATATTTTTTCTTCTGCATCATGTTTCTGGTGGACTATAGAAATAGGCATCATCTCCAATGCTTCAACCTGTTTTCAACAATCCTTTTTAAACTTTGTGTTGGTAAAATACTGTCTGAATAACTTTTACTATATTTTTGTTTACGTTTGAAATCAAAAATATTTATTGTTTTTATATAAAATTCCAAATTAAGAAGACATCAAACACCAAACCAAACGCCACACCTTCAACAACCAACATTTTTTTCAAAGTTTTTTTTGTCACATAATTTTCCCTTTAATATAACTCGTTGGGCGCGTTTTGATTATGCGAGTTTTTACGGCCAATCAATTCGTCACATACCGGCTAGGGGTAGGGCCTTGTGCAGGTCATATAAATATAAAAAGCCTAAAAATTCGTGGTCACGAGGTTGGCTTTTTTGGGTGTCAGAAAATTAAAATACCAAACGAATAAAAGAGATGTTTAACTTGGTATTCCATAAGAAATATTTTAGATGTATACAAAGAAAAATTAATGTTTAATTACGTCTGTTTCTGAAATAAATGAAATTATATTCCAATGAAACTTACACTCTATGCTATGTAGGAATTTTATCTAAATATTTAATTTGTTGTTTTAACAACTATAAGCAATATTAATACGTTTTAATATTTAATTTACTTCGAGAATAAAAAAATTAAGAGTTAAAAGCTTAGAGTTTTAAATAAAAAAAACAATCAATATTTTTTTATGCACGTGACTCACGTTGTTTAACCTTCTCCTACCAGTCCTGCATTTTTTTAAACCTAGCAAACTAAACACTCGCTGGTCACTGCGCAAAATTAAAACTATCAATCACTAATTTATTTTGACGTGAAACCGTGTAATTTCCATCTTAAATAGATATGTGTATTGTATCAAATCATTTTCATACAACCATTTAAATTTGTCAATTGTAAGCTATGATAGTTTTGTACTTCTCTGGTATCAGAAAACTAAATTCCATTTCTTGTTATTTCTTCCAGTCACCATATTTAATGATTTCCTTGATCACTTATTACCAAGAAGCGGGCATCATTTAAATAACATTTTGCTCTTGCAACCAATGTAAATAAAACTGACTTTATTCTCGCCATGAAATAGGACGACTTTGTAGTTACAATTTGCATTAATGCAAGTGACGTAAGAATTAACCTTTACAAATTGGTTTATCAGGCAACACAATTTCGTTGTTTAGTCAACAATATCAAATTTTGACCAATCTATGTTTGGCATATTGTCCAATTACCCAACTGTGGTTGATGAGGTTTTGGCCAACCAAACACTAAAATAATGTTCTACCAGAAGATTAGGGAAGTTGAAGAAGATTTTTTTGTTCAAGTCTCCCCACACTGATACGGGATTTCATTCTCGTCGACCAACGTCGCTAATCTTACTGTTTTTTAATTTTTTCTTCTTAAATGCACAGAACCTGCTGCGATTGTTTTTTCTATAAGAGCACTGGCGATATCGATGACAGTTTTAGGTGCCAAGATATTGATTTTTTCATCTTTCTTAAACGCAAAGTTAAATGAATGCAGGTCAATGACTTTGCTCCCTGTGTTTAGATTTAAAAAGGTTATGTTTTATGATCTGTGGGAAGTTCAGCAAAGTAAAATAATCATATAAATCATGCAAAATTATATTGAACGAAAACTTACAATTGTTTACAGTCAGTATCAACACAGGTATCAGACAAAAATAAAATCTAGACAGCTATATAATTTATTTCTTAAAAGAAGTACTGTCTACAGCAAATATACTTTGGAAATATACACATTGAACGAAACTTGCCACTTCTTTTCCTTCAACTTAAAAAATATCAACAGATCAAAGGCTGATAAGAAAAACAGATAATCAAAACACGTGAAATTGAAAGAAACTCTGGCAAGACCGCGAGGTTTAGTTCGGATACATTATTTGTTTTGATTACTGAGAATATGACACGAAACTGTTATCGGCATTTTGCTTTGAATAAAAGAGAGTGAGGATTTCGCAATAGCGTACACGGTTAGTTATAAGATAACTGCTGTGAAATCACCTGCGGACATAAGTCGGGTTTTCATTTAAATAAAATTTGTCGAATTGATTGACATTGTCTGGTGGAAATGAAAAATTGGACTGAACCATTCGAACAAGTTTTAGGAAGCTCTAAACTTTCCGATATTAATAAAAAATTGCTGTTTTAGTCAGTTTACGATTTCTCCCTAGTTGTATTCCCTTGTCTTCCTTCCTCCTTATCCAATGTGTGGAATCCCATTACAAAAAAATATGACGATATAAAATTGACATCTGTTCTGAGAACGCATCAAACTAATTACAATACAGTCTGCAATACAATCATTGGATCGAAAGATTTCTTGAGACTCCAAACTCCAACTTCATTGTTATTGGACAGCTGATAAAAAATCCTGTGTAACTAAACAACACAGCATGTTTCACATGCACGTAACTAATCTAAAAAATATTTTTATCCCCACAAAGTAGAAACTGTGCGGTGAATAAACACCGATAACGATAATAGGATGCGAAACCAAAACTTTGTGACGCATATAAAAAAGAGCTTCACAAATAAATTCAGAGAACATTACTGCAGTTGCTGAACGAAGGTGTTCAAGAAAGAAATCTTGCAAGATGAAAGAACTTATAATTCTGCTTTTGGTTGGTTTGTTTGCAGATGTAGTAAGTACTTCACCTATCTGAAGAGAGACATAATTATGAAACTCTTCTTGCTTGTCATAGATTTATCAACCAGATTTATTTTTATATGTCTTTTTTATAGAATTTTACTAATATTCCTTTAAAAAAAAGATTCTTACATGATTTTATTATTAATCACCTAATGACATAATTCCACACATACGCATGTTGGCAGAAAAAAAGTTAAAGGAAATCTCAGTTAATGATGTAAAAAACGGTTGCTTGAAGAAGCAAAATTGACTCAGGAAATCCATTTTGCGACAAATAACGTATTAAGCAAAATGTTTCGGAAAAACCGTTTGTTGGATGTACAAATGTTAGTTAGCGAAATGCAATATTTTGGGCTTTTGGGTTATTAATAAAAGGAGCAAACACTGCATTTTAACGGATATTTTTATTTAGGACGCCAGACGAAGCTGCTATACCTGTCGTGACATACGACGTCATGGGCATACCACGAGCGGTATGTATTCTGTTTACTTACCATCGGGCTTGAGAAGAGTGTTTTGTGAGATGGGTATCAATCATGGTGGATATACTTTTATTTCCAATTCTCTACTGGCGAGATTAACCAACGCTGACATCAGATGCTTATTCAGGAGACGTAATGATGTGCTTCTCCGAATTTCAAAACCCGATGGTACACAGCCCTATACAGTTATCAGTCAATACAGGTCAACTGGTGGATTGCGTGTTCATCTAAGCAAGCATACTGGCACAGAAAAGCCGTTGAATTGGAGGATTGGTCCATATATTTATTTGGATACTCTGCCAAATTCTCGGAGCAGGTTTCGTCATACAGAAGGTATCAAAGTGAATGGAAAGCCTGTAACATTTCGAAATTGTGACCGCAATGACAGAAGTTATTTCGCCTTTTTTCAAAACCCGTTTGAAAAAATTCCCTCTTCATATCACAAAAGTAATTTGATTTATGAGCGCCAAGGGGTTGCAGTTAATTGGAGGAAGAACGCAATACGACCTCCTTCAGGACGCCGCCTGCCTTTAAATTATTTCTTCTTCACTGAAATGCATTATGGCGGCTGTGGAACCTACACATCCAGTGATCGATGGTTACATGCCACATATCCAGCACTTGGAACTGCAATTGGATTAAGATGAGATTTTTGTGGTTGGACTTTCTTAAGATTTCTAAAAAAGCTTACGTAATAGTTGTAAAATGATTATTGATAACATATTTGCGTTTCATTCTTATGGGAAAATTACTTATTCTCCTTATCCCCACCTTATCCTAAGTGTTCGCAAATAGACAATGACTTAGGAGCTTTGTATGTATGGCTAAATACCAAGTGTAATTAAAAAATATAGGATGTCTGCTTTTTTTTCATTAACTCTTTGGCAAACAAAGAGTTAAAGAAAATTTACATTTTCTGAAGCCCGTAGATTTGGGAAAGTAAAATAATTTTCGTCAGAGTTATAGTTAGAACTTGAACCAACATCGCAATTTTAATTTATCAAGAGAAAAAAATCTTTTAAACACGTGCTGCCATTTTGTTCCCTTTATGACGTATATTAAGTATAAGCCAAGTTTAATTCCATTTTAAAAAGCCAAAAAAGTGTCATGGAGAGAAAGCGGAATCATCCCCGCTCTGGCCACAATAAATTTGGAATATGCTGATCCTAATAGAGTTAACCTTTTCTTAACGCGTCCTTAACGCCCCCTAAATGTCAGTGGAATATGGAATATGGTGGCGACCGTAAATAATCTGTACATACTTTTAATGTTAGTGACAAATACATTTAGGTGAACATAAGCGTTTAAACGAGCAGTCATATAACATAAGATACTTGGAAGCTACCACGCAATGCGAGTGTTTTTAATGAGCAACAATTTTATGTTGACAGTGGTAGTGATAAATAAGAGTTCTGTTTAAAAATACTGTTTAAATTTGTAGCATTTAAAGTGTTCTAAAAAAACGCTCTTAATAAACTTCGAAGAGGTAAGCTTTTTTGTAATTAAATTTTCGCGCCCGAAGGCGTAGGAAATTCTTTAAAACCGTCGTTGTTTTCTTTGGGAGCATTTTTTGAGAAAAATCGACCCTGGGATTTTCGCGAAGGGAATTGAGCGGCAAATTCGACGGCGACTTGTATCTGAGCATGCGCAGTTCGATGCAAAATCAAAACAAACAAAACTTACCCTGTCCCAAATGGTCAATTGCAACGTCACGAATTTAAACTTCGTACCCGAGCTCCCTAAGTACTGGGAAGTCATCTAAATGACGTTTCAGGCCAAAATTGGTATTTGTTTTCGACAAAATTTGGCACGGTTAACAAAAAAAGTATGCTGAACATAATGGTGACATCATAATTTTGATTTTTGTCACCTAAATGTTATTTTAGGCCAAAATTGGTCCAAAAATTAAAACTACTTTATTTTCGACAAAATTTGACACGGTTAACAAATAAAGTATGCTGAACATGTGACATCATAATTTTGATTTTTTTCACCTAAATGTCATTTTAGGCCAAAATTCGTCCAGAAATTAAAACTACTTTATTTTCGACAAAATTTGACACAGGTAACAAATAAAGTATGCTGAACATGATGGTGACATCAAAATTTTGATTTCTTGTTACCTAAATATCATTTTAGGCCAAAATTGGTCCAAAAATTAACACCACTTCATTTTCGGTCAAACTTGGCACCGTTAATAAAAAAAGTATGCTGAACATGATGGCGACATCAAAATTTTGATTTTTTGTCAACTAAATGCCGTTTAAGACCATAAACGTTTCAATCGCAAGACTTTTAACCATGAATGATAGGCTATATTTTTTGTTAGCAATTTCTTTTAAAATGTGAGTTTATTATGACACGTTTCGTTTTGTTTGCGTTTGCTGTAAGATATAATGTCACTTGTGTGCTTTATCTTCAGAGCTTCATGCACCAAACCTCTTCGAATGTTTAACATGATAATACAACGCCTAGCAGGTTGTCAGCAAATATTTTGGTAGCGAGCGGAAATTCTTAGAGCCCCCAGGGCTTCTTGTTCTTATTTTGTGATCGTAGGGTGAAAGCTGTTTTTGTTCTTTTAAACAGAATTCTTTAAAAAATTAAAAACTTTCGCAACTAAGAAAAAATGCTTGCGCTAAGAATGAGTTCAGAATAAAACTGATTCCCTTCTTGATTGTTGATCGTTAAGAATTAATGCAGAAGAAGCCTAAGCTGTGTTAAACTTAACGCACTTCGTAGCCACAAATGCCACGTTAAGCTTAATGTCCTTGCATTAACAAAGCATGCCAAAACACTAGTATCAAAGCGGTAAGTTTCACACAGTAAGTTTAGCATTACTCTTTGATCTTCGGTTTGTAATTTCAGTCTACCTCTCAGTATTTATTTGGAACTGGCAGTATCAGAAATTTAATGCCACTAATAGATCTTTGTATGTTTGTATGCTTAAAATTTAGCTCCATTTCATCAACTGGTCTAACAACACAAGTTTCAATTTTAACTGAGGTTATATAAGTTTTATTTTAAACAAAAAGTACGATATTAAACGAAAAGTGTATTCTTTAAAACGTAGACTTGCCTGGTCATCGCAATTTTCTGACAAAAGAGGAAGATATGTTCGTTCTGGGACACGTCAGGGCTCAATGGAAAACATGCTGCATAACACAACTCAAACCCGCTGCTCACCAGTTCTTCCTTGAATTCTGTAAGCTATCGGAAAGCACAGTTGTAATTATTGTGCGCACATCGATGTTCACAACGCTCTTTTACCACGTACCTAAACGTACCCCTGCACACCTGTAAATGCGAATACCCCTTGCAAAAACGCTCCTTTTACACCTACATAGTTGTGAATATCGATGAATCAGTTCCATGTAGGTGCTGAATGCCATCCATTCGATACAGTGGAACTAAATTTGGTGGTCCTTGAATTCTTGCGAAAATTACTTCGAATACTGAACATTATAACTAAACATTGTGTCCTATTGATGAAAAAAAATACAGTTTTGTCTCTTGTTGATATATGACCTTGTTTAGCCTGGACTTTTACAGTATAATACAAATTTTTTAGACTTGAAATTTATAAGTATACGGTTTACGAATTTGTTATTGATTCAGTGCAAAATTCTACGTTAAAAGATATTTCCCATGTTGTTTTTCAGAGAAAGGAAAAAAATCGGCAAATCTTCAGCCTTGCCATTGATTTTATATTGTTTTTATTTTATTGTTCAGCAATTTTTAAGGTTATTATTGTTCTTATAAAATTGTTCTTATAGAGAAAATAAGTTTATGAAATTTAGGTTAGCTATGATTCAAAATTACAACAAGAAGACATCTGCGCTGCGAGAGAAATCAAACGGTTATACGTACGCAAACTGTTTTGCATTTAGGATGCACCTTAATTTATGAACGTTCGTAAATGGATCAAATCATTCTTCTTGGCTAAGCCAAATGTAAATTTTGAAAATGACGGCTAGATATAAGACGGATAAAGAAACGCAGCCATACTCGTTCTTTAAATTTTAAGAAACTTAAGCATGCTTAGAAAATCTCCAAGATTAAGAAACTTATACATATAATAGAAAAAGGGAGGAAACAGAATAAAAAGAGTTTTTATAAATTGGATGTTTAAATATGCATCTATTTATAACAAACTAATGTAATGTCAGAAATAAGAAACAAAGGAATGAACTTCCATATGATACTGTGCGAACATAGCTTATGTCGTTCATAAATCATACCACAAACCATTGTAAATAAAATATTTTTTAAAGAAACTTTTCAGGCTCAAATAAGGAAAATTAAGAAACAATCCAGGCTCAAGTTATCAGTATTTTAAGAAACTCCAGGTTCAACCAAATGCTTAGGTTTCTTATAAAAAAATAAACGTGTAGGTCAAAATAAAAAAGCTCTAGAAACGAGGTTGGAAATGCAGCCAGAAGTATTATTTTTACTCTAGCCTACTCATAAACTGTGCACTTCGTCTTAGTCGTTTAAATGGGAACAAAAACATTGTTAACTTCTTCTGGGAAGCAAGCCGTTAATGTGCAGGCGTACAATATTCAGAAAATCTAAAACACCAGTGTAAAAAAATCGATCGGAGATGTGAAGCGCGTCTGGTCTACAGGTAGGCTAAAAAAAATACACTATTCAATAGCGCCGCTGCTACCCTATCTTTGTTACACGCAAAAGGGGACCGCGAACGAAGTTTTACAATCGATACTACTTTCTCTCAAAAGGGATGCTGCGCTATTGGATATATCAATAGACATCAAGACAAGTCACAAGACTCAGTAAAACTAACAACAGGGGTTAAGCCACAGGTGTACGGTCTGGCTTTGAATGCCCAGTGGAGCGCCTAATAAGAACAACAGTGTCACATGGTGGAGCGTTTTAGTACAGGTATGCAGTATCTCGTAAATCAAACAAAGCGACCACAACATTTGAGTGTTTCGGTTGATATGTACCTTTTTAAATATATATAATTTTAGCTGAAATAAAAACACAGTTTCCCACTCGTTGCTACCCCGTCATAACAGAAATAGTCGGTCACCCTTTTATTATTTTTTTAGGCAGAAGCGTGCCGTCAGTAATTAAAACCAGAAGTAATGGGAGCTTACCCCTGATGGCGAAAGTTGTACCAAATGGATTAGGAGCTAAATTACTTTACATGCAGTCTTACCCTGAATCGACCATTAACAGTGATAGTGTGTTTGCGGTCAATCCACTTTTCAATTCACCAAGCTTTTTATCAGAAAGAATACGAGAGTTTGAAGGCCGCTATAGTATTTCTGACCTTTTTGGATTTCTAGCGAATGCAACAATTGGCAATTCCGAGAAGCTCTACTGTATTTTACTAACTTAGCACGTACATTACAACTAAGGATTACATTATAACTGTGAAAAATATTTCTTTGTATTTCAATCTTCCTCTACCCTGCTCCCATGTGTTAAGAAAATTACTAAAAAAACAATTATTTTAGAACAGCTATACTCGTTCATAAGAACAATGCTGATAATTGCTGAAAGAGTAATCAAAAAATGGGAACAATGGCAAGACTGAAAATTTACTGCTATTTTATTTTTTAAGATGTGGAAAAAATGCTTGTCAACAAGAATCCGGTCAATTTAGAAATGTATTTTTTCAAAATCTTCATTACTTCACGAGTTAGCACTGAACATAATTTTTGCTTTGTGTTTTTTTATAATGGGGTTAACTGAAAGGAACTACGAGTTGTTCAACGAATCAAACACTTGAAATTATTGAAATGTTTATCGTTTTGATATTATTTTGTGCTAGAATGAGGAATTATATTATAACGAAAATCATCCAGACTTCCAATGTTTATGCTCAAAGTATTTGCAAATGAAATGGAAGTCTGCAAATCAACCTTAAAATTTCCAGATGTCTGTTTGGTTAGGCATATTTTAATGTAACAAATATTTTTTTAGCTGTATGAATGTTTTTCTACGACATAATAAAAAAGCATGCCACACAAGCCCGAATAAATTATTCCGAATGTGCTATCAAAGTGGCGAATATCTGTTTAGAAAATGCACGTTTCCTTAGATACGCTGATTTTTTAGAATTAATTGGGACGATTTTAATTTCCGCATTTCAGAACTTAAAATATTTTACTTATGTTCTTTACAAAAAGTCGGCAAAGCTTTGCCTAGGTGACTAATATTTTTTGCCGACCCAACTTTTTTTCCAACCACCTTTTTGCCGTTTTTTTTTCTTGTTGCTAATTTTTATCAGTTGTATGCAATTATTCTTTATTAGTGACTAAATTTAAAAATTGAGTCGGCAAAAAAAACTAAATTCAAAATTTAGTCAGCAAAAAGTGATTAAATTTTGTCTAAGTGAATAATATTTTTGCCGACTTTCTATTTTTGCCGACTTTTTTTACTGAAAAGGTACATTTTTTATAAGCATGATATTTTTAGCCAGGTAAGAATGGATTTAAAACTCATTTTCAAAATTCTACCAATAAAGGAGTAACTATTATTTTCTTATATCGCTTGTTCTTAGATACAATAACGTGTTTTTATTACCTATGAAATTTTAACATTACGTAAAAACAATAGATTTTCAGTTATCCAATATAATATTTCTAAGGACTTCTAAAATACAATTTAAATTTTCTACAGTATAAGCATTCATATCACTGGAACGACAGTGTGGGCACCGCTCCTCGTTTACTGCCCATTCCAAAATGCAGTTCGCACAACCGAGAATTTGCCTGCAGCAGGACGATTTAATTAATTGGTGGTGTAGCCAAATCGTTGCAAACGAGACATTGAAACGCATCAACCAAAGGGGCTTTTATTTGGTGCATTTGTAACGATCTCCTAAACGCTTCTGCATCTTCACTGCGACACTCTACAACCACCATAGACTTCATAGACGTCCTTATTTCTTCCAGTTTGATAAGATGTCATCTAAAAATTAAAGTTAAAATATTTTAAATCCAATACGTCGTAGTAAAAAAAAGCCCCAGGAGTTCTAGTTACAATATGTCACCTGGCTGTGGCGTTGCAGTTGTGTAATTAGTGTTGGAGGTACTGTGTGAGCGTACAAAGATTGTTGACACGCAGAATACTTTCCGTGAATTGCATTTCCAAAACGACACGCCTGTTGAAAGAAGATTTTTCTTTAATAGAAACAATACAATAGTTCAGAAAAATTATCAAAGAAAATTGAGAAAGTAAGACTATACCTCTTGTTGCCAGTGAATCTTCATACTTCAGAAGATTTGATTGTAATAGTACTATGTTTGTATCGTTGAACATGTTCATTGCAGCACTAGTTATGCTTCTCACATTTGCGTTCTCTTCGTTAATTTGTGCATACACCATTCTCACATGATGATTCTCAGCTTAAGACAATAATTTGCTTTACAACTGTTAGCGTTAAAAATCTCACAAATAATTAGTCATAAATAATTACTTATTTTTTTGCCCTTGGGTTCCGCCAATATGAGCTTCAACAAAAACGTCTCCGGTGAAGCGTAACTTCGTTTTCTCGTTGCCGAAGTTGTCGTAGTGGAAGAAGTGTAGCTACATGTAAAAACAGAAAGCTATAAAAGGCAAAATCACCATATAAAGAAATAATCTTTTAAAAGGAGAATTACTTATCGCTTGGCAAAAATATGTTCAGAATTATTGCAGATAACTCACAATTAAAGGGTTCTTTAAAAAAAACGCTAAATTTTTTTTAGACGTTCGCCTCTTAGAACAACAAAGTGAATAATTATTTAAAGAGCTCTTGATTATTTCAACACTATTTTTAAGAATTAGAAACCCATTTAAAACTCAAAATGTTCTAACTTGTTTTAAATTGTTATTCAATGCCTTATGTTTTTATATGGTTTGTTCTTATGTAAAAAAATGTGTACTATGTAAAAAGATGTTTTACCCAGGTGCGCTTCTTCTCGCTTGAGTTCGAAAAATCCCAAACTGTGGGGATGGAGCATCTATATGCTGCGCATTTACAATACTTTCTCCTTCTACTGTGTATAGTGTTCCTTCGACAGCCTGTGACAAACACTGGAAGGTGCCGTCCTCGTTCGGAAACTCAGAGTTACCGAAATCTTCAGTAAGATATACTGTATCCGCCTGAAGCTATAACATAGTTTGAGTATGGGAGAGGAAAGTTAAGTTCAGTTAGTAAGCCACATTACATGACAGATTATTTCACCTTAAATATCATTGCGAGTTGTTCTACTGTTACTTGCAATCTTCTTAAAGTCCTATCCATGCCTCTTTCACCATCAATACGAAAGGTAAACATTGGATCCATGGCTTCATCAGACTGTGTTGTGTTGGAACAATGTGCCATGATGCGCCTTTTATTGGCAGAATTCGCGTGGATTCCCGACAACAATTTAAAAAAAGAACATTAACGCCTTATATGGTGTGCCATGAGGTGGAGTATTGTTTTTTATGTTAGGCCCAGTGTTTGGCTAGAATAGGTTCAGACAGTGTCTGGTGAAAAAATGGTACACAGGAAGAGGAAAAAAGGACAGTACGGAAATACTCGTCAAGATAAAAATATAACAAAATGAAAATCCCGAAAAATAAAAAAATGTCGAAATAAAGAATACAGAAAGTTGAAAAAATATATTAAACATTGAAAATAGTCAGAAATCCAAATTTGAAGAAATCCAAAATTAAAAAAAACGAAATTAAAAAATTCGAAATTGAAAAATTAAAAATCCAAAATTGAAAAAATCCAAAATTCGAAATTGAAAAATCCAAAATTGAAAAAATCCAAAATTCGATTTCAAACGATTGGAAATCCAAAATTGGAAATCTAAAGTGAGTTAAGTGTTGAATAGATGAAGATATTGACATTTTCTGTGCCAAAAACAAAGTTTTACCAACGAAAAATTGAATGGCCCTTTGGGTACACGCATTGTTTTATAACTTATAATAACTTTATAACTATAACTAAAAAAGAATAACATGGAAGTATATAGTTACGATATAAAAATCCTCAGAGCTTAGAATGTCTGTGGCGTATCTATAATTTAAAATGGAAAGTTTATAACTTAAAACAGCAAAACAATGCATAACGAAAGATATGTATATTTCATTTTATCTAGCTACTATCATTAGAGACACAACATTACAGACGTCAATAATAGGACGGCCAACTTTATTATTAATACTTATATTGCATGCAAGAAAAAAGATGTTAGACGATTGAACTGGTTAAATCTGTAAGTGAAATAAAACTACACGATATACTTACCCAGCAATTATGAACTATGTTTTGTGATTCCATGTGAATGTTGAACTGGAAATACACTCGGAACTTTACGGTATATATGCTAAAGTATAAATTTGTGTTTTGAGACTAAAATTTGTGATTTGAGACTAAAATTTTTGATGTTGATACAATGAAAACACTACTTTTAGTCAATGTTTAATCAATAACAATGGTGGTTTCTTCATTTTCATTTCGTACATTGCTTCTAATAAAAGGGTTCTAATATCTTTACATCGTGGAGCTGGTTTTCCTTGATTTGTGTTTTCTTTTGCTTTTTTTGGTGGTACAGCTATAGCAGCCTTAACAACATCAGCTCCCTCCAAAAAACTCCAGATTATAACTTCATTCTTTGGCTCGCAATAAAGTCTAGTGATAATGGATGTTTTTAAGGGACAGATGACAGAATTAGTGCAGGACGTCTTGAGAGAAAACAATATTTTTCTCGTGAAGGTCCATGCTAACCTCACCTAGCTGTCTCAGCCTCTCGACGTACAAGGAGGATCCAATGGCTATGTGAAACGAATGATGAAGAACAAGTTCACGCTATGGTATGCAGACCAGATTACTCGTACTCTGGACGACGGAAATGAATTAAACCACATAAATAACAGTATGAATTTTTATGTCGTTAAACCACTGCACGCTAAGTGGATTATAGAAATGTATGATCACATGACTTCAACTGCTAGAAAAGCTGTATGTTTAAAAGCCTGGGAAGTTACTGGAATATCAGCTGCTGTAAAGAAAGGGTTAGGAGAGTTGGCCAACATCGATCCTTTTAATGATATTGATCCCCTCCTAGCGTGTGACTCATTCGAAAATGAAGATCATTTTGAAAATAGTCTTGAATGAGACATGAACATACATGAAAACAATCAATCATGTTGATCTGCGGAATTAAATTGCCTTTTTTTCAGCGAAATTTCCCAAAAAAATTAAGTTCCCGCGAAAATTAATTCCCTTAAGGTATCAGGTCTCGAAAGGGGCCATCGTACAGATTCATCACACATTGTCGAACTTGGCACCTACTGGCCTAAAGGAGAAATTTGGTCTGCCCCCTTCCCCCCCCCTCACCCCCAACGCGCTTCCTAAAATATTTACAAATAGGTTCAGTTTTTTCTCTACTTTTTTATATATTATTTTGTAGCGGTATCTCCTTCTTCACGGTGCTTTGCCGAGTCTGTAAGATTTTACCTAATACTACTACAGTACCGATTTATTATTTTGTTCTATTTCATACTTCAGGCTTATACCAAGTGACTCCATAGGCTACCGCAAATTTTGGTAAAGTCTGGGTGAGCTTTTCGCCGACTTTAGGTGAATTTACAGCAGTTTTCTATAGTAAGCTCCACAGCAAGTTCACTTTACAAGGACAATTGTTTATTTTAAACGTTTATCGTTACATCTGACAATCTCGGCAATATAGGCTGAGATTTCCTGATTTTAATTTTTTCCGTTCATAAAGAAGCGCGTAGAGTCTGCTGAAAGAAGTAATAACATCAAAGATGGTAAAATTTTGCACGGGAATTTATGTGAAGAAGTAGCAAACATCCCCAGGTATCAAAATCACTGGGATAAGGTCGAGAAAATAATACTTTTTCGAAATTTTACTGTTGAGCATTTTATTCCAGATTATGGTAAGAACAAATTCATAGTAGCCTTAAGGTAAGATCATGCTTAACAACATATTAATTGCTTAAGTTTTGTTTCCTAAGTAAAATTAATTGGCTGCTTTTGAGTGAAGTGATTCTAATAGCCGTCAAAAGCATAACTGTTTGTTTTGTTTTGATTTTTTGACTTTATTATTCTAAAAATCTTGAGTACTTAATCATGGGTAGTAAAGCGAAAGTAATAAATGGTAAAATAAAATGGTTCCTTGTTGAGATACAACTGGATACAGCTAGATATCTTATGTGCATAGCTATGTGTCTGAATAGAATACTTCTAGTTAAGGTTAGGTAAGGCATCATAATATTTTTTCAATCCTGTAACAATGTTTTAACCCTTTCTGTTTCCCATGCTGCTCTTGGGAGTGGTGAGGAATAGAAAAGTAGAAAAACTAAGTAGAAAAGCTATTCGATCCTAGAGTTGTCAACACGCAATGTTTGTAGCTCGACAAGAAACTGCGGTTGGTTTGAAGTCAAATATATATCAAAAAAAAATTCGGGCTATGCTTTCCTATCAAGAAAAGAAGAAAATAAATTTAAATAAAATTGAAAAATTTTGAACTGTTCTTGGGACATCGAATTTTCGGACAAAAAATTTCGGACAAGTTTTTCGAATTTCGAACTGATTTTAGACAAAAAAATTCGGAAAAATTTAAAAATTGAACATTGAATTTCGGGCATCTCCAGTTATATCTTTTTTTTTCAAAAGCACTATTTTTAATAAATTTCTCAGTTCAAATCTTTGTAAGGATCGACTGGTATGTTTTCACCTTGCTCAAGGCCCTGGAAATCCTGTTGGCATACCACTGGATAAATTTTCTTGCCAGAAAAGATTTTGTCACGCCATTAATAGATAATCGAATGGTTGAATTTTAGTGGTACAAAGACGCTAACACAGTTATTTTTTTTCAATTTAGTCAAATGCTCTTTAAGTGCATTCTAAACACATCATACAGAAGCAAGCATTTCTGATCTTCTTCTCAGCCCAATTCAGAACGCTCAAATTCAGCAAAAAGATTGATAACGAATTCAACATGTTCAATGACCCCTTCCTCGTTACTCCAATGATTTTTTGTATGCGTCACATTAAACCCTTGCGGAAATTCGACTCCTATTGGGTAATATCGATTCGTTTTACCTTTATAAACAAGCTGCATGGGTAAGAATATACCAGACTTGTGCACCAAATAGTCCCAGTTATTTGCTTGTGTTTTCCCTTTCCAATGAAAGGAACACTTTTTCCCCACTTTCAAATAAGAGGTATGATTTGGGCTACATACATACGTAAGCAGTGTTTGATTTTATAATGAGATCGTCATGTATATAGTGCCATTGTTAAAGTTCTTCTCTCTTCAGCTATTTCACTATACGCAGCTATTCATTATTGTGAATAGCCTTCAGGAAAATATAGACTTAATAAATCAACTATAATGTTTGCTCCACAAGCAGAAATAAAGGTTAATATAATACATGACAGATAGGGACGTCAAAAACCTCCAAAAATTGACAAAGATAGTCACTTTACGTCTCTTTATCAATACTAGCCTGTGGCTAGTAAAAATAAAATTATGGTGCCGTAAAGTCTCAATATGTTATGCAGCGCTATTGGCGACAATACATACAGCGAAGAAATTAAGGGAATCGAAATTATGGAGCACGTATGCTACGTTTAAAACTAAAAGATTTCACAGCAACTTTGTAAGGTAGCCAGATAGCTAGCAAATCAGAAGTTGACTCAGGTCCAATCAATCTCAAGGTTTAAATTTATTGCAAAACTGTTAAGTTAGGACACACAGAGTACATATCAACAAATTACTTATTTGCAATATTAGCTATCAATATATTAAATGCAGTAGCTATTAGTATATTAAATGCAGTTATGGCCCTTCGTTTTGTTTGTGCGCCGTTAACGGTTTATTGCGGTTTCTAACAGATCCCCGCCTAAAAGAATTTATGAGAACCTATGTATTTTTTTGCATAGTCTCGGAAAAGCAGTTTATGTCCAAACCTTCATGAGGAGAATTTTTGGAAATATTGGAATTTATGTAAAAGGTTAAAATGACCTAAAAGCTTATTAACCCATGAAAGTGTGGTGGCAACATTGAAATCCAACTTTGTTTAATTTTCTATATCCGAAAATTATTTTCAGATATAGAAGTTATAAGATTTTCCGATTAGAAAATTTTTCTGTTTTTCTAAAATTTGTTTTAAGCACAAAAATGAATGCTATTATATCTAAAGATTTTAAGTAAAGATAGAATATAGATAGAAAATAAACTATTATTTTTCATAACAAAGCCCTTCTTCCCTGTTACTATATCAGAAAATGAAGTGCTGAACCTACAGAAACTCTTATGTTAATTATTGCAGTCGAAAGATAATACATACAGCGAAGCAATTAAGGGAAGCGAAATTATGGAGCACGTTTGCTACGTGTTAAATATACCAAGAAACTGAAAGATTTTACAACAACTTTGTAAAGTAGCCAGATAGCTAGCTAGTCAGAAGTTGACTCTGCTCCAATTAATCCCAAAGTTCAAATTTATTGCAAAAATTATTGCAGTCGAAAGATAAAAAAATATTATCACTTTTTAAAAAATTCGTTTGCGTCTAAGCCTTTGTACTAGAGAAACTTATTTTAATACCATCGAATAAAGCTTAGCTAACTGGGCTAGCTATGCAGGAGAAGGAGCTGTAGGTCCATAGCTCACTGAAACAATAGTGATAAATATTACACCATAATGGCCAGCCGCATTACACATTATAACCTTTAGCAAAATAACATAAGAAGCTAACTAGCTACCCTGTTAGTCACTTTGCAAGAAGCTAATAAGCTACCTTGTTATTGCACTTATTAACATTTGTTCTGATTTGTTCTCATAGAGAAAAAAAATTAAAACTTTTGGTGCGTTAATATCAGTCATGTTTTTTTAAGAATCTCAATAATTATCTTGCTATAATCTGCATAGCAAACGTGCTCCACGTATTCGCTTCGCTTGCTCGCTCGTGAAGCTCGTTTCCTTTTTAAAAATTATTAAAAATGAAACTATACGTAGTAAGAATTTTTTTTTGAAATTATAAAGAAACCTTCACATCTATAGTCTACACCACTGCGTTTTGACTATTTAAGCTATTAGCAGATTTTTATGGCTAAGCGGTCGCAAGGATGTAACACTGACCAAAAGACAAATATAAAAGTGGATCAAATTCTTAAACAACTTTTTTTAACTGTATTTGGCACAATAAGACATCAAGAATTTTTTTTATTGAGATATTTCCCTCGTGGAGAAACGGCTGGAAAGAAACTTCTGCCACCAGCGCTCTGTCCTCTGAACAAATATTTTGAAAAAGTAAAAATAGGTGTCTGTGTCCCTTGTATCTCCATCATAGCATTGTATATCTTTTTTGTATCTGACATTCCTCACCGCAACTCCAATTGATATAAGTTGTTTTCATCCCAAGAATCTTTTCTTTGAAGGGACCGAAGACTCTTTGTGACTTATTCAAAACTTTTGATGTGTTAACCAGAGATGGATCTTTGTATGTTGTAGTCGATTTAACTTTCTCTTCAAAAAGAAGGATGAAAAAGAAGGATGTCGTGAAACCTTTAAAAATTGTTCATTTGATAAAAAAACGAATGCACTTTATATATAAAAATAACGCGTGTTTGACCACGGTTTTTTGTACATTTTTTTGTTGTACATTTTTCACCTTAAAAAATGTCTGAATTATTTTTTTGAAAGATCTTTTGTTATCCACAGACTTTACTAAGTTACATAACAAAGCAATGGGATTAGGTAAAACGAGTTACATTTATTCAACTTCTCGGATTTTTCTGCCCAATGTTCTCTAAAAACACATAATGATTTGCCACCTTACCTTTTAATCGTTTTGATTTTTCTTCACAGCAGGAGAGTGTTACAAAGCATGACGTTAGATGTAATGTTTGTGAAGATCATTTGTAAGTGAGAGGAAATTTCATCATCATTCATTTGAACAATTTAAGATTACTTTAAAAGTAATTTTAGGATAATTTACAGCTTTCACAGTTTTTTAGTATATATTTTGTGGACGAAAAGTTATGTAAATACCTTAGTAAGAAGAGAATTATCAGTATATTAAAAAAGCGAAAATGTGAGAGATCACATCCGGGCCCTTTTTAATTCACCCAATTTAATGCCGTTAACGTAACTTAATTCTGAAGAATTGATTTCATTAATCAAATTATCAAGCCAAAATTAAACGTTTTTCGAACGTTATCAATGTAACGCCTTTTGAAACAATGTTCGTTAATATTAAGACGCTGTACAAACATTTCATTTTTTTTTTAAATTGGTAGCTAATATCGTTTAAATGTATATTTGAAAGATTGTTAAGTTCACCTAAGGATGAAATAATATTCACTTTACTTGATTTAAAATGATTTACAAACATTTTTATATTTCTGCAAATCATAAAAATGTCTTGTTGTGACTTTCATATTAAAACAACACTACGGAGTTTCATACCGCGCCGGTCTGGGCGCTAGCAAAGCGCTTTGTAGGGACAAATTTTTGACTTGTTTTCATTTGTCTCGATGGCCCAAATAATTTTCATGGTTAGTTTTTCACAACTATTCTGGTTGGTGCTGCGAAAAGAGGCAGAAATGCAAAATCCTGCCTGATGATTCTTCAACTAATTTTTTATTTTAACTGACGTTTTGCTTTTTAATAACACGTTTGAATGGTGTTGCTAACCCTCTTTGCGGTATATTAACATGGGTAAGATGTTGGAATCGAAGGAAACTTAAATTACTGACTTTTATAGAGAGGCATGAGAAGACATATTGTTGATGTTGGTTTTAGGGGTTAGCTTCCTGAAGTTGCAAGCTACATATACCATACCTTTTGTGTTGTAAGGAATAATGGTTAAAAAGAAACACTATTCTATAATTATCAGTGCGCTTTGGCAAGAAGAAATAAAAATTACAGCTAGCTATGGAAAGACTTAAAGGAAGTTTTTTTACAGTAAGCTATAGCTAGCTAGCTATATATCGATCTGCAAGTTTGACATGGATTAACGTGGAAGAGCATTTAATAAAGGATTTATTTGCAAAGTATAGCTAACTAGTTATATAAAAAAGAGCACAGATGAATCGACTGAAAATAAAATACACACTTCAAAGATATAATAACTGGCTTTGACTTTTCGTTAGAAATTATTGTATATAAATATTACATAACTAGCTAGGAAGGGATATATATATAATAGCATGTTACACTGTATTACTATGTTCTTAATTTTGGTAAAATGCAAGAATAAATTTAGGCAAGGTCCACTTTGGTCCGTTTTGGTACATTGACATAAGAGAAATTTGGCAACCGAAAATATTTGACGAAAACTGTTAAAGTCAATAAATTTGTTTAAAAAGTTATTTTCCATTAAATTTGTTTATTTTAACCACAGTATATTATTTTACATTTCGCAGCGATCGAAACTTTGTACTTTACAGAATAAAATTATTCCAATGCAAAATTGAGGCGTATTAATTTTTAAGTCTAAGTTGGTGTTCAAACTGCAATGTTTAATGTTTTTTGAAGTTGAGTGATATTAGAAATGAGTTTTTATGATCCTATTTTTAGCATCTGGGCACTTGCCCACCTATATATTTGATTACTGTATGAATAAGGTTACGATATATATGAGTGACCCAGTGTGACCCCTAGGTAACAAAAACTACGAGACAGATACAGCCAGCTTTTTGACAATTTTATAAAAAATGTAGGTAGCTCCGGCCTGGTTAGTTAAATAAAGTTTCTAGCAAACACAAAATAAGAAATTTTGGAATTGTTTTTTAATATTATAGCTAGCTAGGCATCTGTTTAATGAGCATAAAACTATTAGTTTAGAAAAAAAAACATTGTTTTCTTTATGTACTTGTGTTTAATGAGCTACATTATTTTGGCTGTACTAGTAGCTATATAAATCTTGAATGACATAACTAGCAATTCCTTTTTGATCAGCACTGGGACATTTTTAAGACAATATTAAAACTTGTGATGTAACTAACTACCAAAATAAGGTTTCTTTCTCTTTTGACTGCCAACTTTTTATGATGAGTGTACCCCACAACTTGAAGCAATTAAATTAATAACCAAGCTTAGGTCTTGAACTTTCATAATATACAATCTTATATCAATACTGAGTATCCTTCCTTTAAATAATTGCAAAATCAATATATCGCACCAGTTTAAAAAGTGAAAATACAAAGGGAAAAGTGAATAATTCTCTGCGTACTGCATGTTTTTCTTAGCAAATGCCTTACGCTCTGCGGGGGATATAAAAATTTGTCACTACAAGCGTTTCGCTAGTGCTCCAGACCTGCGCGGTATGTAACTCCGTAATGGAATCTAAACGTAGCGTTAAAAACCAAATATATTTCACAGAATATATGACAGAAGTTCCCGAGACATATGTGGGAGATCAACCCCAGGAACAAACTGATTTAGCGTTTACAGGAGACATATTTAAACAAACGTATCAAAATGATTTGCTACAATGCAAATATCTATTTAGGATGCAAATTGAACAATTACAAGTCAAAATGAATTGGTTATATGTTTAACGCTTTCACTACCTAAGACCACCAAGGTACTTCATGGTTACAATTTTGAGAGACCACCAGAGAGTGTAAAAATGCAGGACTGGTTAAACAAAATGAGTCACGATGGCGAAAGTATTTGATTATTTGATTTTAAACTTTGAACTTTTAACTGTTAATTTTTGATTTTCACAATAACTTGCTTCACGTAGAGTGCAAGCGTTTTATCGGAATATAATTACAAATATAGACATAATTAAACATAATTTTCTTTTTTATATACATACAAAAGATGCCTCTATGGAATACCAAATTAAACATCTCTTCTATTCGTTTGCTATTTTTAGTTTTTTGATACCTGAGAGTGGAAGTTTTGTACTTCTCTGAAACCATATTAATTTTAATTTATAATTTAATTACACTCTCTAATTAAAAGTTTGAACTGTAGGGTGCATATTAATCAGGATGTTTAACAGCAACCAGGTTTAGAGTCCAAAGTCCAACTTCCTGCTCATAAAAAAGTATATAACATTTAGAGCTAAAAGTGAACAAAGGCTAGAGTCTCCCGCTCCACATGGCGCAAGATAAAATATAGCGCCAAATAGTTTATTAAATAACTCCTTAACAAGCAGGTTTGGCTAGCAGGAAGGTCATGTGAGTCCAATTTTGCCTTACTAAAACTACTGTCAGACACAAGAAAAGAAGCAGTGTGATTTAATTTGGAGCATTTGCACGTCTCAATCAAGTATGCGTATTCAAAACAATGCATCTGAATCGTTTTAAAACTTGTCAGGTGGGGGGGGGGGGGGGGGGGGGGGGTGGAACATGTAGTCACAGATGCAGCAAGTATAAGTGTTCGAATTAGAACTTTATAAATATTAATTTGCTTGTAATAAAAGAAAAAATAAGGAGACATAGTGCATCTACTGTTTATTCCATATACACAAATTGAAACTAAATCCTGCAAAGTATGGTATTTGGTATCATTAAGACAATGAATCAGGTGTTGTATATAAAGTAACGTGTGGAGATTGTGGAAATATTACATAGGAGAAACAGGAAAGAAGTTGACAACAAGAATAAAAGAACACAAAAATTGCGCAAAAAACGTTCAAGAAAACGTCTCTGGAATGTCCCAACACATTAAAGAAACAAAACACGAAATGAACTTTGAGAAAATAGAAATTCTTTACAGTGACAATTATTTTATTAAAATAAAATTTAAAGAGGTATTAGCGATTAAACAACACAAATCTGATTTATTGAACAGAAAAATATGAAATAAGGTGATTATCTAAAATTTGGGAATACATACTATAATTTTTAACGACTTTTATTGTTAATAAACGTTTTTATACATTTTATTTATATCAAGAGAATTTTTAACATTTTGTACATGCATGTTGAAAGACGTGTTTAGTTGTGATCTGATGTTCTGACAAAGATCAGGGAGAAAATTTATCAAATTTAGTTTGTTATTTTTTGCCTTAAACCCAAGAAATGATTTGCTAAATAAACTATGGAACTTTCAAGCTTAACAAAATAATTGTGTGTCAGTATAAAACGCTAATAACGAATATTTGAAATAAAACTAAGACGTATTATGGCGCGCAGAAATAGATAAAATTCAGAGAACGTTGAATAATAATAGTAGTTGCTAAATGGTTGACGTTGAAAAAGGGATTTTGCAAGATAAAAGAATTTATAGTTCTGCTTTTGGTTGGATTGTTAGCAGATGTAGTATTTAACGTTACAAAAATGAGACATGATTGTGAAACACTTATCGCTTGTAGTTTAATTACTATGAATTTTTAAGCTTACATGATTATACTTTAGCAGGTTTTCATAAATATTTATCACTTTATATATTGAATTTCAATGCGTGAAAAACAGTTTAGCGACTTGGTTCCAATGCAGGTTCCCCGAATAAAAGGTTCGAACGGTATAAATGCCAAATAAGCACACTTTTTAACAAACAAATTAAGAGGCTTGGCGGGACGATTGCCAGGACGGGGGCGTGTGCCAGAATGATTTTTTCGTGACTTCCAATGAAAAAACGTTTGCTAGAATTTTTTCCGGGACAGTGTGTTTATATGCAAAAAATTTTTCAGGAGAAAAATTTTTGATGTAAACACAAAGTTAATTTTAATATAAATATTGAGGAGAGCGGAATCCCTGCAATCGTACCTTTCGGTCTCTTATGTAAACAGCTCCTAAAAGATATCATTAACATTCAGTGATGTCAAAGAACTCGATTTAAAACAGTGTATAATAATAAAGTTCCCTAAATTCAAGTTTGCAGTCCAGTTGTCTAATACAAACATGAAATTAAGTTTATTTAATTTTGTCTACCTATTATGCTAGAATCCCCATGGCTATACAAAGGCAGACTAGTCTTTGAAGTTATCTCACTTTTATCTGGATAGTTACATTATTTCGATTGGGCCCCAGCGGACTGGCATTTTTATACAAGGCATTAATATCTGTTTCCCCTTACACAAGGAAAATGGTTCTGACAAATGAACATCCTGGCCGCATCAATGATACTTGCTGTTGGTTGGTGTTGATACTTACCTACAATTTTTGGTTCCATTAGTTAAAAAAACGAAACAGAAATTTCCCATCACGTGGTCTCTTACATCGTGCATCCCACCTAGCTGCGCTGTCTCTATCTTTCCACCTAACCCAAGGCGATTAGTTTAAGAACAGATATATTTGCGTATTTTGCATTTTTTTCTCTTTTCGCGATAGTTTATTCCTTTGGATATATAAATTCAGATAGCGCAAAAGTTTTGTTCCCTAAATTGCAGGGACATAAAAGAAATTACTTTGTGATATACATTCTGAGTGCGTTGTCAATGCTCCTGCGAACAAGACAATATTATCAATTGATCTAACGGTCTATCTATACGCTAAACGATTTTGTAAACGCAAATTTAATGAATCGTGAATCGTATTAGGAGCAAGAAAAAGTTTAATTGTATAATAAAAGTATCGTTCAACTTGGTTGAAAGCTGGGTAAAACGAAGCACATCCAAGCTGATTGGTTAGTGGAGTTCTGTAACTACATGATCATTACCAAAGGAAGAAGGATAATTTAAAGTGGATGGTAAGCTATTGGAATTGGCCATGACATTCTACAAAGTTGCTACCAAATGATGCCTTTCACGACATTAAACCAATGGTGACACAGGGAAATCTAATGAGAACAGTGATTTACGATATTACAGTTGACGAATTCGAGTGCTTTGATAAAGTTCCGCCCAATAGAGAATGTGATAAAAATGATTCCAGGTGGAGTGAAGATCTTTAGTTATAACAAAAAATTTAAGCAGGAGATTTTGAATTTTAAAATGGAATATTTATTTTAATTTTAAAAGAAAGAAATTCTCTTATGTTCCAAAATATAAACATATAAAGAAACATATATAAATCCAGTTAAAGGACAACAATAACTTAAAATCATAGAAGTATTAATTACCTTTCTAATTCTATTACCCCAGGGTTTTTTTAGTCTCTGTATCACCGAAGGTTCACGGCATTTTACAATTTTGAAATAAATTTGAATTCAAGCATCACTGACCATAAGGCCTAAATTCTTGGTAGCTTTATTCACTTAACAAAAATCAAGTTTTTTCATTTAAAAAAATGAATTTAAATGACGCCATTATTGTGAAAACGACTTCATATTTGTACAAACGTTTCTTATTTTAACGATAAAGGTAAAAAAGTTCGTTTTTTCAGGAATATTTATGTCATGCCATTAAACCTAGTACATGTTGAGAGTATGGAATTTATAGATGTTTGAGATATGAAAAACACTATATTGACGTCATTGGCATCAGAAATGACATCATTTCGCTAGATCGACATTACCATAAATTCTGGTCTGTATTTTAACCCTATGACGCATACGTCTCATCAGTAAGACTGAACATGAATGTAATAAATGATTTGATAACCAATATTTAGTCTTACAACACGCATAAATGTATGTCAGGACTTTTTAAAATTTACAAAAAGTTACCTCCGTCCGAAAATGGCAATAACTCACGTAAAGTATAATTTTCTTTAAAAAAAAACAGTTAAAATGTTAAACAAAAGTTATACCCAGTAAAAAAAAGCCCCGGTTTCCCCCTGACCGAAGTTCATTTGCTATTAAGCGAGTATAAATATCTCTAAACAGCGAGGACAGGAAACATTTTTAGAAAGTCAGGTTTTTACTTATGACTTGAATTCAAGTTCCATTTATGACCTCCAGAGTAAAAAGTATTTTACCTATTTGTGTATTTTAAAGACGATATACATTGTGCAATGTGTAAAATCTCTTCTCAAGAAGAAAAGATGGATAAGAACGTAAACAAGAGAAAATTGCAGATGCAGATTGTACTTAAAGTTGTCATTCTAGCAGAGAGAAATGAAAAGAAAATATGAGCTTCATCATTTTTGCGTGTTCTATGATCGCTCTTGAACTAATAGCTAGAAAAACAGAATGCGATTTAAAGAGGGAAAAATGTGAGACGAATTCAGATTTGTAACGACAATACTTCAACTTTCTTAGATGAAGATAAAACCCTCTTTTACTTTATAATTTTTAGAGCTTACCAAATATGTCCAACAAATTTTCGAAAACTACTTTTCGTTTTTTTCTTTACACTGCAATAGTAACCATGCCTTTTATATTTTACATTAAGCAACCAGTACTTACAAAAACTGTGGTGGATAGTAACAATTAGTTTTATTATTCTTTTTCAAAAATTGTAAAGAACTGACAATTTGCTCGCCCTAAAAAATGATTAAAACTCCCTTTTAATTTTTTACAAGAAAGCTGCTAAAAGAAATAAATACTGGACCCTGAATAAATTAAGAAACATATACCAGTATGGTATTACAAACGTTTTAAAAACCATTTTGCTGCTTTTTGAACGTGATAATTGTCGTGTCAAACGATAGAATTTCAATTTAAATTAATTTTAAACCGAATCGAACAGCAAAATTCGATTAAGTTAAAATCAGAATACAAAAGTAAAAACGAAACTGCAGAAAAGAACAAGTAACTGACTCTATGTGTTTCAAATCCTTTGTCTTAATATTTACGTAAGTCGAACTGTTTTGGCTACTGTAAAGAAAAGCTTTTTAGATAATAAAAACCCAATAAGAACCCAAACCCAATGAAAAAAAGTTTCTTATTGCGTTTCGGTAATGAAAACACAAAAAATAAGAAATATCGAGTACTAGGGCCTTTCACTGGTTTCTTATAGAAAAAAAATCTTTTTCTTTGTTTTGCAATTAGGATTTCGGATTAAATCCGATATCTTATTTAAACGGGCGGTCTTTTTCTCCCCCTCCTTTTTCTTCTTCGACCGATTTTTAAAACGATTGCCGTAGCGTCACAACCTTCAAAGTCCGACCTGGCCCCGCGACATAGCGCTACACCAGCTGTTTACAAATATCGTTATAGACTGTTATTTTAATATTATTTGATAAGGTACGCTAGATACTCCTTCAAATTTTCATTGTTTACCAAGCTGCGAGTGAAGTTGTTTGAAGCGAAGAAAATGTTTAGTTGGGTTAGTATAGTTATTTAACTGCCTAAATTTTATCAACGTTTAAGATATTCTCTTTATTGTGTCTACGTTTTCACATGTTAAAATAAAAATATCATCACGTCTTTTAGCCATGTGTAAATCTGAAACAACCCGATTTTATGATTTTGGCTAGCTACAAACGTATATTTCAATTCAGCATCCTGCTGAAGCCAGCTAACTGTAGCTAATCTTATTTATTCTTATTATTGAATTGTGGTATATTATTATTTATTTTTATGTTGGAGTTATGCCTATCTAGCTAGCTCTTTTGCTGAGTACAAGTAGCCAAATTCAGTTTGGCTACCTAGCTACCACAAAATTCTAAATCCATATTTCTTGTGCTAAATGCAGTTAGTAGGTGGGGACACCTTTTGTAACTGTAATGAAAACTTACTCAGCAAAACAAAATTGCTGAGTGATTTTTTAGCTGTACGGGGTAACAACAGGATGTCACCCTCGCCCCCAGGTTTTTTGTCTCTTTGATATGACAGAAGACGACGAAAAATACTGTGGTGATTTTTGGCTAATATATGGCCAGTTTGTGCAATACGTTAACTTATGCGACCAACAATGGTGGAACTTCATCAGGCCGGATTTTATATTCCAGCAACAAAAAAGTACTAACATATTGTATTGTCTCACCACTAAAATGTACAAGAAAAATTACCTTGGTGACTGCAATAAGCGCCTTTAAAGTTTGGAAAAATGGTGTGCTGTTTTATTAACAAGTTACATAAGACTTTATTAATAGCTAGCTAGGTACTTCCTGAATAGATTTTTTTTTGCTGAACTTGATAGTTCATTGTTACATTTCAAATCTAGTTTATGGAAATAGGTTTTTTTGTGGCGTTTCGAATCCTATGAAAAAAACAAGGAAATGCAGAGAAGATCAGACTAATTTCTAGATGAGGTTTCAGAAGTCAGACAAAAAGTATCTGATTTAGGCCAAAGAAGGAAATAAAAAGGCGAAAGACAACTTCGACTGATTTAATTTGATTTGACTTGATAGCTTTATTTAGAGTCGAGAAAATATACAATGTTGTATAAGGTATTTTATTAAATAGAATGCAATAAAATTTAAACTTTATCAGTTTAATGAAGTAATAATTTCTGGGAGGAAAGGTCGTTAGCCTACTAAGGCTAATTAAGATCGACTATAATTAAAATAAAAAGGAAGAAAATAAATCTAGTTTATATAACCTAAACATGATATATAGGTAGCACACGGACGGCATTTGCAGTGTAGACTATCCAACTGCCAAATCTTATTGCAAAAAACGCTAAAAAATGTTTCACTTTTCACTGCCACTGGAAGACACAAATTGTTATTTAAACATAAATCTTTTGAATCTAGAAGAGAGGTTTGTCTTTTCACATTTGTCTACCTCCCCACTTGCTATGCACTAGGAAGATTCGTTACAATTTTTTAAGTTCGGCGTGTTTTAAAGTAGATAGTATCTGGTATTATAAAAAGCTTTTTATGAAAAAATAATGGACATTTCCATCAGTATTAAAGAGTAAAACATCAAAACTTAACTTCCTTGTGTAAATATTAACCTTCTCCGCATTAAGAAAGTCAGTGGCTATAAAACATCAAAAGTTTGAATCATCACAACAAGACAATAATGTCTCCACAAAAAATATTTTATATGTGATTTCCGGCTGTACCAATACGCACAAATACTTTTTCCACCTGCGGCCTTTTTTTATTGCACTTTCAGTTATTCCAACTATACCACAAATTTTAACACTAACATCTGAAGGACGAGACATTTAAATGTTTTTTTCAACATAAATGTAATTGCGTCTGCCAGTTCATCAAATTATGCAAACCAAATTCCAAACGACAAAGATTTGTGATTGACAACGGTGCAGTAAAGTTGTAAATCTTGCGTGGTTCCTTCATTGTTCCTTTTAGGAAAAAATCTTTTATCATTATTTAAGTATATGTTTATTTGTGCTGTCGGAAAATGAAAAAATAAAATAAATGATATAAAATTTCTTTCAAGTTATCAAATTACAATCAGGTAATAATCCCTAAACTAACTGTTTATTCAGGCATTGCTGGAGAATACCGACCTCTGTAGTCGCTTTCACTTCGGTCAGTTACAGGCTTATGAAAAACTGTAAAATAAGTAAAGAGTAATTGTATTTAATAAGAAAGAAACTTGGAAATGCGATTAGTAAAAACTGACAAGAAAAAATTATGTTTTGTACATTACGAATAAGCTTGTCATAAGATATTTCTGAAAATTTACAGTGATTTTTGTTTTTGTCTATCTTGCCGGGAAGGGTAAGTGTGTTGCCTCTTTGCAGCCATGCGGTGTGCAGTGCTATTACAACCATTAACAACATCAGTCCAATATTTTTCAATATTGCATCAACAAATATTAGTGAAATTTTTCCGTATTGAACGACAAGGTAACCTTTTACACTTTGGTCTCAATTTGTGGAGGTGACAGTAGGTTTGATAAAGTTTCTTTGTTGCAATTGAAATCAAGATAAGGAGATACCATTGGCTCTAAATTTTAAATATACGGTATATTAACTTTAAAACTACTATTAAAATAAAGATTAAAATAAACAACATTAGGAAAATTTGTAGATTGTCAGGGCAATTTAAAAATCGGACAACTGCGACAATTAAATTTTGGGAAATGAAACTAATATTTCAAAACAAAAAAATAATAATTGATAGAGGTTATAAAATAGGCGTGTCAAACCTGCTTTTTGTCTTTTTTGTCTTTGCATTTCCAAATGTAAAAAAAATCAGCTACGACAAATTTCAGGCTCATTGCTATTCTAATGTAGGTAGGGCGTGTTTTCTCCCTCTCCTTGTCCCCCCCCCCCTTTCCCTGGCCTTAATTACTTCTGCTGTACTACACGAATTCGAAGAGATATCTTATATGTATTAAAGGGAGAAATACGTGATCACTTTAAATAATCACTCTTTATAATATCATTTAAAAATAATCGTGTTACCAGCCATAAAAAATGAGAAATGGTACCTGTCATCTTTCAAAGATGAATTACTTAAGTCACGCAACACAGGCTTAAAATTCTCGTGAGAAAAAAACGAAGCACAGAATTAAGATTTTAGAATTACGTAGTCATGTCTTCCGACAATTTAAACAACAATTCACCTGGTAGGTAGGTAGGTAGATAGGTAGGTAGGTAGGTCGTATCTACCTACGTGTTAAACAACATCTAAGTATTTTTGCGTACGCTGCACTGGGTGAGATTTTTTTGTTACCAATAATCATAAACTAGTAAAGTATTGATGCTTTTGGATAACCAAGTACAAACCTTGTTCTTTTCTGCGTTGTTTCAGGTGCCTTTTAATGAAATAAGCCATTACTAACAAAACGATAATTACTCCAAGCGGTGTTAAAATCATCCAAACATTTTCCATCCACAATTCTTTGTCTGTAACGAAACAAGTTTCAAAATGACGTTTTATACTTCTTTAAAATAAAAATTGTAAACAAAATTGAAATAATATAAGTTAGCCATTTCTTTTATGATATTGTAAAGAGAAAAACTGAAAAAATAACAGACGTAGATATTTAAATTTTGACATCTCTCTAGGAAATGTATACAAATATTAGCTTCCAGTTTTCGTTTCTTTGGTTAGATACACTATGTAAATTTTTACAAAGCATAAATCATTTAAATCGCCTACCATCAATCATATTACTGCTGCATTCTTTCACGTCACAGTATTCCCAACGTTGCATTGACTTGTCAATGTAACACCAAGGTTTATCCAAATGACCCTGTGGATTTCTGCAAAAGTTTTCCTTTAATGTTGGGTAAGAGCCAGGGTTTAAATAAGGATTTATAGACCAAGGTTGACAGGTTTTTCCAGAAGACGTAACATTAATGATTCCTATGTAACCACTTCCGTTTCCTTCGTAACACACTTTTGTGAAGTTCTGATTTGAATCTTCTAAAGTGATAACGAAGAAAAAAAACATGTTTATTTATTTAAGCGTTTGGTTTACTCAAGCTTTTTTCATGCACGTTTTTGCTTCTTCTACTTAAACAATTAAAATGATTTATATGGTCCACTGTAAAACTGTTGGAGAATGATTTTTTATTTTTCGTCACTATGAGCACTCGAATTCGCTCACTTGATTGTGGGATATTATATATAGCTGTTTCTCAGAGTGGGTTTTTTGACCTGTGTAAAATAACCTCGAAGAGGCTTAATTGCATGTTAGGGCGATCAAAACAATTGGGGATTTAAAGAGCGTTTTGAGCCGATTAAGTGAGTAGACAATCGAAATTCCGAAGAAATAGATTAACAGCATCCTAAATTAGCATAGTACACTACAGTTTTAAGCCGCCAAACTTAACAGAAAATGCTGAAATAAATACCCATAGAAATAAAAATAACTGTCAAAGCATTTAGACCACAAAAAAAATACGAAAGAGTAGACCATCTTTAATGGAAACACAACATATAAAAAGGTTTTTACGAAGACAAAACAAGAGATGCATATATTGCAAGTCTTTTCAAATTTGGTAGACTGTCGTCAAAATCATCATCGTAATTAAGAAACACAACTTGTTTATAAACATTCATAAACAAATTTTTAAAATCAACATTTTTAAACACTTTAAATTGTGAGCAAAAGTAAACCCTGAATTGTGCGTAGAATGTCTGTCCGTGAATCAATAAGCCGTAGAACTTCTGCTTAAGTTTATATTACAGTGAAAGGTGCCGTTACCTAACTACATCTACCTAACAAGAAGAATAAATTCTAAATAGAATTTGGAATTTTAGTCTTTTTAGCTACATTGACAAAACCAAGTTGCAGCTTTAATAAAAAATCAGATGGTGAAGATAACACAAAACGAAACAATAACGTTGGTGAAAAACAGTTGAACCAAACTGAATAAAAAGTTTATCAGAACAGTGAATATAACTAGATAGCCAAAATTATAAAATTGTTTTTCTTACCATTTGTTCATGGCTATAAAAGCGATTACACATATTTACATACATAAATTCAGCCATCATAAAATTCAAAAACCAGAGAAAAAAAAATTCAAGAACAAAATCGGAACCCCACCAATCAACCAATATTAACAGCCAAGTCAACATTTAATGGGACCTGCCATCGCTGTCGTGCGAAAGTATTTGCGGTCAGAGCCAGGAGTGGCAATAACAACGAATGAGAACTTGTCGAGATTTGTTTATTTACCGCATGGATGAATTCGGGCAATGTATTAAGGGAAACCACATCAAAACGCTATTTTTTTAGAGGCGAACGATGGTTAGCAATTAAAAAATCATGACCGTTTTTTGGTAAAAAACACAAGCCGTTTTCTTACTACTTTTGGATCATTATGGATTTCGTGCCGACAAGCAGACAAAATGCAGCTATTACTATTGAAAAGTCGATAAAGTTCGTGAAAAAATCTGAAAAAAAAAAGAAAAAAGCTGATTATAATAATGTAAAAGATTGCGCGGTATTCACCTGCGGTTAAGGAGATTTAAGAATTTAAAATATTTGCTGACGTTAGCAAAGTCCGACTAAAGTCCAAATTCCAACGTTTCTATAAAAACATTTGTAAACCCGTTACCTTTATTGTACAGATCTTGAAACCTTGGTCAAGAAAATGTATAAGATTATGTACGCTTGACAAACGGTTAAAGAAATATTGAAGTTTTAAAATTTTTGATGACGTCATCAACCCGGTAATTCCGAAACGCTTTTCAATACCCAAGTATTGTGTTTGGCCTTGTATCTGTCCAGAAGGGTTGTATGAAAAGGTTTTTCTCTGCTGGGAACACATGTCAACAGTTTGGTCAGCACTAAAAAAGCCCGTTCTTATAAGTCAGATCTAGCTACCAACGGGCTCAATATAACAAATGCCCATCGATCATTTCCTCATACAAGCATCAATACTTTTCCTGACTGCACACTACTGGCTTCCGCTCCTTGGTATATCACATAAATCAACTTGTAAATCCCTACTTAATAAGAGGCTTTATGAACGATATCAACCTAATGTCTTGATCGGTATCTTGTACCTAAACGCTTTTGTCCAGGTGTTCCGTAGGACCAAAATCGGTTGCCATGGATTTTCCGTCCTTACAAACACGTAGCATCGTAATCAGAAAGGGTAAGTCCCTCAATTCAACTTCTTTTGCTATCCAATAGCCTTCAGACTATACATAATTTTCTTCCTTTGTATCTTTTATTCATTCAATGCCTGTATGATTCCTAGGCCGTATGCTGGATGAGACTACCTTAGAAAGGCTATAGACGAGCATAATAAAACGTTATCTGCATTGTTGACAAGTCGTTTTATAAATTTATTAATCCCGCGAATTCAGTTTCCATTGCTGAAATGCGAAGTCTCAATGTCTTGTGGTTCGATCTTTACCATTCTACTACTAATTTGCGCGTGACTATGCTTCCAACTGACCTTTCGCGGTACCTCTAAAAGCCTACCTTCCATAATCACGTCCGCTAAGATCAGCGTTCACTTGCTGCTGAGAAATTCCGAAGAACGGTTGAAGCAGAATTGAAGGTTAAAATGATGGTCTGTTTTCTTAACCAAAGGTACCTTCTTTTACACAGTGTAATCTGTATGGAAGTTAATATCAGTAACCGCAAAAAAATTGATGAAAAAGAGGATATGAGCAGAGCCTTACAACTATGGGTGCAAGAATGTTGAACCACATGGGACAACTATATTAATATTGACCTCTCCTGGGAATCTTTGCTTTCCATGCCACCAAACCCAAAGCCGTCCTTTTATTTAAGCTTCACCTAGAATGTTCTTCCACCATCTCAAAGCAATTTAGGGCGCTGGCGTATGTGTTCGAAATCCTGCTGTTTCATGTGTAGGAAAACGTCTGCACTATTGCTTACGATACAAGGGCCTGTAATACAACACTTACGCAGGACAGTTTGACGTTTCGTCATGACTCTGTCTTGCGTGTACTGTTACAGTTACTAACTACACGTTTTCTGATTCTATCTCCTCTCCTGTAAAGCACAAAAAAAATATAAAATATATTAAAGCAGGTAGTCACCCTTCTTAAAAAGTCAAAACCTACAGCTCTCTTACATCTTGCCACCGACTGGTTACTTCTTTCAGATTTAAACAATGAAATAATATTTCCTGGACATATTGTCATAACATCGCTTAGACAAGATAGGGTCCTGTATCCAAACAACAGCAAACGCGTTATTTAAATTGGACCGGCTTGTGCGTGTAAGGGAAACATGAAAACCTGGCACTCCAATGAGCTGCTCTCTTAGTACATCCCTTTAATTAATATCATCAAGCATAATGAATGACACTCAGTTTTCATTCGTTTAAAGAGATTGGACTCCCGAAACAGGAAAGCTTTTCAACCCGTTTGAAAACTAGTTAATGTTTATATGAAAGCATCAGTTTGCATTTGGATCGCAAGAAATTTAAAGGAGTGAAGTCCAAACAGTTGCACCCAAAGTCCATCGATTAAGGTAAAGGATACCCTAGCAATAATTTGTCTCATGCTAGAGGCCAAGAATGACTTGTCGCAACCATATCAAAAATATATATCTCCTCAGAACAACTCCTTGAATAGTTTAGTTCCTCCTCCTAAAGTTTAAACAAACACATCCCGTTCTGGTCTAACTTGCTATGCCAATTCCATACTACAAGTCATGTAAGGAGGCTAGGTTGGTTCGCTTAGTTTATAGGGTTAAGGTTTCTGCTGTATTTCATTATGGGAAGTAGCATTGGTAAATGGACCGTTATTTTAATTATCCTGCTTTAAAGGCGCGTAATCACCCTGTAGGCAACTTTTTTTGAGGTACCTATTTTATAGTAAAAATTGAAAGATATATATGAGAACACATTCTCCTGAAAATTTTATTGAAAACTGACTACCAGAACATGTTCAAATGTTTCATAGAAATTGCAACTTCACCCCAATTTTTTTTAGCCTACAGAACTGCCAATATATTTCATTGCACGAATCATGCAATAATAAACGCACAGCAAAATCGATCACATGGTTGCTGGATTCATTCTATTACAGAAAAAATAATGCATGAGGGAGAGTATCCGTAGCTGTGTTTCCATCGTAATGCTTTTACAAATGTATCCACAAAGTTTCGAACAGGATAAATCAGATAAATCAATCGAAGTTTCTGTGTTACTCTTTATTATTTCAATCAGACTTCTTTGCAACACTGACCACTTCTTGATGTTGTTTCTGAAGACAGCTTCGCCTCGCTAGCTATGTTACGTTTTGATTAGTTGCCTTTGTTTAAACAGTTAGTCCCTTCCTTATAGAGACAGTATTAGATCTAGACAATTAGAATATCTAAATTTTCAGAATTTCACCTTCCATGCTCTAAATTTAATTATCTCCATAGTGCTGCAACTATTTTCAACTATCACAGTAAGCATTTTTCCCCGTTGGGTATTTTGGCTTATAATATGCAGTAATCCTTGTCAAGCTAATACAAAAAGAAAGAGCGTAATAAGCATTAATTATCATAAATAATAACCACGAGGTAATGCTGTGATTTCTTCTTTCTGATTTGTTTTGTCTGGTCTCCAAAAACCAATGACGAATAAAATAGAAAAAAATTAAATCTAAGTGGAGAAAGTTATACGGATGTTTTGACGCGCGGCCACCTTTTTAAACAGTACCTAAATTTCTTTCCACTTTTTGATGCCATGTTTTGCAAAGATAAAGCAAGCCCAAAAAAAACAGCATGGTGTGGGAGCCTACCATATTGACGATTTTATCGAACTCCATCTCCAAGCTTATTTAAAGTTAAGGCCGCTTGTTTATCTACGGTTTCACACGAACATATTGCGACGGCCCGCTTATTAGACAAGAATAAGAGATCAACAAGATCGTTAAATATGGCGGCTGGAAAAAAGAAACAATAAATTCAAGATAATTATGTACCATTATTTCCATTTCTAGTACGTTTTACATCCTCAAATGTCCAGGAAAGTCATAACTCCGTCTGAACTTTGAAATAAATAAATAAAATGTATATGTTAATTTTTTTCGATAAGAGTGATTACGCACCTTTAATAGTTTTGCACCCACAAGGATCACTCCAATGACAGGCTGGTCTGACGTGAATGTGACAACTACTCGTCCAAGGCTAATTATTAGGATCCTGTAACGCATGTGGAAAGCTACAGTCAGGCCATGGTTGGTTTTCCGCTCATTCTATTTGCTCTTTTTATTTGTTTATTTTTTATTACTAATTTCTTCGTGGTAATGTGGATGTAATTGTTATCTGCTGTATTCAGGGGTGTGTTGTTCAATTACCTTGAATCTGCAGACTAACCTTGCAATAAGGGAGATCTTGCACTCTATTTTGATCCTTAGAGGGTGTAACCTGTACAATTTACCCACAAGTCTTATCTTGACTGATTTTGTTCTTAAAGCAAAGAAAAGGGAATAAAATCAAACATTTAAAAAACGGCCATCGGCTAATTTAAAGCATATTTTACAGACCCAACGGAAGCGCTATAAATACGTACTTTAGGTAATTGAAAACACATACCTTATTGATTTTTCTGTAGCTTTGTTGGTCCTATTATGTGGGATTGTATTTGCCTACAAACTGATTATAATTTTTTATAAGTTTTTTTCCTAATTTTTTATATAGTTTATACCAAGTCCTGTTAATAATAAATCTGTGAGTGTTTAAGTCTTGCCGCTTCTCTTGTTTCTATGCTTTTGAGTAGGAAAACTTGTACATTTTCTTTGAAGTAACACTATATTAAACGCTTATAACGCGCAAAAATGTCTTGTATTTACCGCTTCATTAATAAGAAAATTTTAAAATACGAAATTATCAGCTGAAAGTGGTAGCTATCATTAGTTTAACTAGAAGAAAACTTGGTTTTTCCCAATCTGAAAAAAGTGCCTAAAATTTAGTTATGTAATGTTTACAAATCTTTGCACCACTAACACCATTCTGAAATTTGTAACTACATTGGATACTTACCAATTAATTGACAACGTTCTAAGTGTGTTATATTCTGTTCTGGAAGTATCGTACAGATTGAGTTATTCCTGACATCGGGCGAGTATCTTAAATTTAGTGAGGGTAATAGGCGCAGTTGACGAACAATATTATATATTTCTTGCGCAACACGTGAATGTTCTTTGCAATAGCTGCGGCAGGGCCAGGAAATAATGAATGATTTATCTTTTGACGAAGTCAAGCAAACTCTAAATCGTACCATACAAATAAACTTTTCGAATAGAATTGGGTGCTGGCTAAATTCTTCCATAAGATATTCAACAATTCTTGTCAAATTTGATAGAAATTTATTCACTCCAAAATTGATGTATGGACCTAAAGAAAGTGTACGTTTCTAAGTTTATCGTTCTGGGGTTAAAGCTTGCCTTAATTTTGAATTGCAATGTTTTAATTGGCTGAAGTCTACACAAGTTCCACGCTGTATTTTCTTTCTACTGAGGAACGAGTTCAATCTTTACTTATCTTTCAATTTTACAGTGCAAAATGCATGAATTTTTTCTCTGTTTAGCTGGAATAGCAGGCAAAAAAAGTTATATTGTATTCCTGATTGGTTGAGTGAAGTTGTTGTTTACTTAGGAAGGGAAAACTTGTCTGTTGTTACAATCCTTCTTTCCGAATAAAACATAATTTTTATGACACAAATATATACTCGCGCTTCAATTGTTCTCATGTTCGCATATAGGCATTAGGAGCAAGTAGTTATCGACCGCTGAGAATTCTTTGTTCACCTGTAACTTCAAAGAGTTAGTTAATGAATTGTGTGTATTTCGATTATATTTAAGTAAGGAAATTTAATTGTGCGATCGTATAAAACTTATTATGGGCTACTAGACTATATGCTGTTAATCAAAGAACTTCATAAACGATGACTGAAATTGAACAAAAAATTGTCACGTATAGCTACCAAAAACAACGGCTTGTGCTCAGTTAATACGATGAACCATATTGCCCATGTTCTCGAAAAATATAGTCTTTTTTTATGTATGCAATGAAAACATAAAAAATTTAAAAAAATATTTCTCGGCACTGTGTGATAACTATTTACATGGCCATGCAAACTTCTTTTATATATATATAAAAAATAATTAAGGGTTTGCAATCTTTTTACGAAAATTTAAATATCTGTTGTTGGCAGCGGATAGAAAAGATTGTAATATCATATCGTGTCCTTTTTGATTTGAGTGATTTTTTTTTAATATGTTTATATGTTTGATAAAAAATAATGAGAAACGCAAGTAAAACACTTACCTAACCATAACTTCAAAAGTCTCATTGCTGCATGAGGATTTTGTTTATGCGTGTGAAACAAAGACAATCTATGTAGGATCCTGTTATCCCTTGCAGCTTCCTGTAAACTCACATAAACTTTTTTGTTATTTAGATATTTTGTGCAATATCCTAACTGATTTGGTACAATACTCTTGTATTCGACACATTGCCTAAAACAAAGAACATTTTAATTTAAATGCTAAATACCCTACTTGACATATGTTATTTTATAACATTAGTACCATCAAATGTAGTGTATTGCTTTGTAATCCCGTCGTACTTTGTAATCACATCGCCCGTTGTAATCCCATCGCACTTTGAAAACCAATCGCACTTTGTAACACAATTTTGTCGCACTCTGCAATCACAAACCTATAGCAAATTGTAATTCTTCCATGAAGCACTTTGTAAATCTGCCTTGTTACACTTCGTAATCCCCGATATTTTTTCGACAGAATAAAATTCCTCTCATATATTTTGCAATTGTTTCCGAAACGCTTTTTGTATTCAATAAGGAAATAACTGACAGTTACAGCTACACGTCTTTTTACTTTACATTACACGTTGAATTAAATTCTAACATATGACATTTTCACTGATTTCAGGTTTTCACATTACTGAAGTTTACTACAGCGATAATTTAAGTAATGTCAAGTAAACGAGCAAACACCTTGCTCTTTATCGTCCTCAACTGTATAACTAGCTATGTCACATTATTACTATCTCGCCTGCGAGGATAGTATTGGTTTCCAACTCCTAACTGACTAACTGACTAACTAACTAACTATGTCCCAACTGGGCAATTGCAACGAGCTTTCATACGCAAAGTTTTACTTTAGTAAAACGTCTGTTAGGAAGATACGCACCAGCATCTAAGTGCAAGGCGCTAACCAACTTGGCTATAGTGACAGAACTAACACGTGAATATTTAATAATTAGTTGAAGTTCGTAACCTTTATCTTTTGAGCTGATGTGTTAATCAAAACAAAACATTATTTTTTTTACCACTGTTGCATTTATTTGCGCAAAATAATTTCAATCTTTTTAGTATAACATTTTTATCACAAAACGGTAAACTTTAAGGGGAAAAAAACGTATGATGGGAAAAGATTCAAAAATACGCTTTTTGATAAAGGTGAAGGTCTTTCGTTTATGAACTAAGCAAAACCCATGCAATTTATTTTCATAAAAAATAGGCGATTGAAAAGCATTCTAAGTACTGTCCGGTTGCGTATTCACCCATTTCAGCCTTTTTAAATGCAATAAAATTCCTGTGTGTATAATAAAAAAAGGAATGACGATTCTGTTGTCCAGACAACAGACACAACAATTTGGAAAGATTAACGCAAAGACAGTTAAAAATACGTGCAGAACTTTTTCTAAGACGTATCAATTTAAAAAATATTATTGCTTGTGGTGCAAAAGTTTCCGTGGATGGATTACAAATCTCTGAAAGTATCTATTAGCATTACTTTGGTTTTGCAAAAGGCATTCTCAACTAATTGCAAAAAAATATACTTCAACAACATGGATTTATGTTCGCGTTAATTAATGTTCGCGTTGTCTGACAACAGACAATTCTTTCGCATGTGGATTAACACTTCGGGATCTTAAAGTGTTAATTTTTCTTCCAAATACTGAGCACGACGTACACGTCATTAACCAGGTGCATCCTAAATTTCCTAGCTTCCCTTCTTTGCACCAGCCAACGTAAGGCATAGACGAAGTCGTATATATTTAATTTGAAATCTATTACATGCTTTATGCTAAGAATATCAAAATTCTGACAAGGCTGGTCATTATTTCTCTGTTGTTTAAACAATAGACACCAAAAATTCCAGCCTGGTATTCTTATAAAGCATGTTTTTATAAAAGAAAAAGCATTTAGGTGTACATTATTCTCACTTTATTCACTTTAGTCATTTAAGAGGCTTCAAAACGTACCATGGTTTGTGGTCACAGGCCAAGTAGCATATACCACTTTGGTCTCCCGAAATGTAAATTAAACAACAATCATCTTTTTAATAACGAGATAGTTTATGCAGCTTCTGCATATTGTTGATAATACTAGTAATCGCAATACTGTCGCAAATTTAATTACAAGATGATGGCTATCAACGGATAAACAACGTTAGCACGAAAAAAACATGTAGGACCCAGTTTATATCCGGTTTATAACAAATTAGTAATACAACTTTAGACTATTCATAGCTGATTTATTTCAAAAAAACAAAGTTGTTGTGTCTTGAGGTGTTGACAAGAGAGACTTTTATCTATATTATAATGCCCGTATACGTCTGTCTGTTTGTCACGCAAAATGGTAGCTTAGCTGCGATTGGTGAACCCGTGGATTTTCCAAGTTGATAAAAGTGTTTGTGGATTCATAACACCAAAATACATGCATATCAACAAAATAGAAATTTCTCGTTTATATGCACAAAATACATAGTATTGATCAGTTTATTACTTTAGAAATATCTTAATATTTAGGTTCGTGTGAAAGATGCTGTGTATGTACTGATCAAAAAACGTCTTATACTGATCATTTTTACGGAATCGCGAAGGGCAACAGAACGAGAGATTACAAAGTCCGACATAACTAACTGCAATAGATTTGGCGAAGTGCGATGGAAATGCGACAAAATTGGATTACAAAGTGCGATGAGAGTACACATGCAACCGGACTTGTTTCACTGCACGCGCCTGAAATGTTGCGCGTGTAGCTACCACGAAAACCAGCAAAAATTTTCATTAACTAAACAAGGACAAATAGAATCGCCTACTGGTCTTGCCGACTGAGAAGGTGAAATTAGAAACGGGATAAAAGGCTAAAGAGTGGACTATCGGAAAGTTGGCTGCTGTTAGATATCTTTCCGGAAGGTATCATACCAAACAATTAAGTTACCACTATATGCCAGAGATCAGAGATTAAATTATAAATAAGAGCAAACGCTTGACTTTTTTTCAGCCTCTTTACATTAAAAACATCTAGAATTGCAGGCTAAATGTTAACATTTTTAAATTTTAATTTGGATGAATTCAATTGGTTGATAAAAATTTTACTGCAACAACCTGCAGAGGAAGGCAATCCAAGGAAACATTCACAAAGTTGTTGCCAGCACAAATGTTGTCCCTGCATCAACAATTCCCTCCCCCGGCAAATTAGATAAATATATTTTGTCTCGTGTAGCGGGAACATTTTCTTGTTTCCAGCAATAAATTTTTAATTATGGGACACGACGGAACTTTTACATGCGCGTGCAATGCATTATATGGCATTTCATGTGCATTTAAAACGCCCCTCGTGGCGCCCTAGCTAAATGTTCTGACCATGAAACTCTTGGTTACTGAATTTTTATCATTTTGAAATAGAAAGACTTAATAGAAATTCTGCAACTTTTCAAGCCAGTGTAAAGCAATATTTCATATTTTTCAAATTTAGCGATTTTATGTATTGAAGTTCATTATTGTAGGTTTAAGGTCAAATAATTTAGGTCTTTTACTACAAACATCCATTAACGCCCTCGGTGCGTTAATGGATTAATGCCTATTTAGGCCCTTCAAGTTTTTGTTTTGTTTATGGCGCTGATTGTTGGTTTGGAGAACTGTAAATATATTACGGAGTTTCATACCGCGCAGGTCTGGGAGCTAGCGAAGAGTTTTGTAGGGACAAATTTTTGACTTGCTTTCATTTGTCTCGATAGCCCAAATAATTTTCATGGCCATTTTTTCACAACTATTCTGGTTAGTGCTGCAAACAGAGGCAGAAATGCAAAATCCTGCCTGATGTTTCTTCAACTATTTTTTTACTTTAACTGACGTTTTGCTTTTTAATAACACGTTTAAATGGTGTTGCTAACCCTCTTTGTGGTATATTGACATGGTAAGAGTTGGAATCGAAGGAAACTTAAATTACTGACTTTTATAGAGAGGCAAGAGAAGACATATTGTTGATATTGGTTTTAGAGGGGTTAGCTTTCTGAAGTTGCAAGCTACATATACCATACATTTTGTGTTGTGAGGAATAAAGTAATGGTTAAAAAGAAACACTATTCTATCATTTTCAGTGCACTTTGGCAAGAAGAGATAAAAATTACAGCTAGCTATAGAAAGACTTAAAGGAAGTTTTTTTACAGTAAGCTATAGCTAGCTAGCTATATATGGATCTGCAAGTTTGACATGGATTAACGTGGAAGAGCATTTAATAAAGGATTTATTTGCAAAGTATGGCTAACTAGTTATATAAAAAGAGCACAGATGAAATCGACTGAAGTAAAATACACACTTCAATGATATAATGACTGGCTTTGACTTTTCATTAGAAATTATTGTATATAAATATTACATAACTAGCTAGGAAGGGATATATATAATAGCATGTTACACTGTATTACTATGTTCTTAATTTTGGTAAAATGCAAGAATAAATTTAGGTAAGGTCCACTTTTACAATTTTGTGATAGCTATAGTAATTTTGGTACATTGACATAAGAGAAATTTGGCAACCGAAAATATTTGACAAAAACAGTTAAAGTCACTAAATTTGTTTAAAAAGTTATTTTCCATTAAATTTGTTTATTTTAACCACAGTATATTATTTTACATTTTGCAGCGGTCGAAACTTTGTACTTTACAGAATAAAATTATTCCAATGCAAAATTGAGGCGTATCAATTTTTAAGTCTAAGTTGGTGTTCAAACTGCACTGTTTATTGTTTTTTAAAGTTGAGTGATATTAGAAATGAGTTTTTATGATCCTATTTTTAGCATCTGGGCACTTGCCCACCTATATATCTGATTACTCTATGAATAAGGCTGCGATATATATGAGTGACCAAGTGTGACCCCTTGCTAACAAAAACTACAATGAGACAGATACAGGCAACTTTTTGAAAATTTTTAATTTGGTTTATAAAAAATGTAGGTAGCTTCGGCCTGGTTAGTTTAATAAAGTTTCTAGCAAGCACAAAATAAGAAATTTTGGAATTGTTTTTTAATATTATAGCTAGCTAGGCATCTCTTTAATGAGCATGAAACTATTAGTTTAAAAAAAAAAACATTGTTTTCTTTAGTTGTGTTTGATGAGCTACATTATTTTGGCTGTACTAGTAGCTATATAAATCTTGAATGACATGCAATCCCTCTTTGATCAGCATTGTGATATTTTTAGGACAATATTAAAACTTGTGATGTAACTAACTACCAAAATAAGGTTTCTTTCTCTTTTGACTGCCAACTTTTCATGATGAGTGTACTCCACAACTTAAAGCAATTAAATTAATAACCAAGTTTAGGTCTTGAACCTTCATAATATGCAATCTTATGTCAATACTGAGTATCCTTTCTTTAAATAATTGTAAAATCAATATATCGCACCAGTTTAAAAAGTAAAAATAAAAAGGAAAAAGTGAATAATTGTGTTCGCACTGCATGTTTTTCTTAGCAAATGCCTTACGCTCTTCGGGGGATATAAAAATTTGTCCCTACAAGCGCTTCGCTAGTGCCCAGACCTGCGCGGTATGGAACTCCGTAACTTAATTCGATCCAAATCGGGATATTTATATAAGAAGGGACATTTGCAACATAATATGCACCAAATAAATGCTGTACCTTATTAATAAAGCAAGTCAAAGTGTTTTAGAATATTTGTGTAACCGATACCTCAATAAGGTAAGATAAAATTGCTATTTATTTAAAATTCCACTACAGTTATATAGAAACCACAAGCCTTGCTCACTTTAGTGTTACAACAGAGATAATAGAGTTCTCTTTCTGTTTTTTTTTCTGTTCTAGTTGACCGAAATACACATTTTTGTCAGCATCACTTAAATCTTTTTTACATCATTTCAACGACTTTCAATGACTGCGACTTTAAAGTAAAAAGAGTTAACAGTTAATATGCTTACCTCCTTGTCGACACATTTTCATCTAAAAAAATTATTGGACAAGCATTATTTCAGCTGTTATTATAGCTTATAGGTAAAAAACAGTCACATTGTGAACTTACTATTTCACGGTGTCTTGAGAAGAAATGTCTTCAGCCTTATTGGACCTTATTTGGTTCGGTGCTTATTATTGATCAAACGGTTACTGATTGGTAATTCAAACTTAAAGAGTGTTTGTGTATGTACTTCCTAGTTATAACCTGGTTAAAGTTTGAACAAGCAAGTCACGTACTGCATTAAAATCTCAATTCTTTAATTATGGGAATCATAAATAAAGAAATAAGTTTTTAATGCATAGGATTTAAAGATTTGGCAGGCAGGTGTCCAGTACATAAATATAAAAATAAAGTAAGTATCACTGTTATGGAGTAATGTAAAGAAGACTTTTTGAAAGAGTAGCGTTTTTATTCTTGCCTCTCGATGAATTAAAAATATATTTTCGAATTTTAAAACTGATTTCGTGAAATATATTTAATTTGTGATATTCCGGTGCCTATGTTTTGTAAAGGACTGTGCCTCAGTAATTCGAACTGATGATATCCATAATAATTATATGAAGCCATATGGTATGACGTTACACTTTTATTAATTTTACTAGCCGGGAAACTCGGCGTCGAAACGCCGGGGTAAGCCAAACGTCAAGGTCTGATCCCGCATAGAATACTCTGAGGAGCGCTTAGTAAGAGCTGTAAACTGTGTCACACGATGAGGTGGAACGCTTTAGTATAGGTATACAGTATGTCGTAAATCAAGTTTGGTACTCCGTTATAGCAAAAATATTATTTTATTTTGCGGAATAAGTTTCAGTAAACGGTAAAAATTAATCATGACATCGGGCTAAGCGTTTAGTAAGTTAAACAGAGTTGAAGAGGCGTGTAGGGACAATACCCTTTTGAAAAAACTTTCTCCCAGACTCTGTTTAAATAAAAACACAAGAAACAGTCCATTACCAACACGGGGTTGAGCGGTTAGTCCAGGTAAACAGTGTTGCACACCCGTACAGACGTGATTCCCAAAAAATTTTAAAAAGTAATTGTCACAGTGTGCTGATCCCCTAGTACAGGTAAACCACATCGCATATGCTCTAGGCGTAACAGCTTTTCCGAAAAAAACAGTCCATTGTTAACACTGAGCTTAGCACTTAGTGCAGGTAAAATGTGTCGCACATGCCTATAAGCTTAATAGCCTTTTCCAAAATACTTCAGTTTAAATAAAAACACAGGAAACAGACCGTCGTTTAACAACACGGGATAGGCAAATAGCACAGGTACTCTGTGTCTCATTAATAAACTTTTGACTTTTGCTAAATTTTATATTACAGTAAAATGGTAGCTAACTACTTAATTGCATTTAGTATGAAAAAAATTACTTAAAAATTCTATTGCAGCCAACTGTATTTGGTTACTTTTACATTTTTGCTAGAGGTAGCTAACCCCAGTTCACAACCAAGCAGAAATCAGATTGGCAAAGTTAACACAAAAATCAGAAATGTTAGCTAAAATCTACGTTGGTAGCCAGAATCTTAAAATTGGTTTTTTGGTAAGATTAATATATGGCTAGAGAACGTGACAGTAAGCGGCGAATAAAACTAATACAATTCTTTAAGTGGCTGAATAGGTAGCGTAGCTAGTGGCTAGCTAGCTAACTATAAAGTATAGGTGAATACACATGTAAACAAATAAAAAACATAACCGAAAGTAAAAGAAACTGCAATCTTGTTAGAATACAAATAGAAGTATCAGAAAGAAAAATTAAAGCAAACAGTTAAGAAACTTTTCTTTCTCCAGCAATGAGTTGGTTGAATCTGCTTGCCAAATTTCGGACCGATAACGTAAAAATGGTCGCTAAGAAATATAAAGAGCTTTAGTTTCTGATTAGTCATTTATATAAAACTCCGCTCCTGATTGGACCTTTATTTTAGCGGCAATTGTCCCTGTGCCGGTGGGGGCCTGACGGGTGTCTCGTCCGTGCGTATTTTGTATTTCGTGCGTGGTTAACACAAGTCGCACGAATCGACAGACGACGGCTATTATTATAGAGACTAGTCGATAAGGCCCGTGGAAAAATCCACTTAGGCAGGATAACAGAGAAAAATAACCGTCATTTAAATTTTGATGACGTCAGCAGTGACATGTCAGAACACAAAACTTTTTTTTTCAGAAATGTATGCCTGTTGCCTTCATCGTATAGATCTTGAAACGCTGATCAAGAAAATGTATAGGATCGTGTATTTTTGACAAACGGTTGCAGAGATATTAGGGCTTGAAGGTTTTTTGATGACGTCATCAACCCGTCCATTCCCGAAACGGATTCAGGGACCCAGGTTTGGGAAACTTACCCAAATTGGTCAAAGGTGGTCCCTAGTTACTTACACAGGAGATGACGTCAGTTATTTCCACCTGTTTCCAAGTTATTTAACCTTAAATTTAAAAGTGCAATGCAATGGCTTCACTAATCTTAATATACTTTCCTTTGACGTCAATATTGCTTTAACGTCAAAGTTTGGTAATTTACAGAACAAATTTATAGACCATGTTTTATAGACTTTATCAAAGAAATTTTATCCACTTTGCAAAAGTCACAGACAGACAGAACTGGCGTATTATTATATAGAAGTCGTTAGCCCGTGGAAAAATCCACGGGGTCGCCCGTCCTTTGAATTAACCCATTTCAACAAAGTGGACAGAAATATATAATCCACGGGGTCGCCCGTCCTTTGAATTAACCCATTTCAACAAAGTGGACAGAAATATATCGCATTTGGTATTGACGCGCATTTTGAAAATTTCGTGTTTCCGTGTTATGGCAAATATCATTTTATTTTGCGGAATAAGTTTTTGTAAAAGTTAAAAAATTAATCGTGACACCGAGCTGAGCGCTTAGTACAGTTAAACGGTGCTGCACAGACGTATAGGGTTAATACCCTTTTGAAAAAACTTTCTCGCAGACTCTGTTTAAATTCGCTAAAACACAAGAAAAAGTCCATTGCTAACACAGGGCTGAGCAGTTAGTTCAGGTAAACAGTGTTGTCTATCCGTACAGGCGTGATACTCGAGAAAGTTTAAAAGTTAGTACAGGTTTTACAAAAAACGAGCTTAAAACTTAGCTAACCGCTTAGTACAGTTAAACAGAGTTCAACAGGCGTATAGAAGTACCCTTTTCCAAAAAAACTTCATTGCAACTTCGGTTTAAACAATTGCTCAGCCATTTAATTTGCAGAAAGAGTTTCAGGAAAATAATAAAAGATGCTGGCTACCTAGCTAACTGCATTTAGCAATTATCGCTTAAGAATATTGTTGTAGCCAAACTGCATTTTTATCTTTATGCTCTCACTCTTTAGCCAAAGATAGGAGCTAGCTAAATGGCTACAGCCTCAACATAAAAATAAATGTTGGGTAGGATAAAAAGCTCTTAGAACCATACAGATTAGTAATAAGTAAGGCTCTAGGTAGCTAGCCTTCAAAATCTTCGTGTTATACATGAGCATAGGGGTACTATTATTTTCCAAACGTCCTTATCGCTTCGGAGTTAAAAGAAATCAGCCCGGTTCTGTTTAAGTTTTTAAAACAGTGATAAAAGTGGTCGCTGCCAACTGCATTGAGCTTAGCATAAGAATTGTTAAGAATTGTGTTGCAGCAAAACTCCATTTGACTACTTTCACTTGCAGCCAAACTGCATTTGGCTACTTTCACTTTTTAGCCAGAGGTAGCTAAAGGAGTGTGTAGAAAATTAAGTGAAGTGCACACAACTTTATGGTGTTTCCGGTGTAATATACTATTCAAAAAATAACTTTCGACAACTTAGGTAAAATAAAAACCCAGATTACAATTCAATGTTACCCCGTCATAGCGAAAGCAGCTGGCCAACCTTCTTTATTTTTCAGGGAATGTTCCCGGGAAAAGTTCAAAAAAATGTTAAGCTGAGCGCTTAGTATAGGTAAACAGTGTGTACTTTTTTCTGAAAAAAACGTTATCACAACTTCGGTTAAACAGAAACACAGGAAACAGCCCGTTGTTGCCACTGGACTAAGCGCTTAGTACAGCTAGACTGTGTCGCACATGAGTATAGGCATAACACCATTTTTAAAAAAACTTTATCGCGACTTCAGTTTAAAAAAAATCAGGAAACCGCCTGTCGTTATCAAGTTCAGTTAAAAAAATATATACTCAGCAATTTTATTTTTCAGCATAAGCTTTCATAGCAGTAATAAAATTGGTAGCTGCCTATAACTGCATTTAACTACTTTCACTTTTTAGCCAGAGGTAGAGCTAAAAGGAGCTAGATAGGTAGTATAAAAATAAAGAACAATATACCAAACTGAATAAAAACTTTAAAAGTATAGGAATAAATAAAGCTAGCTATAGCTAGCTGTCTCAAAATGTACGTTTTGTAGCTAGCCAAAAACTTAAAATTGGTTTGTTTAAGATTTATACGTGCTAGAAAACGTGATGAAATATTCACCTTAACATGTGAAAACAAACTAAATAATCCTATAGGATAAAAAGTACTCAGCAGAAATAAGGCGGATTGAAAGGAAACCTACAAACTTCACACCATCACTTCCAAACCAAAATGGCCTTCGTAGGGATAGCATGTTTCCTCCCGTCGGCATATTGAGGCCGCGAAGCACTTGGATTGGTCATTAGTGAAAATGGAGCCTTGTGATTGGTTTATTACAATGACCGGCAAAGCAAGGCCGGTAAAAAAACGGGGTCTGCCGGGGATTCAAAATAAAGCTGCAGGGCCGCGGGGATTTTCGGCGGGTCTCACTACTTGCTCCGCGATGTTGCGCAGAGACAGACAAAATACGGCTATTATTGAAGACATTAGTCGTTAGCCCGTAGAAAAATCTACGGGGTCGCCCGTCCTTTAAATTTACCCGTCGCAACAAAGTAGACAAAGATATATCGCATTTGATATTGGTGTTTCCGTGACATCATTTTCTGACTCAGCGGGGGGTCCGCGCAGAGACAGACAGACAATGGCTATTATTATAGAGAAGACAACTTTATTTAGAAATAGAAGTTTTATAAAAGTCGTTTTTCGATTTGTTGAATTTTTCGTTGTTGTTTGTAGTTGTCTGCAGCTGTATGCTCTTTCTTTAACCAGTGTACATTTAAAAAAAAACAATACTGATAAGTAGGATCAAAAGAAATCTATTTACTTACCTTCTTCGGCAAGTGTCAAACATTTATTTATGTAACATCTTTTCCACGCACGGCTTTGCATATTAGTATAACACCATGGTGTTGTGGCAAATCCCTGTGGATTTCTACAAAAATGCTTAATCAAATTTGGATATACACTCGTTGATACGTACGGATTTGCTTCAGTCCAAAATACGCATCCATCACCAATATCTCCAACATAGCTGTCGTCCTTTCGGGTATAATTGTAACAGTATGGCGTATACAGGATGTTTCGGTTTTCTGTTATTTGGTAAAATAAGGATAATTAAGCATCTCACACATAATTTAAATTTATTGGAGAACTGTTATTGGATAAGGAAGATATGGCGCCGATCATATGAGCTGTCCAACGTTTTTTATACGATCACGTAGGGCGAGCTAGTCCTGTTGGGCAGGCTAAAAAAGCATACACAAGAATTTCTAAGTAATACACACAGCCCCTAAGTTAATTTTAAATAAACTTTTTAAAAATACAGATTAAATGTATTTCACGAAATCAGTTTTAAAATTCGTAAATATCTTTTTATTTTATCGAAAGGCAAGAATAAAATGCTACTTTTTTTTAAAAAAAATATCTGATACACCCATGTGTAAGTAAGTTCATGTTTTATGCAAAGTACGCATAAAGTACCTGTTTTTAACAACCTGCAACCCTGCAGATTATTGCCCTCTTATGCAGCTCTAAATAAACCAGGGAAAGTGGTTAAAGTGTTCCATCTGTTAGTACTATGCAATGGACCCATAAACTAGACTTATCTTCTCCCTTTATCTTCCCTCTTTATCTTCGCAATTTATAAAAGCCTTATTTGACACGTGGTTAAACACCTGGGACATTTAATTTACATTAAAATGTCGAAAAAGTCAAGCCAATACTAAAGTTTTAAAAGAACAAAGCATTTGGTAAGGAGTTGCGAGGACATTAATAAACAAAAATCTTTTGCCACAAAACCTAACTTTACAGGGAGATAAGTGGTTTTACAGAATATTAATATAATATAAACTGTCTATCTGTACCAAGAAATATTACTCGAAGTCAAAAATATAGACTGAGCTTGCGCGGTCGATCCACTGACGGAGGATAAAATTTCTAGGAAGAAAAGTTTATATTGTAATAATTATTAACTGATAGCTATTTTGTTTGGGTTAGTAGAAACCGGGATTATTTTCTAAAGATTTGCTTGCGAAAAGCTTGTAAAAAAGAAGTTTTGATGAAGAAAGAAAACGTTCGATTTGAACTTCATTGTATCAATCTTTCAAATACATGTCCGAAAGAAAACAAAGCATTCAGATATCCATACATAGAGTTTTTTTAAAAGGTTTTTGAACCAAAGTTTATTCTTCGTCAGAATAAGTGTTTATCACACAAATTCTACACCGTTTTGCTTGTCGTTTATTGTTACGATGAATGTTGATATTAAAATCGCAAATCATTGCTGGTTTTCTGGCGGAGTGATTTAAGATTTTGGATTTACTGTAAAACTAGTTTGTCGTATGTACGTAGCTAGCCATGTTGCAAATTCTGTGGCATAGTTGTTTGTTTACATTTTTAGCAATCGTTTTTGGTTGAGGTTAAAAGTTATAGCGTTCTGTATAAAGCCTGGGGTGGAGGTTTTTTTAGCAAATCAGCGCACTGGGTTTGCCGTATATACTGGTTGGACATCGCTATCAGATAATATATAACAGCCACTTGTTATAAAATATTTTATTCTCTGATGATGACTTGAACTATAGTCGAATGATTAAGAACTGCAAAATTTTTGTTTCATTTATGATCTGGCTAACGTGATTTAAATAAAACGAACTTATTCGGACTTTCTTTTTTACTTTTTTTGTGTGAGCACACACATGCAGCATAAGAAGATGTAAGAAAAGCCTTTTATACCTCTGTTACAAAACTATAAAGGCGCTGGGGTGGAAAGCATAGTTAGAGAGGAGAGGAATGTTTGATCTAAAAATCTTTTTTTTTTGAGTAAGCAGAAGGCGAGTTATAATGAGTTTTCCGCCGCTAGTAGATTAAAAATTGTAAATAAAAAATTAATATTAACTATCTCCAAAAATTAAAAAAATGTAAAGAAAAATTTAAAAATCGTTTTTAGATCATTGTTTTGGGATCACAGGTTTTAGTGTATTAGAAGCACTTTTAAAATATCACACCTTTCAGCAATGTTGTTTTTGTTCTTATTTGCTTATAAGCTTTCCCCTACCATAAGCTCGAAATTTTCTCCATAAGCTTGACTTTCCCGCCATAAGCTCGACTTTTTTTATGAGAAAAGCATGAAATGAGTCCTGAAAATCAGCAACTCGAAAAAGGCATTCCATAATTTCTTATGCTTTTCTACTTTATTATTTTATTACAAAAAACACTATTACATAGGAAATCCATCTAGCTTTTAGAAATGATATATACTTTTATATATTCTTATTATTAAATATTATTATTATTATTATTAGTTAAAAAAATATAGATTGGTGTTTCCCATATCCCCATTTTTCGACAAAAATACACTTGCAAATAAAACAAGACGTATGATATACGTAAACAACCTCGCGAATAAAGTTTACAAAAAGCTGTCTATTAAATTGTGATTTCAGTTACGAAGTTAGACACGACATATTTTGCTATTCAGATGGGCAATAACATTTCTTGTGGACTACGCAGTTATTTTTCGAAATTGATTTGTGAGATCTTCTTGAACGGAAAATTCCTCGAAATTTCAATTTTCGTTGGGTCAGTCTGGGGTAAACTGACTGACAGAAAGAAGAAAGCGAAAACGAGAAATTCTTTTCGCTACAAAAAGAATTTCGTTCTCGTAATTATTTATATATGGTGGAGCGTCTTCGTTTTTCTCTTACGTATTGTTGTGGAAATTTTATTTTTCGCAGACTACTTTCCAGGCATTTGGGGAGACCTTAATTCTGCCTATATTCACTTTTGAAAACTTTTGTGGAAACACCTTTACTTTACCAGTTAGTTAAATAAATCTTGTGAACACTAATCTTATCTTTTTAAAAAATAAACAATATGCAGGCGCTGCATAAACTATCCCGCTATTGAAAATGCACAACTATGAAACATCCACAATGCAACCCAATTTTACAATTTCTGCTAACAAAAAATACAGCCTATCATTCATGGTTGAAAGTCGCGCGATTGAAACGTTTATGAGCTTAAACTCCATTTAGGTGACAAAAATCAAAATTTTGATGTCACTATCATATTCAGCATACTTTTTTGTTAATTGTGCCAAATTTTGCCGAAAATAAAGTATTTTAATTTTCGAACCAATTTTGGCCTAAAATGACATTTAGGTGACAAAAAATCAAAATTTTAATGTCACCATGTTCGGCATACTTTTTTTGTTAACTTTGCCAAGTTTTGTCTAAAATAGTTTTAATTTTTGGACCAATTTAACCTAAAATGACGTTAAGTGACAAAATCAAAATTATGGTGTCACTATTATGTTCAGCATACTTTTTTTGTTAACTGTGCCAAGTTTTGTCGAAAACAAATACCAAATTTGGCCTGAAACGTCATTTAGATGACTTCCAAGTACTTAGAGAGTTTAGGTACGAAATTTAAATCTGTGACGTTGCAATTGATTATTTCGGAGATAGTTAGTTACGAGTTAGTAAAAAGAAAAAAAAAGTAAAAATAGTTACCAAGATGAGATTCGAACACACGACTACTCCCGTGTCGGTGCTCAGAGAGGCAAAAATTTCCATTCTTGTAGGACACATTTGCGTTTTAATACAAGCTCACGAGCTTGTAATAATCATGCACAAAAATGAAAAACCCAGCCCATTATCACGCGAGTAGCTAATATTTAGTCTGCCCAACCAAGATCACGTTATATTGAAGCAATATCGCCAAATTGGACTGGCTCATTATCCATATGATCGCAATTTACTTCCTGTGAGGAATCCTTTATAAAACAGTCTAGTGAACTAACAACTAGATAACTAAGCTTTCTTCGAAGATATTATAACGTGTTTTTTTCATGCAAGAACTTGGACGCACACGAAAATATAAGAGTAAATCCCTCATTCCAATCCAGCAATTAACACAAAATAATTTCTGAGAGCAAACCTTGAATTAAAATCTAAGCATAAAGCCAGCAAGTAGCCAAATCTACCCTTTTAAATAACATGGGAAATTAGTTTTCTTTGTTTTGGTGGGTGAGATCATTCACGTTCATGATATTAACGAAGAAAGGATTTCCTGATATTGATGACGTAAGTAAAATAACAACAATGGAAATAACCAATCAAGAAGCGCAGTCAGTATTTTGATCGGAGCAAATTCTTTTGCAACCCAGCGTAATATTCCCATATTACTATTCCGATTTGCCAGTGTTTCAAAAAATTACGCTGAGTCTTCTGACTATTAATAAAGGCGAGGCTGATAAGCCCCTTATTTAAGCTAACTTGTTTGATGTCAAAATGTATAATAAATTATATATTGCTCAGGTGCACTCATTCCAAAAAAGAATGTACATGCAAAACTAAGTTTATTGACACAAACTTCCATATGTCTCTGTTTCTATTCAGTTAAACATTGTTGTAACGGCAATGGTGAAATCTATAGACATTAATTTTGCCATTGAATTAATTCAGAGGAGCGAAAATGTTATACAGTATGGATACCTTAGCAAAAGGGAGGAGGATATGACCAAGCTACATAAATTTAATAAAATATATACCTTTGTTTTGACAACGTTCAAAATAGGAATTATTCGCTTCAGGCAAAACTTGACAATTTAGATTAAATCTGCTGTCATTTAAGCGAGGTATCGATGCACGGCAGATACTACGTAAATCCTTCATCAGATTGTAAACATGTTTGAACAAAGCAAAACACTTGTCATTGACGCAGGTTGATTTACAAGGTGGAGATAGTATAACTGAAGCATCAACATGTGATTGTAGGCACACTGAATGTGTTAGATGGCAAAGAATCCACTTGATATCATAAGAGAAGCAACTAAAGAATAATGAGATCTTCTCCTTGTATACTTCAGTGATATTTTTCAAATTTGTTGCAAATTCGGGCAAATGACTGCACACATCTAAATTAGAACAACATAAATGCAATAGACATAAAGCCAGGAGATTCAACGTCACCCATCCAGTTACGCGTTTAGTGCGTGTAAACCGTGTCTCACATCCACACGTTTAGTACAGTTTTCTTCTGATTATTAAATTCACTGCACAAACAGTCAACCTCCATTGGTCTAGATTTATTTAATCTTACCTAGGTGTTCTTGCAATTGTCTATTAATCACTATCATCTTTGTGTGATTTTCGGCATTCTTCCAACCAGAAACCAGCGAAAAGACTATTCTCAAAATTCTGTCAGTGCTGTTTAGATCCTCCATGTTATAATTGTAGATATTATACTTCGACAAAGCATCAAAACATTGCCCATGCGGTAACACATCTTTGTAGGGAATGCAACTTAAATTAAGTAAAATCAGGGAAATAATACCACATGAAGTTACTACTTTAATGAAAGCTTATAAATTTGTTGCAAGAAAAACAAACAAGGATACCACTATTTTATTAAATTTTGTTATTAAGAAAAAGAATTTCTTATTTTTATTTTTATTTCTTATTGGCTCAATTAACGAGATCAAAACTTGAGCCAAAAAAAAAAAATTAGATAGGTATGTACTAATTCAAGGGAAGAGATTTGTGTGGGAATTTTTTTGCGGAATTAATTTTTGCCAATTTTACCCAGATCCTCAAAAATTAGTTTCGCGGAGGTAAAGAAATCCTGCAAAACTTTTGAAGGATCAAAGCATGTTGCGATTCAAGGATTAATGTATAAAAATGCGATAAGTGCCAAGTTTGGAATAACCCAAAGCAATTCATTTTTGCTGATGCAGCTGATTTACAGCGGAAAGACATCCCAAAGCATTCCAAAGTTAAGGTTTTCAGACTCATTTTCACTTAGTGTAAATGAAAACATTACAGCAATACTGATGAAACTCTTAAACTTTTGGATGAGGTTATTTTACCGTATGTCGAATAAGAACGTAAACGCCTTCACCTGGATACCGATCACTCAGCCCTCCTTCTTCTTGATGTTTTTATAGGTCAAAAAACAGAACCGGTGATTCAAAAGCTGAAAGAAAACCATATCTTCATGTCCCAAATGCCAGCAAACATGACTAACCTGTTTCAACTCTTAGATTTGACAGTAAACAGAGTAGCAAAGTCGTTTTTGAAAAAGAAGTATACCCAATGGTACAGCGGGCAATTTCAAAGTCCCTAAACAATGGTCTTAAAATGGATGAGATCAAAATCAAGTTGAAACTGTCGATTCTGAAACCTTTAAAAGCAAAATGGATTGTGAAGCTTCACGTTAAGCTCTCAGAAAGGTCAAGACATCATTTCCAATGCATCTGGAATCACAAAAGATATAGAAGAGGGGACAAAAGGTCTACCGAAACTTGATACATTTGCTGCAATCGATCCACCTTCATTGCTGATTGGACAAGAAACCGTCAGTCGTAAAGAGATGGCAAGTTCTGTTACCTACTATAGCGAAAATGATACTGACGAAGAGGAGTGGTATATGGGGACGATCAATTTAGAAATAGTTTCGACATTTTCAGTGATAATGATATTTAATCTTACATTAGTTACAGCTTAGTATCCTTTCTTTGATATTTTGATGAAAAATAGAGAGATATTCCATAAATCAGATGTTTTTCATACACTTAGGTACTAAATTAGGTGTTTCCTGACTTTCCATTTACAAAATTTCTTGCATCCGCAAAAAATTATTTCGCAATACCTCTTGGGGTCGCTATCGGCAAAAAGTTATTCCGCTAAATATGCCATTTTTGGGTCACTTATCCGTAAAAATAAATTCCGCACAAATTCCTTCCGCAAATAATGTTTTTTCTATGGTATAGCACAGGTATTCCATATGTCATGAATGGTTGAAGCGCGCACAGCGTTATAGTGTTTCAGGTGTAATACATTTTTCAAAAAATAACTTTCCCGCAATTTTAGCTGAAATAAAAACACAGTTTAACACCTGTTGTAGCTACCCCGTCATAGCAAATATCCAAACATTGTTTTTATTTTGAAGTATAACTTTTCGCAAAAATAAGTACAACTTGTTACAGGTAAACCGTGTCGCACATCCATTTAGGCGTCATCCCAAATTTTATCGAAGCGTCGGTTCAAACAATCTGTTGTTAACACCAGGCTTGGCACTTAATGCCGTAAATCGTGTCGCATATATGTATAGGCGTATTATCTTATTCCAATGTTACAAAGTAAGTTTACTTTAGCAAATTTTCTAATAAATACAAATTTGCTCTCATTAATTTCGTTGAACAATAGATCCAGCCTGGGCAGAAATTTTTTTCGTAAAGAGAAAATTGTATTTCCAATCGTCAGCATGAAAATTATGTATAGACCCAAGGGCAGTGTTATTTTCTTTAAGGTAATGGAACCTGACACAATTGTTATAATGCGTGAAGGAATAAAGCAGTAGTAACGTATAATCGCAGCGATGTCACAAATCTTTAACAAATTTTCGCTCAGATGTTATTTAATTCAGTTGTATATCTAATTTCAGCACGGTAACTAAGTACAGTTTGCAAGTGTGAACCGCGAATGCGGAAGATGCAAATATTCACTGTATCGAATAATACAAATATTATCTTGTCATATTATGTTATATTATTCAATGACATTGATTTTATAGATAAATGGTAATTTTATTTAAAAAATAATACTTACTTTCTAGCAGTCAAGTTTTCGTCACATTCTAAAATGAGTTAAAAATAATCCACAATAGAAAAATACTTTCAAGCAGACTATTTTAAACCTAAAAAAATTCACAATTCGAAACAATAAAACGTAACAATGTAAGCAAGAGTTGTCTAAGGAACTTTGGAATTTAGGACAATTGACCATCTTTTAACGCTCGTTGTTATTCTCTTTAAAAATCAGTGACGCTGTTGTGAAAGGATAAGGATAGGAAGAGGATACCAAATTAGATATAAAAATAGTCAATTGTGTTATTAACCATTTCATTGCATAGATGACTTTGAAATGGTATACAAGATACTTTTTCTGAAGAGGCTAGGCAACTTGACTTTCTTAGGAGCTGCTTTTTCTGCGCTTTAGGTATAAGGCGAATAGGTCAAATACAAATCTTTTCGAAACATTTGGACGTCTGTCTGATGTGACTAAGGATGTTGTCCCCTGTGTTTGTATGTGTATTTCTGCAACTACTGATGATGCAGTTTAGGAACATATACTCGAAGTGAAAAACGGAGATGTGAAGAAAATCGAAATTACGGACCACATCCAGGGCAGAGGTCACCAGTTTAATTAGGATGAGAAGAAAGTCATTTACAGAGAATCTAGAACAACGGCTAGAAAGATGATAGAAACCATCAACAGTGTAAAACGTGACAAACACATTAACTGTATCTTGTATCAACACCCTTAGATTTGGTTATCAGCCCTACAGTAGAAGTAGGTATCTTCATCTAGGTCCTAAAATGGTAATTACTGTAAATAACGGTAATTATCAGCTCGTTCCTTATTGGTTAAGTTTGACGAACTTCGATCCTCTGCAATTACATAAATACATGTTCAACATCATTTTACCTTGCCCAATGATGGGAGAAGGATCTCCCGAAAGGTCGCCTACTAAACTATCATGATAAACTTATAGAAATGGTAAAATTTCCACAGTAATATGAATGCTGAACAGACAAACCAAAAGAATATCTTTAATAATACTGATAATGTTGTTTTTGTTGACAATGAAAATTATATTATGGCAAAATAATGAATACTCCGTGGAAAAATGCACATATATGTTCGTACATCGTTGTTTTGTGCGTTTCTTAGCGCACAGTTTTCGTAAACCTAATCAAAATATAGTCATGCAAGACAAAGTTCTTACCTCCAGTCCAAATAAGAATCATTTTTTTTAAAAAATTCAATAAAGGAGAGTACCATTTTCTTTTAGGAATGAGGTAGAAATCAGGTTTAAGATTATATATTTTAATTAATAAAAAAAAAGAATCCATAAAATTTCTTTTCTAAACCTTAAAAAAGTGTTTTTAAAACGTTTTTATCTTACAAATTATAGCACTGCATGCTTTACAACTTGAATACAATGTTGGTATTCTTTAGCGTTTCCTTATTTTATGAAATAACGGTGAAATTGGTATCAAAAGATTTTATTGTCAAATCCACGTCATTTCATGAAATAAGAAAAAGGTGAGTTTGAATTATACAAATTAAACATGTTTCACTGTGAACTAAAAATTAGAAATCACAAATCTTATCTTTCTTCTGAATATTAAGTGCAGTGTTCTTGCATCATCTTACTGCAAAATTAATTAGATAAAAATAAACTCATGCATGAGTTTAGTAATAATAATAATGTTTAATAAGAAACGGGTTGGTGGGAACTAGGCTTAATAGATGAGCTTGAAAAATACAGTAGCTTGAGTAACATAAAATCTCAATCAAGCTTTTGTGTTGGTTATATAAAAAAGTTTAAAATAATATCGTAAAATAAAAATTAAATTCCTCGACATTTCTTTATTTATAAAATAAAATAGAACTTACTTAATAACGACAAGTTAACCACAAATATAAGAAATAAAACCTCGTAGTACTGCATCTCAGTCAATTTCTTCTAATAATTAAACAGCGAGATTTAGCTAGACATTCTCTCGTACCATATAAAACCTTATACTTCGTATAGACTATCACAACACCAATTTATTTCTACAAAATGGCTTATTGACGTCTTAAAAATGTATTTACTATTTAATTATAATTTTCAATCTAATTCTTTTATTCTGGTTAAATTGTATTCTTACTTTGGTTAAAGACGTTCCATTGTGTTTCTACAATACTATTATTGTTTTTAAACTCTAACAAGATAACTTGGTAGTTAATTAACTGAGATACCATTATTAACAAACATAAGAAATAAAACTTCATAGTACTGCATGTCGGTCAATTTCTTCTGATAACTCAAGAACAAGATTTAGCTAGACATTCTCTCGTACCATCTAAAACCTTATACTTCGTATAGACTATCACAACACCAATTTGTTTCTAAGCAATGGTTTATTGACGTCTTAAAAAAGCATTTACTAATAAATTATAATTATACATCTCATTTTTCTTTATTCTCGTTAAATTGGATTCGTATTTTGATTGTAAGAGAAAATGCATTAACGTGCCATTGTGTTTCTACAATACTATTATTTTTTATATTATATAGCCTAACAAAATAACTGGGTAGTTAATTAACTGAGATAACATTTATAAACTGTCATTTTCTATTAAAAAAGCACGTTGTGTGTTCAATAAAGGGATATATAATAAGAAATAAAACAAGTGGAAAATGCAGTTACTGACTTGTTTAGCTAGCTTGCCAAACCGTCGAAACCTTAAAATGAAAATTAGTGACATGTAAATTCTTAATTAATATTCTGACCTGAAAACATGTGTAAATAAATTATTAAAATAAACCACAGATGTGAATCAAACTATCTCGAAATACGGCAAATTATAGGAAAAAATGAAAAATGTAGTCACAAATGGAGAAAAAAGTTCTAAAAATTACGCCCATCTTTTGCCAGAAGACCCGGCATAGCTCCCTTGTTTGAGCATTTATTACAGGTATACTGTGTCAATCATCAAGTGGAGTGCTTACAGTTTCACTTCAATAATTCCTTCACAAGTTCAGTACAAATAGAAAACACAGACTGTCAATGCTATGTTAAACCGTATACCAAGCCTTATGTCAGACACTGGCTAGAGCGTCTAGTAATGTTAAACCACATGTCAGTTACGTCACATATGGAGAATATCTTTTTAAATGATATAAAATGCTTACAGGGTTAATAGATTAATGTAAAAAGTCTACAGATAAACTGAAGAGCTTAAGTGATATAATCTCTAAAACTTTTAATATCATTACTATCTGTCTGCCCGTGGAAGAATCCACTTTATTTCTCATTTAATGCATGTAACGGATACACATCCATCAAAAAGTAAACACACAACAGTGCTAGTTTTACAATACAAGGCTAAATTGCAAAACTATATACTTGATTTGTCAACAGTACACCAGGGAAATTCCATCATGAACATACAGTTTGTAATACATGCCAAAATCGGCTTTTAATACACTGCATACAGCAAAATGTCCGAAATCAACAGTTACTTGTTGCCTAACCCGGCGTTTCGACACTGGGACCCCCAGCTAGTCTAAATAGCCATTTTTATTGATAGTGCTACCATTTTTAAATTTATGACTGCGCAATGCAATATGGGGAAATCAGGGTATGTTATGTAGTTTCGGCGAATGTTACTTACTGTAAACATTGGTAAGAAACTGTCTCACAATGGTGTATTCACAAGAAAAATTAAACAAGTGGAGTGTTGAAAACTTAAGGAGTTATTTGTTAGCTAGGGGGGGGGGTCCTTTAAGGAGGGTACTTAAAGCTGATTTAATTAGGAAAGTGCTTGCAGTAGAATTGCTTAATCTCCCTGTATCTTCATCGTTGGAAAGAAAACAAGAAGACATTCAAAACCGACGTGTGTTTAAATTAACTGTCGCATGTATCAAAATACCCTTTCCAGAGTAGATAACCACTGGATGGATGACTGAATACGTGTACTATCCTGATATCACAACCAAATGCCTTCTGTAGTATGCACAGAAATGTCTGGCTGTCAATGCTTTAAATGAGGAAGAGAATTTAACGAATGCTGGACATGTTAAATGTTGAGTTCAATAACATATCTCAATGTCTGCGTTATTGTTTTGTTCGTGGAGATGTTATACCACAAACACGGATTAATGAAACTCCTTCTAAAACTTGGGTGTATATGAACATTTGGATTTAAGTAAAACATATACGTCCAAAACTCAAGTTTGGAACAAAACAGTGGCTAATGGTCGACAAAAAGTTCATCTTCCTGCAAAAATGTCGTCAATTTTCAAAGACCACAAGCCGAGCATCTACCAGACCATGTTAAAGTACCGCGAACTTCGTTTGATCTTTGTGCTGTGCTGCAACGTACAGCTAATAATATTAATTGGGATCAATTAGCATTGGCCACTGATAGACAGGCTTCTGTTTTATGTTTTCGAAAGAATGTTCGCCTTGAAAATGACCATAGCTACAACTCTCTACCAGAAAATCTATTAAATGTGGAACCACTGACCATAGAAGAAATCTGCAAACAATCATCATCGCCATCTGAATTTTTTACTACAAGTGATGAAGTATCAAAGGATTTGAAGCAATTGTTTCCCCTGTGAGCCCCTTAGCTGACATTAATCCTAATTAAACGGCTTTTTTTAAAGCCCACATTTGTAAAAAACATTGCTTTGGTGTATGTGCATGTTCATGTATATGCGACGAAAACTATCACCAACGTTATATAAGAGGAGAATAATCAAATTTGAAATTAATTTGGAATAATGTGAAAACAACAAAGTATTGTCCACGATTTTCTTTAACGACAGCTATCACACCTATATAAAATAGTTCTAAACTAAATTTTCAAAATAAAATCGCGGAATTAAAATGACTGCGAAAGTTTCATGCAATAAGTAATAATAATTTAATAATTAATAATATTAATATATATGCTTGGAAAAAACATGATCAAAATTTTATCAATTTGTGGCTTCAAAAAAACCTTTTTTTGTTGATAACATGTCAAGAAGCTTTATGTCAATCCAATAAATTGGGGCCGAACTACTTTGCTAATAGGGGTTGCATATTGACAATAGCTGCAGCAATTGTCCAAATGTGATCACACATGTCAATCATTGATATTGGTAATATGTTTTCCAATAATCGGAGTTCTTTCAACCGTCCATTAAGCCTTTCAATGTGTATTCTTGCGCGTGCTACTCTTTTACCATGAAAAACTTTTGATCTTGTAAATTTTTTTTTTCGGCGAACAAAAGGAGGTAGAACCTTTATCAAACAGAACGATAAAACCAGGATGAAATTTTGAAACAACATGTGAATCTTTAGTAATAAAACGACCCATACTAGATCCATCATAGGCAGGAGATACGTAAGAGATTGACCACGATTTTGTACAAGATATAAGTTGTGTGTGCTGTATGTTTGGTATTGTGATGCAACAGTTTTTGAATGTTCAGCGCATTGTTCAGTGCAGTAACCAATACCTGCACAATTGTTGAAAGTACCAGAAAAATGATGGTGCTTATATGCTAGTATTTCATCAGGTGTTGGCCAATATATTAGTTGTCCAAGTTCCAAACTAAGAAAAATAATGAATTTTGTAATAATGTTAGAGGTATGTCCAGTCGATATTCCAAATCTTAAAGCTAAGTCAGCAACAGGTGCATGTAGTCCTATTCCCATCAAAGTCGTTAATATTTCCTCCTCTGAGCTTAGAGAACGGCTTGGATCAAGTTTTCTTTAACAAAACAATTTGGCTGGACTATACTGATACTGTTTAGTTTTTACAGAATTGTCACCTTTGTAATATTGTAGCTTTAAATGTTTCAGCCGAACATGCTCAACAATTAATCAAAAAAAGTTTGATGATGGACATCCCGTGTACAATTTTATAATTTTTCTTTTTCTCTGGATGCAATCCTATGACATTCTTGTATTAATTGTATTCAATGACAATTTGCAGGAAGTTGTAGATACAGTGGACAACGTAGGCGATAAAATATTGGCATTACTAGTTAGTGATAACATTGGAATATCTAATTCTAAAGCAGACATTGATGAGGTTGAGCGAGTGGGTGATAACATAGTTGTCCCATAAGCTGGTGATAATATGAAAGATCTGCTGATGAACTGGTTGGTGAGATTAACAAAGAGGCATTTTTAGGAGAAGATAGATCAAGTGTGACACCAAAGTAAATTCATCTACATTACCTGGTTCTGTTTTCACACCAACTGAAGCATCTTTTTGCACTTTTTGTTGGGAAGAAAAACTCTTTCCTTTGTCGCTTTTCTCTTTTTTAAGTTTTCATCTGTACCATAACCTTTTAAAGACAATGTGGGTAAAGGGCTTGCATCTGTCGGTTTTCCATATTCAAAATGATTTGAACACATGATGTTTTCTAAACACAAAATACTTTCTGTTACAAGCGACCCCCCCCCCCTTACGTATACCACTTAGGGTTTCTCCAAGTGTAAAAACGTAGCTCTAAACTCCCATTAAATGCAGTGATTTGCGGCTTAATGACATATTTTTCCGGCTATTTACGAGCATTGTTACATGCTCCCACAGCACAACGATAATTAATTCCCATAACGATAATTATTCTTCAATAAAAACCACAGAACAACAGTACACCTGAAAAGCGACTAACTTCGTTCAAGGTTTGTTTCGATTTGAGATACCCTGATTTTCCCATACTGCTTTGCGAAGTCATAAGTTTAAAAATGGTAGCACTATCAGTAAAAAGGTCTATATTAATACCACGGAATCGCATTTTGAATTTAGTTTCTTTTGGCAATTCTAAACCGATGATTGTAATCATCACTTTTTGTTTCTCTCGCCTACTTCTATTTTTTTGTTTTTTGTTTTTCAACTAAGCAGGATCCAACTTTATGGTCAAATCTTAGATATCTTAAATTTCATCACGTTTTTATTCGCGTCACAGGTATAACAAAATATTTCCGAAATATCGCTACCCCACAAGCAATAATATTTAATAAAAAATTATGCTAAAATGTCTTCGTTTCTTTCTTTCTGAGTGTAACGCAGTATTGTTAAAGTGCTGATTTTCACAGATTACTTTTTGTGCATTTAGAGAGACCTTAATTATAATGTAGTTTTAAAACTTTAAAGATTCACGATGAGTTACGTTGAGAAGACATATTTCATGGAGAAGGGGGTGACCAACAAAAAAGGTGCTAATGCAGTTATTATGTAGAGCTACATCTGGCGTCCGACGCTGGGCCCCAGCTAGTATTGCTGAAAAAATTATAAAACAAATAAATACACTATAACTATTTAAAGATATACTAATAACATATATTTTTTAAAACAAAAAAGTCGAAATGAATCAAAAATTAAAACGTCAAAAAACTCAAGCAATTTGTTTGGTTGACGCCTGGCAAACAGCGCGAGAATAGGATTGGATCCTACTCTTTCGCCTGGTCGTTTTGCCTTGCCCGCTAACAGTGACGCGTTGGTTTGTTCTAGCCTGTATCTCACCCACTACATAAAAGATTTTGCAAGTTCAAGATAATACCATGGGATAATACCAATTTTTTTGAAATGACGGAACAACAGAAGTTTTGTACAAAACAGGCTACTGGCAAACTCGAGAGGTAAAGGGAACAAAGTTACAAACGAACAAAAATCAGAAATCTTTTAGCCTGCAAGGACTTTTCTTTAAACTTAGTTTACAGAACATCTAATTTATATATTATAAGCAATTAATACAATTTCATTTTTACTGCGGTTGATAACTGGTAATTGATTGATAACTTTCAGTTAAAGTCGACGCAGGCAGCGTGGTTTGATGTTGTTGGCGTTATCAAATTAAAAAGATAACATAGAAATTAAACCCAAAACAATCGTTATTTTATGATCGTTTGAAACTTTTTCAATTCATCAAATCCGAAAATTCTGCATTGCGTCATGTGTAATATGTGCGCTGTTTTTCGTTGTTGTTGTTAATATGATAGAAAAAGTCTTTTCAATGTTTATTTCTAATAAGTCTGACAAGAGAATGCTTATTTTTATAAGTTTTATTAAGCACTCAGGCACTAAATCAACGTTCAGCCCAAATGAGTAATAGTTCACAAATTAAATAAGTACCCAGAATACCTAAACGATAACCCTAAAATTTGGGATAACAACGTCAAAGAAGTGTTTGTCATAGAGAGATGTACACAACATTAAGGTTCCCTCTAAATTGACTTAAATAATTGTCCTTGGGTGTCAGGGTAAGATAAATCTGACGTAGAGTGAGTTAAGCGTCTATTCAGGGGCATTTGCTTTTTTGGTTTTTGTAAAGGCTGAAAAATCAATAAAACTCGGGAAATATGATGTTAAGAATTTTTTTTCAAGAAAATTGAAACAAAGTAAAAACGTTAAGGTTTTTCTATCTTAGCAATGATATAACGGATTTCTTACGCTCTATATAACCAATTACTACCGTGTCTGGTACAGAGAGGTCAGTTTTAGGGGTAGTATAAGTGGAGACTTCAATTATCGTCTGCTATAAGAGGTGTTTGCAATTTCATTGATTCCTCTGATGAGCCATTACTAACTCTGGTTTCTTCTAGCATGGAAAAGAAAACAATTGTCCATCTACGGAAAACTTAAGTACTCTCTTGGTAATGTCATTTTAAAAACTTTTGTCATAATTTGTATGCTGTATCTACTCATGATTCTCGATATTCTTTAATCTATATTGTGAATAGAAAGAAACACTGAAAACCTCATAAATGTTTTAATTTTAATTATTTTACTTTATAACACACCGTTGCGTATAGCTTTTTTGTTTGAGAAGATAAGGGACATGTTTCCGCCCCACAATCATTCCAACATTAATTTCCTGTCATACGTCACAGGTAGATAGAATCTCCATCAACCAAACCAGTTTAACTTTGAAAGGACAAAGAATGGAAGTAATAACAGAGTATATTTTATGTCAAAAAACGTAGGGAATGTACTGTGCAGAATTATGTGACATATTATATAACAATTTTTCAATGAAAATATACAAAAAATATTGTACGTAGTGTGAAATATAAACACATGCAATCTCCGTAAATATGTGTGATTGATGCGTGTATTTAGATTTTATAAGTTTAAACCTTTGCCGAATTTTTCAGAACAAAGTGCCTTAATTGTAAATAAGTTGATTTGAAAAAAAAAAAAAAAACAATATGGTGGTTAAAAGTTAGGCCAAGAATTACTAGTGTTCACCCCCGATTTGTTCCTTTGATGTTAAATTTTTACCTAATCTCCTAACAAAAATGATTATTCGGTTTAAAATCAGGAAAAAAGGAACTGTTTCATCAATAAGTATAAAATAGTACTTTGGCGACCACGAAAAGATCAATATTAACCCAGTAAAGCAATTTTGACACTGTAATCAAAACTTCAATTCGTGCGTGCATCTAATAGATAGTTTATATTATAGTTTTGAGTACCAATGCCACTATTAATAATATCAATTAAGACCTCAACTAACGTTTGCTATAAGAGGTGTTTGCCTTTCCATCGATTCCTTTAATAAGCAATTACTAAGGTTGGATCTTTTTAGATTTCTTAAACCAACAACGACAATCCACCTAGGAATAACTTAGGCACTATCTTAGTAAATTACGAAAATTAGTCGTTTAAAGAAAGTTTATTTTTAGCAACGTAAATTTGAAAAAATAAATTCCATTGCCACAAATTGCTTTTTTTTTCTTTCTAGAATAGTTATCAGATAAGATGCAACCTTGCAAATAATATTTGCGCATAATGATCGTTTTTGGTTACTTTTAGATAGAGCCATCAACAGCACTTAGCTCTCCAATTTGTAGGATGCAAAATCCAGGCAAGCAACGTTGAAAATGAGATAGCTGTATCGTCTTTTATCTCGGTATATTAAAATATATCGCACCATGGCCTGGTCCTTTTCGAAATATTAGTTTAATGGCATCAAGAATGGCTTAGAAGAAACCTACGAGTCTATATTTGGATTTGTAGGCATATTTGTTAACTAATCAATATTGAAATAAAAAGATAGGAACATTACGGTATCGAAAAAAATGTTTCTCTTTAAGGTGATTTAGATTTTTTTCTGCTTTATTTGATCCTTCATCAGACACATTGTTTATGCCAGCAGGTGTTTTGCGGGTAGGTGTTGTTTGAGTAGGTTTTGATCGATTACCCCTTCTACCTAGACCCTTTGAATTTATCTTTCTTCGTTAGTCCCTCCATTGATTCTCCAACATTTCTAAAAAGTTGAATACATAATTAAAATTTTCGCAACACCATTCCATAAATCTGAAAGAGTACTTCTACAAAAATTTGCGACTTTTGATTTAAGTATTCCGTTTTTTAGTAAAACATAATCAACTTTACAAAAAATACATAACAGAAATCTTTGAGAGCGTATCTGAAGCTTCTTTAAGCTTTCGCAATACGGCATATTCTGTTGTATCTAAATACATAACCACGTTAAGTCAGTCTCAATTGAGAAAGTGAGTAACCAATGAATAACCAAATAACTCAATGTTAAATTGTCGAAGGGAAATTTAAATGAAGCTGAAACAACACAGTAAAATGATACATCTGACATCTTGATTAGCGACTTATTTGCAATCAATCATATTAAAAAGTGATAAAAATAAAAGATTACCAGCATGTACAGCCATGAAAAAAACACCCAATCTCACAAAGCACTTCATTGCAGCCATCCTGTGCTAATAATCCAAAGTGATGCTCTCATGCAATTTTAAATGATGAACAAAGTAGTTCTTCTTCAATATGACTTACACGCATTATACTCGCCCGTCATGATCAGAGGTCTGATCGGGGTGAACCATTCTCTGTTGAGAATGAAATACCGATGTGCTATGATAAATATTCACCCATATGTATACACCATCCGGATAAACTGTCTGAGTTCATCACTAACATATTGCCGCACGTAGTGTAGTGGGTTTGTCTGCGGCTCCCAGTTCTGGGGACCGCAGATCGAATCCCGCTCACTGCTTGGCAGTATGTTAGTGATGAACAAAGTAGTTTTTCTTCAATATGTCAGTAACTATCTGTTGTTTTTTTAGTCGCACTACCCCTGGATCCAAATAAAGAACAAAAGAGTAAAGAATTAACAAATCGCAATATTTTACTCCTTTTATCTCTTTTGCAACTCTTTTGAAACTTGAAGAATTTCCATTTATTATCATAATAAAAATATCAAAGACTAGTCGATATATGATCTTCACCCTCCTTTATAAAGAGATTGATTTCATGTATCCGTAGTCGATTTAAAAATTCACCTAGGGACAGCTATTGCTACTGCGGTACTATTTTACGTAGGACAGACAAAATACGGGTATTATTAATATAGAGAAGTGCGAGACAGTTACTAAATCCCCAGTGTCTCATTTCCTATCAGCCATATGAACCACCTTTTTTTTCCAATGCAGTGCTATAAAGTAGCGTAGTTATTCACCAATACTGTTAACGGAACAATTTTTAAAAAGGGACCTATTGATTAAGCGATGTTATTCACGAATACTATTTATATTCTAATTTTTTAAGAGTTAAAACAAAAGCTGTAAAGATATTTCGAGAGGCCAACGCAGATATCATATATAGCATAATAAATCATTGAACAAGCTAAATATACAAGATAGTATAGTATTATATCGATTTTTTTTACTTAAATTGTTTCGAAATGGTGCCTTTTGTTGCAATTTGTTATAGAAGTACGTCTATGATTTTATGCAATAACCTCACACTTATAGTTTTAAGTGCAAGTCTGCTATTATTAGAACCTTTTTTCACTTTTTTTATGACCATACAGTGAGATCTATTAATCTCTCTGCTGTTTCAGGAGCGCACTACGTCTTTTTAGTAGCTAGCAACTATTGCCAGCTTAATTTAGGTAAATAAAATAGATAAATGGTTTGTTGCTGGTCGCATTATCCTTAAAAAAAGCCGCGTTACCATAAAATATAACTATCTAAGTGTAAAACTGTTGTCACGCAAGCGACGCACGATAAGTAACACAATGTTTTGCCAGCGATCATTTAATATGAAAGATTTTTTGCTTTAATGCAAGGCGCGTTAAAGAAAAAAAGGAGCTAAGCAAGAAATCACTGCCTTTAGTTTGGTCACTTACTGTGGCGAGTTTCATAGTCTTAGCGTTTGTCTTTCTCTGAATTTTGAAGTGAGTAAGTTACCAACCACTCCGACACCCCTTAGTTCAAACTCCTACTACGCCAAAAATTTAAAATTGCAATATATTGATTGTTGTAATTTAGAATAAAAGGCTGTATTTTTTTGGTATACTTGTATAGACGATGATTATTTGTATGTTTAGACGTTGAAGTTACTCCAAGACTTTCTACTATACAGCGCCAGAACAAACAACTTTTATTTTAAATTTATACAGTTTTTCGCATTGGAATGGGATGAAAAGACAACAATCGTTTCCAAAATGTGTATGCGTACACACTCTCATATAAAACATACGCCTTTATGCCAATGCGTAGCCAGGGAAGTAAAGACAATAAATAGAAAAGAAAGAGTACTTTAGGGACTTTTCGCATGACAATGCGTGTTGGAAACAAAAGGACGAAATTTAAAGGGAATGACACAAAATGACCATTTCATGGTTACATAACAAAACGAGTAATCATTTTAAAATACTTTCTGTGTATTCACCGCCACTAAAGATGCAACTTTCACACGCATGTGGCGTGAAAAACATTTTTAGGTTAGAATGTTAAAATAAATAATAACTTTGCATATGCACAATAGAAAATAAAAGACAAAAAGATGAAGCAGGCATAGTTTGCTGTACGTTGTTGTTTTATAAAATATTCTTTTTATAGTTAGTGCATATGCTAGTTGAGTTTCATCAATATTATAATTGTATCAAACAGTAGTTGTTGCTTGGTTTTTTAAAGCAATCACAATTATACTTAAGAACTTGGTGTCATTACAAATCTAAGTTCAATGAGTTATAATAACCTTTTCTTGCAGACACAAGAAAAAAATATGGGTGAGAGCTACCGGCGCCCAAACCTTCGATCCTACGCAGAAGTTTAAAATGGCGCATTTTAAACTGTTGCTTGTGCTGTTGTCTACACTTCTTGCTTAGTAATTGGGTTTATTTGTTGCAATTTTTACTATACCTGGCAAAAATGGTGCATATTTGGGTACCCTACATCAAAGAGAAGTAAAGAGCTCAGTATTTATAAATTTCCGTTACTAAATACTGATGTAAACAAGAAATGGGGGAAGGAACTTAATAGCATCAGTACGAATGATGGGATCATTAATTGATCATCAGAAGAAGAGCTACCTCATCTCAATCTCCCACAAAAAGTATATATTGGTCAAACCACTTTAAAAGCTCCTCCATCCTGCAATTCAATTAAAAAACAGGAAGACTTCAATAATATCTAAGATTTCTCACCACCTCCTTCTCCAACCACCATATAAAAAAATTTCTTTGACTTTAATCAACGGATTTTGTAACTGTCATTGAGTAGCTGTTGGCATATTGACATTCAATATACACTAGTTATTGTTACATGTACTTCATCTCGCCACATCATCCCAAAGTATGAAATATTCATTGGGAGTATTTGGATGAATGTTACCTCATAACATTACTCTTTCGCATTTTATAACAGAACTTAATAGTTATGAATTGTGTGTTGGTATTGCTGCACCAGATTATGTTATTCCCAAAAAGTTTGGTTGCTTGACATTTTAACAAAAAAAATTCAAGTCGAATCTTCACCAAAATCAATATTATCGCTTAAATATTTGCAGTACTTTAACTTGGCCTACGAAACCTAATCCTTGTGCTAATTTTAAAGAACGTAACGGAAAATATAAATCATCTACTGCTCAGAAAGAAACCGAGATTCTTAAGTCAACAAAGTTAAAATCACCTATTAAATTTACTTCTCCTGAACGTATAAGTTACCCATTTAAAGTCATCGGTTTAGGATGCAAACAACTAACAGCTCAATTAATGAAAATGATGAGTACGACTCAAATTAAAAATGGTAATGAAAGTTGTTAATTAATTTCTGATTTAGTTACATTGTTCAGTTGTTGCGACAAAAAATATGCAACACCATTTATGATTTTTTTTGTAAAGAGCAGCAAAGGTATATTCAAAACGTTTTAACTAACTAGTGTCAGGTACCACCCAATAATTGTTAAATTTTGTCTAAATTTGGCTGCAAAATTCTGCTTATTTGACTGATAGTGTTTAAATAACTACTTACTCTACCAGGCCAAATCCAGCCGTATTGTTCCCATGCAATCATCCAGCACTTTTGTAAGATATATTAGGATATTTCTTTGCATTTTAATTATAATTTGGATAAGATTCTCTGCAGAGCTCCAAATTCATGAAATTCATGAAATGCAAGTTGAAATAGCATTTAAACTTTTGGAATAAAAATAAAACCTTTTTGGCTATATAGCTAGCACTGTACCACTCAAAGACTATTTGTAAATGTATCTTCATTAAAGGTAAGCACGCATGATAGAGCAGGTTTATACAGCTTTATTACTAACTGATAGCTATTTGCGCAAATTGTCCAAAAAGTCTTTACGACGAGCTTTGTACAGCACGGTATAATTCTTAACTTCGTAGAAATCATAAAGATTGCTCTAAATACAAACAAATAACATTGCCGCAGAATCGAATTCGTCCTATGCTTTTAACTTCGCGTAAACAAAATGGTTTATATGGTATTAGGAGTGAATTAGAAAGAAAATTAGTGTTGTACAGGTAGCTAGAATCGACTTTAGATTTATATGCAGCTGCAATTCACAAAAACAATTAAAACAACTAAGTTTAAGTTTGTAGACTTTACAGCTTTTAACTTATAAAATGATTGCAGGGGAGATCTGTCTCATTAATTTTGAAGAGGATTGCGGAAACATCCACACCCAAACATAAAGCTGACAATGGAGATAGACCCCCCTCGTTTCCTGGACACTGAAATTATTCACTTTATCAACGGTTTCAAAACGAACGTTCATAGAAAAGAAAACAAACTACCCTATTCGGTAAACTGTACATGATAGATACCGTGCAGCTCAGCTATGCGTTGTAGCTCCAGAGCTAAGGGAGAACGATGATAGCCGCATGCGGTTGTTATTCCAGCAATAACCGTGAGGTGGTTTCGAAATTTCAATCAATATGGCGTCGTCAATACGGTCTGATTCTGATATTTCAGAATCATTCACTCAGGAAATGTTTGAAGGTGATGTTTCTTTATTCTTTGTTTTCTCATTGAAATAGGTTGCAAAATCAAGAGATAAGCTAACGGACTTTGTCTTTACTATCTCAAGCTTAGGACAAACATGCCTAAACAGGTTTTTGAGATGGTGCTTGTGTGCTAAGCTAACTAGCTAATAGAGACTTATAACAGCTAGAGTAGGCTTACACCCCACCATAACATGGTGCCTGCTCCCGACTCTCAACCAACACAGCACCACCCTATGTGATAGTCTGTCCTCTCTTTATCTTTTTACATATTGAAGCAACATGTTGTAGCTCCCCACATCAACTTTAAAAAAATGTTCCCATCATCAATCACTGGGGAATGGTGTTGGTTGTGTTTGCAGGGAGAGAGGGGTATGGGGGAAACAGATCTATATAGTTTAAACTTGTGGTCTGAACCTGAAGAGCTGACCAAAGACCTCGTTTCTCATTTCTCATGTTAATCTTTACATAGCTATATATACCATGATTGCAGGATCCTGCGTTTAGTGATTTTCCCTGACTGATAGAGCTATTTCGCTTAGGGTTTACTTCCTTTTCTCAAGGTGTGTAGTGGTTAATAGTAACCTTTTCAAAATGCAAAGTTGGTAGACCATGAAAGCATAGAGAAATGGTCTACAATTAGCTAATAGATAGCTATAGCACGCTGGGGTACCTTTAAAATTATAGCATCATGAAACACCATATTTTTGTGATGAAGATCTGCACAATCTTGACAATACGTAGAGAGGGGACCACAAGTTTTGCACCAAATAACTTCATTTAGAAAAATATTACATTTAATGCACTTCTGTTCAAGTAAAATTTGGTATTTTGTAGCATAATTGCCACAGATATCTGCTGATTTGACAGAATTCCTAGAGCAAAGCTCCTTCTATTTATTTTTTTCATGACAACTACTTTTTCTCTTCACAACATCTCCATTCAATAAAAATTCGCACACATTATCTTCTTCGCAGTTGAATTGTTGTTGTTGCGAAGGCAGAGTGTTGATCTTGTGGCTGTTTGTGTGTGATGCATTTGCAGTATTAGCATTATCAGTAGTGCTGTTGTTGTCGTTGTTGGCGGTTGCTGACGACGTTGTGGACAAGCTACTGCTGCCTGTCTGGAATGATTTGAACACACTTTTTGTAGATCCATTTCTCAGAGTTGTTCGAATGATACGAGAACCTTTCCTTTTAGATTTTTTAAAAGGCAGTATTATTCAAATTTAAACAAAAAAGCAGCCAGGAGCCAGCCAAGCAAAAGAATTGTTTGTTAGTAAGTTGTTTGTTAGTAAGTTGTTTGTTAGTAAGTTGTTTGTTAGTAAGTTGTTTGTTAGTAAGTTGTTTGTTAGTAAGTTGTTTGTTAGTAAGTAAGTTGTTTGTTAGTAAGTTGGTTGTTAGTAAGTTGTTTGTTAGTAAGTAAGTTGTTTGTTAGTAAGAAGTTGTTTGTAAGTAAGTTGTTTGTCAGTAAGTAAGTTGTTTTTATAGTAAGTTGTTTTTATAGTAAGTTGTTTTTATAGTAAGTTGTTTGTTAGTAAGTTGTTTGTTAGTAAGTAAGTTGTTTGTTTGTAAGTTGTTTGTTAGTAAGTTGTTTGTTAGTAAGTAAGTTGTTTGTTAGTAAGTTTTTTGTTAGTAAGTTGTTTGTTAGTAAGTAGGTTGTTTGTATGTAAGTAAGTTGTTTGTTAGTAAGTTGTTTGTTAGTAAGTAAGTTGTGTGTTAGTGAGTTGTTTGTTAGTAAGTTGTTTGTTAGTAAGTTGTTTGTTAGTAAGTAAGTTGTTTGTTAGTAAGTTGTTTGTTAGTAAGTAAGTTGTTTGTTAGTAAGTTGTTTGTTAGTAAGTTGTTTGTTAGTAAGAAGTTGTTTGTTAGTAAGTTGTTTGTTAGTAAGAAGTTGTTTGTTAGTAAGTTGTTTGTTAGTAAGTAAGTTGTTTGTTAGTAAGAAGTTGTTTGTTAGTAAGTTGTTTGTTAGTAAGTAAGTTGTTTGTCAGTAAGTAAGTTGTTTGTTAGTAAGTTGTTTGTTAGTAAGTAAGTTGTTTGTTGGTAAGTAAGTTGTTTGGTAGTAAGTAAGTTGTTTGGTAGTAAGTAAGTTGTTTGTTAGTAAGTTGTTTGTTAGTAAGTAAGTTGTTTGTTTGTAAGTTGTTTGTTAGTAAGTTGTTTGTTAGTAAGTAAGTTGTTTGTTAGTAAGTAAGTTGTTTGTTAGTAAGTTGTTTGTTAGTAAGTTGTTTGTTAGTAAGTTGTTTGTTAGTAAGTTTTTTGTTAGTAAGTTGTTTGTTAGTAAGTTGTTTGTTAGTTAGTAAGTTGTTTGTTAGTAAGTAAGTTGTTTGTTAGTAAGTTGTTTGTTAGGAAATTTGTTTGTTAGGAAATTGTTTGTTAGTTAGTTGTTTGTTAGTTAGTTGTTTGTTAGTAAGTTGTTTGTTAGTTAGTGAGCTATTTGTAAGTTGTTTGTTTGGTTAGTTAGTGTGGTCGTCGGTTGGTTTGTTGGCTGTTTGTCTGCTTGTCCGTTTGTCTGTAAGTAAGTTAATTGCTTTTATTTGTTTAGATTACCTTTTTTGTTTTTTATTTAATTGTAAGTATAGAGTATTTTATTGACAAAACCACTATTTTTCACTTTTTACTAAATCAATAGCATTACCAGTAGTTGTATATTTACTTATATTGTCTTCCAGATTTCGTATGGGTTGCTTTACATACCTTCATCAATTTTACCAACGAAGTACTTTTAATTTTTACCTCATTTATAAATGTTGCTGCTGTTAACTTTGAAAAATATGTCACCATATAATTATAGCCTGCGACTATTCCCAAATCAAATTGTCCTAATTATTAAGTATCAGAATATTGAAATCGATTTTTACACCATTCTTACAGGTTAAAAACTTAAAAATAAAGAGTTTTGTTAAAAATAAACTTTGCCAATAATGTTTTTCTGTACCATGCCAATGAACTGTTAATAATTACAACAATATTGTAAAATTAGTCTTTTTATCAGATGCTTTATTTTAATCAGTGTCAAATTAATGACCAATCTGAACAGAGATTGTGTACTCTTTGTGTGGCCAGAACATTTTGTGTACGGCCATGACTAAAAGTGCTTACATTTTGTTGGTCGCCCTGTTCTAACCAATCTTGGAACGCGCCCCGTCTTCCGACAGTGACAAATGGGTGGCCAGTCTTAAGATTGGACTGCCTAATCTATGGACGTACATGCCCAATCTTAGAACAATTGTGGAAGACAAACAGAACAATAAAATTTTTAGAAATTACCTCTTAATAGGAACTTTAAATTGAAACATTTCTTGGAAAATCAAAAGGCCAAAAATTTATATATACCATGTATTTTATGTTTAAAAAATTGAAACTACTCAACCATATTAGTGTAGTCTATAAGGTTTTTCTTCTATAGACTATGATATTAGCTACCTGGCTAAACATATCATCCAATGAAGTTAACAGCTAGGTAACTAATAATATGGTTGTATACGATTTTTCTGATTCATCATAAATATATACATTTTTTTTTTAAATTTAACCACTGCTACAAGCTGTATAAAAATGCTAATTGTATAACACGTGCTCTACCAGCTACCTAGCTAGCTAGCTGCGATTTTCACTCTACTGTGTCCAAAAACTGACCGGGTCAATTCAACAGTACCCAAAATATGATGTTTTAATGTCCCTGAGAATGTCTGTTGGGACTTGCAAAAAACAGAGCTCGTGTGGTAAATCCCTTCTTTAAAATCTAAAAGGCACCAAAGATGGGCCTAACATTGTCTTTTGCCCATTTTTGTGACGCCCTGCCCAGTCTTAAGATTGGCCGGCCAGTCTTAAGACTTGTCAATTTTATGTCCAATGATTGGGCAGAATAGCCCCCTTGCCACTTGCTTGTCTCTGATGGTTTGGTCGTAGTAGTTTTATTGATGGAGCTGGGGAGCTAAGCACATTTTTTAAAATCAAATTTCATGAATGGTTAATGTTTGTATATAGTTCGTTTGCTGCCTTACGATTAAAATTAACAAGTTGATTGATATAAAAGAATAAACTATTTTTATGATATTTTGCATATACATGGTACATTTACGGGCTATTAATTACATTATGATATTGCTTGGTAATTTTTGTCATTGCTTTGCCTAACTTGGATTTCTAGATAGTCCAAACAAGCATTAAATAATAATTACACGTAAAAATTTCATTTCTCCATGGCTTCTTACCATTTCTGTATCTTACGTGAACTCGTAAGTGTGTTTGACGAGGTTGTTTGACCTAATTGAATGACGTAAATGTGTTGTTTTCCGATAACTTGAATATCACGCGATAGTTTAGATTTTTTAGTGGAATGCGACACACTTTTTTCACTGATAACAGGAGCTGATGATTGCTTACCTAGAAGTTTAAGTATAATTATTGATACTGTTAATTTAAACTTTTAAATTATAGTAATACTTTTTAAAAAATAAAACATCTACGTACTATATCGTAAGCGCCTTAACCCAGAAGGAGGAAGAAAAACAACTGCAAATATACCAATCAAAGCGCATGCACCAGGAATTGCAGCTTGAACAACCTTGGAGAAGACTTCACATTCCTCACACACAAACCTTGAAAAAAATGTATCATTATAGAAAACAGGTTATAAACAAACTAATTCAGTCATTCTAGAATAACCTTAAAACTCACCCTGATCGTACATTTGGCCTTACAGTTTGAATGAAAAAATGACCGTTCCAACCAACAGCTTCTCTATAAAGCTAATTGCAGAGTACACAAAACCACTTGATCTCTAGGAAGTAAGGAAAAAATAACTTATAATATATTCGAAATCAAAACAGTTAGTAAAAACAACACAAAGTCGGAAGTCATTGTTGCTACCTTATTGGTACCAATCAGCTCAGCCATGTTAGCAAGGGATGTAACCAAAATAACAGAGTTACCACGTCCCGCCAACCAAGCTACTCCATAAACAGATTTCGTATGCTTTTTATCAACAATAAATAGCCAAATGCTTGATCCTACAATCATTAAAGCACCCAAGGTGTACGTCCACTAGATAGAAATTGCAAATATTGCTAATAATTGCGAAAATAATGAAAATAAAAAATTAGAGAAAAAGAAGCAAAATAAATATTACCTGACCGCCAATCTTTTTTGTAACAAACTTAATAAAGAAGGTTGTGATAGATCCAGCCATAAGTACAATTAATGGAAAGTAAGCGATAGCTTCCTAGACCAATTAAATCATTTTTTTAATGATCTGCATGGTAATATTCAGAATATTTATGTTTGTATTGAAACTGAAATACTTACCTTTTTCAGATGTAAAGCATCAGTTAGGTACAATGCAAAATAAGATTGGAAAACACTGATGGCTAGTCTCGCTGTCACATACATCAGTGCAACCTAAATTCAGAAAGAATTTGTACGGTTTCTATAAAGATTTATTTATAAAAATGCACTAATTAACTTTCTTTAGATGTTTCGTCAAGAATTTAAATAACAGGAATATCTAACCTTGTAAAATTGACTGTGTTTTAACCAAGCTTTCCATGTTATGCTTTTCTCTTCTTTACCGACAACAATTTCTACTGCATTTTCAGAACCGCTGATCTCAACTGAAAGCTTATCTATTTTACCTTTACACAAAAAATGGAAAAAATTATGACTGTATACGAGTTATTATGGATAATTTCTCTGAATTTCTCTCAACATAATGTAATACACAAAAAAGGTTTTGAACTTACCTTTCAATGTTTTTACATAACGTTTTTCCTTTGTACCAACATGGAAGATAAAACAGAAGACTAAGCCAGAACCAATTACAATGAAAACTAGTATCTAAGCGTAACAAACATCGTTACTTGGATTTTCATGTAATTATCGCTTCATACATACGTCCTTAACATAAAATTTCCACCTACCGTGAATTGTTTAGACACAGAAGGATCAATCATGTTTCCATCTGCTGTACCGAGTAACAACCATGTTGCACCATAAATAAATATACCACAAGCAAATATGAACCCAGATCTAGGTAAAGGTAGTAGTTACAATATTATAAAAATGTTGCTCGCTAAATAGTGTCATGTCAGAATTATTCAATCCTCACCTTATGGCATTTAGCTCTACTCTTTGACTTTCTTTGGAAGTAATTTCAGGGATTAAAGACAGATGGGCTATCTGAGTTGCGGCCCAGTCACTTCCAAACATAATACTGAAAGCTAAGTAGTAAGCTAGTTTTATCTTCTCTCCTGAACCGTTGCAATTAATACACGTATTGAAAACAAATGGAAAAGCGATTACACCGGCTAAAGTTCCGATGCCATGCCAAAATTTTCGTTTTCCATACCATGTAATCTTTGTTTTATCACAAAGGTAACCCGTTGCTAGCGTGCCTAAAGCATCTGACAATTGACCAATTAGCATTACTAATCCGGCATTTGATTCGGATAGTCCAGCTACTTTCGTCATGTACAATAAAAGATAACTGAACCAGGTTACCATTAAATCGTTGAGAATATGACCAAAGCCGTAAAAGAATTTTTTTGCTTGTGGTAAAACTGGATTTAATTGTTCCATATCTTTACTTGTAACTTTCGTGGATATAAACCTAAATATTAATGGACTATTATTAATATTGTCAGTAAACGTGTTTCTAATATGTCACACAATCTGCTGAATACCCAGTCGGCCAAAAATCTGTCGTAAAATTAGATGTATAATTAGGGAAGGCAAAAGTATTTCGTCTGACTTATTATCTAGACCAATTGCATTAGAAATTTAATCGCGAAACTTAAATCGCAAAATTTATATTTTTAATTTTGGACCCTATTTGTGGAATATTGTTTCGCAAAATTGCATTTTTAGAGCAAATCGCAAACAAACATTTCCACAAAAGATCCTTAATCACAAAAATTTCTTCTATAAAAATAACTTCCCTCAGCCGAAACAAAAAAGGTCTATTAAAGACATAATAGGTATAAACTTCTCACCTTTTATGTTTTCTTCACTTGGCATCTTACGTTTATTTGATGTGCCTATGTATCATACTTGATCCCCTATTTTTATATGACATGAAAGGAAGTACAAAATCTGCACTGTCATGGTGAGATTAGATGCGAAACTTTTGTTGACCACATTAATCTTCTTAAACGTACGTTGTAAAAGTCGCAATACTTTGACTCTCGTCCATACATAATGTTTCTTTAAGCCTTGTTCCTAATTTGGACATAAGCATACAAAATAATATAGTGAATGATATAAAATATCAAAATTTTTGATAATCATAAAAAACATAGCATAAACTTGCGCATAATATTTTTTAAAACTTTCAAAACTTATAACAAATTGGTCAAATGGTTTTTAAATCCATCAGCGTGCATGAATAAAAAAATTAAAGTGAAGGGTGAAATCATTTTATAAAGAAACACTAAAAATTGATTTAAGGAGACGGTAACCCCCTTCAGGGTCAATTTTTTTTTAAAAAGTTTTTTTTTAAATTTTGATTATTTGGCTTAATTTTCTGATAATTTTTAAAAAAGAATCAAAAGTATTTATTGTTAAGAGGGATATAATAAAGAAAAATCTTCTTTATCTTTTATTGTTTTCAATAGTGTGCTCAAAGTTTAAAATTCCTCAAGTATATTTAATCTGTATAATAATTAAAGAGAGTTATGCAGAACGAATAAAATATTGTATCTCTACATATAACATAGGAAACATTTACACTTTAATAATCTATACAAATGTATTATTATTTATTATCTATACCTTTTTAATTTAATTCTTTTTTTTTTTCGTTTTTATCCTGTTATGTTATGTTATCCTGTTGTCTCTTTAACAATAACTAGACCCAAAGTTCTGCGAAAATAAAACCTTTAACTTTAAATAAAATATTCAAGAGTTATTAATTACTTATAACGTTTAAGTGGGTGTAGCCATGATTCTTGCAGGCAAAAGCAAAGATCTTTGATTTGCTTTTTCTCGAAACACAATTTTCAGTCGTAACAGAATATATTTTTGTCGAACACTCCTCTTCATCCTGTCGAAATTGTACGAAAACAAGTTTGTTGCGACAATTATATCTTTGGCTGCAAAACTTGATTTTTCTAACGCAGAGATTGAGGAAATATCAAGTTATTGATCTATCATGTTTAAAAATAGATAAATCTGTCATAAAACAGCTATTGTAACACAAAATATGCTATATTTTTGGAACCACGTGTTGTTTTGAGTAAAAAAGCAAAGTTTTTTAGAGTTGAATAAGAGCTTCCCAATGATGTTTTTTTTCAACGAACAAAAATTTTAATGAGGGGAGTGTTCGACACAATGAACTGGAAGGGTGAATTTCTGTATATAATTTTTTTCTACTTTTTGGATTTTTTATGAAAATATTTTATCATTATTCTAGTGATAATTTTATTTGGCTTTCAGAATATATATATAATTGCTAGGGTTAATATAGTGAGCAGAGGAGATATTTTAAATTTACTGAATATGTGTCCCAGGGGGTTACTGTATCCTTAAAATAAACGAAACTGATAAACTCGTTATATAGTTGACCGATTATTTTTTTAATATTTCGTTGTTTAATGTGGTTCTTTTTTATTAGTATATCTCTTTATTTTTTCCTCTCTGCAGCTCATAGCATATCTTATGATTGTTTCATAGGTGGGAACGGGTTATGCTATACTTTTGTCACTTTACGTATTCATGTACTGCGCATGCGTATGTTGTTTTGCGTATGCTAACACTTGGAACCAGACTTTAGAATTTTAATTTCACTAAAAAACACAAGTATTATAATTAATCGACCGACTAAGGGCGGTCTGTCATTTGGTTAAGACGTGACATTTGATACGCAACTTCGGTGCCATTTTAGCTTTTGTTTTCGGCACTCTTCGCATTAGGGAGATCAGTTTCACTCACTCGAACATGTATGTTTGAGATGATTATCTCCATCAGTTGTTACGTATGGAAGAGTTCACGGCAGTGTTGAAGGAACATTTGTCTGGCGGTCGCACCGTTGTGTTACCGTGCCGAAATATGTTCTTAACATGCCCCATAAAATAAAAGGACGAATTTCATCCTTTTCCTGGGATGATTATTGAACGCCGATTGTAAAAGTTCAATGTGATTGACTAGTTTTCACGTGCCTGTATTTTTACCTTTTTGAGGAAGTAGCTCTCTGACTCCATTTATTATTAAGATTCTTACAATTCCAACGGGATTGTAAACCTTATGTGAAATTATATGCGATAAACCAATGTGATTTATGCAAGAAAGCTATTCCATTTTGTGATAAACTTGTTTGGTTATGCAGTAAATTCATTTGATTTTGCGAAAAAAACATTATAATTTGCGATAAAGTTGTATAATTTTGCGATAAATTTGGGTTATTATGCGATAAATTTGTTAGATTATGCAATAAATTTGTGTTTATGCGATAAATTTGTGTGTTTATGCCATAAATTTGTGTGATTATGCGATAAATTTGTGTTATTATGTGATAATTTTTTGTGATTATGTGAAAGTACTAAGTTTATTAATTTTGCGATAAAGTTATTTGATCATGCAGTGAGCTTGTCTTATTATGCCATAAACTCATAAAGATATACATTCGATATAATTGAAAACGATAAAATTTCATTCGATAAAAAATCATTCAAAACAAGTTTATTCGGTAAAAAGTAACTCGATAAATCAATGGGGGTGAGCGGCATGGATTTCAGATAGAACAAGCAAGAAAATTAAAAACTTCCTAGGGCAAGACAAAGTAAGGCTGTCATACTTTTCTTTAATAATTTGTTATATTTTTTACAAAGTTTCGCAAAGAATAAACTGTTGACGTAACCCTACGGCTGTCACCTGCAATTAGATACCGATCTTCTTATCTTAGGCGCTTTATGATTTATTTTATCTGGTTTCTCATATACTTTATTTTTTCTGTTTCACCACTTGTCTTTTAAGTTCCGGTCCAAAAAAAGACCAGACTTGACATCTAAACATAAGAGTGACTTTTTTAGGAGATTGTTCACAAAATCCTTTATTACAGCTATTTTTCGCGGAACAGAACGGACAGGAACAGAAAAGCTTCTGAGCATGTGTACTTGAAATGTTTATATCACGTGAGTGGAAGTTTTTTCTTACTGTTCCATTCCGGGAAAAGTAGAATCTATTTCAAATTTATCTTTTCGTTCTTTGCGGAAAAATATTAGCCAATTAAATTATTTTATTTCGTGAGAATTGTGCAATAATATAAAGTGGAAAATACTAGCAGAAAATTTCCTGTTTTGCTCTGTTAAAATTCTGTCCTTTTATTTCCACGGAAAGTTTTCCTAAAGGGGAAAACAGCCTTAAGACACTGCGTGTTGCAACAATAAGAGCAACTTGAAAATTTTCTTCTTCATTGTTTACATCTTGCAGTCATTTTTATTTTTTTAACTCACTGTCAGATCAAGTGTCTATAAGCATTATTTTGTTAAGTTTTTTCCCATGGGGTAAAGGTAAAAAGTCTGTTTACGGAAACTTATTTCACGGAAAATATAAAAATTGACAATCGCACTTGTATATGTGACTGACCGCTTTTGATGTTGCACTGTGAGCAAACGTAGAGACCGAGGTTGTGTAGTCTGTACTACATTATCTAAAGATTTGTATGTTGAAAGATTTGTGCCTTTGTAACAGGTATAAAATTTTAATCTTGGTTTTACAATGTCATATAAGACAAATACAATAAATTGGTAGCTATTAATCTTGATTTTACTCCAATTATACATCAAAAAACCAAAACAATCCTGACGCAACACGAGTGACGGACGTTTAAAGAAAAACGTGTTGCTGTTCTTACCTTCAACGATCAAGAAGCTTTGTCAACATTCAAATGCAAGCCTAGTTTTAAGTGTACGTTGGCTATTGTTTAACCAAACCTTAATATAGTAACTTTTAAAACTAGATCTACGGCTTAGTTTCTAAAGAGCTTCAACAAAGTATCTGTAACTTCAGTGGGGAAATCCCCTTGCTGCTGAAAAAACCAATAAATTTCATTAAAAGGAAAACACAGTTTTGGCTGAGTTAAATGTTTCTTACGTTTAGGCTCAGTTGCTTCTTATTTGTTGCTTGTTGACGATCTACTTGAAAAGATCCAATTAGGTATTTACTTTTCAATGTCAGCTTGCGACAATCGAAACTAAACTCACCTTTAATCACGTCTATTGTCGTAAAAAACCAAGGAGGACAAAACAGAAAGAAGGAAAGTTTCGGGAACACATTCTTGTGTTTTTTTTTAATTCCTGTTCTCTGCCAAACTGAATGACCAGAAACATTTTTAACCCTATATGCTTTGGCAAAACTATTATAAACAACACCTCACTCAGAGCTACACTCCATCCCTGATCCGTCATAGAAAACTACATTTTGACAAGCTTTCGAGTATAATATTTTTTGTCAGATGAGCAAACATTACAGTTGGGCGTATAAAATACAAAATAGGTAAATACATAAATTATAAAATTACAAAGCATAAAAACATAATACGTATAAAATATACTTGCTTTATTTACAATAAAACTGTAATAATTACCTTAGAATTGTACCAGTCCTAATCTCACAATCGCCACTATATTTCGCGAAATCAACAGTATATGTCGCACAAATTCTAGAATTTACCACAATATATCATAAAGTGAAAGAAATTTAACTGAAAAACTTGTTTTATTTTTTCCTCAGTTGATTCAAAAAGCAGCTTTTCTTAATTAGCGAACATTTGTCCCATAATAAAAATGTGCTGAAGGTAATTATTTATAATTTTTATTTCTATAATAAACCAAAAAGTGTGTAAAAACTTCACAAATTTAGAAAACGTTGTTACAGTTGTTTGCAGCAAAACTAAATGATGAATATCAATACTGCTGTTGTTGAACAAGTTTCTTTGACAACAGAAATTATTGATGATGTTGCTATTAAGTGAAAAAAATTCGAAAAATTTCGCGTACAACAGTACGCGAAATTTTTCGACGACGAAAATAGACTGAGAAGGAACACAACTGGACGACTGCTTAATTGGGATCAAGCCATGGTACTGCTCAAGGCACTAACCTATGGATGGCTTGCTATCATTTCTTTCAGACGACCAAAACAGTAATATTTGAAATGCGTATATCAAAGTAGAAACTACACATATCTATTTTTTGGAATTTCTCCACCATTTTTGTCAAAAAGTTTTTTTTACGTTTTTTTTCTATATATTCTCTTTATGTAAAAGAACTTAAAACATTTTATGAAAGTATTTTTTTCTTACCATCACTTGCCCAGTTTCCTTCAATCTTTGTGAAAAAATAGCCAATTACTTGTGGATTTCAAATGACGAAATTACATTATTGGGTCAAATTAGCAAAAATAGAATCACATTTATTGAAAATGTGAAGATCAAAAAAAAAAAAAATTATTGTGAAAATTAGTGTTGAATTTCGATATTTTTGTGACATTGATGCGACATATAGCTAATGTTAAATTTTGAGGCATATTGTGTTGATTTGCGACATATAGTGTTGATTTTGCGACATATGGGGGTGATTGTGACATATAGAGGCGATTGTGACATATAGTGGTGGTACATTGCAACCCTATCACGCGACGAAGTAAAAAATGTTTAAAATATACGCTGTCCTACACGAGAAATAATTTCCAAGATAAATCCCTAACAAAACAAATATCTGTTCATATTTTGGTTCGCTTTATTCTCTCAACGCGAACAAAATCAACCGATATTGGCCTGACCTGTTTTATGTCAGGCAGTATCCATAAATCATAGAACACAAACCCTGTCAAGGTTGTTTCTAGGTATTACTATATTATGCTCTTCCGTAAGGGTTTGACTGTAGCGATGGAAGTTATAGCGCACCAACCTCTGTCAAGAATGTTTCTAGTTATTGATAAAAATTATAGGAATGTTTTCGTTTTGTTCCGTTGAGATACATCAAAGATATGCCGAATTGATAGAGATTACATCCAATTCTATCATCTCCTGACTCGCACTATACATTCAAAAATGTGTTTTATACTTGATGTGCTTAGCAACGACAAAACAATATTTGTGAGTTCCATGCTATCAAATATAAAACTTCTATACGCGACACTGAAACGCAAGAGGAAGATGTAATACTAAGACTTGAATAAAACTTAACGTGGATACTGCCTTATATTTCCCCTTAAGTCACACGGCATATACCGTCCGTGAAAAAATGGAAAAAAAGAATTCCGATCACTAAATTTAAAGTAAATAGACGTAACAACTTAAATGGAAGCAGCAAATTAAGTGTACTAAAACAAGTAAGTAACACTCCCAGCATTGTTTTTTTCTAAGTAACAGTTACTTAGAAAAAAACAATGCTGGGAGTGTTACACTCCCAGCATTGTTTCTTTCTAACACCCTAAAAATATTTGGCTAGATCCGCACCTGGAGTGCTACGAGACCTGATAGCAAAAAATTTTCTGATTTATGTTGCCAGGAAGATTCTCGCTCCCTAAGCTGTGCCTCACTAAAGACCTGTCAATTGTTTGAAAAGACTACTCAGTCATACCTGGATGATTTGGCAACACAAAATGTTCGAAAAGACCTGACTGCGGCACTGTTTTGATCTCCGAATAACCTGTTTTTTTTCTCTAAGAAATTTCTAAATTGGCTTTTATAGTTGTAAAACTTATATCTAAAATTCGTTGTCGTACTCCAAAAATTTTTTTACAACATTTACACGTTAATTTATAAACCACGCTGTTAGAATTACAATCAAATTTACCTTTCTTAAATTATATGTTCCAGTAAAATCAAAACTGGAAAAAGTACTCGCATTTTCTAAAAAGTTATAAACTTGCCAATTTCTCTTACCACAACCTACATGTATATTTTCTCGAGAATTGCAATCTCGAAGCTTAACCCGAACCAAGTAATCACCAAGAGTCTTAAAACGGCAAAAAAGAGCTAACGGCAAATGGGGAAAAACTTTAGCATGTTCTTTATCACAACATAAGAAAATTTCTCTCAAAATGTTAAAAATATAAGATAATGCCTAGGTGAAATGTCAAAACTAAATAACCTTATTATTCGATTTATCTTTATTACAGTAGTAGTATGTGATTATAAGCGGGTTTTGTTGCTTGCACCGGTCAAATCCCGCTTCAGCATCCCTTCGCAGATACCCACTCAAAAATCATCAGCATAAATTTTCATAAACTGCTTAGGTCAGCAATCACTTACTCATGCGCAAACAGGTCGATAAACCTCTATACAGCAAAGTCAGAGCGCACCTGTCACGACTCCCTTGTCAGAGATGTACTTATAATAAAGAGAAATCAGCTGGTTAATAAATGAAAGGTGTGTTAGGCGTGAATCCTTGATGCTCGTATGTTCCACGTCATATAAAACCCAATACATGTTTAACATAGCTGTTAAACCGGCGTTCTACATACACGAGGATGTCCCATATTCCCCAAGACATGTGTAAGAAAACTGATGAACTGGAGCCCTAGACGTACACGTATGTCCCAGATCATTTCAAGACACAAGGTAGGTGCAATAAAGATATGAAGGGTAGCCCCACAAACAGGTATGTCGCAAACTGATTCTTGACATCCATAATGTTGGAGGAGTGCAAGAAGCTTGAAGATTGGTGCGAAAAGCATAGATGTTTCAAATAAGATACAAGCTAGCATCCGCAGCGTGGCATTCTGACAGTGTCCGGGCTATTTGCTTTTCCGAAGATGAGAGAATGATATTGAACAGCTCTGCAGCTGAGTGAAGTCTCGGGTCGCACCAGCGAATTACATTCACATACACACGCCTGTCATGCAATAAAAAGATGTGGAAGGTAAAATACTATCAGCAACACGTTTTATGATGGAGGCAACGATCTATCCGGTACTAGTTACAGCCGGAAAACCACCAAATAAAGGAGGATGCTATAGTTTGGAAAACAGACCGTCGAATCGAAAAGAGTTTTAGGGTGACGTCATTGTCAACAATATCAAGGATGTGAATGTCGAAAACCTGATGCTATGCGACTCTATTCCTGCAAACAATGTTAAAGACGATAGAGATATGTGATATGTAAAAACACTTATAATTGAGTCTTCCAATATAGTCAGGGTTCTGCGATAGCCATGTCATTTGATCTTGTAAACTACAGAAAGTGGTTGGCTAAGTACTCCTCCCAGATTTTGGACAAGGTAGAAGCGTAAGAAGGGCATTGTTTCAGCAACAAAAGTGTGAAGAAAGATCGGTACATTAACCATAAACTAATGGAGTGAAAGAGCGATATTCGAACCAAATACACAAGAAAAAGGTTTTCCAAGGCCCTTGCAAATGTACGGCAATCATCAAGCTCGGAAGTGTATATAATCTCATTGTAAAATCTTTATACTAATACTATCATTCGCTTGTTTGTTTGTCTTTATCGCAACTTTTTTATGATCACATTTGTAAAATTACTATTATTATTGCTATTGTATTAGAACTGCATCTCGGCATATCTTGTTTTTCTAACAAAAGGTCCTTGCGACAGCATCTGTTCAATTTCTTTTTATAACTCTTTTAAAACAAAATATTTCCATCCACATACTTTCACAAGCTCGCTAACAGCAGAAAATTTATAGGATCTTGGGGTAGATGTAGTTTTGATTCTGTTCCAACTTTTAATTTTAGATACGTGTTGGTTTTATTAAAGCAAATGCAACCGTAATAGCAAAATGGAATAGTGTGAAAACATGTTTACAGCTGTCCCTGCACAAAGTTACGTTTAGACGTGTAAGTACAAGTAGGTCCCTATTCATGGTGCTAGCTACCTTAGCGATTTTGATTATGACGAGAGCTTTACCGAGTTGTATCATGCCCAAAGTTTTGTATGGTTAACACCAGCCATATAAACAAATAGCTTGGAAGAATTGTCTTGTACGAAATATCAACATCCTGAAGAAGGAAACGGCTATTTTACGTATAAAAGGTAGATTTAGTATACTATGGGTCCCTATTGCACACCTTATGTAGAGACAGCCTAGAAGGTGAATCTCAGAAAATACATTGAGGAATTTAGCAGAGATGCAGGACGTCTCGTTCATGATGGAGACTTATTGATCGATGCTGCCACTGGAAAGGCGCTTGCAGTGAAAGTCGAGCAACGCTCTGGAGGATGCACAAGCGGTATCCTGTAGTTCTGTCGAGTCATATACCCTACAAAACCTAAAGTTGATACTTAGGTGGACACTCTAAGTACCACTTGCATACTGCACAGATTGAAGCTTACTTAACTCTTCGTACTTACCTGCCTGTCGCTCTTTTGCCACTAGCTCTGCACGTCCCTTCTCATCGATGTTATACACAATGCGTTCCACGCAGGTATTGCTTTTTTGATGTAGTCGTGCGTTGGCCTGGGAGTGTCCATGATGCACGAATTTGGGGGAATTCTGTTGTCAATGACCAGTTAAGGGCAGGTGCAATCCCACCTAATCCGAAAGTGATTGTTCCAGGAGAAACACCAGTGCCAGTGTGTTTGTTAGGTGACCCTGCTTATCCACTTCTCCCATATCTTATGAAATAATATGCAGCTGGAGGAAGTAATCCTCAGAAAGAGTTTTATTCATATCGATTATCTTCGGCTAGGATGGTAGTTGAATGTGCTTTTGGTAGACTCAAGGGCCACTTTGGGATACTGAAGAAACAGATGGACACAAAATTAGAAGACACATTGCTTATAATATATGCCTGTTTTATCTTGCATAATTTTTGTGAACATAACAAAGAAACATTATCTAATGATATAACTCAAACAGTAAATCAAGAACAAAACCAACAGCAACCTCTAACTATAGTTGATGCACACGCCAGCACTAGCAATGATATGGGAGGAAAACGAAATCGAAAAATATTTACAAAGTACTTTGAATGAAGGCACCAAAAACATTATTCCTAGATCAAACTATACAATAGCTATAGTTTTAATATTTGTTTTGGATAACCTGGTGTACAGTACCAGAAAAATTAGTATATATACTACTGTAAATAAAATATCTATATAAGCTGTGAAAATTACTTCAGTTTTAAAATATGTCACTATTTCTGTTGTTGACCTCGAAATGGACGTTCTAAGATATCATTGACTTCTGACACTCGAACCCCAGGTTGGTTCAAAACAGTATTGCTTAGGTTTGGAAACAAATTATATGTTACAACCTGTGGTCTTTAGGGATTAGTAGCATGTATACTTGCAAAACTTTGTGCAATAGTGTTCCCCACATGTTCAATGCACTTTGCCATTTTAGACATACTGTCCTTATAGTCTGCATCTGACTGATTAATTCTATCTAATAACTTTCGCTTTAATTCCAAGTCCTCCCTCGCAAGTTTTAATTGTTGATTTTCAAGCGACAACTTTTTTGATAGCCGATTATGCCTTTCATCTTTCAAGTATTTTCCAATTTTCTTACGTCTGTCTTCATTATTACTGCTGTTCTCCTTACTGGAAGATGTTGAACTGCATGAGGAAACTAACTCACCATGGTCATCAATTGTTGTATCATCATTGTATGTAGAGTTCAGAGGCAAAACAGGGGAAATATTAGGCTCTGGTAATTCCACAGTAGAACTTTCCTGAGTTGGAACTGTTGCAGAAGATTCAAAACCACCACTCAGGCTAATAGTAGATGGTGACCCTGTCCATATGTCAGTGCATAGGTCAAAAAATGTCATGACCATTCTACCCCCACCGCTTCTGCGGCCAGCATCTACAGCCTTCTTGTAGCTGTAACGTATGTTTTTCAGTTTGCTAGTAACTCTCTGCCTACTCAGTTCGCTGAGTCTGTTACCACTCCTTGGATAGTCTTCATCACTGTTCTTTGGGTAAGAATCTTGAAAGTTTCCTGTTATTGTTCCATACTTAGTCCTGATACTCTCCCAGTTTTTTCCTTGTAGTTCATTTTCCACTTTGTAGGCTTTCACTGTCTCCAGCAGAAGCTCAATCTCCTTATCAGTCCATGTGAACGAGCCCTCAGACGCCATTTTGTTTACTTTCTTAACGCTCTTGCTCATCCACATAATATCTAGTCCAGTTATATGATTAACTGGACTGGCTGGGCGAGAACATCAAACCATTACCCCTATTTTTCATGTGAACATGCCGGTCGCTGGGCATTTCGAAACAGTTATACTCCGTAACGAAATCTATCCGCAACGTGTAAACATAGCCTAAGAAACAAAGGAATGAACTTCCACATGATACTGTGTGAACATAGGTTATGTCGTTCATAAATCATACCACAAACCATTGTAACTAAAAGATTTTTTAAAGAAACATTTCATGCTCAAATAAGGAAAATTAAAAAACAATCCAAGGTCAAGTTATCAGTATTTTAAGATTACAATATTCAGAAAATCTAAAACACCAGTGTAAAAAAATCGATCGGAGATGTGAAGTGCGTCTGGTCTACAGGTAGGCTAAAAAAAATACACTATTCAATAGAGCCGCTGCTACCCTATCTTTGTTACACGCAAAAAGGGACCGCGAACGATGTTATACAATCGATACTACTTTCTCTCAAAAGGGATGCTGCGCTATTGGATATTTCAATAGACATCAAGACAAGTCACAAGACTCAGTAAAACTAACAACAGGGGTTAAGCCACAGGTGTACGGTCTGGCTTTGAATGCCCAGTGGAGCGCCTAATAAGAACCGCAAAGTGTCACACATTCAGGAGGAGCGTTTTAGTACAGGTATGCAGTATGTCGTAAATATAGTAAGGCAGCCACAACAATTAAGTGTTTCGGTTGATATGTACTTTTTTAAATATATATAGCTTTAGCTGAAATAAAAACAAAAATGATGTTATTTTCGCTCAAAAGGGCGCTGTGCTATTGGATATATCAACAGATATCAAGACAAGTCACAAGACTCAGTAAAACTAACAACAGGGGTTAAGCCACAGGTGTACGGTCTGGTTTTGAATGCCCAGTGGAGCGCCTAATAAGAACAACAGTGTCACATGGTGGAGCGTTTTAGTGCAGGTATGCAGTATCTCGTAAATCAAACAAAAGCGACCACAACATTTGAGTGTTTCGGTTGATATGTACCTTTTTAAATATATATAATTTTATATATAGTTTCCCACTCGTTGATACCCCGTCATAACAGAAATAGTCGGTCACCCTTTTATTATGTTTTTAGGCAGAAGCGTTCCGTCAGTAATTAAAACCAGAAATAATGGGAGCGTACCCCTGATGGCGAAAGTTGTACCAAATGGATTAGGAGCTAAATTACTTTACATGCAGCCTTACCCTGAATCGACCATTAACAGTGATAGTGTGTTTGCAGTCAATCCACTTTTCAATTCACCAAGCTTTTTATCAGAAAGAATACGAGAGTTTGAAGGCCGCTACAGTATTTCTGACCTTTTTGGATCTCTAGCGAATGAAACAATTGGCAATTTTCGAGAAGCTCCTCTGTATTTTACTAACTTAGCACGTACATTACAACTAAGGATTACATTAAAACTGTGAAAAATTTTTCTTTGTATTTCAATCTTCCTCTACCCTGCTCCCATGTGTTAAGAAAATTACTAAAAAACAATTATTTTAGAACAGCTATACTCGTTTCTAAGAACAATGCTGATAATTGCTGAAAGAGTAATCAAAAAATGAGAACAATGGCAAGACTGAAATTTTACTGCTATTTTGTTTTTTAAGATGTCGAAAAAATGCTTGTCAACAAGAATTCGGTCAATTTAGAAATGTATTTTTTCAAAATCTTCATTACTTCACGAGTTAGCACTGAACATAATTTTTGCTTTGTGTTTTTTATAATGGGGTTAACTGAAAGGAAGTACGAGTTTTTCAACGAATCAAACACTTGAAATTATTGAAATGTTTATCGTTTTGATATTATTTTGTGCTAGAATGAGGAATTATATTATAACGAAAATCATCCAGACTTCAAATGTATGCTCAATTGCTCAAAGTATTTGCAAATGAAATGGAAGTCTGCAAATCAACCTTAAAATTTCCAGATGTCTGTTTGGTTAGGCATATTTTAATGTAACAAATATATTTTTAGGTGTATGAATGTTTTTCTGCGACATAATAAAAAAGCATGCCACACAAGCCCGGCTGAATTATTCCGAATGTGCTATCAAAGTGGCGAATATCTGTTTAGTAAATACACATTTTCCTTAGATCCGCTGAACTTCTATAATTCATTGGGGCGATCTTATTTTTCGGATTTCAGAACTTAAAATATTTTACTTATGTTCTTTACAAAAAGTGACGAAATTTTGGATAGGTGACTAATATTTTTTGCTGACCCAACTTTTTTTCCGACCTCCTTTTTGCCGTTTTTTCTTTTTTTTTGCTAATTTTTATCAGTTGTATGCAATTATTCTTTATTAGTGACTAAATTTAAAAAATGAGTCGGCCAAAAATACTAAATTCAAAGTTTAGTCAGCAAAAAGTGATTAAATTTTGTCTAAGTGAATAATATTTTTGCCGACTTTCTATTTTTGCCGACTTTTTTTTACCGAAAAGGTACATTTTTTATAAGCATGATATTTTTAGCCAGGTAGGAATGGATTTAAAACTCATTTTCCAATTTCTACTAATAAAAAAGTAACTATTATTTTCTTATATCGCTTGTTCTTAGATACAATAACGTGCTTTTATTACCTATGAAATTTTAACATTACGTAAAAACAATAGATTTTCAGTTATCCAATATAATATTTCTAAGGACTTCTAAAATACAATTTAATCTTTCTACAGTATAAGCATTCATAGCACTGGAACGAAAGTGTGGGGACCGCTCCTCGTTTACTGCCCATTCCAAAATGCAGTTCGCACAACCGAGAATTTGCCTGCAGCAAAACGATTTAATTAATTGTCGGTGTAGCTAAATCGTTGCAAACGAGACATTGAAACGCATCAACCAAAGGGAATTTTATTCGGTGCATTTGTAACGATCTCCTAAACGCTTCTGCATCTTCACTGAGACACTCTACAACCACCATAGACTTCATAGACACCTTTATTTCTTCCAGTGTGATTAAGATGTCAGCAAAAATTAAAGTTAAAAAATCTTAAATCCAATACGTCACAGTATAAAAAAGCATCATGAGTTTTAGTCACAATATGTCACCTGACTGTGGCGTTGCAGTTGTGTAATTAGTGTTGGAGCTACTGTGTGAGCGTACAAAGATTGTTGACACGCACAATACTTTCCGTGAATTGCATTTCCAAAACGACACGCCTGTTTCTTTAATAGAAACAATACAATCGTTCAGAAAAATTATCAAAGAAAATCGAGAAAGTCAGATTATACCTCTTGTTGCTGGTGAATCTTCATCCTTCAGAAGATTTGATTGTACTAGTAATATATTTGTATCCTGGAACATGTTAATTGCGGCGCTAGTTTTGCTTCTCACATTTGCGTTCACTTTGTTAATTTGTGCATACACCATTCTCACATGATGATTCTCAGCTTAAGACAATAATTTGCTTTACAACTGTTACCGTTAAAAATCTCACAAATAGTTACTCATAAGTAATTACTTATTTTTCTGCCCTTGGGTTCCGCCAATATGAGCTTCAACGAAAACGTCTCCGGTAAAGCGTTACTTCGTTTTCTCGCTGCCGAAGTTGTCCTAGTGGACAACTTATCGCTTGGCAAAAATATGTTCAGAATTATTGCAGATAACTCACAATTAAAGGGTTCTTTAAAAAAACGTTCGCCCCCTAGAACAACAAAGTGAATAATTATTAACTTGTTTTAAATTGTTATTCAATGCCTTCTGTTTTTATATGGTTTGTTCTTATGTAAGAGAATGTGCACTATTTTAAAAAAGATGTTCACCCAGGTGCCCTTCTTCTCGTTTGAGTTCGAAAAATCCCAAACTGTGGGGACGGAGCATCTATTTGCTGCACATTTACAATACTTTCTCCTTCTACTGTGTAAATTGTTCCTTCGACAGCCTGTGACAAACACTGGAAGGTACCGTCCTGGTTCGGAAACTCAGAGTTACCGAAATCTTCAGTAAAGTATACTGTATCCGCCTGAAGCTATAACATATTTTGAGTATGGAAGAGGAAAGTTAAGTTCAGTTAGTAGGTGTATGCCACATTACATGACAGATTATTTTACCTTAAATATCATGGTGAGTCGTTCTACTGTTACTTGTAATCTTCTTAAAGTCCTATCCATGCCTCTTTCACCATCAATACGAAAGGTAAGCGTTGGATCCATGGCTTCATCAGACTGTGTTGTGTTGGAACAATGTGCCATGATGCGTCTTTTATTGGCAGAATTCGCGTGGATTCCCGACAACAATTAAAAAAAGAACATTAACTCCTTATATAGTGTGCCATGAGGTGGAGTATTGTTTTTTATGTTAGGCCCAGTGTTTGGCTAGAATAGGTTCAGACAGTGTGTGGTGAAAAAATGGGACACAGGAAGAAGAAAAAAAGGACAGTACGGAAATACTCCTCAAGATGAAAATATAACAAAATGAAAATCCCGAAAAATAAAAAAATGTCGAATTAAAGAATACAGAAAGTTGAAAAAATATATTAAACATTGAAAAAAGTCAGAAATCCAAATTTAAAGAAATCCAAAATTAAAAAAACGAAATTAAAAAATTCGAAATTGAAAAACTGAAAATCCAAAATTTAAAAAATTTAAAATTCGAAATTGAAAAATTGAAAATACGAAATTGAAAAAATCCAAAATTTGATTTCAAACGATTGGAAATCCAAAATTGGAAATCTAAAGTTAGTTATGTGTTGAATAGATGAAGGTATTAAAATTTTCTGTGCGAAAAACCAGTTTTCCCAACGAAAAATTGAATGGCCCTTTGGGTACACGCATTGAGTGGGGAAATAGTATGTATTGCGTTTTTATTATTGAAAAAAATTTGAAGTCGTTATTACTATCTCGCCTGCAAGGAGTATTCAAATACAGCTCTCCGTCCCAAAATGGAAATTTTTGGCTCTCTGAGCACCGACACAGGAGTAGTCGTGTGTTCGAATCTCATCTTGGTAACTATTTTTACTTTTTTTTTTGTCTTTTTACTATCTCGCCTGCGAGGATAGGTTTCCAACTCGTAACTAACTAAATGTCCCAAATGGTCAATTGCAAAAAGGTATGCTGAACATAATAGTGACATCATAATTTTGATTTTTGTCACCTAAATGTCATTTTAGGCCAAAATTGGTCCAAAAATTAAAACTACTTTATTTTAGACAAAATTTGGCAAAGTTAACAAAAAACGTATGCTGAACATGATGGTGACATTAAAATTTCGATTTTTGTCACCTAAATGTCATTTTAGGCCAAAATTGGTCCGAAATTAAAACTACTTTATTTTCGACAAAATTTGGCACAGATAACAAAAAAAGTATGCTAACATGATGGTGACATCAAAATTTTGATTCTTTGTCACCTAAATGCCGTTTAAGATCATAAACGTTTCAATCGCGCGACTTTTAACCATGGATGATAGGCTGTATTTTTGTTAGCAGAAATTGTATAATTGGGTCGCATTGTGGATGTTTCATAGTTGTGCATTTTTAATAGCGAGATAGTTTATGCAGCGCCTCCATCTTGTTCGTTTTAAGAACGACTTGAAACGTTTCAAAAGTCTGCAACAAAGAAAATTTATGAAAGTAAGTTCCCTCTTATAATCGTTTTATAACTTATAATAACTTTATAACTATAACCAAAAAAGAATAACATGGAAGTATATAGTTACGGTATAAAAATCTTTAGAGCTAAGGATGTCTGTGGCGTATCTATAAATTTAAAATGGAAAGTTTATAACTTAAAACGGCATAACAATGTATAACGAAAGATATGTATATTTCATTTTATCTAGCTACTATCATTAGAGACACAACATTACAGACGTCAATAATAGGACGGCCAACTTTATTATTAATGCTTATATTGCATGTAAGAAAAAAGATGTTAGATGATTGAACTGGTTAAATCTGTAAGTGAAATAAAACTACACGATATACCCACCCAGCAATTATGAACTATGTTTTGTGATTCCATGTGAATGTTGAACTAGAAATTCACTCGGAATTTTACGGTATATATGCTAAAGTATAAATTTGTGTTTTGAGACTAAAATTTGTGATTTGAGACTAAAATCTTTGAGATTGATACAATGAAAACACTACTTTTAGTCAATGTTTAATCAATAACAATGGTGGTTTCTTCATTTTCATTTCTTACATTGCCTCTATTAAAAGGGTTCTAATATATTTACATTGTGGAGCTGGTTTTTCCTTGATTTGTGTTTTTTTTGCTTTTTTTGGGTGGTACAGCTATAGCAGCTTCAACAACATCAGCTCCCTCCAAAAAACTCCCGATTATAACTTCATTCTTCGGCTCGCAATAAAGGCTAGTGATAATGGATGTTTTTAAAGGAGAAATTACAGAATTAGTGCAGGACGTCTTGAGAGAAAACAATATTTTCTCTCAACTAGCTGTTTTAGCCTCTCGACGTGCAAGGAGGACCCAATGGCTATGTGAAACGAATGATGAACAACAAGTTCACGCTATGGTATGCAGACCAGATTACTTGTGCTCTGGACGACGGAAATGAATTAAACCACATAAATGTCAGTATGAATTTTCTGTCGTTAAACCACTGCACGCTAAGTGGATTATAGAAATGTATGATCACATGACTTCAACTGCTGGAAAACTGTATGTTTAAAGGCCTGGGAAGTTACTGGAATATCAGCTGCTGTAAGGAAAGGGTTAGGAGAGTTGGCCAACATCGATCCTTTTAATGATATAGATCCCCTCCTAGCGTGTGACTCATTCGAAAATGAAGATCATTTTGAAAATAGTCTTGAATGAGACATGAACATACATGAAAACAATCAATCATGTTGATCCGCGAAACTAAATTATCTTTTTTTCCGCTGAATTTCCTAAAAAATTTAAGTTCCCGCGAAAATTAATTCCCTTAAGGTATCAGGTCTCACTTTTCTCATATGCCTTTTTATTGAGAAGAAATGCGTTTTTATTAAGAAGAGAAGGGGCCATCGTACAGATTCATCACACATTGTCAGACGTGGCACCTACTGGCCTAAAAGAGAAATTTGGTCTGCCCTTAACCCACCCCCAACGCGCTTCCTAAAATATTTACAAATAGGTTCAGTTTTCTCTACTTTTTATATATTATTTTGTAGCAGTATCTCCTTCTTCACGGTGCTTTGCCGAGTATGTAAGATTTTACCTAATACTACTACAGTACCGATTTATTATTTTGTCCTATTTCATACTTCAGGCTTATACCAAGTGACTCCATAGGCTACCGTAAAATTTGGTAAAGCCTGGGTGAGCTTTTTGCCGACTTTAGGTGAATTTACAGCAGTTTTCTATAGTAAGCTCCACAGCAAGTCCACTTTACAAGGACAAATGTTTGTTTTAAACGTTTACCGTAGCATCTGACAATCTCGGAAAGATAGGCTGAGATTACCTGATTTAAATTTTTTCCGTTCATAAAGAAGCGCGTAGAGTCTGCTGAAAGAACTAATAACATCAAAGATGGTAAAATTTTGCACGGGAATTTATGTAAGGAAGTAGCAAACATCCCCAGGTTTCCAGATCATTGGGATAAGGTCGAGAAAATAATACTTTTTCGAAATTTTACTGTTGAGCATTTTATTCCAGATTATGGTAAAAACAAATTCATAGTACCCTTAAGGTAAGATCGTGCTTAACAACATATTAATTGCTTAAGTTTTGTTTCCTAAGTAAAATTAATTGGTTGCTTTTGAGTAAAGTGATTCTAATAGCCGTCAAAAGCATAACTGTTTGTTTTGTTTTGATTTTGTGACTTTATTATTCTAAAAATCTTGAGTACTTAATCATGGATAGTAAAGAGAAAGTAATAAATGGTAAAATAAAATGGTTCCTTGTTGAGATACAACTGGATACAGCTAGATATCTTTTGTGCATAGCTATGTGTCTGAATAAAATACTTCTAGTTAAGGTTAGGTAATGCATCATAATCTTTTTTCAATCCTGTAACAATGTTTTAACCCTTTCTGTTTCCCATGCTGCTCTTGGGAGTGGTGAAGAATAGAAAAGTAGAAAAACTAAGTAGAAAAGCTATTCGATCCTAGAGTTGTCAACACGCAATGTTTGTAGCTCGACAAGAAACTGCGGTTGGTTTGAAGTCAAATATATATAAATTTAATAAAAAATAAATTTAAATAAAGTTGAAAAATTTTGAACTGTTCTTGGGACATCGAATTTTCGGGCAAAAAAGGATCAAGGATCGAGCAAGGATCGACTGGTATGTTTTCACCTTGCTCAAGGCCCTGGAAATCCTGTTGGCATACCAATAAATTTTCTTTCCAGAAAAGATTTTGTCACGCCATTAATAGATAATCGAATGGTTGAATTTTAGTGGTACAAAGACGCTAACACAGTTATTTTTTTTTCAATTTAGTCAAATGCTCTTTAAGTACATTCTAAACACATCATACACAAGCAAGCATTTCTGATCTTCTTCTCCGCCCAATTCAGAACGCTCAAATTCAGCAAAAAGGATGATAACGAATTCAAGATGTTCAATGACCCCTTCCTCGTTACTCCAATGATTTTTTGTATGCGTCACATTAAACCCTTGCGGAAATTCGACTCCTATTGGGTAACATCAACTCGTTTTACCTTCATAAGCAAGCTGCATGGGTAAGAATATACCAGACTTAATGTACCAAATAGTCCCAGTTATTTGCTTGTATTTTCTCTTTCCAATGAAAGGAACACTTCTTCCCCACTTTCAAATAAGACGTATGATTTGGGCTACATACATACGTAAGCAGTGTTTGATTTTATAATGAGATCGTCATGTATATAGTGCCATTGTTAAAGTTCTTCTCTCTTCAGCTATTTCACTATACGCAGCTATTCATTATTGTGAATAGCCTTCAGGAAAATATAGACTTAATAAATCAACTATAATGTTTGCTCCACAAGCAGAAATAAAGGTTAATATAATACATGACAGATAGGGACGTCAAAAACCTCCAAAAATTGACAAAGATAGTCACTTTACGTCTCTTTATCAATACTAGCCTGTGGCTAGTAAAAATAAAATTATGGTGCCGTAAAGTCTCAATATGTTATGCAGCGCTATTGGCGACAATACATACAGCGAAGAAATTAAGGGAATCGAAATTATGGAGCACGTATGCTAAGTTTGAAACTAAAAGATTTCACAGCAACTTTGCAAGGTAGCCAGATAGCTAGCAAATCAGAAGTTGACCCAGGTCCAATCAATCTCAAGGTTTAAATTTATTGCAAAACTGTTAAGTTAGGACACACAGAGTACATATCAACAAATTACTTATTTGCAATAATAGCTATCAATATATTAAATGCAGTAGCTATTAGTATATTAAATGCAGTCATGGCCCTTCGTTTTTTTTGTGCGCCGTTAACGGTTTATTGCGGTTTCTAACAGATCCCCGCCAAAAAGAATTTATGAGAACCTATGTATTTTTTTGCATAGTCTCGGAAAAGCAGTTTATGTCCAAACCTTCATGAGGAGAATTTTTGGAAATATTGGAATTTATGTAAAAGGTTAAAATGACCTAAAAGCTTATTAACCCATGAAAGTGTGGTGGCAACATTGAAATCCAACTTTGTTTAATTTTCTATATCCGAAAATTATTTTCAGATATAGAAGTTATAAGATTTTCCGATTAGAAAATTTTTCTGTTTTTCTAAAATTTGTTTTAAGCACAAAAATGAATGCTATTATATCTAAAGATTTTAAGTAAAGATAGAATATAGATAGAAAATAAACTATTATTTTTCATAACAAAGCCCTTCTTCCCTGTTACTATATCAGAAAATGGAGTGCTGAACCTACAAAAACTCTTATGTTAATTATTGCAGTCGAAAGATAATACATACAGCGAAGCAGTTAAGGGAAGCGAAATTATGGAGCACGTTTGCTACGTGTTAAATATACCAAGAAACTGAAAGATTTTACAACAACTTTGTAAAGTAGCCAGATAGCTAGCTAGTCAGAAGTTGACTCTGCTCCAATTAATCCCAAATTTCAAATTTATTGCAAAAATTATTGCAGTCGAAAAAATTCGTTTGCGTCTAAGCCTTTGTACTAGAGAAACTTATTTTAATACCATCGAATAAAGCTTAGCTAACTGGGCTAGCTATGCAGGAGAAGGAGCTGTAGGTCCATAGCTCACTGAAACAATAGTAATAAATATTACACCATAATGGCCAGCCGCATTACACATTATAACCTTTAGCAAAATAACATAAGAAGCTAACTAGCTACCCTGTTAGTCACTTTGCAAGAAGCTAATAACTACCTTGTTATTGCACTTATTAACATTTGTTCTGATTTGTTCTCATAGAGAAAAAAAATTAAAACTTTTGGTGCGTTAATATCAGTCATGTTTTTTTTAAGAATCTCAATAATTATCTTGCTATAATCTGCATAGCAAACGTGCTCCACGTATTCGCTTCGCTTGCTCGCTCGTGAAGCTCGTTTCCTTTTTAAAAATTATTAAAAATGAAACTATACGTAGTAAGAATTTTTTTTTAAAATTATAAAGAAACCTTCACATCTATAGTCTACACCACTGCGTTTTGACTATTTAAGCTATTAGCAGATTTTTATGGCTAAGCGGTCGCGAGGATGTAACACTGACCAAAAGACAAATATAAAAGTCGATCAAATTCTTAAACAACTTTTTTTAACTGTATTTGGCACAATAACACATCAAGAATTTTTTTTATTGAGATATTTCCCTCGTGCAGAAACGGCTGGAAAGAAACTTCTGCCACCAGCGCTCTGTCCTTTGAACAAATATTTTGAAAAAGTAAAAATAGGTGTCTGTGTCCCTTGTATCTCCATCATAGCATTGTATATCTTTTTTGTATCTGACATTCTTCACCGCAACTCCAATTGATATAAGTTGTTTTCATCCCAAGAATCTTTTCTTTGAAGGGACCAAAGACTCTCTGTGACTTATTCAAAACTTTTGATGTGTTAACCAGAGATGGATCTTTGTATGTTGTAGTCGATTTAACTTTCTCTTTAAAAAGAAGGATGAAAAAGAACGATGTCGTGAAACCTTTAAAAATTGTTCATTTGATAAAAAAACGAATGCACTTTAAAAATAAAAATAACGCGTGTTTGACCACGGTTTTTTGTACATTTTTTTGTTGTACATTTTTCACCTTAAAAAATGTCTGAATTATTTTTTTGAAAGATCTTTTGTTATCCACAGACTTTACTAAGTTACATAACAAGGCAATGGGATTAGGTAAAACGAGTTTCATTTATTCAACTTTTCGGATTTTTCTGTCTAATGTTCTCTAAAAACACATAACAATTTGCTACCTTACCTTTTAATCGTTTTGATTTTTCTTCACAGCAGGAGAGTGTTACAAAACATGACGTTAGATGTAATGTTTGTGAAGATCATTTGTAATTGAGTGGAAATTTCATCATCATTCATTAGCACAATTTAAGATTACTTTAAAAGTAATTTTAGGATAATTTACGGCTTTCACAGTTTTTTAGTATATATTTTGTGGCGAGAAGTTATGTAAATACCTTAGTAAGAAGAGAATTATCAGTATGTTAAAAAAGCGAAAATGAGAGATCACATCCGGGCCCTTTTTAATTCACCCAATTTAATGCCATTAACGTAACTTAAGTCTAAAGAATTGATTTCCTTTATCAAATTATCAAGCCAAAGTTGAACGTTTTTCGAACGTTATCAATGTAACGCCTTTTGAAACAATGTTCGTTATTATTAAGACGCTGTACAAACATTTCATTTTTTTTTAAATTGGTAGCTAATATCGTTTAAATGTATATTTGAAAGATGGTTGAGTTCACCTAAAGATGAAATAATATTCACTTTATTTGATTTAAAATGATTTACAAACATTTTTATATCTTTGCAAATCATAAAAATGTCTTGTTGTGACTTTCATAATAAACAACATTACGGAGTTTCATACCACGCCGGTCTGGGCGCTAGCAAAGCGCTTTGTAGGGACAAATTTTTGACTTGTTTTCATTTGTCTCGATGGCCCAAATAATTTTCATGGTTAGTTTTTCACAACTATTCTGGTTAGTGCTGCGAAAAGAGGCAGAAATGCAAAATCCTGCCTGATGATTCTTCAACTAATTTTTTATTTTAACGACGTTTTGCTCTTTAATAACACGTTTAAATGGTGTTGCTAACCCTCTTTGTGGTGTATTGACATGGGTAAGATGTTGGAATCGAAGAAAACTTAAATTACTGACTTTTATAGAGAGGCAAGAGAAGACATATTGTTGATGTTGGTTTTCGGGGTTAGCTTCCTGAAGTTGCAAGCTACATATACCATACCTTTTGTGTTGTAAGGAATAATGGTTAAAAAGAAACACTAGTCTATAATTATCAGTGCACTTTGGCAAGAAGAGATAAAAATTACAGCTAGCTATTGAAAGACTTAAAGGAAGTTTTTTTACAGTACGGTATAGCTAGCTAGCTATATATGGATCTGCAAGTTTGACATGGATTAACGTGGAAGAGCATTTAATAAAGGATTTATTTGCAAAGTATAGCTAACTAGTTTTATAACAAAGAGCACAGATGAAATCGACTGAAAATAAAATACACACTTCAAAGATATAATAACTGGCTTTGAATTTTCGTTAGAAATTATTGTATATAAATATTACATAACTAGCTAGGAAGGGATATATATAATAGCATGTTACACTGTATTACTGTGTTCTTAATTTTGGTAAAATGCAAGAACAAATTTAGGCAAGGCCCACTTTTACAATTTTGTGATAGCTATAGTAATTTTGGTACATTGACATAAGAGAAATTTGGCAACCGAAAATATTTGACGAAAACAGTTAAACTCACTAAATTTGTTTAAAAAGTTATTTTCCATTAAATTTGATTATTTTAACCACAGTATATTATTTTACATTTCGCAGCGATCGAAACTTTGTACTTTACAGAATAAAATTATTCCAATGCAAAATTGAGGCGTATCAATTTTTAAGTCTAAGTTGGTGTTCAAACTGCACTGTTTAATGTTTATTGAAGTTGAGTGATATTAGAAATGAGTTTTTATGTTCCTATTTTTAGCATCTGGGCACTTACCCACCTATGTATCTGATTACTGTATGAATAAGGTTACGATATATATGAGTGACCCAGTGTGACGCCTAGCTAACAAAAACTACGAGACAGATACAGCCAGCTTTTTGACAATTTTTAATTTGGTTTATAAAAAATGTAGGTAGCTCCGACCTGGTTAGTTAAATAAAGTTTCTAGCAAACACAAAATAAAAAATTTTGGGATTGTTTTTTAATATTATAGCTAGCTAGGCATCTGTTTAATGAGCATAAAACTATTAGTTTGGAAAAAAAACATTGTTTTCTTTACTTGTGTTTAATGAGCTACATTATTTTGGCTGTACTAGTAGCTATATAAATCTTGAATGACATAACTAGCAATTCCTTTTTGATCAGCACTGGGATATTTTTAAGACAATATTTAAACTTGTGATGCAACTAACTACCAAAATACGGTTTCTTTCTCTTTTGACTGCCAACTTTTTATGATGAGTGTACCCCACAATTTGAAGCAATTAAATTAATAACCAAGTAAATCAATACTGAGTATCCTTCCTTTAAATAATTGCAAAATCAATATATCGCATTTGTTTAAAAAGTAAAAATACAAAGGGAAAAGTGAATAATTCTCGGCGTACTGCATGTTTTTATTAGAAAAGTCTTACGCTCTGCGGATGATATAAAAATTTGTCCCTACAAGCGCTTCGCTAGTGTCCAGACCTGTGCGGTATGAAAGTTCGTAATGGAATCTAAACGTAGCGTTTAAAACCAAATATATTTCACAATATGACAGAAGTTCCCGAGACCTCTTAGTACAATATGAAATATGTGGGAGATCAACACCAGGAACAAACTGATATAACGTTTACAATAGACAAAATTTAAATAAACGTATCAAAATGATTTGCTACAACGCAAATATCTATTTAGGATGCAAATTGAACATTTACAAGTCAAAATGAATTGGCTATATGTTTAACGCTTTCACTACCTAAGACCACAAAGGTACTTCATGGTTACAATTTTGAGAGACCACCAGAGAGTGTAAAAATGCAGGACTGGTTAAACAAAATGAGTCACGTGGGCGAAAATATTTGATTATTTGATTTTAAACTTTGAACTTTTAACTCTTAATTTTTGATTTTCAAAATAACTTGCTTCATGTAGAGTGCAAGCGTTTTATGGGAATATAATTTTATTTATTACAAATATAGACATAATTAAACATAATTTTCTTTTTTATATACAGTAGACTCCCGGTTATTCGAACCTGCACTTATTCGAATAATTCGGTTATTCGAAGTGAGATGGCGTTCCCCTTGGATCTGCTTACCCAACTCAGGCAAAAACACTCTCGGTTATTCGAACTTTAGTTATTCGAATAATTCGGTTATCCGAAGTGATTTTTATTCCCCTTGGGGCCAATTATAGGCTAAGTCACCCTCAGTTATTCGAATTTTTCTTATTGGGAGATCGTCGAGTGAGAACATTGATTTTCTGCGATTAAAACACTTTTTTTCTTACTTAACGCATATAACGCAGATGATTTTGTGGATATTGCTTTTGAGGTATGCACGAGTAAATCAATTGAATTGACTGATGAGGAAATCGTGGAAATCGTACTTAATGAGGACAAAGATCAAAACGCGCCGAATCTCGAAGATGACGATGATGATGAAATTGAGGCACATGACATCCCCCCGAAGAAGCCAAAGCAGTCAGAGTTGGAAGAGGCCTTAGAATTGTTGGAAAGATGGTCTTTGTTTGACAAGAATGGTCTTGAAATCAGAAAGCAGTTAAACATGATAACACGCACATGTCAAAAACACTACATCGATAGTAAAAAACAATGTAACATTAAAGATTTTTTAAGAGTTGAACTCCTTGTATTTACTAGATACATTTTCTTTATAACTTTCATATTTTAAAACCTGTTAACAATTTGTTCAAATTTATTCTTTCTTCAAAAAGTAAAAATTCTTTGTGTTTACACGCTCAACTGAACCACAATGCCTCAATTACTTAAGAAAAGTCCATCCCATTAAGGTTAAATTGAAAATCTGGCTGGAAAACGAATTTTTCAGTTATTCGAACTCCCGGTTATTCGAAGTAAAATCTTATCCCCCTTGAGGCTTCGAATAACCGGGAGTCTACACAAAAGATGCCTCTATGGAATACTAAATTAAACCTCTCTTCTATTCGTTTGCTATTTTTAGTTTTTTGATACCTGGAGTGGTAGTTTTGTACTTCTCAGAGACCATATTAATTTTAATTTATAATTTAATTAGACTCTCTAATTAAAAGTTTGAACTGTAGGGTGCATATTAATCAGGAGGTTTAACAGCAACCAGGTTTAGAGTCCAAAATCCAACTTCCTGCTCATAAAAAAGTATATAACGTTTGGAGCTAAAAGTGAACAAAGGCAAGAGTCTCCCGCTCCACATGGCGCAAGATAAAATATAGCGCCAAATAGTGTATTAAATAACTCCTTAACAAGCAGATTTGGCTAGCAGGAAAGTTATGTGAGTCAAATTTTGCCTTACTACATCTACTGTCAGACACAAGAAAAGAAGCAGTGTGATTTAATTTGGAGCATTTGCACGTCTCAATCAAGTATGCGTATTCAAAACAATGCATCTGAATTTAAAACTTGTCAGGGGGGGGGTGGAACATGTAGTCACAGATGCAGCAAGTATAAGTGTTTGCTTAACGAATTAGAACTTTATCTCTATAATAATACGCTAAGTGTGTCTGTGTGTCTGTGACAGGCAAAGTTGATATCGTCATTTTCCTTTGATGTTGCCGAAAAAACCTTTGATGTTGCCGAAAAAAATATGTCTTCTTTGTCGTGAAAAACCGCGAGTTTTGTGTGGTTTGTTAAATGAAGTTCTAGCACAAAGTAACGGAAATTGTGTTTGCAAAAAAGATGGCTGTCATTTTTAAGCATTTGACTTCTCTTGCCTTCAAAATAAATCTTTACAAAAGCATTTAAAAAGGGGCATGGTATATAAATGAAGTATAGAAAGATTTCTGTAAGGATTGTTTATGTTTTTTAAAGTTTTGATGATATTATTGATGCGAGACATGTTTGTTAGCTAGCTAGCATCAACCACACCAACAACAACTAGCTAGGTAGCTAGGAATTTATAAATATGTAGCCATGTTCTCTATACCTAGCTAAGTCTCCAGCTTATATTTAAGTGACCAGCTATTAGTTGCTATTGCTGTAGCTACCTTATGTTAGCTTCAGTTTTATGTTGCTTTTTACATGTAAGCTAATCTTAGTGGTCTTTGCTAAGAATGTGACTGTAACTTATTTTAATTGACATTTTAAGCTAAATTAACAAGCCACAACAACTTTTAAAAAAGTATTACATAATAATTAAGAAGATTTTATGGACTGTTTTTAAGCAAATAATGTATTTTTCACAATTTGTGTATGCAAATAATGTATTTTTCACATTTTGTGTAACTAAACTTATATACATCGGTTACATGCAATATGACGAAACGATTTTTATTTAACATGTAGTAATTCTGGTACCTTAAGTGTAGTGATTTTTGTTGTTCTAGATGTTCTGACTAAAATGTTTTTGTTTATGGCATTTTGTCTCAATTAAGAAAAGTTTCAACTTTTTTGAGGGAGTACAACACCGAAAAAACTTGTGTTTTTTTTTATATTTTGTATAAATTCTTACCGGGCAGGACTCTGTACAACATACCGAAATGACTGATCCCTCTCTATTTATAAATTTGATGCGTTCCAAATCACAGTTTTTTGAAATGTTGGGTAATATTTAATGAGCACAAGATGCAAATACTGATTTTTGTTGAATCAGAAGTATTTCCTACAACCATTCTTTTTTTACACTTTTGTGGAAAAAAAGTGTATGCAATATCATCAGAATAACTGATTTTGTTGCAAACTGTTTTTGTTTTTCACATTATGGATTGAAATATTGTTATAAAGGGCATATATCAATAGACATATATATACCAAAATAATTAAATTCTGCAAACTTTGATTTTGTCGTTCACCTCTCATCTTTTATATTTTGATTAAACTTTTGAGGAAAACCATAGGAATTATTTAGAATTTGTATTTTGTGTTGCAAATTTAGTGCAAAAATTTAACTGTTGTGAGGGAGAACCATATGCAATTATATATACTAAAAATAATAATTTGATATTCTACAAGTTGTATTTTTGTATGCACTTAAATGATTGCTTTTTCTGAGTTGAATTTGATGGGTTTCATATCAATTTTGTGGAAGATTTTATGGCTGAAGACAATATAGAACATGCCAATTGAACTGATTTTTGTTCATACTTTGATTTGCTCCTCATAAACCTTTGTGTTCTACATTTATTGTAAACTTTTGTGAGGAAGGACCATATATATACAATGTTTTCAAAATAATGATTTTTGTTGATTTGAAATTTACTCCTTGCTCATTGCTTTTTCGACATTTCAAGTTAAAATGTTTGGTAAAGTCAGTACGGATCATTAGACAAAAAATTGTTTTGTTAACCGGTTAATTTTTACATTTTGTGCATATTTTTACGGGAGAGGATGGTATGCAACCAAATAAATGATTTTTCAAAGTTTAACTTTTTGTTTTTAGGTGTTTTGTGTTTGTTTAAGTTTGGCTTTTTGATAATGTTCAGGTTGTATTGTTGTATAAGCATTTAGGGAAAAGACAATGTTTAAAATGATTAAAGAACTTTTTTCATAGATCTGTGCTTACTGTTGCAAGCCTTTCTTTTCGACAGTTCAGAATAAAATATTGAAGGATTTCAACATAATCACATAATAAGATGTATACATATTTGAGATATGTGTTATTTCTGACATTATTATTATTGTTCTCGTAACTGTCTGGGTTGTGACTGTCAATGTTGTAACTTTCTACTAACTTGATTTTACACCTTGTACGCCATTGTTTTTCATATTTTGTCTGAAGTTTTGTTGGGAGGATTTCATGCGATTTGACATTTGATATTTTGTGTTAGATTTTAAGAACTTTTTTGTTAAATTATGACTTATATACTTTCTTTTTATGCATTTTCAGATTATTTTTTTTAGTAAAAGGCATATTCAATATACTGAAATATTTGCTGATGTCATCAAAATTCAAATGACAGAACTTTTCAATTGTTTTTCTGCCTAAGTGGAATTTTCCACGGGCCTAATCGACTAGTAAATATTAATTTGCTTGTAATAAAAGAAAAAATAAGGAGACATAGTGCATCCACTGTTTATTCCATATACACAAATTGAAACTAAATCCTGCAAAGTATGGTATTTGGTATCACCAAGACAATGAATCAGGTGTTGTATATAAAGTAACGTCTGGAGATTGTGGAAAATATTACATAGGAGAAACAGGAAGGAAGTTGAAAACACGAATAAAAGAACACAAAAATGGCGCAAAAAACGTTCAAGAAAACGTCTCTTGAATGTCTAAACACATTAAAGAAACAAAACACGAAATAAACTTTGAGAAAATAAAAATTCTTTACAGTGACAATAATTTTATTATAAGAAATCTTAAAGAGGCATTAGCGATTAAACAACACAAATCTGATTTATTGAACAGAAAAAGATGAAATAAGGTGATTATCTTAAATTTGGGAATACATATTATAATTTTTAACGACTTTTATTGTTTTTATACATTTTATACATTTTATTTATATCAAGAGAATTTTTAACATTTTGAACATGCATGTTGAAAGACGTGTTTAGTTGTGATCTGATGCTCTGACAAAGATCAGGGAGAAAATTTATCAAATTTAGTTTTGTTTTTTTTTTGCCTTAAACCCAAGAAATGATTTGCTAAATAAACTATGGAACTTTCAAGCTTAACAAAGTAATTGCGTGTCAGTATGAAACGCCAATAACGAATATTTAAAATAAAACTAAGACGTATTATGGCGCGCGGAAATAGATAAAATTCAGAGAACGTTGAATAATAATAGTAGTTGCTAAACGGTTGACGTTGAAAAAGGGATTTTGCAAGATAAAAGAATTTATAGTTCTGCTTTTGGTTGGATTGTTAGCAGATGTAGTATTTAACGTTACAAAAATGAGACATGATTGTGAAACACTTGTCCCTTGTAGTTTAATTACTATGAATTTTTAAGCTTACATGATTTACTTTAGCAGGTTTTCATAAATTTTTATCACTTTATATATTGAATTTCAATGCGTGAAAAAACAGTTTAGCGACTTGGTTCCAATGCAGGTTCCCCGAATAAAAAATGCCAAATAAGCACACATTTTAACAAACAAATCAAGAGGCTGGGCGGGACGATTGCCAGGACAGGGGCGTGTGCCAGAATGATTTTTTCGTGCCTTCACATGAAGAAACGCTTGCTAGAATTTTTTTCCGGGACAGTGTGTTTATATGCAAAAAAATTTTCAGGAGAAAAATTTTTGATGTAAACACAAAGTTAATTTTATATAAATAATGAGGAGAGCGGAATTCAGTGTATAATAATAAAGTTCCCTAAATTCAAGTTTGCAGTCCAGTTGTCTAATACAAACAAAAAATTAAGCTTATTTAATTTTGTCTACCTATTATGCTGGAATCCCCATAGCTATACAAAGGCAGACTAGTCTTTGAAGTTATCTCACTTTTATCTGGGTAGTTACATTATTTCGATTTTTTGCCTGTTGGGCCCCAGCGGACTGGCGATTTTAAACAAGGCATTAATATCTGTCTCACCTTACACAAGAAAGATGGTTCTGACAAATGAACATCCTGGCCGCATGAATGAAACTTGCTGTTGTTTGCCTTTGATATTTACCTGCAATTTTTGGTTCTATTAGTTAAAAAACAAAACAGAAATTTCCCATCATGGGGTCTGCTACATATCTTTCGCTGGTATGCCACAACATCGTGCATCCCACCTAGCTGCGTTGTCTCTATCTTTCCACCTAACCCAAGGCGATTAGTTTAAGAGCAGATATATTTGCGTATTTTGCATTTTTTTCTCTTTTCCCGATAGTTTATTCCTTTAGATATATAAATTCAGATAGCGCAAAAGTTTTGTTCCCCAAATTGTAGGGACATAAAAGAAATTACTTTGTGATATACATTTTGAGTGCGTTGTCAATGCTCCTGCGAACAAGACAATATCATCAAATGATCTAACGGTCTATGTATACGCTAAACGATTTTGTAAACGCAAATTTAATGAATCGTATTACGGGCAAGAAAAAGTCTAATTGGATAATAAAAGTTTCGTTCAACTTGGTTGAAAGCCGGGTAAAACGAAGCACATCCAAGCTGATTGGTTAGTGGAGTTCTGCAACTATATGATCATTACTAAACGAAGAAGGATAATTTAAAGTGGATGGTAAGCAATTGGAATTGTCGATGACATTCTACAAAGTTGCTACCAATTAATGCCTTTCACGACATTGAACCAATGGTGACGCAGGGAAATCTAATGAGAACAGTGATTTACTATCCACTAGCGATATTACAGTTGACGAATTCGAGTGCTTTGATAAAGTTCCGCCCAATAGAGAATGTGATAAAAATGATTCCAGGTGGAGTGAAGATCTTTAGTTATAACAAAAAATTTAAGCAGGAGATTTTAAATTTTAAAATGGAATATTTATTTTAATTTTAAAAAAAAAGATTGTGTTATATTCCAAAAAATGAACATATAAAGAAACATATATAAATCCAGTTGAAGGAACAACAATAACTTAAAATCATAGAAGTGTTAATTACCTTTTTAATTCTATTACCGCCGGGTTTTCTTAGTCTCTGTAGCACCGAAGGTTCACAGCATTTTATAATTTTGAAATAAATTTGAATTCAAGCATCACTGACCCTATGGCCTAAATTCTTGGTGCTTTATTCACTGAACAAAAATCAAGTTCTTTCATTTAAAAAAATTAATTTTAATGACGCCATTATTGTGAAAACGACGTCATGTTTGTACAAACGTGTTTTACTTTAACAATAAAGGTGAAAAAGTTCGTTTTTTCAGAAATATTTATGTCATGTCATTAAAAGTAGTGCATGTTGAGAATATGCATTTATAGATGTTTGAGATAAGAAAAACACTATATTGACGTTATTGGGATCTGAAATGACATCATTTCGCTAGATCGACATTTCCATTAAATCTAGTCTGTATTTTAACCCTAAGACCGACCCATACGTCTCATTAATAACACCTTAGTAACTACGTGGTAACGAACATGAATGTAATAAATAATTTGATAACCAATATTTGATCTTACAACACGCATAAATGTATGTCAGTACTTTTTAAAATTTAAAAAAAGTTACCTCCGTCCGAAAATTGCAATAACTCACGTAAAGTATAATTTTCTTAAAAAAAACAAAAAAAACAGTTAAAATGTTAAAGAAAAGTTATACCCAGTAAAAAAACCGCGGGTTACCACCGAGCGAAGCTCATTAAGCGAGTTATTTCTAAACAGCGAGGACAGGAAAATTTTTTAGAAAGTCAGGTTTTTACTTATGACTTGAAGTCAAGTTTCACTTATGACCACCAGAGTAAAAAGTATTTTATTTTTATTTTTGCAATGTGCAAAATCTCTTCTCAAGAAAAAAAGATGGATAAGAACGTAAACAAGAGAAAATTGCATAGGCAAATTATACTTAAAGTTTTCATTCTAGCAGAGAGAAATGAAAAGAAAATATGAACTTCATTATTTTTGCGTGTTCTATGATCGCTCTTGAATTAATAGCTAGAAAAACAGTATGCGATTTAAAGAGGGAAAAATGATAGACGAATTCAGATTTGTAACAAAAATACTTCAACTTTCTTAGATGAAGATAAAACCCTCTTTTACTTTATAATTTTTAGAGCTTACCAAATATGTCCAACAAATTTTCGAAAACTACTTTTCGTTTTTTTCTTTACACTGCAATAGTAACCATGCCTTTTATATTTTACATTAAGCAACCAGTACTTACAAAAACTGTGGTGGATAGTAACAATTAGTTTTATTATTCTTTTTCAAAAATTGTAAAGAACTGACAATTTGCTCGCCCTAAAAAATGATTAAAACTCCCTTTTAATTTTTTACAAGAAAGCTGCTAAAAGAAATAAATACTGGACCCTGAATAAATTAAGAAACATATACCAGTATGGTATTACAAACGTTTTAAAAACCATTTTGCTGCTTTTTGAACGTGATAATTGTCGTGTCAAACGATAGAATTTCAATTTAAATTAATTTTAAACCGAATCGAACAGCAAAATTCGATTAAGTCAAAATCAGAATACAAAAGTAAAAACGAAACTGCAGAAAAGAACAAGTAACTGACTCTATGTGTTTCAAATCCTTTGTCTTAATATTTACGTAAGTCGAACTGTTTTGGCTACTGTAAAGAAAAGCTTTTTAGATAATAAAAACCCAATAAGAACCCAAACCCAATGAAAAAAAGTTTCTTATTGCGTTTCGGTAATGAAAACACAAAAAATAAGAAATATCGAGTACTAGGGCCTTTCACTGGTTTCTTATAGAAAAAAAATCTTTTTCTTTGTTTTGCAATTAGGATTTCGGATTAAATCCGATATCTTATTTAAACGGGCGGTCTTTTTCTCCCCCTCCTTTTTCTTCTTCGACCGATTTTTAAAACGATTGCCGTAGCGTCACAACCTTCAAAGTCCGACCTGGCCCCGCGACATAGCGCTACACCAGCTGTTTACAAATATCGTTATAGACTGTTATTTTAATATTATTTGATAAGGTACGCTAGATACTCCTTCAAATTTTCATTGTTTACCAAGCTGCGAGTGAAGTTGTTTGAAGCGAAGAAAATGTTTAGTTGGGTTAGTATAGTTATTTAACTGCCTAAATTTTATCAACGTTTAAGATATTCTCTTTATTGTGTCTACGTTTTCACATGTTAAAATAAAAATATCATCACGTCTTTTAGCCATGTGTAAATCTGAAACAACCCGATTTTATGATTTTGGCTAGCTACAAACGTATATTTCAATTCAGCATCCTGCTGAAGCCAGCTAACTGTAGCTAATCTTATTTATTCTTATTATTGAATTGTGGTATATTATTATTTATTTTTATGTTGGAGTTATGCCTATCTAGCTAGCTCTTTTGCTGAGTACAAGTAGCCAAATTCAGTTTGGCTACCTAGCTACCACAAAATTCTTAATCCATATTTCTTGTGCTAAATGCAGTTAGTAGGTGGGGACACCTTTTGTAACTGTAATGAAAACTTACTCAGCAAAACAAAATTGCTGAGTGATTTTTTAGCTGTACGGGGTAACAACAGGATGTCACCCTCGCCCCCAGGTTTTTTGTCTCTTTGATATGACAGAAGACGACGAAAAATACTGTGGTGATTTTTGGCTAATATATGGCCAGTTTGTGCAATACGTTAACTTATGCGACCAACAATGGTGGAACTTCATCAGGCCGGATTTTATATTCCAGCAACAAAAAAGTACTAACATATTGTATTGTCTCACCACTAAAATGTACAAGAAAAATTACCTTGGTGACTGCAATAAGCGCCTTTAAAGTTTGGAAAAATGGTGTGCTGTTTTATTAACAAGTTACATAAGACTTTATTAATAGCTAGCAAGGTACTTCCTGAATAGATTTTTTTTTGCTGAACTTGATAGTTCATTGTTACATTTCAAATCTAGTTTATGGAAATAGGTTTTTTTGTGGCGTTTCGAATCCTATGAAAAAAACAAGGAAATGCAGAGAAGATCAGACTAATTTCTAGATGAGGTTTCAGAAGTCAGACAAAAAGTATCTGATTTAGGCCAAAGAAGGAAATAAAAAGGCGAAAGACAACTTCGACTGATTTAATTTGATTTGACTTGATAGCTTTATTTAGAGTCGAGAAAATATACAATGTTGTATAAGGTATTTTATTAAATAGAATGAAATAAAATTTAAACTTTATCAGTTTAATGAAGTAATAATTTCTGGGAGGAAAGGTCGTTAGCCTACTAAGGCTAATTAAGATCGACTATAATTAAAATAAAAAGGAAGAAAATAAATCTAGTTTATATAACCTAAACATGATATATAGGTAGCACACGGACGGCATTTGCAGTGTAGACTATCCAACTGCCAAATCTTATTGCAAAAAACGCTAAAAAATGTTTCACTTTTCACTGCCACTGGAAGACACAAATTGTTATTTAAACATAAATCTTTTGAATCTAGAAGAGAGGTTTGTCTTTTCACATTTGTCTACCTCCCCACTTGCTATGCACCAGGAAGATTCGTTACAATTTTTTAAGTTCGGCGTGTTTTAAAGTAGATAGTATCTGGTATTATAAAAAGCTTTTTATGAAAAAATAATGGACATTTCCATCAGTATTAAAGAGTAAAACATCAAAACTTAACTTCCTTGGGTAAATATTAACCTTCTCCGCATTAAGAAAGTCAGTGGCTATAAAACATCAAAAGTTTGAATCATCACAACAAGACAATAATGTCTCCGCAAAAAAATATTTTATATGTGATTTCCGGCTGTACCAATACGCACAAATACTTTTTCCACCTGCGGCCTTTTTTTATTGCACTTTCAGTTATTCCAACTATACCACAAATTTTAACACTAACATTTGAAGGACGAGACATTTAAATGTTTTTTTCAACATAAATGTAATTGCGTCTGCCAGTTCATCAAATTATGCAAACCAAATTCCAAACGACAAAGATTTGTGATTGACAACGGTGCAGTAAAGTTGTAAATCTTGCGTGGTTCCTTCATTGTTCCTTTTAGGAAAAAATCTTTTATCATTATTTAAGTATATGTTTATTTGTGCTGTCGGAAAATGAAAAAATAAAATAAATGATATAAAATTTCTTTCAAGTTATCAAATTACAATCAGGTAATAATCCCTAAACTAACTGTTTATTCAGGCATTGCTGGAGAATACCGACCTCTGTAGTCGCTTTCACTTCGGTCAGTTACAGGCTTATGAAAAACTGTAAAATAAGTAAAGAGTAATTGTATTTAATAAGAAAGAAACTTGGAAATGCGATTAGTAAAAACTGACAAGAAAAAATTATGTTTTGTACATTACGAATAAGCTTGTCATAAGATATTTCTGAAAATTTACAGTGATTTTTGTTTTTGTCTATCTTGCCGGGAAGGGTAAGTGTGTTGCCTCTTTGCAGCCATGCGGTGTGCAGTGCTATTACAACCATTAACAACATCAGTCCAATATTTTTCAATATTGCATCAACAAATATTAGTGAAATTTTTCCGTATTGAACGACAAGGTAACCTTTTACACTTTGGTCTCAATTTGTGGAGGTGACAGTAGGTTTGATAAAGTTTCTTTGTTGCAATTGAAATCAAGATAAGGAGATACCATTGGTTCTAAATTTTAAATATACGGTATATTAACTTTAAAACTACTATTAAAATAAAGATTAAAATAAACAACATTAGGAAAATTTGTAGATTGTCAGGGCAATTTAAAAATCGGACAACTGCGACAATTAAATTTTGGGAAATGAAACTAATATTTCAAAACAAAAAAAAAATAATTGATAGAGGTTATAAAATAGGCGTGTCAAACCTGCTTTTTGTCTTTTTTGTCTTTGCATTTCCAAATGTGAAAAACATCAGCTACGACAAATTTCAGGCTCATTGCTATTCTAATGTAGGTAGGGCGTGTTTTCTCCCTCTCCTTGTCCCCCCCCCCCTTTCCCTGGCCTTAATTACTTCTGCTGTACTACACGAATTCGAAGAGATATCTTATATGTATTAAAGGGAGAAATACGTGATCACTTTAAATAATCACTCTTTATAATATCATTTAAAAATGATCGTGTTACCAGCCATAAAAAATGAGAAATGGTACCTGTCATCTTTCAAAGATGAATTACTTAAGTCACGCAACACAGGCTTAAAATTCTCGTGAGAAAAAAACGAAGCACAGAATTAAGATTTTAGAATTACGTAGTCATGTCTTCCGACAATTTAAACAACAATTCACCTGGTAGGTAGGTAGGTAGATAGGTAGGTAGGTAGGTCGTATCTACCTACGTGTTAAACAACATCTAAGTATTTTTGCGTACGCTGCACTGGGTGAGATTTTTTTGTTACCAATAATCATAAACTAGTAAAGTATTGATGCTTTTGGATAACCAAGTACAAACCTTGTTCTTTTCTGCGTTGTTTCAGGTGCCTTTTAATGAAATAAGCCATTACTAACAAAACGATAATTACTCCAAGCGGTGTTAAAATCATCCAAACATTTTCCATCCACAATTCTTTGTCTGTAACGAAACAAGTTTCAAAATGACGTTTTATACTTCTTTAAAATAAAAAGTGTAAACAAAATTGAAATAATATAAGTTAGCCATTTCTTTTATGATATTGTAAAGAGAAAAACTGAAAAAATAACAGACGTAGATATTTAAATTTTGACATCTCTCTAGGAAATGTATACAAATATTAGCTTCCAGTTTTCGTTTCTTTGGTTAGATACACTATGTAAATTTTTACAAAGCATAAATCATTTAAATCGCCTACCATCAATTATATTACTGCTGCATTCTTTGACGTCACAGTATTCCCAACGTTGCATTGACTTGTCAATGTAACACCAAGGTTTATCCAAATGACCCTGTGGATTTCTGCAAAAGTTTTCCTTTAATGTTGGGTAAGAGCCAGGGTTTAAATAAGGATTTATAGACCAAGGTTGACAGGTTTTTCCAGAAGACGTAACATTAATGATTCCTATGTAACCACTTCCGTTTCCTTCGTAACACACTTTTGTGAAGTTCTGATTTGAATCTTCTAAAGTGATAACGAAGAAAAAAAACATGTTTATTTATTTAAGCGTTTGGTTTACTCAAGCTTTTTTCATGCACGTTTTTGCTTCTTCTACTTAAACAATTAAAATGATTTATATGGTCCACTGTAAAACTGTTGGAGAATGATTTTTTATTTTTCGTCACTATGAGCACTCGAATTCGCTCACTTGATTGTGGGATATTATATATAGCTGTTTCTCAGAGTGGGTTTTTTGACCTGTGTAAAATAACCTCGAAGAGGCTTAATTGCATGTTAGGGCGATCAAAACAATTGGGGATTTAAAGAGCGTTTTGAGCCGATTAAGTGAGTAGACAATCGAAATTCCGAAGAAATAGATTAACAGCATCCTAAATTAGCATAGTACACTACAGTTTTAAGCCGCCAAACTTAACAGAAAATGCTGAAATAAATACCCATAGAAATAAAAATAACTGTCAAAGCATTTAGACCACAAAAAAAATACGAAAGAGTAGACCATCTTTAATGGAAACACAACATATAAAAAGGTTTTTACGAAGACAAAACAAGAGATGCATATATTGCAAGTCTTTTCAAATTTGGTAGACTGTCGTCAAAATCATCATCGTAATTAAGAAACACAACTTGTTTATAAACATTCATAAACAAATTTTTAAAATCAACATTTTTAAACACTTTAAATTGTGAGCAAAAGTAAACCCTGAATTGTGCGTAGAATGTCTGTCCGTGAATCAATAAGCCGTAGAACTTCTGCTTAAGTTTATATTACAGTGAAAGGTGCCGTTACCTAACTACATCTACCTAACAAGAAGAATAAATTCTAAATAGAATTTGGAATTTTAGTCTTTTTAGCTACATTGACAAAACCAAGTTGCAGCTTTAATAAAAAATCAGATGGTGAAGATAACACAAAACGAAACAATAACGTTGGTGAAAAACAGTTGAACCAAACTGAATAAAAAGTTTATCAGAACAGTGAATATAACTAGATAGCCAAAATTATAAAATTGTTTTTCTTACCATTTGTTCATGGCTATAAAAGCGATTACACATATTTACATACATAAATTCAGCCATCATAAAATTCAAAAACCAGAGAAAAAAAAATTCAAGAACAAAATCGGAACCCCACCAATCAACCAATATTAACAGCCAAGTCAACATTTAATGGGACCTGCCATCGCTGTCGTGCGAAAGTATTTGCGGTCAGAGCCAGGAGTGGCAATAACAACGAATGAGAACTTGTCGAGATTTGTTTATTTACCGCATGGATGAATTCGGGCAATGTATTAAGGGAAACCACATCAAAACGCTATTTTTTTAGAGGCGAACGATGGTTAGCAATTAAAAAATCATGACCGTTTTTTGGTAAAAAACACAAGCCGTTTTCTTACTACTTTTGGATCATTATGGATTTCGTGCCGACAAGCAGACAAAATGCAGCTATTACTATTGAAAAGCCGATAAAGTTCGTGAAAAAATCTGAAAAAAAAAAGAAAAAAGCTGATTATAATAATGTAAAAGATTGCGCGGTATTCACCTGCGGTTAAGGAGATTTAAGAATTTAAAATATTTGCTGACGTTAGCAAAGTCCGACTAAAGTCCAAATTCCAACGTTTCTATAAAAACATTTGTAAACCCGTTACCTTTATTGTACAGATCTTGAAACCTTGGTCAAGAAAATGTATAAGATTATGTACGCTTGACAAACGGTTAAAGAAATATTGAAGTTTTAAAATTTTTGATGACGTCATCAACCCGGTAATTCCGAAACGCTTTTCAATACCCAAGTATTGTGTTTGGCCTTGTATCTGTCCAGAAGGGTTGTATGAAAAGGTTTTTCTCTGCTGGGAACACATGTCAACAGTTTGGTCAGCACTAAAAAAGCCCGTTCTTATAAGTCAGATCTAGCTACCAACGGGCTCAATATAACAAATGCCCATCGATCATTTCCTCATACAAGCATCAATACTTTTCCTGACTACACTCTACTGGCTTCCGCTCCTTAGTATATCACATAAATCAACTTGTAAATCCCTACTTAATAAGAGGCTTTATGAACGATATCAACCTAATGTCTTGATCGGTATCTTGCACCTAAACGCTTTTGTCCAGGTGTTCCGTAGGACCAAAATCGGTTGCCATGGATTTTCCGTCCTTACAAACACGTAGCATCGTAATCAGAAAGGGTAAGTCCCTCAATTCAACTTCTTTTGCTATCCAATAGCCTTCAGACTATACATAATTTTCTTCCTTTGTATCTTTTATTCATTCAATGCCTGTATGATTCCTAGGCCGTATGCTGGATGAGACTACCTTAGAAAGGCTATAGACGAGCATAATAAAACGTTATCTGCATTGTTGACAAGTCGTTTTATAAATTTATTAATCCCGCGAATTCAGTTTCCATTGCTGAAATGCGAAGTCTCAATGTCTTGTGGTTCGATCTTTACCATTCTACTACTAATTTGCGCGTGACTATGCTTCCAACTGACCTTTCGCGGTACCTCTAAAAGCCTACCTTCCATAATCACGTCCGCTAAGATCAGCGTTCACTTGCTGCTGAGAAATTCCGAAGAACGCTTGAAGCAGAATTGAAGGTTAAAATGATGGTCTGTTTCCTTAACCAAAGGTACCTTCTTTTACACAGTGTAATCTGTATGGAAGTTAATATCAGTAACCGCAAAAAAATTGATGAAAAAGAGGATATGAGCAGAGCCTTACAACTATGGGTGCAAGAATGTTGAACCACATGGGACAACTATATTAATATTGACCTCTCCTGGGAATCTTTGCTTTCCATGCCACCAAACCCAAAGCCGTCCTTTTATTTAAGCTTCACCTAGAATGTTCTTCCACCATCTCAAAGCAATTTAGGGCGCTGGCGTATGTGTTCGAAATCCTGCTGTTTCATGTGTAGGAAAACGTCTGCACTATTGCTTACGATACAAGGGCCTGTAATACAACACTTACGCAGGACAGTTTGACGTTTCGTCATGACTCTGTCTTGCGTGTACTGTTACAGTTACTAACTACACGTTTTCTGATTCTATCTCCTCTCCTGTAAAGCACAAAAATAATATAAAATATATTAAAGCAGGTAGTCACCCTTCTTAAAAAGTCAAAACCTACAGCTCTCTTACATCTTGCCACCGACTGGTTACTTCTTTCAGATTTAAACAATGAAATAATATTTCCTGGACATATTGTCATAACATCGCTTAGACAAGATAGGGTCCTGTATCCAAACAACAGCAAACGCGTTATTTAAATTGGACCGGCTTGTGCGTGTAAGGGAAACATGAAAACCTGGCACTCCAATGAGCTGCTCTCTTAGTACATCCCTTTAATTAATATCATCAAGCATAATGAATGACACTCAGTTTTCATTCGTTTAAAGAGATTGGACTCCCGAAACAGGAAAGCTTTTCAACCCGTTTGAAAACTAGTTAATGTTTATATGAAAGCATCAGTTTGCATTTGGATCGCAAGAAATTTAAAGGAGTGAAGTCCAAACAGTTGCACCCAAAGTCCATCGATTAAGGTAAAGGATACCCTAGCAATAATTTGTCTCATGCTAGAGGCCAAGAATGACTTGTCGCAACCATATCAAAAATATATATCTCCTCAGAACAACTCCTTGAATAGTTTAGTTCCTCCTCCTAAAGTTTAAACAAACACATCCCGTTCTGGTCTAACTTGCTATGCCAATTCCATACTACAAGTCATGTAAGGAGGCTAGGTTGGTTCACTTAGTTTATAGGGTTAAGGTTTCTGCTGTATTTCATTATGGGAAGTAGCATTGGTAAATAGACCGTTATTTTAATTATCCTGCTTTAAAGGCGCGTAATCACCCTGTAGAAAACTTTTTTTGAGGTACCTATTTTATAGTAAAAATTGAAAGATATATATGAGAACACATTATCCTGAAAATTTTATTGAAAACTGACAACCAGAACATGTTCAAATGTTTCATAGAAATTGCAACCTCACCCCAATTTTTTTTAGCCTACAGAAGTGCCAATATATTTCATTGCACGAATCATGCAATAATAAACGCACAGCAAAATCGATCACATGGTTGCTGGATTTATTCTATTACAGAAAAAATAATGCATGAGGGAGAGTATCCGTAGCTGTGTTTCCATCGTAATGCTTTTACAAATGTATCCACAAAGTTTCGAACAGGATAAATCAGATAAATCAATCGAAGTTTCTGTGTTATTCTTTATTATTTCAATCAGACTTCTTTGCAACACTGACCACTTCTTGATGTTGTTTCTGAAGACAGCTTCGCCTCGCTAGCTGTGTTACGTTTTGATTAGTTGCCTTTGTTCAAACAGTTAGTCCCTTCCTTATAGAGACATTATCAGATCTAGACAATTAAAATATCTAAATTTTCAGAATTTCACCTTCCATGCTCTAAATTTAATTATCTCCATAGTGCTGCAACTATTTTCAACTATCACAGTAAGCATTTTCCCCCGTTGGGTATTTTGGCTTATAATATGCAGTAATCCTTGTCAAGCTAATACAAAAAGAAAGAGCGCAATAAGCATTAATTATCATAAATAATAACCACGAGGTGATGCTGTGATTTCTTCTTTCTGATTTGTTTTGTCTGGTCTCCAAAAACAATGACGAATAAAATAGAAGAAAATTAAATCTAAGTGGAGAAAGTGATACGGATGTTTTTACGCGCGCCTTTTTAAACAGAACCTAAATTTCTTTCCACTTTTTGATGCCATGTTTTGCAAAGATAAAGCAAGCCCAAAAAAACAGCATGGTGTGGGAGCCTACCATATTGACGATTTTATCGAACTCCATCTCCAAGCTCATTTAAAGTTAAGGCCGTTTGTTTATCTACGGTTTCACACGAACATATTGCGACGGCCCACTTATTAGACAAGAATAAGAGATCAACAAGATCGTTAAATATGGCGGCTGGAAAAAACAAACAATAAATTCAAGATATTTAAGTACCATTATTTCCATTTCTAGTACGTTTTACATCCTCAAATGTCCAGGAAAGTCATAACTCCGTCTGAACTTTGAAATAAATAAATAAAATGTATGTGTTAATTTTTTTCGATAAGGGTGATTACGCGCCTTTAATGGTTTTGCACCCACAAGGATCACCCCAATGACAGGCTGGTCTGACGTGAACGTGACAACTACTCGTCCAAGGCTAATTATTGCGATCCTGTAACGCATGTGGAAAGCTACAGTCAGGCCATGGTTGGTTTTCCGCTCATTCTATTCGCTCATTTTATTTGTTTATTTTTTATTACTAATTTTTTTGTGGTAATGTGGATGTAATTGTTATCTGCTGTATTCAGGGGTGTGTTGTTCAATTACCTTGAATCTGCAGACTAACCTTGCAATAAGGGAGATCTTGCACTCTATTTTGATCCTTAGAGGGTGTAACCTGTACAATTTACCCACAAGGCTCCTTAGACCAGTCTTATCTTGACTGATTTTGTTCTTAAAGCAAAAAAAAGGGAATAAAATCAAACATTTAAAAAACGGCCATCGGCTAATTTAAAGCATATTTTACAGACCCAACGGAAACGCTATAAATACGTACTTTAGGTAATTGAAAACACATACCTTATTGATTTTTCTGTAGCTTTGTTGGTCCGATTATATGGGATTGTATTTGCCTACAAACTGATTATAATAAGTTTTTTTTCCTAATTTTTTATATAGTTTATACCAAGTCCTGTTAATAATAAATCTGTGAGTGTTTAAGTCTTGCCGCTTCTCTTGTTTCTATGCTTTTTTTCCTACACTTTTGAGTAGGAAAACTTGTACATTTTCTTTGAAGTAACACTATATTAAACGCTTATAACGCGCAAAAATGTCTTGTATTTACCGCTTCATTAATAAGAAAATTTTAAAATACGAAATTATCAGCTGAAAGTGGTAGCTATCATTAGTTTAACTAGAAGAAAACTTAGTTTTTCCCAATCTGAAAAAAGTGCCTAAAATTTAGTTATGTAATGTTTACAAATCTTTGCACCACTAACACCATTCTGAAATTTGTAACTACATTGGATACTTACCAATTAATTGACACTGTTCTAAGTGTGTTATATTCTGTTCTGGAAGTATCGTACAGACTGAGTTATTCCCGACATCGGGCAAGTATTTAATATCTATGCGCAGTTGACGAACAATATTATATATTTCTTGCACAACACGTGAATTTTCTTTGCAATAGCTGCGGCAGGGCCAGGAAATAATGAATGATTTATCTTTTGACGAAGTCAAGCAAACTCTAAATCGTACCATACAAAAAAACTTTTCGAATAGAATTGGGTGCTGGCTAAATTCTTCCATAAGATATTCAACAATTCTTGTCAAATTTGATAGAAATTTATTCACTCCCAAATTGATGTATACATCTAAAGAAAGTGTACGTTTCTAAGTTTATCGTTCTGGGGTTAAAGCTTGCCTTAATTTTGAATTGCAATGTTTTAATTGGCTGAAGTCTACACAAGTTCCACGCTGTATTTTCTTTCTACTGAGGAACGAGTTCAATCTTTACTTATCTTTCAATTTTACAGTGCAAAATGCATGAATTTTTTCTCTGTTTAGCTGGAATAGCAGGCAAAAAAACTTATTTTGTATTCCTGATTGGTTGAGTGAAGTTGTTGCTTACTTAGGAAGGGAAAACTTGTCTGTTGTTACAATCCTTCTTTCCGAATAAAACATAATTTTCATGACACAAATAGATACTCGCGCTTCAATTGTTCTCATGTTCGCATATAGGCATTAGGAGCAAGTAGTTATCGACCGCTGAGAATTCTTTGTTTACCTGTAACTTCAAAGAGTTAGTTAATGAATTGTGTGTATTTCGATTATATTTAAGTAAGGAAATTTAATTGTGCGATCGTATAAAATTTATTATGGGCTACTAGACTATATGCTGTTAACCAAAGAACTTCATAAACGATGACTGAAATTGAACAAAAAATTGTCACGTATAGCTACCAAAAACAACGGCTTGTGCTCAGTTGATACGATGAACTTCATATTGCTCATGTTCTCGAAAAATATAGTCTTTTTTTATGTATGCAATGAGAACATAAAAAACTCAAAAAAATATTTCTCGGCACTGTGTGATAACTATTTACATGGCCATGCAAACTTTTTTTATATATATATAAAAAATAATTAAGGGTTTGCAATCTTTTTACGAAAATTTAAATACCTGTTGTTGGCAGCGGAGAGAAAAGATTGTAATATCATATCTTGTCCTTTTTGATTTGAGTGATTTTTTTTTAATATGTTTATATGTTTGATAAAAAATAATGAGAAACGCAAGTAAAACACTTACCTGACCATAACTTCAAAAGTCTCATTGCTGCATGAGGATTTTGTTTATGCATCCTTTTTAGCGTGTGAAACAAAGACAATCTATGTAGGATCCTGTTATCCCTTGCAGCTTCCTGTAAACTCACATAAACTTTTTTGTTATTTAGATATTTTGTGCAATATCCTAACTGATTTGGTACAATACTCTTGTATTCGACACATTGCCTAAAACAAAGAACATTTTAATTTAAATGCTAAATACCCTACTTGACATATGTTATTTTATAACATTAGTACCATCAAATGTAGTGTATTGCTTTGTAATCCCGTCGCACTTTGTAATCACATCGCCCGTTGTAATCCCATCGCACTTTGAAAACCAATCGCACTTTGTAACACAATTTTGTCGCACTCTGCAATCACAAACCTATAGCAAATTGTAATTCTTCCATGAAGCACTTTGTAAATCTGCCTTGTTACACTTCGTAATCCCCGATATTTTTTCGACAGAATAAAATTCCTCTCATATATTTTGCAATTGTTTCCGAAACGCTTTTTGTATTCAATAAGGAAATAACTGACAGTTACAGCTACACGTCTTTTTACTTTACATTACACGTTGAATTAAATTCTAACATATGACATTTTCACTGATTTCAGGTTTTCACATTACTGAAGTTTACTACAGCGATAATTTAAGTAATGTCAAGTAAAGGAGCAAACACCTTGCTCTTTATCGTCCTCAACTGTATAACTAGCTATGTCACATTATTACTATCTCGCCTGCGAGGATAGTATTGGTTTCCAACTCCTAACTGACTAACTGACTAACTAACTAACTATGTCCCAACTGGGCAATTGCAACGAGCTTTCATACGCAAAGTTTTACTTTAGTAAAACGTCTGTTAGGAAGATACGCACCAGCATCTAAGTGCAAGGCGCTAACCAACTTGGTTATAGTGACAGAACTAACACGTGAATATTTAATAATTAGTTGAAGTTCCTAACCTTTATCTTTTGAGCTGATGTGTTAATCAAAACAAAACATTATTTTTTTTACCACTGTTGCATTTATTTGCGCAAAATAATTTCAATCTTTTTAGTATAACATTTTTATCACAAAACGGTAAACTTTAAGGGGAAAAAAACGTATGATGGGAAAAGATTCAAAAATACGCTTTTTGATAAAGGTGAAGGTCTTTCGTTTATGAACTAAACAAAACCCATGCAATTTATTTTCATAAAAAATAGGCGATTGAAAAGCATTCTAAGTACTGTCCGGTTGCGTATTCACCCATTTCAGCCTTTTAAATGCAATAAAATTCCTGTGTGTATAATAAAAAAAGGAATGACGATTCTGTTGTCCAGACAACAGAAACAACAATTTGGAAAGATTAACGCAAATACTGTTAAATTGACGTGCAGAACTTTTTCTAAGACGTATCAATTTAAAAAATATTATTGCTTGTGGTGCAAAAGTTTCCGTGGATGGATTACAAATCTCTGAAAGTATCTATTAGCATTACTTTGGTTTTGCAAAAGGCATTCTCAACTAATTGCAAAAAAATGTACCTCAACAACATGGATTTATGTTCGCGTTAATTAATGTTCGCGTTGTCTGACAACACACAATTCTTTCGCATGTGGATTAACACTTCGGGATCTTAAAGTGTTAATTTTTCTTCCAAATACTGAGCACGACGTCCACGTCATTAACCAGGTGCATCCTAAATTTCCTAGCTTCCCTTCTTTGCACCAGCCAACGTAAGGCATAGACGAAGTCGTATATATTTAATTTGAAATCTATTACATGCTTTATGTTAAGAATATCAACATTCTAACAAGGCTGGTCATTATTCTTATTTCTCTGTTGTTTAAACAATAGACACCAAAAATTCCAGCCTGGTATTCTTATAAAGCATGTTTTTATAAAAGAAAAAGGATTTCGGTGTACATTATTCTCACTTTATTCACTTTAGTCATTTAAGAGGCTTCAAAACGTACCATGGTTTGTGGTCACAGGCCAAGTAGCATATACCACTTTGGTCTCCCGAAATGTAAATTAAACAACAATCATCTTTTTAATAACGAGATAGTTTATGCAGCTTCTGCATATTGTTGATAATACTAGTAATCGCAATACTGTCGCAAATTTAATTACAAGATGATGGCTATCAACGGATAAACAACGTTAGCACGAAAAAAACATGTAGGACCCAGTTTATATCCGGTTTATAACAAATTAGTAATACAACTTTAGACTATTCATAGCTGATTTATTTCAAAAAAACAAAGTTGTTGTGTCTTGAGGTGTTGACAAGAGAGACTTTTATCTATATTATAATGCCCGTATACGTCTGTCTGTTTGTCACGCAAAATGGTAGCTTAGCTGCGATTGGTGAACCCGTGGATTTTCCAAGTTGATAAAAGTGTTTGTGGATTCATAACACCAAAATACATGCATATCAACAAAATAGAAATTTCTCGTTTATATGCACAAAATACATAGTATTGATCAGTTTATTACTTTAGAAATATCTTAATATTTAGGTTCGTGTGAAAGATGCTGTGTATGTACTGATCAAAAAACGTCTTATACTGATCATTTTTACGGAATCGCGAAGGGCAACAGAACGAGAAATTACAAAGTCCGACATAACTAACTGCAATAGATTTGGCGAAGTGCGATGGAAATGCGACAAAATTGGATTACAAAGTGCGATGAGAGTACAATTGCAACGGGATTACAAAGTGATACACTACATCAAAGCTAGAGCCACACGAGGGAATTTTTTTCATCCACATGCAACCGGACTTGTTTCACTGCACGCGCCTGAAATGTTGCGCGTGTAGCTACCACGAAAACCAGCAAAAATTTTCATTAACTAAACAAGGACAAATAGAATCGCCTACTGGTCTTGCCGACTGAGAAGGTGAAATTAGAAACGGGATAAAAGGCTAAAGAGTGGACTATCGGAAAGTTGGCTGCTGTTAGATATCTTTCCGGAAGGTAACATACCAAACAATTAAGTTACCACTATATGCCAGAGATCAGAGATTAAATTATAAATAAGAGCAAACGCTTGACTTTTTTTCAGCCTCTTTACATTAAAAACATCTAGAATTGCAGGCTAAATGTTAACATTTTTAAATTTTAATTTGGATGAATTCAATTGGTTGATAAAAATTTTACTGCAACAACCTGCAGAGGAAGGCAATCCAAGGAAACATTCACAAAGTTGTTGCCAGCACAAATGTTGTCCCTGCATCAACAATTCCCTCCCCCGGCAAATTAGATAAATATATTTTGTCTCGTGTAGCGGGAACATTTTCTTGTTTCCAGCAATAAATTTTTAATTATGGGACACGACGAAACTTTTACATGCGCGTGCAATGCATTATATTGCATTTCATGTGCATTTAAAACGCCCCTCGTGGCGCCCTAGCTAAATGTTCTGACCATGAAACTCTTGGTTACTGAATTTTTATCATTTTGATTTATGTATTGAAGTTCATTATTGTAGGTTTAAGGTCAAATAATTTAGGTCTTTTACTACAAACATCCATTAACGCCCTCGGTGCGTTAATGGATTAATGCCTATTTAGGCCCTTCAAATTTTTGTTTTGTTTATGGCGCTGATTGTTGGTTTGGAGAACTGTAAATATATTACGGAGTTTCATACCGCGCAGGTCTGGGCGCTAGCGAAGAGTTTTGTAGGGACAAATTTTTGACTTGCTTTCATTAGTCTCGATACCCCAAATAATTTTCATGGTCATTTTTTCACAACTATTCTGGTTAGTGCTGCGAAAAGAGGCAGAAATGCAAAATCCTGCCTGATGTTTCTTCAACTATTTTTTTACTTTAACTGACGTTTTGCTTTTTAATAACACGTTTAAATGGTGTTGCTAACCCTCTTTGTGGTATATTGACATGGTAAGAGTTGGAATCGAAGGAAACTTAAATTACTGACTTTTATAGAGAGGCAAGGGAAGACATATTGTTGATATTGGTTTTAGAGGGGTTAGCTTTCTAAAGTTGCAAGCTACATATACCATACATTTTTTGTTGTGAGGAATAAAGTAATGGTTAAAAAGAAACACTATTCTATCATTTTCAGTGCACTTTGGCAAGAAGAGATAAAAATTACAGCTAGCTATAGAAAGACTTAAAGGAAGTTTTTTTACAGTAAGCTATAGCTAGCTAGCTATATATGGATCTGCAATTTTGACATGGATTAACGTGGAAGAGCATTTAATAAAGGATTTATTTGCAAAGTATAGCTAACTAGTTATATAAAAAGAGCACAGATGAAATCGACTGAAGTAAAATACACACTTCAATGATATAATGACTGGCTTTGACTTTTCATTAGAAATTATTGTATATAAATATTACATAACTAGCTAGGAAGGGATATATATAATAGCATGTTACACTGTATTACTATGTTCTTAATTTTGGTAAAATGCAAGAATAAATTTAGGTAAGGTCCACTTTTACAATTTTGTGATAGCTATAGTAATTTTGGTACATTGACATAAGAGAAATTTGGCAACCGAAAATATTTGACAAAAACAGTTAAAGTCACTAAATTTGTTTAAAAAGTTATTTTCCATTAAATTTGTTTATTTTAACCACAGTATATTATTTTACATTTTGCAGCGGTCGAAACTTTGTACTTTACAGAATAAAATTATTCCAATGCAAAATTGAGGCGTATCAATTTTTAAGTCTAAGTTGGTGTTCAAACTGCACTGTTTATTGTTTTTTAAAGTTGAGTGATATTAGAAATGAGTTTTTATGATCCTATTTTTAGCATCTGGGCACTTGCCCACCTATATATCTGATTACTCTATGAATAAGGCTGCGATATATATGAGTGACCAAGTGTGACCCCTAGCTAACAAAAACTACAATGAGACAGATACAGGCAACTTTTTGAAAATTTTTAATTTGGTTTATAAAAAATGTAGGTAGCTTCGGCCTGGTTAGTTTAATAAAGTTTCTAGCAAGCACAAAATAAGAAATTTTGGAATTGTTTTTTAATATTATAGCTAGCTAGGCATCTCTTTAATGAGCATGAAACTATTAGTTTAGAAAAAAAACATTGTTTTCTTTAGTTGTGTTTGATGAGCTACATTATTTTGGCTGTACTAGTAGCTATATAAATCTTGAATGACATGCAATCCCTCTTTGATCAGCACTGTGATATTTTTAGGAAAATATTAAAACTTGTGATGTAACTAACTACCAAAATAAGGTTTCTTTCTCTTTTGACTGCCAACTTTTCATGATGAGTGTACTCCACAACTTAAAGCAATTAAATTAATAACCAAGTTTAGGTCTTGAACCTTCATAATATGCAATCTTATGTCAATACTGAGTATCCTTTCTTTAAATAATTGTAAAATCAATATATCGCACCAGTTTAAAAAGTAAAAATAAAAAGGAAAAAGTGAATAATTGTGTTCGCACTGCATGTTTTTCTTAGCAAATGCCTTACGCTCTTCGGGGGATATAAAAATTTGTCCCTACAAGCGCTTCGCTAGTGCCCAGACCTGCGCGGTATGGAACTCCGTAACTTAATTCGATCCAAATCGGGATATTTATATAAGAAGGGACATTTGCAACATAATATGCACCAAATAAATGCTGTACCTTATTAAAAAAGCAAGTCAAAGTGTTTTAGAATATTTGTGTAACCGATACCTCAATAAGGTAAGATAAAATTGCTATTTATTTAAAATTCCACTACAGTTATATAGAAACCACAAGCCTTGCTCACCTTAGTGTTACAACAGAGATAATAGAGTTCTCTTTCTGTTTTTTTTTTCTGTTCTAGTTGACCGAAATACACATTTTTGTCAGCATCACTTAAATCTTTTTTACATCATTTCAACGACTTTCAATGACTGCGACTTTAAAGTAAAAAGAGTTAACAGTTAATATGCTTACCTCCTTGTCGACACATTTTCATCTAAAAAAAATTATTGGACAAGCATTATTTCAGCTGTTATTATAGCTTATAGGTAAAAAACAGTCACATTGTGAACTTACTATTTCACGGTGTCTTGAGAAGAAATGTCTTCAGCCTTATTGGACCTTATTTGGTTCGGTGCTTATTATTGATCAAACGGTTACTGATTAATAATTCAAACTTAAAGAGTGTTTGTGTATGTACTTCCTAGTTATAACCTGGTTAAAGTTTGAACAAGCAAGTCACGTACTGCATTGAAATCTCAATTCTTTAATTATGGGAATCATAAATAAAGAAATGAGTTTTTAATGCATAGGATTCAAAGATTTGGCAGGCAGGTGTCCATTACATAAATATAAAAATAAAGTAAGTATCACTGTTATGGAGTAATGTAAAGAAGACTTTTAGAAAGAGTAGCGTTTTTATTCTTGCCTCTCGATGAATTAAAAATATATTTTCGAATTTTAAAACTGATTTCGTGAAATATATTTAATTTGTGATATTCCGGTGCCTATGTTTTGTAAAGGACTGTGCCTCAGTAATTCGAACTGATGATATCCATAATAATTATATAAAGCCATATGGTATGACGTTACACTTTTATTAATTTTACTAGCCGGGAAACTCGGCGTCGAAACGCTGGGGTAAGCCAAACGTCAAGGTCTGATCCCGCATAGAATACTCTGAGGAGCGCTTAATAAGAGCTGTAAACTGTGTCACACGATGAGGTGGAACGCTTTAGTATAGGTATACAGTATGTCGTAAATCAAGTTTGGTACTCCGTTATAGCAAAAATATTATTTTATATTGCGGAATAAGTTTCAGTAAACGGTAAAAATTAATCATGACATCGGGCTAAGCGTTTAGTAAGTTAAACAGAGTTGAAGAGGCGTGTAGGGACAATACCCAATACTTTCTCCCAGACTCTGTTTAAATAAAAACACAAAAAACAGTCCATTACCAACACGGGGTTGAGCGGTTAGTCCAGGTAAACAGTGTTGCACACCCGTACAGACGTGATTCCCAAAAAAGTTTAAAAAGTAATTGTCACAGTGTGCTGATCCCCTAGTACAGGTAAACCACATCGCATATGCTCTAGGCGTAACAGCTTTTCCAAAAAAAACAGTCCATTGTTAACACTGAGCTTAGCACTTAGTGCAGGTAAAATGTGTCGCACATGCCTATAAGCTTAATAGCCTTTTCCAAAATACTTCAGTTTAAATAAAAACACAGGAAACAGACCGTCGTTTAACAACACGGGATAGGCAAATAGCACAGGTACTCTGTGTCTCATTAATAAACTTTTGACTTTTGCTAAATTTTATATTACAGTAAAATGGTAGCTAACAACTTAATTGCATTTAGTATGAAAAAAATTACTTAAAAATTCTATTGCAGCCAACTGTATTTGGTTACTTTTACATTTTTGCTAGAGGTAGCTAACCCCAGTTCACAACCAAGCAGAAATCAGATTGGCAAAGTTAACACAAAAATCAGAAATGTTAGCTAAAATCTACGTTGGTAGCCAGAATCTTAAAATTGGTTTTTTGGTAAGATTAATATATGGCTAGAGAACGTGACAGTAAGAGGCGAATAAAACTAATACAAATCTTTAAGTGGCTGAATAGGTAGCGTAGCTAGTGGCTAGCTAGCTAACTATAAAGTATAGGTGAATACACATGTAAACAAATAAAAAACATAACCGAAAGTAAAAGAAACTGCAATCTTGTTAGAATACAAATAGAAGTATCAGAAAGAAAAATGAAAGCAAACAGTTAAGAAACTTTTCTTTCTCCAGCAATGAGTTGGTTGAATCTGCTTGCCAAATTTCGGACCGATAACGTAAAAATGGTTGCTAAGAAATATAAAGAGCTTTAGTTTCTGATTAGTCATTTATATAAAACTCCGCTCCTGATTGGACCTTTATTTTAGCGGCAATTGTCCCTGTGCCGGTGGGGGCCTGACGGGTGTCTCGTCCGTGCGTATTTTGTATTTCGTGCGTGGTTAACACAAGTCGCACGAATAGACAGACGACGGCTATTATTATAGAGACTAGTCGATAAGGCCCGTGGAAAAATCAACTTAGGCAGGATAACAGAGAAAAATAACCGTCATTTAAATTTTGATGACGTCAGCAGTGACATGTCAGAACACAAAACTTTTTTTTTAAGAAATGTATGCCTGTTGCCTTCATCGTATAGATCTTGAAACGCTGATCAAGAAAATGTATAGGATCGTGTATTTTTGACAAACGGTTGCAGAGATATTAGGGCTTGAAGGTTTTTTGATGACGTCATCAACCCGTCCATTCCCGAAACGGATTCAGGGACCCAGGTTTGGGAAACTTACCCAAATTGGTCAAAGGTGGTCCCTAGTTACTTACACAGGAGATGACGTCAGTTATTTCCACCCGGTTTCCAAGTTATTTAACCTTAAATTTAAAAGTGCAATGCAATGGCTTCACTAATCTTAATATACTTTCCTTTGACGTCAATATTGCTTTAACGTCAAAGTTTGGTAATTTACAGAACAAATTTATAGACCATGTTTTATAGACTTTATCAAAGAAATTTTATCCACTTTGCAAAAGTCACAGACAGACAGAACTGGCGTATTATTATATAGAAGTCGTTAGCCCGTGGAAAAATCCACGGGGTCGCCCGTCCTTTGAATTAACCCATTTCAACAAAGTGGACAGAAATATATAATCCACGGGGTCGCCCGTCCTTTGAATTAACCCATTTCAACAAAGTGGACAGAAATATATCGCATTTGGTATTGACGCGCATTTTGAAAATTTCGTGTTTCCGTGTTATGGCAAATATCATTTTATTTTGCGGAATAAGTTTTTGTAAAAGTTAAAAAATTAATCGTGACACCGAGCTGAGCGCTTAGTACAGTTAAACGGTGCTGCACAGACGTATAGGGTTAATACCCTTTTGAAAAAACTTTCTCGCAGACTCTGTTTAAATTCGCTAAAACACAAGAAAAAGTCCATTGCTAACACAGGGCTGAGCAGTTAGTTCAGGTAAACAGTGTTGTCTATCCGTACAGGCGTGATACTCGAGAAAGTTTAAAAGTTAGTACAGGTTTTACAAAAAACGTGCTTAAAACTTAGCTAACCGCTTAGTACAGTTAAACAGAGTTCAACAGGCGTATAGAAGTACCCTTTTCCAAAAAAACTTCATTGCAACTTCGGTTTAAACAATTGCTCAGCCATTTAAATTCCAGAAAAAGTTTCAGGAAAATAATAAAAGATGCTGGCTACCTAGATAACTGAATTTAGCATAAGAATTATCGCTTAAGAATATTGTTGTAGCCAAACTGCATTTTTATCTTTATGCTCTCACTCTTTAGCCAAAGATAGGAGCTAGCTAAATGGCTACAGCCTCAACATAAAAATAAATGTTGGGTAGGATAAAAAGCTCTTAGACCATACAGATTAGTAATAAGTAAGGCTCTAGGTAGCTAGCCTTCAAAATCTTCGTGTTATACATGAGCATAGGGGTACTATTATTTTCCAAACGTCCTTATCGCTTCGGAGTTGAAAGAAATCAGCCCGGTTCTGTTTAAGTTTTTAAAACAGTGATAAAAGTGGTCGCTGCCAACTGCATTGAGCTTAGCATAAGAATTGTTAAGAATTGTGTTGCAGCAAAACTCCATTTGACTACTTTCACTTGCAGCCAAACTGCATTTGGCTACTTTCACTTTTTAGCCAGAGGTAGCTAAAGGAGTGTGTAGAAAATCAAGTGAAGTGCACACAACTTTATGGTGTTTCCGGTGTAATATACTATTCAAAAAATAACTTTCGACAACTTAGGTAAAATAAAAACCCAGATTACAATTCAATGTTACCCCGTCATAGCGAAAGCAGCTGGCCAACCTTCTTTATTTTTCAGGGAATGTTCCCGGGAAAAGTTCAAAAAAATGTTAAGCTGAGCGCTTAGTATAGGTAAACAGTGTGTACTTTTTTCTGAAAAAAACGTTATCACAACTTCGGTTAAACAGAAACACAGGAAACAGCCCGTTGTTGCCACCGGACTAAGCGCTTAGTACAGCTAGACTGTGTCGCACATGAGTATAGGCATAACACCATTTTTAAAAAAACTTTATCGCGACTTCAGTTTAAAAAAAACCAGGAAACCGCCTGTCGTTATCAAGTTCAGTTAAAAAAATATATACTCAGCAATTTTATTTTTCAGCATAAGCTTTCATAGCAGTAATAAAATTGGTAGCTGCCTATAACTGCATTTAACTACTTTCACTTTTTAGCCAGAGGTAGAGCTAAAAGGAGCTAGATAGGTAGACCCAACTTCAACATAAAAATAAAGAACAATATACCAAACTGAATAAAAACTTTAAAAGTATAGGAATAAATAAAGCTAGCTATAGCTAGCTGTCTCAAAATGTACGTTTTGTAGCTAGCCAAAAACTTAAAATTGGTTTGTTTAAGATTTATACGTGCTAGAAAACGTGATGAAATATTCACCTTAACATGTGAAAACAAACTAAATAATCCTATAGGATAAAAATTACTCAGCAGAAATAAGGCGGATTGAAAGGAAACCTACAAACTTCACACCATCACTTCCAAACCAAAATGGCCTTCGTAGGGATAGCATGTTTCCTCCCGTCGGCATGTTGAGGCCGCGAAGCACTTGGATTGGTCATTAGTGAAAATGGAGCCTTGGTAAGTGGTTTATTACAATGACCGGCAAAGCAAGGCCGGTAAAAAAACGGGGTCTGCCGGGGATTCAAAATAAAGCTGCAGGGCCGCGGGGATTTTCGGCGGGTCTCGCTACTTGCTCCGCCATGTTGCGCAGAGACAGACAAAATACGGCTATTATTGATGAGATTAGTCGTTAGCCCGTAGAAAAATCTACGGGGTCGCCCGTCCTTTAAATTTACCCGTCGCAACAAAGTAGACAAAGATATATCGCATTTGATATTGGTGTTTCCGTGACATCATTTTCTGACTCAGCGGGGGGTCCGCGCAGAGACAGACAGACGACGGCTATTATTATAGAGAAGACAACTTTATTTAGAAATAGAAGTTTTATAAAAGTCGTTTTTCGATTTGTTGAATTTTTCGTTGTTGTTTGTAGTTGTCTGCAGCTGTATGCTCTTTCTTTAACCAGTGTACATTTAAAAAAAAACAATACTGATAAGTAGGATCAAAAGAAATCTATTTACTTACCTTCTTCGGCAAGTGTCAAACATTTATTTATGTAACATCTTTTCCACGCACGGCTTTGCATATTAGTATAACACCATGGTGTTGTGGCAAATCCCTGTGGATTTCTACAATAATGCTTAATCAAATTTGGATATACACTCGTTGATACGTACGGATTTGCTTCAGTCCAAAATACGCATCCATCACCAATATCTCCAACATAGCTGTCGTCCTTTCGGGTATAATTGTAACAGTATGGCGTATACAGGATGTTTCGGTTTTCTGTTATTTGGTAAAATAAGGATAATTAAGCATCTCACACATAATTTAAATTTATTGGAGAACTGTTATTGGATAAGGAAGATATGGCGCCGATCATATGAGCTGTCCAACGTTTTTTATACGATCACGTAGGGCGAGCAAGTCCTGTTGGGCAGGCTAAAAAAGCATAGACAAGAATTTCTAAGTATTACACACAGCCCCTAAGTTAATTTTAAATAAACTTTTTAAAAATACAGATTAAATGTATTTCACGAAATCAGTTTTAAAATTCGTAAATATCTTTTTATTTTATCGAAAGGCAAGAATAAAATGCTACTTTTTTTAAAAAAAAATATCTGATACACCCATGTGTAAGTAAGTTCATGTTTTATGCAAAGTACGCATAAAGTACCTGTTTTTAACAACCTGCAACCCTGCAGATTATTGCCCTCTTATGCAGCTCTAAATAAACCAGGGAAAGTGGTTAAAGTGTTCCATCTGTTAGTACTATGCAATGGACCCATAAACTAGACTTATCTTCTCCCTTTATCTTCCCTCTTTATCTTCGCAATTTATAAAAGCCTTATTTGACACGTGGTTAAACACCTGGGACATTTAATTTACATTAAAATGTCGAAAAAGTCAAGCCAATACTAAAGTTTTAAAAGAACAAAGCATTTGGTAAGGAGTTGCGAGGACATTAATAAACAAAAATCTTTTGCCACAAAACCTAACTTTACAGGGAGATAAGTGGTTTTACAGAATATTAATATAATATAAACTGTCTATCTGTACCAAGAAATATTACTCGAAGTCAAAAATATAGACTGAGCTTGCGCGGTCGATCCACTGACTGAGGATAAAATTTCTAGGAAGAAAAGTTTATATTGTAATAATTATTAACTGATAGCTATTTTGTTTGGGTTAGTAGAAACCGGGATTATTTTCTAAAGATTTGCTTGCGAAAAGCTTGTAAAAAAGAAGTTTTGATGAAGAAAGACAACGTTCGATTTGAACTTCATTGTATCAATCTTTCAAATACATGTCCGAAAGAAAACAAAGCATTCAGATATCCATACATAGAGTTTTTTTAAAAGGTTTTTGAACCAAAGTTTATTCTTCGTCAGAAGAAGTGTCTATCACACAAATTCTACACCGTTTTGCTTGTCGTTTATTGTTGCGATGAATGTTGATATTAAAATCGCAAATCATTGCTGGTTTTCTGGCGGAGTGATTTAAGATTTTGGATTTACTGTAAAACTAGTTTGTCGTATGTACGTAGCTAGCCATGTTGCAAATTCTGTGGCATAGTTGTTTGTTTACATTTTTAGCAATCGTTTTTGGTTGAGGTTAAAAGTTATAGCGTTCTGTATAAAGCCTGGAGTGGAGGTTTTTTTAGCAAATCAGCGCACTGGGTTTGCCGTATAAACTGGTTGGACATCGCTATCAGATAATATATAACAGCCACTTGTTATAAAATATTTTATTCTCTGATGGTGACTTGAACTATAGTCGAATGATTAAGAACTGCAAAATTTTTGTTTTATTTATGATCTGGCTAACGTGATTTAAATAAAACGAACTTATTCGGACTTTCTTTTTTACTTTTCTTGTGTGAGCACACACATGCAGCATAAGAAGATGTAAGAAAAGTCTTTTATACCTCTGTTACAAAACTATAAAGGCTCTGGGGTGGAAAGCATAGTTAGAGAGGAGAGGAATGTTTGATCTAAAAATCTTTTTTTTTTTGAGTAAGCAGAAGGCGAGTTATGATGAGTTTTCCGACGCTAGTAGATTAAAAATTGTAAATAAAAAATTAATATTAACTGTCTCCAAAATTACAAAAATGTACAGAAAAATTTAAAAATCGTTTTTAGATCATTGTTTTGGGATCACAGGTTTTAGTGTATTAGAAGCACTTTTAAAATATCACACCTTTCAGCAATGTTGTTTTTGTTCTTATTTGCTTATAAGCTTTCCCCTGCCATAAGCTCGAATTTTTCTCCATAAGCTTGACTTTCCCGCCATAAGCTCGACTTTTTCTATGAGAAAAGCATGAAATGAGTCCTAAAAATCAGCAACTCGAAAAGGGCATTCCATAATTTCTTATGCTTTCCTACTTTATTATTTTATTACAAAAAACACTATTACATAGGAAATCCATCTAGCTTTTAGAAATGATATATACTTTCATATATTCTTATTATTAAATATTATTATTATTATTATTAGTTTAAAAAATATAGATTGGTGTTTCCCATATCCCTAATTTTCGACAAAAACACACTTGCAAATAAAATAATCATGCACAAAAATGAAAAACCCAGCCCATTATCACACGAGTAGCTAATATTTAGTCTGCCCAACCAAGATCACGTTATATTGAAGTAATCTCGCCAAATAGGACTGGCTCATTATCCATATGATCGCAATTTACTTCCTGTGAGGAATCCTTTATAAAACAGTCTAGTGAACTAACAACTAGATAACTAAGCTTTCTTCGAAGATATTATGACGTGTTTTTTTTCATACAAGAACTTGGACGCACACGAAAATATAAGAGTAAATCCCTCATTCCAATCCAGCAATTAACACAAAACAATTTCAGAGAGCAAACCTTGAATTAAAATCTAAGCATAAAGCCAGCCAGTGGCCACATCTACCCTCTTAAATAACATGGGAAATTAGTTTTCTTTGTTTTGGTGGGTGAAATCATTCACGTTCATGATATTAACGAAGAAAGGATTTCCTGATATTGATAACGTAAGTAAAATAACAACAATGGAAGTAACCAATCAAGAAGCGCAGTCAGTATTTTGATCGGAGCAAATTCTTTTGCAACCCAGCGTAATTTTCCCATATTACTATTCCGATTTGCCAGTGTTTCAAAAAATTACGCTGAGTCTTCTGACTATTAATAAAGGCGAGGCTGATAAGCCCCTTATTTAAGCTAACTTGTTTGATGTCAAAATGTATAATAAATTATATATTGTTCAGGTGCACTCATTCCAAAAAAGAATGTACATGTAGAACTAAGTTTATTGACACAAACTTCCATATGTCTCTGTTTCTATTTAGTTAAACATTGTTGTAACGGCCATGTTGAAATCTATAGACATTAATTTTGCCATTGAATTAATTCAGAGGAGCGAAAATGTTATACAGTATGGATATCTTAGCTAAAGGGAGGAGGATATGACCAAGCTACATAAATTTAATAAAATATATACCTTTGTTTTGACAACGTTCAAAATAGGAATTATTTGCTTCAGGTAAAACTTGACAATTTAGATTAAATCTTCTGTCATTTAAGCGAGGTATCGATGCACGGCAGATACTACGTAAATCCTTCATCAGATTGTAAACATGTTTGAACAAAGCAAAACACTTGTCATTGACGCAGGTTGATTTACAAGGTGGAGATAGTATTACTGAAGCATCAACATTTGATTGTAAGCACACTGAATGTGTTAGATGGCAAAGAATCCACTTGATATCATAAGAGAAGCAACTAAAGAATAATGAGATCTTCTCCTTGTATACTTCAGTGATATTTTTCAAATTTGTTGCAAATTCGGGCAAATGACTACACACATCTAAATTAGAACAACATAAATGCAATAGACATAATGCCAGGAGATTCAACGTCGCCCATCCAGTTACGCGTTTAGTGCGTGTAAACCGTGTCTCACATCCAGACGTTAAGTACAGTTTTCTTCTGATTATTAAATTCACTGCACAAACAGTCAACCTCCATTGGTCTAGATTTAATTAATCTTACCTAGGTGTTCTTGCAATTGTCTATTAATCACTATCATCTTTGTGTGATTTTCGGCATTCTTCCAACCAGAAACCAGCAAAAAGACTATTCTCAAAATTCTGTCAGTGCTGTTTAGATCCTCCATGTTATAATTGTAGATATTATACTTCGACAAAGCATCAAAACATTGCCCATGCGGTAACACATCTTTGTAGGGAATGCAACTTAAATTAAGTAAAATCAGGGAAATAATACCACATGAAGTTACTACTTTAATGAAAGCTTATAATTTTGTTGCAAGAAAAACAAACAAGGATACCACTATTTTATTAAATTTTGTTATTAAGAAAAAGAATTTCTTATTTTTATTTTTATTTCTTATTGGCTCAATTAACGAGATCAAAACTTGAGCCAAAGAAGAAAATTAGATAGGTATGTACTAATTCAAGGGAAGAGATTCGTGTGGGAACTTTTTTGCGGAATTAATTTTTGCCAATTTTACCCAGATCCTCAAAAATTAGTTTCGCGGAGGTAACGGCTTCAACTGGATACTGATCACTCAGCCCCCCTTCTTCTTGATGTTTTTATTGGTCAAACAACAGAACCCGGTGATTCAAAAGCTGAAAGAAAACCATATCTTCATTTCCCAAATGCCAGCAAACATGACTAACCTGTTTCAACTCTTAGATTTGACAGTAAACAGAGTAGCAAAGTCGTTTTTGAAGAAGAAGTATACCCAATGGTACAGTGGGGAAATTTCAAATTCCCTAAACAATGGTCTTAAAATGGATGAGATCAAAATCAAGTTGAAACTGTCGATTCTGAAACCTTTAAAAGCAAAATGGATTGTGAAGCTTCACGTTAAGCTCTCAGAAAGGTCAAGACATCATTTCAAATGCATCTGGAATCACAAAAGATATAGAAGAGGGGACAAAAGGTCTACCGAAACTTGATACTTTTGCTGCAATCGATCCACCTTCATTGCTGATTGGACAAGAAACCGTCAGTCGTGAAGAGATGGCAAGTTCTGTTACCTACTATAGCGAAAATGATACTGACGAAGAGGAGTGGTATGTGGGGACGATCCATTTAGAAATAGTTTCGACATTTTCAGTGACAATGATATTTAATCTTACATTAGTTACAGCTTAGTATCCTTTCTTTGATATTTTGATAAAAAATAGAGAGAGATTCCATAAATCAGATGTTTTTCATACACTTAGGTACTAAATTAGGTGTTCCTGACTTTCCATTTACAAAATTCCTTGCATCCGCAAAAAATTATTTCGCAATACCTCTTGGGGTCGCTATCGGCAAAAAGTTATTCCGCAAAATATGCCATTTTTGGGTCACTAATCCGTAAAAATAAATTCCGCACAAATTTCTTCCGCAAATAATTTTTTTTCTGTGGAATAGCACAGGTATTCCATATGTCGTGAATGGTTGAAGCGCGCACAGCGTTATAGTGTTTCAGGTGTAATACATTTTTCAAAAAATAACTTTCCCGCAATTTTAGCTGAAATAAAAACACAGTTTAACACCTGTTGTAGCTACCCCGTCATAGCAAATATCCAAACATTGTTTTTATTTTGAGGTATAAATTTTTGCGAAAATAAGTACAACTTGTTACAGGTAAACCGTGTTGCACATCCATTTAGGCGTCATCCCAAATTTTATCGAAGCGTCGGTTTAAACAATCTGTTGTTAACACCAGGCTTGGCACTTAATGCCGTAAATCGTGTCGCATATATGTATAGGCGTAATATCTAACTCCAATGTTACAAAGTAAGTTTACTTTAGCAAATTTTCTAATAAATACGAATTTGCTCTCATTAATTTCGTTGAACAATAGATCCAGCTTGGGCAGAAATTTTTTTCGTAAAGAGAAAATTGTATTTCCAATCGTCAGCATGAAAATTATGTATACACCCAAGGGCAGTGTTATTTTCTTAAAGGTAATGGAACCTGACACAATTGTTATAATGCGTGAAGAAACAAAGCAGTAGTAACGTATAATCGCAGCGATGTCACAAATCTTTAACAAATTTTCGCTTAGATGTTATTTAATTCAGTTGTATATCTAATTTCAGCACGGTAACTAAGTACAGTTTGCAAGTGTGAACCGCGAATGCGGAAGATGCAAATATTCACTGTATCGAATAATACAAATATTATCTTGTCATATTATGTTATATTATTCAATGACATTGATTTTATAGATAAATGGTAATTTTATTTAAAAAATAATACTTACTTTCTAGCAGTCAAGTTTTCGTCACATTCTAAAATGAGTTAAAAATAATCCACAATAGAAAAATAATTTCAAGCAGACTATTTTAATCCTAAAAAAATTCACAATGCGAAACAATAAAACGTAACAATGTAAGCAAGAGTTGTCTAAGGAACTTTGGAATTTAGGACAATTGACCATCTTTTAACGCTCCTTGTTATTCTCTTTAAAAATCAGTGACGCTGTTGTGAAAGGATAAGGATAGGAAGAGGATACCAAATTAGATATAAAAATAGTCAATTGTGTTATTAACCATTTCATTGCATAGATGACTTTGAAATGGTATACAAGATACATTTTCTGAAGAGGCTAGGCAACTTGAATTTTTCAGGAGCTGCTTTTTCTGCGCTTTAGGTATAAGGCGAATACGTCGTCATCAAATCTTTTCGAAACATTTGGACGTCTGTCTGATGTGACTAAGGATGTTGTCTCCTGTGTTTGTATGTATATTTCTGCAACTACTGATGATGCAGTTTAGGAACATATACTCGAAGTGAAAAACGGAGATGTGAAGAAAATCGAAATTACGGACCACATCCAGAGAAGTCATCAGTTTAATTGGGATGAGAAGAAAGTCATTTACAGAGAATCTAGAACAACGGCTAGGAAGATAATAGAAACCATCAACAGTGTAAAACGTGACAAACACATTAACTGTATCTTGTATCAACACCCTTAGATTTGGTTATCAGCCCTACAGTAGAAGAAGGTATCTCCATCTAGGTCCTAAAATGGTAATTACTGTAAATAACGGTAATTATCAGCTCGTTCCTTATTGGTTAAGTTTGACGAACTTCGAACCTCTGCAATTATATAAATACATGCTCAACATCATTTTCCCTTGCCCAATGATGGGAGAAGGATCTCCCGAAAGGTCGCCTACTAAACTATCATGATAAACTTATAGAAATGGTAAAATTTCCACAGTAATATGAATACTGAACAGACAAACCAAAAGAATATCTTCAATAATACTGATAATGTTGTTTTTGTTGACAATGAAATTTATATTATGGCAAAATAATGAATACTCCGTGGAAAAATGCACATATATGTTCGTACATCGTTGTTTTGTGCGTTTCTTAGCGCACAATTTTCGTAAACCTGATCAAATTATAGTCATACAAGACAAAGTTCTTACCTCCAGTCCAAATAAGAATCATTTTTTTAAAAAATTCAATTTAGGAGAGTACCATTTTCTTTTAGATATGAGGTAGAAATCAGGTTTAAGATTATATATTTTAATTAATAAAAAAAAAGAATCCATAAAATTTCTTTTCTAAACCTTAAAAAAGTGTTTTTAAAACGTTTTTATCTTACAAATTATAGCACTGCATGCTTTACAACTTGAATACAATGTTGGTATTCTTTAGCGTTTCCTTATTTTATGAAATAACGGTGAAATTGGTATCAAAAGATTTTATTGTCAAATCCACGTCATTTCATGAAATAAGAAAAAGGTGAGTTTGAATTATACAAATTAAACATGTTTCACTGTGAACTAAAAATTAGAAATCACAAATCTTATCTTTCTTCTGAATATTAAGTGCAGTGTTCTTGCATCATCTTACTGCAAAATTAATTAGATAAAAATAAACTCATGCATGAGTTTAGTAATAATAATAATGTTTAATAAGAAACGGGTTGGTGGGAACTAGGCTTAATAGATGAGCTTGAAAAATACAGTAGCTTGAGTAACATAAAATCTCAATCAAGCTTTTGTGTTGCTTATATAAAAAGTTTAAAATAATATCGTAAAATAAAAATTAAATTCCTCGACATTTCTTTATTTATAAAATAAAATAGAACTTACTTAATAACGACAAGTTAACCACAAATATAAGAAATAAAACCTCGTAGTACTGCATCTCAGTCAATTTCTTCTAATAATTCAACATTGACATTTAGCTAGACATTCTCTCGTACCATATAAAACCTTATACTTCGTATAGACTATCACAACACCAATTTATTTCTACAAAATGGCTTATTGACGTCTTAAAAATGTATTTACTATTTAATTATAATTTTCAATCTAATTCTTTTATTCTGGTTAAATTGTATTCTTACTTTGGTTAAAGACGTTCCATTGTGTTTCTACAATACTATTATTGTTTTTATACTCTAACAAGATAACTTGGTAGTTAATTAACTGAGATACCATTATTAACAAACATAAGAAATAAAACTTCATAGTACTGCATGTCGGTCAATTTCTTCTGATAACTCAAGAACAAGATTTAGCTAGACATTCTCTCGTACCATCTAAAACCTTATACTTCGTATAGACTATCACAACACCAATTTGTTTCTAAGCAATGGTTTATTGACGCCTTAAAAAAGCATTTACTAATAAATTATAATTATACATCTCATTTTTCTTTATTCTCGTTAAATTGGATTCGTATTTTGATTGTAAGAGAAAATGCATTAACGTGCCATTGTGTTTCTACAATACTATTATTTTTTATATTATATAGCCTAACAAAATAACTGGGTAGTTAATTAACTGAGATAACATTTATAAACTGTCATTTTCTATTAAAAAAGCACGTTGTGTGTTCAATAAAGGAATATATAATAAGAAATAAAACAAGTGGAAAATGCAGTTACTGACTTGTTTAGCTAGCTTGCCAAACCGTCGAAACCTTAAAATGAAAATTAGTGACATGTAAATTCTTAATTAATATTCTGACCTGAAAACATGTGTAAATAAATTATTAAAATAAACCACAGATGTGAATCAAACTATCTCGAAATACGGCAAATTATAGGAAAAAATGAAAAATGTAGTCACAAATGGAGAAAAAAGTTCTAAAAATTACGCCCATCTTTTGCCAGAAGACCCGGCATAGCTCCCTTGTTTGAGCATTTATTACAGGTAAACTGTGTCAATCATCAAGTGGAGTGCTTACAGTTTCACTTCAATAATTCATTCACAAGTTCAGTACAAATAGAAAACACAGACTGTCAATGCTATGTTAAACCGTATACCAAGCCTTATGTCAGACACTGGCTAGAGCGTCTAGTAATGTTAAACCACGTGTCAGTTACGTCACATATGGAGAATATCTTTTTAAATGATATAAAATGCTTACAGGGTTAATAGATTAATGTGAAAAGTCTACAGATAAACTGAAGAGCTTAAGTGATATAATCTCTAAAACTTTTAATATCATTACTATCTGTCTGCCCGTGGAAGAATCCACTTTATTTCTCATTTAATGCATGTAACGGATACACATCCATCAAAAAGTAAACACACAACAGTGCTAGTTTTACAATACAAGGCTAAATTGCAAAACTATATACTTGATTTGTCAACAGTACACCAGGGAAATTCCATCATGAACATACAGTTTGTAATACATGCCAAAATCGGCTTTTAATACACTGCATACAGCAAAATGTCCGAAATCAACAGTTACTTGTTGCCTAACCCGGTGTTTCGACACAGGGACCCCCAGCTAGTCTAAATAGCCATTTTTATTAATAGTGCTACCATTTTTAAATTTATGACTGCGCAATGCAATATGGGGAAATCAGGGTATGTTATGTAGTTTCGGCGAATGTTACTTACTGTAAACATTGGTAAGAAACTGTCTCACAATGGTGTATTCACAAGAAAAATTAAACAAGTGGAGTGTTGAAAACTTAAGGAGTTATTTGTTAGCTAGGGGGGGGGTCCTTTAAGGAGGGTACTTAAAGCTGATTTAATTAGGAAAGTGCTTGCAGTAGAATTGCTTAATCTCCCTGTATCTTCATCGTTGGAAAGAAAACAAGAAGACATTCAAAACCGACGTGTGTTTAAATTAACTGTCGCATGTATCAAAATACCCTTTCCAGAGTAGATAACCACTGGATGGATGACTGAATACGTGTACTATCCTGATATCACAACCAAATGCCTTCTGTAGTATGCACAGAAATGTCTGGCTGTCAATGCTTTAAATGAGGAAGAGAATTTAACGAATGCTGGACATGTTAAATGTTGAGTTCAATAACATATCTCAATGTCTGCGTTATTGTTTTGTTCGTGGAGATGTTATACCACAAACACGGATTAATGAAACTCCTTATAAAACTTGGGTGTATATGAACATTTGGGTTTAAGTAAAACATATACGTCCAAAACTCAAGTTTGGAACAAAACAGTGGCTAATGGTCGACAAAAAGTTCATCTTCCTGCAAAAATGTCGTCAATTTTCAAAGACCACAAGCCGAGCATCTACCAGACCATGTTAAAGTACCGCGAACTTCGTTTGATCTTTGTGCTGTGCAGCAACGTACAGCTAATAATATTAATTGGGATCAATTAGCATTGGCCACTGATAGACAGGCTTCTGTTTTATGTTTTCGAAAGAATGTTCGCCTTGCAAATGACCATAGCTACAACTCTCTACCAGAAAATTTATTAAATGTGGAACCACTGACCATAGAAGACATCTGCAAACAATCATCATTGCCATCTGAATTTTTTACTACAAGTGATGAAGTATCAAAGGATTTGAAGCAATTGTTTCCCCTGTGAGCCCCTTAGCTGACATTAATCCTAATTAAACGGCTTCTTTTAAAGCCCACATTTGTAAAAAACATTGCTTTGGTGTATGTGCATGTTCATGTATATGCGACGAAAACTATCACCAACGTTATATAAGAGGAGAATAATCAAATTTGAAATTAATTTGAAATAATGTGAAAACAACAAAGTATTGTCCACGATTTTCTTTAACGACAGCTATCACACCTATATAAAATAGTTCTAAACTAAATTTTCAAAATAAAATCGCGGAATTAAAATGACTGCGAAAGTTTCATGCAATAAGTAATAATAATTTAATAATTAATAATATTAATATATATGCTTGGAAAAAACATGATCAAAATTTTATCAATTTGTGGCTTCAAAAAAACCTTTTTTGTTGATAAAATGTCAAGAAGCTTTATGTCAATCCAATAAATTGGGGCCGAACTACTTTGCTAATAGGGGTTGCATATTGACAATAGCTGCAGCAATTGTCCAAATGTGATCACACATATCAATCATTGATATTGATAATATGTTTTCCAATAATCGGAGTTCTTTCAACCGTCCATTAAGCCTTTCAATGTGTATTCTTGCGCGTGCTACTCTTTTACCATGAAAAACTTTTGATCTTGTAAATTTTTTTTTTCGGCGAACAAAAGGAGGTAGAACCTTTATCAAACAGAACGATAAAACCAGGATGAAATTTTGAAACAACATTTGAATCTTTTGTAATAAAACGACCCATACTAGATCCATCATAGGCAGGAGATACGTAAGAGATTGACCACGATTTTGTACAAGATATAAGTTGTGAGTGCTGTATGTTTGGTATTGTGATGCAACAGTTTTTGAATGTTCAGCGCATTGTTCAGTGCAGTAACCAATACCTGCACAATTGTTGAAAGTACCAGAAAAATGATGGTTCTTATATGCCAGTATTTCATCAGGTGTTGGCCAATATATTAGTTGTCCAAGTTCCAAACTAAGAAAAATAATGAATTTTGTAATAATGTTGGAGGCATGTCCAGTCGATATTTCAAATCTTAAAGCTAAGTCAGCAACAGGTGCATGTAGTCCTATTCTCATCAACGTCATTAATATTTCCTCCTCTGAGCTTAGAGAACGGCTTGGATCTAGTTTTCTTTAACAAAACAATTTGGCTGGACTATACTGATACTGTTTAGTTTTTACAGAATTGTCACCTTTGTAATATTGTAGCTTTAAATGTTTCAGCCGAACATGCTCAACAATTAATCAAAAAAAGTTTGATGATGGACATCCCGTGTACAATTTTATAATTTTTCTTTTTCTCTGGATGCAATCCCATGACATTCTTGTATTAATTGTATTCAATGACAATTTGCAGGAAGTTGTAGATACAGTGGACAACGTAGGCGATAAAATATTGGCATTACTAGTTAGTGATAACATTGGAATATCTAATTCTAAAGCAGACATTGACGAGGTTGAGCGAGTGGGTGATAACATAGTTGTCCCATAAGCTGGTGATAATATGAAAGATCTGCTGATGAACTGGTTGGTGAGATTAACAAAGAGGCATTTTTAGGAGAAGATAGATCAAGTGTGACACCAAAGTAAATTCATCTACATTACCTGGTTCTGTTTTCACACCAACTGAAGCATCTTTGTGCACTTTTTGTTGGGAAGAAAAACTCTTTCCTTTGTCGCTTTTCTCTTTTTTAAGTTTTCATCTGTACCATAACCTTTTAAAGACAATGTGGGTAAAGGGCTTGCATCTGTCGGTTTTCCATATTCAAAATGATTTGAACACATGATGTTTTCTAAACACAAAATACTTTCTGTTACAAGCGACCCCCCCTTACGTATACCACTTAGGGTTTCTCCAAGTGTAAAAACGTAGCTTTAAACTCCCATTAAATGCAGTGATTTGCGGCTAAATGACATATTTTTCCGGCTATTTACGAGCATTGTTACATGCTCCCACAGCACAACGATAATTAATTCCCATAACGATAATTATTCTTCAATAAAAACCACAGAACAACAGTACACCTGAAAAGCGACTAACTTCGTTCAAGGTTTGTTTCGATTTGAGATACCCTGATTTTCCCATACTGCTTTGCGAAGTCATAAGTTTAAAAATGGTAGCACTATCAGTAAAAAGGTCTATATTAATACCACGGAATCGCATTTTGAATTTAGTTTCTTTTGGCAATTTTAAACCGATGATTGTAATCATCACTTTTTGTTTCTCTCGCCTACTTCTATTTCTTTTTTTTTGTTTTTCAATTAAGCAGGATCCAACTTTATGGTCAAATCTTAGATATCTGAAATTTCATTACGTTTTTATTCGCGTCACAGGTATAACAAAATATTTCCGAAATATCGCTACCCCACAAGCAATAATATTTAATAAATTGTTATGCTAAAATGTCTTCGTTTCTTTCTTTCTGAGTGTAACGCAGTATTGTTAAAGTGCTGATTTTCACAGATTACTTTTTGTGCATTTAGAGAGACCTTAATTATAATGTAGTTTTAAAACTTTAAAGATTCACGATGAGTTACGTTGAGAAAACATATTTCGTGGAGAAGGGGGTGACCAACAAAAAAGGTGCTAATGCAGTTATTATGTAGAGCTACATCTGGCGTCCGACGCTGGGCCCCAGCTAGTATTGCTGAAAAAATTATAAAACAAATAAATACACTATAACTATTTAAAGATATACTAATAACATATATTTTTTAAAACAAAAAAGTCGAAATGAATTAAAAATTAAAACCTCAAAAAACTCAAGCAATTTGTTTGGTTGACGCCTGGCAAACAGCGCGAGAATAGGATTGGATCCTACTCTTTCGCCTGGTCGCTTTTCCTTGCCCGCTAACAGTGACGCGTTGGTTTGTTCTAGCCTGTATCTCACCCACTACATAAAAGATTTTGCAAGTTCAAGATAATACCATGGGATAATACCAATTTTTTTGAAATGACGGAACAACAGAAGTTTTGTACAAAACAGGCTACTGGCAAACTCGAGAGGTAAAGGGAACAAAGTTACAAACGAACAAAAATCAGAAATCTTTTAGCCTGCAAGGACTTTTCTTTAAACTTAGTTTACAGAACATCTAATTTATATATTATAAGCAATTAATACAATTTCATTTTTACTGCGGTTGATAACTGGTAATTGATTGATAACTTTCAGTTAAAGTCGACGCAGGCAGCGTGGTTTGATGTTGTTGGCGTTATCAAATTAAAAAGATAACATAGAAATTAAACCCAAAACAATCGTTATTTTATGATCGTTTGAAACTTTTTCAATTCATCAAATCCGAAAATTCTGCATTGCGTCATGTGTAATATGTGCGCTGTTTTTCGTTGTTGTTGTTAATATGATAGAAAAAGTCTTTTCAATGTTTATTTCTAATAAGTCTGACAAGAGAATGCTTATTTTTATAAGTTTTATTAAGCACTCAGGCACTAAATCAACGTTCAGCCCAAATGAGTAATAGTTCACAAATTAAATAAGTACCCAGAATACCTAAACGATAACCCTAAAATTTGGGATAACAACGTCAAAGAAGTGTTTGTCATAGAGAGATGTACACAACATTAAGGTTCCCTCTAAATTGACTTAAATAATTGTCCTTGGGTGTCAGGGTAAGATAAATCTGACGTAGAGTGAGTTAAGCGTCTATTCAGGGGCATTTGCTTTTTTGGTTTTTGTAAAGGCTGAAAAATCAATAAAACTCGGGAAATATGATGTTAAGAATTTTTTTTTCAAGAAAATTGAAACAAAGTAAAAACGTTAAGATTTTTCTATCTTAGCAATGATATAACGGATTTCTTACGCTCTATATAACCAATTACTACCGTGTCTGGTACAGAGAGGTCAGTTTTAGGGGTAGTATAAGTGGAGACCTCAATTATCGTCTGCTATAAGAGGTGTTTGCAATTTCATTGATTCCTCTGATGAGCCATTACTAACTCTGGTTTCTTCTAGCATGGAAAAGAAAGCAATTGTCCATCTACGGAAAACTTAAGTACTCTCTTGGTAATGTCATTTTAAAAACTTTTGTCACAATTTGTATGCTGTATCTACTCATGATTCTCGATATTCTTTAATCTGTATTGTGAATAGAAAGAAACACTGAAAACCTCATAAATGTTTTAATTTTAATTATTTTACTTTATAACACACCGTTGCGTATAGCTTTTTGTTTGAGAAGATAAGGGACATGTTTCCGCCCCACAATCATTCCAACATTGATTTCCTGTCATACGTCACAGGTAGATAGAATCTCCATCAACCAAACCAGTTTAACTTTGAAAGGACAAAGAATGGAAGTAATAACAGAGTATATTTTATGTCAAAAAACGTAGGGAATGTACTGTGCAGAATTATATGACATATTATATAACAATTTTTCAATGAAAATATACAAAAAATATTGTACGTGGTGTGAAATATAAACACATGCAATCTCCGTAAATATGTGTGATTGATGCGTGTATTTAGATTTTATAAGTTTAAACCTTTGCCAAATTTTTCAGAACAAAGTGCCTTAATTGTAAATAAGTTGATTTGAAAAAAAAAAAAAAAAACAATATGATGGTTAAAAGTTAGGCCAAGAATTACTAGTGTTCACCCCCGATTTGTTCCTTTGATGTTAAATTTTTACCTAATCTCCTAACAAAAATGATTATTCGGTTTAAAATCAGGAAAAAAGGAACTGTTTCATCAATAAGTATAAAATAGTACTTTGGCGAACACGAAAAGATCAATATTAACCCAGTAAAGCAATTTTGACACTGTAATCAAAACTTCAATTCGTGCGTGCATCTAATAGATAGTTTATATTATAGTTTTGAGTACCAATGCCACTATTAATAATATCAATTAAGACCTCAAATAACGTTTGCTATAAGAGGTGTTTGCCTTTCCATCGATTCCTTTAATAAGCAATTACTAAGGTTGGATCTTTTTAGATTTCTTAAACCAATAACGACAATCCACCTAGGAATAACTTAGGCACTATCTTAGTAAATTACGAAAATTAGTCGTTTTAAGAAAGTTTATTTTTAGCAACGTAAATTTGAAAAAATAAATTCCAAAATCTTTTGGCGCTTTTTTTTTCTTTCTAGAATAGTTATCAGATAAGATGCAACCTTGCAAATAATATTTGCGCATAATGATCGTTTTTGGTTACTTTTAGATAGAGCCATCAACAGCACTTAGCTCTCCAATTTGTAGGATGCAAAATCCAGGCAAGCAACGTTGAAAATGAGATAGCTGTATCGTCTTTCATCTCGGTATATTAAAACATATCGCACCATGGCCTGGTCCTTTTCGAAATATTAGTTTAATGGCATCAAGAATGGCTTAGAAGAAACCTACGAGTCTATATTTGGATTTGTAGGCATATTTGTTAACTAATCAATATTGAAATAAAAAGATAGGAATATTACGGTATCGAAAAAAATGTTTCTCTTTAAGGTGATTTAGATTTTTTTCTGCTTTGCGACTTTTGATTTAAGTATTCCGTTTTTTAGTAAAACATAATCAACTTTACAAAAAATACATAACAGAAATCTTTGAGAGCGTATCTGAAGCTTCTTTAAGCTTTCGCAATACGGCATATTCTGTTGTATCTAAATACATAACCACGTTAAGTCAGTCTCAATTGAGAAAGTGAGTAACCAATGAATAACCAAATAACTCAATGTTAAAGTGTCGAAGGGAAATTTAAATGAAGCTGAAACAACACAGTAAAATGATACATCTGACATCTTGATTAGCGACTTATTTGCAATCAATCATATTAAAAAGTGATAGAAATAAAAGATTACCAGCATGTACAGCCATGAAAAAAACACCCAATCTCACAAAGCACTTCATTGCAGCCATCCTGTGCTAATAATCCAAAGTGATGCTCTCATGCAATTTTAAATTGCCATTTGAAGGAACATGAGTTTAGGTGATATTTATGTTCTTTGTTGTCCCTTTGTAAGACAAGCAGACATAAAGACATTATAATACGGGGGTAGGTTATATATTTAATCGATCTACTTTCTTTTTATGCATAGCTCTACATATCGCTTCCTTTGTGAAATTACTAACATATGTGATATTTTTTTTCTCCTGGTATCCTTTCGCAAAATAAATCATTCAAAGGTCCAGTTATGAACGGGGGTAGTTTGACTTATATTTACTCAATTCACTATTATTTTGCATTTTTTTAAAAACAATAATAAAAGATTGAACTGTTACCTCTTAATTCAATATCGAAATATAGTACCATGGCTGACAATTGGATTTGTACGTTAAACAAGAATATTATGGTAATGCTTTTGGCGCTTTTTGTTCTTTTTTTCTAGAATAGTTATCAGATAAGATGCAACCTTGCAAATAATATTTGCGCATAATGATCGTTTTTGGTTACTTTTAGATAGAGCCATCAACAGCACTTAGCTCTCCAATTTGTAGGATGCAAAATCCAGGCAAGCAACGTTGAAAATGCGATAGCTGTATCGTCTTTCATCTCGGTATAGCCCAGTAGGATGGCAGATCAAATTTTAATGTTTCTTTATTAATGCGAAGAGTTATTTCATTATTCGCTAATTTTTATACAATCAATGTTATTCAGCTGTTATTCATTGGAGTTATCTGTAATAAAGGGCGAATCAATTTCATTTTTATCTTGGGCGTGAATGGATAACAAAAACAAAGAGTAATTATCGTTTCATATAAAAATTCTTTCAAGCTTCTGTGTAGCTACATTTTGTCGTAAATTTGTTCGTCGTTCTTAGATACTGGAAATCGTGACCTATTGCAATTAAATTAAGTATGTTAAGAAGCATGAAATTACAGCAACGAAATTACGTTTTTTTCGTATATTCTTATTCATGAAAAAATACTTACTAGCTACTTCGCCTTTGTGAAATTCTTTCAGGTTCTTAAATTTCCTATGTTTTATAGAAACAATTCAGAAAAAAAGGAAAATAACTAATTTAAATATTATTTTAGTCGACATTTAAAAATAAATATACCTTATCGGGGTTAAATTCATGCGGAACTGATTTACCTGTTTTAAAAACTTCGAAGAGGGATCATGTTTTCGTGTTGTTTAAATTGTTGATAAAATTATTAATCCATTTGTCAAAGATATCTTTTTAGAAACAAGTAACAAAATCTCAACCCTATCCAGGCTCGGAACTTTAGGGGCCTCTGTGTGGCTAGAAGAAGCAATAAAAATCCTTTCTCAGGTGTATATAAATGACAAAGTTGACATAGTAGTGCCCCAAAACTTGAAACGAACCCTTGTCAAACATTACAGAATAGTTCGGATAACAAAAAGTTGATGACGTCATTGATTTTAAGATGATGTTATCTTTATTTTTAAACCTAAAACAGTAGTAAAATATAAACAGATTATAAAAAACTATGTCATGTAATTTTTTTACTATGTAAGTTTTCGATGTGTTAAATTATTTTGATAAGTTTGATTTGTTTATCTGTGTTTACACAGTATGATTTGATATAAGCGTGCTACAGAATTCTATCATTCAGTTTTTCAACTTTAACGACCCTGTGACCCTGATTGTCAACAAACTTAGCGTTAGATATTCATTTGATTTTAAACTACAGTAACATTTTTTATTACATGATACACAATGTTGTAACAGTTTGTTTTCATATTGTCAAATGTTTATAGCTAACATGACCCCAAATAGAGAATGTTAAAGAGAGTGTGCAAATAATTTTGCCCAACTTTTTTTCTTACAGTTTTTAGCGTGGATTTTTATTTTGATGATAATTTGCAACAAAACATACTACAAAAGGACCACACTTCACCTGGCACCCGCATTTTTTTGCCTGTCACGAAACTGTTAAGGCCAAAAGGGCCTACTGCTAAAAATGCAAACATTCAAGAAGGTCTATTGTTAGCCCTACTTATGCCTATTATTTTAAAGTTTCTATTCACTTTGGTATTAAAGCTTTTTATCTTTTTATCTTCTATTTTTTTATTCTGAATTGTGGCGATCTAGATAGCTCATTAAAGAAGCCAAAGCTCTAGCTCTGGGAATAAAGTAAAAGTAGCCAAACAAAATTCCTAAATATTAATTCTTATGCTAATTGCAGTAATTTTGCAAAATAAAATATCGAGTGATATCTTTAGCTGGACTTAAAACATAAAGTTTTTTTGAAATGGGGTAATACGCTGATACCCCTGTTCGCCAAGTTTTTTGTCCGGTCCTAACGACAAACTGTGTTTCGAAAAAGGCTGTTGCGTCTATGCGACGCGATTTACCTGTACTAAGGGGTCAGCACACTTTTATCGGGAACAAATTCTGCAAAATAAAAAAAATGTTGGTCGAATCATTTTGTGTGTTTTTACTTTATCTTTATCTTGGATTTATTCAATTTAATTTAAAATATTCAAAATAAGCAATTCGATTAATTCAATACTGTGTAATATGGAACAAGCGTAAGTCTGCCTTAATGCTAGCTAAAAATAATAAAAAATCATCATAACTCAAACTGAAAAGGGCAAGTGTCAGTAACTATATAGGTGAATATTTATCATAGCACATCCGTATTTCATTCTCAACAGAGAATGGTTCACCCTGATCAGACCTCTGATCATGACGGGCGAGTATAATGCGTGTAAGTCATATTGAAGAAGAACTACTTTGTTCATCACTAACATCCTGTCAGGCAGTGAGCGGGAATCGATCTGCGGTCCCCAGAACTGGGAGCCGCAGACAAACCCACTACACTACGTGCGACAATATGTTAGTGATGAACTCAGATAGTTTATCCGGATGGTGTATACATATAGGTGAATATTTATCATAGCACATCCCGCTCACTGCTTGGCAGTATGTTAGTGATGAACAAAGTAGTTCTTCTTCAATATGACTTACACGCATTATACTCGTCCGTCATGATCAGAGGTCTGATCGGGGTGAACCATTCTCTGTTGAGAATGAAATACCGATGTGCTATGATAAATATTCACCCATATGTATACACCATCCGGATAAACCAACTGAGTTCATCACTAACATATTGCCGCACGTAGTGTAGTGGGTTTGTCTGCGGCTCCCAGTTCTGGGGACCGCAGATCGAATCCTGCTCACTGCTTGGCAGTATGTTAGTGATGAACAAAGTAGTTGTTCTTCAATATGTCAGTAACTATCTGTTGTTTTTTTAGTCGCACTACCCCCGGATCCAAATAAAGAACAAAAGAGTAAAGAATTAACAAATCGCAATATTTTACTCCTTTTATCTCTTTTGCAACTCTTTTGAAACTTGACGAATTTTCATTTATTATCATAATAAAAATATCAAAGACTAGTCGATATATGATCTTCCCCCTCCTTTATAAAGAGATTGATTTCATGTATCCGTAGTCGATATAAAAATTCACCTAGGGACAGCTATTGCTACTGCGGCTGCGGTAATATTTTACGTAGGACAGACAAAATACGGGTATTATTAATATAGAGAAGTGCGATACAGTTACTAAATCCCCAGTGTCTCATTTCCTATCAGCCATATGGACCACCTTTTTTTTCCAATGCAGTGCTATAAAGTAGCGTAGTTATTCACCAATACTGTTAACGGAACAATTTTTAAAAAGGGACCTATTGATTAAGCGATGTTATTCACGAATACTATTTATATTCTAATTTTTTAGGAGTTAAAACAAAAGCTGTAAAGATATTTCGAGAGGCCAACGCAGATATCATATATAGTAAAATAAATCATTAGACAAGCTAAATATACAAGATAGTATAGTATTATATCGAATTTTTTTTTACTTAAGTTGTTTTGAAATGGTGCCTTTTGTTGCAATTTGTTATAGAAGCACGTCTATGATTTCATGCAATAACCTCACACTTATAGTTTTAAGTGCAAGTCTTCTATTATTATTACCTTCTTTCACTTTTTTATGACCATACAGTGAGATCTATTAATCTCTCTGCTGTTTCAGGAACGCACTACGTGTTTTTAGTAGCTAGCAACTATTGCCAGTTTAATTTAGGTAAATAAAATAGATAAATGGTTTGTTGTTCTGAAAACATGACCCATTACCATAAAATATAACTATCTAATTGTAAAACTGTTTTCACGCAAGCGACGCACGATAAGTAACACAATGTTTTGCCAGCGATCATTTAATATGAAAGATTTTTTGCTTTAATGCAAGGCGCGTTAAAGAAAAAAAGGAGCTAAGCAAGAAATCACTGCCTTTAGTTTGGTCACTTACTGTGGCGAGTTTCATAGTCTTAGCGTTTGTCTTTCTCTAAATTTTGAAGTGAGTAAGTTACCAACCACTCCGACACCCCTTACTTCAAACTCCTACTACGCAAAAAATTTTAAAATTGCAATATATTGATTGTTGTAATTTAGAAGAAAAGGCTGTATTTCTTTGGCATACTTGTATAGACGATGATTATTTGTATGTTTAGACGTTGAAGTTACTTCAAGACTTTCTACTATACAGCGCCAGAACAAACAAATTTTATTTTAAATTTATACAGTTTTTCGCATCGGAATGGGATAAAAAGACAACAATCGTTTCCAAAATGTGTATGCGTACACACTCTCATATAAAACATACGCCTTTATGCCAATGCGTAGCCAGGGAAGTAAAGACAATAAATAGAAAAGAAAGAGTACTTTAGGGACTTTTCGCATGACAATGCGTGTTGGAAAGAAAAGGACGAAATTTAAAGGGAATGACACAAAATGACCATTTCATGGTTACATAACAAAACGAGTAATCATTTTAAAATACTTTTTGTGTATTCACCGCCACTAAAGATGCAACTTTCACACGCATGTGGCGTGAAAAACATTTTTAGGTTAGAATGTTAAAATAAATAATAACTTTGCATATGCACAATAGAAAATAAAAGACAAAAAGATGGAGCAGGCATAGTTTGCTGTACGTTGTTGTTTTATAAAATATTCTTTTTATAGTTAGTGCATATGGTAGTTGAGTTTCATCAATATTATAATTGTATCAAACAGTAGTTGTTGCTTGTTTTTTTAAAGCAATCACAATTATACTTAAGAACTTGGTGTCATTACAAATCTAAATTCAACGAGTTATAATAACCTTTTCTTGCAGACACAAGAAAAAAACATAGGCGAGAGCTACCGGCGCCCAAACCTTCGATCCTACGCAGAAGTTTAAAATGGCGCATTTTAAACTGTTGCTTGTGCTGTTGTCTACACTTCTTGCTTAGTAATTGGGTTTATTTGTTGCAATTTTTACTATACCTGGCAAAAATGGTGCATATTTGGGTACCCTACATCAAAGAGAAGTAAAGAGCTCAGTATTTATATATTTCCGTTACTAAATTCTGATGTAAACAAGAAATGGGGGAACGAACTTAATAGCATCAGTACGAATGATGGGGTCATTAATTGATCATCAGAAGAAGAGCTACCTCATCTCAATTTTCCACAAAAAGTACATATTGGTCAAACCACTTCAAAAGCTCCTCCATCCTGCAATTCAATTTAAAAACAGGAAAACTTCAATATTATCTAAGATCTTTCACCGCCTCCTTCTCCAACCACTATATATAAAAATTTCTTTGACTTCAATCAACGGATTTTGTAACTGTCATTGAGTAGCTGTTGGCATATTGACATTCAATATACACTAGTTATTGTTACATGTACTTCATCTCGCCACATCATCCCAAAGTATGAAATATTCATTGGGAGTATTTGGATAGATGTTACCTCATAACATTACTTTTTCACACTTTATAACAGAACTTAATGGTTATGAATTGTGTGTTGGTATTGCTGCACCAGATTATGTTATTCCCAAAAAGTTTGGTTGCTTGACATTTTAACAAAAAACATTCAAGTCGAATCTTCACCAAAATCAATATTATCGCTTAAATATTTGCAGTACTTTAACTTTACCTACGAAACCTAATCCTTGTGCTAATTTAAAGAACGTAACGGAAAATATAAATCATCTACTGCCCAGAAAGAAAGTTAAAATCACCTATTAAATTTACTTCTCCTGAACGTATAAGTTAACCATTTAAAGTCATCGATTTAGGGTGCAAACAACTAACAGCTCAATTAATGAAAATGATGACTACGACTCAAATTAAAAATGGTAATGAAAGTCGTTTATTAATTTCTGATTTAGTTACACTGTTCAGTTGTTGCGACAAAAAAAATGCAACACCATTTATGATTTTTCTTTGTAAAGAGCAGAAAAGGTATATTCAAAACTTTTTAACTAACTAGTGTCAGGTACCACCCAATAATTGTTAAATTTTGTCTAAATTTGGCTGCAAAATTCTGCTTATTTGACTGATAGTGTTTAAATAACCACATACTCTACCAGGCCAAATCCAGTTGTATTGTTCCCATGCAATCATCCAGCACTTTTGTAAGATATATTAGGATATTTCTTTGCATTTTAATTATAATTTGGATAAGATTCTGTGCAGAGCTCCAAATTCATGAAATTCATGAAATGCAAATTGAAATAGCATTTAAACTTTTGGAATAAAAATAAAACCTTTTTGGCTATATATCTAGCACTGTACCACTCAATGACTATTTGTAAATGTATCTTCATTAAAGGTAAGCACGCATGATAGAGCAGGTTTATACAGCTTTATTATTAACTGATAGCTATTTGCTCAAATTGTCTAAAAAGTCTTAACGACGAGCTTTGTACAGCACGTTATAATTCTTAACTTCGTAGAAATCATAAAGATTGCTCTAAATACAAACAAATAACATTGCCGCAGAATCGAATTCGTCCTATGCTTATAACTTCGCGTAATATTTCTCGCTATAGATAAACAAAAAGGTTTATATTGTATTAGGAGTGAATTAGAAAGAAAATTACTGTTGTACAGATAGCTAGAATCGACTTTAGAATTACATGCAGCTGCATTTCACAAAAATAATTAAAACAACTAAGTTTAAGTTTGTAGACTTTACAGCTTTTAACTTATAAAATGATTGCAGGGGAGATCTGTCTCATTAATTTTGAAGAGGATTGCAGAAACATCCACACCCAAACATAAAGCTGACAATGAAGATAGACCCCCCTCGTTTCCTGGACACTGAAATTTTTCACTTTGGCAACGGTTTCAAAACGAACGTTCATAGAAAAGAAAACAAACTACCCTATTCGGTAAACTGTACATGATAGATACCGTGATCCTCTGTAAAACGGAGATTAATATATATCGCAGCTCAGCTATGCGTTGTAGCTCCAGAGCTAACGGAGAACGATGATAACCGCTTGCGGTTGTTATTGCAGCAATAACCGTGAGGTGATTTCGAAATTTCAATCAATATGGCGTCGTCAATACGGTCTGATTCTGATATTTCAGAATCATTCTCTCAGGAAATGTTTGAAGGTGATGCTTCTTTATTCTTTGTTTTCTCGCTGAAATAGGTTGCAAAATCAAGAGATAAGCTAACGGACTTTGTCTTTACTATCCCAAGCTTAGGACAAACATGCCTAAAAAGGTTTTTGAGATGGTGCTTGTGTGCTAAGCTAACTAGCTAATAGAGACTTATAACAGCTAGAGTAGGCTTACACCCCACCATAACATGGTTCCTGCTCCCGACTCTCAACCAACACAGCACCACCCTATGTGATAGTCTGTCCTCTCTTTATCTTTTTACATATTGAAGCAACATGTTGTAGCTCCCCACAGCAACATTAAAAAAATGTTCCCATCATCAATCAATGGGGGATGGTGTGGGTCGTGTTTGCAGGGAGAGAGGGGTATGGGGGAAGGACAAGAGAAGTCTGGTGGGTGAAAGGACAAGAAAAGAGTATAGCTATAGTTTATCAGTGCCAGTTGTATATAAATGAGTTACAATGTTTACATATTTTGCAGCATTTTCGCCCATGCTTTTAATGGATTTCTTTGTTATATTTTCAGTGGTCTCTATAAACTTTTGCGTGACAGGCAGAAAAATGCTAGAGCTGCTAAGGAGAGTGATACTTTCTAACGAATTTCTTCTGACGGAAACGTTGCTAGGGCTTTAAACTATTATTGAGTGTAGATTGATACTACTTATATATACCTTCTGATTCCACATTCATTGTATAAAAAATAGACTTGACAAGACTTTGTGTTAACTAGCCTCTGCATCTCCCTCACATGGTGGGTTAACCTAGCGCTATCGTAGCATTCATTTGCCCATATTGAATTGCTGCCAAGGGGAATCGAACCCCATTTTCTCGCACAAAGTGCCAGAGTTATAACCACAAGCTATGGTGCCATTGAAAATGGTTAACTATTCTGTTACTGGCTAATTATCAGTTCTCCTTGAGTGCCTAATTTTCTTGAAAATCTTTCTTGAACTCACCCAAAGTATCACAAAATATTTTTCTAAGATTTCTTAGAAAAGACTTGATTTTTAAAAATCTCACTAAAAGGACCATCGATTTATCAAATCCGCAAGTTTATTTTGTGTTTAGCCTTTTTTGTTTCAACTTGTTGAATTCACTTCATCAATTTAAAATTTCAGAAGTATTTTCAGAAAAATGTAAGTAATCAGACTCTCCAAAGAGAAATTCAAATTTGAGAAATCGAATCAAAAAAGGATAACAAACAATTAAATTTTTTAAATTCAATAAATCGATTTCGACAAAATAAATCCTGTATTGTCCACAGGTTTCAAAGTCATGGATTGCCTGCTTAATACGTTACTTGTTTAACAAAAATATTTATATATATTTATACATATAATATGCCTTGTGCATCACATGGCATTGATTTGTATCTTTTTAATAAATTCCCTTTTCAAATTATTGAGGCAAAGAGAGGTTAAAAAGGCAATAACCTAATGAAATTTCAGTTCATGGCAAAATTGTATTCTTGTTTCTCATTCTTAAAACGTATTTTCTTTTTCAAATCAGCTGTCATCAAACCATGCACCATCAACATTTAAACAAATCTTTAACAGGAGAGTAAATTCTAAAGGCCTAAATACTGAAATATTTAAACCCTAATATGTATTTATCGCTGAACTAATTAACAATGAACTACTTCCTTCATTTAAATGGAGCTCGTTCAAAAGTTATTATATTCGAATCGCCAAGTTTATACATAACAAGATTTGTATTCTGAAATTTCCAGAATTTCCTGATCCGTTTTTATTTTTTTTTAAATTTTATTTTATTTTTTACTTATTAGATTATATTTTAACATTGCAGGTTAGCTACAATAATAATTGAGAATTGGGATACTCGGTGATTTGTTTACCCCATAATTCTCCGTTTTCAAGGTCCGCTTCAAATTTCTATATCTTTCAGGCTATTGACGGAAATCTTCAAGCCGCAGGGATTCTTGTTTTATACATTATTTTTAACTATTTCCTAAATATATAGGCCTTAATACATAATAAAATGATTTTATCCTAACACCAAAATTGCTGAGTCAGCAGAAATTTCTATCTAAAAATGTAAACAAGGAAACAATCGGCATCTACGAGACCAACTTTTTACAATCTCGTTATTTTTCACAAGCTTCTGTTTTTAAATAAACCTTGAGTTAACTCAGTTAAAACTGTGTGTGGAGCTTTTTGTTTTTTTCAAAATATTCTTTGTTTTAATCCCCTGCCAGGGGCGGTGCCAAAATTTGGAGAGGGGGGGGGGCTTAGGCATAGTGAGAGATTTTGAGATTTTATTGACAATCAACGAGCGAAGCAAGTTGCCGAAACAGTTGGGGTCCAGGGAGGCGCTGTAAGCCCCCTGATGAGGTCCAACGCATTCTTAGAGTCCTAAGACACCTAAAACGGCTATACTTTGGACTTTAGAAAAGCTTTGATTATTGGAAGAAAATAAGAAATTATTACTTAGTAAAAAAGTGAGGGGGCTGAACCTCCCTACTGTCGCCGCCCTTACCTGCTGCATCGAACGCTGGTAAAACAACATCAATCGGAATAAAAAGATTTCAGCACTCCGTATTATGGCTGCATGTTCACCAAGCATGTTTAAAAATTTTAAAGTAAAACGAAATTGCTATCGGAAGCTAAAGCTCGTGCAGTGTAGCATAATAAAGATCGTCTTAAATTTCTACATAATGCGCCATCTTTGGTGTTATTAACTTTTACCTTTAATAATTAAATCATTTCTTTTCTGTACAATTTCGCAAGCGCGTACACTAAAGGCCAGGATAAACTTGTATAATATCATTAAATATATTTTATAATCTACATTATAATATCCGTATACGTCTGTCCGTCTGTCCGTCACTCAAAATGGTAGCTTAGCTGCGCAAGAGATGCACGCAATGCGGTATAAAAAAGACGGGCGAACCCGTGCGTTTTTCCAAGGGCTAACCACTAGTACAGTATATTATCGTTATAATTTAATTTAAATTCACAATATTAACGCTAGCAGTTAATAGATCTATTGTCACACATACAAAAGGCATTCGAAACCAGATCACCAATAGTATTATTAAAATCAAACTCGTTTGATTTCATTCAAATATTATAGCCATGCAGCAAATTATGAGGTTATGACGCACATGCCAGGTGTTAAAATTATACATATTATAGCTATATTATAAGAGATTATAAGCAACTAGTCGTTAGCTCGTGGAAAAATCCACGGGTTCACCCGTCGCAGCTTAGCTACCATTTTGCGTGACAGACAGACGGATGGACGGACAGACGTATACGGGCATTATAATATAGACTAGTCGTTAGCCCGCGCAAAAATCCACGGGTTCGCCCGTCCTTTAAATTTAGCCGTGGCAACAACGTGGATAAAAATATATCGCATTTGATATTCGTGTTTCCGTAGCACGATTTTTTAACTCAGCGGGGTCCGCGCAGAGACAGACAGACGACGGCTATTATTATAGAGAAGCCGTTGCCCGTGGAAAAATCAACGGGTTCGCCCGTCCTTTATATTTACCCGTCGCAACAAAGCGGATAAAATATAATCCATTTGATATTCGTGTTTCCGTAACATGATTTTTTAACTCAGCGGGGGGTCTGCGCAGAGACAGACAGACGACGGCTATTATTATAGAGATTATAACCATATTTTAAACATACTTTAAGAAATTATATTGATATTATAAGGTATATTTCAGTGATATTATACAAGTGTATCAGGTCCTTTAAACTATATTCGGCAGAACTAATTAATTATACATGATTATAATTTAAAGAAGAATTGTTGAGGCTGAATATTTTTGGTGAAAGATAATAGTCCTTTAGCTAGAAAATTGTGACAAGTGTGTATGAAAACGAAATTTACTTCCATTCAAGCATATGTTTAAGGCGGATTTCCACCAGTGCGAATCTTTCTATCGCTCTAAAATTACACAAAATTTTAGTGCGACGGGAGTTCTACGCTGCAAATGAGTTTCAGTGCGATAGCATGCCAATACAAATTATTTTTTGTGCGAAATTTTCTTATGTGAACACACACATTTCAAGATGGCAGACAGTTCAGAAGAAGAAGCTGTAACTGACTGCCTTAATAGTCATCAGAAGTATAAGGAAAAGGAGACGAAGAAAATCGTTATTTTCTTGGGTTCGTCAAGTTTATAGAGAAAGAGAATTGAAAGGAGTGTATAATCAACTGCTTCAAGAAATGAAATTGCACGATAGAGAATTTTACTTTAGGTATCTAGTAAATTTTAGTTCCAAGTTTGCTTCCTTTTGATAGTTATGGAGAGCATTTCTATTATTTCTTTCTTTGAAACTTTATTTAATATTTTATTTCATAGATTTCTTCGAATGTCTCCTGATAGATTCGAACATTTATTGTCTCTGGTAGGTCCATCAATCCAAAAAAGAGACACAAATTTTCAAATTCAATTCCTGCATCTGAAAGCTTGGCTCTTACTTTACGTTATCTTGCCTCAGGAGATTCTCAACAATCTCTATCATTCAACTTTCGCATTAGCGCGAGTGCTATTTCACGAATTCTGTCTGAAACAGCTGCAGCAATTTGGGAGAACCTAAGCGAATATGTAAGACCCCCTATGTCAAAAGAAGAGTGGTTAAGAATCGAAAATGAATTCGAAGACACGTGGAATTGCACACATTGTATAGGGGCAATCGATGGAAAACATATTGCCATGGAAAACCCTTCCAATTCAGGATCGCTCTATTACAATTACAAGGGGTTCTACAGCATCATACTGTTAGCAGTCTGTGATGCTAAGTACAACTTCATTCTCGTAGATGTAGGACAATATGGAAGTAACAACGACTGTGGTGTCTTATCAAAGAGTCAAATTGGAATGCAACTGGAAAATCAATCCCTTCAAATCCCACCACCTACGTCACTAGCTGGATGTAAATTTGACCCATTACCTTATTTTCTAGTTGGAGATGAAGCTTTCTCCTTAAAGAAAAATATGATGCGCCCATATCCTGGCAAGCTAAACGAGCCTGAGAGAGTATATAACTATCGCCTCTCTCGTGCCAGGTGTGTTATTGAAAACGCGTTGTTCGGCTTATTGCGGGCTAGATGGAGAATATTTAGCCGCCCAATAAAAGCATCGGTAAAAAATGTTGAAAATTTTACGCTCGGAGCAATTGCTTTACACAATTACTTACGCCAAACTGAAGCCGCAATGTATTGTCCAAATGGTTTTGTCGATACCACAGACACGAATGGGGAGATTACGCCTGGGGAATGGAGAAGACAGGTGGGGCAGAGCGAAGGACGTCTTTGTGACTTATGTAATGTACGGGGCTCCCGGCCAGAAAGAAGTGCTACAGAAATGCGGGAAGCGATCAAGGATTTTGTGAATAGTGAAGAGGGTGCTGTTGAATGGCAGTACCGACATGTAAGGCGTACATAAATATTTTGAAAAGACCTTTTACAATGTTGTATTTACAGTTTTTTTTTATGCAAAAAAACTATTGTTTTTCATTCAACAAATTTGTGTAATACCCTTTATGATCGGTTTTATCTTCATGCAATGGCTGCTGTTGCTTGTATACGGGGCTTCCATAGGCGTTAAAATGGAGAGAATTACCAAAACTAGGAGTTGAGGGTGGGGACATCATGTGTAGCTGTCGTTTAGGCTGCGACCCATTCCAAGCCTTCATTTGACATTCATAGATTGCGGTTTGAATTTTGTGCTTTAGCATAATCTTGCTTCGCCCAGATACTTGTCTTAATTCTTCAGCAACCATTTCCCCAAACAGGCCATCTGCGTCCTTTTTAGCACTACCACGTTGAGTTGCTTTCAATGCAAAAGCCTCGCCGATGCTCTTCAAAGCAAACGTTTCTGTTTCTTCTTTCGTACTCTTACGCCCGCTCCTCTTTGTTGAAGTAACAGATGGTGGATCAATAGTTGTCATCTTGGCCAAACTTGGTGATTTTGTAGCAGGGTCATTCTCGTTATTTAAATAATCTTCAACCGCTGCTTCCGAATAAAAATCAATATCTTCCTCATCCTCCGGAGCCGCTATATTTTATTTTGTGTCTCTCATTTGATAATGCTTATCAAGCCAAGATAAAAAAGAGTATTCTTTCAAATCTTTGACACATGATTCAACGTCAGCCAAACCTGATCCCGATGCAGATTTCTTTTTTAGGTTATTCTTTTTCTTGCTGTATCTTTTTTTTAAGTTGTCCCATCTTCGAATAGCTTCACCTTAAAACAGTTGAATTTAAAAACATTTTTTTTCCAAATAAGTAATAGAACAAGCTGAATACGCTAAAGTTTTAACAGCGCAAAAAATGTAGCGCATTGAACTGACAAACAAGGATAAACTTTACCCTCTTCACATCCTAACTCCTCCTCAACATTCTTCCAAGCCTTTGCCACTCGATCTTTTTCTCGATACTATTTGCAACTTTTGTCGTACAGACATGAAAAATTTCGAATAGCCTCTGCTAAATATTCATCTTCCCTTAAGTCGCACCTATTTGTTTTTCCCATTTTATAAAAACTTTTTTTACAACACTGCTCGGTTCACAACACATATGAAACTATTTCTTGTACTCAACACGTGTAAGCATGTGCTGAAGTTAAATTTCAATAGAATCTATTCAATTTTTTTAAATGGACATTCGGTATTTCTTTGAAGTTGCACTTTTGGGCGAAAACTCAGAGCGATAAATATCAAAAATTTTTGATAATTGTCGCTCTGACTATCGCACTGAAATTGGGCGATAAGAACAAAAAAAGTGTCGCTCTGGAATTTCCACTAGTGCGAAAAAAGATCAATGGGTCAAAAAAGTCAGAGCGATAAGAGAATTCGCACTGATGGAAATCCAGCTTTACTTTATGTTCTGCTGTCTCCAATATGTTTTTTTTAAAAATATACGATGACGAAGTCAACCAATTCATTGTAAAGTACTAGTGATAGTCATAAAGAAAATACAATGGCAGATTATTGTTTACATTTTGTTGTTGTTGTTGTTGTTGTTAGTGCCACCATGAATAAAGTTCATAGGCAAAGTTTGCTGTCATAAGTTTGAGGGCTATTTTTAAAACAAAAACGTCCCGTTTTGTCACTGTACCTTTTTTAATATCACTACTGAAAAGGATCAATAATACTTGTATTATCCTTTTCTATCAATTTATTTTATTGCTATGGAAGTTAAACCACAACAAAGCTTTAAACCTCCCTGTAACAACCTGTCTTCCCTTATTTTCATGCATCCCAAATAAAATGATCAACATTGCCCCGTTTTATAAAACACGGCCTCGTTTTGATTTACGGTAAAATGGACGTCGAAAATGGAGTATTAGTAACTGCAAATTTCATGAATGGTTAATGTTTGTTTATAGTTCGTTTGCTGCCTTACGATTAAAATTAACAAGTTGATTGATATAAAAGAAGAAACTATTTTTATGATATTTTGTATATTCATGGTACATTTACGGGCTATTAATTACATTATGATATTGCTTGGTAATTTTTGACATTCCTTTGCCTAACTTGGATTTCTAGATAGGCCAAACAAGCATTAAATAATAATTACACGTAAAAATTTCATTTCTCCATGGCTTCTCACCCTGTCTGTATCTTACGTGAACTCTTAAGTGTGTTTGACGAGGTTGTTTGACCTAATTGAATGACGTAAATGTGTTGTTTTCCGATAACTTGAATATCACGTGATAGTTTAGACTTTTTAGTGGAATGCGACACACTTTTTTCACTGATAACAGGAGCTGATGATTGCTTACCTAGAAGTTTAAGTATAATTATTGATACTGTTAATTTAAACTTTTAAATTATAATAATACTTTTTAAAAAATAAAACATCTACGTACTATATTGTAAGCGCCTTAACCCAAAAGGAGGAAGAAAAACAACTGCAAATATACCAATCAAAGCGCATGCGCCAGGAATTGCAGCTTGAACAACCTTGGAGAAGACTTCACATTCCTCACACACAAACCTTGAAAAAAATGTATCATTATAGAAAACAGGTTATAAACAAACTAATTCAGTCATTCTAGAATAACCTTAAAACTCACCCTGATCGTACATTTGGCCTTACAGTTTGAATGATAAAAATGACCGTTCCAACCAACAGCTTCTCTATAAAGCTAATTGCAGAGTACACAAAACCACTTGATCTCTAGGAAGTAAGGAAAAAATAACTTATAATATATTCGAAATCAAAACAGTTAGTAAAAACAACACAAAGTCGGAAGTCATTGTTGCTACCTTATTGGTACCAATCAGCTCAGCCATGTTAGCAAGGGATGTAACCAAAATAACAGAGTTACCACTTCCCGCCAACCAAGCTGCTCCATAAACAGATTTCGTATGCTTTTTATCAACAATAAATAGCCAAATGCTTGATCCTACAATCATTAAAGCACCTAAGGTGTACGTCCACTAGATAGAAATTGCAAATATTGCTAATAATTGCGAAAATAATGAAAATAAAAAATTAGAGAAAAAGAAGCAAAATAAATATTACCTGACCGCCAATCTTTTTTGTAACAAACTTAATAAAGAAGGTTGTGATAGATCCAGCCATAAGTACAATTAATGGAAAGTAAGCGATAGCTTCCTAGACCAATTAAATCATTTTTTTAATGATCTGCATGGTAATATTCAGAATATTTATGTTTGTATTGAAACTGAAATACTTACCTTTTTCAGATGTAAAGCATCAGTTAGGTACAATGCAAAATAAGATTGGAAAACACTGATGGCTAGTCTCGCTGTCACATACATCAGTGCAACCTAAATTCAGAAAGAATTTGTACGGTTTCTATAAAGATTTATTTATAAAAATGCATTAATTAACTTTCTTTAGATGTTTCGTCAAGAATTTAAATAACAGGAATATCTAACCTTGTAAAATTGACTGTGTTTTAACCAAGCTTTCCATGTTATGCTTTTCTCTTCTTTACCGACAACAATTTCTACTGCATTTTCAGAACCGCTGATCTCAACTGAAAGCTTATCTATTTTGCCTTTACACAAAAAATGGAAAAAATTATGACTGTATACGAGTTATTATGGATAATTTCTCTGAATTTCTCTCAACATAATGTAATACACAAAAAAGGTTTTGAACTTACCTTTCAATGTTTGTACATAACGTTTTTCCTTTGTACCAACATGGAAGATAAAACAGAAGACTAAGCCAGTACCAATTACAATGAAAACTAGTATCTAAGCGTAACAAACATCGTTACTTTTCATGTAATTATCGCTTCATACATACGTCCTTAACATAAAATTTCCACCTACCGTGAATTGTTTAGACACAGAAGGATCAATCATGTTTCCATCTGCTGTACCGAGTAACAACCATGTTGCACCATAAATAAATATACCACAAGCAAATGTGAACCCAGATCTAGGTAAAGGTAGTAGTTACAATATTATAAAAATGTTGCTCGCTAAATAGTGTCATGTCAGAATTATTCTATCCTCACCTTATGGCATTTAGCTCTACTCTTTGACTTTCTTTGGAAGTAATTTCAGGGATTAAAAACAGATGGGCTATCTGAGTTGCGGCCCAGCCACTTCCAAACATAATACTGAAAGCTAAGTAGTAAGCTAGTTTTATCTTCTCTCCTGAACCGTTGCAATTAATACACGTATTGAAAACAAATGGAAAAGCGATTACACCGGCTAAAGTTCCGATGCCATGCCAAAATTTTCGTTTTCCATACCATGTAATCTTTGTTTTATCACAAAGGTAACCCGTTGCTAGCGTGCCTAAAGCATCTGACAATTGACCAATTAGCATTACTAATCCGGCATTTGATTCGGATAGTCCAGCTACTTTCGTCATGTACAATAAAAGATAACTGAACCAGCAGTTTACCATTAAATCGTTGAGAATATGACCAACGCCGTAAAAGAATTTTTTTTGCTTGTGGTAAAACTGGATTTAATTGTTCCATATCTTTACTTGTAACTTTCGTGGATATAAACCTAAATATTAATGGACTATTATTAATATTGTCAGTAAACGTGTTTCTAATATGTCACACAATCTGCTGAATACCCAGTCGGCCAAAAATCTGTCGTAAAATTAGATGTATAATTAGGGAAGGCAAAAGTATTTCGTCTGACTAATTATCTAGACCAATTGCATTAGAAATTTAATCGCGAAACTTAAATCGCAAAATTTATATTTTTGATTTTGGACCCTATTTGTGGAATATTGTTTCGCAAAATTGCATTTTTAGAGCAAATCGCAAACAAACATTTCCACAAAAGATCCTTAATCACAAAAATTTCTTCTATAAAAATAACTTCCCTCAGGCGAAACAAAAAAGGTCTATTAAAGACATAATAGATATAAACTTCTCACCTTTTATGTTTTCTTCACTTGGCATCTTACGTTTATTTGATGTGCCTATGTATCATACGTGATCCCCTATTTTTATATGACATAAAAAGGAAGTACAAAATCTGCACTGTCATGGTGAGATTAGATGCGAAACTTCTGTTGACCACATTAATCTTCTTAAACGTACGTTGTAAAAGTCGACTCTCGTCCATACATTGTCAGATAATGTTTCTTTAAGCCTTGTTCCTAATTTGGACATAAGCATACGAAATAATATAGTGAATGATATAAAATATCAAAATTTTTGATAATCATAAAAAACATAGCATAAACTTGCGCATAATATTTTTTTCTTTTTTCAAAACTTATAACAAATTGGTCAAATGGTTTTTAAATCCATCAGCGTGCATGAATAAAAAAATTAAAGTGAAGGGTGAAATCATTTTATAAAGAAACACTAAAAATTGATTTAAGGAGACGGTGACCCCCTTCAGGGTCAATTTTTTTTTTAAAAGTTTTTTTTTTAATTTTGATTATTTGGCTTAATTTTCTGATATTTTTTAAAAAAGAATCAAAAGTATTTATTGTTAAGAGGGATATAATAAAGAAAAATCTTCTTTATCTTTTAGTGTTTTCAATAGTGTGCTCAAAGTTTAAAATTCCTCAAGTATATTTAATCTGTATAATAATTAAAGAGAGTTATGCAGAACGAATAAAATATTGTATCTCTACATATAACATAGGAAACATTTACACTTTAATAATCTACACAAATGTATTATTATTTATTATCTATACCTTTTTAATTTAATTCTTTTTTTTTTCGTTTTTATCCTGTTATGTTATGTTATCCTGTTGTCTGTTTAACAATAACTAGACCCAAAGTTCTGCGAAAATAAAACCTTTAATTTTAAATAAAATATTCAAGAGTTATTAATTACTCATAACGTTTAAGTGGGTGTAGCCATGATTCTTGCAGGCAAAAGCAAAGATCTTTGATTTGCTCTTTCTCGAAACACAATTTTCAGTCGTAACGGAATATATTTTTGTCGAACACTCCTCTCCATCTTGTCGAAATTGTACGAAAACAAGTTTGTTGTGACAATTATATCTTTGGCTACAAAACTTGATTTTTCTAACGCAGAGATTGAGGAAATATCAAGTTATTGATCTATCATGTTTAAAAATAGATAAATCTGTCATAAAACAGCTATTGTAACACAAAATATGCTATATTTTTGGAACCACGTGTTGTTTTGAGTAAAAAAGCAAAGTTTTTCAGAGTTGAATAAGAGCTTCCCAATGATGTTTTTTTTCAACGAACAAAAATTTTAATGAGGGGAGTGTTCGACAAAATGAACTGGAAGGGTGAATTTCTGTATATAATTTTTTTCTACTTTTTGGATTTTTTATGAAAATATTTTATCATTATTCTAGTGATAATTTTATTTGGCTTTCAGAATATATATATAATTGCTAGGGTTAATATAGTGAGCAGAGGAGATATTTTAAATTTACTGAATATGTGTCCCAGGGGGTTACCGTATCCTTAATATAAACGAAACTGATAAACTCGTGATATAGTTGACCGATTATTTTTTTAATATTTCGTTGTTTAATGTGGTTCTTTTTTTATTAGTATATCTCTTTATTTTTTCCTCTCTGCAGCTCATAGCATATCTTATGTTTGTTTCATAGGTGGGAACGGGTTATGCTATACTTCTGTCACTTTACGTATTCATGTACTGCGCATGCGTATGTTGTTTTGCGTATGCTAACACTTGGAACCAGACTTTAGAATTTAAATTTCGCTAAAAAACACAAGTATTATAATTAATCGACCGACTAAGGGCGGTCTGTCATCATTTGGTTAAGACGTGACATTTGGTACGCAACTTCGGTGCCATTTTAGCTATTGTTTTCGGCACTCTTCGCATTAGGGAGATCAGTTTCACTCACTCGAACATGTATGTTTGAAATGATTATCTCTATCAGTTGTTACGTATGGACGAGTTCACGGCAGTGTTGAAGGAACATCTGTCTGGCGGTCGCACCGTTGTGTTACCGTGCCGAAATATGTTCTTAACATGCCCCATAAAATAAAAGGACGAATTTCATCCTTTTCCTGGGATGATTATTGAACGCCGATTGTAAAAGTTCAATGTGATTGACTAGTTTTCACGTGCCTGTATTTTTACCTTTTTGAGGAAGTAGCTCTCTGAGTCAATTTATTATTAAGTTTCTTACAATTCCAACGGGATTGTAAACCTTATGTGAAATTATATGCGATAAACCAATGTGATTTATGCAAGAAAGCTATTCCATTATGTGATAAACTTGTTTGGTTATGCAGTAAATTCATTTGATTTTGCGAAAAAATCATTATAATTTGCGATAAAATCGTATAATTTTGTGATAAATTTGGGTTATTTTGCGATAATTTGTTAGATTATGCAATAAATTTGTGTTTATGCGATAAATTTGTGTGTTTATGCCATAAATTTGTGTGATTATGTGATAAATTTGTGTGATTATGTGATAAATTTGTGTGATTATGTGATAAATTTGTGTGATTATGTGATAATTTTTTGTGATTATGTGAAAGTACTAAGTTTATTAATTTTGCGATAAAGTTATTTGATCATGCAGTGAGCTTGTCTTATTATGCCATAAACTCATAAAAATATACATTCGATATAATTGGAAACGATAAAATTTCATTCGATAAAAAATCATTCAAAACAAGTTTATTCGGTAAAAAGTAACTCGATAAATCTATGGGGGTGAGCGGCATGGATTTCAGATAGAACAAGCAAAAAAAATTAAAAACTTCCTAGGGCAAGACAAAGTAAGGCTGTCATACTTTTCTTTAATAATTTGTTATATTTTTTACAAAGTTTCGCAAAGAATTAACTGTTGACGTAACCCTACGGCTGTCACCTGCAATTAGATACCGATCTTCTTATCTTAGGCGCTTTATGATTTATTTTATCTGGTTTCTCATATACTTTATTTTTCCTGTTTCACCACTTGTCTTTTAAGTTCCGGCCAAAAAAAGACCAGACTTGACATCTAAACATAAGAGTGACTTTTTTAAGAGATTGTTCACAAAATCCTTTATTACAGCTATTTTTCGCGGAACAGAACGGACAGGAACAGAAAAGCTTCTGAGCATGTGTACTTGAAATGTTTATATCACGTGAGTGGAAGTTTTTCTTACCGTTCCATTCCGGGAAAAGTAGAATCTATTTAAAATTTATCTTTTCGTTCTTTGCGGAAAAATATTAGCCAATTAGATTATTTTATTTCGTGAGAATTGTGCAGTAATTTAAAGTGGAAAATACTAGCAGAAAATTTCCTGTTTTGCTCTGTTAAAATTCTGTCCTTTTACTTCCACGGAAAGTTTTCCTAAAGGGGAAAACAGCCTTAACAGCGTGTTGCAACAATAAGAGCAACTTGGAAATTTTCTTCTTGATTGTTTACACCTTGCAGTTATTTTTATTTTTTTAACTCACTGTCATCTAGCAGTGAGTTAAAAGAATAAAGTCTCTATAAGCATTGTTTTGTTGAGTTTTTTCCCATGGGTTAAAGGTAAAAAGTCTGTTTACGGAAACTTGTTTCACGGAAAATATAAAAATTGACAATCGCACTTGTATATGTGACTGACCGCTTTTGATGTTGCACTGTGAGCAAACGTAGAGACCGAGGTTGTGTAGTCTGTACTACTTTATCTAAAGATTTGTATGTTGAAAGATTTGTGCCTTTGTAATAGGTATAAAGTTTTAATCTTGGTTTTACAATGTCATATAAGACAAATACAATAAATGGGTAGCTATTAATCTTGATTTTAATCCAATTATACATCAAAAAAACGAAAACAATCCTGACGCAACACGAGTGACGGACGTTTAAAGAAAAAAGTGTACGTTGGCTATTGTTTAACCAAACCTTAATATAGTAACTTTTAGAAGTAGATCTACGGCTTAGCTTCTAAAGGGCTTCAACAAAGTAGCTGTAACTTCAGTGGGAAAATCCCCTTGCTGCTGAAGAAACCAATAAATTTCATTAAAAGGAAAACACATTTTTGCCTGAGTTAAATGTTTCTTACATTTAGGCTCAGTTGCTTCTTATTTGTTGCTTGTTGACGATCTACTTGAAAAGATCCAATTAGGTATTTACTTTTCAATGTCAGCATGCGACAATCGAAACTAAACTCACCTTTAATCACGTCTATTGTCGTAAAAAACCAAGGAGGACAAAACGAAAAGAAGGAAAGTTTCGGGAACACATTCTTGTGGTTTTTTTTAATTCCTGTTCTCTGCCAAACTGAATGACCAGAAACATTTTTAACCCTATATGCTTTGGCAAAACTATTATAAACAACACCTCACTAAGAGCTCCATCCTCGATCCGTCATAGAAAACTACATTTTGACAAGCTTTCGAGTATAATATTTTTGTCAGATGAGTAAACATTACAGTTGGGCGTATAAAATACAAAATGCGTAAATACATAAATTATAAAATTACAAAGCATAAAAACATAATACGTATAAAATATACTTGCTTTATTTACAATAAAACTGTAATAATTACCTTAGAATTGTACCAGTCCTAATCTCACAATCGCCACTATATTTCGCAAAATCAACAGTATATGTCGCACAAATTCTAGAATTTACCACAATATATCATAAAGTGAAAGAAATTTAACTGAAAAACTTGTTTTATTTTTTCCTCAGTTGACTCCAAATTTCTGTACGGTATAAAACACACAAGTAACTGTGTGACAGCAAAGTTTAAGCTTGTATATCGCTCTTAAAGTTTAAGCTTGTATATCGCTCTTGAAGTTTAAGCTTGTATATCGCTCTTGAAGTTTAAGCTTGTATATCACTCTTAAAGTTTAAGCTTGTATATCGCTCTTAAAGTTTAAGCTTGTATATCGCTCTTAAAGTTTAAGCTTGTATATCGCTCTTGAAGTGTAAGCTTGTATATCGCTCTTGAAGTTTAAGCTTGTATATTGCTTTTAAAGTTTAAGCTTGTATATCACTCTTAAAGTTTAAGCTTGTATATCGCTCTTGAAGTTTAAGCTTGTATATCGCTCTTGAAGTTTAAGCTTGTATATCGCTCTTGAAGTTTAAGCTTGTATATCGCTCTTGAAGTTTAAGCTTGTATATCGCTCTTGAAGTTTAAGCTTGTATATCGCTTTTAAAGTTTAAGCTTGTATATTGCTTTTAAAGTTTAAGCTTGTATATCGCTCTTGAAGTTTAAGCTTGTATATCGCTCTTGAAGTTTAAGCTTGTATATCGCTCTTGAAGTTTAAGCTTGTATATCGCTCTTAAAGTTTAAGCTTGTATATCGCTCTTGAAGTTTAAGCTTGTATATCACTCTTGAAGTTTAAGCTTGTATATCGCTCTTGAAGTTTAAGCTTGTATATCGCTCTTGAAGTTTAAGCTTGTATATCGCTCTTAAAGTTTAAGCTTGTATATCGCTCTTGAAGTTTAAGCTTGTATATTGCTCTTGAAGTTTAAGCTTGTATATCGCTCTTGAAGTTTAAGCTTGTATATCGCTCTTGAAGTTTAAGCTTGTATATCGCTTTTCAAGTTTAAGCTTGTATATTGCTTTTAAAGTTTAAGCTTGTATATCGCTCTTGAAGTTTAAGCTTGTATATCGCTCTTGAAGTTTAAGCTTGTATATCGCTCTTAAAGTTTAAGCTTGTATATCGCTCTTGAAGTTTAAGCTTGTATATCACTCTTGAAGTTTAAGCTTGTATATCGCTCTTGAAGTTTAAGCTTGTATATCGCTCTTGAAGTTTAAGCTTGTATATCGCTCTTAAAGTTTAAGCTTGTATATCGCTCTTGAAGTTTAAGCTTGTATATTGCTCTTGAAGTTTAAGCTTGTATATCACTCTTGAAGTTTAAGCTTGTATATCGCTCTTAAAGTTTAAGCTTGTATATCGCTCTTAAAGTTTAAGCTTGTATATCGCTCTTAAAGTTTAAGCTTGTATATCGCTCTTGAAGTTTAAGCTTGTATATCACTCTTGAAGTTTAAGCTTGTATATCGCTCTTAAAGTTTAAGCTTGTATATCGCTCTTAAAGTTTAAGCTTGTATATCACTCTTAAAGTTTAAGCTTGTATATCACTCTTGAAGTTTAAGCTTACAATCACTTGCCCAGTTTCCTTCAATCTTTGTGAAAAAATAGCCAATTACTTGTGGATTTCAAATGACGAAATTACATTATTGGGTTAAATTAGCAAAAATAGCATCACATTTATTGAAAATGTGAAGATCAAAAAAAAAAAATTTATTGTGAAAATTAGTGTTGAATTTCGATATTTTTGTGACATTGATGCGACATATAGCTAATGTTAAATTTTGTGGCATATTGTGGTGATTTGCGACATATAGTGTTGATTTTGCGACATATTTGGGTGATTGTGACATATAGAGGCGATTGTGACACATAGTGGTGGTACATTGCAACCCTATCACGCGACGAAGTAAAAAATGTTCAAAATATACGCTGTCCTACACGAGAAATAATTTCCAAGATAAATCCCTAACAAAACAAATATCTGTTCTTATTTTGCTTCGCTTTATTCTCTCAACGCGAACTAAATCAACCGATATTGGCCTGACCTGCTTTATGTCAGGCAGTATCCATAAATCATAGAACACAAACCCTGTCAAGGTTATTTCTAGGTATTACTATATTATGCTCTTCCGTAAGGGTTTGACTGTAGCGCTGGAAGTTATAGCGCACCAACCTCTGTCAAGAATGTTTCTAGCTATTGATAAAAATTATAGGAATGTTTTCGTTCTTTTCTGTTGAGATACATCAAATATATGCCGAATTGATAGAGAATAAATCCAATTCTATCATCTACTGACTCGCACTATACATTCAAAAATGTGTTTTATACTTGATGTGCTTAGCAACGACAAAACAATATTTGTGAGTTCCATGCTATCAAATATAAAACTTCTATACGCGACGCTGAAACGCAAGAGGAAGATGTAACACTAAGACTTGAATAAAACTTAACGTGGATACTGCTTGATATTTCCCCTTAAGTCACACGGCATATACCGTCCGTGAAAAAATGGAAAAAAAGAATTCCGATCACTAAATTTATAGTAAATAAACGTAACGACTTGAATGGAAATTAAGTGTACTAAAACAAGTAAGTAACTGTTACTAAGAAAAAAACAATGCCGGGAGTGTTACACTCCCAGCATTGTTTTTCTGGAGTGCTACGACAAGCATTTGTTGAGACCTGATAGCAAAAAAATTTTTGATTTATGTTGCCAGGAAGGTTCTCGCTCCCTAAGCTGTGCCTCACTAAAGACCTGTCAATTATTTGAAAAGACTACTCAGTCATACCTTGATGATTTGGCAACACAAAATGTTCGAAAAGACCTGACTGCGGCACTGTTTTGATCTCTGAATAACCTGTTTTTTTTCTCTATGAAATTTCTAAATTGGCTTTTATAGTTGTAAAACTTATATCTAAAATTCGTTGTCGTACTCCAAAAATTTTTTTACAACATTTACACGTTAATTTATAAACCACGCTGTTAGAATTACAATCAAATTTACCTTTCTTAAATTATATGTTCCAGTAAAATCAAAACTGAAAAAAGTACTCGCATTTTCTAAAAAGTTACAAACTTGCCAATTTCTCTTATCACAATCTACATGTATATTTTCTCGAGAATTGCAATCTCGAAGCTTAACCCGAACCAAGTAATCACCAAGAGTCTTAAAACGGCAAAAAAGAGCTAACGGCAAATGGGGAAAAACTTTACAATGTTCTTTATCACAACATAAGAAAATTTCTCTCAAAATGTTAAAAATATAAGATAATGCCTAGGTGAAATGTCAAAACTAAATAACCTTATTATTCGATTTATCTTTATTACAGTAGTAGTATGTGATTATAAGCGGGTTTTGTTGCTCGCACCGGTCAAATCCCGCTTCAGCATCCCTCCGCAGATACCCACTCAACAATCATCAGCATAAATTTTCATAAACTGCTTAGGTCAGCAATCACTTACTCATGCGCAAAAAGGTCGATAAACCTCTATACAGCAAAGTCAGAGAGCACCTGTCACGACTCCCTTGTCAGAGATGTACTTATAATAAAAAGAAATCAGCTGGTTAATAAATAAAAGGTGTGTTAGGCGTGAATCCTGGATGCTCGTATGTTCCACGTCATATAAAACCCAATACATGTTTAACAAAGCTGTTAAACCGGCGTTCCACATACACGAGGATGTCCCATATTACCCCAAGGCCCAAGACATGTGTAAGAAAACTGATGAACTGGAGCCCTAGACGTACACGTATGTCCCAGATCATTTCAAGACACAAGGTAGGTGCAATAAAGATATGAAGGGTAGCCCCACAAACTCAGGTATGTCGCATACTGATTCTTGACATCCATAATGTTGGAGAAGTGCAAGAAGCTTGACGATTGGTGCGAAAAGCATAGATGTTTCAAAGAAGATACAAGCTAGCATCCGCAGCGTAGCATTCTGACAGTGTCCGGGCAATGTGCTTTTCCCAAGATGAGAGAATGATATTGAACAGCTCTGCAGCTGAGTGAAGTCTCGGGTCGCACCAGCGAATTACATTCACATACACACGCCTGTCATGCAATAAAAAGATGTGGAAGGTCTAATACTATCAGCAACACGTTTTATGATGGAGGCAACGATCTATCCGGTACTAGTTACAGCCGGAAAACCACCAAATAAAGGAGGATGCTATAGTTTGGAAAACAGACCGTCAAATCGAAAAGAGTTTTAGGGTGACGTCATTGTCAACAATATCAAGGATGTGAATGTCGAAAACCTGATGCTATGCGACTCTATTCCTGCAAACAATGTTAAAGACGATAGAGATATGTGATATGTAAAAACACTTATAATTGAGTCTTCCAATATAGTCAGGGTTCTGCGATAGCCATGTCATTTGATCTTGTAAATTACAGAAAGTGGTTGGCTAAGTACTCCTCCCAGATTTTGGACAAGGTAGAAGCGTTGGAAGGACATTGTTTCAGCAACAAAAGTGTGAAGAAAGATCGGTACATTAACCATAAACTAATGGAGTAAAAGAGCGATATTCGAACCAAGTACACAAGAAAAGGGTTTCCCAAGGCCCTTGCAATTGTACGGCAATCATCAAGCTCGGAAGTGTATATAATCTCATTGTAAAATCTTTATACTAATACTATCCTTCGCTTATTTGTTTGTCTTTATCGCAACTTTTTTATGATCACATTTGTAAAATTACTATTATTATTGCTATTGTATTAGAACTGCATCTCGGCATATCTTGTTTTTCTAAAAAAAGGTCCTTGCGACAGCATCTGTTCAATTTCTTTTTATAATTCTTTTAAAACAAAATATTTCTATCCAGATACACATACTTTCACAAGCTCGCTAACAGCAGAAAATTTATAGGATCTTGGGGTAGATGTACTTTTGATTCTGTTCCAACTTTTAATTTTAGATACGTGTTGGTTTTATTAAAGCAAATGCAACTTTAATAGCAAAATGGAATAGTGTGAAAACATGTTTACAGCTGTCCCTGCACAAAGTTACGTTTAGACGTGTAAGTACAAGTAGGTGCCTATTCATGGTGCTAGCTACCTTAGCGATTTTGATTTTGACGAGAGCTTTACCGAGTTGTATCATGCCTAAAGTTTTGTATGGTTAACACCAGCCATATAAACAAATAGCTTGGAAGAATAGTCTTGTACGAAATATCAACATCCTGAAGAAGGAAACGGCTATTTTACGTATAAAAGGTAGATTTAGTACACTATGGGTTCCTATTGCACACCTTGTGTAGAGACAGCCTAGAAGGTGAATCTCAGAAAATACATTGAGGAATTTAGCAGAGATGCAAGACGTCTTGTTCATGATGGAGACTTATTGATCGATGCTGCCACTGGAAAGGCGCTTGCAGTGAAAGTCGAGCAACGCTCTGGAGGATGCGCAAGCGGTATCCTGTAGTTCTGTCGAGTCATATACCCTACAAAACCTAAAGTTGATACTTAGGTGGACACTCTACGTACCACTTGCATACTGCACAGATTGAAGCTTACTTAACTCTTCGTACTTACCTGCCTGTCGCTCTTTTGCCACTAGCTCTGCACGTCCCTTCTCATCGATGTTATGCACAATGCGTTCCACACGCTGTTGCTTCTGTTTCTTTAGTACTATATAGCGCTCTTTCCCCTGCATGGTCAAGCTGAATCCGAAATCCCTGACAACACCGTTCTCCATGGTTTTGAAGATGAGATAGATTTATGATGGAGTTTAGTTTTGACGGAGCAGTCTTATACACTCATGTCTCTGCGCTTCTTTGATGTCCCTGCGGAAGTACTGTTCAATGTTATCCGTAGTTTGTAGTCTATAGTTTTATCCTGCATGCTATCGTCCTCAGGCGCAGCGTGTCGCAATGTCGAATATAACTTCATACCATCTATCTTTATTATATGGGCACCTGCATCGTGATATCCTGCAACGCTGTACTTTTATCATAGTGATATTTATTAGTCAGCAAAACCTTGAGTCTTTTTTAGACCCTTTTAGAGGGAGGAAGATAAGGGTTTCGAAATTCCACATCATCGTGCTACCCTAAGTCGCTGATTTGGTCCGGAGTATGGCAGGAATCTTAGAGTTTTTACCGTTAAGTAGGCAATGATCCTCGTCAAGCTGAGGGCAGACAAGTCCATTGTCAACATCAGTTTTGTACCTACCATTATGACCTGTTGTGTTATAATTATTACCACCTGCAGGTACAGGCTGACCCATAGCCCACCGTGCTACCTTTGGGTACTCTAATTGTGCAGATACCATTGTCAAGCACATAACCAGGACGTTGTCATTTGCCTGCTTGTTGATGATGGCTTAAATATTTTGAATTAAGACGAACTGGTCTAATGCTGATGTACAGTTCTTTCATGCTTTTTTTTAAGAAGAGAAGATAAACATTTATTTGTATAATCCAAAGGTTACTTAACCGTGGTGAATGACCCCTCGATATCTTGACTCTGGAGCATCAAGATATCTACATATAGGTGACTGCACAAATATCAGTGTTATCTCCAGAGCATACCAATTACCAGCATACTATTATGCCGATCGAGAAATCGGCAAAGGCATTATTTACGACATGCTGCAAAAGACAACAATGTAATGTGTATAATTCAATGGTTGATCCAAACACAGAATGGGTGTGTGACATGCAAATATTGCATAACTTCAATCATGAAGATAAATTAAAAGAAAACTTTAAGGCCTTTTCAAATAAAACAATCATTCTAAATTTTTAATGCAGTGCGGATGAAAAAATCCAGAGCTGACATCATAGATAAACATGTATTGTGAATGTGAACATTTGTCGTGTAGTTTGTTTAGTTCTGTGTAGTTATTAGCCTTGTTTGTACGTGTAAGAAATTATATCTTTTACGGCTAAAAGTGAATATTTAATTTAATAGTATTGCTAATGTGACTCATTTGTCATCTCCTCTGTTTCCGCCCTTGCATCCGTAACATTTACAGGTGAATAATCTAGTGTGCATATAGGTCACAACTTTGAGATATCAAGATGGAGCCCCTATAAATTAGAATTGACTTTAGTATCTATCAGTGCTCAGGCTGATCAACATTGATGTGGGAGATAAAAAGAAGCTGAGTTCAAAGTCGAGAATTGTCAGGGGGGGTGGAATTTGGGGATCTTCGAAAAACCGTTATAGAGTCTCTAAGAGTTAAGGTAATAAATATAACTCGTATATTTTGACATTAAAGTGTAGCATTAGGAAAGGGTTTGTATTATAAAAAACACTTTTGTACGGATTTTTATGGATTTAACAAATACACAATACACCGGCAATACATATTAATTATCGCATGAGTAACTTCAAAGTCCTCTTTTGCATCTTCTGCCACCGCTGCAATTTTTATCAGAGCCACAACTTTACAAATAGCCTCGGCGGCTATTGCAGTTCTTTACACTTGATCCACAGCCTTTGGTAACAGTGGCGTAGAAAGGATGATCCGAGGCTGCAACTTGATTGTATATGTATAACAAATTCAAAATATAGGAAAAAATCATATTAACCTCTTTCAAATTTTGTCAGTGCTTTTAGGTGCAAGTAACGTGTATTTACTTTCACATGCTTAATTGTGCATCAGCGTAGCCTTTTCTATAGCCTTCCTCGTACATTGGAGATCCAGCTTCTATATGACGAGGAAAGTTAATTACATCCCTGAAAAAAAATTACCGCAGTCAAAGAAGCTATGACTACCACCTGCCTAAGACGATTATATTGGCGGAACCTAACAATTTCTTGAATGCTTTCTTTAATCCTGAAACTCTACGCCGAATGGCGTCTCAGCAGGGTCGAAATACCGACATGCCATACCATATACATACCATAACTCGTGATCACTCAACTTTGATACTCCTATCCAGCGTGCTCAACTTCACCAACATTGAGGTAGGAGATGGCTATAAATCCGGTTCAAGGCGAATTAATGCTGTGAACATATTTTCTGTTTGTTTATCCTTTTAAAGCTATGTTACATCTATTTAGTACCAAACAAAGTTTCTACATGCCTCTACGTTCTGGATAAGCATTAAAATCAGATACCGTTATAACCGCAGTCAGTACCACAAAAATAATCTTTATCTATAAAAGGAGAATGCTTGAAATAGAACTCACAATATTACATCTAGAGCTTTATTTTAAGGCATTAGTATTTAAACCTTGACACGCATCTTGCACTTGTATGTAACTTCACAACTTTATCACCCTTCTGGATGAGTGTTCTCTGTTTGCCTTCTTTCATGATGTTATCACGAAGACTGGCAAAGTGGGTAAATTATTTTTCATTTCAATATGTATTAACAATTACGATTAAAATATTTCATTAATATTGTAACCTATATCTAAAGTCTGGCATTAGGACATCAATAATATTTCAAAAGAAAACCCTTTAAACGACTTAAATTAAACGTAAAATTCTTGATTTATTTGATTTGCACACAAAATGATTGTAATAATTTTTTTCTTGATTTTTTTAAATTGTTTATACCTAGTACTGATAATAATCAAGCTGTGAAGGTTTAAGTCTATCCGTTTTGTTTTGTTCGGTAGCTTAGCTAAATATTTTTCTCTTAAAATTTAAGTTGGAAAACTTTTTCTTTGAAGGCACACTATATTAATTTGAACGTTTATAATGCGCAAAAACGTGTTACATTTATCGCTGCATTAAAAAGAAGATTTTAAAGTAACAATTTAGCAGCTTGAATTGGTATGTTTGTGGTATCCTATTCATGCAGCAGAAGAAAAGTGAGTTGCGAAGGCATGGATGATTTGAAATTTATTTTCTTCCTTGATTTGTTGTAGCTAGCTAGCTCATTTACTTTTAGGTGCCTGAGAACATCATCGAAAATATGTTTTGCTGTCATCCTTCAATCGAATCATTAGCTAACTAACTACTTCAGTAAGAAGAAGAAAATTCAAGCCACCAGTATAATAACAAAACTCTTTCATTTTAAATTTTAATATACTATTTTTAAATCTTTCTTAAACCTCAAATTGCTTCTATTTTTGTTGCATCATGGAAATAGAGTTAATTTGTCAAACCAAAACTACTAGGGAAAAATACACCTCTTCGTTGTTTAAGGTTTTGGCTCATTTTTTTGCTGTTAGACGACTTTCAATGTTAACGTTTTATGGGATTCTTTCACATGCGTGGAAAAAAATAGAAAAAATGACAAGAAAAAAACGAGGACCTATAAAATAAAGAAAAACAAATTATGCTTAAAAACTTTTGTACTGTTGCTACTAGCGTCTTTTTACTGATATATGTTCTAAATCTGAATTATTGTATTAAAGGTGCCTTTGTTTAACTACGTTCGCATGTTGTTAAATTCTTAACACTCAATCACAAACTCGAAGCGCGCAATAAGTTTTTCAAGAAGTGAGTTTGAAAAAAAAAAACGTGATTTCAGAATATTTGTATCCACACAAACCCTTGGTAATGGGTATTTCGTGGGTATTTCAGTGATCAAGACGAAGTTAGGCTTAAACTTATTCTAACATAGATATTTGCAAAACTTTTTGGAACGGCTATTTTACCTCAAACGAAAGAATCTTACGCTGGGCTTACTTTGTTGTTTTTGTTTTGTTTTTAAGCTTGTTTAAGCATCGCATTTTTGTTTTCACACTATATAACATATTTTACTACCATACTTATTATCTCTGCTGATGGCGGAAATCTTCAAGCTATAGCGCTTCTCGTTTCTTTTTCATTAAACAGTGCTCAATAAGTTAACGGAGTTAATAGAGCCAATACAGTGTGAAAAGTGAAAAACAACAACTTAGTTTGTAATTCAAAGTTTCATGCGTTCTTTGAACAAAATTTTTAGTCAACTGACTAAAAATTTACAAAGTTAACGTTTAGTATTCAATATCATGTTGTCACGTATATGCAATGACTTCATTTGACGCCAGTCATTGGTGTCAAGGTTGGCCAAAAAGAATTTGTTAATATAAGCAGAAATACATAAACAGAAATAAGAGCTATGAGAGGAACATAAAAATCCCCTTAGCTTACTTATTTTACCCCAAAAGCACAATAGGAGTAAAGTTGGTCACAGGCCACATCCGTCAGTTATAAAAAAGCTGAACGTGGGTATACCAAATCGACATAACGCGGTCTGAGCAAAGCTTAGGCTAAACAAAACTAAGCGAAGTTTGGTATTAAAGGGGAAGAAAGAAAGAAAGCTGTAGTTCAAGTTTTTTAAAGACGTAGTTAGTGTTGTTATGTAGCTATGAAGTTTGAAAAGATATAGAGGGCGAAGACAGACAATTCAAAGAGACATTTGAGGTTGATAGGCTGGAAGATTTAGCGAAAGGGTATGTGAATTATCAGATAGAGTGTTTCCAAAAATTTCCATCTAAAATACTGCCCCAGTCATGAAAACAAAGGAGGATGCTTAAGTACCTAGCTTACGGTCAGTAAATCTGATATTGTACTTTTTCACCCAAAGTATCTCTTTTTGCACGGCTGTGCGAGAATGACGACATTAAATTTTGGTTATGAATATTATATGCTGATATATTTAATTATTTAATGTTTAACTCTAGAGTGAATCTTATGGTTTAGTTGGTTGGCTTAGTCCAATATTTTATCATCAATATAAATCGGCCACAGGTTATTATTTTTATAAGACTTGATGTCACAATCACAGCGTAAATTTGTGTGACAAAACTAATGCAATCACAGCGCAGCATTCTTATTTCAACTTGAAGCAGGAGTTAGGCTTGGACTGACCAGTATGCCATGTGCCAGTAAACCGTGTATTTGGCCTCGTAACCCTACATTAGTAAAAGCGGTAAAGATCAAAAAGGTTACTTTTAAACTTGTTTGTTTTGGATAAATATGTATTCAATCAAAGGGACTTGAAGTACACGCAAGAGGGTCTATAATGTCGATACTAGGAGTAGATCTAAGTGTGAAATTGTCATTTGCTTACTACTGAATTCCAATTCCATTATATGGGTCAATGATGTCATATTGATTTCCAATTCTATTTAAATGTTTTACTGCAATGTGGAAGTACACAAGGTAACATCAAACATTGAGCAAATTGAAATTATTACTCAGGGCCAATGTTGTAATAAAAACTGGAGTGCTTTTCGTGAAGCGTTCGTAACTGCATCCAAAGCTCATGAAGTGAAACACGTAGTGAAAAGAATTCTAAGACGTTACTTAGTTGTGACTGTAAAGGTTCACTTACGCAGAAGGACACTCAGTACCATCAAAAGAACAATGGGAAAATCGGTTGTTTTAGATGTTTTGCTGACGTCAGCAATACATATCAAAAAAAAATTGGCAAAATTTAGTTTCTTCGTTGCCTATAAAATGTAGAGGTTGAAACGCTGATCAAAATAATGTATATGATTATATTTTTTCGACGAATGCCTACGAAGATTAATGGGTTTAAACATTTTGCTGATTCAGCAAGGAACCGCCAAAACTGGAAAAATAATTTTTTGAAAAGTTTTATATTTTCGCCTTTATCGTATATATATTGAAACGCTGATCAGGAGAATGTATAGGATCATGTGTTTTTGACAAAAGGTTCTAGAGATATAGGAGTTTAAAGTTTTTGCGTGACGTCATCATTTCCTTGAGTGTATTGCGTCGTTTTCTGCAAACAAAGGCTATCCTTGCTAATGAAGACATTGATAATAAAGAGAAATTTGCGAATAAGAGAAAAAATAACTATATACACAAAAAAATGCGTTTTTTAAATATATCATTGGTTCCTATGCGATGCACATGCCTGCAAACAATTCAGTCAAAGACGTTTGTTCAGCATTTTAGTGCATTGACGTTTCATTTATTTGTCCCAAGATCGTGATCAGTTTGGAAAATTTTAGAGCTAGCTTTTTCTCTTAATAGTTATAATCTTCAACGTATACGTATTCACTACCTTCACACCTATGTTAGATTTCTAGAGAATCGCGAAATTGTATATCTCTAGGAAGAATTTCTTCTCCTTCGTCGACTCTTTCGTTATTGTAAAAATATCATCAATTTGGGCATACACACCACTGTCACTTCTATCCAGGTTATCGCGGCATTTTCTTTAAACAAACGCCGTTCCTATTAATAAAGCTGCAACAGGAAAAATAAAACCAAATATTGGGATTAAAAGAATATATGTTGTACTTGGCTGATCCAATTTTTCATTTCTTTTTTTAAAATCTTTCTCTGTCGATTTCATTACCGTTAGTGTATACATTTCTTTTATGATGCCGCAAGAATAGATGCCTGAATCAGAAAGTGTCACGATGTATATTCTCAAGTTTAAGTACGTCGAAATATATTTGTCTTTTTTTGAAAAAATAGCTTTATTTCATAAATTCCAGTATGCCTTTTTTCTGGAGCAATTGAGGAATATTCTCTTTCCATATGGCACCTTAAGACTAATACAATATACAGGTATATTTATATTTACTTAGAAGCGGTAGAAATCACGCTAGGAATACAACCCTATAATAACTGTTTATGAGGGCAAATATTCCACAGTATTGCCTGCTACCATAGCAACCGTGTTTAAAGTTTAAATATGGTAGCATTAAATGTAAATAAACACGGAAAAAAAGTAAACAAAACGCGAAAAATAAGTGAAACTTACTTTTATGTTTTAAAGAATTCTGTGTTGCAGCCACAATAAAAACCTGTGATGTTTACACGATACTCGATTTAAAAAAACATATTTTCAGTTCGAATGTACGTTCCATTATGGGAATATATTCTATAAAGACATGGTTTTTACGTCCTGCTAATAATGTTATATTTTTTGTCTTAAAATGCAGTACCCAAATAATAATCGATATAATAACTGCTTATTTCGGGCAATACCTTCGAATATTGACCTCTGTCACGTACGTACGCATAAGAATTATTGCTTAAGAATATTGTTGTAACCAAACTGCATTTTATACTTTCACTTTTTAAGGAGCTAGCTAAATAACCACAGACACAATATAAAAATAAATGTTGGCTAGGATAAAAAGCTCTAATAACGAACAGAATAACAATAACTGAGGCTCTAGCAATCTAGCTAACCTTCAAAATCTTTATTCCTAGCAAAACAACCGGCGTAATACACCAATCCCGGGGCTGGATTTTCAACAATGACCAATCCAAGTGCTTCGCGGCCTCAACTTGCCGACGGAGGAAACATGCTACCCCTAAGAAGTCCAATTTGGTTTGGAAGTAATGGTGTGACGTTTGTGGGTTTCCTTTCAATTTTCTATATTTCGTCTGAGTGCTTTTTATCCTATAGGAATATTTAGTTTGTTTTCACATGTTAAGGTGAATATTTTATCACGTTTTCTAGCTATGTATAAATCTTAAACAAACCAATTTTAAGGTTTTGGCTAGCAATGAAACGTAGATTTTGAGGCAGCTAGCTATAGCTATAGCTATCTTTATTCTTATTTCTTTATAGTTTTTATCCAGTTTGATATATTGTTATTTATTTTTATGTTGGGACTACCAAGTTGGGACTACCAAGCTGTTGCTTTTAGCTACCTCTGGCTAAAAAGTAAAAGTAGCCAAATGCAGTTTGGCTGCAACACAATTCTTAATTCTTATGCTAATTACAGTTAGGGAACTACCCATTTTTTACTGTTATGAAAGCTTATGCTGCAAAATAAAGTTGCTAGTATTTTTTTAACTAAACATGATAACGACAGGCGGTTTTCTGAATTTTTTTAACCGAAGCTGCAATATTTTTTTTTAAAAAAAAGGTGTTACTCCTATACCCATGTGCGACACAGTTTATCTGTATTAACCGCTTAGTGCAGTGTTAACAATAGGCTGTTTCATGTGTTTCTGTTTAACCGAAGTTGCGATACTGTTTACCTGGACTAACCGCTTAGTTCTGTGTTAGCAATGGATTGTTTCCTGCGTTTTTATTTACACAGAGTCAGCGAGAAAGTTTTTTTCAAAAGTGTATTATCCCTATATACCTGTACAACACGGTTTAACTGCATTAAGCTCTCAGCCCGGTGTCACGATTTATTTTTTAACTTTCACAAAAACTTATTCTGCAAAGTAAACTAATAATTGACCGATTGTTTTTGCAATTATTTCACCTATCATTGCAGGAAAGATAATTTTTAAAAATTATGTTACAGTAGCAAAACTAAAATGGTGTATGCGCTACACTTGATTTACAACATACTGCACACCTGTACTAAAGCGCTACACCTAATTGTGTGGCACATTATAAGGCTCCTATTAAGCGCTCCACAGAGTGCTCAACGCCAGGCCACACATTTACTTGTGCCTAACCCGGTGTCTCTATTATATTAGCCGTCGCCTATCTGTCCGTGCGTCAAAGGCGACTTGTGTTGACAACGCACAAAATAGTGGCACAGGAACTGGTCCCCGCTGGGCCACTCAGGAGCGGAGTTTTACATAAATGACCAATCAGAAACTAAAGCTCTTTATATTTCTTAGCAACAATTTTTACGTTCCCCTAATATCGGTCTGAAACTTGGCAAGCAGATTGAACCAACTCATTGCTGGAGAAAAAGAAGTTTCTTAACTGTTTGCTTTATTTTTTCTTTCTGGTACTTCTATTTTTGTAACATTTGTTTTCTATATGTTTTTACATGCTAGGACAAATACGTTGTCGCGTTTTCTAGCCATGTACAAATCTTAAACGCACCATTTTTTAGGGTTTTTGGCTAGGAACGAAGATTTTGAAGTCTAGCTAACTAGCTACAGCCCTTATTATTACTATTCCGTATAGTATAAGAGCTTTTATCATAGCCACCATTGATTTTTATGTTGGGGCTGATTGCTATTTAGCTACCTCCTTAGCTATATTTTTGGCTAAAAAGTAAAATTATAAAAATGCAGTTTGACTACAACAATATTCTTAATCAATAATTCTTATGCTAATTACAAGCTTGTGAGCTTGTATTAAAACGCAAATGTGTCCCACAAGAAAGGACATTTTTGCCTCTCTGAGCACCAAAACGGAAGTAGTCGTGTGTTCGAATTTCATCTTGGTAACTATTTTTACATTTTTTTTATTGCTGTTATAAATTTTATTTTTTAGAAAAATAAGATAAGTGTTCAAAAGCATAATTTAACTAGCTGGTGAAGGAAAGGTGTTTGCACCAAAGTTTTCAAAAGTGAATCTAGAGAGAATTAAGGTCTCCTCAAATGCCTGGAAGATAGTCTGCGAAGAATAAACTTTCCAAAACATTACGTAAGAGAAAAACGGAGACTCTCCATATCAATTTATTAAATACATCGATTTTTACAAAATTTAGGTAAAATGTAAGCAAAAGGCAAATTATATTGTAAATAATGATGAGAACGGAATTCTTTCCGCCACGCTAATGACACGCCAACATAGAGAAACGTGATTTACTGGTCAACTGAATAACTGAATTTCGCAAATTTTAGGTGGGGCTTGTGGTCTTTCTTCTTTCTGTCAGTCAGTTTACCCCAGACTGACCCATTAAAAATTTTCCGTTCAAGAAGATCTCATAAATCAATTTTGAAAAACACTGCATAGTGTGTAAAAAATATTATTGCCTATTTGATTAAAAAAATTCGCGAGGTTGTTTACGTAAATCATACGTCTTGATGCCGTTAGCTAGGTACATAGGTACATATTCTATTATGTTTCTGCCAGCTTTTTCTGTAAATGAAATGGCTGAGCGATTGTTTTCGCTGCACCAGGTAACGACAGGCTGTTCCCTGTTCCTTTTTATTTAAACCGAAGTTGCAACGAAGATTTTTGGAAAATGTTAATACGCCTAAACGCCTGTTCCACTATGTGAAACTGTGCCAAGCACTTAGCCCAGCGTTAACAACAGATTGTTTTTTTGGAAAAGGTTGTTACGCCTATTTGCTATGTGCCTACCATAACAATTATTTTTTAAACTTTCCCGGTAATCACCCCTGTGCAGATGTGTAACACTGTTTACCTGGACTAACCGCTCCGCCCTGTCTTAGCAATAGACTGTTTATTGTGTTTTTATTAAACAGAGCTTGTGAGAAAGTTTTTTTCAAAACGGTATTATCCCTATATGTCTGTACAACACCATTTAGCTGTACTAACCGCTCAGCCCCGTGCCACGATTAATTTTTGAACGTTTGAAAAAACTTATTCCACAAAATAAAATAATATTGACTGATTGTTTTTGTTATGACAGGTTAGCAAGGGTTTGTAAACACTATTTTTATTTCAGCTATCGTTGCGGGAAAGAATATGTTACAGCCGCAACACTATAATTGTATATGCGCTTCACTTGATTTACGACATACTGTATACACCTGATCGTGTGTAACAGTTTACGACTACTATTAATTGTTCTACCGGTGTGTTCAAGGCTGTTTGCCTGTACTAGGCGTTCAACCTGGTTGCACAAAAATTTTGAATTTACGACGAAACTTATTCTGCGTAATAAAACAATATTGACTGAGTTTTTATCATGACGGAATAAAAACGGTTTGTAGAACTCCCTTTTTATTACAGCTATTGTTGGGGGAAAGTTATTTTTTGAAAAATATGTGACAGTCAAAACACTTCAATGGTGTATGCGCTGCAATTGATTTACGACCTACTGCAAACTTTCACTAAAGCGCTCCACCTGATCGTGTGACACAGTTTATGACTCTAATTAAGCGCTCCACAGTGTTCAACGCCGGGTCATACCTCGACTTTTAGTTTACTCCGGCGGTTCGACGCCGGGTTTCCCGGCTAGTTCCTTTACATTAGCCTAAAAGCAGCTCCTAACAATAAATATTTTTCCCTGAGTCTGTTGTAAATGTTTAACCGCTAGAGTTTGTTTGAAGTAACTTATTTCATAGAGGTTATAACAAACCCAAACGATGCAATTATCTATTATGTAGTGCTATATTCGGCAGCAACGCTAGATATTAGTCTAGTGCAACCCGTAGAAAAAGAAAAAGCCCCTTCCACCTAAAATAACTCAAAAGTATATAAAATGAGAATAAAGAATTGAATAATGAATTACTATCTGAGATTAGGTAACCAGCAGAGAAAAATGTGAAAGTGACACAAGCAACAATTTTTCCAGGAATAGTGAAGCTTGGCTTGGTTATTTGACATAGAAAACTTAATGCTGACGTCATTAATTTTTCCTGATGACATCACTTTGTCTGAAAAAGGTTCATATTTTTAAAGGCATGCCATCTTATGTTACCTACTCAGTTGTTTCGAAAATGACCGCCCTAAGATTAACAGGAAGAAAACAGGAAAAATAATTTCATAAAATAGAAGCAACTTTTAATATATTAAATTTTAGTAGAATAAAGTTCACAAATTTTTTTTTTTATTTTTTTTTATTTTTTTTGACGAGATGAATAAGAACCATTGGAATTATATTTTTAAACTTTAATTACAGGTGGTAAATAAAATTATTTATATATTATATAAAAACGAGTTAAAAATTTATATGTTTATATGTTTATAATTGTTTTTTATGGAATGAATCATTTCATGAATTTGCAATTTTACTCCCTCGAAAATTTAGTGCCATAAAAAGGAAGTTATAAACGTAAAGAGACAATTTGATGCTTATCAAGTGAGACATAAAACACATCATCACTACAAAGGTCAGAGAAACACGGCAAAGAAAGTACTCAGATTAGCGGACTTGTAACTACGTAGTTATTTTGGCAACGATGGCCGATTGGTATCTTTTATGCAAATATTTTATAATTAACAAATATGTCAGATCTTGACATTTTTTCTAATGGCTAATTTTTTTAAATTATTTTTTTTTTCGTTTGGTAAGGATCGTCCACTATTACATCTCGCTGTGGTGAGAATGTTTCTTTCTAAATAATTTTCCTACACAGTATACTTTCCAATTAGCGGACACCATCGGTGTATTACCAAAGTGTCCGCTAATTAGAAGTGTCCACTTTTTTTACATTTTAAGCCGCAAATTAGAAAATAAAGCCGATTTTTGTATCACAAAGAAAAAATAACAAATGATATAATATATATAATGATATAATTTTAACATAATGATAACGAAACAAACTTTTAATCTTTATAGATCTTTAAAGTCTTTTACACAAATTTTAACAAATGATGGATAAAAGATTTAAGATTTTATTTTAAACTCTTTAAGCTGATAAAGTTGTTGACAAAGAAAAATTGACGAGATTAAAAGCAAGCTGGACATAAAAGTTGTATAATGTTTGAAATAAATGTTAGAAAAGCTATTCATTTGTGTCCATTTTTCTTTGCTCACTTTTGATTTTTTTGGACTATCGGGTAATTGAAAAGCCAAGTCTTTGGTGCAAAAATATTGCCCGCTGATTAGAGTGTCCGCTAATTAAGTGTCTACTTTTTGGAAAGTTTTTTATGAGACTTTGATTAAAAAACGGCCGTTGCATGCCAAAGTGTCCGTTAATCAGAGGTGTCCGCCTTTTAGAGTGTCCGGTTAGGGTTAGGGAGAGAATATTGTATGTTGTTTCAAAACGCCGTCTTTCTTTTCGACTACAAAAACATTATATCCAATCAATTTTAAAAATTTTTGCTTAACATTTTACATGCAATGTTTACCGATTTATACTAAGTATTCTTTTCCCACTTAACAGCGATGTGTCACAGCTAGTTTTTTACGAAATAAGAAAAGTCATATTAAAGATGATTTTAGAACTTCAACAAACTTTTGCGAAAAAGATTCGATCTAGTATCTTGCGCTCTGATTCTATTAAATTATAAAACAATAGAAGAAAAGTCCAATACAGCTAAAGTATATGGAAAAAAAATTCTTGTTTCTTTTTGCTTATATTTCTTCAATGTTTAAACATCGCTAAAATGTTCAAAAAAATACTGCATCGATAACTAAATATGGTACTTCATTGTAACATTCTTTTAACTGCTTTCTTATTCGTAAACATTCTTGAAGAACTTCAATCGTTTTACTATGTTCGTCTCCATAATCTTTTCTATAAGAATTAAAAGTGTACTCTAGTATTTTGTATTTATCGATAATCGTCAAATACTTATATGGAAACTTGTAATTATAATTGTTTTCCTCAATAAAAATTTTTAATACATTTTCCGCTTCATCGATCTCATTCAAACAAAGTAAAGCAGCTCCTAAAAAACAAGCAACACGTAAACGATCTTTGAATCTGATAGGTTTATTTAACACCTTTTTCAATTTCTTCTTACTGTTTTCAAAACTTTTTCGTTTTAATTCAGCGTAACCTATCATTAAGTCTATTTCATAACCTGTATTGCACGGAAACAATAAACATCTGTTTAATTCTTGAATACATTCGTCATATTGATGTGTATATAAGTTGACAATAGCTTTGCTATGATACCAGTTGTACCAATGAATACTCTGCATGTCAACTTTTAACTTTCGTAACAACTCTTCCGCGTGAGTCAAACACAAACAAGCATTTTTGAAATCACCAAAAAAAACAAAATTCCAGCAAATTGCAGTAAAGTATACAGAATCAAGTTCCTCTAATTTATCTTTTGAGATCAGCCATTTGAAAATATGCTTGTTTGAACATAAAGCATCTTCATTTCTGCCAAGCTCTAAAAGAATCATTGCCTTCTGACAATTACGTCTAAGTGTCTCTGCTGAAATTTCTACACGGGGTAAAGAATCGAATAATTCGTTGGCTTCTTTTATTTTGTGGTTATTTATTAACATCATCACATGCATGTAATGCCAATATAAATGATTTGATGTCTTTTCAGCAAGTTCCTTTTTAAATTCAACAGAAAACTTCTCTGCAAATAGTAACGCGTTTCCGTTCTTGTTGTGTAAAGCGATAGCATAATTAGACGCATAAAACAACATGTAGGTAAAGTCTTCCGATTTTCTTGATTGATGATATGTTATTTTATAATAATTAATAAAGACTGATAGTATATACATATAGAAGTATTTATCTCCAGATGCTATTGCAGTATCAGTCAGCTTGCTAACACTGGGAAGATGTAACTTACACGTTGGGTTAAGCAAAATCTTTTTCAGGTGTCTAAACCAAAGATTTTGGGGGTCGTGATCTAGTGAGGGTCGTTTCTCGGCAATGTCACTTAATAAGATCGACAATTTGGAAAAATGGCTATTATTAACTTCGGATGATAAAGGAACAATTTTGTCATAAAATATGGTGATCTTTTGGACTAAACTATGCATGCTAAAACTTTTCGAACTATTCCGTTGTATTAGCGAGTATTCACATAATACCTCGACAGCCTAGCTTAGCTCTACTTCATCAATATTGTCTAAATATAAAAAGGTTTGGATATTTATAAATCGACCATCCATATACGCCATCATGTTTAAAATATCGATAGCTAGGGAGTTATCGTGTTCTTTAAGTTTATCGAACGCCATTTTCCATACAGTCAGTAATGTTTTACCATATTCAGTTACACCTGTTTTATCAAGACGAACATTTAATAATTCTTTTCGATTATCTGCTAAATAACTGATATAATCGGGTATAGTCCTGTCATGTTTTTTAATGTAACTTCTTGCTTGTTGCAAAGCTAAAGGTAAATACTGTAATTCGCGAGCTAACATTTCCACTTCCACGGTGTCATGCTTTGGAAAGCATTCACAAAGGAAACCGACAGCTTCATCAGGTTCTAAAACATCCATTGGGATATTTTTTATGCGCGCATCATCCCATTCACTGTACTGACTTGTTATTAACACGCATGGTGTATTCTTCATATTCTTTAGATTTTTCATGAATTCTTTAATTGATTGGCCATCGACTGTATCGTTTAACACGAACATGCATTTAGAGTTTTTTAACTTTCTACAAATCAGTTGAGTTAAGACATCAATTTCAAACACATTTCTTTCTATCTCCAAATACAATGCCAACCTCATTAGCGATGTTTTCAAGTCATTGCACTCAAGCCAAATCACATTTTCGTATTCCTTGTCATACATGCTGACATATTTCACTGCAACTTCCGTTTTTCCTATCCCACCCAGTCCTGATAATACGACGGCTACATAATCCCTTTCGTAGGAGCTGTTTTGGAAATGGCGACGTACTGTGTCTAAAACACTTGTGCGACCGTAAAAGTTAGATACGTTTTCTGGAATATTCCATCGCATTCCACTTGACAAGAGATCTAAGAAAAATAATTATAATAAGTAACGAAGGCAAAAATCACAACAATAAACAATAAGTGGAAAATAGCTTTTAGAAAAGACATTATATTAATACAGCGGATCTAAGAAGATAAGTGCCTTGCCGATAATATAATAATATGGAGGGAAATAGCTTAAGACAGGACATTAAATAAATACACTGTACCAGCCTTTATAAAAGGAAATTGATTAGACACTACTAGTCCTATTTAAGCTTTAGAATAAGAAAAACACTTACAAACTTTTTATATGTGTACAATTACTTGATAGAAGAAAGCTAAAATATGATCTTGGAACTCTGTTATGGTATAGGTAGGACCATGGAAATAGAAATAAAGAACGTTACCTGATCAGACACAAAATATTTTGGTATGTCACGTCAACAGACGTGACATACCAAAATATTTAACTATAAATGATAAGTCACAAAATTTCAACCTCTTAAGACGTTATCCTTCAGAAGTTACAAAGTACTTTGTGCTAGAGTGATTTTTTAAGTTTTAAACTTTAGTCACTTTTAGAAGAAATAGAAGATAAATAGAGGAACAAACAGGTTTGTTAACTTGAAATTGAACTTATTTACGCAAACAGCATGACTGTGATTAGTTTAGCCTTTCCTGTTCGGGAGAAAAAAATGATTTTATTCTTGCATTTACCGTAAATGAACGGTGCTTACTTAAAATTTGAAATTTTGGGGTGAGCGTTCATTAGTAAGCCACGCTAGAAAAGTTTCTTTCTTGTGTTATGTAAAAGATTTTTTTAGGAAACGGTCGTGAAATATAAAAGCACAATATCCATAAGCTAAAGTGTTTTGATTAAATTTCATCTACATCAACAAAAAATCCTGAGCTATTTAAACGAAAAGATAGATTTAGACATTGCTACATCAAATTTAAAGTATTTGGCTAAATAACCCCTTGTCTCTAGTAATATAATCAACCTAATCGGCGGCTTGTGTGAAATATCCACGGGTTCCCCCTTGTTTTTTATACCGCATTGTGTCCGTCTCGCTAATTGCGGTACCATTTTGCGTGACAGACAGACACACGTATACGGGTCTTATAACACAGATATTGACCCCAGAGCCCTTATTCCACAGAAGCGCTTAATCGAGCATTACCGCTTTAATACGAAGCCAGTTCTCACGCGTATTAATTCAGTTGCCCTTCACTAACGTCCATATATCTTATTTTTATTGGATGACCTAGTATTGTTTGCTGTGATCTTGGGATTTGTTGTTTAAAAGAAAAAAAGAAAGAAACATTTATGTGTTGTTGCACAACGTGAACGATCTAAACTTTCTATCAGGCTCATTGAAAGTTTTATTTTTTTTATTTATTTTATTTCGTAAAGCTAGTTAGCAAGAGGTATATTTTATTGACCTTGAGAAATTGAGAAATTTTTTGGACAATTTTAAAAAAGGCGGGCGTGTTTGTAGCTGGAACATTTGGTGCAAATACAGAAAGAAAGGGCTACGCATTTCATATGAAATAAATGAACATCAGACATTTTTATGTATTCCACGTATTCTTTTCATTGGATATTATTTTTTATATTGCTGACTTTTAAAACAACCTTTTTAACTAATAGCTTCTTTTAATCGGGTTTATACGGGAAAACCATGGCGCTGATTGGCTAAAAGGCCTAAGCGACGTGCTTTATACCGCACGGCATAACTTCCAGCCTCATAGCAATCATAATGGTAGTTCTAAATGTAAAGAAAGCATACCTACATACACTCAAAAATTAAATTGCAGTTAATCTAGAATCTCGAAACACTCCGCCAGAATAACAGCTCATTCAGCTGTACTTAACAACGTCGTTTTAAAATAACAAGGTTACAAAAACATCGAAAGTTTTATATAATATCAATCGGCTTCAAGTAAACAACAAACGCCTTAACAAAATGTCACAACACTACGTCCATCAAGAAATGTCAATAGTTTCAAAACCCTGTTCGATGGTGCACGCATAAATAACTGCGTTTTTAATAAAAAAAATTCACCAGCACAATGCAAACAAAAGGGTGTCGATTTTGTTTGGTAAACTTTGTGTTAAAGGACGTTTAAAAAAAAATCTAATAACATTATTCAACCGTTTTGCTTACTCTTTGTATATGTAAAACTGAAACAATTAAATTCAAATCAAATGTTTATTTTTTTAACTCAACCTGGTTTTTATAACCTTTCGAAAGTAATTCTGGTTTTTACAAACTCCAACAAAATAACTATCCGTCAATAAATATAATATAAACTGTTTTATCGATCTTTTATTGACAAATATTACCCTGGGTCAGCGTAACCACCTGGCCAGCTATATCTCCCTACTTTTGGCCTCGGTATAGGTAGTTTATATTGCATTAATAATAATACTACTAGTCGATAAAGCCCGTGGAAAAATCCACCGAGGCAGGATAAAAATGAAAAAGAAACGTTATTTGAATTTTGATGGCGTCAGCTAACCATCCACAAAAAAAATTAATCAGAAGCTTGATTTCACGTTGCCTTTATTGGGTAGAGCGTAAAGCGCTGATCAAGAAAATGTATACGATCATGTGCTTTATATGAGCGGTTAATGAGATATAAAGGTTTAAAGATTTTGCTGACGTCAGCAATGGCCCGTCAAAACCTAAAATTTTTTTTTAGAAATATGTATACCTGCTGCCTTTATCGCTTACATCTAAAACGCTGATCAAGAAAATGTATAGGATCATGTGCTTTTGACAAACGGTTGCAGAGATATTAGGGATTTGAAGGTTTTTTAATGACGTCATCAATCCGTTCATTCCGAAACGGATTCGGCGACCCAGGTTTGGGAAACTTACCCAAATTGGTCACAGGTGGTCACTAGTTACTCACGCGGTGAAAAATCATTGACGTCACCACCTCGTTTCCAAGTTACTTGGCCTCAAAGTTTTAAGTGCAATGCAATGGCTTCAATAAGTTAATATAGGATATTGACGTTAAAGTAGTGTTATTGGACGTCGCGCCGTAACGTCATAAAATTTAACATTTGAGACATACTTTTTTTCGGCGAATTCAAAGAAAATTTCGGCGACATCAGAGGAAAAAGACGATATCCACTATGACCGTCACATACACTCTGTATTATTATATAAAATCCATATAATTCGCCGTTCCCGTAATTCTCAAGATCCGCAATGCATTGTGGTAGTTGTATTCATTGATATCAAAACACTAGTCGTTAGCCCGTGGAAAAATCCAAGAGTTCGCCCGTCCATTTTATACCGCATTGCGTGCTTCTCGTTATTGCGCAGCTAAGCTACCATTTTGTGTGACAGACAGACAGACAGACAGACAGACAGACAGACAGACAGACAGACAGACAGACAGACAGACAGACAGACAGACAGACAGACAGACAGATGTTGTGACGTCAAAGACCGAACTGAGCGGGGTCCAAGCAAACACCCGAGGTTGCTGTTTTCCCACGTAGCGCACGGGGAAACGGTTTAAAGCCCTTTCGTACCTCGTAACCTGATAAAATATAAAATTGAAGTAACCTATAGCGAAAATAGATCTAAGTCACAAAAACATTGGCAATTCATTAAGAACAACAGTAAAAGAGAGCTACTGAGTTTAACTTTAATAAATTTCTTTCACTATAGAGGTCTAATCATCAATGACAATAACATTTTGTGTTTCTGGAATTATTTGAGTATTTCCAATGTATTGGGTTTCAGGTACAGTTTGGGTCTGTGTTTCTGGTACTACGTCAACGCTTGTCGGAACACTATCTCTAAAAAAAACAAGCATCACTCCTACCGAAGAAAGAGAAGTGATAAGTGCTTTTGAGGATGCTGAACTTCCTAAAAATTCAAAGGGGGTAACGTGAGAATAATTCTTCTTCTGTTCATGTAAAACAATATTTTCAATGCTTTCAAATTAAAATCATACATGGAACGTTAAAGGATATCAGAAGAGATGTATTTTAGAATTTTATGAGCAATGACAGAACTTTGCTTGCCGCTAATGGTGGGTAATTAAACTTGGATTGAAATGGTGTAAGTCTATCAAAAATAGGCCCAAATTTGTCATAAGAAAGGCTACCACGTCTAAGCCTTTAATAGCGCCAGGTCTAATAAAGGAAGTCGGTCTTTAATTTTACAAAGAAATCAATGAAATTGTTTATGCCCATAACATTTCACCTGAATTGATCATCAACATCGACCAGACCCCTCTACCTTTTGTGCTCATCAGTAAATACACTCTCGAGAAGAAAGGCACCTCTCGTGTTCCCGTTTTAGGCACCTCTGATTACCGTCAAATTACTGGCACGTTTGGGATAACCATGTCAGGTCATTTCTTACCGATCCAGTTAATTTATAAAGGAAAGACCGATTGAATCCAACCCAATTTCAAATCCCCTACAGAATTCCACGTCACCCAAACTCCAAATCATTGGGCTAATGTGAATACAAGTATCGAAATGATGAAGAAGATTTTGATTCCCTAAATTAAAGAAAAATGGAAAGAATTGAAAGAAATTGTGGCTATTGATTTGCGATGTTTTCAAAGGGCAGTGGACAGACGCAGTCAAGAAAGTTGTGAAAGCATCAAATGGAAAGATGGTTTCTGTTCCAAACAATTTCACGGTGAACAAAAATAGTCAGGATTTTTGGCGCGACGAAGCGCAAACCTGGTACTCGAACGAAATCGCAAAGCAAATGTCTGAAGACAAGCGTACGGATGAAATTAAGGTACATGTCCGACTCTCAGCCGTCAAACCATTACATGCTAAATGGATTACCAAATATAACGACTACGCCAGGAACCACCCTGAAATAATCATCAACGGCTGGAAAAAGTCCGGTGTTACCGAAAATCTTGAAAAGAAAATTAATTTAGACCCTTTTTCTACAAAATAGTTTTATTGTTTAGTATATCATGATTATTTTGTATCAACGGGCTTACTTAAAACCACAAGAAAAGCTGAAAAACCGTCTATTAATTACTTTCAAAATTTTCTCACTTCAAAAAAAATTGTAAATTTGGAGGTGCGCGAATCGGCGTTTTTGAAGGGTGCGCAAAAGTTAAAGGCGCGATAATAGTGTGCGCGAAAATAAAAGGCGCGCGAAAATTAATGGCATTAAGGTATTTCATCGTACTGCCAAAAGCTTAAATCAAGTATAGTTCAAAACTTGGACCTTATTTGGACGTTTGACAGTGTTCAAATTTTACGCTCACGGATCGATGTAAGACAATAAAAACGTCAGATTTGAAGAATACATCACATCCTCAGGTAATAAAAAAGTTATAAATACATAATATGACCGTTAAATACTGCAAGTTGTCTCCACGTTTTCAATTAGCGGGCAGAATAAGACAGGTGAAATATAGGTAAATAGAGCACATGAATACAACAAAGTGCATTTGTGAAACATACTAATCACAGTTATTATAGAGACAATCTTTGAGATCATATTAAATATACTTAGAGCAATATAGTTAATAATACTTTATGTAGTAAACCAACACAACATCCAGAAACATTCTTCAAAACAATCTAACATAAAAAGGGATATGGAAAACATTGATGAAAATAATTTTTTTTAACAAATCAACTCAAAAGCATTATAATAACTTAAAAAATTAAACATGAGGATGGTTTTAAATAACTACCAAATACATTTAACAAGTAAGACAGCATTATTCAAGATAAAAAGTTTAACTGAAGCATATGTCACAAGTATAACTGTTCGTATCATATTTTAAGCAACAGTCTTTATGGTACTACATCTCGCATTCTCTACAGAATGTTCAATACTCCCCAGGGACAGAATGGCCCACATACCTCCACAAAAAACACATCACCACTCTTTCTTGCTTGCTTGGATTTCGGTATCGAGAAGTAATAAATACTTTTTGTGTGGGATTTATGTCCATCTAGGATCAATAAAAATTAATTTTGACTATGTTTTACGAAGTGTTTAACGAATTTCACGAAAAAGACATTTTTAATCTATCCACTATCTGAACAAGCTCCTAATGTCCCAGGTGGTGCATGATCAAGGACTCTCATACATTTTCGTTTAAATATCATTATGGCTGGGATGTACTGCCCTGTTGCATTCATTGCTAATAAAATGGTAGTTTTTTTGTCCTCTTTCAGTACTAGTGACAGATGACACAACTCTTTTTTTCTTTTGTCCAATTACTTTCACGGGCTTATGCACACATGTCAAGCCTGACTCATCATAATTAAAAATTTGATGCAGCTCTAATTGGTGTTCATTTGTCAAAGTACCGGTCGACTGCTGATTTGGTAAGCCCAAACACCCGGTGCAATGATACACATTCAGGCTTTCGTACCGACAATATATTTTATTGTCTTAAAAGTGCAGTTATGAATCTCGGACAGAAAGTTTCTTTTCAGCACTGAATGGATGTTTGATTTTGGTCCTTTCTACACAATCAAACACTACGGCTTGAATTTCTTGGATCAAGAAGCCATAAAATACAGAATCCATTTCTATTATGTAAGATGCAAGTTGCTTTTCTTCTTCGTCAGATATTAAGAATTGGCTTGTTTGGCTGATCAATGGGTAAGGCAATCTTTTGGTACTAAATAAGCTGATAAGGTTTTTTCAACGACAGTTGTCTCTCCTTAACTGCAGTCATGCATGTTTTTTTTTTTCATTTCACGAACCACGATTCATTCACGTGCATAGTTGCAACCAACTAAAAACAAAATAACAACCAGTAAACATTATCGTAATGGATAAAATAACGGAAAATATCCCCTCCTTCTCTGGCGTCTTCCCCCTCTTAGAATAACCAGCTATCAATCCTGAAAGCAAGAAAACTGAAGGGTGGAAAATATTTCAAAAGAGAAAAGAATCTAGCAATTACAGTTGGCTTTTGTAGCAGAAGCTAAGTTGGAAAAACATTAGCTAGCTAGCTAGCTAGCTTAAGGTTTACACAACAAAAACCAGACAATAAAAGGTCTTTATCATACACATGAATCAAACAAAAACATAATAAAATTACCTTTAAGGTGGATAAAAACACTCAACATAAATCCACGTTCGTCTTGAGCTTTGTCGCTAAATGTTTTTGTTAAGCTAACTCTAAAGTTGCGCCTATTTTTTTCACCGGTCTTACTCACTGGAACTCTTTTTAACAGAATACACAAAAAACAAGCAGAAAACGGCTTTCTTAAAGACATTAGTTACAGTGACTGAGGCCATTATAAAAAACTCCGTCGTCGATACAAATAGCGTTTCATGGCAGAGCTTCTAAGCGTTTTTTATAAAACTGTTTTATCTTTCCCACTATCTCGTCTTGCCCCACAAATTACGCTAATTTTAAATTTATGTTCCATGGTCCACATATAAATAACTGCGTTTTTACTAAAAATATTCATTAGCACAATGAGCAACAAATATTGAACAACTTGGTTCAATGAAATTAAAATTGTTCAGGAGTTATTAAATTTGTATGAAAAATCTTTAAAAACCTTATTTTCAGCAACACTGTATGTAAGAACAAATAAAAGTAGGATTATTTTGTATTGTAAATTTAAGTACCATTTATGTATACTGGTACAAGCTGATAACAGAAACAACACTAAAGTTGGTAAAAACAAGAGAATAGTTAAAGAGGAGGATCAATATTTTTAATTCCTTGCCTGGTTTAGCTAATAAAATTCTGGAAAACATTATTCTGTTTTAAGCAAATGTGATTTACAAACATACTTTATAAGTTAAGGTTCAGTGCGAATACCTCTAGACAAGAAATACTTAGGAGTCAATATAAGTACGCCATAACAAAATTTCTGCTTTGTTGTAATAAAGAATAAAAATGAAAAGTGAAATCATACAAATGTTACATAATTAATAATTCGCTGCCATATTTGATTAATCCTAATTAAAAAAAAGACAGATGTTTTATTAAAGGAAAATCTCTAACCTTCATGTGATTTCATGTCTTCCACTTTTGTTGTCAAATTCTCAATATCAATGTCATGCTTTTCCAAACTTTCTATGTTTCGTTGAATTCTTGAAGCATTTTTTTGGATATTAGCACCATGTTCCTTTATCATTTCCTTATTTGCTTGAACTTGTTCACAGAGATCTGAGTACTGCGATATTATCTTCACAACACGAGCATCAATATCAGGAAAGTTTTTTTGACTTTCCTTCAATGTTGATACTTCATCTATCAACATTTTTACATCAGACGCGGTACCTTCGTGCAATCCTAATAACTTCTTTTGTCCCTCTTCCAAATACGTTATTGCACACTTAAAGTAAGTTAACTTGTGTGGATCTAAAGGTCCAGTTTTTAAATCAAGCATATCCACAGTTGCGCAGCCCAACCCACTTTGTATGTCTTCTAAGTCAGTCCATTTTCTCAAGAACTCGTTTTTATCCATGGATATTGGATTTCCATAATGATATAAAAAGTGTCGCATTTGACGAGCTCTTAACGAATTGGCACTTAATCCTTGATCAGTCAAAGGTGGGGTACTATCATCCCAACCATTTACAGGAGCATCTAAATCTGTGCAATGTTCCAAGAGAATCACCATTAAAGGAATATCAAATTCTCTTGAATGTGTCTGTTTCGTGTCTGGATATAATAATTTCCACTGTGCTTTTGTAATTCGCTTTTTGCTTTTTAATTTACTTAAATGTGGTTGATTTTTTTTCAATTCTTGAAATAAAAGAACTGGATCCTCAGGTAGTCCTTGGTAAGCAGGATTATTAAACTTATTATGAAGAACATTTCGAACAGCTTCTTTGTTATAACATTCTGAACCTAAACACAATCTCATCCAGTTTTGCATCTGTGTAACTGGAGCAGATTGTGAAATTGCAGCTGTAACAGCAGCAGCAGCAGCCATCTTTTAGCATCTTCAGCACATTCTTTCTCTACTTTTATTTTCACTTTGAACCTAAATTAGAGTAAAAACACCAGCTTGTCAACAATGATTTATATATATATAAAACAAGTAATACACAAATTTACGTTCCATTCTATCACGTAACCTTTGTGCCAGATATATTATAATACGATAGCCTTTGTGTAATAAATCATTGCAACATTGAGACATAATTATACATTATAATTTTAAACCAAAAATATCTTTCCCCATCCAACCAGCAGAAATTGTACTAAAATTTATTTCGAAACAACTATTATAAAAAAATTACATGATTAAGACGCTTTGCTTTATATTACCAACTATCATAAATCTTTATTATACACAAAGTCAAAACTTTTTTTAAATAACACTTTGTTTTTTTTTTGAAAATACAATAATTTATAATTTTTCTGATAAGAATGTTTGAATTTTAACTATAAATGCACTTTATTTTTTGACAAAATCTCAGTCTAAGTGTTCTTAAAAACCGGATGAACTTTTGTACATTAATTCCATTTAATTAATTCCATTTTTCTTGTGTAACTTAAAGCAATGATCAGAATAACGCAGAGAATTGTGTGCTTTCCATGAGGTTTTGGTGTTGCATCCCTACTATTTTTGTTTATTCTAAAGCAAATTTAATGTATTTAAAAAACGTTGCTTTTTTTCTTTAATGACATTTCCTTTGTGAAATAGAAGAAATATTTATTTTTTACTACACGTGGCGAAAAAAGATATCCCTAGCACAGTTTCGCAACGGTTATAATGCTCCCTAAAATCCAATTCCCTTTGGAGATTTAGAAGTAATTAGATCCATTTTTCAAGAGAAGTCAGTTAGTAGGAGAGGCAATTTTTCCAGAGAACGTGATGACTCTGTGGTATAGATTACCAGGTTTCACTAGATGGGACATGGAAAAAAGAGGACATACATCAATAAATGGCATTGTAATCCTAATCTCCAGAAAAAATGGAAAATATATTGACACATTTTACTATTGGTAAACTAACAAACCTGGCTATTTTGATTGATAGAACAATCATGTTTGCAATGCAAATTACAATGTTCAGGCGCTATGGAAGATGCTGGAGTCATTATGTATGTATTTACACGTTCCATAAAAAAAACAATTTGAGATATATATAGTGTACATTGCAGATGGTGATACTTCCTATTTTAATGAAGCAGTTGCCTTACAACCATATAGTGTAGATATTGTTATTGACGAAAAGGAATGGGTAGGAGATTTGGAAAAAAGAAAGATTATGGAGTTTAAGAAAAAATACAAAAGGGGGTGTGGTGTTATCCGATGAAGGAAAATTATGGGAAAAGCAAAGAAACCAAAAAAAAAAACATGAAAATTACAAATTATAAAAAAATGATAAAACGACCTTGATTGTTTCAATTTTGTATAAAATGTAAAATGATGGTGGAGACAGTGTTTTCATAGGCCAAAATATTTATGCACAGCCATTTTGAAAATTCTTCCAGAAGCAACTATGGCCTTAAAAGAGAGGATCCAGTACCACGGCACATACGTTTCTAGATCAAAACAAACTAAACACTTATATATCTTCTGACAGTGCAACAGGCCTGGAAATTTGGCGGAAACAATCATTTTGTTTTCTAACGTTTCCACAAATCAATAAAGACGATAACCATAAATCGCTTCTCTTGGACAATATTTCAAATTATGATAATTTTACTCACAATCATATTCTACTTTCACCCTATTACTTAAAGAGCAAGAATTTTCAACGATTCAAAAGTTTTGCGTTTCTGTCTATCGTGCACTTTAATTAGACTATCATAGCCTAATGTGCAGCTATCCTGATAAAGGCAAAAAATAAATCAGTTTGAAAAGTCACAAATACACCTTTTCACAGTTTATGTTGTTCACTTATTTTCTGCATTGAAAAAAGGAAGTAAACAGATTGAATTTAATAAGGCTCTGTACATGGGCATTATGAATATTTTGCATTTTCAGAAGAAATAATTAGTCTCACAGCATGAAATTTTGTATGTTATTGCCAGTAAGCCTACTTAAAACATGTGTGAATGATTTGTAACTTTTCATTTCAAAATATTTTACAAAAAATTTGGTCAAGCCTTCTTAATTTACAACAGTTTACTTCCATTTTTCAATTTTCAATAAGAGCGTTGTAATAAAAGAAATATTTATTTAAACAATGGTTAGGTGAAACTATGAACTTGTGTATTCTGGCACATTAAAGCTATACAAGAATCAAAGTATTTTTAATTTTACTGTATAACTAGCTATATATATACTATACTCTCCCTGAAATTTCAAAAATTAACTTTTTTTATCCTTGACATGTTATACTGAGAGCAACTGTCTTATAATTTTATTTTACTAATACAGTGCCAATCACGAATAACTATACATGATTATTAAACTATGGGTAAGAGTAATTTCTCCTGTGGGTATTTAACAAGCACGAGAAGAGTATACTGCGTGTACTAGTAAGCCGAAAATACTCGCACATTTTTGCTACTGCACTCAAACAAATATGCTCGAAGCCTGCACGAAAGACAAACAGTAGAATTAACGAGAAACTTTCTGATAGTTTCTAAACTCTATTTTTTTGAATGAATTTGGACTACAAGCAGATAGTTAATAGTTTTTCTGTAAACGTTTCATTATCAATAGCTAAATACACATAACTTTTTGTCAGATTACTTTTCCCTAGAAAAAAAAATACATTTTTAAGATATATGTATTTGTTATATCATCTTTAACATTTTGAAAGCCAAACGTTCAAAAATTTACACTTTTATGATCCATGTGCTATTCACACCTTTTAAATACCGTAGATAACACAGATGGAGTTCCAGATCCCTGATACACGTTATTCTTTAAGAAAGAACCAGATTTATATAAGAACATAAAGCTTTGTAGAAAAATTTAGTGCTGAAATGCTCTTTCAACGTCCAAAATGGCGAAATGCTGATAGTGAACTTTGTGACAACCCGTTTCGAAGTAATTAGGAGGGCCTCACTTAAAATTTGGGTGCATATCATTCTCACTGGATCCAAGGCTTCCCTGCCAGACACGTTTTACTTTTGGTTTCTTAGAAAACAATTATGTTATAAATGCGATTGGATTAATTTAGTCTCGAGATTTCATTGTTTAATTCATGCTTGCAAAGAAAAAAGAAAAAAGCATTTAGATAGCAGATGTAAATATAGCAAAGGGTTTCCTCGTCGTTGAGAAATTCAGTATTTAAATGTAAAGTTATAAAAATCCATTACAGAAAAGTGTACATTTTTATGTAAACTAAAGAGAATTTGTTGCAACATAAAAAGAAATTGTAATGTAAAATGTTCTTTCTTATAACGCAAATACGAAGTAAAAGTTTTGTCTAAGGTAGCAGACAAATGTGAACTATATATTGATAAAAATTATGTTACAATGGATTCCTGTTTTTTATTTTATATTATATACTCGCACACATACTCACAAATCATTCAGTTACTGCACATGCATGCGCAAAAGGCACTCAGAGGTGTGGAGTAGTATATGTACTCGCTGATTACTTGTACTCGTCTTGCACTGTTCATTTAATGTACCCAGACTCGTATACTAGTGTATAGTTACTCGCGATCGGCACTGTATGTTGAAGATTGTGAGACTAGTCAACTATATATACATCTCCCATATTTGATGCTTAAAACCCTAAAGTTTAAACCAAATCAATTAGGAGACATTCCTAACAAGGACTTAAACCTTGCAAGCCAGTTATAGCTATAATATGGATTCCAGCGTGGTGTTATTTGTTACGTTTTATTGGTAAGCTCCTTCGCTCTGGCATTTGGGTGACAGAAAAAAAGATACAAGGGTTTGGTGAAGAGAGGTCTTTTACTGTTAATTTCTTCTAACGGGAACATCGTTGGGGTTATAAACTATTATTGAATGTAGGTTGATGCCTTCTGATTTATTTGAATTCATTAAAAGTCCTAAAAAATGCCTTTGTGTGAATAAATGGACTGATAATTACTTTGCTTCAAATAATGCCCCCATATTTTTACATGCCACATAAATACCAAAGCTGAAAGAGCTTACCGGCTGAAAATATAAACCAGGGGAATTCATCTATAATAACTAGCTAGCTAGCTAGTTAGTCATATTTTCAGTTATAATGACAACTAATTAGGAATAATATATATACATTGGAGTCAGCGTAATACATATCAATTAAAACTATATAAAAAATACATAAGAAGAAAGTAGCTAGCTTATAGCTATAGCTATGTATTTAAACAAACGTTCTCGTAAGCATTGCCTTGGTGTTTCGAAGCTTACCTCCCACTTAAGTAATCCAAAATGAAACCAAAGTTTTGTATTAACTAGGAATATAATATTTCTTCATAATCGTTTTTATTTGTTTGCAAGTAGCATATTATTGCATTGCGAGCCAAGCGAAATTGTGGAGCACGTTTGCTACGCGAAGTATACCAAGAGAATCATACACTTAACATTCACTTTTCAGACCATGTATAAATGACGTAATGTATCGGTATGAGCGCGTGTGATTGGTTGCCTTTATTTGTCTCATAATGGCCGCTCTGTTTGCACACAGTTGCTTCCCGTCTAGCAATTTTGACGAAAATTTTGGTAATATAGCAAGGGAAGTGTGCCAGGTATTATTCTTAAGGGTTCTTCTCCATCATTGTTAAGTTTAGCTCCCCCTGCAGTATTTACTATAAGCTGTATGCAAATGATTTTTTATCATGCACAGAAGCGCCGTAGATTAGTTTAGTGGCGCCGTAGATTAGTTTAGTGGCGCCGTAGATTAGTGGTTATAGCTCTCGTACTCTGTGCAGGAGACCGGGGTTCGATTCCTCTTGACGGCGATTCAACATGGGCGAGTGAATGTTACCATAGCCCCGGGTTAACCCAAGCCATGTGAGGGAAATTGGGAAGATGGCACACTCTGTGGGCCGTTGGATGTTGCCGGGAGTTGTCTAGTAGAGCGCGGCTCTAATTGGGTCTGCGTAGCTCAAAATGAGCATTAAATACTCTAGGACTCTCCATCTACGCCATGGCCCCTCCTGGAAATAATAGACAGGGTATATCCCTCGATATTTGTGAGGCTAGCCATGTAAAATATGCACATCTATCTATCTATCTATCTAAGCCAGCCAGGGTATTTCCTCCAAACATCAACACTCCTAAATTTCTTCATCGTATTTAATGTTTTGACTTTCTGTTGACTTGATAACAATAGACAGATAAACTTTAGAATATATAGCTATGAAAAATATATACATATTTTTTAAATGGCATTGCGGGATATGTTGCGGGGCTTTTAAAAATGAGTGATAAATATAGGAAAGAAAATATGGCTTAAGCCCCATTGTATGTAGTCAAGAAAAGTCAATAAACTAGCATGTTGTTGCTGCTAACAAAGGGAAACTAAGTCCTTTGGTGCAATAAGTAAGTTTATAGTGACAGAAATATTATGATTTTGTGTAAAAGTATTATCTACACATGTGCACACATAAACAGGGACAGAAAAGTTAAATAACAGGCTCTAACAAATAAGTTATACTGAAATTGCTGGGACTTGTATATACTTGAAATGTTATAAAATTAACTAAGAAAATTCAGGTTTTAATTCAGATTTTTAATTTTAAATTCAAAGTTTTATTATTTTTATTAAAAGGATTAATCAACATTTCTAATTGCAATCCTTCTTGAAATTAATATTGTCGTTCTGAAAACACCCTTTTAGATTTTTCTACCTCATTTGCCACAAGAATGGGGAATCCCAGCCTTCTAATAGACAGGGTATATCCCTCGATATTTGTGAGGCTAGCCATGTAAAATATGCACATCTATCTATCTATCTATCTATCTATCTTCTCAATACAAGCTAATAAACTAAGAAACAAGTGTACTATGCAGAAAAATATATTTTCTTTAAATCAAGAATTTAATTCCTAATTCAAGTCAATTTAAGGGGTTTATTTTTAAGATAAATCGGTATTGTTGATTTTCGAATGTTAGATTTTAAGGTGTAGATAAAAGTATTACTAAAATATTATAATTCTAATTGTTGATACATATTGGAACGAAAAACAATTTATCCACTTTGACAGTCTTCGTGATAACATCATGATGTGTTATTATAAATTTAAAGGTTGTGTGGATTATTTAATGTTGCATGACGCCAACATTTATTAATAAGACGGGCCAACAAATAGGACTTTATCGCGATATCGAACAAGAGAATAGCATTATTTGGCAGTTCTAATTGGTTACTGCTACACCTCTGCAAGCTACTTCAAGCTTCATTAAAGTTTGGCACCATAAATACAGAAGAAAAACAGAAAGCACTCATTCAGAAGGAGGATAAAGTGGTGAAGTAACATACAAGTACAAGATTAGTGCCAAGGTATATATACTAATGTCTCTGAATAAAGCTATAGATGCAATACTGTGAGTTCTAATTCAAGCATTCTCCTTTTTTAGATGAAGATTATTTTTGTGGTGATGATTGCGGTTGTTGCAATGGTATCTGCTTTTAATACTTATCCAGAACGTAGAGGTATGTAGAAACTTTGTTTTTATGTGGGCCTGTATCTTGATGTTTCAAAGTTGAATGAGCACAAGGCATGCTCAAAAGACGGAAGTTCGGTATTTCGACATTGTTAAGACGCCATTTGGCGTACTTTGGAGTCTGAGGGATAAAAAAAGCATTTAGAAATAGTTCAGGTTGGTCACTATAGTCGGGTCGTCATAGCGTCTTTGACTGTCGTAATTTCTTTTCAGCATTGTAATTAATTTTCCTTTTCATTTAGAAGCTGAATCTCCAATGTACGAGGAAGACTATAGAAGAGGCTACACTGATGCACAATTAAGCATGTGAAAGTAAATACACGTTACTTGCACCTAAAAAATACTGACAAAGTTTGATAGAGGTCAATATGATTTTTTTGCTGTATTTTAAATTTTTTATACATAGACAATCAAGTTGACGCCTCCGATCATCCTTTCTACTCCACTGTTGCCAAAGACTGTCGACCAAGTGTAAAAAACTGCAATGGATGCCGAGGCTATTTGTCAAGTTGTTGTTCGGATAAGAATTGCAGCGGTGGCAGAAAATGCAAAGCAGAAGTTTGGAGTTACTCGTGCGATAATTAATATGTATCGCTAGTGTAATGTGTACTGGTCAAATATACTCCTTTACTACAAAGATGCTTTTTAGAATATCAATCCTTTTCTATTGTTACAGGTTAATTGCAAGATGTACTCGTTATATTAAATACCTAAACTCTTAGCCTCCATAGCAATTAATCGCAGAACCCCTTAATTTCCATTATTTCTTTCCTGGGGATCTTACAACTTTAAGCTATCTCCAACTTTAATGTTGGTCAGCTTAAACACTGCTGGGTAAGAAATTCAATTTTCATTAATATGGGCTCCATCTTTTAACTCAAAGTTGAGTTATGCCTAATAAAGGCATGTCGAAATTTTCACCAAGAACTCGAAACATATTAAATTATTCACCTGCAAGAGAATCCCCCCAAAACGTCAATTGTTAAATTTTATAAAAACACATAATGCTGACATCGGCAAGTTTTAGATTTTTAATTTCTACTTTAAAATTGTATCCCAAATGTGTGAAAACAATTCCCCAGCTCAGTTGAAACAGTGTGCACCGCTGACGGTGGTAAATTGTAAGGCCAGTTAAAGTATAAATGACATTAAGAGGGAGGGTGACACTAACATAGCCCTCACTTCTTAATAAATTGACGAGGGAGACATTGTATTGTTGTATTATATCCCTTTGTAATCCCGTCGCACTTTGTAACCAATTTTGTGGCACTTTGTAATTCCATCGCACTTTGTAACCCATTTTGTCGCACTTTGTAATTCCATTGCACTTTGTAACCCATTTTGTCGCACTTAATCCCACCTTCTCAAATTTTAGTCCACGACGTATACTTATAACAGTATTAGTTTACTAACGTACTCATCCAGTATATAAATTCGGAAATCTATATAATAAGACGCCAGTTCTGTGTCTCTGTAACAGGCAAAGTGGGTATGGTTATTTTCCTTTGATGGTGCCGAAATTTCCTTTCAAGTAACCGAAAAATGCATGTCTAATATGTTAAATTTTCTGACGTTACGGCGCAACGTCAATAACACTACTTTACCATCAATATCCCATATTAAATTAATGAAGCCGTTACAGTGCACTTATACCTTTGAGGCCAAGTACCTTGAAAACGATGTGCTGAGGTCAGTGATTTTTCACTGCGTGGCTAACTGACCACCTAGGACCAACTTGGGTAAGTTTTTCAAACCTGGGTCCCCGAATCCGTTTCAGAATGGACGAGTTAATCACGTCATCAAAAACCTTCAAGTCCTAGTATCCCTGCAACCCGTTTGTTAAAAGTACATGATCCTATAAATTTCTTGATCAGCATTTTAAGATCACTACAATGAATGCAACGGCTGTATAAATTTGTGAAGAAATGTTTTTTGCAACTTTTGGTGGGGACTTTGCTGACGTCAGCAAAATTTTTAAACCCTTATATCTCCTTAGGCGTTTGTCAAAAACATATGATATTATACATTATTTTGATCAGCGTTTCAACCTCTACATATTACAGACAATGAATGACTAAATTTCACCAATTCTCTTTTTGTATATGCACTGCAACGTCTCTAGGAGATCTAAAGCAACCTATTTCTCCATTGTTTTTCTGCCTTAGTGGACTTTTTCACGGGCTTTATCGACTAGTCTCTATTACAATACGCCAGTTCGGTTTGTCTGTCTGTCACTTTCGCAAAGTGGATTATATTCTTCACAATTTTATTTACAAAGTCTAAAAAACATTGCCTATAAAATTGTTCTGTAATTTACCATTTTTACTGTTAAATTAGTTTTGAAGTCAAAGGAAAGTTTATTAAGATTAATGAAATCATTACAGTGCGCTTAAAACTTTGAGGTCAAATAACTTGGAAACGAGTTGATAACGTCAATGATTTTTCACCGCGTGGGTAGTTTCCAAACCTGGGTCCTCAAATCCGTTTCGGAATGGACGGATCGATGACGTCATCAAAAAAACTATCAAACTCTAATATATCTGCAACCGTTTGTCAAAAGTACATGATCCTATACATTTTCTTGATCAGCGTTTCAAGATCTATACGAGGAAGACAACAGGTATACAAATTTCGAAAAATAATTTTTTGTGTTTTCGCGGGCTTTTGCTGACGGCAGCAAAATCTTTAAACCCCTATATCATTAACCGTACATCAAAAGTACATAATCATATATATATATATATTCTTGATCAGTGCTTTAAGCTCTACACAATAGAGACAACGTGAAAAAAAGGTTCTAATTTTTTTTTTCGGTGATGGGTTGCTGACAATTCATCAGAATTCAAGCGACGCTTTTTTTTCATTTCTAATCCTGCATCAGTGGATTTTTCCACGGGCTTTATCGACTAGTAATAATAATAGTCCCTTACAATTGATGAAAATAACTTCTTTCACACGAATTTTAATACTAGCTATGCTTCGTATAACACTGGGTATTTCATGCATTAAAAGGAGAAATTTCTATTTTGTTGATATGCATGTTTCTTGTGTTAATCTTGTTTAGTCACTGTCTTTACTATTTTGTTTAAATTAATTGTGTTACACAGTTGTTTTTTATAAACATAAAAGTCTGTCAGGAAGTTTTTCGTCAGAACTCAACGCTCAATAACTTTGCCGTTTTGGAATAAATCAGCCATAAACAAATCGAACGTTGCATTTCTGATTTCTTATGAACTGGAGATAAACTGGAGCATGCACGGGGTCTGTCTTCTTGTGTTAATATTTACGGTATGGAGACTACTAAAGTCAAGTTGTATTATAAATGATAATAGCTTATAAACCGTTTAGGCGGGCGCTACGGGAAAATAGCGACCGAAGTTGTGACATCATGGACCGAACGCAGTGAGGTCCATGTAAACAACTGAGGTTGCAGTTTTCCCCACGTAGCGCCTGCCCAAATGGTTTATAAGCCATTTGGTACCTAACCTGATAAAAACATAGGACTTGAAGTGATCTATAGCCAAAGTAGATCTGAGATTTTTAAAAATACAACAACATTGGCATTTAGATAAAAAAAAACACAACATGTTTATGTAGAAACTGTGTCTTCTGACAATAACAAAGACGTTCAATCAACTAAAAAATAGAATTTTAATTGAATACAACTTTTCGAATCTTTCTTTGAAAAACTGAAGATGCAAAACATTTGAAAACGGTGAGTTTTATTAGCTGCTTTGTAGCTTTTGAGATATTTTTATGGCCGCTATGTCGTGCGACATGTACTTCTAGAATATCCCATCTAGCATTCTTCCTTTTGACGTCTTTCTTACAAGTGGCTTGCCACTTTTTCTTCGAGGCTATGAGGCCTTTTGTTTAGAAATTCTCCAATCTCGTTCTTACCCAGAGGTGTTTTTAAGTACCAAATGGTATCTTTGGGGTAATCCACTTTTTGTTTCAAGGCAAGAAAGAAGGGGGAGTCTTTCTTTAGTGCTTCTGATGGTCTATGTCGAAATTCTTTGTAGTAGGAAACAGGAAATCTGTCTGTACCGGTAGCATATGCGGTAGGATTGTAGAAACGTTTTTCTTGATTTTTCCCTCCCAGTACGTGTTTTTGCACCTTTCTCTCGAATTAAAACAATGCACTCCCCTTTTCCCTGGTCACCTTCATATACAATATCACCCCATCTTTGTTTCCTTGCCTCTTCTTTAGCACAAAACCCAAAGCGAAGGGAATTTAACCACCACATTGTTTTCTGTAACGTGTGTGCGTCATGCTTGCCAAAAAACCATACAACTTGATACAACTTCTCGATTTCGTCTTTTTGCAACTCCCTAGTAGCGTTAAGGTTATTTCCATATCCAGGTTTTGTAAGTTATTTTCTTTTAGCAGCTAAAACATTCCTTGATTGCTGAAAATCTGGATTAGTCAATATGTTCGCATCATTTTTTTTTTCATTTATGTATCTCTGTAGCGAGGGATGTATGGAGGTTAAGGTATCAGGCTCGTTTTCTTTACCATCGATCACGTTTTTTTGCGTTCATGAAAAATCGACACAGAATAGCGTTTAGTTCACTTGGAGGAATCAACTCTGCTGCTTGTTGTTCGTTGATGCTTTGACAAAAATTCTTTAAGGTATTAATTCCATATTTCGTAGCATATTTCGTTTTTACAGACTGTTGATCAAGTATAAATTTATCTATCTCATCGTACTCCCAAAAGCTTGTATCAATTAGTTTAAAACATGGATTTTCTATGGACATTTTTATAGCGTTCAATTTTCACGAGAGTTTGTTTACTTTTTTGTTTATATTTTAGCCGGTGGCTTCAGGAAAATAGCGCCCGCTCACGTGATCGATATAAGTCAATAAAGACATCGGATGTAAAGAAGACATTACACTGCGAGGTATTAATGTAACGTAGTAATATAGTAATATATACAATAAAGAGTCAGAAGTAGAGATGGATTTACCTAAATGGCGTTAAACTTTTGGGTGCTTCACTTACTTGAATTATCGCTTTAGTGAGCTACAATAATGTAAAAACCTGTTAGAATGTATTTCAACGTGCAGGGTAAACTGTAAGAGACATGTAGCTGTAATTGTCATCTCTTTTTTAAATATTTAATACAAAAGTTATTCGAAACAATCCCAGAAATATATAAGAGAAATATTCTATGGCAAAAATATCGGAGATTACAAAGTGCCACAAAATCGTCAATCCTTAGAATGATCTGATTATCGTACTAGTATGCAAATTTTACAAAATTGCATTGCTTAATCCTAGAGGAAAGAAAACTCTTCTGTCTTTATTTTAGATCTTTTGAGATAAAGTGGTCACTGAACTATGTATTACAGCCACAGTTTACAAGTATGGGAAAGCACTAAACAGAATGGGGCAAGAGGTTTGTTAATTGCACCAAATTGATCCAATGCAGTATGGTTCTCGTTAATGATGCTTTTATACTGGTAATTTATCTCACACAGCAGGTGTAAGAAGCTGTACCACTTACCATCACATCTACAAGAGACGCATCTGTCACTACCAAAAATAACATTACTGACATGCAAGCTGTCAGGAAATTCCTCGGGATGCAAAATATTTCAGAAGGGTGATTGACGTATTTATTAAAGTAAGGAGTCATGAAACACAAAAACAATACGCATCGTATATTAAGCTTATCATGTTTAAAACAAGTTTTATAACTAATTTTTTATAATTAATTTAAAATAAGTATAATAGTTGAAGCGTGACGGTAATATGGGCACGGAAGGGTAATTATATTGCGTGAAAAAAAGCTAGTTTTAAGAACAATTTTAAGGATATGAAAATTTCGAGTTTATTAATTGGGGAATAAGTGACTTCCCGAATAAGCGATAGTTTTCTTGGTTATTAAACTTATTTCTCATCCAAGATTTGGTATATTTTTTTTATACATAACATGCATAAGCAGTAGTAAAAATTTTTCGTCCAAACAATTTGCACCGTCACTCATATTGTCTTAAAGTGATGTTTCAAGAAAAAAATACAATGAGTTAGTTTTCACCTTAAGGCCGCAATATACGAGATAGCCACAAAGAGAAACAAAAAAAGCCCTGGGGACGAGGTTGCGATTTTCAATGTAATCTCCTTGACGTGCATAATTTGTGCACAAATATGTTGTACTACCGTGTCGTATATTGAACATCTTATGTCAACACACTTTCGTTTCCACGACATTTTGCCTTTTTAATGAATTCGATAGTGGCCACTTTGTAATAACGGATCAAAAGCCACGGGACCCTGGGGACGAAGTTAAACTGAAAATTTATCGATAGGTGTATTAAAAAGTTTTTAGATAAAGTTCTTGTAGAGAAGTCTCAAACTTTTGAAAGGAACCATTGTCTATATTTTGGAAACTTTGTCCTTATAATTATGCACTAGACTGGTCAAATCTGTTAAAAAATCTCTTACGGCCTGCAGTCTTAAATTGGTGTTTCTCGCTACTGGTTCGTTTTTCAAAAATTAAAATTTTGAGACCGTGTTCCTAAGGCTTTGCTTTTAAATGTGGTTAACCAATATAAGTGTAGTAGCTGCAGCGCTACATATTTGGCAAAAACTAACCGTCATTTGAAAGTAATATTTAGAAATTTCCCCTGTGACCGTTAAGGCTGTTAAAAATTCTCAGTTATCTGCCGTCAACGAACATATTCTCTGCGGTTTCGCTTCCGGTAACGATTTTAGTGTCATCACATCCGGCTTCCAATATCTGTCGTTTAGAAATTAAGGACAGTTTGAGGATCTACAGGGAGAGACATGTGCTTAACAAGAATATCTCGTCATCTCCATGATATCTTTTCGATAAACTGTAATTATTTATCTGAGAATATTTTCACTTGTTTTGTTGTATGCTGATATTAATTGCCATATTTGGATGGTTTATTAATAAAAAAGAGCTAGATATATTTCATCATTAAAATAAAAACACAAGTAAAATGCAACTAGAAGTGAAAAATACATTGGCCGGAGCAAGTAGAAGACCCAAATCGTCTTATCATTGAATCCGTTAAAGCAGCTACAAAACAGCTATTGGCTTTCGACTTTAGTGACTTACACGAAAGTCGAGCTAATGGCGGTGGAAAAGTTTTTGATCATTGAGGACAAGAAACAACAACTTAATCATCTTAAATATCATATTACATCCAAATGTAAATGAAAAATGACAGAAGGTTTCCCTACATATATTGGATATCCATGATTTATTCGATGTAAGTATTTAGCATTGCTTTTAACTCAAAGTTTGTAATAAAATAAACTTCAAACCTTTTGTACTAGCTAACTAGCTATATCCTTCAAAAGTTTGCTCAGAAACATATTAGTTTATTGTACATAAAGCCAGTCTTAGAAACAACAATGAATTTTTAAAGGTATTTATTACCTCCTTAAAGCTTGTAACATAGCATTTTTTAACAAATACTGCTCCTCTTGTTGTCTGTGTTCACTTGTTAGAGCTAACTGTAGATTTACTGATATTTAATATATTTTACAGACCGCAGTTTATTTTATCGTCAATAAAATACTGAATAATTTTTTTAGCATTCAACTATAAACAAGAAAACCTGTCGGTTTGAACGCACAATCCAATCCTAATACATCAATTAGAACATGACTAAAATCTGCCTATGCAAGAAAGTGGGACGGCTACCACATAGTTCCTTGACGATAAATTTGTGATGTAACCAAGGATGTTGTTGTCTATAATAAAGTTAAACCGTGTGTTTTCAATTATATTTGATTGATGTCAAGACTTTTGGGGTGAAGAATCATCTTAAATGACAAATTTCAAGATGATCGTATCGTCATAACGGAGATACAAAATCATTAGCAACACTGGTAAAAACTTTAGAAATAGAATAAAATGGAATAAAAAATAGAATCAAAGTCTGCAGAATGAATTTCAAAAATGCACCTAATTTAGTTACAGCTAGCTATAAGTTCCTTATAATTGATGCAATCAATATGTTTTAAGCTCCAAAATGTAAACCAATGTAAACTATAGTTGAAAAACTAAGATAAGGACAACAAGTATCCAGTAACCATCCAACATCCATCCAACACATGGTGGGATAAGACTCGTAATGGCAGAAAAAATTAGTCAACCTTTTGTACGGTAAGCGAATTATGCACCTTTTGCACAAAAAAAAAAAAAAGGCGCGCCATTAAACAACTTTTCGTTCCTGAAGCTTCGTTTTCAAACACTAGCGACCTAAGGTGTGAGTCGGTAACTTGCACAGGAATATTAAATACGTTTATCTTAAGCTAGACTTAACTACACTATAATAAATACAACATTATGAGCACTAGATCTTAAGACATTCCTGCTTTATAACTAAAATTTTACCGCCTCGGCTAGTTTTTCATGTAATCTCGCACATGAATTGGCTCCACGTAAAATATTCACCAACGTGTTCATTTTTTATTCCGAGAAGAAGAAAGGCTAAACCAAACACACAATTCTGCGGATTGTGTGAAAAAGTAACAAATTCGTCATGTAAAATTAATTATTCACAAGTTGTCTATATGATTCGATAGTGTGTATAATTTCTTGCACCTTGACCTTTTAAGTGGTTAGTTTATTACAGAGCATTCTTCGGAAATGGCGGGGATTGAGCTTATTGAATCGTTTCGTTGCCCTATTAATACTTTAGCTATTTACAGTTCATGTTTTGTCAGACAAAAATTATGTCATTGTCAGTTTTAAATCATCATATACTAATATGTATCATGTACATTTTAAATTTGTGGTCTAAAATTCTGTTTCACAACTGTGGTCCTCTAGTTTTTGTGGAAATGTCACAATATTGATATAACGAGAATATCTTTGCAGTACCTTGTGTTGTATTATGCTCAATAAAAGAAAAGTTGTCAGCAAACTCTAACAGACAGGAGGCAGTTTTTATCTTAAACATGATAACTAGGACTTGATAAATGTTAAGTCTGTAGATGTTTATAACTCCAAGTTTTATTATTAAATTAAAGACTCAGATGGTGTGCGTCTGTCTGCACCGAATACTATGCTACATGTATGTTTCTGTTTACTATAGAATTAACGAGTTTAAGGAATGGTTTGTAATTGTCCATACAATATTACAGTATGTTAGATAATTATGTACTTTTTTTATTTATTTTATTTATTTGACGAATATTTATTCACAGGATAGACATTTCAGAAAATAAACAATTTTGTTGTCGTTATGTGTCCTGCAAACAAACAAACAAAATAAGTCAAGAAAAATCTAAGTTCTTTGAAGATGTAATATTTAAAACAGGTTTACCTTTGAAAATTAATCCGATGTTTTTAGAGATTTTACTTTCAAAAGTTTGTAGATTTCATATAGCAACACCTAAAAAGTTCATGGATGATTGTCTTCTAATATTTATGTTATTTAAACTCAAAGTTGAGATGTATGTCGACGATTTTATAAAATTTATAAAATAAAGTATATTTTGTTTATCTACATTTAACGAATGTTTATTACTGAAGAACTTTTTCGATTTTGTCATGCTGCCATTTAAGCATCATCTCCATAATGTATTATATTTAAAAATATAAAATGTTGCACGCCATACGACAAAAAACGTACGTCGAAGTCTTTGTAATCGGGCCTTTGGTTAAAAACCCTGAATAAACCTTGATTCCAGGAATTGTTTTCTTTTTTTGTATACTTCAGATACGGCGACACGAGTAGTATCAATGGGAAACAAAAATCCCTAGATAAGAGGTTGATTGTTAATACTAATCTTAACCAATCAAACAAAAAATTAACTCGTTAAAAATTTTAGCGTTAACGCATAATGGAAATAAGTTCTTAAGAAAGGTCAAATTTAGTGAAATTGCCAATGACAAGTTTCGAAACATTATGACAGAGCCTCAAGAGAAAAATAAGCGACATTAATTATTATTATTGAAGACAGTACTGTGTCGACTAAATGAAGACGAACAAAGCTTTGAACTTATATATATATTTTAAATTTGGAGACAGAACGCAGAAAACAAACTTGATTAGCTAAGAACGGTATTTCTTTTTTCGAATGTTTATATTTTTTATTATTATCTGATGAAACAATGTACAATGAGGTGCAGAAACAACCAATATTGCAGACCTAGTAAGCACATGTGAGAACACGGCTTCTTAGTCATGTTTGAAAAGTATAAACTTGTAAAAAATTTACCAAGTTAACTTTTCTCACAATACCCCAGTAGAGAAAAGTTCAGGCCAACGATGCACGCTTTGAGAAAGGGATTTTTATTTGGATGTGTTTTTTTACTCGAATGGGATGACTTTGGCAACAGAGAAGATTATTAAGTAAATTTCATGGATTTTGTTTCGCTTCGTCGTCGCTCATAAAAGAGGAAAATCTTGAGAAGGATTTTAATAATTATTCTAAGAAAATGAAAAGTAGGAAAATAAGTGATATTTTAAGTGCTTTCTTTAGAAACACCTTTTAACCCTATTTGGTATGGGCTTTTTTGACCCTTGTAAGTATGGGGGGGGGGGCATAAAGTGCCGCGGGCTGTAACTTTTGTTCAGTTTGGTTTTAAGTGACAAAACTTGGCACAAAGAAGCATTAATATGTTGTGACTTAATTAGTGTCAAAATGTTTAGATTGACATGTCATCACAGGAAGTAATGTCGTCATAATGAGACGATGGTTGAAGAAAATATGTCTTTCTTGGAAATTCTTGTATATTTATCTTTTTTAAAACATATACAGTACTAGTCATTAAAAAAGTAAGATAAGAATGTAAGATATTATTAGAAACATTAACAGGTGGTTATAAAGACAAAGGATTTCTCTAAAGAGAAAATGGAAATTGATCAGAATTCAAATCTTCAAGAATTTTTTTTCAAAAATCTATATTTGAGAACCTTAGGGTTAGTAGCTGTCATGGAATACGTCAGTAGCTACTCAATAAAGACAATTTGTATTGACATGGGACAAAATGACCTATAACGTTATCATATGACAATAGAAATAGAGAAATAGGAAATTACAACCATTCTGGTCTGTAAATTACCAATATTCCGGTCTGCAAATTACACAGTATGCATGTCAATATATCACATACACAATCCCATATTCATACAACTGGTTAGTTTAGAAAGCATTTATTTTTAGCACTACAATAAAAAAGTTGATATGACCACCTGCCGAAAAGGACACAGTGACATTGACAGGACAATTTTTGGAAATATTTTTTTTTATTTTCCGTAAGTCCAATAAAAGCTAGGAAAACTCACAAAATTTCAGATAATTTCGTCCAGTATTTAAAAAGTTATTAGACTTTGAAACTGCCGCGGGCACTTTATTCCCCCCCCCCCCATACCAAATAGGGTTAAACTTAAGTCAAACTGTAGACCATCAAAAGAGGTTGAGCGAATTAGAAATAGAAAATCTGTTCAGGCTTTTATGGAAACAACTACGAAGAAATTTGTCACAGAGAGACAGTGTGGTGCTGAACGATTTATTTGATGATATAAACATCTTCAACAAATCAGTGGATATGGGAAATGTGTTGTGGTGTAGAGGAAGCAAGCAATATTTCTTAGGACATTCACGAATGAAATGCTTAATAAATAGTTTAAAAATATAAAAACTTCAGGCGTGGAGGAGAAGGGTGGGGGAAATTATTACATATACAGTTTTACTAAGGCTTCTAACATAGGAAAACATATCCGTTGGCTAAGATTGAAGATGTTGCAAAAAAAAGGCGAGTTAAAAAAAAGAAGATGAACGTACGTGGGCACACCAGTTTGTCGTGCAAATATATCAAGTAATATTTTAATCACATTGGCTAAAAACATGTTATTCAAATATTAAAGTTTTTCTTTGTTAGAACGGAAGAAAACATTATTGTCGAAGCCCGTTGTATATATTTTTTTATCTTTTTATGAGAAACAAGAGGTTGGAGCTTTTTAAAATTAAGAAACTTTCAGTACTGGATTTTTTAGTTTTCGAAGAAATACTAAACTATAAAAACTTTGAAAAAGCAATTTTCTACGACATATCTTTTCATAAACTGTTTTTTAAAATACGCTTGTTGTGAGTAAATAAATCAATTGTACTAACGTAAAATAACATGAAATCATTTTTTGAACATAATTTCTTACTTCATGTTAGTTCACAGTGAAAACATATTTTAGTTGTGTTAGTTTAAACTCACCTTCTTTTTATTTTATAAAGTATTGTAACGTGGACTTGACATTAAAATGTTTTATGATATCGAGTTTACGTATATTTTAAAAAATAAGGAAACATCAAGAGATACCTATATTTTCATGCAAATATAGGTTACAAAGTTAGCAGTGTGAGAACTTGGGAGATATAAACACGCTTTAAAAACACGATTTTAAGGTTTATCTAAGAACATTTCCTATTATAAACAAAACGTCATTTGAAACATGATTTTTACCCCATTACTGGATAGTTTTCAAAAATTCCATGATACTTCCTGCTATTTCATATTTCATGCTTTTGACGCACTGAAGTCGAATAGATTTGTCTCGCATATATTTTATCTAGGCTTACGAAATAATATTTTGTGCTTGAACGCACGAAACGACAGGATGGGTAACAACTAATTTAATTTAAATCTAATTCCCACTTGCTCAACAAAAACAACATTAAAACAATAAAATTCCTTTCAAAAATGTCATCCACGGGTTGTTTTTCTTAACGTGAAGTGAGCTTTTTCTGTAATGGAAACTATGCCAATCTTTTTTTTGCGAGATAAGAAAGTATTATTCAAAAAAATAATCACGTCATTTCACATTTAGTCACAAGTGGAAACCAAGCTTAAAGCGTCATGCAAGTTTCCATTTAAAACAACGCATGCGCGTGAATCCAGAATTAAACATCTGTGAAGAAACAAACATGGCTGCAAATGTTTACACCTCCATAAATGAAAGAAATTAAAAGAAGAGTATTATTCAGTGATTGTTTTTTATGTTTTCGACTTTTTGTGGAGTCATTTCGTCGTAGTATAATTTGGTATTCGCTTTGATAAGTTAATCCATTCTTTCACCCTGTCTTAACAAGCAAGGTTTTTCAAAAGTGAGCTAGCTAGCTAAACTGCCTTCCTTTTAGTCGTAGCTATTTGCTGGCTAGTAAACATAGCTGTGAGAATATAGCTAATGCAAATGATCTCGCAGCTAAAATCGCTTATAATTCTATTTCTTTTCATTTATTTATGGCTAGTGATTTGTGTTTTGGATGCTATGACATTTTTCTAAAAAGGGTGGTGCTATATTTCCTACCCTCTCCAAAAAAGCAGTCGTAGGCCTCGTTCACACCACTATGTGCCTTCCCACCATTTCTTTCTGAGCTGCTAAGTTTTTTGCATTTTATCTTTTAAGATTATAATTTTGAATACTATGATTTGCAACAATATCTATAGGCCGTCATCAGAAATATGTTGTGTTCGCGTCCTCCAACCCGACTCACTTTTGGTAATAAAAACCCGAGTCGGTAAGTTGGAAAAAGACCGTGGAAAAATTTCGGTAAATATTTTTTAAAAAGAAAATTTTTTTCGCCAGAACTAATTTATGCAAAATTGAAAAAAACTTGCAAAAATTAATTTTGGTAAAAATTAATTCCTTTAGGGCACTCCTGTGGCTACTGACAGTTTACAGGGCGGCGAAAAATAGTCCACAAACGATGTTGAGTGGCGCTATACTGTATTGGCCCTGGGAGCGAATTTGCTTGTTCTGATCTAAAAATCCTGGGAAAAAATACGCCCGGCCGCCTGACTAACTAATTTTTGCGGGGTCTTCAGGACGGGAACACAACATACTTTTGATGGTGGCCATATCACCCTGTTACTTGTTTAATTTTTTACTGTACATGATTTTTTATGCTCGTCCATTTATGGAGCATTGTATCGCTTAGTCTGACAGTTTTTTACCTAATCCTAAATTTTTTTTTGGGAAATGAAGCTTTGAAAGAGTTTAAAGTTTCTTTTTTTGCTGGAAAGCTATTGTACTTTAATTGCTATGGTTGTGAAGCAACTACACAAAGAACAACATGCTATGCATAGAAGTATATTTTTCTTGTTTTATGTTATAATATCACTTAAGTTTGGGGAAAGGGGGAGGATGTCAGGTTCGATATCGGGTTCGGTATCGGGGAGCACAAAACCAGATGCAAGTGTTTCCAACCTTACTCTTAAGACGTATCTCGTGGAAACTAACTAACCTGAGGTATATCTCGTGGAAACATCTACGTCTCTTGTGGAATCATCTGTGTATCTCGTGGAAATGCCTACACTCAGCAAATAGAATTCCTTTTAGTTTTTAAAAGATAAGATTGTGTTCTAGCTAGCTCAAACACAATCTAGCTAATGCTCAAATAATAATTGGCTGACATCTTTCTTATCTTCCTTTTTGTAATATTACCTTTTAGCATTCTTATGAAGTCTTTTGGAATATATATTATACAGTCTGTCACACTTGCATGCCTTTGCACACACCTGAAACAGACTTGCATGCGTAAAAGCTATACCACACATGGTAGAGGTTATACACATTATTTTTCATAGAATAATTAAAGAATTTAAAATAGCATGCCTGGGCAAGTTATTTAGGGTGTGCTATTTACAACACACCTAGCCTTTTCTTTATTTACAAGACTGATAATTTGCATTTTCTCTCAAGAAAGCAATAAATATTAAAATGATATTTACGTTTTTGCAATGTAACATTTTGAACACCTTTTCGGTTTAATTTATTTTGTTGTTGTTCTTGATTAGCAATTGAGTTTCTACTCAATGTCTCTGCTTAAAAAGCTTCTGCAGTTTTTAACTTTTTTACAATTCGCCTTAGTTCTAAAGGGGCCTAAGTCCAGGTCCTCCCCAATTCTAAAGTGGCCTAAGTCCAGGTCCCCAACAATTTTTTTTTTACTCATTATCAAAATATGGACAAAACAGTCAAACAGTCAATGCTCTGTAGCCGGCAGGCTGCAAAGTTGTTACATTGACACACAAATAGGCCAGGCAGAGAGTGTTGAAAAGTTGCTAGTCATTTTCTTTAGCACGCCCTCACACCGAAATAATTCATGTTGGGACCACAAAGGCCCGAAAATTCCTGGTTAATAGCCTTGCTGACTTCAGCAACAATTAGCATATTTTAAGAATTTGTATTTACCAAATGACCTAAGAACTGAAGTCCTAAGTCCACTCTGAACATATAGACAAGTGAACTTTGACAAGTTCAAGATATGTGAATCCAACAATTGAAATAAGGGATTGCGAATTGTGATTCGCGAAAAGTTTTTATAGACTAGCGATCTCTAAATGCTCATTAAATAAAAAATCTCGATGTTAGGATTATAATTTTTTCATATTATATCCTGGATTTAAAAAAAAATCAAAAATTGCAACGCATACGTCCACCATATTGTTTGATTCTCACAACAGAGCGAGTATGTTTTCGCAATTCGGCTACCAACAATACAGTTCCAAACAAATTTAGATATGGTAGCGATTTGGCGATGCGTGTTTGTTCAGCTAAGTGAATGAAAAAGGGGAATGTAGCATCAATTTTGAAAGTAAGCATAACCTAAAAAGCTGAAATCTTGAAATATATATAAAGTGATTATTGAGGTAGCGATTAGACCATTAAACTTATGGCGAAAGAATCTAATATATAGAATGAGCCTACGCAATAACTTGTGGTGGCGAACTTCAAAATTCGTTGTCTTGTACCAACATATTGTGACCATGATTGTAGTCCATTTATTCTTAGAACCGCCCAGCATTATGGTTGGTTGTAAGTAATATAAAAAAGTTGAATATAGTGTATTAATGATCCAATGGTGATAATATATAAAATATTCATATGGTGTTAAGTCCTTATAATTTAAAATTAGTAAGCATTAAAGAGGCCTAAGTCCTTTTTGTTGATTTTACTTGGTAGCACACGATTTATTTACTTTGACAAATAACTGCTTTTGATCCATAAAAACAAAGTCATAATCATGGCTTTCAGAAAAGTTTTACTTCTGTACCTAAATATTAAAAATGACTTCAGAATCAAGTAAAAACTTAAATCGCAGTATTCTCGAAATCAAGAAAATGGACTTAGGCCCCTTTAGAATTAAGGCACTCAGGACTTAGCCCCCTTTAGAACTGAGGTAGTGAATTACATATAAAATGTATGATAAAATGTAATAGAATTTTCATATGTAAATTTTATTTAAGAGATAGAATGGTTTTGCAGTTTCTAGAAGAATGTTGAAACCGCAAGTATATTCTGCTTTACAACAAAGCAAAATGTTAATTTTGCTTATCCTTTCAGGGTGAGCTAAAAGTTAATTTCTGTTTATTAAATACAGGAGTATCAATAAACTTTTCTATTGCTTTGAGAGGAACATTATATGCCATAAATTTTATTTGTTAATGATATCTGTTTAGTAAGGCTTAGAAAATTGGTGTTATTTTTTTGGTGTTTTTTTTTTTAGATTATAGGATTATTTCCTACTGTATGTATATGAGTATATATAAAAATGTCACTTAGTAGAATGAAAGGAAGAACTTCGTCGGAAGTGTGTGCTGATTGCAATGCACTAAGTAAGTATATAATGAAGCTTTCTTTGCGTGACAAAATGGAAAAGGAATATATATTTTTATTATATATGTTCACATAACATTCTGTCTACTAGTTTTGTTTTAACTGTGTTATTTCCATAGCTCCGGAATGGGCATCTATAAATCGGGGTGTTTTGATATGTGACGAATGCTGCAGTGTGCATAGAAGCCTGGGAAGACATATTTCTCAAGTTCGTCATCTTAGATTAGCTCCATGGAATCCATCTCTTCTTGCAGTAAGATGTTTTTATTGATGCCTTACAGTGTAAATACTTTTGTTTATAAAAATTCAAAATTGTGCAGTATAAGCATTTTGTAGTGTGCATGACTTTATTTATTCTTCACCACTATAATAAAACATTTAGATGACACAGAATCTAGTCAGTAATGGTGCAAATTTAATATGGGAGCATTCATTATCTGATTCCAACCAAAACAGAGGTGGAACAAGAAAGCCAAGTCCAAAGGACCCTGTTCAGTAAGTGTCATCAGTTTTACTGTAGTTGCTACACTGTTAAGCGACTGTTTCACTACACTACACCCATTATTTTGCATTTCATACAAATAAAAAACATCATGATCACTTTAAAATCGTATCATGTTTTTAAAATCGTTTACAGATCGTTTTAGGAAAAGAAAGTGAAGCAATTTAGAAACAATTGTAATTTATTTTATATTTTTAGCTCAAAAATTATTTGCTGTGAAAGTAAAAAAACAACAAAAAGCAAACAAGAAATTTTAAAAGAAATCTAGAAACAAAATTTGTAAAATTTGAAGTTCTGAAGCAAATTCTGTAACAAATTGTTTTCCTAGAGCAATTAAGAAACAATTAAAAACATGATAAGCAAGGTTGACCACCGTACACACCATTTTAAATAAAATATTATAAATTAAAACAATTTATTTTGATAGCTCATTGAACTATCCCAAACTTCTAGTAAAAATTTAATAATTTTATGTAAGTATTTTTGGCAACAGAATTAGTTTTCGTCATTATTTTTGCTTGTCTTCAGCAAACAGGTAATTTACAAAAAAAAGGTGTTATAACAGACACCTGCAAAGTCACACTTTTATGTACATCGTATTTGACCCCAAATTTCTTCTTGTGTGTATATATACTTTTTTTTATACAGAACGTGCATGGAGGCTTTGTTGTTTTGTGTGCAATGTATATTAAAGGCTTAAAACTAATTTATCTTCATTTTGTTTTAGTCCTATCAAATCAAATTTTATCAAAGCTAAATACCAAATGTTAGCATTCGTTCACCGTTTACCTACTACTGATGATAAATTAGATCGATCAATTATAGATTTAAGCAAGGTAGGAAATTATTGAGTTATTGAATATAATACAGACTTTTCCTCTGGTACATCGTTAGGGTTAGTTACAAAGAGCAATTTCTCGTAATTTTTCAACAAGCAAAGTTTGTTTTCTTTAGCAATTGTATTCGTCGGTGCGCACTGGTAATCTTGAAACATCCCTACGCTTAATATCTCTTGGTGCACAGCCCAACTACTTCCAATCGGTAATACTGATCATTTAGGTATTTTAGGTGCATAATATTTTTTTACATGTGTTCTTACAAACTTGTGATCAACTATATGCAGTCACACTTATATATTTTGATCAAATTTTTAACTTTTATGGTGAGTATTTAATGAGTATTGGGCTTGTTAAAAATTGAAGTTTTTTTCAACAATGCATTTTTACAGCATATTATAGGAAATATTTTTTTTTAAGAAAAGTAAAAACCACATTTTCGTTTTACGTTTTTTAAATGAGAATTCCCATCATTAACACCTTACTTTTAATTTTTTTTTTCAAAATGGATACTTATTTAAGTGAGAATTTATTTGAGCACTGTGTGCATAATATAATATTTACAGGTTAATGGTTTCTTGTGGCAAATATTCAAATTGTTTAGCAGAGATAAGAATTAGCTTATTAGCAAAATAATTATAAAAAAGTTTTGATTTACAAATGAAAACAAGATTCAAAATGGCAGTTATAGCTGTTGAAGAAATGCCCCCTATTTTTATCTTTACATCCTAATTCCAAAAGCATTTACCTTTACCACTTAGGAGAAAGGCAATACTCCACTTCATGTAGCTGCTCAGGCTGGTCAAGCAACACAGTGTGAACTCCTTGTCTGTCATGGTGCAGATCCAAGTGCTTTAGACTTGTCAGAAAAGACAGCTGCAAATGTGGCTATAGAAAATGGCCACAATGATTTAGGTTTCCGACTCATTGAATTGATGTATGAGTTAACGGATCGATTAACGTTTTACTTATGTGGTAGACGACCAGATCATAAAAATGGGATAAATTATTTGATACCAGCACTGCAGGATAGGTATGAGAATTTAAAAAAATATTCTTTATGTAGTTTAGCTTTTACATGTGCAATTTAATTTTTTATGTGTATTTAGGACTTATTTAAAAAGTATATAAGCTTTCGCCAACACCTGCTTATTTCACATATTTAAGAATGATTTCTTTGTCACTTGAATAGCACTATTGTTTAAACAGACATTCCTGCGTATAAAATTCTCTGGACTTGATAAAACATTTAGCCATGTATTGTTTAGATCCTGTTTCAATCATGAGAATTGTTTTTAGCCTTTTAATATGTCAAAATTGATATGCTAGGTGAAAAAAAAAAATTGGTTACATTTTATCAAATTGGTCTAAAATTGGTATGGACCATACTAAGTTCTAAGTCATTATTTCAATATTTAGAGAAGCTATATGACTTTGAACTATAACAAAAAGTAGGGTTTTTTACACTGACAACATCTAGATTGCCACTGGGACTGACTGGTTTGGAATTTTTTTGCAAAATTTTGATAGGTGTACCATCTAACATTAAAGTCCTAAGATAATATTATCGTAGTGATGTACCTGCTAGCTACGTATTTTCACTTTTAGCAAAAATATATATAACATGAAGAATGAAAATTTTTTTGTTGCAGCTAACTGTATTTGGCTACTTTCACTTTGTCTGAGATAGTTTATTTTTTAAAAGTGTGGGAATGATTGAAGCAATAAGCTACCATTTTGGCTCACAGATAGAGATATTATATTTAAAATGTCACTATAAAAAGGATTTTTCTAGTTATAAAAATTTTAATGACATCTTGGCATTGGCGAAAGCTTACATATGTGGATATGTATGTTTTTGTCTTTTCTGACTTCGCAATACCACTGCTCACTCCTATTTATAGAAATAAAAAAAGAATAAAAAAATAAATTTATGATATATATTTCTAAATTTGCACCTTCAAGTTTGGAAGCTAAAGACAAATAAAATTTTAAAAGATAAAACTGGTGTGTAAAAGTATCTTTAGCAAATTTCGTGTGATAAGCTTTTTTGGGAAAAAATGTTTTCAAGAAAGGAATCTTAGTAAATGAGTAATTTTGTATGCTGCTATGCCATCATTGTTATTGTTCTACAAATTTAAATGTTTGAACAGGGGTATTGGTGAATCATCACCAGCCAAAGAAGCTCGGTGCAAACTTCAGTCACTCAATAATCGCCTTTTTGAAGAATTGTGCTCTGATGTTTATGATGAAGTTGATCGTCGAGAAAATGATGCAGGTAACTATGGAAATTATCGAATCGCTAATGTTGTACCATTGTAAAATTCTTAATGGGAGCTATAGTGCATTTTTTTAAATTTTATATATATACTGTAAATTCTTTTTGTCACAAATAATTATTTCAATTGGAAATATTCGAGACCCTCTTATATAATCCAGGCAAAGATGTAACTGCTGCTATTTTATGGAAGAATAAGCACTAGATGACTTTAGATACATGTCTAATTTTTGATATTATTACAGTGTATGTTGTGCCTATGGACAGATAAGTTGACCACAAACAGGTAGAACTGACATCATCTCCTGTGTCAGTAACCTTAATAAAGCTACAAACTAAATTAGTCAATGTCACAAAATTTTTTGGTAAAATATTCAATGAGTTAGTATGTTATTTTTACGTGGTTTATTTCTAAATACACATTTAGTTTGGCTTGCAACTCAGCATCATCGAAAATTAGTTAGCGACCATACAGCTGTCCCATTTCTTCCAGTTAATCCTGATTTTACCTCTACCAGAAATCAGGTAGCTGATACTTCAAATAAACAGTTATTTTTTTTAAGTTTCTCCTTACTCTGCTTTTGATTTGTTTTTATTTTGAATTTTTATTTTCCGCCACCATTTTTAGGGCCGCCAAAAACTTGCACGTTTCAATGCTTTGGAGTTTGCAACTCTTATAGTTGATATTTTACATGATGCAAAAAGGAGAGAAGGTCTTAACATACAAAACCAATCTGCAGGTAACTTTTTTTTTATATTTGCTGTTAATGCAAACTCAATTAAATGTGAATGCTCCTGTGAACTTTCTACTGTCCAATGTTTAGGATGTCAGCATTTAAATGGGTTTTATTACACTTTTAATGTCCTTGAATAACTTTATTAATTTTTTTTCACAAGTAGGGACCTATAACTTAAATTTAAACATTACTGGGTTTGTGCCTCTGTAATTTTCACACATCACATTGTACGAAAGGTCTGTCACTAGGAATTGAGATGTCTTTAAATGAAGTGGAATACCCTTGCATTGTGAATCCTTGCGAGATTGAAAAATTGTGACTTAAAAAAGACTTTTTTAGCTGATAAAAATTAAAAATCTTAGTTTATTTCAACTCATCCTGGCATTTTCTGTGGTGAACAACTTAAGTGTAATGATTTTTAGGTGTTGTAGAGCAATTAAAAAGAAATGGAGGAGAGCAATTAAAAAGAGATGATCTGGAACCTGATTATGATGATGTAGCAGACGATGATGAAGCTGATGTAGTGGTTAGTAGTGTTTCTCTGTTGTATTATGGTTTCAAATTGACTTTATGAAGTAATATGTAGTAATATTTAGTAGTAGCATTAATCTAATTTTGTTGATGTTGGCACATTGAAAAAACAACATTAATTGATTTTGGTTTATGTAATGGCTTTGAACTTCATTTGGAATGGTGCCTGATTAAATTTAATGTCTTTTTTTAAAAAAAAATATGAACTTCAATAAAAGCTACTTCATCTAATGACATCACTTAACATTATAAATATCGTTATAAATATTTGTTTTTTAATATAAAGTTAGTGCTTTTAAAATTAATAATAATAATAATAATAATAATAATAATAATAACTATGTATAATAGAGTCTTGATAGCATTGCTGGAAGACGTTTGCTGGGTAAACCACTTGCTTGTGGAATAAAAACTCTAATCGATATTCAGGTAACACAAAAATTCTAATAATTTTGTGATAAGAATACTGATATGATGTGTTAAAATTTAAATTAGAATAATACTTTTAAAGGATGCCTTTACATATATGTTTTTAATAAAAGAAACATGGACTCAGCCTTATTTCAGTGATGCTTTCTTCAATGGTATCTATATTATAATACACGTATACACATTGGGTATTATGTTACGCAGAGTGGTGCCGCAAGTAGTAGCGAGACACACGTAATGCGGTATAAACAGGAAGGGCGAATGTGTGGAATTTTCTGCAGGCGACTGGCTAAGTTTCATATTTTTGAATTTTGAGAGTTGAACATATTTTTCATTTTGTTGTTGTTTATATGTTTTGTTATTGTTGTATGCTTTTCTGGTCAGAATACATGCGCAATGTAATTGTACAAAAGTTAAATAAGTGCTCAGGTCACATAATTGGTATTTTACAGTATCTCAAAAATGCATTTCAGCGAGTTTTTTTTTTTTTCTGTTAAGGAATTAATCCAATGTCTCTCAATAGCTTGTGGTATCTCAAAAAAATTATAGGCATGTTTCTTGCATTAAAAACAAGCATGTAAGGCTTATTATTACTTGTGATTTTCATGTTATTAACCCCTTACTGCGCAGTCTTACGATCTTGCAGTCACAGGGTTGCATAAGCTGGTGAATGTTTTGCAACTATGGTTACCTATATTGTTGCAAATTTCTAAAAATAATTCTGATTTTGTTTTTAAAACTACTCTTTAGTAAAGGATTGATTAACTCATGTTTAAAAACCTCTCTCATCTCTCAGCTACTTAAATACTAACCATCTAATTTTAAAAACTTGTTAGGAGGAGTATGATTATGACGTACCAGTGGATTGTTATGACAGGTTTAAGGTAACTAACAACTGCTGCTTTTCGTAGGCTTTTTCAGAAAGGTAGGTGTGACGCAAGAGCGCATACACCAATGGTTTAAGCGTGTTCTGCTTAGTGTTGGTTGGTTTCTCTTAAAGTTGTTTCCATGTGTTATCTAGCGTTGGTATATCATTTTGATTTTGAGTGGTGAGAATATGCGTGTGCTATTACACTCCTCTTCTGAAAAAGCCTTTTTTCCTTTTACTGGAATTCATAGTGAAACAGAACTAAGATAACTGCAAAAAAATTTTATAAATTTATAAAATATTTATAAACTACCCTAGAGCACAAAACACTGTAGCTTTTTTTGCAATTTTTAAATATTGAATTCTTAATAAAAAATAGTGAGCACATAGGACTCGCAAAGTAGAGGTGTAGACCATGTATATACATGGTTTAAAACTCTACTTTGCTTTTTAAGATTTATCTTTTACCAATTTTTTTAATATTAAAAACTAAAATTTTATGGAGACACTCTGTTCAGAAAATTCTTCCTATCACTATAAATATCCTATTCTTAACCATATTTTCATCTCAAGATGCCCTGTGAACAATTTAAATTATTTTTTTCCATTAGCGTTACCATGTATGCAGTCATGGTGACACAATGTGTAAATTCACTTTGAATAGTACATCTGATTCATTTTTACATCTATTTTACATGTAAAACACCATATTTTTTCAATTTATCTAAGCGGTATATTACTACTGTATTTAAACTCCTTTACAGAGTGTACAGATAAATGATAATGCATTGTATGTTTTTGTCTGGGTTGTTTAAACGTTGTAGGGTCAGTTCATTCATTAAATGTTTGGAACTTGCGGCTTTGCTTACTCGCTAATTTTTTATATGTTTTTATTTCTTAACAGCCGACTGATGCATCAGAAAGGGATGCTGGTTCGGAACCAAAGGTAATTTGCTTTTTTAAATTCTTAATAAACCAACAAATAACCATATGATTGGTCTTTTCACACTGAAAGTTTTGTTAACTCTAAATTTTTATGATTTTTTTTGCCACAGATTTCTTGCCATGCATTAAAGGCCATTTTGCCACCTGTCGCTTTTACGTTGACTAAGTTTAGCACTACTGAAAAGGGAAATTTAATTTCGAGTTATGACCAATAGATAGCATGTCGGTATTTCAGACTTTCTCTGACGTATATGCACATCGTTCGACGTCTAATGACTGCCCTTCTCCAACGATGAAAATCTTAAATCTACTTATTACCTGTTTAATCTTCTTATTCAGAGGAGCAGACAACTGGAAAAGTTAGGGAACTTAAAATGCATTAAAGAACTTCTATCCATGAAAACTAGGAAATCTTAATATTATTTTTTATTGTATATCTGCTATCGTCAGCCTTGAAAATAGATTGATAAAAAAATTAACATATCTTGGGCAAAACTCAGTCAGAAGGCTGCTAGCATTGTTGAAAAGACTTGTAACAACTGGAATTGTTAGGTTGTAGAAAATCATGATGGGTTGACATTGTTTGATAACTGACCCGAATCTTCTTTCTTCACATAATTATTTTAAATCTTCTAAATAATTCACCTCGACAGTTTTTCTTGTAAAAGCTGAGGCATCAAAAATTTATGGGACAAAGTATACAAAACTTGTAGTATAAATAAAAAAAAATGAAGCGCCATTTTGGTAGAAACAACATTCAAGGTCGCTGGTCTTCATAAAGTTTGTTTTCGCAGATTAAACGAAAACCTGTTGTTGTTGTTCTGCCCAGCTGTTATCGATGATAAGAAAACTAAGTGAAACATGTAGAAACTGCTTGAGAATCTTTTCTTAACAAATAAGCTTCATACGCGTGGAATATTTTGTTCACTAACACAAAAATGTTCGTGAAATCAGCTAAATCAGCTTTTTATTGTGAACGTTGTTCAGAATCACCAAAAGAGGTAAAATTGAACTTAGTATATTACCACTCTTCGTGCTTTTTTTTAAATTTAATTTCGTCTTTAATAATATTTTCTTTGTGAAAAGCATCCTTACTTAGGTGGACGTGACTAATGTTACTACAAACTGCAGTGCTCTTGTGTTTTTCTAATATCGTGTTTCTTTAACATTTCACTGTACCCATGTTTTTTTTCTCTTCAAGTAACTCATATGGCGTGTAGAGTTGCTTTTAAGTAGAGCTTATGTTTTTTCTTTATCTTGTGTAAAAATTATCAGCTGCCTTCAATCCTTTTCTACTTTTAATTAGTTTATTTATGGTGACGCATTCAACTTTAATATTTGTTTGTTAAACTTCGATCTTGATACGTTTTTTCTACAATGGCCTGAATAATGAAAACGCAAATTACCGATTGGGACGATACTATAGACAGATTTCGTTATTCACTGGAAGATATTAGTATATGTTATCTCTTCATTAAAGGCTAATGACTCACAATAAAGCGAATTAAGTAGAACAGAGTTTCATTTTATCGACTTGTCGTAACGAAACGATCATGTATTATCTAACATAAAACGGAATCACATTTATAATGGTGGTGTGTAATGTGTGTGTGTGTGTGTGATGTACCAAAATTTAACCATGGAGATATGTTGTCATTCGTTGTGTTGTACAACAACTTGTTGACAGTTATAAGGGTGGACGTTGTTAGTAAACCGATTTATTAAAGTACATCTTGTTGGCTTTTAGCTTGATTAAAAAAAAATAATTTTTATTTCTTTGTATATTTTTTGTCTTTAGTTTTTTCAATCTTATAATGTATAATGCTTCTCGTTCTGTTTGTTTCATTGGTTGTTTGTGTTTGTTTGTTTATATTTATTTGTTTATTATTTGCTTTATTAGTTTGTTATTCGCTTTCTTTATTTTGCTTCGTGTGTCCTGATATATTGTGCACGTCACGCAGCCTTTCACGTATTCGTGAGCACCTGGGCAGCCATATGTATAATATTGACATGTCTTAAGTAAGCTAATTAACGCTAATGAGATAATCATTGTGCGTATTCAGAGTGTAATCATAAATTAGTTGAGAGCAGGCTAGCTGTCATGATAGGAAAGTGATGTAACGTTTGTTTATCCTTTTACATTTAAAATGTGTCCCTTCATTAAAATGATCTTTCAGATGACGAGTTACACTTCTGTGTGTTTGTTTACTTTCGTCTGGTTGTTTGTTTGTTTTTTATTTGTTTGTTTATCGGTTTGTTTATTTGTTTCGTTTTTTATTTATTTTGCTCATGCCTTCTCTTATTTATCTTTGGCAGATGGATGTCGCTTAGCAACATACTGATAACAAGTGTTTTCTTTCTGTTAATCAGCTTTCCCACAAAGTTTGTTTACATTTTCTAAAATGTCAAATTCTCGTCATTTCTTTAACTTGAGCTGCATTCATAGTTGTTGCGCTTGTGTTTTGAGAGAGTAAGAGAGGGATGCGTGAGTAAGAAAACGCTGAAAGTAATAAGGTTTGAAAGAGTTAAGTCGTAGTTCCTTTCCGTTACTTTGTCAAAGACTCGCATTTTCTAGCATCAATTTCTGCTTCAGATATTTTTCGTCCGCATATTAGATACATAAAAAATCATAAAAACGTCATACCTGTCCAAAAGTACTTGAGCTGATGAAAACAATGGAAGAGGAGAAGCTGGGGTTTTATCGGACATCAAGTGACGTGGGTTATTACATTGGCGATATAAACAAGAAAAAAGGTTCTGAAATGTGGGGGAAATATTACTTGAACCAGTTGGTTAGTACGTTGTGCTAATTCGATCACATTGCGATAAGTATTTTTCGGGAATCGTATATGTTACGATGCATGCGTAAAGCAGTGAAATTTATGTTACTGCCGCACGAGATTTTTCTGTTTATATGCTTTCCGTTGGTTTAAGCTTCAAATTTTTTTTAAAAATTTTTGTTTAGGGAAAGGTTCATGATTTACAGGAGCAGAATCACAGTCTTGGTCAAGAAGTAAATCTTCTAAGATCAATGGTAAAAACTTCTTCGTATTTTTCTTGTTTTGGTTTTGGACTCAACCTAGGTCTTTCTTTACCCTGTTTTGTTTTACTTCCATTGAAAGGGTGTTTCTCACGTTCATCTACTATTAAATAGTTCTTTATTTCTCCCGCGTTTTACTGTCTCATTTTAGGCCCGTTGTGATGTCAAGTGAACATGAACAATAGTAAACGTGTCAAACACATATCTTATATTTTATAGGTTCAGAAACTGATGCAGGAGAATGCAGCACTTCGTGCCCAGGTCGCGCAAGTGTTGCTAGAACGCGATGATTTAGAACGAAGATTGGAAGTGAGCACAGTAAGTTGGAAATTTGTTTTGTTTACATGCGCAATTCAAGGAGACGCATGCGCACACAAATTGACTTTGCTATTTGTATTATCCGTGGTATTCGTACTGGATATTACGCCCCTATCCTTAAAGTAACTGAGAAACGCCCTTCTTACAAAGGCTATTCAACTTTGTTACTTATTGCTACTTTGTTACTCAACGATGCTTAGAAGAATTCTGTAAATGTCGTGTTTACGCCCGGTTCTTAATTACAGTTATTTTAACAGAGTTAAGAAAGTACAAGCTTAGAAAGGTTCGCTGGGACGGTACGACCCTATTATTTTGACCGCCTCCCTTACAGGTGAAGAGTGTAAGATGCGTGGGTAAGGGATACATAGCTAGTGATGCGGTTTTTCAGACCTCGTTCTTGTTCTGTTTAGACGCAACAATATGATCGACCTAAAAACAACCAACTCAGCGATATTCCACAGGTCAAACTTCCCGAGTCGTACGACAAATCTAATGTTTCAATGACGTCATTTGAGCGTATGGACGGTACCACAGACCCGTCATTGCCGCGTTATCGGTCAAAAGCTAATTACGATAACGTTCCGTCAACAACAGGTAATATTTAAACTGTACTATGAAATGCTGCAACATCTTTCAACAATCCTTCATAAACGTCTCATGTCGCACTCAAAAATAAACTAAGTTGTCGTGTAAGCAAGTTTCACATGACTTCATGTGTTTGTGACACCTGTCAAATAATTCATTGTCAAATCCCGTCTACTATGTGTTACGTGACTGTCACATGACTTTAGGTGGTGAGCTGGAACAACCAGAATCGTCTGAAGAATCGGCCGCCTATCGTACGGAAGACGATGTCGAGTTTGCAGCTGAAACAGGACCTTCGCAAGATGATATTGTAAATGCGACTGAACAAATTACAAAGAAGATACAAGAACTTCTGCAGGCTGCGCAAGTTGGGCAGAATAACAAGTAAACTTTTGTTAGCGTTTTATAAAAGTAGTTTTGCGTTCGTTCGTTCGTTTGTTTGTTCGTTCGTTTGTTTGTTTTTTTTATTTCTGCTCGTTCGTGTCAAGTTAACGTCGAGAAGTAGATAATTTCAAACAGTATCTGTGCTCAGTATTCCCATTCTCACCCGAATTTAATTCGCAAACCCTAACGAACCGTCAAGTTTTCCTACTAGTGTTGTACTAACTGAGTGTACTACATGCGAAGGTTATAATGACAGTCGAGTTAACATTCGAATTATTTCAGGCTTATAAAGCAATCGCATCGATATTTTTTTTGCCTTTCTAAGCAGTTATTGACAAGTTCAACCCAATAGTTATACTAACACTTTTCTTTTAGGTATGTCAATTGTTCCAGTAATATTTCTGCTGCAGTCAATGACATGGCTAATCTTTTTCCCAAGGTACAGTTTCTAGTATACTTTTTTAAATCGAACTAAAGGATGAGAGAATACACGATTTTATATGTGGCTCAGTTGCTAAGTGTTGAGGATGATATTTGGATAAAAAACTAAGAAACTTGTCAGTCTGATAATTGATAAGTTATAGGCAAACCAAAGCTTTAACCAGAATAATTTAACAAGCAACCTGCAAAAACTGCTTTTATATATTGTGACAGAGTGATACTTATCACAAAACAAATTAAAGATTAGCATTATTTTATTTTGTTGTTACTCCTCTAAAAATATGATGTATTAAATATATCAAATTAATATCGTGAAAATTGAAGAAAACATACGGGTGTCAACAGTTGGCTAAAAGGTTTTAATTAAAAGCTTTCTTTGTGAAATTTCCATGCTCCTACGTTTCTAAGATCAGAATTTATTACATTTTCTATTTAGGGAGTTTAATGTGGTGCTTTTAATCCATGTATAATATTTCACATTTTATAATTTTTACATCATCAACAAATGGGTGAAAAATGGGTGGTTGAAAATATAAGATACTAGTTCTAAAAGTATTTAATTTTGAGTTTAGGCGGAATGTTTTATAACCTTATTGAAGTCTAAGTTTTCTCAACTTCGAAAAGAGATCTATTTAAACACATATGAGCATACTCTCGAATTGCAATATACAAAAGTCGTTTTTAACATCATAGTTATAACAAACTAGTCGTTAACCCGTCATGAGAATCCACGGTAATTTACCAGTCATGGAAATCCAGGACAATCTACCCGTCATGGAAATCCATCGACAAATAACCCGTCGTGAACATTTATCGGCAATTTACCCGTCAGGAAAATTGACGGGAATTTACCCACCTTTTCTCGCAACTACCATCTTTCGTTTTTTTATTTAGCATCCGAGCTCAGAAAGTGTCCGCATGGCACTGCGGTTAATGATCACCAGTGCAGCCAGGTTACAAGTTGAATGTCGAAGCAGTTCGTTAGATCAAGCTATGTTAACGCAACAGGTTATTCAATGTGCATACGATATCGCAAAAGCAGCGAAACATTTGGTAACGACCTACAATAACTCGTTATAATTTGGAAAGAGAATATTTAAATGAAGTGATGTTGCTATGCAATGGTAGTAGATGCGATTACTAAATCGATTAAATATAGTGAAATAGAGAAGAACATTGAACATATATAAAAAAGTTGCAGTAATGGAGAGCAGCCTGTGTAAAATATTCCACTTCTCAACAATGCGTACAGTTTTCTCGAGTTAAACGTTACGTATTAATTGCCACGTGACGTTTCCCATTGGCCGAGCGATATGACGTGACGTTTGCCATTGGCTGAGCTCTATCACGTGACTTTCCATTGATTGAGTGATGCGGTAGCCAATGTATCGCTAATTTTTTCTAGCATTTTATCACGTTACAATCTCACCACGTGACCAGCGCAATTATAATTTCCCGACGCAATTAACATATAGTAGCTTACAAATAATTTATTATTAGATTTCGTTGTATTTTGTTATTGTTTAATTATATGGATTTTTTTATATTAATTTTACGGCTGGAGTTTTTCTTTTCGGTTTGCGAAGGTTCGAGTCCTGGTAATTGGCAGTGAAAAGGTGAAAAATCTTAACTTTAGGGAGTCAAGATTTTTAAACTTAACACCTTTTGTGGGAGTCATCCTTCTAGAAATGAGGCGTATCATGAAATAAATGTTTATGTAACAAATAATTGAAACATGAGACTATATTTCGTATTGTTGAATTTCCAAATTTAAAGTATCTGAGTACCTAAAGTTATTTTATTGTCTTTGCATGTGAACGTATAAAAGCTGCTCTGTTCATGTGTAAATCTAGAGAAAGTTCATCGCATATAAATGTACTCGCCAACTTCTGCGTACATACTTCCACGTACTTCTCTCACAAATTAGACTTTTCAAGGGTGTAGAAGGACATTATGAATGGGAGATCTGGGTGGATATAACCTGCACTAGTAGCCTGCACTGTAGCTGTAAGTCCTTGGATCAGATTTCCCCAATATTCTTCCTTTATCTTCGATATAAATTCCTTGTAAAGCAGTCACGTATACAATCACATCTTTATCAATTTTATGGCCTAACTTTCTAAGACCCTCAAGTATATTTTCAGGTAACGAACGTGCTGGTTCAACTGATATGCCGATTCGATTTTGCTTTGTGTGTAGCCTGGGTCGAGTAATAGCTTCTCCTAATCCTTCACCAAATGACGTCATATACAACAAGCCCTAAAAATCAAACAAACCTAAAGCAGTCTATGCAACTTCTTTCCTAAGGCCCCTCTTTTTTTCGATGGAAAGAGTAATAAGAAAGGATGGATGCCTTTGTCTTGAGCAAGAGTTTCTAAAAAACCTTCCCATGTGAGTATATATTTGAGCTTTGGGCTATTACAATAAATGTGCTGGAAAATCAACTTCATCCTCATTATATTAGGAATTTCTTTGCTTGTTCTTTAAAGAAGACGAACAAAAAAGGAGAAAGAACGAAACGAATTATTCTTACCTGTACCATGGCGGATATTATGAGTTTCCCGCCCGAAGATCCCAAGACGATTTTTACGTTTCCGTGCTTATCAGTGAGAATGGTAGGCGCCATTGATGACTGAGGTGTTTTATTTGGTTGTGGTATGTTCATCTGGTTGATTTGGTTAGAAGGCTTTGATATAATAAAATCTGTTATTTGATTGTTGAATAGGATTCCAGTTTTAGGCGACATAACGCGAGATCCGTACCTTGGTAATGAACAAAAAAAATGTTTAAACACTCACGTCGCTTGCTTTTTTCTGAAGCCACTACCTTGAAACTGATATTGTTACCAATAACTAACTTTTTCAAGAACTACTTTTTACTACTAAGAATTTAGCACAATTTAAAGCAAAAAAGAGAAAGATTATCAATGAATACAACAAACTTTTTCTTTAGTAAGGAAAATGCATTAAATCATCAACGAAGTATATCACGAATCTTTCGTGTGTAAAAAGCTTAAGGGGATTAGTTTTTGTGGCAATTAATTTTCGCGAGTTTTGTGAATTATTCGCGAAAATATTCCCCGCAATAGTTGAAAAAGGCTTGTTTTTACGTTTTACTAGATATAAAATATATGTGGAATTTAACTTCAGCAGTCTTTATGTTATGTCCCCTGCAAAAAAAACTCCTGAAAAACGGTATAAATTTAGAAACATAATTTCATCAAATTATTTTTCTGCGAAATTCCTTGACAACATTTTGTCAATATAACAATATGATTGACAAATCTTGACAATCTGGGGTGGTGACGGAACGATTATTCAGTCCTTCATGAGTATAAAAAGTGCGCGTTCCCTATCACAAACAGTTGAAGATCTGAGTCTAAAAAAGTATTAGAAAAACATTGCTTGTACCACTTCCCAATCGTAGTTGTCATAGAAACAGCGTCACCGTTTGGTGCATAAACACTTATTTGCGATGTGCCGTAATCTGTAGGTTCTAGCCCATGACCATATGCTTTAAAATCTTGAATACCATTGTCTTTGATTTTCTGTCGAACTGTGTCGGCATAAACTTTACTGGTCATGTTTTCTAACCACTAAAACACGAAGAAGAAATATAAGCGTCGTGACACTAGGAAGCAGTCTCGTTGTGGAACGTGTATTTACTGAGACTATAATTTTGCCGCTTCGTAATAACACCTGAGACTTTTGGTTAGATCTACTAAAGCTGTAGTTAAGTCTGATGGTAGGCTAGCAACTGATTCATGTTTATTTACATTAAAGAAAACAAAATGGCCGATAAAAAGGCCCTAAGTAACAAATACTTAGTGGTTCAGACACTAAGTTTTTGTATAGGAGAGCCGTTCCTATGTAGGTAACAGGCACTACAAGCACGACAAAATTCATTTGTCAGTGTTCGAAGCAGCCTTAGTTCTTAGGACCTTAACCTAACTTGTGCAGACGTCAGCGCGACCAGTTGGGACTACTACGCACCTTCCGAAGTGAAATATTTGCAACCTACTGGCTGCTTAGTACTGGCCAAGTGACGCATGTTTTACCATTTTAGGTAACTTACCAAAAAAAAGATATTATGTCCAGAATTGTATTCTCGGTTACTTTTGTTTTAATCCAGAACAACCTTGTTGCCAGGTCTTTTGTTTCTCGCAAACGCCGCACTTATTAGCAAATCTAACCATCTGATATACAAAAAGAGACAACGGATCGTGGGATCGAGGTTAAGTCAAGAATTGATACTTAAATCTTACTTTTTGCACATAATCTTTATCAATAAAAGCAGGATCTCCAATATTGGCTTTCTGAGCGTAGCCGAACTTTATTGCTTCTAACATTCTGTGATACGTCAATACACTGCTGTTTCCATCTTTTAGATCATGTGGTTGAAAGTTATAACCTACGCAGAAAGGAATTAAAGTGGAAAATTTTGCGAAGAAGATTTAAATCTTTTTCAAAATGTAGATCCACATTGCGCGTGCACTTAGTCGAATATAGCGTGTAATAAGCCCTTAATCGATCGGCATCTATGTCTATATCCACTCATTTATTGGCTATCGGTGGCCTGTGGAGAAATCCACGGGTTCGCCCATCCTTTTTATACAGACAGAGCGACGGACGGACAGATTTTTTTTCAGTGCTTAAAGTACAAACAGAGCTTGAAAATATTTTATGTAAATTTTTTATTTTTTACTTGATAAATAGTTCGCTAAGCAACTACAAGAAAAGGGAAAGAAAAAAGAATACATTAAAGCAGTTTAGAAAGACTTATCATACAATCAGTGCTTAATAAATCTCTCGGACTTATAAACTTGCTAAATGTCCTTTTAAAATGTTTTGTGACAAATAAATTTTGTGAACAATCATTTTAACGATTTTTGCGATTATTAATTTTTTTGACAACCGTAGCTGTTGATTATCCCTTGATGTAGAAATAGCATGTCAAGTTGCCAAAAAATGCCAAAACCAACAAAAAAAACACATAGGTTTTAAAAGAATTTAAAAAGTTTTTTGGGAATAAATTTTCGTAACCAAACCTTTTCAAAATTTTGCGGGACTTTTTGCGATTTTGGCCAAAATTAGTAACTGTGACCCAGTGTTGAATGCCTGCGTTGAACGACCGGTTGAACGCTAAAGTAATAAACTGTGCCACAAATCCAGGTAGAGGTCTACAGTCTGCCGTCACTCAGGTAATAAAAGCGCACACGCCATGATAGTGTTTCGGGTGTAACATAATGTTTCAAAAAATACATTTATCACAGTGTACAACTCATTATCACCCAATCAAAAGCAACATTAGCCAACATTTTCTTACTTTATAGAATAATTTCTCGCAAAAATTTCAAAATTAATCGTGACACCCACTGGCTTAACGTTTATTATAGATGAAGCGTGTCGCACATAAGTATAGGCGTAAAGGCCCTTTTAGACGATAAATTATTCGCGTAAAGTTACTAAATATGGTTACAGAAAAATATTATCATAATTTAATTTATGTTCAAATACACTATGGGTTATTTAAGTGAAACTTTACAGCATGATAATTCTGTTGCTGAATTTGGAACCATGTACTATTGGATGTCGGTATTTATGATCCTTGTTAAACTATTGTTGAATAAAATCAAAACGTTAAGGGGGATTTTCACGAAGCGAATTAAACGGCGAATTGTATCTGAGCATGCGCAGTTTTGTTTATTTTGATTTTGCATCGAAATAGTCGCTTTGCTGAAAAGTAGAAACAGTTCCTACTTTTTCGCGGCTAAAGGTTTCGATGCTAGTTTTTGAACAATCAGAACGCGGTAACTAATGTAAACAATGACTTTGGCGCCTTATTTATTTTGTCGTGAAAATTAAAAAGCGAATTCGCCATCGAATTCGCTGTCGAATTCGCCGTTCAATTCGCTTCGTGAAAATCCCCCTTTAAACTAAATTATTTTTTTGCTTCTGGTAATAATTCTTTAATAATTTTTCGACCAATACACTACTACCTATTCCGTTAAGGATTCTATTTTTAACAAGCTTGGTGTATATTTTGTCCAATAGTTCACCGTCTAAAAGGGCCTTAATACTCTTTTTCAAAAAACTTTATCCGCAACTTTAACTTAAATAGAAGCACAGGAGACAGCCCAATGTTTGCCTGTCCAGCTTAACCAGTCACTAAGAAATTTATTTTGTGAAGTAAGTTTTTTGACAGTAAGGCTAAATAACAAAAGCTATAGTCTGATTAAGCATAAGAATCATAGATTAAGAATTTTGTTGTAGCCGACCCTATTTAGCTACTTTTACATTTTAAGGACTGTTTATATGAGCCCGGTTGGCGGGCTGACCAGTTCAATGAGATCTTGCTTCTTCCTCATTTTCTTAATATTATTGCTCATCTGTTTATATGGTCAAACGGGCTAGCTCAGTAGGCGTGATCTCGTTTCTCAGAGGTGGGATCCCGGTAGGCGAGATGAACATTTTCTCATGTAAACAGAAACAAAGCGGGCTAGCCCGCCTAGGAAAGATGGTTTATTATGCTCAACTAATAAAGTCCTTTGTTATGAAAAGTATTTCTTTTGTTCTACATTATTTAATGTTCTCATTAATCAGAGCCTAAGTAGTTTTTTTGTTCATATAAACAAAAGTTTACAGCCAGCCTGGCAAGTGAGCCGGCCTGCTTGTCGAGCCAGCCTGCCTCCATATAAACAGCACTTTAGTCAGAGGTAGCCTTGTAGATAGCAGCAAAAAATCAGATTGGTGAAGATAAGACAAAAATTTATAATGTTGCCTAGGATATAAAGCTCCTATATAAAACTGAAGAAAAACCTTAAAAGAATAGCAATAAAAAAGGCCAAATATCCGACGTTATGAATCTCCCTCAAAATCTTCGTTCGCAGCTAACCGTGTTTACGTACATGACTAAAACACGTGACAATATATATACCGTGTGAAGCATATGGAGAATAAATATTCCTATAGATACAAAGTATTAAAAAAAAGGTCAGGAGACCGACAAACCTCACAACAACACTATCGTAGCCAACCTCGTCCCAGGGTCTTGTGGCTCCTGAGCCGTTATTACGGAGTGGCCAACAATTTTTGCCGCTATCAACTTCATCAACAAGGCAAATAGCTCAGGAAACGAGGTTGTCTCGTAGCATGTTTGCTCAATCTGCATGTTATTTCGCGAAGAACTTGTATTGGTTATTACTAAAGCCTCGTGATTGGTCTATTACGCGTGAGCGGTCAAAACGAAGCCGGTCAAAAAACGGGTTCTGCCAGGATCGGAAAAAAGCTGCGGAAATAAAAGGATTTTTCCGGAGTAAAACTGCAGCGTAACCCTTATGAACACACCAGATAAGGTTATTATTAAAAAGACCTTAACTCTCAAAATAAACCATAAACATCTCACTCCACCTACCTTTTAAAATATTCAAGATATGCACCAAAATAGGGCCGCCTGTAGGAACAGTAGTCGCATATAACTTCATATTATTGTGTTCTGTTGTAACAAATTCTCTTTTTCTAATTTCATAATGCTTTAAATCGTCTAGTGTTATTATGCCTCCTACGTTTTGAATGTCTTTCACGATCTCTTCGGCGAGAGATCCATTATAAAACGTATGCGGGTTTTCTGCTATCCTTCTCAAAGTATTAGCTAGTCTTTTGTTATATAACATCTCTCCTAAGTCGACCAAGGAACCGTTTTTGAAAAGAATATCACTAAAATGAAGAGATGAATCAGGAGGAATAGGAAAATCTGGTTGTATCAACGTCACCAGAACTGATTACAACAAAATCGAAGTTATTCGAATGATGGAAAACTCGACCTTTTTTTCCATATAGTTTTCATTCTTTCTCTTGTGCCAGAAAAGAAATTCGAAGGTGGCATACAAAACCCCTTTACTATTTCCATTTGGCTGCATTTTCTGCTCTAGTGCAAAAAGCTCACGATTTTTTTTAGCGCGTGCGCACTCTAAAAAATTATGTTATAAGCCTCAATCTAGCACAATCCCCTATTATTTGATCGCCCTTCTAAAATAAGCGCCTCTTTGTAATAGTGCTTCGGGCGCTTAATCTAGCATTTGCGGTATATATAAACAAAGATTAAATACCTCAACACAGTTTTCTGTTTTAAATAGCGCAAATGAAACGTGGCTGTTTGATGAAGACGCATGGTCATTCGAAATCCGTTCTCACAAAGATCTATTGTTGGTTGTATTAAGTCTTTCCAATTTTGCTTCCCATACTTTTGATGAGCTGCATACAAACCTTTTACTTCGCCTGGTACAGCTATCACTAATCCTCCTGAATAAACAACAACAGGCATTTACCAGGCATAAGCAAGCATGTGTGTTGCGCAAATGGGATCTAAACAGCTTTGATAATGCTGATAACGATTGATAATGATATTACTCCTGTATGCGTTATCGGTAAAAAACAAGTCGGCAAAAAATTAGTCGGCAAGTATAAAAAGTCGGCAAAAGTATTAGACACTTGAACAAAACTTGGTCACTTTTGCCAACTAAATTTTTGAATTTATTTCCTTTTAAGAATAATTGCATAAAACAGACAATCGACATAAAGATGATCGGAAAAAAAGTCAAAAATAAAAGTTAGATCGGAAAAAGAAATATCGGCAAAAAGGTTTGGTCGGTAATAAAAAGTCGGCAAAAATTTTAGTCGGTAAAAAGTATTAGTCACCTAGCCAAAATTTAGTCGCTTTTTGCCGACTTTGTTTTTACCGATAAGGTATAGGAATTAAACTTACCATAATTGGAAGTTTTCCTCTTATCAAAAAATACATTAGGATTTGTAAGCTGTGGAGCAGTTTCTCTATAATCAAACGATTCCATTGTCTGTTTATCTCTCTTATAAACCAGCATAACGCCGCCTCCACCAATTCCAGCTGAGTGCATGCTGTATGTACCTAAGCAAAAACTTGTGGAGATAGCTGCGTCAACGGCGCTTCCTCCTTTCTTGAGAATATTTCTACCTAATAACAATAACACATATTTGCAGATTAAAATGGCGCCGGGGAATATGCAGAATAAAATTGCAGCCGTTTGCCATGCTTATTGTTCTAACTCTTATCAATATTTGACGCCTGGTTTTTTTATGCTACGGGTAATTTAATAAGGGAGTCTGAATTTGGCCTTGGGTATATTATATCTTATTGTTTTAAGCTAAAATTTTCACCATATCCATATAGAGCGGCAAGGGTAAAGGATAAAGCATAACAAAAGCATATCTCATCCCGTCATGTTCGTCGTAAATTATTAAAATTCACTTACCGATTTCAGCACAACGCACATTATCGGTTACAACTGCGCCATTTTGATACATCTCCGCCATCATGGACGACTTTACCTTTCCATGAAAATGACGTTTTTGTTGCAAGCAATAGAACGTAACAATGGCGCCCAAAGATACAGCTGTAACCATGGCTACACTGGTAACCACGGTAATCAAAAACTCTCGTTTTATCATTCTAATAGTACACGCGTATAATTTAGTTAATTTTTAACCTTATTGATTTAATTTATTTTAATCAACGATTTTAAAAAAGTCCATCGAGCGCACATATACGGAACGTTGTAAACATCCACAACTCTTCAGGGAACATTCAACATTCTGAATTAATTCTTCACGCTCGCTTAACTTTAGTTTACGGAACACCAATCTAGTTACTAGATCCTTTATGCAATTTGTTACGCATCAGATATTTTTCAGATGCGCAAGGGTGGCAAATGTTTTTCTTATCTGTGATTGTTCCATCTTCGGCTCACTAAAGAGCGCATCTTTTGATACCTCAGGTGCAGGTAGCCTTTACAAGATGTTTCATTTCGGGGGCACAATGAAAATTGTAGTCTTAATAAATGTTTATCTGACTTCGAAATATAACTCATTTCGGCGTTGGTGTCATTTCGGCCTCAAAATATTTATGTAAACACGATTGTTTAGTTTTAAATACTCAAAGGATGTTGGTTCTCTGCTAACTGCTAACTAGTACTACTACTCAAAAAATCGGCAACGACGAGCTAAGAGTTCAGCTATGAGCTAAGCAGGTACTTTTACGTTCACATTATGGGTCTTAACACACCATCGTCAGCCCATAGTTTTTTTCAAAATAAGTAAAAATTAAATGTTTGGGATTTAATTTTAAGATAAAACATAGTAACGCATAAAAACTATATTTTGCGAAATAATGCAAATAGTTAGGGAAAATATTTTATAACCAAAGGTAAACCATGGTACAAAATCAGCATTTTGTGTATTTGGAATTCGATTATACGTTTTTTATAAGAAAGGAACAGGAAGGTTTTAACATTGTTGTCAAGACAAATAATATTAACAATATTTCATGTGTTTTTAACAATTCCCTATTATGGTTTCACAATTATGGACCAAACTTAACGAAACATCAAAGACAGCTTTTGTGTCATTTTTAAAACACGGGAGAGGCCGCAAAGTCGCAACGTCTGCACACACAGAGAGGGCGTAAATTTTACTGGTAACATTCTTTAACGCGCCCTTATAACGAAATAATTCACGTCGTGGATCACAGGTCGCCTAATTGGGAAAAAAATAGTGGTGCTGATGTAAGCAACAATTTGCATGTTTTAAAACTATACATTCAACCAAACAACCTAAGATCCACCCAAAACCGCTGTAAACATTGACAATTAAAATTCAACAAGTGCAAGTTGTGCGACTGTAATATAGGAACAACCTGTGTAACCACTCGTGGCGGCTAAATTCAAAAGTAGCCGTTTTATTATATTTTGTCCTTGATTTTAGGTTTTGCAATGTGAAATCTTTAATGAATACATCAAAATGGATTGGTAACTAACTGCAACGCATACTTCAAAAGTAGATTGGTAACTAACTGCAATGCATACTTCAAAAGTAGATTGGTAACTAACTGCAATGCATATTTTAAAAGTAGATTGGCAACTAACTGTAATGCATATTTAAAAAGTAGATTGGTAACTAACTGCAATGCATACTTCCAAAATAGATGGTAACCAACTGCAATGCATACTTCAAAAGCAGATTGGTAACTAACTGCAATGCGTACTCCAAAAGTAGATTGGTAACCAATTGCAATGCATACTTCCAAAATAGCTGGTAACCAACTGCAATGCATACTTCAAAAGTAGATTGGTAACTAACTGCAATGCATACTTCATAAGTAGATTGGTAACTAACTTCATAAGTAGATTGGTAACTAACTGGATAATACGGATTCGTTGTCTTCAGCAAACAATATAAAGCGTACAGTAAAAAAAATATTTATTTACTAAGACGAAATGAATTACATCCGTTAGAATTGTTTTTTGATTAGCTTTTCAAGTCTTTTAATTCGACTCGAGTCCGTCACTACAGCTGTCTCCCTGACAACGTCGCCAGTTGTCGCTGACGATGCCATTCGCGAACGAAATATATCCAGCATGCCGTGTTGCTCACTGCGCCTTAAGCCCTATCGAAAAATATCAAATATGAGCAACGTTTACTGAAATTACATTTTTCTACAAGCAGGTATTAAGTACTCCTTCACATTCTAAGATTTTTCTTACCTTCATATCGAGGAGTTTTTGGAAATTTGAAGTGTCAGCATCATTAAGTAGTTTAATATAACTGTCAACAAAACTTGCTTGAGGGTTATGAGGCGACATGACAACCTGAAAAATAAGAACATAAAACTCAAGCGCATGACAAAATGTGGAACCGATGACGTATGAAGTATCTTTTCAATCACGGACTCAAAAATCCTGGAGGAGGAAATGATAGATGTGTTATGAAATCTATAAAAAATAAATTCAAAAGTGTTACCTTTAAAATCATTTCTGCTTTCGACATTCCCTTTATTACAACTTTAGTGAAACTAAAAAATAGATAAATAAGTCGATTTATAAACGCAATTAAATATATGGCTGGAAAATATAAGTTCTTTAACAAATTAAAGAGCGAAGCATGGCCTCACATACAAAACGAAGAATTCGTTTTACCTAGCGGCAGGTTTTCTTTGGACAGCTGAGCCAAGCAAAGGCAAGTCAAGCAATGCTGTTTTGATTGAATGAGTATCCAGCAGCAACTAAATAAAGGATGGGATGCGTTTTCAATACATTGAATTTCGTGTATCCGTAGCACAGCTATAAAATCGCGCAGAAACAGAAAACGGGTATTAGTACAAGAGACTCGCGCATATATTCGGGGTTTGTCGCCCTTTATATATAGCGCATTTCGTGTATCCGTAACACAGCTATAAAATCGCGCAGAGACAGCTATTGCTACTTTGATATCATCTTGGGCAAAACACAGGTATGATTAACATGAAAAAGAATATTTTTCTGAAATGCTTTACGTATCCATAAAAAATTTAGAAACATCAGCAACTTTCTTACCTGTTCGGCTCCAACAGCTGACAGAGGTTTGCATTTATATATATTATTGATGAATCGAGGAATGAAAGAACTAAAAGACATAAAACATTAAAGTTACTCACATCCAGGTCAAAATATCTGGCAAGAGAGATTAAAAAATATATCAGGAGTAACCGCACTTTACGAATTTGATGCAAAATTGAGTAAAATATTTGCGAGATGAATACAAATTGTCGCGAATAACAGGAATGGTCTGGCGCAAGTGAGACACAATAGCGGTTACATATCCACTTTGATCGCCTACTGATTCTATACTTTGCCAATGTACCTATAATAAAACATAACGATTTCATACAAAGCTCGTGGTCAACCTTTTAAAAAAACAAACTCCTTTAAATCTATACTTTCGAATCATAATCAATTCAAACGAATCAATTAACGTCCACTCTCCCCTAAAAACCTGCTGAAAACTTTCAGCATATGAATTTGTGACAAGTGACAGTTCGGGAACTACGCAGGTACCACCTTCAACTAGAAAGTTAGGTTCCCATATAGGTAAAATTTATAATTCAGACGACCTTTGTGTATTTTACAGGCTAGAATACATAAATTCCATTAAAAATCTATAGTGCCATTGGATAGAGCTCAAAGAGAGGATGAAAAATTGAATTGTATATCCAATCTTCACAGAGTCACGGCCCATTAAATGTTCCAAAACGGTCTAAATTTGACATTTCATGCTAATGTCAGCATTTCTTGCCTAAAAAGCCCATAAATTAATAAACACTCCTGACTCTTCTAGATCCTTCTTGAGATTATCAAACATATTCAAATTTCTAAGTTTTCCAAGAATTTGTACCTTAACCATAGCAACGAGTGGTGGCTCACAAGCATTTTCTAAATCTTGTACCAGCAGCTGAATAGAACTTGATATTACTCTAAAGGGAAATACCACTAACTAGAATTACCAAAAAAATAATTTCCTGCTAAAATAAGCTACAAAATAAGCTGTTGAATGACTTAACAGAAGTGAACAGAGGGGTTATTTACTTATCTCCTTAAAAGGAAAAAACTTTGAACAATAATTTTCTGAAAAAAGGGAAGATTATATCCTTCAAGACAATCAAGAATTTATTTTTAAAGCTAATAAAAATGAGTTTGGACTTACGAATGAAACAAATCTTGTTCTGTACTCATATCCACTTTCTCTGTAAATTTAGCTTCGATTTTTTCTTGAAGCTTATCTTGTAGCTAAAGAAATATTATATATTAAAAAAACATTGCCTTGCTATTTACAGTCAGTAGGCCTTGTAGTAGACCGTTCGCTTCCAGCGCAAAGGTCTTGGATTTAAACCCCGGCTGAGTCCAGCTAAAGACTACAAAAGTGTAAATTCATTCTTTCTGCTTAGCGCTCAGCATGAGAAAAGGGTTGATATTTTAGGCTGTTGTCTAGTTGAGCGACTACTGTGCTTGCACGGCTTTTGTTACTTAAAGATGGCTATAAATGCACCAGGACACTCTTCACACTACCCGTATTAATAGCAGTACCAACAAGAACTGAGACGGCTATGCCGAGTAAATAAATCTAATAAAACATAATATTGACACATACTAAAATCCATTTTCTAAAGTTTCTAAACTGTCACGACTTACGTTCTTACAAGCTGCGATACAGCATCAGTGGGACGGGCTTACTACAATACAGCATCAGTGGGACGCGCATACTACAATACAACATCAGTTGGCCGCGCATACTACAATACAACATCAATGAAACGCGCATACTACGAACTACAGACCTGCTGTGTGGTTTCTTGACAATACTCGGCTGTAGTTAAGATACAACATATTAATCGCTTCTCTTCTTCGTTAAACTTAACATCGGAATCTTTTAGTATACTTGCCAATCCACTTGAAGAGACTCTAAGAAGCAGGATTGACTATACTAATATGGAAATGTTTTCGGAGAGATAACCATGCTTATGGAAATTTCTCAAAAGCTAATACACCGTTTTCTCAAAAGATAATGGCGTTTAAATGAACGCTTTAAGAGTCGTAGTTAAACAATTTAGTACCCAGATCATCTACAGTACATAAAGAAATGTGTAATTACTGTTCAAATTATCTTAAACTTTGAAATTGTGCGTTTGTAAATATTTTATTAAGTTTACACAAAAGTTTGAGAATCTTCCACACTTCAAATTACTTTACTCTAAGTACGAAAGAACATTTTGCTGAAATAAGATAATTAAAACAACGGTTAAAGGTGACCAATGACTTTAGGACAACGCAAATAAAAGAACAAAAAACAAAACAAGAAAAACACTCCCCCAAAAAACACTCCTATAATAGAATTAAACAGGATTTTATTTTGCGAAGGATTCCTTTCTATTTAATTACAAAACTTCAGGGCTTATAAAGAAAGAGGCATTCTGATTCGTTGGAATATCCTGACTGTCGAAATCGGAAGATCCACTTACTTGGGCAAATTTCCAGTCAATAACTTATTCGAATATTCCGTCAAATATTTCTTGAACGTATCTGTCAATGACAACAAGGCTTTACCCGTGCTTAACTGGATACACTGAACCATGCACTTCTTATAAAACACAAACAATTCTCCAGCACTTGGAAGTACGGTTCCTTCAGTGTCCTCACCTAGCTTGGGAACACCCTGAATTTTCAAATCAGCTATAAACTTTTCGATTAAGTCTGCAAGGTTTCTATGAAGAAGGAAGAGTGATTCAGTTTACCATTTGATTGACAACTAGCATTTGATTGACAACTAGCAGCTGAATGTTAACATGTAGTGCAAGCATGATTACCTGTCCTGAGCTTCGATATATACATGTAGATGGCTCTCAAAACTTTTGCATATTAATCCATTGAAATGAGATTCACCAGGACTTTCCTAAAAAAATGATCAGTGGACTTATAAAAAGGAAAGAAGTTGCACAAAAGCAGCAGTTTGCTGATAAATATTTTTCTTTATTGTAGGAAAAACAGAGAAAAAACTATCCAACAAAAAACGCCAGCCATTTTTAAGCACTATTACAACAGAGTTGTTGTTGACAGATAAAATTTCTACAAAACACATGTAAATTCTGTTTTAGACATAATTGTTTTGTGGGTTGTTTGCCAGGGAAGGAGTTTGTTCTGAAATGACCAATCAAATCATCGATAGACGCGAATATGCGTAACCCATGTGTTAGCGTAGGTGTCAGATCCCTGTTCTGCCGTATGCGCTAAGCCTGTTGCCCTACTCTCTAAGCTACCAGAAATGGCAGTCAAACTATAAGGCATCAGTGTGCTGTGTTTTACACCATCTCTTGCATTTGAAAAGTCATTTAATTATCAATAGCTACTAGAAAGGGCTTTTAACATTTCTTTTTACGGCATTTTTTTACCCAGAAAACATTTAAAAGAACATAAAAACTAAACAGTGGCCATTAAGTTTCAAGAGTTAACTCCAGGACTTTTTCTACGAGTTGTCTAAGTTTTTTCCCCGGAGTAATTTTGTCCGACAAAAAAAAAATTTTACAAGAAAAAAATAGTGAATGAATCCATAACCTGACGATTAGAGAAATGAACATCGACAAAAAACAAAAGCTAAGAAAAAAAAATTTTCTAGATGTCTCTTAACTTTGCAGCTTTTCAGGTGCATATTACATTTGCAGGAGTTTTAAGGTGTAGTGATCACTCTGCCTAAGCTTGAAAATCTGTTTGGTTTGAGTCGCGTTTTACGTGTTAAGCAGAGCAGCCAGCTTTACATACAAATACACATAAAACACGCACCTTCGCCCCTTTTAAATGACTGTATGCAAATCGTTTGGCAAGAAAAGCTTCAAAAGTTGTCGTTCTTTGTATCGCAAACAGGAGTAACTTGACATCAATTTCGTTTGATTTTTGAACCATTATTTTCTCTAGTTCTCTCCTAAACATAAATATGAAAGAATAAATAATTTAATAAATAATTATAAACCTATAAAATGATTTATTTAATGAACAAATGGACGCAACGATTCGACTGAGCACCATATGAAAGCAAAAATAAAGGAAAAAACATTTTACAACGGTGGAAAAAATTAAGTTTATAAAAAAACTACCCAGGACTCAGTATTTTCAGTTGCTTAATAAATTTTAAGAAAATGAGAAATTTCGTATTTAGTAAAAAAAAGTGAAGCATTTGTAAAGCAAAAAAAAAAATAAAGAAAATGTTTGATACAATGTAACCAGCATATTATTGCTCGTCATCATAGTTTTGTTTTTGGACTAAAGTAATTCAAAAAAACTTGTTTTGCTATTGTTTGTCGTACAGAGTTAAAATGGCGAAGAATTAATTCCCTATACGACATTACAATGACAAGAGTTTTTAAGGGACAAATAAATTTGAAATCAACCTGTAGAAAACAGCACTCAAAGCTGATTGGTTAAAAAAACAGGTTTATTTAAATCAGAGAAATGCCAACCACAGCCAGTCTTACTTGGTTATGTTACAAAATTCCACACAAATCCGCTCCTCAGTGGCCCACTCATCAGGAAATGTGGCAGAGAAGTTTTCTTCGAATTGGATCAGAATTCTTTTCATCCACGAGTATCTGCGATCTATCTTGTCAATCCAAGCAACCTGTGAAACGTTAGAAAGAAAACACAAGCTACACTAATTGTAGATGGAACAAGAAAGCTTGAAAGTCTGCCCAATGATGACAAAATCAAGACTATTGTAGGAGTTTTAGAAATTTTCTTCCTCAAACAAGTAGTTAAAAAAAATAACAATTTAAACAGCATTTCACCGAAATTTTTGAGGAAGACAGGTTTTTATTTTTAATAACTTTTGTTATAGATTATGCATAGGGTAGAAATTTCCCAACTTTAACTTTTCCCTGTTACAAGAAGATGTGGAAAGTCCCCTCCCCTAATAGGACTAACAATATTTGCTAAGTATCATGTACTAAAGATGAAAAGAAAAAATTAGGTTTAAATTGTTTTTTTAAAGTTTCAAGTTTTTTACTCAGGTATGTAAAATCTTAAGATGATTTCACATGTCCCAGTAAGTGGCGGCCAGTCTGCCATAAATGCAACTATGACAAATTATTTCAAGAAATAAACAAAACATAGAATCTCTTTTTGTGTGTACAGCAGAAAAGCAAGGATTTGGGTTACACAGTACAGTATCAGCCAACTTTGGACTAAATCACGTCTAAATTTACAACAGGAGTGCAGAGGTTTAGATTACACAGTACAGTATCAGCCAACTTTGGACTAAATCACGTCTAAATTTACAACAGGAGTGCAGAGGTTTAGATTACACAGTACAGTATCAGCCAACTTGGGATTAAATTACGTCTAAATTTACAACAGGAGTGCAGAGGTTTAAATTACACAGTACAGTATCAGCCAACTTGGGATTAAATTACGTCTAAATATACAACAGGAGCGCAGAGGTTTAAATTACACAGTACAGTATCAGCCAACTTGGGATTAAATTACGTCTAAATTTACAACAGGTGTGCAGAGGTTTAAATTACACAGTACAGTATCAGCCAACTTGGGATTAAATCACGTCTAAATTTAGAACAGGTGTGCAGAGGTTTAGATTACACAGTACAGTATCAGCCAACTTGGGATTAAATTACGTCTAAATTTACAACAGGTGTGCAGAGGTTTAAATTACACAGTACAGTATCAGCCAACTTGGGATTAAATCACGTCTAAATTTAGAACAGGTGTGCAGAGGTTTAGATTACACAGTACAGTATCAGCCAACTTGGGATTAAATTACGTCTAAATTTACAACAGGTGTGCAGAGGTTTAAATTACACAGTACAGTATCAGCCAACTTGGGATTAAATTACGTCTAAATATACAACAGGAGCGCAGAGGTTTAAATTACACAGTACAGTATCAGCCAACTTGGGATTAAATCACGTCTAAATTTACAACAGGAGTGCAGAGGTTTAGATTACACAGTACAGTATCAGCCAACTTGGGATTAAATTACGTCTAAATATACAACAGGAGCGCAGAGGTTTAAATTACACAGTACAGTATCAGCCAACTTGGGATTAAATCACGTCTAAATTTAGAACAGGTGTGCAGAGGTTTAGATTACACAGTACAGTATCAGCCAACTTGGGATTAAATTACGTCTAAATTTACAACAGGAGTGCAGAGGTTTAGATTACACAGTACAGTATCAGCCAACTTGGGATTAAATTACGTCTAAATTTACAACAGGAGTGCAGAGGTGTAGATTACACAGTACAGTATCAGCCAACTTGGGACTAAATTACGTCTAAATTTACAACAAGAGTGCAGAGGTTTAGATTACACAGTACAGTATCAGCCAACTTGGGATTAAATTACGTCTAAATTTACAACAGGAGTGCAGAGGTTTAGATTACACAGTACAGTATCAGCCAACTTGGGACTAAATTACGTCTAAATTTACAACAGGTGTGCTAGGATAGTATTACCTAAGTTGGGCTTGAAATCATAATTATATATTATAGTGTGTAGAAATCTTACCAAGGGATAAGAACATATTAAGAAAAACACTATGATTCCTTAACTTTAACAAGTTAGGTTAAATCCCTTGCAGGATTTCAGAAATCCTAACCTAACAGACATTGTTGTTATATGAAACACAGGTCTGGTATACTTACATCAAAGCTCTCATTAAATATATTTAGGTAGTCAGACAATTGAAGTTTGATGAACCACGACAGTAATTCATCTCTAAAAGACGGGGATATATTGTTACAATCACAGTAGTGACACAAACAACAAAGTTAAAAAAACTACTTACTTAATTTTGGGATCTAACACGTTTACGACTTTGCACGAATCTGCAAGCAGTGAGTTTGGACCAGCTGGAGGCTACAATTTAACATTGAAAATCAAAAGTAAGTATATCCTAAAGACAGCTATATGGTTATATAACAATGAAGGTAATGGAAGTTATTACAAACAATAACACACACATACAATAGAGAAAGAAGGAAAAAAGGTGGTGTTACCTTGAGTTCTGGATGTGATAAACTTTCTTTAAAATCAGCAAGGATTTGTGAACCTAAATCGGCTTGGATAATATGAACTCTAAGGAAGAAAAATAATGCAAATTCTATTATTTTCATTTGCGATTAAATATTACTTATGGGTTAAACAAGAAGAGAAAATTAGTCCTGCAATTTTTTGACTTCAACATGAAAGCACTATGCATTTATTTGAGGGCCTACTCAAGAAAAGAGCAGTTATTTGAGGGAGGGTGTGCTTTTCTCAAGGAGGGGTGCTTATTTTAGGGAGGGGGTAATTGAGGGGATACTAATTCAAGGAAGTGGGTACTTATTCACAGAAGGGGGCGTTTCTTTATGAAAGGGGTGCTTCTTTAAAAAAGTGGTACTTAATTAATGCACCCTTGTATCTTCATGTCTTTTGCTTATTCTTTTTTATCTAATACCAATATTAAGAAGAAAAAATAAAAAATATAAAAAGTATCAATACCTGTCAGCTAATTGTTTGATCTGTGGGATACTTGTGTATTTTTTAAAATGATCAAGCACGTTAACAACACCTTGTAATAAATTTGCTATTTCGCCATATTGACGATTTTTTGTCAGCACACTAAAACACAAAAAACTTAAGAAATTAAAAATACGGAGGAATAACTATTTTTAATAGTTTCATAGTTTCATGTTACAGGTAAGATATAAACTAGTTAAAACTGCCAGTCCACTGTACTCTACAAACGACGTGAGGTCAAATTTACCCTTGGGTGGGTAACAATAGTAAAATTAGTATAGGGATGGAAGACCTCACTGTCCAAACGAAGTCTCTTATAGCAGAGAATTCCATCTTATTAAAATACTCTTTATACGTACCAGAAATGATATTTCAAACCGCAATAAAATTTCGTTCTATTTATATGGACTCCTTCTTATTGGTGTTGTATGAACTGCACATGTGTAATAACTTTGTACACATGAAATCATTTAATCAAAAGGAAATTTTTAGTCTGTCCCCAAAAATCAAAGTTCATGTAAATGCTGCCTAAATTTAAACTATACATTTATACAATTTATTCTACGCTCGCAAATAATACATACGCCAGTGAATCAACACCACCAACCAGCATGTGCAAATGATTTAACGTTGTTATTGATGACGTCAGATGTCGTTTACCATGATCCAGTTGTTTTATGTCTCGTGTAATTTCTTTGACCTAAAAAAAAATATCAAAACAGCTGAATATGGAAAAGTGAAATAATTAATTTTGCTAAGTTTAACAACTTCACCAACCATTTCTTCCGATTTATCTGCTTTTTCTTTGATATCTTTAATTTTAGAAAACACTTCGTGAATAGATTCTTTCGCATCTTCTAGTGCCTGAACAAAATATAAAAATAACAAAAATTATATCCTTGTTGGACAACTCGACTGAAGTAGTATATTATTGGTCCATTTCAAATAAAAGTAATTTAAACAGGATTTTAAGATACTGTTATAAAGGTAGTCTTTTTTACACATGATCAGATTATTGAAAAAAAATGGTATGAAAAATATCTAGAAGCGACAAGATTTTGAACTTCAGCCAGTTAGAGTAAACCCAAGAAAATTCTGTTTTGCCAGTGCTATTTTGGATATAGGTTTGGTAGCAACGAAAAAAAATTTTTTAGATTACTTTCAGCAAAAAGCAATGATGTATCTGAATGCGCTCATACCTGTTTACCGTTACTTTCAACATCTGTTTGACTTCGTATTGATGTGCGAATTTCATCATCAAGTTTGCGAATACGCAAGCGTATCCGTGCTACAACATCATCAATATTTGCCAGTGACTGTGAAATAAAAAAAGTATTTTTGGCATACAAAAACAACAACAACTACAGCAACTATAACCACAGCAACAAAGCATAAGAAAAAATTATTGAGGAAGAAGGTCGACAGCAGTTTATAAATAAAAAAATATTAAAAGTCACCAAATTGCAGGACAAATATTTTTAATCTCTATCTGATCACACATGGCTATCCTGTTATGGTATTAATATTACAGAAGAAGAATCATACCTGTTCTGTTGGAAACAACGTGTTTATGTAATCCACAGGATTAAAATCTTTGCCATCTAATGGATCAGAAGTAGTGACAACCTGTGAAACAACATGTTGTATTTCAAATTTTTACAAAAAACAGTGGTTATTCAAAAAAGGTACAGATAACGAAAAATTATAACATAAAGATATTTGACTTAAGACAGTAACTAGTAACTGATACCAAAAAACAAACTGTGAACATTAATAACATTACGACAACAAAAACAAAAAAATCTAAAGGAACATAGCTACAACTTTGAGGAACCTCTTATTTTTACGTGGCATAATTATTTTTAAATACAAGAGCAAGGCCTGTGTTAAAAGTAATTGCAGATACCATTATTCATTTCTAAAAAAACATTCCTACTTATATTACCTACCTCTTTTAATGCCACTTCAACTTCTTCAGGAAATTCTAAACCTTCAGACATTAACTGCCCTGGTCCAATGATACCGACACCTCCATCATCGTCAACTGTGTCCATCACAGCAAATTCTTTTATATGCTCATTTTGTTTAATATTTATATACTTATACTACTAAAATAGTTAACAATATTCTACATCAGCATAAAATTAGAACTTAGCAAAAGTTTTTACAAGCTACAAACATTTTACTTGTTAAAATTCTAAAAAACATATCCTGATGATTAAAGAGAAACTGGGTGGAGAATTAGTGTTAATCAAATTTCGTAGATTTTTTCTTTCTAAATTTAAAGAGACTTTTATGTTAATAAGTTCTTACAGCGCCTTAATTTTCGCATGTTTTATATGACAACAAAACTTAATATTTCTTATGACACATTAAGCAAGAAAAATATAAACATAAACAAAAGAAAAATCTTATTTTTACCAGGGTATTAAAAAATAACAACAAACACAATCTGACAAGAATGAGGCTATCCGTTTCAAATAGATATATACTCAGGTTTTACAGTTCATTACTACTCCTTTAAAAGATATACATTTGCCCAAATAATTATTTCAATACATAAAAATATAGTAATTCGGTTAAAACTTTACGTTAAAAAGACATTTGGCATCATCTTGTTGTTCCACCTTTCGTAGAAATAGGCTTGATGTCTGCGATGACTGAATTTTAATGTTACAGCTACCAGGTAATCACTCTGATGAAGATGTTTGATTAGATTTGCTCCTTATTTTCCTGGCACCTATTTTTAAAAATGAACTTTTCGCTTTCTTCCTGAATATTTTGAGTCAGCTCGTACGCTAAAAAGGTTTTAAATAGGAGCAAATTAGATAAAATCATTGATAACATCATATGAAGAATGTATTTTATTTATCTATTATTTTGAAAAATATAAAACAAAAAGCATATAACTGCAAACAGTTGAAAGTTTATGTGGCTATTATGTCACATAGGCAGATTTATTAAAAAAAAATAGAGATCATCAAAGTAAAATGGTGCAACTTTCCTGCATTTTCTAAACAGAATTGATAAGGTTATAGTACTGGTATGCAAGGAGTGTTATGCCGTTTTTAAAAAAATGTTAAAATGTTCCCTGAATTTGGTCTATTTTTCTGTTGGTTTTTTGAAGACTTTTTCAGATTTGTCCCAAATCAACACAAAGACAATACTTTACTCCAAGTGTTTACAAGCATTCTGTCAGAACTCTAGTGTAATTTTAGCTATATAAAAAAATAAATACACTGTACTTACTCCTTGCCCTGTCTTCTCTTCCGATTTTTTTTCATAGCAATCCATTCTTTACTTTTCTTCAGAGGTTTTCCTTTTCTATCATGATTATTGTTTCTCTCTCTAAGATTGAATTACGTAATATCCACAAGAAATTAAGGTGGTAGTCCCAATAAAACAATAGGGGTCTTATGCATTGCTATTTTCCTTTATTCCCCAGTTTTTACAAAAAATACAAGGATTAATAATTTTTATTTTAAATGACGTAAAACAAGTAACGTAGAAAATTATTTCTTCTTGTTACAAACAAAAAAAAATTTGTTTGACTCTGATATTTTAAATGATAATAAATAACAAACAGATAATAAAAAACTTTCAAGTCATTTCTAAATATTATTTGTAGGTTAATTAAATAAAAAAACTCCTGTGAAGACATACCTTACGCCGGTGTAATTAACAGTATTGTGAGAACCTTCTGATCCAAGACCCTAAAATTATTAAAAAAAAACGTTTTATAATTCAGAGAATCAAAAAATTGCCTTTAATACGGTAACACATGACAAAACAAGAGTATCGCATAAAAGGAAATATTTCTGGCAAACCGACAAGTATACTGATAGAAGTTATAGATAAACTATTTTCAATCACATTTGGTAAATTTCAAAAGCTACTTACCTTAGGTAAAGTGGCTGATGAAACTCCAGCGAATAAGCACAAAAACATTCTAAAAACAATTTCAAGAATTATCAACAAATACCTATACATAAATATATCCATCATTTCTTTAAAAACACTGGGTCCAGATATTATTAGCAAGAGAATGAACTTCATAAAATTTTTTAGCATTGGTTTTAAGAAAAATGGCTGGCTACTGCTTGTAAAAGTGTGTCATTTTATTATATTTACTATCTTTTTCTGATTTTTATTTTAAATATAAATAAAATAATTTTTAAACACTCTTGTGTCTTGTTAAACATCTATTTGCCTTAAAATATTAAAACAAGGTCATACTTCTTTGCTCTTGTACTGTTTGGGTAATCAACAACAACACCTCCAGTAAAACCAGCTCTCATGGCTTGCGAAGTAATCAATTCAACCTATAAGTGAGAAAAGTCTATAGCATGTTGTATTGTTCAAATTCTTTGCATCTGTAGTTCTTAGAATCCAAGTTACTCCCCCTAAAACTGTTCCTTCATCTGACCATGTATGCCTCTATCACTTGCGTAAATTGAAATAATCAAACACAATTTCAGGAAGATGACAGAAGGAAGAAAAAAGTTGTGGCCATTACATACAAGAGATAAATGTATGCAAAGTCAACAAAAAGGAAAATTACGTCGATTGAATTCCCAGAATATATATGTTTTCTAAGGTCTTGGAATTAAAACATTTTCTTAACTATGTGTTACAATGTGTTTTGTATTAAGCTTATCACCCAGAAGAACTTAAAATCAATTAAAAGCAAAAGAAAAATCCTTATGCAACAAATTTTAATATAAAATACCTGTGCATAGAGTTGCAAAAAAATATAAACACAACTTCTTTTCAGTATAATCAAATCTCCAATATGTCTTTTTTATATATAAATCACTATACTTTGTAATAAAAAGGAAAAATAGTGTTTTGTTTTTTAAACTTTTTAGGTTTGATAAACAATATTGTAAAAACTTATTGTAAAAATACCTGATCTGGGTTTTGTGGATAAAATTGAAAAACAGCTTTTCCACCACGAATCTAACAAAAAAAATGTTCACAACAATATTAAAACTGGCATAGCATTTACCTGTTTTGTTAGCCAAATAATCGTGAAAGACTTAAACAAGTCAACAAATATAACTCAACTATTTTAAAACTACTCACCAATGAAGTGTAGAGGGAGCTAAAAAATTGATGGAGTCTTTTCACTGGATTGTGCCACTTTTTGTCAGCATTACAAAGCCACTGCAATGCAGAAATGCTGAAATGGCAAGCAGTGTAAGTTGTAAATGATTTTAAAAGCTTTTTTATTCGAACACACATTATACAGTTGTTTAATGGGACATACAGTGTTGAGATTGTGACAAGTTTCACAGTTGCATTTAAATGCATCACACCCAACTGACAGAGCAATATTTTGGCAGTCCAAGAAAATCCAAGTAAAAAAGTTATTTATTAAATGTTTTTATTCCACGCTAAGTACTTTAAAAGCCATATCACACTTCAACTTGATAATATCATAAACACAAAGCTGTTCAGACAGTTACAAAATTTAAGCAAGGTACACACAAAAATTTATTTTCTATTAAGCGAAACGTTTGTTTCACTCACCCAGCAAAAAATAACAAAAGCTAAAAAAATCAATTGACCAATTTAATCTTAGTATTATAAACAAGCAAATAAAGTTCTGTGATGCTTTTTTCATTTAACTACAGTAATAGAAAAAATATAATGAAACAGTAAGGCTGATCTTGAATTTTTAACCAGCATGTGATCAAATTAGTCGATTTTATATATATTCTATTGAATTATAGCTAAAAGTAGATCTGTTATAATAACCTTATACAACCATCAAATGTTCCAGGTCGAAATGGAACACCCATTCCAGCATCCAATTCCAATAAATCACCTTCAACTTCCCGTTCAACTGCAATATCTAAAGCAGAATTTTGATGCAAAGAGTCAAAAATAATTTGTCAACTGCCAAGTTTTTTGTTTTATATTTTTATTTTAGGAATTAAAGGCATCTGTTTCAAAAGTTTAAGTTTCAAAGTTTGTAATGACGGAATAATATTAATAATGAATGATAAATTTTTAATATAATTAAAAGAAGTCATACCAAGCATAGAAGAACTTATATCAAAACCAATCCAGTGATGTCCATGCTCTGTTAAGACTTCACCACTCAGCCCTGAGCCGCATCTAAATCCAGTTATACAAAAAATGTGCAATATTATCACTGATTTTGGGTCATGAAAAACAATCCCCTCTACATATAAGGCTCAAAAATTATTCATAAGTTATTTTGGTGGGTTTTTAGCAGCCCATAGCCTGAGGCACCATTATAGTCAAATGACTTTTCCTTCAAATTCAATAGTACACATCACATACTAATTAAAGAAGAAACTTGTTCCAACATTAAGGCGCATTTACCTATATGTGAATACATTTGAAAACACTTTCATCTGATCTGAAATTTTTGAATATTATTAATTGGTGATAATTAAACTGTGAGCCTTAAAATTGTGGATTTTTTCTTGAGTGGTATTACAATATATCTTAAAAATAAAGTTAAAAAAAAATCACTATCAGAAGATGCCCTAATCGACTCACTCTTAGAAAAATTAAATTTAGAAGACATACCACATGTTAGTGATAAAAACGTAAAAATTGTAAAAAGGGTCTAAACATTCTCAATTGATTTGAGAAAGGTGTTCAATGCCACCTTTTATGGTAAAACCATGCAACATATAAAGATTAGAACTAGCTGTTTTCTCCTTGCTTGGAAAAGCCATAAAACTCTGAATCCTAGTGCTGTGTTTAAATGATAATGCAATACGTACTAAGTTTTGATAACTTTAGTGTACTCTTCACTGTGAATACTAATTTTAATGTAAAACTGAAAGAGAGATTGTTAATATGTTGATTTGTTTTGAACTATGTACTTTATTTATTTGCCTCAAGAAAAAGAGCTGTTGTTTTTGGATCTAACCTTTTATGGCTGGATTTAAAATCTTTGGCAAAACAATATTGAATTTGAAACTAATTGACTAAATTTGCAAAAAAAATCACTAGTTCCTGACAACATAAAAACAAACTTAAAATCCAAATAATGCTTTAAAAAATCAAAGAAAGTTTTAAAATATAAATTTAATTACACAACTTAAATCAAAATATAGAGAAGCAAATAAAAACATACATACCCAATGTCCAATAAAAAGCAATCCTGATCATCGGGCAATGCCAAAAGTTCCAAAGCTCTTTCAGTCATTTGATTTTGGATATCAATCATACGTGTACTGTGCGAAAAAGAAAAAGAATATAAAACTAGTTGGGTGAAGTAGAAAAAAAATTTTTTATTGCATGTGAAACGTAACTTAATAATGTCGTAAAGTTGTGTCAGATGTTGTGTGGAAGCTTATTTTATTTGTTTAAGTCTACTGTTCATATTACATGTTTATGCGGTGAAATCCCTAACCCAGTGATCAAAATCAGTAATTCAAAGTACTTTATGAATTTTTTAAAAGTTAGAAATAAAATACATAATTTATTGGTGAAAAATACGAAATAACTGAAAATACTATAAAAGGGGTTAACGAAAAGCATAGAGCGTTCCTTTTAAAATAGCTAATAATATATGTTGTCTTTAAAGAAAGATTTTTTTGCTCCTAGTTAATTGGATAATGGTATGCAGCAGATAAATTATCGTTTTTGTTGAAACATATAAACTTTCCTATTTTTAATTTGAGCGCAACTTTTTGAAACCACAAAGCATAACTTACATTAAATTAGTGGCATATAGCACAACAGTTTTCACGGCTGTAGCGTTGAGTTAAATGCTCAATTAATTTTATCACAGTAATGTCTCATTCATTGTACAAATAAAAGAATAACAACTAACTTTGATGTATATTTCCTTGCTTCCTCATCATTGTAAAACTATGAAGTACAAATTGACATATGAAGTAATGCCCAATTAAAAATTTATTTTATAATAGAAAATAAATCAGTAACTTACTATTTCTGGAGGAGCTTGAATTTCAGGCCTTTTCGCACTCATGATGTTATTTCTATTTTAAAGAATGTTTGACTAAATTATTTTATGCAGTTCAGGAAACAGAATTACTTAACACAACTAAGTATACTTTAAAATGTTAAAAGTTTTTGTATATATGTTTTTATTGAAACAACCTACAGTACAGTAGCACAATTTTTTTTTAAAAAAAATCAGAGCTTCTGCAAACATGCAGTCATGCTAACATATAGATCAATAAAACTTATTGTTTAAATACTTATGACTTACATGACCCAACCTATAAATACCCATAGCGTAAATCTACAAAAACTCAAAGTTATATATACATGAGTTACAAAAATAAGATACAAAGCTTTCTCAATTGTTGTTTTGTTCTGTAACTTGAAATGCAGTATCATCGCTATATTTTTTCTTTTACTTTATGTTTAGTGAAAACAAATTGAGTCACTCATACTTTCATGCCAAAAACTTTTATAAAGAATACAATTTAAGACAGTTTCCCTTTTTATGTAATTTTACCTGAAATGTAAGTACCCCGAGGTGATACTGAACTTTTGGAGAAAAAAATTTGTGAATCAAAAATCTATATTTTTATTAGTCATAAGACTGGGAATATTTACTATACTTTTCTGGAATATATATATTTGATAAAAAGAACATTTCAGAAGTTAAAAGGAAATTAAGCATGTTAACATATGACATATACATTGATGTAATTATAAGCAATAAATAATCCAGTAATGGATATATAACCTATATATATATATATGTGGTGGGTTACTGTATAATGTAAATAACAACTAGGAATTCAAATGAACATTCTTTAGCTTTATCAATACTACAAACAAACAACAACACTCCTGCTAAACGTTGAATTTCTGTCTGCTTGCAAGTCAACTTAAATGCTCTTGAACAAAGTTAACAAAAAACGGCCTGGAAACAGTGCCACCAAACTTCTTTAAAATTTTGAAAATATAAAAAATGTTTATATTTTTTATTATATATGGCTTTGCAAACTTTTGTCCAACCCCTTGACCTAACGTCACCAAAAATATAAAAAATTTTTTCTTGAAAGGTCCTTCAGCATCATACAATGTCAATATGTAGAGGACATAACATTATAGCAACTACTTCACATATTTGTCCATAAATCTTTTATGAAACTCAGATCGAATTGTGTCATTTATAAAACCTTTATTTTTGTTTGTGTCATCATCTTTTGCACAATTTTTAAACACAACATCATCATCCCATCTACGATTAACACGAAAGTCGGAGGGCTGTTTATTGAGCAAAGGATTACCAGATAGCAGGTTTTCAGTTCGAATTCTTTCCTCTTCTTGGCGTTTTTCTTGTTCTTTTTTCATAATTTCTTCAGCACGATCTCTTTTTATTCTTTGCAATTCAGCTAGAAGCTCAGCAGTATCATCTTCATCATCACTGTCATCCGAATCTTCATCATCATCATCAACAGCATCATCAGCATCAAGCTCAGTTGTTGATTTTGGTTCAATTCTTGCCCTCTTAGAAGATGAATGACTGTCTCCTCCAGTTGACCTTTTACTTCTATCGCGAATGTTCTTCTCCCTTTCAATTAAATCTCTTTTGAAGTCACGGCCTCGTAATTCTTCAGTAGTATTTTGACCAGTTTGTCTCGTTTTTATTTTCGTGTGTGATGGCAGATCTCTACTTGAGTACTGTTTAGAAAGAACTGACAAATTACCTTCACCTCTTTGCGTGCCTCCTCTTGCAGTATCAAAGGTTGGTCTTGCAGCAGTCGTCATTGTTAAAAGATATATATATGTCCTTAAAATTTAATCAAAATAGTTCACAAATTCGCAAAGCGCAAACAATAAAAACAGTACGCACTTCTTAGTTTACCATTTTTAAATGTTCGAAGGAAACAAAATCACGGAAAACGAATATGACGTAAAACATTGTTTCGTGTGTGTTTTCACATGGCATCATAACATTGCCCATTCACCGCGAAAAGAATCGTCATTCACCTTCCCTGGTTGTTGTTGGTTGTTGGATTGAGTGACATTTAACTGGCTTATTTTATTTGATGAGATAGTAGTTAGTAGCTAAATGGCTAATACTAGGTCACAGTAGCTCAATTCTTTTCTTAGCAATAACACTCCTTTTCCAGTCAGGAAAAATTGCGAATTGAGGATGAATCAATATTAAGAAAATAAATCTTTTATAATAATACAGAAACTGTGTGGTGTCTATCCATAACAGGCAAAGTGGATGTGTTCATTTTCCTTTGATGTTGCCGTAAAAGTGCATGTCTAATATGTAAAATTTCCTGACGTTATGGTGTGACGTCAATAACACAACTTTAACGTCAATATCTTATTATCAATTAATTGCAACCATTTACAGTGCACCTAAAACTTTGAGGCCAAATAACTTGGAAACGAGGTGGTAACATCAATGATTTTTCACCTCGTGGGTAACTAGGGACATCTAGGACCAATTTGGGTAATTTTCCAAAACTTGGATCCCCAAATCCGTTTTGGAATGGACAGGTTGATGACGTCATCAAAAAACCTTCAAGCCTGAATATCTCTGCAACTGTTTCTCAAAAGTGCATGATCCTATACATTTTCTTGATCAGCGTATCAAGATCTATACAATGAAGGCAACAAGTATACCAATTTCCTAAAAAAGAAATTTTGGTTTTTGACGGACCAATGCTGACATCAGCAAAATTTTTAAACCCTTATATCTCTAACCGCTCATCAAAGGCACATGATCATATACATTTTTTCATCAGTGTTTCAAGTTTTACACATTACAGGCAAAGAATAAACTAAATTTCCCATTTTTTTATCTGAACTGCTGACATAAGCTAAACATCTAAAACAACCTATTTTTCCATTGCCTTTATGTTTAAGTGGATTTCTCCATGGACCTTATCAACTAGTCTCTACAATAAAACAGAAACTGTGTCTGTCTGTTTGTAACAAGCAAAGTGGATGTGTTCATTTGCCTTTGATGTAGCCGGAAAAGTTATGTCTCAAATGTTAAATTTTCAACGATTTTTACAACGGGTATGCAAATTTCTAAAAAATTTTTTTTTGATATTAAGCAGATCCTTGCTGACATCAGCAAAATTTTTAAACCCTTATATCTCATTACCGTTCATTAAAAGCACATACAATTTCTTGACCAGCGCTTCAAGCTCTACACAATAGAGGCAACCTGAAAACAAGGTTCTAAATTTTATTAATTTGTGGATGGTTTACTGAAGTCATCAAAATTAAAATGACGCTTTTTTCATTTTTTTCTGCCTTAGTGGATTTTTCCACAGGCTTTATTGACTAGTAAATATTTCCTTTGGAGGCAATTCAATAGAGAGTGAGAGTAACCATAGCCCCGGGTTAACCCAAGCCAAGTGAGGGAGATTGGGGCAATGACCCACTGTGTGGCCCATAGGATGTTGCAGAGAGTTGTCTGGCAGAGTGTGAACCCTAATTTGGTCCGCCTAGCTTGGAATGAGCAGTAGGACTCCGTATCTAGGCCATGGCCCGCCTTAAAATAACAGACAGGGTATATTCCTTGATATTTGTGAGGCTAGCCATGTAAAATATAAACATCTCTCTCAGGGGCTCCCCGGGAAAAAAATAAAAAAGTCTCATTTGTGGCGCCGTAGATTAGTGGTTATAGCTCTCGTACTCTGTGCGGGAGACCGGGGTTTGATTCATCTTGACGGCGATTCAACATGGGCGAGTGAATGTTACCATAGCCCCGGGTTAACCCAAGCCATGTGAGGGAAATTGGGAAGATGGCACACTGTGTGGGCCGTTGGATGTTGCCGGGAGTTGTCTAGTAGAGCGCGGGCTCTAATTGGGTCTGCGTAGCTCAAAAATGAGCATTAAACACTCTAGGACTCTCCATCTACGCCATGGCCCCTCCTGGAAATAATAGACAGGGTGTATCCCTCAATATTTGTGAGGCTAGCCATGTAAAATATGCACATCTATCTATCTACAACCACAATGGAAATTTGGAAAAATATTGTGCCCAACATTTTTAATTTTTTCGAGATTTAAATTTTGAGTTTTTTTAAAAATACCAAACTTGCCCAAAACTCCTCCATAATCAAGGAAGATTAAAACAAACAGCTTCTACTGCCAAGCATCAAACTAGCACTAGTCGAAAAAAATTGTAGACGCTATGTCATCAATAGTGATGAAAGTGATGACAAATACACAAACTTTTTTGCCGTGCAATTGGATCCTTGATATAAAATATATTGACAGACTGAAAAGATCCAGCATTTGCACACGGCAACTATAACGGAGCAAATAAACTTCCAAGCTGGACTGGGAGCAAAGTTAATTGTGCGATGCAACAATAAAACATTTGCATGGCAGAAGAATGTTTTACCACTTAAACATCTTCGTTAAAATACACCTTTTTTACTTTCAAAGTCATCAGGTTTTTTGTGATTGTTTCTACAGTTTATTTGGTTTTGTTTTCCCATTCTCGACTGTATGTGATTCTGAATGTGAGCGAAACACATGCAGCATAAGAAGATGTTAAAAAAACCTGTTAACTGATAGTCTTCTGGAAAAAACTTTAAACCTCTTTTTCACAGTGTTCATTTTTTAAGAGAGTACTTCTTGTGTTTCAAACCTCTTTTACAAAGCTATAAAAGCTCTGGGGTAGAGAGCAAACCTAGCGTGGAGAGGAATGTTTCATCTAAATTTGATTTTTCTATTTCATGAGCTTCAGTAAAATATATCTCTCCGAAAGTAAAAAAATGATAAGAACAAATTTTAAAATTGTTTTAAGATTAATGTTTTTTGATCCTAAAAAAGCAAACGGCAAACATGGGAACCTAGTAGTTTTGTAAATGGGATCTCATTTGTAAGGGAGGGGTCGTTTTTTATCTGTGTCTTTTAAACCTTTAAACTTTATTTTCCCTAATAATTATCATGAATTAAATTGCACAACCACATTATATCTTGCAATGCCTTTTATTTGCTGTTGAACAAAGAACTTCATGAATATGACAGAAATTAACAGTGATCCACTAAGTATGATCTTCAATTTATATGAATATAAGATGTTTATTACACTTGTTCTCGAAGGATATTGTCATTTTTTTTTTGTGTTTAAGTTTTTGCCTGAAGATTAGTGAATATGTACACAAGAACATAGAGACTTTCTATTTTCAATATTCTTCCCGTTACTGTGTGATAACTACTAATTATAATTTAGACTGAGAAACTAAAATTAAAACCATAATGTTCAGTAATGCAGATCTATAACTTGTTAGAATCTTTGAAGAATGAAACATTTTTTCTGCAAAGCAACAACCATGTACACTAGCCTTGTTTTGAAAAAACTGCTGCCTAGAACATTGAAGCATGCTACATGCAGATTTAGTAGCACATCAACAGGTATACATATTTTGTTTCTAATAGTTTCTTATGTTATTCATGTTACCCCCTAAATTTATAAGTTTTGTAAAAAAAGAAAGAGCTTGATTTTCCGGGGCTTACTAAGGGTTTTAGCCATTATATGAAATATTATATCTTAACATAGAAGCACTTCACACAGGAAAAAAGACAATATATTTGAAAACACACTTTTCCATGTTCCCTTCAGCAAACAAAAAACTTTTCTCAGGATGTACTAATAGATAAAAAAAATTCAAGAAACCCTTGATTGTACACAATTTTAATTTTTTTGCTGTGATCTCATCCAATCCATTTTATTAGGAACTTTTATATATATATTTATTAATAATTTTTCAATTCTTATTTTGTCTTAATAATTTTTTTGCCTTAAACATTTCATACTATTATGCTGTTCAGTGTGAATTATCGCCTCTCATTATTACGGTAGTGGATCATTGCAATATCTTATTTTGTCTTCAGAATGTGACACAACCGTGAGAATACCTTGTTTGTAATATTTTATTTGTATTTAGGTAACAAGTTTGTATTAGGGTGTGGCAGCAATGTTGTTGATCAGATCCATAAAGTTCAAGCAGTTCCGAAAGTTGGAGAAAAAGGATTCTTTCAAAGGTTGGTTAAAAGTGGATTTTTACAATAATTATTAGTTCTTTTAAATGTGTTGAAAACACCTTTTTTAAATGTAAGATTTGTCAGTTTGGTGAAGACCAATGCAGTTAATACAGCAATACAGGATTTAATAAAATTTTCAATACACAATTAAAAAAAGCATCCAAGTTTATTATAACTGTATCTTTCTCTCTGAAAAGGCTCGTGTTCCACAAAATAACCATTATTACTTGTGACATCTTTTTTGCAGTCCTACAAAGTTACTTGAAAAATCTGTTGTTGGAGGTGTTACAATGAATCATTTATCTTGGGCTTCATTGCTTGGTGGTAAGTATATATTGCTTCAGTTCATGATTTAGTTCCAGACCTTACACCATGTCTGGGTGGAGACAATGCGCTCTGTTTTTTATCAATTTGTGGTTTCAAAAATAGAGCAATTTAAAGGTGATTAGCATGTAGAGATGATAATTTACTAACCCTGTGCTAATTCCTTTTACTGATTCCTGGGCTATAACAATCAGGCCATTCCTTGAAACAAGTGTGATCGCACGCGCACTCGCCCGCACACTCGTAAAAGGATTTACGAGTGCTTTTTATCGCACTCGTGAATTTTTTCTTTTTCTAAAATATTATAGCGATGAAAAAGGCTATTATGCTGATTACATAACATTCATTTCTTTGATTTGTTTAAAAAGTATAGAGAACATTAAAGTCGGCCCCTTTCCTTCATGCCAACACTCTTATGCTCGGCTGGTGCATTACACTGAGATTCGAATGAAAGATGGAAGACCATTTGGAACCATGCCACAAGTCAGTCCGACCTTCATCGTCACAGAATACTGCGAGAAGAGTGCCCACCCATGCAAGTTAAATATAACCAGAACATGGAGAGGTTAGGTGTCCTGTACCTTAATACAGCTTTCAGACGAATGTTTTCGTGATGTATTACCAAAGAAAAAACATGTTTAATAAAGTTTAAAAAATCTTTCTAAAAGGGGAAAGAGAAATCAAGAATGTATAGAAATATATTTAATGCCAAAAACATATAGCGAATCTGCCAACACATCATCGCGTTCAACAGTGTTTCAACTTGCACTTGTCGTTAATACGTTTTACAAAATTCATTTCTATATAGCTTAAGTAACATATAACGTTGCGGTAAACAAAAAATAGTTAAGTGTGAATTACACTTGCAAATATTAACATCGCACTTGTAAATTTTGCTTACGAGTGCGTTTTTCGCACACCATAGCACTCGTAATTTTTTTAGTGGGTGCTTTTTGTAGCTCTGGCATAGTTTTATTCAAGAAATGGCCTGAACAATTCATTTTTATGATAGATAAAAACACTTTTTGCACATTATCTATAAGCAACCTCATTTTGGTGGTCAAGCCTTATGGTTGCTCATTGGAGGGGGACTTTGTGATCCCCGAGTTGCTTAACTGGTTGTTAACACCTGTTTTTTTACTGGGATAGTGGAATTAAACTTTAGTGCTGTTTAAACACATATTTTTTCTGAGAAGATTTATGCTTGTCTACTTCATAAGACTGCTAAGATAAGTTGTTTAGGGAAAGAATGTGAGACCTAAAGGTTGCTAAGGCAGGTGGATATTTCTTTATGTAATTTGAGCCTGACCTGTAGCAACTGGATTCTTGAAAAATAAACTTATACATCAGACTTTTTCTGGTCTCTCCACAACCAGCCATTTCAAATTTAAACATTGTAAAAATAATATTTCAATTGGTTTAGTACCTACTGGCTTGTTAGCTTTGCAAGGAAATGACCCGTGTGGTGAGCTGATTCGGAAAACAATGCAAGAAATGAAGATCAATCAAAATTTTTTGCAAAGTACGTAGATCTTTTACGAAGGATATATATTTTTTTGGTACTATTAAAGAAGGCTATTTGTTAGAACTGTTAGGGTACAGAACTGTTCACAAGTAGATATTATCTGATAGCAAGACAATTCTAAATATCACACCAGCAAGAATATATTTAAACATCGTCTTTTTGATTCATTTTTTTTTATCTCAATTTTGATACAGGATTTTGATGGGAAAACAATCTAAACTTTCAGCCCTCTAAATTAACAAAAAAGTTAAAGACAAACTTTTGCCACTATTAAATCAGCTATGTTATCAAAACAAAAATTTGCATTTGGAATAAATAATTTAGGTAAATCATTTAGTTAATTGTTTTTAAAAAATTTTATAGTACAAAATGACTACGCAACAGCTGAATCATATGTGTTTGTACAACAAGATGGCGAACGTTCCATTGTCATGGCATCAGGTGCAACAAGCTTGATATCTGAAGAGAAAGTGACAAATTATTTTAGTAAGTGTACATGTCCGTGTTATTGAAAGATATGGCGCGGATTGTTGAATAACAAACAAGGCCTTTTGGACAAGTTTAAATTATTTACACAAGTGATCATATGTACAAACGTTTTTCAAAATTGTGTCTGAATTTATTTAACAAATACATAAAAAATTCATGCTAGAATTGTTCTAAAGTCAATGAAGCAATGGTTCTATTAAGAGAAAGTTTATCTCCCTTTATGATTAGGCTCTCCTATAAGGTAAACTTAAAATCATTACTGTCACTGCATAAGACGGTAAAATTAAAATACAATGGCGCGTAATCACATAATCTATAATCCCAAATAGTGGACAAATGATAAGGACTGTTAACAGATTTTTTGTAAAATGTGATATTCCTAGGTCTGACCTTAAAGTGGCGAATAGTTTTTACCTACATTTTTTGTGATGTCTGCTAATGTGCATGAGTTAATATAGTTTAAGAGGAGTATGATCTAAACCAAACAACCAAAGATCCTAAGTCTTTAGTCAGATTGCGAACAATACAAAATCAACGTATGTCTTTAATAGGTCGGTGTTTACGTTCCTTGTACGACTTACTATTAGCCAAAATAAGAGCCATAATCTCTACAATAATATGGAGAGTGTGTCTGTAACAGGCAAAGTGGATTTCTTCATTTTGCTTTGATGTTGCCGAAAAATGCATGTCTAATATGGTAAATTTTCTGATGTTGCGCAACGTCAGTATCACTAGTTTAATGTCAATATCTTATATTAAATTAATGAAGCCATTACAGTGCACCTAAAACTTTAAGGCTAATTATCTTAGAAACGAGGTGGTGACGTCAATGTTTTTTCATTGCGTAGGTAACTAGGTACTACCTAGGACCAATTTGGGTAAGTTTCCCGAACCTGGGTCCCAAAATCCGTTTCGGAAGGGGCGGATTGATGACGTCATCAAAAAACCTTCAAACCCTATTATCTCTGCAACAAAATAACTTATAAGATGTACATATTTGAGCTGCGTTATTTTTGACATTGTTATTATCCGTGACTGTTTGTGTTCTTACTGTTGGTTTTGTGAGTATTGGTGTTGTGAGTGTCGATGTTGTGAGTGTCGATGGTGTGAGTTTCATTGTTGTAACTTTTTATCAACTAGATTTTGCACCTTGCAAGCTGTTCTTTTTTTTATTTTCTGTAAGATTTGACATTTGACATTTTGTGTAACATTTTAAGAACATTTTTTTGTATATGCATTGCTCACATCAGCAAAACTTCTAAAGGGACTGATTTTTTTAATGGCTTTTTGCCTAAGTGAATTTTTCCACGTGCCTTATCAACTAATAGCCATAATAATAGCGGAAACTTTGTTTAAAAGTTAAACAGCAAAAGATAATTCTTTTTCTATTTTAAGAGTCATGTAACGATTCACTTAGTGATAAATTTAGTGTAAATGTTGGTGTACATCAGGGTTCTGTACTTAGTCCTTTGTTGTTTGTTCTAGTCTTAGAAGCGCTGTCGATGGACATGTTGTCCATGGGAGTTATTGTATGCAGATGATTTGGTTCTCATAGCAGAGTCGATGGAAGAATTAGTTGAAAAGTTTGAGAAGTGGAAGAAAGGACTAGAAGAGAAAGGGCTAAAGGTAAACACAGCAAAGTCTAAAGTCATGATAAGTAGCATTGCAGCCAAGTGTGACCTTGTAGATGGAAAGTGGCCTTGTGGAGTTTGCAGGAAAGGGGTTGGTAGTAACTCAATTTTTTGTCAGACTTGCAAGCATTGGGTACATAAGAAGTGCAGTAGTATTAGTGGAAGGTTAAGACCTGACATTCAGTTTGTATGCAAGCGTTGCAAAGGTGAGATTATAGAGAATGAAGTATTTCCAGCTTTAATGATGTACAACAGTGGCTCGTTAGAGATAGTTGAGAACTTCTGTTACTTAGGTGATATGTTGGGCAGTGAAGGGGGTGTTGGATGAAGTGTTACTTGCAGGATAGGTTCTGCTTGGAAAAAGTTCAGAGAGTTACTTCCTTTGTTGACTAGCAGAGTCCTGTCAATTGAGGTAAAAGGTAGGTTGTATGAGGCCTGTGTAGGAAGTGTTATTTTGTACGGTAGTGAGACATGGGCAGTGAAGCAGGAAGATCCTGACCGTTTAGAAAGGAATGATATGAGAATGGTTAGGTGGATGTGTAACGCCAGTGTGAGAGACAGAAAGAGTTCAGATGAGCTAAGAAGCAGGCTTAATCTCTGTAGAATTAAAGATGTTATCCAGATCAGAAGATTGAATTGGTTGGGGCACTTGGAAAGAATGGAGAAGCATAATTGGGTAAGAAAGTGTAGAGACTTGATAGTTCGTGGGGCAAAGCCCAGAGGCAGAACGAGAAAGACTTGGCAGGAGGTTATAAGGACAGACTTGATACAGAGGAAGTTGAGTTTAGATCTAACACAGTCCAGATCAGATTGGAAGAGGGTCATTAATATCACAACGGATGGGGAGTTACAACAATTATATTCTGCCTTTTCCGATATTTTATTACATAGTGGACTGTTTAGAGTCTAGTCGTATTACATTATAATTAGCATTTTGCTCCCAACAACAAGGATAAAAATTATAATATGTCTGAGAGAAAAGAGTGTTACGACAAACAAATTTGTTTCTCGCATGTATTTGTGTAGACTATTGCTGTCATCTTACAAAACATTTAACCTCAGAGTTGAACTACACGTATGTTTGCCTGGACACTCAAATGAAGTAGATTTGCCTGAACACTCAAATGAAAAATAGCAAAAAAGAAAACAAAGTTATTATAATCAAGATGTTTTTATGCAAACAAATTACTAATTATAACCTGAGGACATTTCCAGTAGTATGATCACAAATACAGAAAATAAAGTGTGTCTTTTCTTTATTTTCTAATACATGCTGTTGCATTATCAATGTCAAAAATTTTTTTTTAAATGTAGAAGAAGCAATACTTAACAAAGCTAGTATGCTGACTACAGAAATCTCACAAGTTCCCTTGTCAGGAGTTATTCAGTTGCTCACATTAGCAAAGTAGGTTTTTCACAATCATCCTTTTATTTGGTTTTACCACATGAGGATTAAATTTATTTGCAAACATAATGGTTCCATGTTAACATTTAATGTATGTGTTATTCTGTATACATATATGTGAAATTAGTGATGTGAATGTAACTTTTGCTCATTTGCTTCATTGAAATCTAATACATGGATAAACTTATGTTTTTCATCAGTAAAATAAAGGGGGCAGGTAAAGTAAGTTTTTAAAATGTTTTTGCATGGGTAGCGACGGGTCATTGCTGACAAAAAAATTCAGAGAACGGTTCTTTTTTATTGTTTTTTTATTGTTCTTCTGCCTAAGTGGATTGTCCAGAGGCTTATCGACAAGTAGAATAATAGAATAATAGTAAGTTTCATATTATATACAGGTTTAAAGTTCTGGTAATTGCTTGTGTTTTTAGAGAAGCTGGTATCATAACTGTTTTGGATTTCGATGTTTCACCAATGGTTAGTTTTAATTTCATAAGTTTTATAAATAATTTTTTTTCTTCCAAAAGTAAAATCTATTACTGTACACAGGTAGCATTTAATGAAGCTAATCTTGGTAACTTGGATCAAGTTAAGAGGTATCATTTGCGTTATGTTACAGTTGATCAATTTATCTTTTATGACCTTTGCACAAACTAGTTGCTATAAAGACTGTACCACTACGATAGAAATTATTATACCCAACGACATATAGGTGATCTTGACTGCAAAATATTAAAAAAATTAGGTAAATGTAACAAAATCTTTTCTTCTCTACAGAATCCTTCAACTTGTTGATGTGTTAAAGCCAGCAAAACATGCAGCTTTGGAAGTTGTGAAATTGATACGATCTGACATTAAAGAGTAAGTTTCATACAAAAGGTTTTGTTATTTTCATCTATGGTAGTGAAAAGAGCAAAAAAGATATTCTCCTTCAATCACATCGAAAAGTGATGAACTCGACAAAATTCTGTGTTTAACCTCTTTTAGCTCCCTGCAGCCATGTGACATAGCAAAGTATTTACAAGATATATCTTCTGCAAATTTAGTTGCAATGACCAATGGTGAAAAATCAACATTCCTTTCTACACCAGACCATGTATGTATTTATTTGAATTTTCCTTGGTTTTCTTTTTGTAACTTTACTGGTCACCTTCAAACACCTTCAAGTTCACTGCTATTAAGAAAACCTCTAATTACTCTAGTTGAAGAACAAAATATTATTTAATAGTATTCTCAGCACAAGATTTGTACCCAACCAACCTGTTTTGTTTTTGGGATGGTATATATGTATTTTTATGGTCTCAGTTTTTACCAAATTTCTATGCCATGAAAACAATCTGTCTCATATCTCAGCTCTTACACATTGTGTTACCCAAGTATTTCTAAAATTAACTTTAACTTTTTTAAAGCTTACAAATTAGCCTAATTCTGAGTGTCAAGTACTTCAATTTTAATATGTGTAAGCTCTCTTTCGGCCCTATCACTTTAGAAAAGAAGAATATTCCCTTTTTCCTCTTAGCATTTACACTGGCTATTTCTTATTGTGAAGAAAATCTAATGACCATAAATTCAAATTTTTTGCCTAGGAAACTTCTTTTTAGGACAGCTGTTCTCTACGATTGGGGCTCACCTTATTTTGAGAAGAACATAAATACTTATTTATTTAGTGCTATAGTGTGTAATTGAGAGGTAGTTAGGTGTCTACCTGCCATTGTTCTATCCTTACACCTTTTTGTCATAACATTAGGTTTTTACTTTTCTTCTTCTAGCTAGTTGAAGTTCCAACAAACAAACTTAAACATGTTGTTGATTCTACTGGTGCAGGAGATGCATTTTTAGGGGGAATCATTGCAGGTAATATTTGGTTACTTTCTTAAGGAATTTAAAATTAAGCAAAGCAAAAAGAAGCCTAGGGTAAACCGGTATTATATTCTAGGGATACATTTCAATGGCTTGCCTGAAACGGAGGATCAGATAAGGTGATAAACATTCATAAATGTCATGTACTACCTTTTCTTCTTTATTGCCTTACTATCTCAATATTTTTAGAAATATAAAGTGTATTTTGTGATATATAGGAAACTAGGAGAAATTGCAAATAAAACTGGTGCAGCTAACTGTCAAGTACTTGGAGGGCTTCCTGACAAAAGTTCAAAGTATGCAAACTGTATTGTTATGGATAAGTTGTTTAAGAGACCCCTGTCATTAGAAAAAAGTGTTTTTTGTTAAATACAATCACAATGAAGATAAGGTTATTAAACATCTGTCTTGTATAAAAACTGACTTGTCATATTTATAAGCAATCATTAGCAAATAGTGGCAAGAATGGTAGTGTTCGCAATTCAGAATTTGCTAAATGAAGTGCCGTCCTTGCAAACAAATGTTTATAAAAATATTGAAATTATAAATCCCTTTTTGTTGTATTTTTTTTTGTATATCACTTATTTCTCTAATTTCTATAAAATATTTCTATAGGGATTACCAGCAAGTTGCCTATAGTCAATGAAGAGCCTTGCTTTTTTCCACAGTCCTCAAACTTTGGCTAACCAGTTTTTAATACTCTTGTATTTTTTGGACTTATGAAATAAGTCCAAAAAATGTGCATTGGCAGAAGAAAAAAAATGTCAGGCTTTTTTAAGCAAAGACAAGAAAATTGTGTATTTAATAAGTAAAATTGCAATCTTTGCTGTTAGGTTATATCTTGCAGAGGAACTGAAATATTTCAATATCACCAATGAAAGTCGGTCAAAAGAAACAGATGGCAATTCTTTGGATGAATTTAAGAATAGCCTAAGGCGTGATATTGATGCAACAGAACATATTTTTCAATGCCTTGATGATGATGATTTATCTAAAGTTCTTGATCTGATTTTTACTTGTAAAGGAAATGTTCTCACATCTGGGATAGGTATGATTTTAAAATTTCTAATTAATACACATTTTAATTAGCCACCAGTTCATTGACAACTGCAAATTTGCTGGAATAAGTACTAATAAGCAACAACAAAGATTTTCAATAGGCAAAAATGATAATCTGCTTTCCCCATGATTCATGGAATGCTTTTATTCCTTTTCCTGTTTTTAAACCAAATAATTGTTTGTTCCTGGGGTGTTATTTGAACATTTAGCATTAAACACAACAGACAAGAGTAAATTGGGGTAATTTTTACCAGAGGTTTTGATAATCTTCTAAACTAGTCTGTGGGCTGTGGACCGTGGATAAATCCGCGGTTTTGCTTGTCCTTTTGTTTACCGCATCTTGTTTGTCTCGCTACATTTGTTGCCATTTTGCGTGACAGACAGACTTACATGGGTATTTAATATAGATTATTTACAGGCTATGGATATTTGATTATAGATTATTAACGATACCATTCATGGATTATCATTATTTTTTTACTTGTTTATTTGTTTATGTTTAATCAACCATCATTTCCTATAAAAAGCTCTTACTATGAATTCTATGTTTGATTACAGGTAAGTCTGGTATTGTTGCAAATAGATTTGCCTCCTCACTGTCATCAATTGGAACTGCATCTCACTTTGTCCATGCTTCGGAATGGTCACATGGTGATCTTGGTATGTCGGTTACATCTTTTTAATCTATTTCTAATGTCTTTACTTTGTTTTAGACTTCAATTACGGTGTGCGAACACATTGTGTTTCCATATTTCTAGAATAACTAGACATTTCATGATTTTGAAGAGACTTAAATTGTCAATTGTATAAGGTTCACTGACTTAAGCTTTAATTTTTAAACTGTAGTTGTCCATCAAACTATATAATTTATAAGAGTAACAGAGGTGTGGTCAGTATATTAGATCTTAAAACTTTTAATATATATATATAATCAGGGTTCGAATTAAAAAAGTAAAGTCGGTTCGCAAAAATTTCGACACTCTGTAACGAAGTAAACCACCATATAGGTGTGGCCTTGGAACACCTTAGATCAATTACTATTTTTCTATCGCCGTTCTTCGTTCTTAAGTTCTTAAAATGCGATCTAAAAAAGCATTTTTATTGCCGCTTTTCGTTCTTAAACTTTTAAAATGCAATCTAAAAAGACTTTTCTATCGCCATTTTTCGTTCTTAAACTTTTAAAATGCGATCTAAAAAAGCATTTTTATCGCCACTTAAAAATATTTGATTCGCAATTTTATCATTTTCTTCGCAAAGTGATTCGCAAAAATGGCATTTGGATTCGCAAATTGCGAATTGCAAACTGCTAATTCGAACCCTGTATAACAACAAAGTTAACTATGTTCGTTAGAACAAAATACTGGCAAACCTTGGAAATATTCTTCATACTTCTATGAAAGGTGTTTTTTGTAATAGGAATTTGCGAATCCTGATCAATAATATTTTGTGAATGGCACGATTCTTTTATATTTGAAAATCATGCAATTTTAATCTCTCCTTTGATTTAAAATAGACATGGAAAAACGGAGATTAAAAGTTATTTAAAGCAAAAAACTTTCAATAGGTGGATATGTAATTATTTTTGGAGAATCAACTATTTTAAACTGCAAAAAAAAATATTTTTCTTAAATATAGGTCTGTTTTTTTATTTTTGGGAATTAAAGTTATGCTAGTACCCTGAAATTTGCCAAATTCCCGAAACTGTCTTTTGTTCAGGTAAAATTCACAAAAATGACATCATCATATTCATATCACATTCTGGAAACACAGAGGAGATTGTAGAAGCTGCTTATCTGATAAAACGGAAAAATGTTCCCATTATTGCGCTGCTTGGATATCAAGGTATTTAAGCTAAACTTATTTCACAAAAGCATTTGCTGAGGATGCTTTGATAGACGAGCTTTTTTATTGACGAAATTGACGAAAAATACTCTTTGTCTCTTGTGGCACATAAAGTTTCTTTTTGGTAAAATCATAATCTGTAGCAGAGTGTAAAACACATTTGTTGAATATGAAGCTTTCCCTAAAGTTTAATATTTCTAGTTATTCTTATTCAGGCTCTTTACTGGGAGATATGTCTGATGGAAAGATATGTTATGGGTCAAAAAAATTAATAGAACCATTAGGTGGCATTCCAACAACAAGTATAATATTGCAGGTTAGTTGTATTAGTTTTTTACTGGTATGCTTTTGTGGTTCTTTTTGGCCTGCTATATTCAGATTAAAACTGTTTGTATTTAGCATTTAAATCTTCGTGTAAAATTGGCTTTCATAACCTTTGTTGACTATATATTTATTATTATTTTGACCGGGTGATGATAGACGGAGACTTTGTCGTAATATGACCATAAAACAAGGCAGTGACCCCAAAAAGTAAAATGGAGGAACCATTACCTATAAATATTATGGCAATAAGATAATTTATTACATCATTTCATTATTATTACATTAATTGTATTTTATTTACGTAGGATGCAATTATTAACGGCATAATGTGTCAACTAATACAACGCAAGAAGCTAACAAGAAGTGACTTTGTATTCAATCATCCTGGTGGCTCGTTGGGAAGAAAGTTTTTGAAGAAGATAAAACATTAGCTTTTTTATGCTGCAGTATATTTTCTTTTGTTTCATCTATTTATAACATTTATTTATTTCTTATTTATTATTTTATTTTATATTTAGTTTTATTCTTTTCTATTCTTTATTTGTATTTAAAACTAGTTGAGTGTATAGTATTAATGTAGTGATGGTAAGAGATATATAACAGTTAAGATTTCAAATTTATGTAATTTTATTGTTGTTGTTGTTGTTGTTTTTTATTATTTTGTGACGAACAAAGTAGTAGCTGTGTTATACCGAGATAACCTTTTCATGAATTTTTTTTTGCTGAAATCAACATCATTCCCAGCTTGATGTCGGTTTTCTAAGCTAGCCTTGTTCAGTTGGTATATATGATTGACCTTCTTTCAATCTGATCTAGATTGTGTTAGTTCTAAACTCAAAATTCCTTAGCATTAAGTCTGTCCTTTCTTGTTCTATACCTATTAAAGAAGAATTAAAATCTTTTACATGGAATCACAAGTTTGCTGAATTATTTTTTATTTTTTTTATCACAATTTTTTTCTTTGTATTATCGTAGCTAACTTTTTTTTATTAATTTTTAACTGTGACATGAACTGACTGATTTTGTCATTGCATGGCTACATATGATAAAAAGAAACTGCATTCTCTTAACATAGTCTTGTCAAAATATTCAAATTATAAAATTATTTATAAAAACATAAGCCTGGGGAATTCGCTAAAAATTAAGAACGAAATAACAACAGTCTAAGGCTTAAAACTTAGAACATTTCAAGTCTGAATTTTTTCTAGATTTTGTCTTAAAATTAAAAGAACAATTCTTTTTCTTTTCTAATAACTGCAAACTGAGCAGGATCAGGGAACGTGGATCCCAAAGACATTTTATAAAAAAATACATAAATTAAAACAAAATGAGACTAAATTAGGAAATTGTATGCTCGCTATAAAAATCAAAACAAAAACAAATCAGACTGAAAAAGGCTAAAATAAGATTTTGTGTGACAACATCAATTTGAAAGGGCTATACTATTTTCGAAATAATGTGTTTATCTGGTTAAGTAGTCACATGACAATATTTCTAGAACACCAGCGTTGTATGGTTTGATGCATGTTTTGCAATTTGATATTGTCTCTGTTTTTGAAAAAGGTGACCTAACCTTTAAAAGGGGGAAATATTTTTCATGAAGTTTTAGAAAGTCTTGTTATTATTATAATTATTATTTTTTTTTTCTTTGATGCAGACTTCTGCAGTTACTGATTTCCCTAACTTGAATTTTTAGTGATTTCCTGCTTTTTATTGGACTTTTAAATATTTTGAATAGAAAATGGAAAAACTGAATCTTCTGGAGAAATTAAAGACTTTAAAGCAGTGGCAATTACAACAACAGTTAAACTTCACTAAACTGAAAAATGATAATGAGTTTATGATTTATAATGGCAGTCAAAGTAAGGATTCCAGTGACAATAAAGAAAACATCCAAGAAGATGAAAACAAAAATATAGGCAAAAATTGTTTCACTGAGACGATGTCAAAAAGCTCGCTTACCAGTGCGTTACAAAATATAGACTGGAATAAAATGCAAATTGACGATGATGATACAAGTAATCAAGAACATAAAATCCAGAATCGTTTTTTGCAAAGTGGAGATTTAACTAATTGGTGTATGTCTGGTGTACAAACTGTTGTTCTGCAAAATGGTAAAAAAAATGACATTGTTCTTAAAGAAACTCATGATTTGGAGAGTTCGTACGAAGAACAAGAAGCCTGCAGTGCAAGTCGTTCTGAGGATGAATTCAGTGAACTTGAATTAAATCATAATATGGAAGGAATCCAACCTCTCACTGAAACTGAAGAGGAGGAGGAAGATGAGGAGGAGAGTGATACGAACAAACAGATTTTTGTTGTTGGTGCTGATGCAATTAATGATGAGGATGAAGATGGTGTTGATGAGGAAAACACATTGATTAAAGGAGAATACCTAACAGTAAGTCAAAATATCTTATAATGGTCATCATACGCCTGTATTTCTGTAAGGCAAAATGGTAGCTGCGATAAACAACAGGCAAATTCCTGTATATTTTACCATGGTCTAACGACTAGTTGTCTTAAAATTTAGTATTAAATATCTTTTTTGTATCTTTTTATGAAAGTAAGTCTAAAACACATTGACCCTGCATTTTGTATTTTATATGGTCGAGGAAAGACATCTTAGAATGGTACAATAATTTATTTAGAACGACGAAAAACCAATCAAATCGGTGGCAACTGGGAGTAAGTATCCTCTGACTTGTTTATATCCATGTGTTAAGATATCAGAAAATATGAAGCATTTGATACTCATTTGTTGTTAGTGTATGGTTTTCTAGAAATTTAGTAAAAATTTTATCCTCGATCGTTAAACATTCATCAAAATATTCTCAGATGTGTCGCTTGACCATTTAAAATTATAAATACACCTTTTTTTTCTCTTAACTATTCACCAGCAGAAATTTTATTGTACTTTCAAGGTAACGTTACTGTAACAATTGTTGGTATCTTCACTTTTAGAAACAGGTGGTTTGACATTTGAAGAGTTGATTGAAAAAGAAATGCGAAAAGATCAGGTTTTTTTCATATTGCCTAAGTTTTCATTTGGTCTAAAAAGTCAAGAATTGTCGGAATTTCTAAAAAACGGACAAAAAAGGTTGAGGGTCATGGCCACCATTTTACCCAGTGTTGACAGCCTTGAGTTATTTTTTACTTGAAAATTAAGGTTTATTACCCGAGCCTGTTCAAAGCCTGTGGTATAAGACTCGTATCACCTTCAAAGTAATGAGTTTTTAATTTTGCCTAATTTATTTAAAAAGAAACAAATTGCCTGAGTTTCGACAAATCAAAATTCTTGAAATTTTTATGCAAATTGAAGATTAGTGCATTTTTAATTTCCGCACACCCCTGTCCAATAAATTAAAAAAGACTTAAGAGAAAAAATCTTTTGTTTTGCTAGTTGGCGCTTAAACCAACCAGCATGAATAACAATTGGGAATTTATAATTTTTGATTATGTAATGCGAATCATACTTTCTGCAAACAAATGTTCCGCACACATTAATATTCCTCACAAACCAAATGAGCTAAGGCTTGGTATTTTTGTGCGACCAGTTAATTGCATAATTTTATGATAAGGTAGGCTTTCTGCCTGAAAGTCTATCTAAATGTTCTGTCTGATTTGAAAAAAAAGGATAATTATGGTTATCTGTTGAAATTTTTAACCTGTTTGTGTATGTATGTCTTTGTTCATTCCTTCTTTGGTTTGTTACCTCTGTTTATATTCTTATAGAGTTTTGCATCTACTCCAATGAAAAAAGTTAAGCATCAATTTCTGAAACGTGGCGAAGGATTAAAACGATTTCAGTGTGGAAATTTGAAGCCAAAAAAAAAGACCGAAAACTTGGGAAACAACAAGGATGCAACTGCATCAATTAGGGCTAGTACTAAGCCAGGGTTGCCTTTAAAACTAAATCTTAAGAAAGCTGTTAATCGTGGAGGAAGTAAAGTTACTGTGAGTGCTGCCAACCCAGGTAGTAATAATGCTATCAAAACGAAAGACGCATTTACCAATAATGATGGAATAAAAGTTCAGATGCTTCAACCCAGTAGGGGAAATTATGTTCGAAATGCAACTGACTATAATAAGTATTATTTTTAGCTTTAGAGATTTTGATTTGATGCTTCGTTATTTTGTTTGTTGTTTGTTGTTTGTTTGTTTGTTTGTTTGTTTGTTTGTTTGCATGTTTTTGTTGTTTGTTTGCTTGTTTGTTTGCATGTTTTTTTGTTTTTGTTTGCTTGTTTGTTTGCATGTTTTTTTGTTTTGTTTTAAATTTTTATTCCTTTTTTTCAAGTGATGGTGCGAGCGATTCAGTTTCATCCTCAATTCTTGAAGCATCTTTCCAAAAAATGTTACAGCAATACTCAGAAAAAGACGAGGTGCGTTGTGTTGGCAATAAAACAACTTAAATAATTTTTTTAGAGAAGTTAACCAAAAAATGTAAAACTTGTTAATGCATTAAGATTGGTTCCAGAGGTTTGTGTGCATAGCATATGTTTCAGCATACGGGCTAAAAGGATAAAAATTGGCCTATGCATAGACCTATGCATAAAGGACCTATACATCTGAAGGATAAAAAAATATTTTTTAACTAAGCTGTAAAAGCGTCAAGTGTGTGCTAATAACTGCTGTTGTTTGGTTTATTTATTTATTTTTTATTTGACAGCTTGAAAACAATGAGTTAGATATGTTTGAAGCATTGGAAGACGCAGCTGAAAACATCTCCCTCTCTTCGAATTCATCATTAGTAACAAAACTTCTTGGCAAGAAAAAGAATGCAACCAAAGTGACAGATTTTGCGGTAACAGGTATTTCGTTATGTTTGATGAAGAGTAGGGAAGTCAGTTGTTAAGAAGTGCGTGTTGGGTAGGGGAAAGAGATTAGAACGGAGACACCTATCCGATACTGTTTGAATCTGCTATTACTACCGATCCGAAATTGTGGGGGGAATAGATGTGTATGCAAGTTTCGTGAATTTCATTCTGTATAAAATTGACCAACCAGTGGCGCGAACTTTCTAATATTAGAATTTTTGAATTTGAATTTTTAGATGGTCTCGTGGTCTAGTACTAATTTTGTTATACTCATGTTTCTTATTTAAATTAGTGCATATATATTCCAAAGTTGATTAAGTCTCGAAAAAGGTGCTGGATAGAAAGGTTATGTGTAAACACTTATCCGTGACAGCATTCGTCTATAAATAATTAAAATTCATGACTAACGTGTCCAGTTTTAAAGGTTAACAAGGTTACATTACGGACTTGAATTTATTATCATTTGAAAAAAAATTATGCAAGAAAATTAAATATTATTACTTGCAATTGACTGAAGTGCACAAAATTTTGCAAATTATAATTCTCAAAAAGAGTATCAACAAGAAATGGAATAAGGAGAAATCACCTTAAATTTCTTTAGGGTCAGTTGATTATAACCGTACTTTAATTTAGAGGAAGAACATACAGATGATGATGATGGTGATGATGCTTGTAAGCAGCAGGTAGAACGTCAACATGATGAAAATATTGTTCAGAGTAGAAATAACTCTTTTGATTTCGAAGATGAAGCAAGTTGGTCGGATACAAGTCAGATATCTTCTTTCTTCAACGAGAATGATGAGACAATAGTACGTGAACCGACGCCTGAGCACTCCACCCCACCCAAACGTATTATCAGTAAACGAAAAGTTGATGTTGACGTAAAGGAGGAGAGTGAGGTAGATGGTTACTTTGATATTATTGCGTCGAGACTTTTTTAAGACGTGGTTAGGCGTGGTAAATTCATTCTCGTTGCGCAGAGGTTGAACTTTATACTTTTTTTCCTTCTGTTTTTAAGTTGACACCTACACCAAGTGAGAACGCAAGTTCATTGGGACAAAGTGTAGTTACTGATGATATCTCAGACACTGTGAAGAAAAAGTTAGCTGAACTTGAAAACGAGATCAATAAATTCCGTTGCGAAAACGACAAACTTTTAAAACTGAGGAACGAGCGTGAAAACGAGGTCAAAAATTTACGTAAGGAAATCGAGACTTTTCAAAGCGAGAAAAAAGAGGAGTTGGAAAATATAAAGAAGTACAGAGATGATGAAATGAAGAAGTTGAAAACAGAGAGAAAAGTGTTCGAGAAATACCAGAAAGCATGTCGAGCTGCTCCTAACAAGAAGGAACGAGATGAGATCAAAAATTTAAAAGAACAGGTAAAACATATAACGTCTGCGTATTTTAATTGCTGTTGATGCCACTACAAATGTTAAAATTTTCTTTGGTTATGTAAGAAATAAAACCAAGTTTTTACAAGTGAAAAACACACCAAGGCTAAAAATATTAAAATGTTCTTTGGCGATATAAAAAATAAATTAATTCTTTACGTTTAAAAAACACACACACAAGGCTAAAAATGTTGAAATGTTCTTAGGCGAATTAAAGAAACTAGTCGTTAGCCCGTGGAAAAATCCACGGGTTCGCCCGTCCTTTTTATACGGTATTGCGTGCGTTTCGCTACTTGCGCAGCTAAGCTACCATTTTGCGTGTCAAACAGACAGACAGACGTATACGGGCATTTTAATATAGATAAATCAAATTTTTACAAGTAAACCCCCCCCCCCCCAACCTTCCTGGTAACTTAAGCTTCTTATTCGGTCCCTTGCCGCTGCTGCACTACTCCAGGAAAAGCACTTGAAAACTCAAATATTTTACTCGACCTTTATTTAATTATTCGATTGCGATAAAATTGAGTGTCTTAAAATTAACAGTGAATTCGAGACGAATAATAATAAAGTTTGTTGTGCCTTATTATGTTGCATTTAACTCCCTTCTCATAACTCGAATTTTTTTCTTTGTGTCGTGAGACGTTTGAGTTTTTCAGAGTCAACTTTATATATTTACTCTGGATATTAAAGTATTTTATATACGTGTTGAAGTCTTGTTTTATGTAACAGTATAGCCTTTCCTTTGGTCGACATTATTTATTTTTACATAGGTATGCAACTTAACAGAAGAACTAAAGAGTCGAGAAACACGATGGAATTCTGCTTCCCATCGCTTTCGTACTCGCATTGCTGATTTGGAAGAACAGAACAGTGAATTAAAGCGTGAAATTTCTGTGCTGGAAAACGAACGCTTGAAAAGAAGAAAAATCACTACCGTAAGTTAACAAAATCTTGCGTGTGTTGTTAACATGTCAAAAATGCATTATGCTACTCAGCATTTTTAAATCTTTATAATGGCTCCCTGAGCTGCGAGAGATGTACACGACCTACGTTACATCTCATTTTAAGCAAAATGAAAACCTTTTCTTTGTCTTTAATAATATCAGTATTTTATCTGTCCCTATACAAAATAGTACCGCAGTAGCGACCGCACATAAAATGCGACGTGCGAAGACACAGTAGCGATCGCACATGAAATGCGACGGGCGAAACCGCAGTAGTGACAGCACATGAAATGCGACGGGCGAACGCGTGAATTTAACAAAGGCCAACCCAACTAGTATAATGGTAATACCAAACATTCACCTTGTAGCTATGTGCTTTTTTCGAAAAAATAGAGATATACATCTTGTAAACATGTTATGTTTAGTGATAGCGTACTTTTCATTATTGCATTAATGGTATAATACAGCACTAAAATAAAATATGAGTGAAACCATCATTCTGTGTGCGAATGCAATGCAGTAAATCAGTATATATCCAATGTTATCAACTATTTTGTTAACGTATTTAGGATTCCAAAGAAGAACAGATAAGAAACAAGGGTGGTAATAAAAGTCCAAAGCATGCTGGAGGACATTATTTGCATTCGACGCATGAGACGCAACCGAAAAAACAGCAATGCTCTCAAGAGCAATCTAACGACTTAAAGAACAGGTAAGTTTTCCCCTTTTTTCCCAATCTTTTATTTATCTATATTTACTGACAAAATATTTTGAAACTTAGGTCTCCTGTGCGGATGTATGAAGATATATTGAAGCACGGCGAACAAGACCACTTTGTGTCGCCATCAAGCAGGTCTGATCAACCTAGTAAACAATTCACAAACAACAACAACAACAACATAAACATAAACATTAACAGCAATAACACCAAGGAAATTAAACACGATGATGGCAAGGTGAGTTTTTGTTGTTGTTTCTGCACAACTTTAATATTTATGTGTCGTGTTTGACATGACAATAAGCGTGTAGTCGCTGTTGCGACGTATGTTTCGGCGTTTATTGCGTCTTTATGGGTGACTGAGATCCAGATATTCGTGTTGAGTGTAACTTTTGTCAGTCGCAACTATTTCAGTTTTGTGCATTCAGGTTGAAGTAATTCTTCCAGACTCTTCGCGTTTGATTACATATCCCAACGGTACGAGAAAGACAATCAGTCAGGATGAAAGAAATGTATCAGTTGTTTTCTTCAACGGTGATATTAAGAGAATTTTACCTGATAATAGAGTTGTAAGTGGTGTTGTTTTATTGTCTGCCTGTCGGTCGGTCGGTCGGTCGGTCGGTCGGTCGGTCGGTCGGTCGGTCGGTTGGTCGGTTGGTCGGTCGGTCTGTCTGTCTGTCTGTCTGTCTGTCTGTCTGTCTGTCTGTCTGTCTGTCTGTCTGTCTTTGTTTATTTGTTTAGTTTTTGGTTGTTTGTTTGTTGTTTTATTTTAATCTTTATTCTTTGTTGTATTGTTAGGTTTATTACTATGCTGAATCACAAACCACGCATACGACTTTCCCTGATGGAAAAGAAATGATTGAATTCCCGAAGTATTTATTCTTTTATTGAATTAATAGCAAATTTCATTGGTAGTCTAGAAACCGTTTTTTAATTATCGGCTAAATATTTGCATAGATATTCAGTTTAGGTGCTTTAAAAGTTGACCGCTTAGCGGAGAAGACGAAAGAGAGGGTTAGACCGGGACTAAACCTTCTCTTTTGTCTTATTTTTTGACTGCTTGCAGCCAAAGTTGAAACAACTAACGCTATTTATTACGGGCGTAAATAATTTTGTTTCGTCCGGCCCTCCGTTTGTAATAACTTTTTTATTTAGTAAACAAATCGAAAATCGTTATACCGATGGAAGGACTGAAATTATCTTTCCAGATAAGACCGTGAAATGCATTGCGCCGAATGGTTGTGAAGAGACCGTGTTCGCTGATGGCACGATACAAAAAATCGACACTCAAGGTGTGCAAACAATAACTTTTCCTAACGGACAAAAGGAAGTGCATACAACGAAATACAAGGTTAGTGAGCGTAGAAGCTTTCTGAAAATTTACTGTCAGCTGAGAACGAAAAAGTTACTTCATTTCGCACCTCCGGACAGGCTCGTTTGTTAAATTTTCGTTAGCCAACATTATTTGTCCCAACAAATATGTCCACATCCATGTCCACAAATAGTCTAAATTTAAATCTCGTGTCTTATTTCTTTCTCAACTTTATTCGTTTTGAAAATATGCCGTAAAACATCTATAAGGTCATAAAAATAACACTCATTTTTTTTCTTTTTTCTTTCAATCACTGTTGCATCCAAATTAGCGGACCAAAAATTTAAATGAGACACGCGATTAGAGATCAAACACTCGTGAAGCCGAAAACGAAAGTTTCATGACGTCATCTAATGTATTTTGAGACAGATCCCTTTTAAGAAGAGTTGGCAACCGAAATTTTTCCGAAAAAAATATTCAGAGATATTCGTTAACGAAGTTTTTTTCTTTCGACCTGTGATTGTTTACAAGAAATTGAAAAGAGAATGTTTAATTACTCATTAGTTATTTAAAGTGAACTTGCGGAACTCTTGTTCAACATTTTTTTGGCATAAGAATGCCCCCATCATAATAAAGCAAAATAAATAATTCTCAAAGCATTTGTTTCTAATATGATGATATTTTTTCTCATGTCAGGGGGTTTTAGCGTGAAATATGGATTATGAATGTTTAAAAACAGAAAATGTCATGATTCTTTTCAACTTTCATTTTTGTTTTGTGAAAATATTTGTTACAATAAGAATATAAAAGCAAATAAAACAATGCAGAAAAAGAAATAGCTGTCTATATTATAATACCCGTATACGTCTGTCTGTCCGTCCGTCCGTCTGTCTGTCACGCAAAATGGTAACTTATAGCTGCGCAGGTAGCGAGACGCACGCAATGCGGTATAAAAAGGACGGGCGAACCCGTGGATTTTTCCACGGGTTCGCCCGTCTTATTGTTCGTATTGTCTTCGAACGTCTTCAATTTTTCTAAAATACTGTCAATCTTCTTAACAAAATGATGATAATTCTCATCTCAAATTTGACTCGATAAAAACCTATACTCCGGTGTCCCTAAATCTATATTTATATCCATAAAGATATCTGAGTTGGAAAGTACATAAAGAGAAAAACAGTGTGGCTGCTGAACTACCCAGCCTTTTTTTCCAATAAAAACATCCGTGTTTTTTTTTAGAGGAGGGAATATCCTAACGGGACTGTAAAAACCGTGTTTGGTGACGGCCGTCAAGAAACGAAATATTCGAATGGTAGACTGCGTGTGAAAGATAAAGATGGCAATCTATTGATAGACACGGGTGCTTCTTGACGACAAATTTTAAAATGTAAATAAAACATAATGAATTAGTAAAATATAATTTATATTTGTATATAGTTTTGTTTCTGTCTATTGGCGTTTATATTAGCTTACTACGAGATCTCTTTCTATAAGTAGTCACAGACAAACCTTTGTATGTTGCTAAATTGATTGTTCTCCGAATGGTTGAGCGACATTTCGGTGGGTTGCAAATCTTGTAGCTAGCAACAATAGAAAACTACCTGCTAGAAATTTATAAATACTTTGCACACCATACCACTGGCATGTTCTCTTAGTTGCAAATCTGCTACATAACATTTAAATGGTCATGTGACTAACTGAAAGTAGCTAGGCATAAATTTAGCTTCATAATTGAGGCGGTGATACATAATTTGAAACACAATTTAAAATAAAACTGCAACTCAGATACACACCCGTCGACCGCATCTACATCCCAGCTTTTACATCAAGCATTCTCATTTTCTGTAAGTGCATATCTGCCTATCTTTAGCTGTAATATGATGACCAAGATTTTACTCTGCGAATTCCAACGTTGTTCCGTTATTTTATTTTTGACAGAATGTCATCAGAGAGTGAAGACAATTATGAACTCACTATTTGCTGTTTTTTTTAGCAACTCTTATAAACTCCAAAAAGCTGGAGGAAACCTTCAATGTGGATAAAAAATACCATAGGAGTCTTCTCATCTCTGCTTTTACATTTTGTGGCCTTGACCTTTCCCAAAAATGCATCTACTCACTGATGAATTCTGCTTTTTATTTTCTAAATGTTTTTAAAACGTCAAACGGTTACTTATTTGTCACTAAACAAGTTCACAATTTATTGTACATACATTCAAAATAGAAAACAAAAAGCTGCTTTAGTGTAAAAACCGTGATAATCCAAAAATTTAATAAAAAGAGTTGAACTGGTTTGACTTTTTGAAGATCAAACAAAATTATAGCAATATGGTGTTCTCGGTGGTCCACATGCGATTCTTAACAAAATGACAAATTTTGAATAAATTAAAAATCAATATTCGGCGGCCAGTTCCAATCCTCCTTGCTTTAAGTGATACGAATATCCCTAAATTATCTGGTTTGCACTTTATTTAGAGGAAAATCCAACCTTAGACGTATTAAATTAGAGGAAAAATAAAAATTAGTGAAGGGTATCGCAATAAAAATTAGAAAGAAAAAATTAAGGATACTTGGAAAAAAGGCTATTCGCACTATTTAGAGGACGCATTAAACTAGAGAAATGACGGTAGTGATATGCAGTGTATAGTAGACTCCATAAACAAATTGCAAAAATAGAAAGACATACAAAATGCATTTTTTCTTCGCACTTTCAAGTTTTATATTCTAACCATGATTATTTTTTTTATTTCTGGTAGCATTTTTATTAGCGTTCTCACAAACATTTATTAACTACGCATTTTAGCATTAAAAATCTTTATGGGAAATTTCCTTCTTTAAACACTAATTATTTTTGACCTAATTGTCAATTGTAGCTAATAGCTACATGAATGTACCCCAACCACATTTTTAACATATATGAATAAAAAACTCTTTATGAATAAAATGTTACCGTGGAGGTCCTATGTATGCGTGCATGCGGAACTTAAATATTTATATTCAATGACATTTTAGAAGTCAGTTTGTTTGGTTTCAGATATAGAAAGAAATTAAAAGTTTACTGTGACGATGAATATATCTAGCTGTATAAAACTATCTTTCTGCATCATGATATACTTCACGGTGAACAGCACCACGCAACATATTAACCGCATGAGTCCTCTACACGGCTTCAGTAACATCAAAGTTGGCTGGGTTAGTTTCAAGAAATATTCACAGCGTCTTTTTAACATAACTTCATTCCATCAACAGGACGTTTCAAATGTTGGCCAATGTCAAAGATTGTGTCTCCTCAATGAAAGATGCAAAAGCTTTAATTTATTACCAGGGTTAGGTAATTTTCAATGCCAGCTACTGAATACTACGTTTTATGGCAACCCTTGCAAAATGGAAAGGCACATGACTGGAATGCATTATACCACATCTGTAAGTAGAAACATCCTTCAAGATATAAAAACACATTGAGAGAGACAAACTTCCACCTCTCTTGCTGACGGCTTGTTTTTTTTACAATGAAGTTCTCTGCTGCCTGAATTTATTTCCTGAGGGATAATTTTTTATTTTTTTTTTACATTTATGAAAATGTTACAACTCAAATCATACAAACCGAATTCCGAATAAGAATAAAATGGAATAAAGTGGAAAAACTTAATATCACATTAATTGTGATAAACGATTTATTTCAAAATCATTATTAAAACTTAAAAGAGCAAATAAAAAATGTTGTAAAACTTAATATTTACAAAAACGATTCTTTATTTCATAATCAAGTCATTTTCTCAGAATATTCTTAAAAATTGGTAAATTGATCCTTGATGATTTTTATAAAAGAATTACAAAAAAAGTGTGGAACAACTATTTGTGCAGCCAAATGGTAACAATGAAATGTCTTCTTCGATACTTTTCGAGGGGAAGGCCTCCTCCCCTAGTTTAATGTTCACAAATTCTTTATAAAACCATATTGCTTGCATTTTACGTGAAAAAAAAAACTGTTTTCGACCGCGAATTTACTGGTTGGCAACACAAAAATTTTGCACAGTGGGCAGCCCTCGGCATAAAAAGGTCGATTTAATGTTGTGGATTATACTTATTACACATGTATTCGTAAAAATGATGTAAATAAAAAACAATTATGTATTTGCGGCTTAAATTAAATAAAGTTTTCACAATTTCTTTGATTTAGAAAGGTTTTTTAAAAAATTGAGTTGCCATGAAGTTGATAGCAACAAAAGAATCGAAAACTTTTTTTAATTTAGCGTCCATAGATATATACATATATTTATATCGTCATAAACCCTATTCCGGTTTTTGATTTTTGCGCTTTAGCAGAAAATGCAGAGGAATGGAAACGAGTATTTACGTCAAAATGTTTGTTAATTTTTTTAAAACGGAATATAAAGAAGAAAAAATATTTTTCATTAGCTGAAATTGACAACACATTGTTAAAAGTTTAAAATCATTTTTATTTTGCTTTGAAAAATAATTATGCGATAATTGATTAATGATACGAATCATTGACAATAGTTTCGCCATGTCAATTCTTTTTCTTGATGATAATAAATAAAATTTTATCGCATGGCCTGTTTTAAGCTAATCAAAAATGTGGAAAAAGCTTTATAAGGGATATTTTATTATTGCTTTAAAAGAAAACTGTAAAAATGTTGATGTAATTTTATTCAAGTATCGATATTTGACGTTACTGCTTGTTCTTCCAACAGCATTTATAGCTAATGTTTCCTCAACTATCACTGAAACGGAAACATATAAATCAGACAGACAAATGCATAACCTTGTCATTTTTTTTCTTTCACAGAATCCATGCACACAGATTTACAACTTATGCCCGGATTACTCGCAGTGTATTCCAGATGAATCTTTAACGTCATATAGCTGTCAAAACAAGACTGGTATAGAGTGGCCTCATTTCTGTCCAACAACAGGAAGTAGCACGTGGATTTTACTTGAAGCAGCTATTCCAGCCCCGTTCTGTCATGCATGCGACACAGAAAACATTCAAGGTAAAAAATTGATTCTTTTTTTGCTACTCCTCTACTCTTAAAATACACAAACACAAAGTTGTTCGTCATATAAGGAGATTTTTATTAAAACAAAAGCCTTAAATTTTGCTAAAAAATGAGAATAAAATAAGAACGAACACAGACTCAAATCATACTTTTTAACCTAAGAACAACCTGAGCCTAAACTTTTCCATAAAACAACAAACAATCAGGGATACGAATTCTTGCGCTTTTTGTTCGCGATCGCTTCTTTTCTCACTTACAATAACTACAATAGAGTGCTCATGTTGAGGCGACCGTTCATTACTACAATTTTAAAGTTGCAACTGAAACAAAAAAACAACTAATTTCTTCATAAAAATAGCTATAAAAATATAAAAAATGCAAGAAATAAATTGAATAAATGAGACAAAACGAGGCTGAATTCTTAGTTTCTTTTCTTACTATAACAAACAAAATAAGAATTCATCGAAAGCTATAGGTGTCAAGCAAACGCCGGCATATCTGCTCTTGTTATTGAGGGGAAAATAGTATCTCGGACGTCATTGGGCAGAAGAGGTAATACACGTAACAGACGACCAATTGATGAGTAAAATTCTTGGTAGTTCAAGATGCCAGTGTTTCCAGTGAAAGATACAAAAGAGTTCATAATGGGACATGCGTGTCATGTTGCACATGCTCTATTTGGCATAATACACCAAGAACTTTATTGTCTCTTTTCTTCTCTCTAACTACCCACGCAACATAACAATGCGGAGCTTATCTGTGTTTGTTTGTTTATTTATTGATTTGTTTGTTTTGCCAACCCATTTAAAATTAGGTGAATAAAAGGAATGAAGGTTAAAACGATAAAAACAAATGCGCTAAAAACTCGATAAAGAATCTAATCTTTAAACCTATTTCTACTTATCAGAGCAAAATTATAATTGGGATCCCGGAACTCCCACCGCTTCAGAGAGATAAATTTGAATCTTCTCCGGGTTAGAGTTGAGTAACAAGTCTTAAAATGATATTTAAATTTTATATATTTGCAATTCCGGAACTTGGAAAGTTCTGTAAAAATGCATTGCTTTATGTAATTGAAAATAAGGTCAAGAGATAAACTTTGGTTATGTCAAGATATCATTAACAGTTTTAAGTTTTAAGTTTGTGAACTCTGCAAGATACTTAACCAAATTATTACATTATCACATCATCAATAAGAAAGAAAGAAACACAAATGGGAATTTTTGAAGCTGAATATTCCTTAAGAATTAAAAAGAAACAAGGTTGTTTTAACGGTGTATGTTTTACATTTTAAAAATTTTTTTTTTTTTTTTAATATTTGATGGGCTTTTTTAAAGCGCAATATTTAAAAAAATATTTATATGCTAATGATAAATTTGTATCTCGCGCAATATATCCTATTTTTCTCCTCATTTGGAAATTTTCAAAAATTCTGCTTGACTAGTAATTTCAAAAATATTTATTACAATACACTAGGAACCATGTGCTTTACGAGGCTATTTTTATTTCGATTTGGCACAACTATACATACGCGAATTTGTTCTTTCCAAAGTAAACCGCCAAGCGACAAGTAGGCAAAAGTTTAAGCTATAGATAAATTGCCATGTGACGTTATTTGTTTACTTTTCAGTGGTAAGCTCTTTGGCTCTGGCAGGAAAAGAAGATGCTAGGATTTAGTAAAGAGAGGTCTTTTCCTGTTAATTTCTTTTCATAGAAACATCCTTTTAATTATCGTTTTAAATCCTAACAATGCCTACGTGTGACGAAATGGACTGATATTAACTTTGATTTACCTAACGCCCATCCCTTCTCCTGCCACGCAAATACCTGAGCCGAAATAGCTCACTGTTAAAAATGTAAACAAAGAAATTTACCTATAAGAAAGAATAGTTAAGAGCATTAAACAAAATTTTGCTGCCTATAAAAAGGCATGTAACTAGTATCTACACGTATTGATTTTTACGCGTTGTGTCTCATCAAGAACAATCCGTTCGTTAGTGATTTCGCTAATTTATCATCTGTACTTTCTCTTCACAGGTTCATTTGTCATTTTAAGTAGGAAAAGCGATCAAAATAAGGAAAATTTTAATCGTGGCTGGCAAGAATATAAAGAGGGGTTTGGCGGAGATGAATTTTATGTGGGGAACGAGTTAATTCACCAAGTAACAAAGTCACATCAATGTGAATTACACATACACATGTCTGGATCAGAAGGCACCTACAAATTCTACTATGGTCATTTTCGGGTGGAAAGCGAAGCAAATTCGTACAGGATAAAAATCGGTGAATTTCATTTGGTAGAAGGAGGTATGTTTTCCTTTTTCTTTTGCATTTTGTCTCTGAAACGTTTCTTCATGAACGTTTTTTAAACATAGAAAATATGTTGTTGTGTATTTTTTGCTCGCACTTAAAATATCATTGTGGCTCATATAATCCTTAGAATTTTAAATCTCGCAGGATTGATTTTCGCGCGTGCTCTGCTTCAGACTTGAGAAAACAATTTCTTTCTTCATATTTCAACCAAATTTTATAAAGGGTGTTGATAATTTCGACGATACAGCTCTTTTGTGGTCTATCACATAGACTCAAGAACTGTGTCCGTTAGTCGAGCAGTGACGTGTTGTTACTTAAAAAGTGAAAGAAAAAATGTTCAAAAATTGATTATAATTTTAACAGAAATAAGGTTTATAATGTAACTTTCTCGTTTTTATTTGATCCTTTTAGTGCAGCGCGTTTTTTAAGGCCTTCTTTTTTTAGTCAAAAAATAAGCAGCGTTCTATAACATGAGGACAAGACCTAATTCGTGTTTGGTACGTAAAGTAGGCTTATTTATCCCCTATCACTCTGCATGGAAACCTAGTTCTCAGGAGTATTTTTGGTTGATTTTCCTCAGTATATGTCGAGACCCATCCTTTAAAGTGAACTAAGTAAAAGTATCCGCATTAACATTTCTAAAGTCAGACCTGCCTTCGGCTTTTAAGCCTTCAGGTGTAACTGAATTTGAGTTAATAACAAATTAAAAGAAAAGTTTGAACTGTGCCACATTTGTCTTGTATATATATGTAAGTAAAGTATATGTATTCCATATACTTTTAGGGAATCTCCAGGATGATTTATCAAAATCCAATGGAAACACATTTAGCACCTTCGATTATGGTGACTCTAAAAGGTTCGCACAACAATACCAACGTGGTGGGTGGCATGTTAGTGAAGCTAGTCTTTTTAATGGATACTGGCGCTCGAAAACATATTTACAGAAAGATAAATATTTTACTGTTGTTATTGCGAGATTAAAAAAGAAGGTGTAAGCGCTTAGAGAAGGCTGCTTCAGGTAATATTTGAGAATTCTTCATACAAGTAATATCAAATACAAAGTTAATAAGAAGCAACCTTTCTTAAAGATCTTTTACGTGACGTTTGACGCTCGCCACTTGTCATATTTAACATTATTTTTTTGTTAATTTATGGTTTTATTAATTTTAAAAATTCAGCCAATCGTTAAGATATATATTATACAAAATTCAAAATTCCTAATTTTTTCGGTGTAAACTAGCCAAACCAGCTTTGTGCACAGCCAATGAATGTTCCTTGTAAACTGTCGTTTATTATGGATTCAGGATTGTCATGCTTAAAAATGTTATCTACAAGCACTAAACATGACATACTGTATTTAAAGTTTCTTTTCATAGAATAGTGACTGTTGTATTCTTAAGAATATTTACTTTGAAAGTGACGTGAACATATATCCCTTTTTTTTGGTATGTGGATATGTAATGTATTATTTTGCCCGCACTGTATATATAGCAGAATTCGTTTTATTTACTTTAAGGAAAGAAATTTTAGCAGGAACCATTTTATGGAATTTAGCTAATTATATTAAATATTTAACTGCGTACTTTAAAACCTTTGACTTGCAGCTGTTTCCTTTACCAGAAAATAGGTCTCCAATGTTATTTTCTTTTATGTTGCTGTTTTCCCTTATAATATACACATGCTGGCTAGGTATTTTTACTGTTAACTGAAATATAAAATGAGGAAGGGAGGTAGCTAAAGATTACAAGTAACATAGTATGTTAGCCAGGTTAATTCGAGATCATAAAACGAAAGTACCTTTTGGTCCCCGAAAAGTGATAAATATAAAAAACTGATTAACTCCATAAAAGCCATCCATCCCAATGGTAGCCTGGCGTTGTGGTTGCACATTCTGGTAATTTCGTGGACACCATCGTTCAAAACTACTGCAAGGATGGTTACGCATGTATAATGTTTTTGATTGATTAGTTAGTGCAAGAACGTGGTAATTCTAAAAGTGACGAGTTCAGAATTTCGGAATTGGACACGGGTAGTAGTAACGGGAAGTGGCTACCTACCTACCTACCTACCTACCTACCTACCTACCTACCTACCTACCTACCTACCTACCTACCTACCTACCTACCTACCTACCTACCTACCTACCTACCTACCTACCTACCTACCTACCTACCTACCTACCTACCTACCTACCTACCTACCTACCTACCTACCTACCTACCTACCTACCTACCTACCTACCTACCTACCTACCTACCTACCTACCTACCTACCTACCTACCTACCTACCTACCTACCTACCTACCTACCTACCTACCTACCTACCTACCTACCTACCTACCTACCTACCTACCTACCTACCTACCTACCTACCTACCTACCTACCTACCTACCTACCTACCTACCTACCTACCTACCTACCTACCTACCTACCTACCTACCTACCTACCTACCTACCTACCTACCTACCTACCTACCTACCTACCTACCTACCTACCTACCTACCTACCTACCTACCTACCTACCTACCTACCTACCTACCTACCTACCTACCTACCTACCTACCTACCTACCTACCTACCTACCTACCTACCTACCTACCTACCTACCTACCTACCTACCTACCTACCTACCTACCTACCTACCTACCTACCTACCTACCTACCTACCTACCTACCTACCTACCTACCCTGGGTTTGGTGGCATCGGACAAGATTTATAAAATCAAAAAAGTAGGGGTAGTAAAATGACACAAAAAGAAAGGCTAGAAACATTTGCAGTGTACGTATATTCAATCAAGAGGGTCTTCAGAGTGCAACTTTATAGATAGAGCCTCCACCAAATGTGAAAATAACGAAAACAATTATCTTCTGATTACCCTATACATAACTTTTATGGTCCATTTTTGGAAAAATTGGTAAACGCAAAATTTTTGGAAAAAAAACTTTCGGCAAACACAAATTTCGTTCAAAAATTTTCCTTCTTAATGTAATGTCTCCCTGCACAAAAGCTGAAAATAAAAGTTAACCTGCCACTCGGAAACTAGTTGATTTTCTTTCTATTTGGTTTTAGCTTGATAGACAGTTATGTGACATATCCGAACCGACCAGGTTACATATCGGACTCGCCTCCTTCTGGAGACGAGGTTGATTGGAAAGACATTTAGGTATAACAATAAATTGAACAAATATCGAGTAGTTTATTCTGACAAATCAGAAAATTTAAAAGATTCTAACGGAAATTATTTAATCTTTTTTGTACCTATGTTGATGAACTTCTATTTGCGTGAAAATCATGATTTTGATTGAACGTCCTACTTATATACACTTTCAAATTATAAACTTGTTCAGAAGCTTTTTCTAGTCAAACGCAGGGGCGTTGCGTGAGTAAAAAATGTAAACATTTCTCGTCCATTATAAACATGGAAGAGGACAATCTTGAAGAATGACCAGATTTTTAGTTAGTGTATTTTAGCGCTGAATTATTTATATCAGATTTGTGTTTAGATGATTTACCATGGCAAGGAGAAAAGTCATGAAATATGTAACATATTTGCTTAGTTTTGTTTTTCTAGTGATAGAACTTTCCACGTCGATGATGTAGTTGAAAAATTGAATTCGGGAAAGTTGTATTTAAGAATTTATTGCTAGTCGATCACTTTCTTGGTTTCTTATAAAAATAATCAGTTTCCTATAAAGCGATTTTTAATAATAAAAAAGGGCATACCGTAATGATCCGATTAGGCGCCCACTCGAATAAGCGCCCCCTGGGCGCTTAATCAAAAACTTCCTTGAGAAAGTGGGCGCTTATTTGAAAATTTTACTTTCTTATATTGAGAACCCTAGAAAGACGTTATTTTGTTACATTTTCCGATTAAGCGCCCATACAAAAATCCTAAAATTTATTACGGTATGTAAGTAACTACATAAGTACATGTTGGAAACACAATACACGTATTGATAAAACTAAAAAACTGGGGAAAAATATTTTTTTTCACAGTGCAGTTATTCAAAGAAAGTGATTGTCTCATTTTTTACGTCTCGTATCGTTTATAACAACATATGTACGAGTTTTTTTAAAAAAATAAAAATAATTTCCAAGAAATGATAAACATGCAACAATATTATCAGAACTGAACAGACATGTTGATATTGTTTTTCATCTTAAACATAAAAATATATGTCTTTATATATATATTTTTACCTTATTGGTAAAAAGGTCGGTAAAAAGTGACCAAATTTTGGTTCAGTGACTAAAATATTTTAACAAGCTTTTCACCAATCAAAACAAGTTTGTTTTTTTTTGTGCATAAAATATCTGAGAAGTAAGAGGACTAAGGTTTATATTTAGATCCCTTTGGTGTCCGACTTTTTATTATCCATTTCTCATTTTAAAAAAAAATATTTTAAATTAATTTTTGCAAAAAAAGAGCGAATAAATTTTGCGACTATCAAGTGACTAAGCGTTTACATATACCAAAGCAAGTCTACGTATTACACTATTAACATTTACTTTCAATGATATTCTTGCTTTAAGGGGTTTAAAAAAAATCCTTTCAAATTTCTTCTTAAAACATGGTTTAGCTTCGTCAGCAAGTTTTTAAATAAATTTAAATAAATTCGAAAAATAAGAGAAAAAGTAGGTTTAATTGGAACAGTCATTTTTAGTTTGTTTTTTTCGGCAACAGAGCAACAAAAATATCATCTGATATATAATCTTATTTACAGTTACAAAATGGAAACTTCAATGAGCTTTTTTAAAAAATATAGTGTAAGCTAATAAAATAAAATTTAAAAATTCAAAATACTATTTATATATAACAAATCTTCTTTCTATATGGCGAATGCTGGTCCCAATTTTTTCGTTATTTCAATAGAAATAGATAACTATTTTCTTTTTTTATATATGTAGTTTTTTATTGTGACTGTAAAACAAAGCTCAAGGAAAACACAGAAAATACTGTTATAAATTGTCACATTCTTAGCCTCAGATATATACTCAAAATATCTTAACCTTATTGAAAAAACCTGAGCTAAAACTTCCATAGCAAACAATAAAAAAATATGTTGTTAATATTTATGGAGTTATCTAGAATGTCTTCCCTTATTTGATATGTGGGCTGTCATTATTCAAAGGATTCTGATCTTCCTCATTAAGATGTGTCACAATCATCTGAAGTTCTTCGATTTCTTTTGAATTTTTATCATACTTGTGAGCAATAAGTTTACGATAAAACCTCATTGCAAATATTACAAATAAAATGCAAACAGGAACCATCACACCTGTTGACGCTAAAGCGGCCTCTTTACTTTGATTGTAAAATTTTACCCACATCAACATCGGGATTTCCATTAAAAACAATAGTGTTCCCAAGCCTGTGCTAAAGACCCAAGCAGTTTCAATGTATCTTTGTAATTGCTTATGCGGGGAGTCAGATGGTAGCGTCTTCACTGTAACGTCTTGTTGTGCATAGACACTAGTATGCATTTGCTCCACTGTTTCAATATTTGGTAGAATGCAGACAGATATCATCAAAGCAAATACATGAACTGATATTAAAACTGTGGTTAAGAGACTAAATACTATCAACAATCCATTTGGAATGTCATTTTCTAAATTGATTTCCACCATGGCAACCTGTTAAAACGTAAAATTGTGGATTGATATTGTTATAAACAAATTGTATTACCGTAATGTTCCAATTAAGCACAAGCATTTTTTAAGCAACCCCCTCGAATTAGCCCCCACCTGATAAAAGGGGGCACTTAATCAAAAACTACCTTGAGAAACTGAGTGCTTATTTGAAAAACCTAGAATGATTAAACTTTATTTTGTTATGTATATCTTTTGTTCAGTTTTATTTTTCAGAAAAAAAAAACAAATTTAAAATTTATCGTTGTCTTAAATTTGGACAAAATTGGGAAGAAAATATAAGCACCCAGCATTTTCTAAGCGCCCCCTCAATTAAGCACAATGAAAAATATTCAAGAATCCATGGCGCTTGTTCCGATCATTACAGTATGAACAACTACGTAATTTAGCTAGCCAGCTAAGCTAGCTAGCTACAAATACGCACAATTAGATTTTTGCTTTAAATATAATATGTCATATAATATATAATATAGCCATCCCAGTCAAGCAGATTTAAACAAAATCATTTGAAGAAGGAACCATTCCAGACACACTAGCCAGTGCTATAATAACCCCAAAAACAAGAGTGGAAGCAAAACTAAAGCTGAAAACTACCGCCCAATTGCCCTAACTTCTCACATCATAAGGGTCCTTGAAAAGGTTGTCTGAAATCAAATTGTGTCATTCATGGAAGAAAATAACCTGTTCAACAGTTCCCAGCATGGTTTTCGTGGTGGATGGTCATGTCTGTGCGAGCTTTTTGACCATTTCAACAAAGTTCTACAAATATTTTGCAACAACTCAAAAGCAGATGTTGTATACCTGATTTAGCAAAATCGTTTGACAAGGTCGATATAGACATAACTCTTTAAAAGATAGAAAACGTAGGTATCAAAGGCAAACTACTCAAATAGCTGAAGTCCTTCCTAAAAAACAGAACCCAGTATATACGTCTCAGTAAACAGTCACCACTCAACGCCCTGCCTAAGTCTCTAAGAAACATCACTTCATGTCCAGTTTTAAAGTTTAAAAAAAACTCTCCCAGATGAACTTCCAATCCCCGGGACAAATGAAGTCTAAAAAAACAGTATAGTCACTGTAGTTCAATCTAATCCTCATCCTCTTCTTTTTAGAGATGGAGTAGACAAAGAGGAAGAAGTGACTGACGTTGGTCGTCCACAACAGGCGTGAAGCTACAACTTCAAAAGTTAGCTAACATAAGTAGCTAACAAGTAAGTAAGTATTCTGCACAATGAAAGAATCCAGCGAATTCAAATTAATTTGCAAGTGTTATATACTAATTAATCTACCTACCATTGCAAAACCTGACATCAGTCCAGAAGTTCTACTCGAAGCTTTCAATTTTGCTTTGCTCAAAAACAATTTTCTCCAACTAAGATATTCCAGTTGTTTATTTCCATTTTGAGTGCCTTTTGCTTCTCGGTTTATTAATCCATTCATTTTATTTTTGTGTTTAAATTCGTAAAGGCATTAGCTAGCTTTTTAATTTCTAGCAGTAAAACAACAGATTTTCGTAGAAAGTTGCTTACTAAAGAAATTCACTCTGACCCCTTCCCCTTTATCAAGGAGAGTTTTGTTGTGATGCTGGTTAAGTACAGGTGACCTTTATTCTTAGACTCGTGCCTACACGGCCCGGTAAATAATAGGCACTTTTTAAGCGTAGCCTCGTAGTGATTTCGCTAGACAAAGGACTGGAAGAAAAACAACAAGACGCAGTAAAAACCAAGGAAAATCAAAAACAAAACGATCGTTAAACTACAAAACTTTCACATAATTAGCTAACTAGCTATATATATGTCCCGAATTATCCGTAATTTATCTGATGCAAATTTAAAGCCATGGAAAATATTGAGGGATTGGAAACTTTCGTGGGACGATCTTTGGTAGGTTTCTTTGTCTGTATTTTTAGCAAAAACCCGTAGATTTAGTCTTTAGCAAGTATTGATGCAGAGTAGGCCTATTTGATACCTAAATGTACCATCCCACCAGAAAAAATCAAATGTCTGGATGTTTCCTGGTGAGGCTGTACCATTTCCCTTACCAGTTTTTAATATCCATATATATACGTATGGCTCGAAAGCCTTTTTAGGTTATATCCATATATTTTTTTGTTGTCTGAATGTTCTCCTTTGTTGCTCTCTGATCAAATATTTGCATTAAAAATCTTAATTAAAAAGAATTTACAAGCAAAACAGCGTTAAAATGTCGCAAATTGGCAAAAATTAAGCAGTATCTAAAACATATTAAAGATTTAACTAAAAAAAATTCCTTAAAACATCCAGTATATATTGTATTTATGAAGGTTTCACCACAAAAACATTATGATTACGGCATATGTACACCATTTCATTATGGCTGCTTAATCTGAATTCTGGCCCATGATTGGGTCAACCAGTATTATAACGCAAACCCAACCACAAGAATCAATTGTTTCAAATTTATTAGTTGAAATACAATACTACTACCTACTACTACTGGCATTATCAAGCGCTAATTTCACATGATACTTCTAAACCAATTACAGGTTTTCAGGTTAGCCGTTATGATTTGTGGGAAAACACTTTGTGGCGCCGTAGATTAGTGGTTATAGCTCTCGTACTCTGTGCGGGAGACCGGGGTTCGATTCCTCTTGACGGCGATTCAACATGGGCGAGTGAATGTTACCATAGCCCCGGGTTAACCCAAGCCATGTGAGGGAAATTGGGAAGATGGCACACTGTGTGGGCCGTTGGATGTTGCCGGGAGTTGTCTAGTAGAGCGCGGGCTCTAATTGGGTCTGCGTAGCTCAAAATGAGCATTAAATACTCTAGGACTCTCCATCTACGCCATGGCCCCTCCTGGAAATAATAGACAGGGTATATCCCTCGATATTTGTGAGGCTAGCCATGTAAAATATGCACATCTATCTATCTCTCTCTCCTTTCACCCAGTGACCCCTTCATAAATAGGGACTGAATTTTCGAAGAATATTTTCCTTTAAACCAAACGTTGTACCACATTATATTCTAATCAGGGCGGCGGAAGAATCATCATTGCTCTTGGATTTTTGAGGTTATATTACTGACAGTCTTTTATTTTGACAAAACTGACATTCTGGGAATAAAAAACGAGTACTGCTGGTTGGGTTGCAAATTCCTGAAATTTTTTATTCAGTAAAGTAAAAAAACAAGAAATTTTACCAATCACTTTTTGTACTGTAGCTAGCAATATGCTAACTTCAAGCAAGCTAGACCCCAACCTTTGTACACCTGAAGTGGGTGACTATACTCACTCTTGCACTCAAGGTTTGTTTTCCCCATGTGATAATTTCTCCTAATTGGAACTTCGGAGGGAAACTTCAACAACTTTCTTGTTTTTTTAAGTGATCAAAAATGATCATGAGATTTTTAGGGAATGAGATGCATGTCTTTTTTACCTCTATTGAGTCAAAAATAAAAAAACCCACTTTCTAACGTTGATCAACCTGTGTCATTTTAAGAAAAAGGATTTGAAGAAAATATATTTCATGGAATGACCTTGAGCAAAAAACTATTTTATTCAGTCTAAGCTATTTTTTGAGACCATAATTTTAAATGCGTGTAATCGCTCTTATGGAATTAAGTTATATTATACACTTTTTAGATTTATTTTAAAGTCAAAGATAAGTGACTTAGTTGAAAATTCAAAAATATAATAAAAATAAAATAGTCACCACATTCAACTATCACTTTGTCCTGGCAAAAAATAATCTTGTTCAGACGTAGGTAAACAGACAGCTGTGCATTTTTTATCAATTTATTAAAATATGAGGCCTGGGACTAAATGTCAAAAGTATATACATGATCTCATACATTTTCTTGATCAGCGTTTTGAAATCTATACATACGTGATGAAGGCAACGGGTATACCAATTTCTGCATTTGGTTGGTCTTTGCTAATGTCAGCAAAATATTTGAACATATCTCTCTCCTTACCTGTTTGTTATTTGTACATGTTTATATACATTATTTTGTTCAGGGTTTTAAGATCTTCACAGCTACAGTTTACAAAAATTCTGAGAGTAATTTTTATGTATATGAATGAAACACTGCTGACAAAATTATATGCCTTTTTTTCTATTTTTCTCTTCCTAAATGGATTTTTCCATGGGTCTTGTCGACTAGTTTATTAATATAACTAAATTCATATTTCTGCCTGTCAAAACTTAAAATAAATCAGCAACGTTATAATTTAGAGAGATGGTTAGATGGATGTGAATTCCAGTCTAATATACGGGAAAAGCTCAGATGAGCTTTAAGAAGCAGGCTAGGTATCAGTAGCATTAAATATGTTATCCAGAAAAGAAGATGAAGTTACAGTAAGGCTTAAATGTAACTTTACATGTACAGAAGTTTATGACCTCATTTATGTTCTTAAACTTTTAAAATGCGATCTAAAAAAGCTTTTCCATTTTGGCTTTACTTTCTTAGGTCAAGCATATGGACATAAAAGCAATGTTTTATTTTGTTTGTTTTCATTTTCTGGAGGTCAATTTTAATTTTTTTCGAAACGCTAACTTTTATAAGAAAAATGTTGCGCGATTTTTTAAGAGTTTTATGTGCGAAATATAACATTTATGTTTGTGTGAAAAGAAATAAAATTGCATGCACGCTTTTGTAAAACACAGGCATCAGCAAAAACAGATTCATACAATGATAGATCTTGATCAGGATTATATATCCTCCACATTGTCTGGTTAAATGGTCCATAAGATTGCTAAGCCTTAAACGTCCAATACAGTATTGTCAAAAAATTGCCAAAATTAAAGAATTATAACTAACGATTTCGACTCTGAACGATAAAGAAGATTTGCACAAGATATATTGTGACCAACAATTTTCTATTGTGGGCATGTTTAGACCCATGTGGAGCATTACTGATATGTAAAGCATCCCATTTCTTGAGAGGAAACCTCTTTCCACTTATGTAGATGAGAACTTCTTTGTAAAGGCCTCTACTTAGTAATCTCAGCCTTAGCATACCTGTTGGTTTCCATTACCATGGTATCAATCGAGTCTTGAGTCATAAATAGATGTTGTAGGAATTTTTAAATCTGGATGTTCATCAAAGAAAAATTAGGTGGTTGATTAGACTCAGGCTTCTATTTCTTCTTCCACAATCTCACAAATCCAAATATACCATACCTTTTACACACAGGACAAGTGGATGAATGTCTTACAATGATATCCAAATAAAATTCAAATGCAATTTTTAAAAATACGTTCAAAAATAGTGCAGCCTAATGTTTAAAAATAATTTAACAATACAATATTTCAATGGTGTGCAGTGCCAACGTACGAGAAAACTCGAATGACATATCTTGTAGCGTTGCGCATGGTAAAATTCAGTAATCGTCCAGTGCCACGCTACAAGTAAATTTGTAGTAAATCCTTTCTTCAGAGATGATTCCGAACATACCTTGCGTTTAAATTTCACAAAGTATGATACAATTAAACTTTCCAGATGTCTATACTTTAAGTGGCGCTGAGGAAGTCCTTACCGAAAAATCTGTTGTAAGAAAGCCCCATTTTAAAAACCCATAGCAGTGACAAAAGAAAAACAGAAAAACACTTGGCAGTAAACGTGTTAAACATTTCAACACATCTTGTGGGCCAGGTGGTAAATTTCACATAACATGGCCCCACTTGTCTCCAACATAAAAGCAATATATGAATAGCTATAGGCAAATAAAAAAAGCAACTACATATATGAGCATATTGCAGAATTAGTATGGTATGTGACAACTGCAAGTCACCATTTTTCCTCATGTTATATAGGCCTTTGTTTGACTTAAGTTAAAAATGCAAGTAAAAAAATATTTTGATTTGCATTGTGATTTTTTTCCTGAGGCGCTTTTTGCTAGATTGTGATGGCTGGTTTTAATAAGCATAATGCTTATAAGTATCTTCGGGTTCAGATGGGGGAATTTCTTAAATAGATATTAAGCCTTGGTGAATCCTTCCAATGTGTGTTGTTCTTATGTCATGGGTATATATTTTAGTTACGCCAACACCACTACACTATAATATTTCAACTTGTAATTATGCCTTTAGTTTTGTGGTTGTTTTTTGAAAGCTGAAAACGGGTTTGTTTCATCTTACCCATGTGTAGGTCATATATCAACGTTTAAGTTCTTTAAATTGTTGCTTAGATATATAGGCATAACGAAAGCACACTCTTAGCGTGAGTATGTTTTTTAGATTAGCATAACCTAGCCTGATTTCAAATTTCTATACTATACCATGGAATCCTTAAATATTTGTCATTTTTTGTTAATTTTTTTGGTTTGTCTTTAGAACAGAAACATGAACTTTATTAAAAGGTCCAAATTTGATATTTTTATAGTTTTTAGACAATTAGACACAAATATACATTAACGAAATAGAAAACAGTTAAAATTTACTTTTTAGCGTATCAAGGAAAGAAAAATCTACAATGATTCTAGAGTGGATGATGAAATAGAGGGGAAAAGAAAGTTTGATGTTGAAGAAAAATTGCATGATGAAAAGTTTAATCAAAATCTATCAGATTTTATCTTAGAGTTGTCTGGAAAGGGTGAGTTTAAACTTGCGTACAATACTTCAAACTGTTTTATGTGTATTACATAATAATGCCTTTGTTCATTATCCTCCTGTTTTTTTATTGTTTGGCCAGTTACAAGCATAATGTTATATATAATGGTAGATTCAAGTTGAGCAATAACAAAATTGAATATGCAATAATTGTAAATCTTAATTTTATTATAAATTACATTCTTTTCTTTAATTTTGTAAAAGTTTGAGAATTTAAAACAGGACAATGGCCCTTGCACAGGGTTCACACTCCTCCTAAAGATCTTTAAAAAAATCCTCCCAAACTATCCAAAAATTTTCTGATCTTTTGTGAAAACTCCTAAAAATCTCATAAGTTTAAGGTACATGTCCATTTTACAAACTCAATTTTCAAATGGGTTTTTATTTGTGGAATAAGTCCAAAATATCTATACTTTCATCAGCTAATGCGAATTAAAACCTGACCACTTCAATTTCTTGTCCAATTCCTTTGACAGCCTGAATTCTTGTGATCCTCCCAAGTTCTTCTCATGATCCAAAAAAGTAGTTACAAAATGAATGTGACCCCTGTTACATAAGATATATTTTGTGCATGCAAACAGTAAAATTTTATGTAGTAGATTCCACTTTTAATTTAAGTTATATATTTGTTCCCATTTACTGTGAGAAGAAAAAATGAACCAAAAAGATCCTGTATAACTAAAATAATCTAGACTTTCTAATATTAAATTTTAATAAAAAATACTTTCTGCATAGATTTTGACCTGAAGTATATCCAAGAGCATGGCTTCAACACACCAATTTTGTTTAAGAAAAAAGACGGTCTTGGATTACGGTGTGTAATAATTTATTTACCGTTTCAATCAGCTTGAAATTCAGGTTGTTACACAATGTTTATTTACTTTACAGGATGCCAGATGCCGAACTGTTCACTGTAAACGATGTTAAAAGTTATGTCGGTATGTAGAGCATTCATTGAATAAGCATTCGGAAATTGTGTCATTTTTAAATAGCTTTTTATTTAAGGTTTTTGGATTATTATTTTTTTTATTGGTAGTGTATTACATTTTTTCCCCTAATATCTACATTGTTGTCAATGTCATATTTGCCAATTATATAAAAAGTTGGTGCAGCACCAACTTTATCTTCTTCTATTATTTTGAATTTCTTTTATGAAAATCCTTATCAATTAAATTAAACATTATGTTTCGAAATGCTATTCTGAAGGGGTATTAATTTTGAAAATATTCTGGAAATGAGAGGGTTGCATTTCATTATGCATTAGTATTACTACTAAGAAAGAAAACATTTCTTTTGTGTGCAATGAAATAATATTGCTCAACCTACAGGGAATAAAAAAATATTTACCAGAATGACAGTATGCTTTTTGCACAAAAGTTTTAATGACAGTAAAATTTTATTAATATAAACTTTGAACAGGAGGGCTCCTCGATAACGACAAAAGCTAAATGATGTTTTAGTACAAAGAGTGGTTATTGGGACTTTTGTAATTAAGTCCTGCGTATGGTAATTTTAACTCATTTTAATTAAGAAAGAGTCTAGCAACAATTTACTGCTAACTAACTAACTAACTAACCAACCAACCAACCAACCAACCAACTAACTAAGGTGTAATAGGAAAAACCAGATCATTGACTTCAGTTCACATGTTTAACGGGATAACAGAAGTTACAAAGTGGGGCAATGCAAAGTGGGGCAAAAGTCATTACATATTGGGGCAGGTATTACAAAGTGGGGCAAGATAATTACAAATTGGGCAGATATTACAAAGTGGGACAATTATTACAAAGTGGGGCATAACACAGGCTGATAAAAATAAACAGCAGTGAACAGTGAACAAACAAGTTGTATTGGGTGTTTTGAAAATTTTCTTATCGAGATGGCTAAAAAAGCAAGTCATTTTCAAGAGATCATCAGTTTTTTTTAGCTTATTTTGCAAACAGCATAATAATGATGAAACACTTTTTCTGTGACATGAGAAATCATGTCATATCACTGTGTGTGTAGTTGTAATACAAATAACATTACCATTTGTTTGCAGGAGCTCGACGAATGATAGATGTGTTTGATTGTGATACACATCAGGCTGACCAAATGAGTGTGCATCACTGGATACGGTATTACACTGGCTCAGAACGAGAAAAAATATTAAACGTCACTAGCCTTGAATTCAGTCACACTGGACTTGATCGAATTGTGGAATGCCCAACAACGGTATGTTAGTTGGAGATTGATATTTTTGTCAAGGTTAAGTCTTGTTGTATTTTTAAAATTTGCAGGTAGAGTTAAACAATATTTGAAATTCACATTTTTCTCTGTTTGGCTGCTGTTTCATACATGCCATGCTAAACTGTGCAACAGATTTAAGTTTGTCCTGTCGCATCTTCAGTGGGCCAACAAAAAATTTATTTTACACACCGCTGAGAGTCGATGTTTAAAAGTGTTTTAATGACTTTTAGCTTAACACGACTTATAAGCAGTTTTTTTAAAAGATGCAAACATAAGTTAATGATCTTAAAAGTTGTTTGAAATGTTCATGTGGTGTTTTGTCCACGGTTATTCAGAGGACTGCATAAAATACGAGGAGGTTTAAAATAAAGTCATAGAAAACAACCTCATTCTTCAAGAATTAAATCGAACAGAAATATTTTAAAATAGAAACAACTATATATATACAAAGGTGAGTAAAGTCACGTGACCCTTTCAACATGTGGTACCTTAACCACATGTTGAAAGGAAATGCTGTAAAGGAAAAAGCTCACTTCATGAGTAGTCTCATAAAAACCCTTATAATTTATCAATACTCTATTTTTTTGAATGCTTGATGAAAGACTTATTTGATGGTGTTATTTTCGTGAGATATCATTTTTCTAAAAAGAAAATATAATGAAATAAACACACACCATTTTTTTTCACCGTATGTTTTAAAATTGCTTCTTTTTTGGAACAACGCGTGGTCGCAGACTTCTCGTTTTTGCACCATTACATTCAGCATAATTAAATTAAAAAAGGTTCCTGGTTTTTTTTTCTAATGTCGTTATGAAATTATTTGTAATTATATATAATTATTCAAAAAAATGCATATTTTTTTCTCTCTGTCGTCATAATTCGATAATCAGTAATTTATACAAAAAATCCAGGAACCTTTGGTGCAAAATTTCATTGAGCCAATAGGAAGCTTTCAGAAAAAGAGACCACTAACGTTATGGCATTTATGCAAAAATTTACTAACAAGATATTTGTTTTTAAAGATTATCGTAGGTGTTGTTAAAATGTGTGAACTGAGTATCAGTCTTTTTCAGCAGAGGCGTGCGATCGCACACACGCACCTTGGCACGCGCCTAAATCGTTTTAGGCGTGTGATTAATCAAAAATAAATATTAAGTTTTCAAAATCAACCTATAAAAACCATTTTGTAGTGGGCGATGACAAAACGTCCAATAGATTTCCGTATTGGTCGGACACTTTTAGATCTCTTAAATTATTGAATAGTCCTGGTCCTTTTAATTCACAATCAAGCCTATTCATAGTCAACCTGGCTATCCTAGCTATTTCACCGACTCCTAACTTAGTTAAAAGAACTGTGTAGACGTAAATCTGTTTTGCCTGGCCCTTTCGTCGTTGGTAACTAAGTCTTACACAAGAAATCCAGCCATGTGGTTCTTATAACTAATGCGGAGGTGAATGCCGACGGAGCACGGATGAAGCAAGTCTGCAAAACTGCACTTACAGGCGGAATAGACATTTTATAATAATGGTAGATAATTTCTTTATGTGACAAAACAATTGGAAACCATAGCAGGTCCGAATTTAATGGATTTTTTCTTTATGCCTGTAAAAACTAAATCCATGTGCAGTATAAATTTTTTTCTGTAAAAATTTTGTTAAGGTGTAGCTGAACTTTCTGAATGAATTTTGAAGTTTTGTTTAAGCCACGTGGATAATGATTTTTTTAAATTTGAAAACAAAGCATATTTTTGACTATTTGCTTGTGATAACCTTAAAAATAAACAGTAAATACAAAAATGACAGTATAGTCATGCATGCTATCTCGGACATGTAGAAAAGGAAGTTAAGATTGAGAAAGTCGCTATACCAGTGTCTACTCAATCATCGTGTTTGGAGTTCACGATTTAAAACGTCCTCCACTTTTCTACCGCAAAATGAATGCACAACAAAAATAACCTTGGAATGCATAATGCGTAACATTCTTTCCATGTGTGTTTTACATCGCACGCGTTATTTGATTTACGCGTGCGACTGGAGTATGCAGTAGTGGGAACTTTTATTTTATGCTGAGAATGCGTGCATGCGTTCAGAATTATTGATAGAAATGAGTCAGGGTTACAAGAGACATGATTTTTTCAATAATTTTTTATACGACAACATTTGTGAAAGTAAACTATCTAAAAAATATTATTATGCATATTTTTATATGTGAGTTCCATATCATGCATAATGTTTGAATGCTAAACTCATTTTGCACATATTTCCTTGAAGGCGCGAATGATATAACACCTCTAAAAAGGCTTTTTTAGAAAAAAGTGATGTTTCAAATATTTTTATGTTACATAAAATTTGTCGTTCGAAAGAGAATTTTTTTTTCTATATGACATGAATTTTTTGCAAAAAACCTCAAAAATAAATTTGTTTTCTTGACAGTAACCTTAAATAAGTGTATCCAAATGAATGACCCCCTATAACTTTAAAGTCATTAAAGTTAAAACGAACATATGATTTTACCCTCTTACCATTTTTTTTTTATTTAGGTTACAAAAGATTTAGATTGGGTCCAGTTGGCTTGGCCTAATCATTTACTTGCAGAACAAAAGGATACTACTAACACCATTGATAACATGAAATATCCAAAAGTACGAAAGTAAGTTCATTTTTGAACAAGGTAACAACATGGTACTTTTACTTTAGTGTTTCTCTTAACATTTTTGGTTTCATCTGTTTGCAGATACGTTCTGATGAGTGTTGCTGGCTGCTACACAGATTTCCATATCGATTTTGGTGGTACTTCAGTTTGGTATCATGTCTTGAAAGGGGCAAAGGTATTTTATGGATTATTACTATGATTTAATTTTTTGGCTTTTCATTGCAGTAATGAAAGAGTTGCATAAGGTTGTGTGAGAATTGAGTTCTTATAACCCAAAGCTTCTCTTGTGTAAAACATAAGGGGCATGAAGTTAGCTTCAAAAATTGAAATGATTTTTCTGGGCATTCATGGCGTTTTGTTTGTAGTATTTAGATGAGTTCTAAAAATGTTTTACCGAGAACTTTAAAGACTGTTTTGATCTAACCATTTATCATCCTATGAGCATACTTTCATTTCCTATCCCAAAATTGATTCAACTAATGTTGTTGTTTAAAGCTTACTTTGAGCAAATGAAATAAGATTTCATACTTTTCCACTTATAATCAGTTATTTTGAACATGGGATTAAGTGTAGAAAAATAAATTTTCCGGAATTAACGATTGATATGCTGGCCAAAAATCAAAAGGGCATAATTCCAATTTTTCGAATATAGATATATCAACTTATTCCTATTTTGAGGGGAACTCTAACAAGAGATTTTATCATGATAAAAATCTAAAATTAAAAAATAAACTAATTTTTGTTTTAAAAAAACTCATTTCTAAGGTTTTTAGTGTTCGAGATTTGTAGTAAACCTTTACCTACCACTCTCAAAAAAATTTACTCGTAAAAACCAGAAATTTAGCCTTAAAAATTTTTTCCCATTTTCCCACTTCAGTCACTTTTCTTTGCCATATTGAAATATTTTTTGTTTAAACATATATTTCGGATTTAATCCGATATTGACGCCATTACGTTGCTTAGGAATTGTTCTACTTATACGAAAGGGCCAAGCTATACCCCCTCCCCCATTGTGTTTGCAGCAACTTAATTTTGGATGGAAGAACAATTTTAATGTTGGTAATGTATACAAGAAAATCTAACAGGTCTGTTATTTGTGTTGTGAGATTAAGTTAAGTTAAGATTAAGAATGACAAAAGAGCTTCCTTGCAGTACAATGTTCTCATAAGGCATAAAACTAGAGTATTTTCAGTCCCACATCTCATCTCAAGTTCCAAGTACTACAGATTCCCAGCACCAAGTTACAAAATGGCTAAAAAAATTTATGTACCCACAAATATTTTGGAGATATGGGATAAATTACTAATTCTACTGTGATTCTGTTACTCTTCAGGTCTTTTGGTTGATCCCACCCAGTGAAAAAAATTTGGATATCTATGAGCGATGGGTGTTGTCTAGTCGACAGCAAGATGTATTTTTGGGAGATTTAGTTGACAACTGTTACAGGATTCATTTGGTGGCTGGTGATACATTTATGATTCCTACAGGTAGGGCTTTTTTATAAAAGTAATACACCACTTCTTAAGAGTATGGTGTAATTTTATGATAGTTATGTCTAGCTAATAACATTTTAGCAAATCGTACACATATATTTCAAGACTTTTTTGACATCTTTTGTATGCCCCGCCTGAATAAAACACACCAGTTCGACTTCTCTATCAGATTGAATTCTTTATTCATCGTTAATAACTCTTTAAGCTTTCAAATCGTAAGCGCACAATCTTTTGTCATTTTGTAATGACTGCAATAAATGTCTAGTGTTCACATGGGACATGTATGTATGTATGTATTTTTTATCACAATACATTTCATAATAACATTTGGGGGCTGTAGGGGCAGAGCTCTTTGTCCTGTTTCCACGTGAGAGGAAGACAGTCATAAGTACCAAAAAAAGCAAGAAAAATAGCTTTTCAACTGTGTTTCTATTGCCAAGCAGTCGTTATAAGGAAAGTTATAAAATATTTGGGCATAAGGGTCAATAACGTTGTCAATACCTGTCTTAAACTTTTCTCTGATATAATGCAGGTTGGATTCATAGCGTTTATACTCCAGACGACTCGCTAGTATTTGGTGGAAATTACTTGCACAGTTTTAATATTGCGATGCAGTTGAAAGCGTATGATATAGAGGAGAATACACATGTGAGTTTCCACAATTTAATTTCTCTCTTTTATCTTTTATTTTTATTGTGACTATCTAAAGCTAGCACAATCTATGTTTCGTGGTACTTGGTGTTTTTTAACAATTGTTTGTTTGTTTGTTTGTTTGTTTGTTGTTGTGTATTTTTAAGGGGGCGGGAGATGATGAAATTTCTACATCAGTGTCCTTTTAATAACTTGTGTTGTAGAAAGTGGGATTTTTTACATTTTATCTGAGCTGGCTGGTTTGAAAAAATATATATTTTTTTTTTCATTATACCATAGATTTTCATAAAAAACTCTGAATAAAAGAATTATTTTATTTTATAAAGAATTTTATTATCGCACAATAATTGCCATGATGCTTCCTTGTTTACTTCAAATCCTATATTTCTTTTTATTAACCATAAAATGTTATATTATTTTTTATTCGATCAGCTATTATATGATTTACGAGAAAAATTTGTTTCAGAAAAAATTTGACATTGATTTCTTTGATCACAAAAAAATCTTAAAAATTAACAAAAATTCTCTTTGTCTTAATATCCTTAATGTTCCCCTTTATTTCAAGAGTTATCACCATGATTATATACTTTCCAACTGCAATTTTTGGGTCCTTTAAAGACACCTCACACCTTTTTGAGTTAAAATAGACTTCTTTCAATCATTTAGGTGCCCAAACGGCTTCGCTATCCATTTTTTTCTGAAATTCATTGGTACATAATAAAGAGCTACGTTGACATTCTCGAGAAAGATTTAGATGAGAGACGTATGTTAGAATTTGAAGAAGACAACGATGAGGGCGCATTCAAACTTGTCAAAGATGAAATCGACAGCGAGACTGAAAAAGTCCACGCAAAATGGCAATGTGTTTATTTGACTGTATATGAACTGGAAGGCTTAAAGTTGCTTTGTGAACGATTTCGTAGCTGGACTCATGCGAAAACAAACTACCCGAAAGATCTAACCGAAGATGGAATGGAGCTTTTGGATCGGTTGGAGGTATGTTGGCGCTTTCATTTTTCTCTCCCTGTTTTCACAAAGGCATTGACAGCATTAGCGTCGTTTTTATCATTTATCCTTTTTAAATGGAATGACATTTTACTTTTGAAGACAATTTCACAACATTTTTTGTGAAGCTTTTTGATAAATCGAGATCGTTTTATTGTTCACTGGTCGCTGGCAAATTTCACATGACTTTCGAACTTACTAGTTTTTTAGTTTGTTTGGCTCGTTTGTACCCTTCTTCAAAATGCGTGATCAAACATTTCCTTTTATTCCATAATTTAGCAATAAATGTTATAACTTTGATCAAGTCAATGCTGACATTTTGTCTTCGTTTTTTTTTACCAGGAAGTGTTACAATATCATGAGGATGATGATCAGATACTTGCATGTAGAGGTATCAATTTCTTTCAGCAAATGGAACTTAGAAAGGAATCAAAAGTAAGAATGGTATTATATTGACTGAACTTTATATAGTTTCTTTCCACAAAACTATAAACAACCTAAAACCTGAATTCTCTTTTATTTTGATTTGAAAAGATAGTCGGAGCGTTGTTATTTCGTTTTATTGATATGTCTATTTTGCGATGTAGCATAATGGTAATTCATATTTTGTTACTACAAATTGCAAGAATTACGTGATAAAATATTTCAAATCAACTAAATTTTGAATTTTTGATACTTTAATTTCTGGATTTTGATTGGATTCTGTAGCTAGATTGTGGACGAACTAAAATAGATGTATTGTTAAAAAGTGAATTTCAAACTTACAATTCCACGTCCACATCTGCTGTTTTTCTACCACCTTTATTTCTTTCCCAAAGAAAAACAAAAATGTAAAAAAAAATTGTACTGACGGCTTGGGTGTACATTTGTAATATACATCTTTATATATGCGTTCTTATTACCAGACTTAAAGTAGCAGCAACACCTTTCATCAAGGTGTAAATTAGCAAAAACATGATCCTAGTATAAATACGCTATTATTATTTTATAGGTTCCGCCCACATCTCCACTGAACACGGCACTTGAAAAACCGCCAAAAGAGACACCAACCCCTACTAGTATTTCAATCAAGAAAGAAGTCATGGATGAAGACGAAGAAACCAAACGGAAAATCTCTTTCGAGCATGATCAAGAGAAATCGACGGGCGTTAAAACGAAACCAAGAGTTTCGAAGCACGTAAAGAGAAAGAAAACGATCATACGGAGAGTGAGATGTCAAACGTGCGAAGGTTGCGTTCAAGAAAACTGTGATGTGTGTCGATTTTGCTTGGACATGCCAAAGAATGGGGGAATGGGTCGACTACGCAAGCCGTGCACCCAGCGATTTTGCAAAAATGTAAGAGTTTGTTATAATCATTGTAGTCTAGAAAATCTGGGGTACTTTTCTTAAAAGTCTGCGAAACGATTTGATAATCTCAATCCCCGCACACTTTTAAAAAATAACATTTAATAAAAAGGACCACTCAAGTAAATGATACGCACTTTAGAATCACATAAATGTCTAGACAACCTGATTATGAATAATTACTTTTTATCATGAATTTGCTACTTTTTTATTTTTATTTCTTAAGAAAATAAAAAATTTACCGTCAGTATTCTTTTTGGTGGTAAATAAGCTACGGTCTGTAAAATGTATCAACCATCAATAAATCGTAAGTTTGTTTTGAAGAGGGGACATTGACAACGCAAGATGTATTTGTTCAAAAATGCTAAGTTCCTAACTTTAAGAAGGTAATTAATAATAAAAGTCTTTGTTGTTGCTTACACTGGCTTTATGTACAATAAACGTATTTGTTTCTGTGCAGAATTTCGAATAGCTAGCAAAGTTTGAGGTTTATTTTGTTAGAAAACTTGAGTTGAAAGTTAAGTGCTTATATTGAATAAGTAGTTATACTTCTTATATTGGATATCCAATATCCAATCTCCAATATGATATTTAAGATGATTTAAGATGTTGATTCGCTGCTCAGTGATCAAAAACCTTTTTACCGCCATTAGCTCTACCTTCATGTAAGTTACTAAAGTCGAAAACCAACAGCCGTTTCGTAGCCCCTTGTCCCCACTAACTTAATAAAGAACAGTACTAGAATGATAGGTTTTTTTCTATTCACTCCAGTTGTTTCAGAAATTAAAGAGGTGAGTTAAAGCGAATTTTAACGCGAATTGTGAAATGGTAAATTTTAACAGAAACTTTATTTCGGAAAAATAACGAGGCACAAACTTAAGGCGTAATTTGGAAATTCGCGTAAATTAAATGCCCCAAAAGATGCATTGAAAATATCCAGTACGTTTATAAAATTACTAGTTAACTTAAAAAACCTGTATTTAAAGTTTTATTATTCAAGTCTTGCAAGTAAGATAAATAGCAAAAAACAAACATATTGGTCTTATTGTAAAAAAATTAATAAAAAAATTTTTGACTCAATTCTCAGAGCAATATTAATCAGATTTTAACTTTTAATTTAGCCTCGTTTACCCAGCTATGTGGTTTGTACTGTTTGTGACGAAAGCAAGACTGGTAGAGACGAAGTGTTAATGGAGTGTAATATATGTGGCGAAATCGTGCATCCGATGTGTTTAACAAAAAGAGCACCGTGTAAGATCTCAAAAAAAGTTAATAACAGCTGGGAGTGTCCGAAATGCTGTGAAGATGAACAGGTAGATCGTCTTTTCGTCGATTTTGTTTGAGAGCAAAATAGTGAAATGCTTAACAGTCAGAACGTCTTTTGCACTGGCTCTATTAATAGTCGTCTATTGCAGAGGCTTTATTATTAGTCATCCATCGCAGAGGCTTTATTATTAGTCATCCATCGCAGAGGCTTTATTAATAGTCATCCATCGCAGAGGCTTTATTAATAGTCATCCATCGCGGATGCTTAATAATAGTCGGTCATCGCGGATGCTTTATTAATAGTCAGCCATCGCAGAGGTTTTGTTAACAGTCACCGCAAAGGTGTAATTGACTGTCCATTTGTTGCTATTACTTTTAGGGTTCTGAGTTCTCATTTAATCTTTTGGGTGGTGTGATAAGTGAACATAAAAGAAAGGTTGGTTTACTGATTTATCTTCTTTTATTTTGCTAGCGTTCAATTTTAGAACCAATAGGAGAAAGCCATAGTTTTGTAAAAATAGCCAAAACGTGTCGTGGTTTCTTACCCTTGTTTTAATTCACACGTGCGTAAGAGCGAATGAACAAAACAATCTTGAACATCATATCACTCATAAACATCGCAGTAGTACTTTCCAAAGTTTTTATGATATATTTTTTATTATAACTATTATATCGATTTTTGTAATCTTATGACTTAACTAAGATTTCTACTTTGTGGCGAACAAGCCATGCTGTAACCAAGACTTTGTTACCTTTAGTGGTTGGAAAAAGTTGGTAAGCCTGGTATCGCTCCGGAAAAGAAAAGAGTTAACAAGGTAAAAAAAAAAAAAAAAGCTAAAAATCTCTTTAATAATAGCCGTATTTTGTCTTTCTGTCCGCGAAAGCCGCGTCCTGTTACGGAAACACGAAATGCGATATATAAAGGACGGGCGACCCCGTGGTTTTTTTCACTGGTTAACGGCTTCTCTTTAATATTAGCCGTATTTTGTCTGTCTGTCCGCGATAGGCGAGTCCCTTGGCGGAAACACGAAATGCAATATATATAAAGGACGGGCGACCCCGTGGATTTTTCCACAGGTTAACGGCTATCTATATTATAATACCTGTAAACGTCTCTCTGCCTGTCATGAAAAATGGTGACCACAGTAGTGAGACACACGAAATGCGGTAAAAAAAAGGACGGGCGAACCCGTGGATTTATCTACGGGCCACCGACTACTTATTTTGAATTCTCAATCTAATAAGTGATATTGATCATTTTTAAATGTGACATCGTGTTAATACCATTCACCTGTTTAGTCGTTGTCATGGAATAATATAAATATATCGAGAATGAACTTGTTTCTTCATGACATATCTTTCCCATGTTATTTCTTACCTATCTATTTCAATAGGTTGAGAATTTAAAATCACTCATCAAAAATGTAAAATTTCTCGACAAAGTGAAAATAAAAGACGCCTTAAAAGCATCCAATGAAAAGGAAAATGAAAAAAGAATAAAAGAAAAAGTAGGTTATATTTCATACTTACAACATTTGTTTCTCGATTTACAAAGAAGCAATTTATTATTATTATTATTCTGAAGATTTATACAGGATAGCCACTTTAGTGTTAAAACACTGTATTAATGTGGGTCTGTCTTCTGAATGTGTATACATAAAGTATACACCGGGCTATCCTACCTAATTTCTCTCATATCGCGTGGGTTGACCCGTACCTATGGTAAAGACATTTGCTAAACATGCCCGCGTTGTGGACCGAACCACGGTCCTCGTGATTACGAAGCGAACCCCGTAACCACAAGGCCATGCGCCACGTAGACATTTTTACCCCTCTATTATTTTAGCATAGCCAAAATCCCGCTTCACAATATACTCCATGCATAGTTTTTTTGTTGACAAAAATAGTGGACACAATAGTGTGTCTACCGTACTCTGAAATCTTACGACTAAATTAGTGAAATCTGTTGTCATCATTTTTAACGTTTGTAAACCTTTTTGGTATTTTTTGTAGGTTTCACACTCGGATGACAGCGATGATGAACCTCTTATTAAGAAAAAGAAAACGAAGGTATAGTTTTCGTGTGTGTGTGTGTGTCCACGATATGTGTTTGCATGTAGAACCAAATATCACAAATTTGTGTTTGATGTCCCCAATTTAATATCAATTTTAAGCTTTGCGTTCGAAAGGGGGCTTTGTAGCATCGTGTTTAGTCACATAGAAACAATCTAATAACCTTGTTGGTCAGACTCAGCATGATAAATCACTAGAATATGCACTTAGAGAAAATATTAATGCTAATATTCATTTTTTGAATTTGGTATGTTATTATCAGTCTTTATATTCTGTTTTTCTGTATATCCAGGTCGACAGTACGACTGTACTCACTAATGGTCATACACCACTCGAAGAAATCAAACCTATAGCAGTTATAAGGCCCGGTCCAATCGAATCCCCGTACGTTTGTCTGCACTCGAACAACGACCGACATGTATTGCAAGGCAGCATATGGCGTCAAGTCTACACCTACCTAAATAAAAAAGATATACTATGTTGCATGTTAGTTTGTAAAGCGTGGAACCAATGGTGTATTGATAGTAAATTGTGGGGGAAAATTACCGTTTCAAATAAAATAATAACACAATCAATGTTGAAAGGTATTGTTCGCCGACAACCAATAGATTTAAACATGTCGAGCACAAGTATTAACGGAAAACAATTAGAGTGGTTATTAAAACGTTTACCGCGTCTACAAAGCCTTGACCTAAGTTTAAGTACAGCTTTTGCGGTGTCAGCAATTATGCGCGTGACTTGTCCTCCTTTGACGTCATTAAAGTTGTCATGGTGTGACGCTATTTATGACAGATTCATCACACAAATTTTTGCACCCATCAAAACAACCATGGGCGACGTCGTGCCTATAAGCCGTCTTCATTTTTTAGAGCATTTAGACTTAACAGGTTGCGATATTTCTGACGAAACTGTTCATTATGTTTTCACGACACTGACGTTATTACGTACGTTGGACGTCAGTCATTGTGTGAGAGTGTCGGCGTCGTGTTTAGATATTTTATTAAAACATGATGCCGTGTGTAAAGACACGCTGCAGAAGTTTGTATGTGTTGGATGTCCATTGGTTACAGAGCAGTGCGTGAAAAAATTTCAGGATAAAATTAGGGTACCGAAAATCATTATGACGTAGCGATTTTTTGGGTCTATTCGAACGGCGGTAGATATATAATGTCCTATTTTTGAAGAATTCTTTAAAATTAAAGTGAAAGCTTGCTTCTTAAGGTGTCTTGTTATATATGCCAGTTCTTAAGTCGCTTTTTTAATGAAAACCCAGGGTCAACATGCACTAAACACTCAACCCTGATCTGCGTAAAAGTTTTTCCCAGAAAAGGGATGTTAACAAAATAATTTTGATTTATGATCTAAAACTATTGTCTGGTCTTTGTTTTTACCCGTGCTTTTATGTTTTGGTGCCTTATAATTTTGTCGGAATTTTTTAAAGTTTCCCTCCGCCTGCTATAGAATAAATCAGCATTTGGAGAAGTAGAACTGACCAAAGATGTGTATATATTTTTCGGTGATCAAACTTGAAAATAGCACCGTGGAACCGAAGGGATTTATTATTTTGCGTGGCCATTTGTTTGTAGATATTCTGTTTGAATGTAGCCACGAGAGGAGCTCTGAGCGAAGTGACAACGAAAAGACTGGAGTGTATTATGAAGTTGATTTGTGAATAGGTCTCGTATTCATGTGGCCTTATTTGTTTAGCCTCGCACTTAGCTATGTAGGTTTTTTTTTAGATTTTACGAATTACGTATGTCAATGCTTTTATTTATATGTAACTGTTCTCCTTTGCGGTGTTAAATTATATACAGGAGATATAAAATATGTGTAATATACTATGAAGTATTTATTGCATCGTCTCTTTTATTTTGTTATGAGAAACGTTCGTGAGTCACGTTTTCTAACTCAATTCACAGTATATTTTAGTAAGGATGATCAAACTGGTATTTTAAGTCAACGCAGCATTAATGTCATGTAGATTTGTCATGTAAATTACCTTATATCAAAATGTAGTTAGTCCGATTTTCTTTAGAAAAGTACACATGTTATACTTTTTTGCCCTTAAAAATTTACACAAAAACACAAAAAAATTGATTACATATGATTCCCTCAAAAAAATCGAGCCTAGTCTTTTTCGCAAAACTTTGTCTTACAAAACTTTTATGAACGATCATTCATGACAGTTTATTTAGTACGAACTTTAATTGTTTTTGTAAATTACTGAGTAAGTCTCTAGGGACATATTTACCCTTTTTTAACTGGCATAATTTAAGTTTCACCGGACTGGATAATGTATTCTGCTCGAAATACGTTTTAATTATTTCTACCTGACGTTTTCAAGCATGGGAATTGCTTTAATGTTTTCTGCACATGTAACTTTGTCTAAGTTGACATGCTGTCAAAAATGGCTTATCGGCGTCTATGAAAACTAAAAATTACGGGTCAAAATTTTCTACTGGGATTAAACGGTGTGAATTTTTTTTAAAAATTTACAAATGAAGGCTCATTTCAGAGTGGGGGCATTTGTATTCCAGAATAAAAGAAGGGTCTTATTGGTCATTTATATACGGTATAGTTTGGGGATTGGTAGCTTTAGAGTGTTTGACGCATGCCCAATGGGTTGTGATTTCAATCCCCCCATCGGGCAATCTTCTAAAATCTTGGTCAAAATATGTTGAGACAAGACAGATAGTTTCGAAGTTCGCCACGACAAGTAATCGCGTAGGCTAATTCTATATCAGGTTCGCACATTTTGAACTTTTTAATTTTCAGAGTGGACTTGGGTTGTTTTTGATTATTTAGTAAGTCCAAACTCAAATGTACTAATTGTTGCTGAGGTCAGCATGGCCATTTTTCACAAATTTCGCAGTCTTCGTGGGACTTAACGTGGTTTATTTCGGTGAGTGGGGCGTGCTAGAGAATGTCACTAACAACTTTTCAACGCTGTGTGCCTGGCCTAAGTGTGTGCAAAAGTACCGGCTTTTTAACCTGCCAGATGACACTTTTGTCCATATTTGAGAAATGAGGAAAAAGCTGCCTCCGTCTCAATATTTTTTTTCTAAGATTGTAGTTGGGAAAAAATGCAAAGGTTTCTGTAGCT